>NC_092414.1:114969696-116297196 GCF_040894005.1 Engystomops pustulosus | reverse complement strand
AAAAAGTGGTATTTCAGACATTCAGTGTTACTTTCTGTCACGTGGTTCACTGCCAGGAATAACCGTTATTATATATTTATCGGATATTGTGGGACCCAGTAATACTTAACATGTTTTGCATTATATATGTTTATTTTTATATCATTTCTAAGGAAGGGGGTGACTTGACTTTTCTCTTTTTTTAAATGTATTGCAGACTGAAAAGAGGTGTTCTTCCTACAATATTCTGCAAAATGCAGCTGTACATAGCTGTTGTATTGTGTTTCAAAACACACTGGGGCAAATTTACTAAGAACAGTGCAAACTACACTACACATGAATCTGGCCTTACAGAGGACACCACTTTTTTTGGCACACCTACAACACACTTCTGTCAGACTCTGCATAATAAATGGGGTGCACGGTCCGACTAAGCAACAGAACGCCCCATAATTTGTGTCACATGATGACTAGTACAGCTGCGCTGCAAAAGGGTCGCATGTGACACAAATGTAGCGCGGACACTTCTTATATCCATGTAAAAATGTACAAGCAGTGTACACTAGAAAGAACGTGCAAAGTCCGACAGAAAACTTGCGCAAAGCCCTTAGTCATTGTGCCCCTTGTAAACATTATATGTGAACGCAGCTTTAAACTGAAAAATATTGCGATGTGTTTATAGGAAATGGACCAAGCCATGCAATGTTTAGGACTTATGAAATTGTGACATGCACTTGCATTGTATCCGCAGGTAGCACACGTCCCCATTCACTTCAATAGGCAAATGCACAAGGCTATGAATACCACAACCCTGTGTATGACCCGACTGCCCGGGCTGCAAAACACAGAGCGGATCCATACCCATGTTTGCGGTTCTGGCTATTATTGTCCGCTCACATGCCAATGACAAGCAAGCCTGAGACAATGGTCCGCAGGACCACTGTTTGTAGCCTCAGAAATACATGTGTAGTATGTGGGAAGCCTAAATCTGTGTCTAAACCCCACTCCCACAAAAGGAGAAAGGGTGGAAAAAAGGCAGAATTCCACTTTTACAATGCTATCGTTGAACATGAGCCCTTCAGCCATTGGAAAATTACTGCTTTAAGTCCTGGTCCCCAACTTCATGGTGCGGTCACACATGACATTTAGCTCATGAGTTTCAAAATGCAATGCAACAGCTGCAGAGACACTTACCTAATTAAATTTGTTAACATTTGCATTTACAAAAAGCAACCATTAACCCCTTAAGGACGCAGGGTATTTTCGCTAATTTCTCGCTCTCCATCTTCAAAAATCCATAACTTTTTCATTTTTCCGTGTACAGAGCTGTGTGAGGGCTTATTTTGTGCGTAACAAATTACTTTCCCGTGATGTTATTTATTATTCCCTGCCGTGTACTGGGAAGCCGTAAAAAAAAAATTCCAAATGTGGAAAAATTGAAAAAAATGTGCGTCACGTTCTTGTGGGCTCAGTTTTTACGACTTTCACTCTGCGCTCCAAATAACACCTCAGCTTTATTCTTTGGTTCGGTGCGATCGCGGTGATACAAAATTTATACAGGTTTTATTGCGTTTTAATACATTTTCAAAAATTAAACGAATGTGTACAAAAAAGAAAAAAAAAATTTCCATCTTCTGACGCTAATAACTTTTTCATACTTTGGTGCACGGAGCTGTGTGATATGTCATTTTTTGAAAAATGAGCCGACGTTTTCATTGCTACCATTTGGAGGACTGTGCGACATTTTCATCATTTTTTATTATATTTTTTATGTCAGCTAAAAAGGTGTAAAAGTTGCGTTTCGGACATTTGGGCGCTATTTGCCGTACCGGAGGTCACCGCCGTCAATAACCGTTTTTAGATTTTGATAGGTCGGCCATTTTGGGACACGTCGATACCTAATGTGTCTGTGATTTTTACTATTTATTATGTTTTATATCAGTTCTAGGGAAAGGGGAGTGATTTGAAATTTTAATATTTTATTATTTTTGTACATTTTTAAACTTTTTTTTTTCTATTTTTTCCCACTATTTCTTAGTCCCTCTAGGGTACATTAACCCTAGATGTTCAGATCGCTCCTGCCATATACTGCAATACAACTGTATCGCAGTATATGGCATTTCTGCACACTATACATTACAATGAGCCACAGGCTCATTGTAATGGATATGCAGAAGCCATGTAGCCTCGGGTCAAACGAAGACCCGAGGGTACCATGGCAACCGATTGCCGCCCCCCGATGACGTTCAGGGGAGCGGTGATCGGAGGTAAGATGGCGGCGCCCATGCGCCGCCACGTTTAAAGTGCCGCCGGCGACTTTGCCGGCGGCAAAGAAAAGGTTTGCACCTTTGGGTATATGCAATATGCAATATGCAGCAAAGCCCATCTCTATATGAAGAAGGCTCAGCCCATGAGCCTTCTTCATACAACCTTCACAGCTCCGTGGCGGAGACTGTGAACAAACAATACATAGGTTCACACCATTTTTATGTGTGTTAACATCCGGTTAACAGTTGTAATTTGTAAACGCAAATGTTAAAATCAACGTGTGACTGCACCCTTAGGCTCTTTACGTCACCCTGCCACCAGTCCTGAGTTAATCTGAAGTCCTGGTACCTGTGCCTGCTCAGCAACCTCTGTGAATCACTGCATAAGGGTCAGGACTTCATATTTCCTCAGAACCAATGGGAAGGAAAAGAAGGAGCGTTCATTGCATGCCCCAAGGAAACCTAAAGTCCCTGCACCTGCACACTGATTCACAGAGGCTGCTGAGCAGGCACAGGTATCGGGATTTCGGATCACCGCAGTCCGCAGGACTGGCCGCTGGGTGACATAAGGAGCCCTTAGGTGCACTGGAGCACTCCCACTGCTCCTAAGCTGGTAATTAACATAATTCTTTATAAAAGCATTAAAGGATAACCATAGAGGCCATTTTGATGGAACTTACAGTGCTGAAGTCAGGGTCATCAGGTGCATAGCATGATACCTTCAGGTACTATGCTGTGCACCTGGTGCTCGATTCCCTTTAAACAAGGGATATATATAAAGACAAAATACTCATGTACCACACTGTAGCTCCATGTATGGCTGTGTACTGCCGCTGTATAAAGACTATATACTATAGAGACAGGGCCTCCCCCCCCCACCCCAGGATAGAAATAGGGCCTCATCCCCCACCCCAGGATAGAAAAAGGGCCTCATCCCCCACCCCCACGATAGAAAAAGGGCCTCATCCCCCACCCCAGGATAGAAAAAGGGCCTCATCCCCCACCCCAGGATAGAAATAGGGCCTCATCCCCCACCCCAGGATAGAAATAGGGCCTCATCCCCCACCCCAGGATAGAAATAGGGCCTCATCCCCCACCCCAGGATAGAAATAGGGCCTCATCCCCCACCCCAGGATAGAAATAGGGCCTACCCCCACCCCAGGATAGAAATAGGGCCTCATCCCCCACCCCAGGATAGAAATAGGGCCTCATCCCCCACCCCAGGATAGAAATAGGGCCTCATCCCCCACCCCAGGATAGAAATAGGGCCTCATCCCCCACCCCAGGATAGAAATAGGGCCTCATCCCCCACCCCAGGATAGAAATAGGGCCTCATCCCCCACCCCAGGATAGAAATAGGGCCTCATCCCCCACCCCAGGATAGAAATAGGGCCTCATCCCCCACCCCAGGATAGAAATAGGGCCTCATCCCCCACCCTAGGATAGAAAAAGGGCCTCATCCCCCACCCCAGGATAGAAATAGGGCCTCATCCCCCACCCCCACGATAGAAAAAGGGCCTCATCCCCCACCCCAGGATAGAAAAAGGGCCTCATCCCCCACCCCAGGATAGAAATAGGGCCTCATCCCCCACCCCAGGATAGAAATAGGGCCTCATCCCCCACCCCAGGATAGAAATAGGGCCTCATCCCCCACCCCAGGATAGAAATAGGGCCTCATCCCCCACCCCAGGATAGAAATAGGGCCTACCCCCACCCCAGGATAGAAATAGGGCCTCATCCCCCACCCCAGGATAGAAATAGGGCCTCATCCCCCACCCCAGGATAGAAATAGGGCCTCATCCCCCACCCCAGGATAGAAATAGGGCCTCATCCCCCACCCCAGGATAGAAATAGGGCCTCATCCCCCACCCCCACGATAGAAAAAGGGCCTCATCCCCCACCCCAGGATAGAAAAAGGGCCTCATCCCCCACCCCAGGATAGAAATAGGGCCTCATCCCCCACCCCAGGATAGAAATAGGGCCTCATCCCCCACCCCAGGATAGAAATAGGGCCTCATCCCCCACCCCAGGATAGAAATAGGGCCTCATCCCCCACCCCAGGATAGAAATAGGGCCTACCCCCACCCCAGGATAGAAATAGGGCCTCATCCCCCACCCCAGGATAGAAATAGGGCCTCATCCCCCACCCCAGGATAGAAATAGGGCCTCATCCCCCACCCCAGGATAGAAATAGGGCCTCATCCCCCACCCCAGGATAGAAATAGGGCCTCATCCCCCACCCCAGGATAGAAATAGGGCCTACCCCCACCCCAGGATAGAAATAGGGCCTCATCCCCCACCCCAGGATAGAAATAGGGCCTCATCCCCCACCTCAGGATAGAAATAGGGCCTCATCCCCCACCCCAGGATAGAAATAGGGCCTCATCCCCCACCCTAGGATAGAAATAGGGCCTCATCCCCCACCCCAGGATAGAAATAGGGCCTCATCCCCCACCCCAGGATAGAAATAGGGCCTCATCCCCCACCCTAGGATAGAAATAGGGCCTCACCCCCCACCCCAGGATAGAAATAGGGCCTCACCTCCCACCCCAGGATAGAAATAGGGCCTCATCCCCCACCCCAGGATAGAAATAGGGCCTCATCCCCCACCCTAGGATAGAAATAGGGCCTCACCCCCCACCCCAGGATAGAAATAGGGCCTCACCTCCCACCCCAGGATAGAAATAGGGCCTCACCTCCCACCCCAGGATAGAAATAGGGCCTCACCCCCCACCCCAGGATAGAAATAGGGCCTCCCTCACCCCCCACCCCAGGATAGAAAAAGGGCCTCATCCCCCACCCCCACGATAGAAAAAGGGCCTCATCCCCCACCCTAGGATAGAAAAAGGGCCTCATCCCCCACCCCAGGATAGAAATAGGGCCTCATCCCCCACCCCAGGATAGAAATAGGGCCTCATCCCCCACCCCAGGATAGAAATAGGGCCTCATCCCCCACCCCAGGATAGAAATAGGGCCTCATCCCCCACCCCAGGATAGAAATAGGGCCTCATCCCCCACCCCAGGATAGAAATAGGGCCTCATCCCCCACCCCAGGATAGAAATAGGGCCTCATCCCCCACCCCAGGATAGAAATAGGGCCTCATCCCCCACCCCAGGATAGAAATAGGGCCTCATCCCCCACCCTAGGATAGAAATAGGGCCTCATCCCCCACCCCAGGATAGAAATAGGGCCTCATCCCCCACCCCAGGATAGAAATAGGGCCTCATCCCCCACCCTAGGATAGAAATAGGGCCTCACCCCCCACCCCAGGATAGAAATAGGGCCTCACCTCCCACCCCAGGATAGAAATAGGGCCTCACCCCCCACCCCAGGATAGAAATAGGACCTCCCTCACCCCCCACCCCAGGATAGAAATAGGGCCTCCCTCACCCCCCACCCCAGGATAGAAATAGGGCCTCCCTCACCCCCCACCCCAGGATAGAAATAGGGCCTCCCCCACCCCAGGATAGAAATAGGGCCTCCCTCACCCCCCACCCCAGGATAGAAATAGGGCCTCCCTCACCCCCCACCCCAGGATAGAAATAGGGCCTCCCTCACCCCCCACCCCAGGATAGAAATAGGGCCTACCCCCACCCCAGTACCGACCGACAGACATACACACACACACAGAGGACCTTACCGTGTTCAGCAGCCGCGGGAACGCGCCATCTCAGGTGCAGGCGAGCACAGGAGCAGGAAGCAGGCATCGGGCGCCGGGACCACGCGGCCACCGCCGGGAGCTCCGGGGCCGTGCAGGCGTGAGAGAGCCGGGGCCGCGCAGGGGTGAGAGCGCCGGGGCCGCGCAGGGGTGAGAGCGCCGGGGCCGCGCAGGGGTGAGAGCGCCGGGGCCGCGCAGAGGTGAGAGCTCCGGGGGCCGCGCCGTCATGGGAGAGTTGGGAACTCGACCGCATCGGAGCACCGGGACTCGGCACGCGTCAGGGCCCACCGGAGGATTCTCCGGTACTCCGGTGGGCCAGTCCGACGCTGTGTGCAGCACAGACCGCACAGTCTGCGGCCCACCGGCCGGCCCCCCCCCCCCCTAGTGTCTTAGAGTCCGGGCCCCATAGGGCAGTACCAGTTGTACTGCCCTATCGGCGGCCCTGTCACCACTCTCCTGTGGGCTTTCACTGTGCGCTCCAAATTACACCTCCCCTTAACTTTTTGTGTTGCTACGTTAACAAAGATAACGTGTATATATATATATATATATATATATATATATATATATATATATAGGTTCTATTAGGCTTTTAAAGATCTAAAAAATGTAAAACCTCTGGTACAAAAGATTTTTCTTTGTTTCGCCATCTTCTGAAGCTAGTAACTTTTCCATAATTCATTGTACGTAGCTGTTACTTTTTGCAGCACGTGATGGCGATGATACCAATCAATGATACCATTTTGGGGACTGTAAAACTTTTTATTACATTTTTGTCTGTTGCAAAATGGCAAAAAAAGTGGTATTTCAGACATTCAGTGTTACTTTCTGTCACGTGGTTCACTGCCAGGAATAACCGTTATTATATATTTATCGGATATTGTGGGACCCAGTAATACTTAACATGTTTTGCATTATATATGTTTATTTTTATATCATTTCTAAGGAAGGGGGTGACTTGACTTTTCTCTTTTTTTAAATGTATTGCAGACTGAAAAGAGGTGTTCTTCCTACAATATTCTGCAAAATGCAGCTGTACATAGCTGTTGTATTGTGTTTCAAAACACACTGGGGCAAATTTACTAAGAACAGTGCAAACTACACTACACATGAATCTGGCCTTACAGAGGACACCACTTTTTTTGGCACACCTACAACACACTTCTGTCAGACTCTGCATAATAAATGGGGTGCACGGTCCGACTAAGCAACAGAACGCCCCATAATTTGTGTCACATGATGACTAGTACAGCTGCGCTGCAAAAGGGTCGCATGTGACACAAATGTAGCGCGGACACTTCTTATATCCATGTAAAAATGTACAAGCAGTGTACACTAGAAAGAACGTGCAAAGTCCGACAGAAAACTTGCGCAAAGCCCTTAGTCATTGTGCCCCTTGTAAACATTATATGTGAACGCAGCTTTAAACTGAAAAATATTGCGATGTGTTTATAGGAAATGGACCAAGCCATGCAATGTTTAGGACTTATGAAATTGTGACATGCACTTGCATTGTATCCGCAGGTAGCACACGTCCCCATTCACTTCAATAGGCAAATGCACAAGGCTATGAATACCACAACCCTGTGTATGACCCGACTGCCCGGGCTGCAAAACACAGAGCGGATCCATACCCATGTTTGCGGTTCTGGCTATTATTGTCCGCTCACATGCCAATGACAAGCAAGCCTGAGACAATGGTCCGCAGGACCACTGTTTGTAGCCTCAGAAATACATGTGTAGTACGTGGGAAGCCTAAATCTGTGTCTAAACCCCACTCCCACAAAAGGAGAAAGGGTGGAAAAAAGGCAGAATTCCACTTTTACAATGCTATCGTTGAACATGAGCCCTTCAGCCATTGGAAAATTACTGCTTTAAGTCCTGGTCCCCAACTTCATGGTGCGGTCACACATGACATTTAGCTCATGAGTTTCAAAATGCAATGCAACAGCTGCAGAGACACTTACCTAATTAAATTTGTTAACATTTGCATTTACAAAAAGCAACCATTAACCCCTTGAGGACGCAGGGTATTTTCGCTAATTTCTCGCTCTCCATCTTCAAAAATCCATAACTTTTTCATTTTTCCGTGTACAGAGCTGTGTGAGGGCTTATTTTGTGCGTAACAAATTACTTTCCCGTGATGTTATTTATTATTCCCTGCCGTGTACTGGGAAGCCGTAAAAAAAAAATTCCAAATGTGGAAAAATTGAAAAAAATGTGCGTCACGTTCTTGTGGGCTCAGTTTTTACGACTTTCACTCTGCGCTCCAAATAACACCTCAGCTTTATTCTTTGGTTCGATGCGATCGCGGTGATACAAAATTTATACAGGTTTTATTGCGTTTTAATACATTTTCAAAAATTAAACGAATGTGTACAAAAAAGAAAAAAAAAATTTCCATCTTCTGACGCTAATAACTTTTTCATACTTTGGTGCACGGAGCTGTGTGATATGTCATTTTTTGAAAAATGAGCCGACGTTTTCATTGCTACCATTTGGAGGACTGTGCGACATTTTCATCATTTTTTATTATATTTTTTATGTCAGCTAAAAAGGTGTAAAAGTTGCGTTTCGGACATTTGGGCGCTATTTGCCGTACCGGAGGTCACCGCCGTCAATAACCGTTTTTATATTTTGATAGGTCGGCCATTTTGGGACACGTCGATACCTAATGTGTCTGTGATTTTTACTATTTATTATGTTTTATATCAGTTCTAGGGAAAGGGGAGTGATTTGAAATTTTAATATTTTATTATTTTTGTACATTTTTAAACTTTTTTTTTTCTATTTTTTCCCACTATTTCTTAGTCCCTCTAGGGTACATTAACCCTAGATGTTCAGATCGCTCCTGCCATATACTGCAATACAACTGTATCGCAGTATATGGCATTTCTGCACACTATACATTACAATGAGCCACAGGCTCATTGTAATGGATATGCAGAAGCCATGTAGCCTCGGGTCAAACGAAGACCCGAGGGTACCATGGCAACCGATTGCCGCCCCCCGATGACGTTCAGGGGAGCGGTGATCGGAGGTAAGATGGCGGCGCCCATGCGCCGCCACGTTTAAAGTGCCGCCGGCGACTTTGCCGGCGGCAAAGAAAAGGTTTGCACCTTTGGGTATATGCAATATGCAATATGCAGCAAAGCCCATCTCTATATGAAGAAGGCTCAGCCCATGAGCCTTCTTCATACAACCTTCACAGCTCCGTGGCGGAGACTGTGAACAAACAATACATAGGTTCACACCATTTTTATGTGTGTTAACATCCGGTTAACAGTTGTAATTTGTAAACGCAAATGTTAAAATCAACGTGTGACTGCACCCTTAGGCTACAATGACATGTCCATGTCTGTCCATAAATCCAGGACTAAAAATTGGACTCCTTTCATAATGACGATATATGTAATATGAACAAAGTTTGACACTGCTGTTCTGTGGGTATGCAGTTTGCCCGATGCAAAATTTTACCCTATATGGTAAATAGTTTCTTCTATGGAACAATTCTTCAAATATATAAGCTTTCTCTACCATATGCCATGTTTGCATAAAAAAATACTAACTGCTATAGTGCAGTGGACAATGTAGTTGTATTGTATTATTGTGTCCATATGTAGGAGGCCTAAAATTGGACATTCAATATATCAATTTTCTGTAGGTGGGCCCCCAGAATCAGTTTCACTGGTGGGCCCTTAGGCCCCCCAGTCTGACCCTGCTAATGATCCAGCTCGCTAAGAAGAGCCAGACTACCCATCACTAGTGAGAGTAACTGTTAGGAGTGTTCCTGTTTTTTGTTATGTTTTAAGCATAAGGAAGCTAGTTAAGTTCCCTGTTCTGGACTGTGTTAATAAACCCTGGAATATGAACTAGAATACATCTGACTGTATGAGACCATTTGCCGGACTGTAAAACTGACTGAAGGGCCCTGTTTCATAATATACTTTATATAGATAATGTTTATTGCAGAGAAATAAAAGACCAAAATTACAATAAAATCAAGTCCCAAGGGCTCATATAGAAATAATAACACTGCTCTAGTAGAAAAAGGTGCTGGAGTAACATATTACAGGGTATAATGACTTGTCGCGTGACATTAGTTCCAAATCAAACAGTTATGGTTCTGAGAATTATGACTGACTGAGTTGTCACCAAACATAGGACAACACGGACATAGGACAAGATACAAGAAAAGGAACCATTGTGAAAAGGAATTAGGGAAGGTAACACAAAAGGTAAGGTACCGGAAGGGTGAGTAAGCAATTAGGATCATATGTCTTGCCTTCCTTCAGGAGAACCATAATTAACTACTAATCCAGGTTTTAAACTCCAGGGAATAACCAAATTTTATCCAGGGGGTCCCGATCTGATAAAGAATGGGAAGTTTTTTTCAGACATTTACTCCATGGCTCTCATCTCCTCCATCTTCATGATATGATTCAAATGCCTCCGCCCATTGGGCCTTAGATGGAGATACTGGTGATTTCCAAAGTTGGGGTATGGTTTGGTGAGCAGCATAAAAACCCCTTTTTGACCAAGAAGAGTGAGCCAGAGACTATAGATGCACAATTTTTGGGCTAGCAGAGACAGATGCAGACCATAGTCTGTTGTATAGAGCAAAGATAACTCTCCACAGCTCCTGTATTCCCAAACAGATCCACCAGATGTGTAACATCGTTCTATCATCTTCGCTGCATCTCCAACATAAGTTAAGAATGGAGGGGAACATCTTAAGGAGAATATCTGGTAGAGGAACATCTTATGGAGGTGAAAAGAGAAAGAGATAAGAAAAATTAAGTGTCTAGTTGCTTGTGAAAATGCAAAAAGATTTTCAAGGGGAGTGAGTTCTCTACTGAGTGCTGCCATGGACCCTAGTGAGTGAATGCATTTTCTTAATTGCACTGTAAGTTGATGGAAACCACTCATGCCAGTACAAAGGCCAGTAAAAAGTCTGTTAGGGCCATCCCTCCCTCTTCCTTTGGTTTAGTGAGGAGATTAAGAGCCAGAGCTAGATTTCCACCAAACAAATCAGTTTCACATATATACATATAAACATATACATCTTTGTGAAAAGAAATTTCTTGGATATGTCTTATATATACTGGTAAACTTACCTTGCAGCACAGCAACAAGCCCTGTAGTAACCCCCGAAATAATATCGCTAAGAATCCATTCCTTAAATCGATATTTAGGAAGCCATGAAATAATAGGGAAAAAGGATAATGCAATTTGTTTTGCTTTCTTTGAGGAACAACTGAAAATAAAAAAACAGTCCACACATGTTTAAATAATATCAAAGGTTATAAATAAAAACATCACATAAACTGACAAAAAGCATCAGGTCAAGAAATTGTCTGCATCATATCTGACAGGCATGCAGCTAACCACAGCAACCAAATATTTGTTTTCTTTTGCATCATTTACTACAATGTAATGTGCTGAAAAAGGGGTATTTCCTTATGGCGCTAATCCATAATAATTCATAACTTCATAGTAAAATAGCTCCATCAAATCCAATATATAAGGAAAACTCCAGAATCAAAGTCACATTTTTATAATCTAGTTCCCATCCACAAATACTGAAGCTCTACTGCGAAATACCTCTCTGAAGAAAGCCCAATATGGGTCTCTGTGATGCCTCACTGGTAACTGTGACCCAATCTAAAGATGTGCTATTTATGATGACCCTGTTTTCTATCACTTAGCCAATGGTTAATGCAGTTACAAATATTTTCTATTCTATTTTATATTCAAGCATTCTCATTTTATGCACCAACCTTTTATGGGATACAGTATCAAGTGCCGAGATAGGCAACATTCATGGATTCCCCCAAGTCCATTCTAGAGTTCGTCTTCTAATGGAAGCTTACCAAGATGGATGGCTAAGTCTATTGTAAAGTTATTAGCACTGAAATACTCCAGAAGAGCATCTTTGAGAACCCCCTTTAATAGTTGTTCCCAAAACAGAGGTTAAACTAATAGGCCTATTGTTTTGACCCCTTCTTGAATACACCTGGACAGAGTAAAGAGTAGGGTCCATATATGCATTTGCAAATGAGGTTTAGAGTTGTGTAATGATAGCATACTACTCATGAAATTATACACAGATAGTGATATTAATTAAATCTGCCTGTATATCATTAATAAATCTCTACTTCAGCTAGCATAATGGCAGAAGCATGAAGATAGTTTACAAGTTTAAAATATAAAGACTACAGATTTTAGTTTTTGAGAAAACTCCAAACAAATCAGTGGTGCAGTCCTTGACATGGACATTAGACTATGAGAAAACATCATTCCTTGAATTCCATGTATTAATCTCTAGATTACATATGAAAGACGTGTGCATCTATCAAGGAAAGTTCTTTACCAATAAGAAAGGAACGCTATATAACGGTTTATAGAAGGAGGAGGTGTAACTACTGGGCCAATATCAACCTGTTTGCAGAGCACAGAGTTCCAAAGGTTAATGTGTTCATGATCCGAGTGACATACACCCATAAGTGGATAACAATGAGTAGATCTATACCATTATCTATTACTTCTTGCTTGAACATGCATTCCTTGCATGCACATTATATAAGTCTTAATAGGTTTTTATGTTTACGTATTTTATAGCACTAAATTATAAAATCCATCTAAGGATATAGGAAAAAAGTATCGATTTTACTATTCATTATGATTAATTGTATTCCTGTTTTTGAAATTATATGATTTAATAATATAATGATACAGATGCAATTGTATGTGCCTATTGCTCAATAATCCCCCCATATCATCAGTAATTGTACTCTTGAAAAAGGAACCTGAACTCTTCAAAGAGGAACTTTTTTTTACATTTATAGCTTGTATTTAGCACCAAAAATAGATTTTTAATTAAAGTTTGTCATAATATTGTCAACTGATAAAATCCATGTAAAAATTTGAATTCTTACCGACAAGTCCTTTTAAGAAGATCTAATGTTGTGGTGTGATGTCTTTCAACTATATCATGGCCAGCATTGAAGGAATCTTCTGAATAAATTGGTCTTGCCACCAAATATTTATTTTCCAAAGAGTCTATCATTGTTTCCCCAGTTACTTTATTTTTTTTATTTAATAAATTCTATAGGTTACCGGTCATATCATCTGAAAAATAAAGATATGACAACATTAGTTGCAAGATACAACATAAAATGAAAAAACTAACATCAGAAGTCTTAAAACCATGTTTTTTGAACTGTTGTTTTATATAGCTAAATACTGTATATACTCGAGTATAAGCCGAGTTTTGCAGCACAAAGTCGTGGTACCTACGACGGACCGGGAACTGATGTCGGAGTCGCGATGGATGCCGGGAAGCGCCGGAAGGTGAGTTCACTTTTCTTTTTTTTTTTCCTACAGGCAGGGGCTACCAGGCTATATACTCAGGGGGGCAGGCAGGCAAGCT
The DNA here is from genome assembly GCF_040894005.1 of Engystomops pustulosus. Taxonomy (NCBI): domain Eukaryota; kingdom Metazoa; phylum Chordata; class Amphibia; order Anura; family Leptodactylidae; genus Engystomops; species Engystomops pustulosus. The sequence goes on along the minus strand of NC_092414.1, from coordinate 116,283,859 downwards.
ATATACTCAAGGGGGCAGGCTATATATGGGGAAGTCAGGCTATATACTCCAGGGGGCTGGCAGGCTATATACTCCAGGGAGCTGGCAGGCTATATACTGGGGGGGGCTGTGACCAATGCATTTCCCACCCTCAGCTTATACTCGAGTCAATAGGTTTTTACAGTTTTTTGGGTCAAAATTAGGGGTCTCGGCTTATACTCAGGTCAGCATATACTTAAGTATATATGGTTAGTATTTATTTAAAACTTATTTAGATGAAAAGGGACAGTTGTAGAACTGTTTGCAACAAATCCAGATATATGAAGGTGATATATACATTTAAAGAGAATAACATTTCAAATATGCTTGTATTGTTGTAAAAATAGCTCTGGGTTACAATGTATAAAAATATTTATACAGGCAGTCCCCAGGTTACATAGAAGATAGGTTCCATAGATTTGTTCTTAAGTTGAATTTGTATGTATGTCGAAACTGCACATTTCATAATTATAGATCGAGGCAAAAAAAAATTTTGCCCCAATGATGATTGGAGTTTCAAGATTTTTTGCTGTAATTGGGCCAAGGATTATCAATAAAACTTAATTACAGACACTTTACAGCTGATCATTGCAGTCTGGGATTGTAAAAAAGGATTCAGAGAGCTTCACTAGAGGTCACAGTGGGCAGATGGGTGCGTCTTTAACTAGGAGTCGTCTGTAAGTCATGTGTCCTTAAGTAGGAGACTGCCTGTATAATGAAGTTCACTAATGGTTGTCCATCATTCCAACAATTTGACAGCTACACTGTCTATCAGAGGGATTTGCATTGCACCACTGTATGTACCATACACAGGCTGTGAACAGATGGGGAATTGCTTAATCGCATATTTTCTTTATCCTGAACAACCCTTTTAGTACTATACAGAAGCATCATAATTGTGTTTAGGGAGGTATACACTATATACCCAGACTAATGGATAGAAGAAAACCTTTTACCTTTTGCGGTAAAAACGATACTATTTGGGTTTTCAGCACCTGGGTATAGAAAATAATTTCTCAGTTCACAGACACCAATGATCTAGAAAAGTTTGAAAGACTGATATACAAAATAGAGTTTATTCAAAACTGCGTCATTTTATAATACCCAAGAAGATACACAACATAGAAAAATGTCATTGGAGTGTACACTATACGAATAAATGAATTGCAATATAACACTTTATAGTGTCAGTTTCTCACTTTCTACTAGTTGTCTCAGATTACCACAAAAATTTGAACATATTTCTGGCGCATGGTGCAGCAATAAGTCCCCACCCACTTTATCAGTTATCATACCTCTTTTTCATACAAGTTGTACAGCTTTCTTTAAAGTATCTAAAACATTTCATAAATGAGGTCAAGGCATCATTATAGTGCATTCTGCTCAGTAATCTCTACAGAAGATCAGGCTAATCCTTAAATTTGTTGTATCTTAGTATGTTTTCCATTATAAAAAAAGTATACAGTGTATTGTGCTAATAGAATCAAATTTACTTGAATTACATAATTGTATTTTTGAAGATTATATATAAGTTATAATACCTGTTTCTTACCTTCTGATGCTTTGAGACAAAAGAACTCTGTAAAAGGTAAGTCTGTGGGATCCTGTTAGAAAGTGATTCCAATAATGATATATAAGTTCTTCTTGTAGGTGTATGAATTTGTCAGTAGCAATGATTAACTTTAATTAACATGGGAGAAGATTTTGTAACCTTTGAGACTGTAATCAATTACAACAATACTGATAAGGTATTTCCTTGGAGAACAACTACAATAATTTCACTTCGGAAACGTTATTCTTAAGCAGACTATTATATTCAAAGTTTTTTCAGGGACTTCCATCTTCTGAAAACAGAAATTCATTCTAAAACCCTGGCTAAATATGACTTGCTCTGGTAAAATGGACTAGACATGCAGGAGATGACTTTGAAGTCTATGGATAGGAAAGAGAAAAGCATCTTACCCCAGTTGCTATTAACAACAGCACCTTTTCAGCGTTTCTGTTTAATCTCCCATATGACACTTCTGATGATTATGAGAGAGACTTCAACAGATTAAATGTGTGTAATGTATTAAAGGAAATCTACCGCAGCGTTTAACTATATTAACCATTCACCACACAGGGGAACTTCCATTGGCATGAATACAGGCTTATGTTTATTAGGAGTGTTTATACAGTACATTAAAATTAACTTTTATCTGTATTCAGGGGTTTCACCATAGCCCTTCCAGACTGCAGAGCTCTGGCTCTTACACAAGCCCTGTAGTTCTTGTTACCGCCTCCTTCCTTCCTTGGCGCTTCCCAAATCTTGCATCAGAAGTGAGTATGATACACACTGCTGCCTCAAGGTTTCTGGCACAGAATGGAAAGGGGAAGCCGGTGGCAAGTGCTAACTCAGGGCTAACTCAGCCTATGAAGCACTCCTAAAAAAAACTTTCCATTTAATGTTAATAAAATATTTCATCATGGTTTATAGAGTGTGACTTTAAAAACAGAGCTAAGAGTCCCAAATGATGTAGTATAATTAGCAGTAGAGAAAGCAGGGATCTAGAAAACTGAGGAATTGATACAGAAAGTATATAGGAAAATTCTATAATTTTTCCTTACACAAACCACATTAAATATTTTCTGAAAGTGGACAGACCCTTTAACTATAGCTATGCACTCAAAACTGCAATACTGGCTTGCAGCTAATGTTAGAAACTGTATGTCTTGTAATATCCCGGCTAAACGTTTTTTTAACATTAAGAAGGCATTTGACAGTGTAAGTTGTCCGTTTCTTTTTAGCACATTGAGACAGATAGGTACAGGCCTCCCATTGCTTGGTAAGATGATGGCCATGATCTCCAACTACCAGGGTAAAAATGAACAGTCTCTTGTCAGACCTTGTCTGTATTCTCATTGGTACTCGTCAGGGTTGTCCCTTGTCCTGTCTCCTTTATGTTTTGTCTATGGAACATGGACCTCTTATTGTATGTTACTGATCCCATGACCACTTTCCCCTTGGTTATTGAGGAGTTTGAGTGTCTTAGTAAGCTTCTAACGTTAATTACTTGAAAACTGAGACACTCAACATTTCTCTGCCTCAAGCTGATGCTGAATTTTTCACTCACACTTTATGTGGCAACAGGAATCTTTAAATATTTGGGGGTGCATAATTCACCTAACCGGACAGCCTTGTTTGATTTGAATTATACCTTCATTCTTCAGTGCATCATCCAAGCACTTTTTTTTTCCATTCTGAATTTTTATTTATTTTAACAATTTTATGCTGTTACAAATGCAAGGATACAATAGTAAATAACATCTTCGTTGCCTACAAATGAAATGCATTGTAAAACAACATATTTATCATAAAGTATCCAGGGTTCTCCTCCACCCGATGGTCGGGTGTGGGAACCCAATCTGATAGTAATAACAGTCTACTCTTGTACAGAATACAATTCTAAAACAGCAAAAAACTGCGAAAAAGTAAAGAGCTATCTTCCACAATTTCTGTCGCTTGGTGAACTATTTAGTGTGCGACTGCTAGGATACGTAATTGGATAGGAATAAGTGGGAGAGAGGGATGGGGAGGGGAGGGATTTGTATATTCTATCATGCAAGTGAAATTACTGACTTGAATCACTGTCTAGAGAGATAAGTTCACCCAGGTCCAGATTTCTCTAGGCATGCCTTGTATTTCATCCATGGTGCCCAGATTTTGTGAAAAGTCTACAAATTTTTCTGAAAAGTTCTTCAAGGGAACAAATTTTGTGTACTTTTGCTACCCATTGTGCCATTGTGACTGGGGGTTCTTTTACCACCATAATTGCGGTATCAGGGCCTTGACGGGTGCAATTAAATGTGTCACAAGATTGGCTTTGATCTCTAGTTCCCTTTCCCATTTATCAAAAAAACTGGGGAAAGAATCGCAAGGGTGGGCGATAAAGTTTTTCCTCAAGGTGGACACCTTCCTCGGGGTCACTGTTAAGGGTGCAAGCAGCTTTTCATATTCAGTTGGTTCCCTTGGGGATTCAGTTAGTTTAAGCCAAGCTTCATGAATATGTCGAAAATGTTGAAATTGGAGGGAGGTCAGTTTCAGATGGGCTAAGTGAGTCTCAAAAATGTCACTGGAAGATCTACCTCTAGGGCTAAATAGCTCCGCTCCTGGGATGTATTGTATCCCACATGTACTGGTATTGCGATTCTCTGCCTAATATCAGGCGCAGGAGAAGCTTTGCTGTTAGGTACGGTGATGGGGAAGGCGCTAAAATGTATCCGCTAGAGCTCTCCAGGTCTCCATTGCTCCAGTGATTAGTGGCTCTTTTTTAATTGATTGGGAATGTTTTTTTCTATAAGCCACAAATCTCCTAGAAATGTCTGACCATAGGTCCGGGAGGCTAATGCAACCGTATTTCTGTTTTTCTTTGGGTCTACAAGGGAGAGCCACCAGCTTAGTTGTATGGCCTTGTGATACTGAGCTAAGTCTGCGAGCCCCATACCTTCTTTGTTCCTGTCTTTTGTGAGCAGAGTGTGTGCTAATCTGGGTTTCTTCTGTTTCCAAAGAAGTTTGGAAAACATTGCTTCCATTTTGGCAAAAAAAAGTCAATGGCAAGACTATAGGGACCATCTGCATAACATAGAGGATTTTTGGGAGAATGTTTGTTTTAAGCAAACTGTTTCTACCCATCCAGAAGATTAGTGGTAGGTCATAGGCCTTAAGCAACTTCTCTACCTCATCAAAAAGAGGAATGAAGTTTAACTTATAGAGGTTTGTGATGCATCTGGGAACGGAGACATTTAAAAGCTCAGATTTATTGAAGTTAACTTTGAAATTTGATATGTTCCCGAAGGAGGAGAGCAATGACACCAGGCATGGCAGACTCTTTTCAGGGTTAGTGATGAGAAATAAGAGATCATTCGCAAAGGCGGTAGCTTTCACATGGAATTTGCCCAAATCTTTAAGTCTAGGTTCAATAAGGAAATGGGTCTGTAACTGCCACATTCCTGTGGGTCCTTCCCTTCCTCAGAGCAATGTGTGCCTCCTGGGTCTGCTTTTTCAGGGTCTCACCTTTTAGCAGTGCATTACATGTCACCACTAGGTAGGGGAGAAGGATATTCATGAATTATTTGTAATATTGAAGGGGAAAACCGTCAGGGCCGGGGCTTTTTTTTAGGTGAGAAGGTAGAAATTATTTTGTGTACTTTGTCTTCAGTTATGGGCACCATTAGTATGTCTGCCTCTTGTTGACCTAGGGCCGGTAAGTTTATCTTATCAAGGAATTCATCTATCGCATTATGTGTAGTTTTATCTGGCTCTGCAGTGTTCCACAAGTTATAGAGTTGTGAATAGAAGGAGTGAAATGCCTCTGCAATTTGGGGTGTGTCCGATTTTAATACGCCTTCAGCGGATTTGATTGCTGAAATGTGCGTTTTCTCTCTTTGCTTTTTGATAAGAGCGGACATGAATTCCCCTCCTTTATTCCCATGTGTGTATGTCATTTCTTAAAATAAAGAAAAAGTTTAGCAGCCTTATTGTCTAAAAACTTTCTTAACCCCTTAACTACATGTGACGTAAAATACTACGCAGGTGCGGGTGCATCGAGAGGGCTCATGGGCTGAGCCCTCTCCATAGCCGGTAAGTCTTTGCTGCATATTGGTGTTTTCCCGCTGATCGGTGCCGGCGAAGCAACCGGTGGCTTAAAAAAGATGGCAGCGCATGGGCGTCACCATCTTGATCCTCGCTCTCTGTGACATCATCGGGGAGCGGCGATCCGTCACCATGACAGCCTCGGGTCTTTGGAAGACCCGAGGCTGCTTCGTGTTAACCTATTCATTACAATGTGCTATCAGCACATTGTAATGAATGAGGAGGAAAATGCCCATATACTGCCATACTGTAGTATGGTAGTATATGTTAGGATCAATCAGACAACCTAGGGTTAAAGTAAAAACTAGTAAAAATAAAAAAAAATTATAATAAAAAAACATAAAAATTCAAATCACCACCCTTTCCCTAGAACTGATATAAATAAACAGTAAAAACTATAAACACATTAGGTATCGACACGTCCGAAAATGCCCGATCTATCAAAATATAATAACATTTTTTTACTGCACTTAACCTCGTAATGGAAAATAGCACCCAAAATCGAAAATGGCACTTTTTTGCCATTTTAAAAACTATAAAAAATTCTATAAAAAGGGATCAAAAGGTCAAACAGTCCTAAAAATAATAACACTGAAAACATCGTCAAAAGTTGCAAAAAACAACACCTAAAGCTCTGTATACCAAAGTATAAAAAAAAGTTATTAGCACCCGATTTTAATTTTTGTAAAGGTATGAAAACACTATAAAACCGACACAAATTTGGTATCCCTGTAATCGTAACGACCCAAACAATAAAGTAGACATGTCATTTGGGGCGTACATGAAAATCCGTAAAATCCAATCCAAGAATACAGCGCAAATGCGTTTTTTCACCAATTTCACTGCATTTGGAATTTTTTTCCCGCTTCCCAGTACACGCATGGAATATTAGATACCACCATTTTGAAGTGTAATTAGTTACGGAGAAAATAAGCCACAACACAGCTCTGTACATGGAAAAATAAAATAGTTATAGATTTTTGAAGGTGGGAAGTGAAAAATGAAAACGCAAAAACGAAAAAGTGCATCGACGGGAAGGGGTTAATTGTGTCCTCAAGTTTATTAGCTCCTCCTGGTCTACTCTCTTCATTGATGTTTTTTGCCTGCGTTGTATTACTGAGATGCTATCTAATAGTGTGCCTACCTCCTTCTGCCTCTTCTTCTGCTATCTAATCCATATAGCCAGAAATATGCCTCTTATGTATATTTTGTGTGGTTTCCAGATTAAAGGTTCATGATAGAGAAAGAGCAAAAGCCGGTGTGTATAGGTTTAGAAAAAAAATTTATTAAACAAATTTATTGAGCACAATACTTACACATAGATGACAAGCATCAGATGGAGTAAAACAAATTAAAAGTGTACAAAAGACACAAAAATACACATGTGGACCCCACCTAATAACTAAGGTCCACGTACAACCACAAGTAACGTCAAGTAAAAGATATAAAATATTTAAAGAGAAAAAGAGGTGTGCCAATAGACAAAATTATGTAAAAAAAGTGATAAATCTTTATTTCAACAATAGAAAAACTCCATCAAGGCATGAAGGACAAGTTAAAAACAATTAAAAAACATACATGAGTCAAAATGTTTGGCACAACCAGGTAAGGTTCACCAAACAAACACCTCCTCCATACAGTGGAACCTGGCCCCTAGTATGATACAATTACAATAGAAGGATGAATAAGGCCCAAGCTGTCTAATGACCCTGAACAGATGAAGATAAATCTGCCATAACAATCATAGTGCGGCTATAGAATAAATGGGTAAGTATACATTGGTCAGCAAGCAGGCATCAGTACAATAAGTCAACAGGGCGGCTCAGCAGTAGTGGAGGACGTGGAGGACTCCCCACGCGTTCCGTCTCCCAAGTGGAGACTTCCTCAGGGGTGAAAGTCAAGTAAAAGACTGTCCCAACTGGTAAGTTACAAAGTGCTGTATGCAATAGAATTCTCCATCCTGGAAAATTATACAAAGTGCTAAATGCAAAACAAGGGTAAACACACAGTCATAGCACCCCTATCAATATAAAGTCAAATGCAATATAAGTAATAAATAGAGAATGAGGCTCCCTAATGCTAGAACCAGGATTACAGACACCAGATCCAAAATACCAGAATCATGGGATGGGACAGGAGACAAGTATTGTCTCAGGCTTGTGGCTGGAGGCATCCCACGCGTTATGTCGCAGCCATGCGACTTCCTCAGGGGTAAGTGCCTAAGATAAAAAATAACAACCGAAAAATCTTTAACTTCAGGAATAAATCACTATCTAGTCAAATATCTTCGCTCAAAAGAGTAGGAAGGCCCCAGAACCATCAAAATAACCCCTATCAAGCTTCCATAGAAGAACACAAATATGCCTCAATCGATAAATAAATCAGAATCTTTATTGTAATTTCAATCGACAGTATATTACAGCAAATACATAAATACTAAAAAAAAAAACATTAAAAAGAAGGACATCTAAAAACAAATGCAAATACGGACAGTGTGGGAAAACTGGAGGGGTACACTATTACATGTATATACAACGCTGGTGTTGACCTAACACTATCCAGGCCAATGTAACATTATATATGACAAGTACTGCTATTGCGACATGCCCAATTCAGAAAATTTATATTGTACAATGTATTAACACATATTCAAACATATGTCACAAACACAAAAGTATTAACCAGTACCCACCAGACGCCATGACTGCCCTACCAGAACACACTTTTGTGTTCTGCACAGAATTCACCAGACAGGACTTGAGGAATCCTCCTGCAGGCCCAGGTAGCCCAGGACGTGAAGCATCTTGGTCTACCTGAGACTGCAGGAAGAGAAGGTGAGGACATGGTCAGATTATGATTGGAGCCAATGAAGCTCCTGCTCTTGGCCCCACAATTCTTCCTGTTCAGGGAAGCTCCAATGGCAATCATAATTTTCCCACCTTCTGTCAATGATATTGGTGTCCTCAGGAATGTTGAAAGCTGCGGTATAGCACAGAGCAAGAAGATTTTAATAATGTAATTGCTAGAATTGCTACGTTGGCACTTTGCAATAAATAAGTGGGTCTGGTTAGCATTTTGGGCACTCAGTCTCTAAAAGGTTCTCCACCACTGCCCTAGGTGCAAGACAACCAAGGTTGTAAATCGAACGGACCCCCCTCCGGAGTAGCCTAGGTGTGACATGGTCACCTCTAATGGTGGGTCGCACAATGTCTAGCCCAACCACCAGGATGCCCTGGGGTTTACCTGCATGGTTCTGATGAAAGTGTGTGGCCACCGTCGAGAGCGTCTTGCCCTGGCTGAAATGTGAATTCGCATTGGTATTGCTGGATAAATGCTGTTGTATTCTTTTCCTCAACTCCTGGGAGGTCTGACCCACATACATTTTCTGGCAGGGACAAATGAGGGCATAAACCACATTTATAGATTTTCAATTAACATATTCACGTAACCTGAATGTTTTACAGTTCAAATAATCACTGATTTCTTTCCTGGATTTCATGAGCGGGCAGACAGAACAGTCCACATAGGGATGGGAGCCCGTCAATCTAAGACCTCTCCCCAAACGTTTTGTTGGTCTCTGCTAGTGAGTAGAGGTGAGCCTGTCCTTTAATTTTTTTGCTATCTTGGTGATTAAACATAATTTGTCCTTAACCAGACTCCGAAGCCTAGGTTCTGCCAACAAAATATTCCAATTTTTGTTTCGTATGCCGCGAATATCATCCCACTAATTGTTAAATGGTATGAAAATGCCACCTTTAAAGATTAAAGGTTTAGTTAACTTGGGGTCTCTGTTTGTATTAAAGTAATGCTGGAGGTGGCAATCAATTTCCTTAATGTGCCGGGGATTGTCTAACAAAGATTCATTCTACAGCCGGCGTGCGCACCCTAGGAGGCAGGAACGCGTGTGTACGGCATTCTGCTTGGGAACCGGAGCCAGAACAGGTGAGTCCGCGGCAAGGCTCGGAACGGGGGCACGCGGAGGAACACAGGAGCACCCATGACACAATCTTTACAATGTTGCTTGCAAAATGTTTGACTTCCCCGAAGAGGTGTCCAATGAGGGGTTTAGGGCCAAATTCAGATCTCCACCCAGAATGATCAGACCCTCTGCAAATAGTTGGAGTTGATCTAGTGCCTGGAGCAGCCACTTTGCCTGGTTTACATTTGGTGCAAATATGTTAGCTAATTAGTAATTGGGACATTAGCTAACTTTCCTTTCACTTAAAGCAGCCTACCTTTTGCATCTAAGTGTGTGGAAAGGGGTTGGAACGGGAAGTGCTTACTAATTCCAATGGAGACCGCTTTGGATTTAGATGAGGGGGCCAAGCTATGGAACCATAGTGAAAAAATATGTTTTGACAAGAATACTGGTTTACCTTGTTTAAAATATGTTTCTTGTAGGAATGTGGCATTGGATTTACATTTCTTAAGTGGTAGTATATGGTGTCGCTTTTTGGGCAAATTTAACCCCTTTACATTAAATGAGGTGAAAATGGATAGATTCACCTAAATTCTTTAGCCCAGTCTAGTCTGCACCCTAAAAGTGCTGGGATTGAATCTTGAGGTTTACTCTGCTGACTTGTTATAAAATAGTTCTCTCTGTGAGGTGGGAATGGGTAGAGAGGAATGTGGGAAGCAATAGGTATACACGTTAACGGTGGAAGATACACAAACCTTCAAATGTAAGCAGGGGGGAAGTCCCCTCCTGTCTGGAACTTAACTGCTGATATGCACAACTCTACTTCTAAAATGAATTTTCTTAATGGTAAAACATGTAACGATATACTGTCATGAAAAAGAGGATTAACGCTAACTTTAGCTCCTCCTGTCTTTGGTAGACTTGGGCCACCCCTGCGGGGAATCGAGAATCCAACAAGGTGCTAATCTTATAACATTGCATTGTTAACAAACCATATCAGGTGAGTTCTTTATCACCCTTACTCTAAAGGATAGGGTATAGCGTAGCCTGTCATAGACGGGTTGAGAGGAAGGGAAGGAATGTGGGGGGGAGGAGGAATGTGGGGAGGAGAAGTAAAGGTAGTCTGTGTGGTTCAACGTTACACTCACGGCTCGCCCATAGTCCCAACATAAGTTATTTGGTCACTATCGACGATGATCATGCTGTTCTGGTTTGCATCCCTCACGCCGGAGCACCAATCTGCAAGGTCGTCATTTGGTTTTGAATTTTGTATGGAAGCCAGGATTCGATGGGAATGGGGTCAATCCCAAGGGTTTCCCAGGAGTTTTGCAGATCTTCCGGTGTTCTAATAATGACTCGCCTGCCTTCCATGGGGATCGCCAGTCCAAAAGGAAACCACCAGAAGTATTGAAGATTACAAGAGCATAGAACTTCTAAGAGTGGTTTCAGGATCCTTTGTTAGTGTGGATGATGTAATGTCCTGAAAGAAACACATGTCATCATTATCGTACTTAATAACTTGTTTATTTCGAGCTGCAGTTAGTAACTGTGAAGTGTCCACATAAGACAGTAAGCCACATATGACATCCCATGGTGGTTCTTGGGGTCTGGGCTGCGGGCGCAAGGCTTTGTGGATCCGTACAATAACTATTCTAGATCCATGGCTACTTTTGGCAATGACTCGGCTGACAACGATTCTGGCAGACCTTTTATTCTTATATTTTTGCGCCTGCTCAGATCCTCTTGGTCTTCAATCAGGGTGAATTGCGGTATTAATGTATGCTTGGTGTTGGGCTGAGTGAGTTGTGGCTGTAGAAAGGTTTGAGCATGTCGCCTCCAAATTATCCACTCTGCTGCCAGCATTCAGTGGGCCACTAGTGGGCCACCAGTCCCGAGTTCTCACTCCCATCTCACACCTCACGGTAATTATTTGTTGGGCGCAGCGCCTGGTGGGTTCTTGTTATTAACACTTTGCTTATCCAGCATCAGGGGATCATTCTGTACAATCGTGCTCCATCCCACTTATTTCATGGCTGGATTTCATGTAGGCTGAGTTTTTCAGCTATCTCCCGCGCACCAACGCCCTATTGGTGTTATTACATGACTATTTCATTGCATTTCATTCATTTGAGCTGTGAGTTGGTGTTGTGAGACTCGGGTTCGGATCACCCGACATTATCAGGTGTCGGGCTCCGTTTGATTATGCATTCGATGGGTGCACTGGGGTGCATTCCTTTTTAAATGGTTTTATTTCTGTATTGTCTTGCTGATGTTGTCTTTTGTCCATCTCGTTTAATAAAGTGATTTTGCATTTTGCTACTCGACACATGCTTTTTTGTCCTTCTTGTACAGATTTGTTTGCATGTGTGTAGCCCTAGACTGGGTGTAATTAACAAGTACAAATCCCAATTTTGTTTACATCTACTGTTATCTGTGGCAGCTTCTAACAGGGATTTAGGGAGTCTTCCTGGCGAGAAGTTGTATCATTTTTTCCACATTTTCTTTATGTCAGGTTGGCCTTTTTGAGTTTTAGGAGTGTTAGGAATTTCACCTGTTCTCTCTTTGTTATTTTTTTTAAATCCTTTCAATTTCAATTGTGTGTGCAATGACTACCCCTGCTCACTTTGGGGGGAGGTCTAGCCCTCCATCAATGTATGTTGGTGACAATAGAGGAATTAAGTTCAGGGTCTATAATAGAAAAGGGGAAAAGCGGAGCCTATGTGACTCTTATTGCTGGTTCTGTGGCTGATTTTCTCTCCCCTCTCAGTATGTGGTTCTGAAGCCAAGATGGCACCCACTGGGGCCTGAGGGCGGGAATTGAGGGGTTATAGTGGTACAATATGGAGTATCTCACCACCACTTTGTGAGGCCGCGGGTCCGGTGTCGGAAGCCAGCACTGGATGTTATCCACTTGCGGCGGCTCCTATCCTCTCTCCTTTCCTGTTCTGAGCCGTTGCGCTGACCTGTCGGCTTGGGTCTCTCCGCGGCGTGCCCGCAGTATCCGCTGGTCTGCGCACCTAAGATTCTGTTCGGTGCGCTCTTGTCGAATGTAGAATGCATCAGATACAAATGGATGTGTTGCCTCAGTTTCTATACATATCTGCATCAGCTCCCATTGTCCCTCCAAAGGGATTCTTCAAATAATTAGGTAGGCTGTTATTTTATTATAGGGTTGCTCAAGGCCATGGATCCGTCTCGCAGTTCTCTGTCCCCCAAAGTCATCTGAAGGCTAGGGTGTTACGATAGGGCTGTTGAATTCATGGTTGTTGAATGGTTCAAACTTTCTTCCTCTTTGCAATTGGTGAGGGTTGAGGCCACACTCTTCCCCTTAGAATTTTGATATTTGCTTTGTATTGTCCCCTCTTCAGGGCCACTGGCTAACTTTTTTACTCACCAATTTCTCCTCATATAAGACAAACAACTGTAGGACAGGTGAGGCCCTTTAACCCTGCTTTTTGACAACTGGGCATTTCTGTCTGCAGTGGGTGCAGACCCTTTCATAGTTTGGGTACCCATCTATTGATTCACATGAATCACCACCTTTGACAACTTTGCAGTGCTCAACAGTATGAGAGCTATAAAAACCAAACAAAACAATGGGTATTGCTGAGAACAAAGTGAATATGACTCACAGTCTGTAATATCCATACTAGCAACATCTTTTGTCTGCAGAATGCAGCCTAGAAGGTGTTAATTCTATTCTGTGTTTTTGCATGTGAACTGTGGCTAAAGTTGGTACGGGAGGTAGACGTGCACCACACCCAATTCGTGCAGTTTGGCTCTGTCCAGCAATGGTTAACTAGCTTTGATGGACAGAAACTGCTCCAGTCTGGTGGGGGGAATGGATTCTCTCACCCCCAAATAAGGTTCCTAGCACAGTTAGTCTGGCTCTGGTTAAATTTATAATTCAGCTCTCTGTTTGCATTCTATTTTTCTGTTATTTTTGTTTCCCTGATTCCCTTTGACTTTTGTATATTGATCATCTGTTTTGTATCTCCAATCTGCAATCGCTGTTGTAACCTGGAACAGTCATAACTCTTCATTGTTTGTTGTTTGTTTGCCATGTTTCGTGTCTTTACTTTGGGACAGGGAGGGACTGTTGACCAACGATCAACTTCAATCATTATGATGTACCTGTACAACTTGGTGCCTTTATAGCAGGCAATCCATGCTGTAAAAGAGTATTGCTGTGTCTTCGTGAGGTAATACTCCTATGTGGAAAGTATGGCTCTGTTGAGTATCACATATTGTTTGTGAGAAGAGAGTGGGGAGAGATATGAATGTGGTTTGTGTGCTGTGTGACTGGTGATAGTGGGTCCTTCATTTCTCCTGACTGTCCTGATTTATATTTTGATCCTTTTATTATATACATTATGTACTTGTATGTTATCCTTCAATTGTATTTTATGTTGCAATGAACCATTGTCACATGCTTGTCTATTTATTTATTTGGTCTTTTCAAATTTGAAAGTTTTCTGAACTTAACACTTAAAAGAGAGAACACATGGTTCTGTTACAGACAAAAGAATGTCACTTTTTAATTTGTAACAAATGTGATCTTCTAGTCACAAGATTGATTAGACAAAATTCTGCAAAGTCATGTTGACTTGCTAGCCAAGTTATTGATTTGCATTGCGCCTTTCTAGCAGAACAGCATTTTCTACTGATGTCTTCTATTGGACATAAGTAAGATTACACAGGTAGTGGGAGTATGATACTGAAGAATAAAAACAAATAAACCTGTGGATCTAAAATATTCATGAGCACTGGTAGAATGAAAGCTGAGATGTGATTGGTTGCCATGGGCAACTAGAAATATTCTGACTTTCAGACAACTTGATAAATATTTGCTATAGTTCTGCAGGCATGTCGCGAAATTTGTTGTTCACTTTCAGATGCTGGTAGGTCATATGTCATATTAAAAAGTCATATGTAGAAATAATTGTAACCAATTAAAAAAAAAACTTGTTACACAACAAATAACCTTTACATAGCCCCTAAGGAAGTAAAATATAAAACAGTTATAGGTCTTGTAAGGAAAATTTTCTTTTTTGTAAAGGTGATATTATTCTGCAACACCTGAAACACTGAAAAAATAAATAATTGGGTGTAATCATATATATCTTGTTATGTTGCACAGTAAACATTGCAAAATTCATCTAGTAAAAAACTGTTTTGCTGTATTTTCAAATTCCTTCCAAAAAGAGTTAATAAAGTATAATCATTGGTTATTTGGTCCGCATTTGGAAGCTGTGGTGCTCAATGTTCCAAAAATAGTATTTTCATATACAAGCATCAAAAATTAGAAAAAAAGGAAAAGGCATGATGGCATTCACTAATATTTTAAAATCTACAGGTTTTATTGTACAAGGGAGCGGATAGGACTCACTGGTAGCCCACTGAGGTGATGGCTTTTTCACGTTACTTGCTTCATACCCTTTTTATGCTTGTTTTGGTAATTTGGTCATTAAAGTCCAAAATAGGCTAAATCAACCAACAACTAAATCAACAGATAACTTTTTTTTGTCAGCTCTTTGTTTTCAATCCATTGCACAATGACAAATGGAAACCATTAGTCATTAGACTGTCTAGTCTAATGACACCAGTATAGACCCCACATTTGAAGATGTTTCCTGTTCAAAGGAAACATGATGGAAGTAATCTTTAATCCTACCATTCGGTATTTCTAACAATACTGCTTAGGCTACATTCTCACCTCGTTTTATTTATACATTCAGGGCATATGCCTGGAAAGCTCCTGGTTTATATGCTGATTGTATCCATATACTGGCAGAGGGAGGCATCCTTTTTACATCTGTCTTCACAGTATACATTCTATACTGTAGGAAACACTGGGTGGAAAAGTATAGCAAGTTGCTCTTGCTGGGCGCCATATACTCTCAGCAGAGGCCATTGAAAGCTATATGCTTTAGGAGCTTCCAGTGATGTAAGTGTCCATATAGCGTCAGTATTTTTAAATTTTGGTGCTAAAATATTCTTTTTACACTTTCTTCACTTGCAATTTAGGCAGCATAAATTTATGTAAACGGAAATGCTTATCGTCTATGGAGTACACACATTTATAGTAGTGTCCCTTAAATATGTGTAAGGATATACATTACAGATTTACAGAGCAGGGTACAAGGAATACACATTGAGAACTACACTCACCGGCCACTTTATTAGGTACACCTGTCCAACTGCTCGTTAACACTTAATTTCTAATCAGCCAATCACATGGCGGCAACTCAGTGCATTTAGGCATGTAGACATGGTCAAGACAATCTCCTGCAGGGCATCAGTATGGGGAAGAAAGGTGATTTGAGTGCCTTTGAACGTGGCATGGTTGTTGGTGTCACAAGGGCTGGTCTGAGTATTTCAGAAACTGCTGATCTACTGGGATTTTCACGCACAACCATCTCTAGGGTTTACAGAGAATGGTTCGAAAAAGAAAAAACATCCAGTGAGCGGCATTTCTGTGGGCGGAAATGCCTTGTTGATGCCAGAGGTCAGAGGAGAATGGGCAGACTGGTTCAAGCTGATAGAAAGGCAACAGTGACTCAAATCGCCACCCATTACAACCAAGGTAGGCAGAAGAGCATCTCTGAACGCACAGTACGTCGAACTTTGAGGCAGATGGGCTACAGCAGCAGAAGACCACACCGGAACAGGAAAACTGAGGCTACAATTTGCACAAGCTCATCCAAATTGGACAGTAGAAGATTGGAAAAACGTTGCCTGGTCGGATGAGTCTCGATTTCTGCTGCGACATTCGGATGGTAGGGTCAGAATTTGGCGTCAACAACATGAAAGCATGGATCCATCCTGCCTTGTATCAACGGTTCAGGCTGGTGGTGGTGGTGTCATGGTGTGGGGAATATTTTCTTGGCACTCTTTTGGCCCCTTGGTACCAATTGAGCATCGTTGCAACGCCACAGCCTACCTGAGTATTGTTGCTGACCATGTCCATCCCTTTATGACCACAATGTACCCAACATCTGATGGCTACTTTCAGCAGGATAATGCGCCATGTCATAAAGCTGGAATCATCTCAGACTGGTTTCTTGAACGTGACAATGAGTTCACTGTACTCAAATGGCCTCCACAGTCACCAGATCTCAATCCAATAGAGCATCTTTGGGGTGTGGTGGAACGGGAGATTCACATCATGGATGTGCAGCCGACAAATCTGCGGCAACTGTGTGATGCCATCATGTCAATATGGACCAAAATCTCTGAGGAATGCTTCCAGCACCTTGTTGAATCTATGCCATGAAGAATTGAGGCAGTTCTGAAGGCATGCCTACTGTAAAGAATTGGGGTGGCAACATCCTGCTTTGGGGCTGTTTCGCTACAAAGGGTCCAGGATGACTGATCCGTGTACATGAAATAATGAATGGGGCAATGTTTTGTGAGATTTTGAATGCAAACCCCCTTCCATCAGCAAGGGCATTGAAGATGACATGTGGCTGGGTCTTTCAGCATGACAATGATCCCAAGAACACTGCCAGGGCAACAAGTAGTGGCTTCGTAAGAAGAAGTTAATGGTCCTGGAGTAGCCTAGCCAGTGTCCAGATCTCAACCTCATAGAAAACTTTTGGAGGAAGATAAAAGTCTATATTGTCCACCAACAGCCCCAAAACATTGCTACTCTAGAGGCGAACTTTCTGTGCCAACCTTGTGATGACTTTAAAAAAAAAAAAAACGTTTGGCCAACAAAGGATATGCAAAGTATTTAGATGAACTTTTGTTATTGACCATATAGTTATTTTCCACCATAATTTGCAAATACATTCTTTATAAATCAGATAATGTGTGTCGGCGTGGCTGGCAGTGCATGGAGTAGGAAGCACACTACCTCACCCGTGCCTCAAGACCCACAGCAGTTCAAAACAGCACACCAAACGAGTAACTGGACCCAAAAACGTACCCTAGAGGTTCCTGTACCCAGGACAACGACATACAAGTTAAAAGAGAGAGGAGGCCCGAATTCTCCTCTCACTGAATTCTTCCTGTCCCAAAATGGTGGCCACACCACGCAGAGTGCGGCATATGCGCCTGATGATGCAGGCTCTTCAGACCCCTGCACGGGATGAGCAAGGTGATCACTGGCCCATAAAGGTAACCCTGAAACATACATAAAGGGGAGAGCTCCGGGGATAGATGGGGCAATACAAAGCCCCGGAACAAGGTCCACATTTCAGGCGGCCATGCTCAGATAATGCCACTCACAGCAAACTACACCATCCATGATCACAGAAAGCATGTGGGTGTATAAACCAGTCATAGAGGAGCTGCTAAAGGGGGAACTTTATTGGGGGAACTTCATTCTTCACTACAAAAAGAAATACACAATGCGATTTATGCCTTTAAAGCAGAGTGTACAGGTCTGGGAGACCGCTCATCACATATTGACGACAAGATGGCAGAGATGACTGAGGCACATAATGAACTGGTGGATGACAATAATAACTTAGAGGAGTAAAGACTAAAGATTGCGGACATGGAAGATCATACATACAGGAAAAATATTAGGTTCCGTGGAATTCCAGAAAAGTAATCAGAAGTCTTATTTAACCCATTGTCGCACTAATTCCTGACGCTCCAAAGTCTGACCTTTTAAAAGACAGGGCACATCGGCTTCCTAAAACAAGATCTTTGCATAAAGAGATCCCAAGAGATGTAATAGCTGTCACCGGTGCTCCTGCGACCCAGATCTCGGGCTCACAAGTTTCAATCCCTGTTTGCAAGCCCGGTGCCCGTGCTTCTTACCTGTCCCTGCTCCTGTTCCACATCCTCTGGCTGTGCGCGTGCGTCCCCATCTCCTAGGGTGCGCACACACCATTTCCTAGAATTCCATATAAACCAGCTCCACTCTACACGCCCTGACGGATCTTTGTGCCTATTGCCCTAGAGAAAGTTTTGTTCCTATGCCCAGCGATGTTATTGTGATTTCCTGTTGTGACTCCGATTACATTATTGACTTCGATCCCGTGCTGTCTATCCTAAACTTCTGCTACGTCCCCGACTCTGATTCCATGCTACCTCCCTCGACCTCCTGTCTGTCCCTTAACACGGGTTTTCTTTACGATTCTGTACTTTGCCTCAGCTGTCACCGCAGCCAAAGTCGTGCCTGTGGAACGACCAGGAGGTACCACTCCGCAGCCTGTTTAACCCGCTTTGTGGTGGGTTCTGGTGAAAACCGAGTACCACTTAGACCCCGGTCCCAGGTGTAGGCTTACGTCATCATCCACGGTGGTCCAGTGGATCCAATACCCCCCTGGTGCCATGGCCATGGATCCCGCCAAGTTCCCATAAGTAAACTAGCTGATTTTACCAACGTCGTGGTCCAGCAGTCCCAGCAGATTGCCGTGCAAGGTGAACAGCGTGGACAAGTCACTGCCATGTTGCAGCAATTGATGGCTACACAGCAACTGCATCAAGCTCCTGCAGCTCCTCCTGCTACTCCGGTTAGCCTGCCTTCCGCTGGACCTGGGCTGAGACCTTCCATGCCATCGAAGTATGATGGGAACGCCTAGTTATGAAGGGGCTTTATCACCCAGTGCTCCCTGCACATTGAGCTTATGCAGACACAGTTTGTCATGGAATGGTGGAATTCATCATCAGCCTCCTCTCTAGAAAGGCCCTGGCATTGGCTACTCCCCTCTGGGACAGAAAAGACCTGGTTACCTCCTTCTTCGCTCGGGCGTCTTCAGCTGAGACCCCACTGCTGAACCTACTTCAAGGGTACTCATCTTTTGGTGACTATTCGGTTCCGTACTTTGTCTCTAAGCTAGCCTGGAATGAAGCAGCCCTGATATCATCCTGTAAAAAGGGACTTTTGGAACAAGTTAAAGATGCGCTGTCTGCATGTGACCTGGGCGACTACTCTAAGTGGTCTCATCTCTCTGGCCACTTAGATTTATATCTGGTTTATGGAGTGCTCTGAGGAGCAGCACCACACACAATTGCTCGACTGGCAGACATGAAGGTGATGAACAGAAGACTGCCTTCAATACTTGTGATGAGCACTTTGAGTACATGGTTGTGCCATTTGTACACTGCAACGCACCAGATGTTTTTCAAGAGTTTGTCAAAGACATTTTCAGAGACTTGCTATATACGTGTGTTGTGGTCTATCTGGACTATATCCTGGTGTTCTCTACAGACCTTGAGTCCCACTAGTCCCACGAGCGGCAAGTCCTCAGTCATTTGAGAGCCAATCGCCTTTACATCAAACTCGAGAAGTGCCAGGTCCACCAGAAGAGTTGTCCCTTTCTTGGCTACATTCTGACAAGAATCTACAGATGGATCCCGCTAAGTTGTCTGCGGTTCTTCAATGGCCTCACTCTGTGTGACTGCGCGCAATACAGAGATTCCTGGGATTTGCCAATTACTACTGGCAGTTTATTACGCACTTCTCCTCTCTTGCGTCTCCCATTATGGCGCTGACCAAAAAGAATGCCGATGCCAGACTCTGGCCCCCTGTAGCTGAAGAAGCCTTCTCTAGACTGAAGTTAGCCTTTGTCTCGGCCCCAGTTCTCACCCGGCCTGATACGGAGAAGCCATTCCAGCTGGAAGTTGACGCCTCCTCAGTAGCAGCTGGATAAGTGCTGACCCAGAAAAGGCCCAAGGGTGAACTCTTACTTGTAGGTTCTTTTCTAGACTTCTACCCTGCAGAGAGGAATTACTCCATAGGGGATTCTAGAGCTATTGGCCATAAAACTTTCAGAAGAGTGGAGCTATCTTCTGGAAGGAGCTCGTCATCCGGTTCATATCTACACCAATCATAAGAATCTCCTATATCTCCAGACTGTTCAGTCTCTCAATCATTCACAGGCTCGTTGGTCTCCCTTCTTTTCTCGGTTCTCGTGCCTATGATATTGTTTGGGAAGAACCGGCTCCTCGTCATATTGTTCCCATGGAACGACTGCTCCTGTGGACCTATGGCAGCTTCCTCCTGGCCAAACCTATGTCTGACCAGCTCTTCGGAAGAGGATACTGCCTTGGGGACAATGCTCTCATGTGGCTGGGCACCCTGAGGTGCAGAGATCTATTCCTCTCCTCTCATATCTCGTTATTACTGGTGGCCAGATCTGGTCAAGGACATTTGAGATTTTGTGCCTCCTGTGCCTGTAACAAGTCGTCACATCTCAAGCCTGCGGGTCTGCTCCTGCTGTTGCTGTACCCAGTTGCCCATGGATTCACATAGCCATGGACTTTATTACTGATCTCCCATCTTCTTCCGGTAATACAGTCATCTGGGTGGTAACAGATTGATTTTCCAAGATGTCCCATTTTTTTCATCTGCCAGGTCTGCCGTCAGCTCCACGCCTTGCCAGTCTGTTCTTCCTGCTTATCTTCCGGCTTCATGGTCTTCCCCTGCACATTGTCTTGGACCATAGGGTCCAGTTTGATTCCCGTTTCTGGCAATCCCTCCAATGGACCTTGGGCTTCTATCTCCGCCATTTTGTCTCCACCCGACAGGACGACTGGTCCACTCTTCTGCCATGGGCACACTCTCTGGAGTCTGAGTCTGCCGGTGCCACTCCTTTATTTGTTGTTTATGGATGACATCCACGCCCACCTCTTCCTATTTCCGTGTCTGCTGATGTTCCTTCCGTGGAAGAGTTGGTAGAAGATCTTAAGTCCATCTGGGAACAGACTCATCAACCTCTACTTGGTGTGTCAGCCTGCACCAAAACTCAGCGCAGACCTCCCCCAGTTTTTTTCTCCAGGTGATGGTGTGGTTCTCCTCCAGATATGTTCGGCTGAAGATTCCAAGCTATAAACTTGGGTCACATTTTCCTGGATCCCTTTAAGGTACTGCAGTACATCAATCCTGTGGCATACAATGCACCTACCATGCACATCCAGAACTGCTTCCCATGTCTCCCTCCTGAAGTCAGTCGTCTTGAACAGCTTCTTCCGACAGGTGCCTCCTCCTGCTCCTAAAGCTGATGCAACTGATGTCTTTGAGGTAAAGGAGGATATGAAGTTGGTCAGAGGAAAGCGGTTCTTTCTTGTCAACTGAAAGGGGTTTGGTCTGGAGGAGAGGTCCTGGGAACCTGAGGACAACATCCTGGACCATGATCTCTTGCAGAGATTTCTCCAGTCGAAGAAGAGGGGGAGGCGGGAGGGGGTACTGTCACAGGTGCTCCAGCGACTCAGATCTCGCCCGTTCTTCTTTCCTGTCCCCGCTTCTGTTACCTGTCCTCCGATCGTGCACGCACCTCCCTGTCTCCTAGGGCGCGCACGCGCTGGCTTAAGAAGATTTAAAGGGCATTTTAATTGTTGCTGGCCATTACCTAGAATTCCATAAAAACCAGATCCTCCCTGCACTCACTGCTTGTCCTGACCTTCTGCTGTCAGCAGGCTCTTGTAAAAAACCAGGTACCACTTAGACTTCATCCCAGGTGTCGGCTTACATCATCGCCCGCGGTGGTCCAGTGGGTCCACTACCCCCGATGCCTGACAAAAGCCTGCTTACATTTTTATCATTTTAAGGAGCATGTAATGAATACTTCAAGACAGGCGACTGAGCTACCAGAAAGATTCCAGAATATATCACTCTACACAGATCTTTCAGCAGCCAAACGATGCGAGTTCCAAGATGTGGCAAAAGTCTTCCAAGATCATGGTATCCTATAAAGATGGGGTTTTCCCATCAAAATCAATATTTCTATTGATGGAAGAAAAATAGTAGCAATGTCTCTTGAAAAGCTTATTCAACTTCTACAGGAGTGAGAATTAGTCCCAGCTGAGAACAGACAACTCAAGTTAGGAAAACTTCAGCATCCCGTATGGGAAAAGAATGGGAGGAGGTAACAAAGAGATGAAAACCGGGTACAAGAACAAGAAGAAGTTACTATGATGTCAATTACAGGCCTCTCTTCTTTTTAACCCCTTCCTGACGCGCGCCGGGTCCCGATGCATGGAGAGGGCTTGCGGGCCGACCCCTCTCCATAGCCGGTAAGTCTTTGCTGCTACTTCGTTTTAACCCATTCATTACAATGTGCTAAATGCACATTGTAATGAATGGGGAGTAAAATCCACCTATACTGCCATACTGCAGTATGGCAGTATATGGTAGGATCGATCAGACAACCTAGTGTTAGAGAACCCTAGGGAGTCTGAAAAATAGTAAAAGTAAAAATAAAAAAAAGTTTTTTAAAAAAATGATAATAAAAAAAACCTAAAAATTCTAATCACCCACCTTTCCCAAGAACTGATATAAATATAAATAAACAGTAAAAATCATAAACACATTAGGTATCGCCGCGTCCGAAAATGTCCGATCTATCAAAATATAATAACGGTTTTTCACTGCGTTTAACCCCGTAACAGAAAATAGCATCCAAAGTCGAAAATGGCATTTATTTGCCATTTTGAAAAAAATCTAAAAAAATTAATAAAAAGTGATGAAAAGGTTGCACAGTCCTAAAACACTATAGCAATGAAACCGCCATCAAAATTCGCAAAAAATGACACTACCCATAGCTCTGTACACCAAAGTATGAAAAAGTTATTGGCGCCAGAAGATGGCAAAATAAAAAAAAAAATTTTGTACAGGAGGTTTTCATTTTTTTGATGTATGAAAACATTATAAAACCTATACAAATTTGGTATCCACGCGATCGCACCGACCCAAAGAATAAAGTAGACATGCCCTTTGGCACAGTTAAAGCTGTAAAATCCAAACCCACAAGAAAACATCGCAAATGTGTTTTTTTTTTACCATTTTCACTACATTTGGAATTTTTTTCCCGCTTCCCAGTACACGGCATGGAATATTAAATACCGTCACTATGAAGTGCAATTTGTTACGCAGAAAATAAGCCATCACAGAGCTCTTTATGTGGAAAAATAAAAAAGTTATAGATTTTTGAAGGTGGTGAGTGAAAAATGGAAGTGAAAAAACTAAAAAAGGCCATGTCGTTAAGGGGTTAAGTGAGAGAACTGCACCATTGGTGGCCGACTAAATCCCCCTTTTCCCCACTGTACGTATAAATGGTTTTATATTGCTGGTATGTAAGTTTTGTCCTTCAAATTGACAAATAAAACAGTATGCTCTTCAATGTTTACGCTTCATAACACACTAATCTTTTGCTTTACATTTTCATATGTTGAGAAACCCTGTTTCAACACAGGACATCGCAAACAATAATTAACTTCTTGGTTTTCAGTAAGTTCCACTAGGCAAGTATTTGCAACTTGATAATCATTATTTCTATTCCTTCCTGGTTATTCTATGATTGTTAATTGTATCATCATGTTTGCGTATCATATGCTTCATGTTTGCATTTTACAAGCTTACAACATAACTTCGATTTTGCACTGAATCATTATCAAAAGCTAGGAATTTCATGTAAGACTTCCTCAATAAATCTAATTAACCGTCAGAGTGTTTAGAAAAAAGAGAAAATGACTACTAGACATATATAAATATATTAAATATAAGGTTGATTACTCATTACAGTAAAAAATGTAATTATAATATATTGTACTGTACTGATATACCCGTGATGAAACATTTGGCATGTGAAACAAGCGTAGATGATCAGCTCCCTCAATTTGCTAGATTGGTCATACGCCTGCCAATCCGGCAATACATCTGGGTCCCAAACCAGAAAATAGAGTTCACTTATCTCTAGTAATAGGTGATCTGCCCACATGAGGTCTTTGCATATGTGTCTCCTTTGAAAACTGCCATATATTTCAGTCTATCATTGTGACTACTTTGGGTTGCCTTTCATCCTTTGTGTATGTTTTCATTAATATATTTTTACTCTTGATGTATCAATAAAGTTTAATAAAGGATAATGTGTCACCTCACTATTTACTCTGGTTATGTTATACTGCTAGTTGAATTGGGGACTAGTTACACACTTCCACATATATTAACCCATTGGAGAGCCTACTAAAGTGCTAGAACAGAGCCAATAGTAAGGTTTCCCTTCAATTGTATCTCATGGCTCATGTTCATATACAAAAACCCTTTAAAGAGCATTTAATTAATGCAAATTTGTCATGATATGGTCATTTTCCCCTCTATTCTGTAAATATGTACACCTCTTGTTGCACAAGTTCAGCATAGCCATCCACAACAATTACCCGATTCACTTAAAATAGCAGATGTCTCAAATATTATTATGGTGAATGTCAGGCCTGGGCTTCCAACTGTTATAACAACCAATAAGCAACCCCCCACCGATGACACCTCTACCACATCCCTTACTGCAACATGATGTTCAGTTTTGTCATGGTGTGAGAATAGGTTAATAATAACAGACCAGACATACACGCCGGGATTTAGTAGCAATTCCTGGCGCTTGTGCAGAGAGGGGGCAGAGCAGCGCCTTACGGTGGACCAGTATGGGTTTTTTATGCCCAGGGGCTGCACACTGCCTATAGCCTGAACCTGTTCAGGGATAGAAGAGCCTCGGTGGCACAGCATTTTATTGCGCTGTGCTGCCGGCCGCTCTGGATTTATCAGGAGGTCGGAGCCTCCTGATAATTCTGACATGTGTCGGGGCCGGGAGGAGCATTATACGCTGGCGCAATAATTGCCAGTGTGTAATAAATGTGCTCCAAAGTGAATTTGATATCTGCATGATCATACTGAGTAGAGAATGTAGAGAAAGCGTTATTTAGACTGCAATGTAAAAGCCATAAAAACTAAAGAAATTGAAGAAGATTACACAATACTTTTGGCCAATTATACTAGATTTGAAATCTTTTTTCCAGATACCTAAAACACTTCAGGTGCCAAAACAGTACATAAAAGGCGCCACTAGCAAATACAAGCCGGTAAAGTGCCATGGCATTAAAGGGGTAAACAAACCGGTGCACAGATGACACGGACCGTGACACGGGACATCAGCGGCACCGGACGAGGTAAGTACACGTTTATTATTTTTAAAAAGCCCAGCCCGGCCCTATGTAAATTAAGGAGTTACAGCATTCTAGGTCTGCTTTCTTCCCTGCTCAATTTAATAGCGAAAAAAAAGGTCATTGACGTTAATTTCTTATCAATGTCAATAAAATATGATCATCAAAGTGGAAAATACAAAAGTACAACTAAATCTTAAGCAAGCTTTGCTTTTCATATTGATTAATGATTTACCAGTTTTATGGAAAATCAAAACCAATATAGGATAACAACCATAGAAAATTCTCTGTTTATGTCCTTTAGTAATTTAAATATTAAAATTAAATCTTAAAATTAAAATCTGAAATCTTTCTTTAGGCCCATGAAAAATAACCAAAAGAGCCTTGCACTTGTTCTGTGCAGTTACAGGCTTAGGTAATTTCTCTGGGGAAAAATGTCCATCAACCAGCCATAAACATATGGACTTGGGTAAGAGGTGATCAAGACAGGGATAATGTGGGGGGCGTGGCCGAACTATGGAGGAGACCAGACGTGTCTCTGAGTAGCTCCTGCAGCTGAACCCTCAGACAAAGCTGTATCACCTTGCTATATACCACTCAAGCACCCCGATGGGTCCCAAAAAACGGGGAACTCCCCAGGCACCGAGTGTCACTGTCCCCAAAGGTGCAACTAAGTGGATTGGGAGATTTCTATCCCCTCTGACAACCCCAGAGCCCAGTGCCACGTGGCGCCGACATGGCAGCACGATACTCCGCACAGTCCTTCGCATCGGCCGCACAGCCCCGACAACAGCAGCACTCACCAGACTTCGGGAATGCAATTCGTGTGCTGGATCCCCCAAGCAAGCACCTGAAGGTACCGGCAGGCGCTTGATTAGGAAATGGAGCGGGCTGCGCCGTCCTCCAAGATGGGGGCGCAAGCAATCTCCAGCTCCGTCGCACAATACGATGCTGCAGTAAAACCTGCGCTGGCCGGAACACGGACCCCGCGTCAGCCCACAGCCTTGGCACCAGAAGCGGTGCACCAAGACACAGAGGAGGGGGCCTTACCCCCAGAAGCATTAAAGCAGTGTTGGTCGGCCAGAAGCAAGGCGACACAGCAGATACACCTCACTTCCCAGTACCCACGGCTGCATCCTGTGGGCTATGCACCCGGGCCCCTAACCAGCCGACCAACTGCAAGGGTCATCTGAGGCCTCAGGGGGCACTAAAGCAGCTTTGAGGGGTATGTAGTGCCCATCACAGGAGGCCCACCCAAGGCCAATTACTGACCAAAATGAATCTCTAGACTGTTCCTTGCTTCATGGATTGGAAAATCTGAAGAGTGGCCACCCACACCTGGAGATTGCTCCCCAGCAGTCCACGCCTCACCTCCCTCACCCCCCTTGTCTGCGTCCCATTATCCGTGTGGGGCTGCACCTGCAATGTCACCTTATTATACACTCTCTGCTGTCACAACATTCGCAGATAGTGATGACTGAGTTTCCACCTGTCCTTTTATCACAAGAATGTGGGGCACTATTGGAGTTAAGAGCCCTCCGTGCACATCTACACTCGGGAAGTTACATGGCATGGAAAGTTACATGGCACACCAAGAGCAGTCATACGGGTCAGAATTAGGGGTAGTGAAAGAGTGAAGAGTCTCCACTGTAGAAGACAGTGAAGCGACCATCTGTAACAGAATGAACAACCTCGAATCTTCTCTGTCCCTATATTCCTTCCAGCTACAACTTTTAGCTGATCAGTTAGACGAGACTGAAAACAGGGGTCGTCGCAATAATATAAGGCAGTGGTGACGAACCTATGGCACGGGTGCCAGAGGTGGCACTCCGAGCCATCTCTAAGGGCACCCTTGCCATCACTCAAGGCCTCTTGCAGTCCCAGGCAGCCCAGGACCCTAGAAGGAAGCTACCATGATAATCCAAAATTCCTTTCCTTCTTTCTACTATATTGGTGTTCTTAGGTGCCAATACAATTTAAACCTGTGAAAGAGCAGGGAGTCATAAGTTACTGCTTAAATTGTCGCATTGGCACGTTGCAAAAAATATGTGGGTTTTGTTTGTAGTTTGGGCACTCGATGTCTAAAAGGTTTGCCATCACTGATATAAGGGTTCGTGGCCTCCAGTGAAAGGTGGAAGCTTCCCACTTACATGACACCCTTCGGCAGATATTCAATTCCATACTTGAGACTCCATCTGACACACCCTTAGAACTGGATCGGGCACGCCGAGCTCCACAGGCTAAACCCAGTGACCAGGCCACGCCCAGAGATGTCATTTGTAGGGTTCATAAGTACCAAATTAAGGACGCCATTATGTCCAAAGCCAGGGACATGGAGAACATACAGTTCCTGGGGATTTCCGCTTTGTTTACATGTCCGCTACAAAGGGGGTAGATACACCCTACGACATCCGGCTGAAGTTCCCGATCTTTCAGCTACTTTAGGCTTCCCAGCACTAGTCATCACAGAGTGGCCAAGGCTCCCTATCCCGGAGGGATTAGATAGAGGCCCTCCCCCCACTCCCAGCTAGACCTCCAAGTCGCCGAGATCGCGGAGGTCGGAGAGGACGTCAGGGAGCTCCAGATAATCAGTGATGCAGCCTGTTTTTGCCAGTTATTTGATATTATGGACAATAATGCACAAAAAAGGACAGGCACTGCCAGAATCAAAGATTGCCCATGCATCCTAAGCAACATGTATAACAAACACCAGAAAAGATAGATGCATATACTGGACCAATGTACAAATACAAATTTTATTAATCAAAACAAGACAAGACAAAAAATACAATAAAAACACTAAAAGGATACAACGATAACATGTACCCAGCTCTCACCGGTCCAGAAGTGACCCAGACCCCCCTGATTCAAAAGCTGCCCACCAATACAAAATGTTAGAGTATCAAAGCTGGCACAGTAAAGTAAACAATTGCATTGAACCTGTAGTGAATGAATGTATTAAGGGTGTAGAATACCTGCCCTACTGATACAATACCCAGCTAGATAAACCGCATGGGACCAAGTGTAGAGGGTGATGGAGGTGGACAAAGAGCCAGGAAGGTGGAAAACCCCACGCGTATCGTCACTGCAGGGTGACTTACCCCTGAGGTACCCTTTTAGTGTTTTTATTGTATTTTTTGTCTTGTCTTGTTTTGATTACTAAAATTTATATTTGTACATTGGACCAGTATATGCATCTATCTTTTCTGGTGTTTGTTATTTTTATTATTTGATATTATGTTACATTTAGTCAAGTTACCAAAGGGTTATATATCAACATTTTACTGTGCTCTGACTGCAAGCGTGTGTTACTTACCAGATTATACATCCATGTTTGAATATGAGCTCTGGCTCAATTCACTTAACCTTGAGACATGCCGGAGATAGCCCATACTGGGGTGGATCCTCTCTTACCCAAAATATTTTGTAAATTTTGGATAGCTTTCACTTTCTCCTCTTTCCTTCACGCTTCTTCACTAACAGCAACCGGGGGTCACAGATACTGTATTTGCTTACTCCTCCTCTCTAGTTTACCCGTTTCCCACTGGGGTCTACACGTACGGCAGGACCGTTCGTGTATATATAGTCAACACCCCAACTTAATCTCTAGATCTGCATAGATTAAGGTTACTTGTTTGTTGTTGTCTGTTTTGTCTACTTGTCTTACTTCCCTATACAAATCACAACCTATACCCTCTTCCCTCTTTTCATTCTTCTTCTATCTTCAACCCCACAACTTGACACCGCCATGCCTAATCTGTCGTTATCTTTTTGTTCCTTCAATGTCAAGGGTCTCAATGCTCCAGCAAAAAATGGACAAATATTATATAGCCTTAATAAGCAGTAGGTCCTTATAGCCCTTTTTCAAGAAACTCATTTTGTGGCTAATGCGATACCTAACTGTCCTACCAATCTATACTCCAAATGGTTTCATTGCCCACACCTGGATAAAAAAGCAGGGGGGTCGCCATAGCTTTACATAAAACACTGAATTACATTCTGATAGACTCAAAATACGACCCAGGGGGTAGATTTTTGTTCCTGAAAATCAGTGTTGGAGGTGCTATTTTTACCATTGCTAATGCATATTTCCCTAACTCTAGCCAGGTCTCCTTTGGGGTCTCAGTGCTCCGATTACTGGCGGAATTTGCAAATGGGTAGATTTCAACATGGTGATGGACGTGGACTTGGACACAACCACAGGTAGTTCCCCTGTCTCCTTTGCCAAACGCCATAGACTAAAAACTGAACTTCGAGCTCTTCATCTGGTTGACATGTGGCGCACATTACACCCTTCCAACAAGGAGTATGGCTACCATTCCCTTGCTCACAACTCCTATCATAGGCTCGATTATATTTTCCTCTTACATAGGCTACTGAACATGCTACCTAGATGCTCTATTGATACACTCCTTTGGTCAGATCATGCTCCTGTCTTTGGCTCTCTAGAAGGCTCCCCCTTCCCGGGACGGAAAGGCACCTGGCAGCTTAATGATCATTTATTGGATGATCACTTGTGCATGGAGGAATTGAAAACGGCAATTCGCTCCGCTTCAGAGAACCCTATTCTGCATGCCCCTACGCCTCTCAATACATGGGATGCCCTTAAAAGTAAATTGCAATCCATCCTCATTTCACATGGGGCCAGATTGAAACGAGAAAGAGCTCATAAACTTAGGACACTACTACGATCCTTAGCTGACAAAGAATGCGTTAACAAACCTACCCCTTCGGAGCTCTTTAAAGCTGATATCTCTTCCATACGGAAGGAGGTTTTGTCTATCCTTGACCAGAAGTATTGTTGTGCTAGGGAATGCATGCAGAGGGGCTTCTTTGAATATGGCCACAAATGCGGAGCTTGGTTAGCCAAAGCACTCTATCCCCGCAACCCGACCACTCACAGTTTTGCTATAAACTACCGGGAAAAGGGGCTAGTACACAAAGAGTACCAGATCCTAGACGAATTTTCCAAATTCTATTCCAAGTTGTATAACATTGGAGATGGCCACTCCGGGCCCTCCAAACCCTCCACAGAGGCGGTTGTTACTTAGAGACAAATTCGTTACCCACTATCCCAAATGCTGATGCCTTCTCTCTGGAGGAGGATTTCTCAGAAGAGGAGGTTGCATATGTCATTAAGAATCTTAAACCCGGTAAAAGTCCAGGCCCTGATGGCTTCACCCCTAGATTTTACAAAAAGTGTAAGTTAGAGTTAGTTCCTCTGCTAACCAAAGCCTTTAACACCATCTCTGAGAATTGCCCCCTTTCGAGTCAAGCCCTGCAAGCCTACATCACAGTGATCCCCAAGCCAGGAAAGGACCAGACACATTGGGGCAGATTTACTTACCCGGTCCTGTCGAGATCCAGTGGGGCGTTCTCTGTGGAGGATTCGGGTCTTCCGGCGATTCACTAAGGTAGTGCGCCCGATGTCCACCAGACGTTGCTGCTGCGCTGAAGTCCATCGGAGTTCTCTGAAGTTCACTGTCCTACCGTGGGTGTAGGTAAGCGATACTTTAAAAAAAAAAAATACAGCGTTTTTTCTAAATCCGTCGGGTTTTCTTACGGCCACGCCCCCCCCCCCCCCCCGATTTCCGTAGTGTGCATGGCGGCGCCGATGTGCCACAATCCCATCGCGTGCACTAAAAACCCAGGGCAATTCATGGAAAGTCGGCGCAAAGCGGTAATATTCAGGTAACCCGACAGAAAAACGTGAGTTGGGCCCTTAGTAAATGACCCCCATTGTGGGAATTTCTACCCCATATCCCTGTGGATGTGGACACCAAAATATTTTCTAAGCTTCTAGCACTCTGACTTCAGCCTCTCATTCCATCTTTGATACATCAAGAACAAGTGGGGTTTGTCCCGGGATCAGGAACACCTCTTTGATAGCGAAGGCAAAGACTTCCAGAACCCCCTTGTGTCTATTGTCCATTGACGCTGAAAAAGCTTTTGATCAAGTACACTGGGGGTTCCTGGAGTTGACCTCGCACCGGTGTCCCCTTTCCGCTGGACGGATACGTCCATTAAATATTTGGGTGTTCACATTCCCTCGGATCTTTCCCGCTTATACTCTCTCAACCACGAATCGCTGTTGAAAGTCATAGAGGCTGATCTGACTAAATGGCAACCATTGGCCCTATCCTGGTTTGGGAGAATCAATGTACTAAAAATGGACATCCTCCCTCGACTTTTGTCCCTCTTCCAGACTGTTCCCTGGGATATACCCTGACCCTTTTTTATATCCCTCCAAAAAATCACTTGCCACTTTATATGGCAGGGTTCCTTACCCCATATAAGAAGAAACCTTCTTATATGACTCAAAATAAACGGGGGGTGGGGATGCCGGACTTCATATCCTATCTTAGGGTAAGTGCGTATTGGATCTTTTCCATCATAAAACAAGGAAATTATGGGTCAAATCAGAACTGGAGATCTCCCCCCGACAGGCGTTGGGTTCTTTTTGGTTACCGCAATCCGTTACTTTGCAATCCCTCCATTTACCACATGCTCTGAGGACTATCCTACAAGCTTGGAGAAAATTTGTGTTTAAAATGCAAATAGTATCCGCACCGGGCCCTATGACCCCGATCTTGGGCAACCCACAATTCACTCCGGGGCTAAGTGCCTGATTCTTCTTGGGGATGGATAGTGCATTACCTAGAATCAGAGATGTAGTGGATGAGAATAGGCTCCGTCCTCTTGTGGAAATAAGCACTGGGAACACTCCGGGATCTTGGATCACCTATTTACAACTCTGACATTTTGTATCCTCTCTGGCACCCATATCAACCCTCACAGCCACTCTCACCACATTTGAAGAGCTATGCCTCACTAGCACCCAGCTGACTCATACCATTTCACTTTTTTATGGCTTATTTTTGGCAAGGGAGACAGGGGACTCAAAACCGTACTACTCCAGGGCATGGGAAATGGCACTGGATAAAGAACTGACCACAGAGCAGTGGTCTAACGTGTTTTTGCTAACTCATGTTCATTCTTCTTCCTGCAGACTCCAGGAACTGAATTTTAAGATTCTCTCACAATGGTACCGCACTCTGGTTAAACTGAGATATATTAACCCTCTGATTACAGACCAATGCTGGCGCTGCGAGGGTGATATTCGCTCCATGTTACATATTTGGTGGAGCTGCCCTCTCATTGTCCCCCTGTGGCAGAATGTTAATCAGTTATATAATGTATTAACCAAATCCCATGTGACCTTAACTCTGGAACAGGCCCTTCTCTCCGCCCTTCCAGGACCTATCTCTAAAATCAAAAAGGGCTTGCTGAGACATTTCCTTGTGGCTACCGGCCAGATTATTCCCCACTATTGGAGATCCTCGACTCCCCCTTCCAGAGCTGACTGGGTGGCTACCCTGAATTACATATTTAGAATGGAGGAGCTGAGGGCTATCGACAACGACAGAATCACACAGTTCCATAGTACATGGTCATCCTGGGTGACCTTCAGGGAGTCTCCCTTCTTTGCTGCCTGGATCACATCTGGATCAATTTCCTGAGGTGACCCGACATAGTTCTCTCTTTAGTCTTATCTTTTATCCCTTTTATCTTTAACTTACTTCTTCTACGCTTCTTTACCCAATACCCATTCCTATCCTTTTTGTTTTGTGACCTCTCGTTCTACCCCACCCCTATGTCTCTGTTGCCAAACTGTTTCTTGGAAGCATTATGGCCTTGCTTAGAATTGTCTGTTGATTGACTCTATGTACTTGAACTCTGGATTTTGTGGCTTGTCGTACCATTGCACATACCATCCCAGGCCACAAATCACTTGTATCATTCATAATGCATTTGCTTTCATTCTATGACAAATTGTGTAATGGTTTACTGTATTTTGTATGTTTCAGTAAATGTTTATTGACTCTAAGACAGGGATAATGTGTCAGGGATAATGTCACGTACTCTGCAAAGATTTTCCCAGTCGGATTATTAGGCCTATGAGGAAGCCAAGTTCCCTTTCTTGTCAGGGGTTTGAGGTGGCTATGGACCACTGCATCCTTAATATTCTGACCCCTTCTGTAGGTGATTGATGGATGATCCTCGATCAAATACGCAATATCCCTATTCATCTTCAAAATACCCCACTTTTTCACCTCTTCATGGCAACCATCAAAAGTGCCAATCACATGTATCTTCTGATCGTGACTGTCATGTTTCTTTGGATTCAATGGGTCATTCCTCTGTCTGGTAAGGGCATGATGGTGTGCATCCTTCAATATTTGTGGAGGATAACCCTTTTCAGCAAAACTTTTCACAGCTGCAAGATAGTCCCTGGTTGTGTAGCAGTTTCTCCGCATCCTCAGGTACTGGCCTTTTGTAATGCCCCTTTTGAGGGGTACCCGGGTGCCAAACTATTTGTTGCAGTTGGTTTCCTAAACACCTTTGTTTTAAGATCACCCAAGGAGGTAACAGAGATTGTGACATTCATGGACATAATATCGGTGAAGCTGATTTCATAGGTGAAGAAAAGACCTAGTTGGTTTACATTTAGCTTCTGGTCGAATTCCATAAAGGATTCCTTTGTGTCATTCCAGAAAATAAGGATATCATTAATGAACCTCAGCCATAAAAGTATGGCCGAGGTCCATTTCTCTAGATCCTCCTGGAAGACAACGTCCCTCTCCCACCAGCCCAGGTAAAGGTTGGCATATGTGGGGGCACACCGGCTCCCCATTGCCACATCCCTGAGCTGGTGGAAGAATTTGCCCTCAAAGAGAAAATAATTTCTCCTGACTATGAAATCCAGCAATCTCAAGACAAAAGTATTGTGTGCTTTATGGTACACACCCCAAGTCTTTGGGAAATCCCCTAGAGCCTCACAGCCCTTAACATTTGGTAAGCTGTAGAGGGCGTCCACATCCAGACTGACAAGTAGGGTTCCAGCCGGGAGCACCACATCGTCAATCCTTCTTAAGACGTCTATTGTATCCCTCACATAAGAGGGGAGTGATGTAACAAATGGACGTTACAAGGTGTTCAAATAAATGCTCACATTTTGTGTGAGACAATCCACACCTGAGACAATCGGTCTCTCTTTTAAGGGAGAGAGACCCTTGTACATCTTAGGGAGGGAGTAGAACGTGGCTGTGGTGAGGTCATCAGGGAGCATGAAATTTAAATAATTCTTTGTGATGAGCCTTTCCTTCAAGGAATCATTCAGAATACACAAGATACAGAATACACAATGATAACCCCTTGGACAAAACTTTAAGTTCCATGTTTGACAATTGTTTGGAAGAGATATTTACCACTAAGTTCTCTGTCACAGTGCCATTTTTGTGATTGCCATTTTGGATTCTTGTCTTTTGTGTTGTCGGCAGTGTTTCCTCCCTCCACGTCTTGATTTGGATTTAGATCCACCTGATTATCCATTTGAGAATCTAAAAAAGATGAATCATTGGTACTATTTTTTATTAACCTTTTCCGTTCTAGGTAAAGATTTTTTCCTTTACGATGACACAGGTACTTAGAAGATGAACTCGTAGTAGTTTGTGAACCTTGTCAGGCGTATCCAAAACCTGTATTTTATAATCTTCCATGTCTCTTAGCAATTTTCCTTGTTTGATTTCTTTCTTTATAAGTCTGCATACGGGCCCCAGTAGTATATCCAGCCCCCTGTAGTGTATAGCCAGGCCCCAGTAGTATATAGCCAGCCCGCCCTCTGTCCCCAATATAAATTACACAACAGAACTTTCTGCAAACGCCTGCTGTCTCCTGCATCGTCGCCGTTGTCCTCTCACTCTATGCCCCAGGCGGCACCTGAGCAATGATGTTGGCAGCAGTGCACCTGGGTCATAAAGGGCACTATCTA
Organism: Engystomops pustulosus; assembly: GCF_040894005.1. NCBI lineage: Eukaryota > Metazoa > Chordata > Amphibia > Anura > Leptodactylidae > Engystomops > Engystomops pustulosus. Next base: position 116,248,567 of record NC_092414.1, on the reverse strand, counting down.
CGTCCAGCAACCAGCGACATGTGTATCTTAAAGATACACATATCGCTGATCGCTACTGAGGGCGGGATGGCGCCCCAAGGTGAAGTGCGAAGGTGGGGTTTTTATTGCGTTTACACAAGCAATGCTAATGCCCAGGGGCGGAGCTTTGCCCAAGCGCATATGTGTTTCCATTAAAAGGGTTGTCCGAGACCTTAAAAAACATACTGAAGTATTGTAGGGTATTAGCTCAGTCAGTATATGCACATGCATAGGCTGACATTGAGACTTTAGGATCCGGTCACAGAAGGGATCTTACAGACATTGCCTGATGGGACCTCAGGGCTACTGTGGAAATGATCGGAGCTCCTAAAGACGGCGGGGGGGGGGGGGGGTGAGGGCATTGTGGGGGAGAGACCCCTAGCAGGTATTCTCTGACTATGGTGGGTACAAACTCCCTTTGGTTAGTATTGTGAAACAAAGTGTATAGTTCCCACATATTCTCCACACGCCCCGATTGATAGCTTTCTATATAACTCTTACAATACCAAAATGTAAGCCATTGTTGTACCACAGTGCTCCCTGCTGGTAAAATGCCAGAAGTGCATTGAAAACTTTGAAAATAAGTAAAGGGATTAATCTCGTCATCAATTTACCTTGCTGCAGTCTCTTCTTTCAGATTATGGCTCTTAGAGGGGTGATGGTAAAGGAGCTTTAGCAATCACAAAATGTGCCACACTTGTTGCAAGTACCAAGCATAGAACAGGTAGGCAGCACAGTGAGAAACAAAGGGGATTCAATCCGTGTGGGTGCCGACTGCGTTGGTCTGACCCAAGACCCAGTTACATGGAGGTAATAGAGAAAGCAGCAGCACTCCGTTTTCCTGGTTCAGGATATGTTTATTCACATGTGGATACAAAGCTACGTTTCGGCTAGCTCAATGTAGCCATTTTCAAGCAGTGCTGCTTCCTCCAGGTTACAAAATAAGTGGGTTGTCACTGCACAAGGCTGGCCTTCTCTGTAACATTACAACAGTGACATAAGTGACAAGATACATATGTAAGTGAAATACCGGTAATTAAGATAAGTAAACAACTCTCAAAAAAAGTTTATCAGAGGTGTCACAAACCCCACTCGCCAGAGTCCACACACAGGGTTCGCCTACGCCAGGGAACCATGCAAATTAGCCCTTAGGCTCCCCCACTCACACAAAATGGCGTCTTTACACCAATCGCAGGCATTAACCCCTTAGACACCGTGGTCACATGTGACCACGGCGTGCAAGGGTCCCGTGAGCCAAATAGGACCCCTCCCACTGCGCTTACCGCGGGGGTACGATCCTCCGCTGGCATCCCCGGGGTCCGCCAGTGCCCCGGGATGCGCGGCTTATACCAGGAGTCTGCTGGGAGCATGCTCAGTGTGTCACATAATACAGTGTAATACATCTGTATTACACTGTATTAAGTGAAGAAGAGCTTGAACAAGCAACAGAGGATCGCTTGTTCAAGCCAACCTGTAAAAGTAAAAAAAATTTTTTAAAAAACACTTGATATAAAAATTTATTAATAAAAAGAATTAATTAAATAAAGTTAAAGTCCCCTAAACACAAACATTCCCTATACGTATCTAATAAAGTAAAAAAACACAAAATCACCAGAAAAAACCCACATGTTTGGTATCGCCGCGTCCGTAATCTGTACAATAGCTCAGTAACATTATAGGACCCGCTTGGTGAGCGCCGTAAAAATAAAACCCAAAAAACTCGCCAAAAATGTACATTTTTCATTAAATCCCTTCACAAAAGTGTTCTAAAAAGTGATCAAAAAAGTTATGTACGCCACAAAGGTATCACTAAAAAGGACTGAACATGCAAAAAATAAGCCCTAAACCAGCTCTGTCAACCAAAAAATATTAGCGTTATATCTCCGTAAAGATGGCGATACGAAAATAAATGAGATTTTCTCTGTATTATTTTTTCTTCAGTAAAATTGTAAAAAAATGTAAAAAACTATATAAATTAGGTATCACCATAACCGTAGTGATCCATAGAATGAAGATAATATGTTATTTTTATGGTACGGTGAATGGCCCCAAAAAAATACAAGAAGAAAGGACCTGAGTGAAGTTCGCCCCCCCCACCTTCTTCAAATCTAACAAAATTGGTGTCAATAGTTTGTGCTACGTTTGTGTTGGTTTGTGCAGCAAAAATTTTCGTTTGTGCTGCTATCGTTTTTAAGATTTTAATGAAAGTTTCCAGAGGTCATCAGAGGTCAACCAGCCTCCCCACGTTGCCCAAACCAAACAAAGCTGGTGCCAATCAATTCTGCTACATTTGTGCTGGTTTGTGCTGCTCAAATTTTTGTTTGTGCTGCTTTTGTTTTGAATATATGAACTAAAAAATAAAGGTCAAAAGTTCAAGCAGCCCCCCCCACATTAACCAAATCGAACAAACTGGTGTCAAACTTTAGTGCTACATTTGTGCTGCAAAAATTTTCGTTTGTGCCGCTATAATTTTTAATATATACATACTTTTTTCCAGAGGTCATCAGAGTTAATTTCTTCCAAAGTACAATGTGTTTGCTAGTTCTCCCTGGTGATCAACCCAGGGAAGTGTCACTAGGTTTGTTTTTTACCAGTTCATCCTGAACACCTTTAACCTATGTAAACACCTGAACATACCTTAAAAATGATACCGGCACAAATGAAAATGTTTGCTGCACAAACCAGTACAAACATAGCACTAATGTTTGAAACCAGTTTTGCTTGATTTGGTTATTGTGGGGGGCTAGTTGAACTTTTGACCTTTAATTTTTTGTTCATTTATTCTAAACAAACAAAAATTTGAGCAGCACAAACTAGCACAAATGTAGCAGAATTGTTCGGCACCAGTTTGGTGTGGGCAATGTGGGGGGGCTGGTTGACCACTGATGACCTCTGAAAACTTTCATATATATCTTAAAAACTATAGCGGCACAAACAAAAATTTCTGCTGCACAAACCAGCACAAATGTTTGACACCAATTTTGTTTGATTAGAACAAGGTAGGGGGGGGGGGGGCAACTTCACTCAGGTGGAGAAAGGAAACCAAAATTTACAATTTTTTTTCCTACATACGTTTAAGAGTTAATTAAATCTCATCAATGAGCTAATAACCCACTTAAATGAAGTATTTGTAAAGCATATTTAATGTCACAAAAAATAAGCCCTTATTTGTCCAAATTTCCCCAAAAATAAAGATGGTATAGCCAATAAAAAGGGACAATGCATAATCTGCTCTTAATGGCGCAGCTTCCATTCGATGCCCTGGCGTGTGCCCATACAGCAGTTTACTACCACATATGGAATATTGTTACACTCAGGAGAAATTGGGTATCAAACTTTGTGGACCGTTTTGGTAATTTATCCACTGAGAATTTGTACATTTTTTGAAAAACACATTCATTTAGCAAAAAATATGTAAATTTCAAAATTGCATCCGATTTTGTTTTATCCCCTGTAAAATAATTAAAGGGTTAACAAACTTCATGAAAGTTATTTTACATACATTAAGGGGTGTAGTTTTTATAATGGGGTAATTTTTGGGGTTTTACTTTTATTTAGGCCTCTTAAAGTGACTTGAAATCTAAGCAGGTCGTGCAAAAGAGTGATTTTGTGTTTTTTATAAAAATTTGAGAAATCGTACCTCAGGTTCAAAGCCCCATAACATATTACAAAAATGAAAAATCCATGGGTATATAAAGCAGACAATCGGTTAATGTTAGTTATCAAGTTTTTTTGCTGTTATGACTACGAATGGAAAAGGTACTAAGCAAAGGTAGAACATTTTCAATTTCAGAAATCAAGACTTTTTAAAAATTTTCAAATATCTGTTTTTTTCCTAATTCAGCGCAACACATACCACCAAAATTCTACAACTAACAGGAAGTACAAAGTGTCACGAGAAAACAATTTTAAAATCACTTGGATACATTAAAGCGTTTCAAAGTTATAACCACTTATAGTCACACATTTGAAAAAATAAGCCGTGTCAGGAAGGTGAAAAGTGGCTTCAGCGTTAAGGGGTCTACAAGTACTGGCACTAATGAAGTGGGGCCCACAATACAATAATACATACAAATATAGGTAAAGCAGTACTACTATTGGGGGAATACTAGGGATGCTTTATTATTGTATTATTAACAAGCTCATGTGAGGGGGGTAGATATGGGGTACTACTACGAATCCTTGCACGCGGATGTTAATGGATGTTTAAATAAAGTTCACAAATTGTGTCCAGGGAGGTGCCACGGCATGTTCATGCGAGTGCTCAGAATTCAGCAGGTAATATTTGGGCTTGCTTTAGAGAACCGTCTTCTCAGAGATTCCTCAGCAATGCCAGTAAGAGGCAGTCTCCTGCACAGATCCCTTATCAGCAATCCCCCTGTCTCCGCACGTTATCTAGGGACGAACCGCCGTTAGTGCAATATGAGACTACATTTCCCAGGATCCACCGCGGCTACCACTCCCCTTCGCGCCTGCGCATCTCGCCGAGTCCTTGATCCTACGAAGCCCAGACAGGGAGCAGAGTGGGTCACATCCACGAAAGCAAAATGCACAGTTGGAGCCGCGTGTATTGCACCTTAAGCAAGGTAAAGAAGGAGCAGCTATTGGAGCACCTAATCCGGAGCTCAGGGCGGACACAGCGCCACCTCTGGCTACTGTCAGTGTGTGTGGGACAGCTGGGCCTAAACTGGTAGCTCTGCTTGTCCCGGTGCTCAGGTCCACACTGACCTTCAGTGCTGTGGATAGTTTCCATAATGTCATGGCTACTGACTCCAGCAAGGTGCCAGTCCCTCCAGGCATGTAGTGTCCTCAGTGCATATTATAGGGTGTGATATGGTACCCTGGAAGCTCTACATAGAAGCCCTCCAGCTCATTACTGGGGACATCAACAATAGATCTGTTTGTACAGGGCACTGCTTAGCGACAGCTGGCATGACCGGGCACTGCCCCATCCACTTATACTGAACCATGCTCAGTGCAAGGATAAAATGCTCTACTTTGGCTAATACCGGGTGGTGTATAAGTAGGTGAGCCCCACTTGGCCCAATAGAGCTTCTGGATGCCACTGCGGCAGATGGGGTGCACAGGTCACACAATAGTCTGCAGTCTAACCCTCACGCCTTTGTACTCGCACCGTTCTACATGTTTGCGGATAGCAGTATGTACTCCAAGAGACCACTCTACATTGCCCAATATCAGATTAAATGAGAGGCTACATGAATGACAGATGATCTGCTCCCCGGCTACTCTGCTTAAACATGGCTCCTGTATAATCAATGATAAATACCCATCACTTCTCAATATCTTTATTGTAGTAAATGCTTATATTCCAACTTAAAATAAAAGCCTTCAAGCATCTTTTCTGCTGCCCCTCTGTCATCCCTCTTGTAAAGGCTCAAATAAAGCTTGGGTCTCATTGCACTCTGACATTACTCATTCAGCATTGACAAGTCTAACTTTTTAGTAAAAACATTACTGACAGGGAACAGGCACACCCATTATATTCAAACATTTTCAGGAAGAATAACTGTCCTAATGTCTTTAACATAAATGAAAGATTGTCATTCTTGTTTCTTTTTTTTTTCCCCCTAAATTTAGAAGACTAAATTAGGTCACATTACCCCTGGATTGAAAAGAATATGCACGGCACCGCTACGAACCTACTCAGACCAACCATGTAAGTTTTTGGCAAGTATGTGACTGTTCTGTCATAAGGGCATGTAATCTTGTAATTTAATAAATTGCTTAGAAGTTATGAATCTGAGTGTCTTAAAGGCTATATATGCTCATTACTTTCTTCAAGTCTACAAAGTAAATGGTAAATGTATTCCTAAATATCCAAGAGGAAAAATAGGGACACAACGCAGGGGAATGGGTTCTCCTTGAAGAATCGAGGTGTAAAGATTAGAATCTTATCTTTCAAAACCTATGATTGTGGTTCTGTGAGCCAGACAGGCAGTTAAAGACATAGTTTCTAACTGTCAACTGCAGGGGCGTAACTTGGAGAGGCTGGGCCATATAGCAGATTTCTGTATGGGGGCCCCCCTTCTCCTTAAAAAAAAAAAATATATATATATATTTGTAAAATCACACATTTATATACTTGTAAATGCACATCCTATATCTACACTCATACACACATAACTATACTCTTGCACATACATATATGTATAAATTCGTATGCACACATTTACATGTACTCATATACAGTATTGTATATATTTATACACTCATATATTATATACAAAGTCCTAAAGTATATTTATAAAATTGTATGCAAGATGTGTGAACTACGCCTGAAAACCTAAATACATGTGCAAACTGCTTGCACAAGTATTTATGAAGCTTGTGCGCCAGTATTGTGTCATGGCTGCACAATGTTTGCCGCAACACCATACACTGTTCTGATGCCGGTGTATATCGGGCGCCACATTTATGTCGAAAGTCTGATATAATTGTGGCGTGCACCAGAAAAAAAACTGGGTACGCGCTGCATGCGCCAGTTTATTATTTGTCTCACTATTAATAAATGTGGCCAACTATATGCACATCCGTAGACTTATACACATCATATGCACACGTTCTGTATATTACATGTAGATTATAAACACATATAGTATATACAGGCAGTCCCCGGGTTACATACAAAATAGGGTCTGTAGGTTTGTTCTTAAGTTGAATTTGTATGTAAGTCGGAACTGTATATTTTATCATTGTAATCCCAGCCAGAACTTTTTTGGTCTCTGTGACAATTGGATTTTAAAAATGTTGGGTTGTCATAAGAACCAGGATTAACACTAAAGCTTCATTACATACATAATTTATAACGGTTCCAGCTGCTTATTGTAGCCTAGGACTAAAGTACAATAAATTACCAATATCCAGTGGTCTGTTTGTAACTAGGGGTCGTATGTAAGTCGAGTGTTCTTAAGTAGGGGACCGCCTGTATACATAATATATTATATACATATAGTATAAACACACCCAACATACAGTACACATATATACAGTATAAACACACCCTACACACACTGAATATACATACATAGAGAATATACACACACATACATACAGTACAGGGGGCCCCTACTTAAGGACACCCGACTTACAGACAACCCATAGTTACAGACAGACCCCTCTGACCTCTGGTGAAGCTTTCTGAATGCTTTACTATAATCCTAGATTACAATAATCAGCTGTAAGGCGTCTGTAATGAAGCTTTATTGATAATCCTTGGTCCCATTACAGCAAAAAATGTTTAAACTCCAATTGTCACTGGGGCCAATTTTTTTTTTTTTTGTCTGGATCTACAATTATAAAATATACAGTTTCGACTTACATACAAATTCAACTTAAGAACAAACCTCCGGACCCTATCTTGTATGTAACCGGGGACTGCCTGTATATAAATACTATACATCATATACAAATACATAAACGCAGCACATGCACACACTGTTACACCATAACTTACCCGGACATGTAGCCTCTCTGGCTATGCATTGGCACTCTTATTCTGTGCAGCGCTCCAAACGTACTCTCCGTGAGAGGGCTAGTGGATTCTTGCTGTTACAGATTGTGAACAGTTCCCTTTAAAGTAACTGGTATAATTCTCTGTGTTGCAGTGGATGCTGATGTCACAGTTATTGGCTCTGGTCCAGGAGGATATGTCGCTGCTATCAAAGCTGCTCAGCTGGGCTTCCAGGTAAATGTTTGTCATACAGTGGCACATATTTAACAGCACACAATTGTCCTACATGATGCTATGCAATGCTTTACCTGTTAAAAAGTTTGGTCCTAAAGTGTTGTCTCCAAGTTTCTCTGTTTGTATCTGTTATGTTCTCTAATAGGAGCTCCAGCAGTCTAATATATATATATATATATATATATATATATATATATATATATATATATATATATATATATATTTAAAATTCCCATATAACATTTGGATAAAACAACCCATAAAGATCAGAAATGGGTTAATGTTTCCATTGGGATTTAACTTTTTCAGTAGCTGTATATCACAAGAAACTACCTTTTCTTGGCCTCTTTCAAACAGCCATAGGCTCGACCGACCGTAGCAGCGGTGATTCTACAGCCACTCAGAGAGGAGTGCTGCTCACCCCCATAGAGATTTACAGCGCCCTGGCGGTAAACGTCTCCACAATGGCTGTGTAAAAGCATTGGATGCATTCAGATGGATGCATAAGCTTGCGTCCCCTGTAGATGGCAATGATGCACGGCGAGATACGGTGCTGTACACGGGGAAAAGATAGGACATGCCGTATCTTTCCCCCTTTGCAGTGCATCTCTATGGAGAGTGGAGGGGTCACCACTCCTTCTCTCCAGCGCGCCGGACGTATGCATGCCCGGCTGTAGTCACACGGGCATACGTTTGTCTAAATGCAGCCTAAGGCTGCATTCACACTGCCGTTGCCCGCCATACTGTAGCATGGCGGGTACACAGCAGTGCCAGGGAGAGGAGGAGGAATATATGGCACCATATTCCGGAGAAAGATGGGACATGTCCGTACTGCGGCACCGTGCGCCCATTGCCGTCTATGGTGGACGTATATCCCCCAATGTAGCCTAATACTGTTTTTAGATAATTTTTAGATATATATAATGTGTGTGTAACAAATGTATGTATGTGTTTACTGTATGATCACCCTATAAATGAGCGATATTCTGGTTGATATACCATGTACAGATACCATTTCATAAATTTGTAACATATATTTTAGACTGTGTGTGTGGAGAAGAATGAAACTCTTGGTGGAACCTGTCTGAACGTTGGCTGCATTCCATCTAAGGTAAGTCCGAATAGCTATGGCGCTGGCTAATTATCAAAATGTAAAAAAAAAATTTTCAGAAAAGTCCCTGCAGTTGTTACACCTGAGAACAAGCCAAAGAACCATAGCATTTTATTGTTATATTGGTATAATTGCACGTGGGCTTGGATTTTTACTATAAGAGTTGTGTTTTTTTTATTATTAAGTAAAATATGTCAGCAGTTCTGACCATGGGACCTGGAGAACCTTGTGTGTGTATAGTAGCAGTAACACCTTGAAAAGTTCACTGGGGGGGTTTAGTGTCTGACCCTGGATGCTGCAATAAAGCATATGACACAGCACCAGGAGTACAGTGTGCGTTGTGCTGAAATAATTTTAAGATTGTCAGGAAAAAGTAGTGATGGCTATTTGGTGGTTGTTTAAAATATTATAATATTTTTTTATTATTAGTTGATTATTATCAATTATTCTTACAGGCTTTGCTGAACAACTCTTATCTCTATCATTTGGCTCATGGAAAAGATTTTGCAAGCAGAGGAATAGAAGGTAGGTTCATTATTTTGCTTTCAGTTGCTGATGTTCAAAGTACGGTCACACACAGTGCTAGTATTAGCAATTTCAAGCACCCAAGGGTGGGGCTTTTTCAGTGGACCGCATGTGGTCGGTCTATAGCACCTAGGGGGCAATTTATCATAAGTCTGGAAACATTTGTGTAGTTCAGTGATTTTCAACCTTTTTTTGAGCCGCGGCACACTTTTTATACTTAGAAAATCCTGGGGCACACCACCAACCAAAATAGCACAAAGTGACACTAAACAGTCATATTATACATATAGTTAATAATATAGATTCTAAATTTATTTTACTCACTCAGTGTGAAACCTGGGCCTGTTTCGATAAACACAAAAGGGATATCCTGGCAGGAATGGTGGAAAGACACACAGGAAGCTCTTCCTCAGCAGTTCTCAGTTTCTCCCTGGTTTTAGTATATGGTGCTGATTATTATGTGGCTCATATACTGCAAAATAAAGGGGTACAATGAGAAGTACTATGGCCATGAGGCCAGAGTACAAGTGCCAGCTCATATACTCCGCATATGAGCTGGGACTTGTAGTACTCCAGCCTCATGACTATAGTATTTCTCATTTTACATTTCTCATTGTTATATGCAGTATACTGCTGGAGTACTAAAGGTACCAGCTCATATGCCGAGTATTCTGCCAACAGTTCATATACTCAGGCAAAAGCTCATATAGTCAGCATTATTGGCGGGCATTACCTTGGCGGTGGGCAAATGCGAGAGTCTCTCCGCTCTCAGGATGATGCACCGGCCTCGGTGATGTCATTTTGTCGCGCGAGGTTCAAAGCTTGCGCATGTATTATTGTACACGTCTCCTACATTGTAAGAAGCCGTGACTGCGCATCGCCAGGAAACAAAACACAGGGGGCACCATAGTTTGGGGAACTTTCCCCGCAGCACACCCGATCATGTGTCGCAGCACACTGGTTGAAAATCACTGGTGTAGTTTTTGGTATTTGAGCTTGCCTGATATATCTTAGTGATACATGAAGCATGTGACTTTGCTGGTTTTGTGAAAAGTCTAAAATTTTTAAGCAACAGTTTTCATATGCATTGTGTTGGCCCACATAATGTAAGCGTTGCACGTGACTTCGCCCTCACAGATTGTTTCACGCAACTAATGACGCTGCTAATAATGTATTGGCACATCTATAGTTTTGTACTATAATGCTTTATTTGTTTCTTCTTTATAGTCACTGGGTTACGTTTAAATCTTGAGAAGATGATGGAACAGAAAAGTGGGGCAGTCAAGTCACTAACAGGTGGCATTGCTCATCTGTTTAAACAGAATAAGGTCTGATTATTTCATTTTCTTATCCATAACATTATTATAGTTTATTTTTTTTGGACTTGAACAGAGGCAGTGGTTACATTGTTGGCAAGGCTTAAAACTTGGATGCATTAGCCATACCCAAAGTACATGCTTTATCGAAATTATACATACTTTGCTTGCACCTTTCCATACTCATCGGTGGTGTATTTTGTGCAGGTTGCACATGTACAAGGCTTTGGAAAAGTCACAGGGAAAAACCAAGTGACTGCAACAAAAGCAGATGGCAGCACTCAAGTCATCAACACAAAGAATGTCCTCATAGCAACTGGTTCTGAGGTTACTCCATTTCCAGGAATTGAGGTATTGTGATGTAATAAGGAAATCGGATTTAAATGTTTTATATACTTATATATTCGGTACATGTAAGCACTTATTTCTGATTTGATGTTTCATTACAGATTGATGAAGAAACTGTAGTGTCCTCCACTGGTGCATTATCTCTAAAGAAAGTGCCTGAAAAAATGGTTGTCATTGGTGGCGGTGTAATTGGTGTTGAATTGGTAAGCTGAGTACTTTCCGATATTGATTTACAAACTTGCTTTGGGCATGCTCCAAAAATGGCATCAGGTGTAGCATAGACTGTTTGTTTTATTGATGGCTTTTAAGCTTTATCCTAGATTTCCATGTTTAGAGCTCTTTTTCTCTTTCTTTCATATTGTGTTGTAATTCTGACAGATAACATATTTCACTGTTCTTTTTTTCTCTCTCTCAGGGATCTGTGTGGCAACGATTGGGAGCAGATGTTACAGCAGTTGAGTTTTTGGGACATGTTGGTGGAATAGGAATTGACATGGAAATCTCCAAAAATTTCCAGAGGATCCTTCAAAAACAGGGTCTGAAATTTAAGTTGAACACAAAGGTCACTGGTGCGACTAGGAATGCTGATGGGAAAATTGATGTTTCGTAAGTGTGGGTTTTTCCTATAAAATGCTACCTATATGTTAATATAACGTGAACCATACGTGAAGAGGAGATAAAAAATATAAACCTAAACATTTCTCCAAGAAGCCCTAGTGTGGCATAGGATAACTTACCCTTTGTGTGCAAGTTTACAATCGTGGCAATTGCTTTACAGCACTACTGTACCTTTGTCTCTGGTCAGAGGATCAGACGGTAACAACACAATGGAAGAGGTGGAGAAGGCAGGCATACAAAAGCCCCAGCCTGTTGTATTTACTATTGTGTCCGCTGGAAAACTGGCAGAGACCATAGCTGAAATCTCCGCCAGGTCAGGCCTATTCTAAACAGGTCTAACCTGGTGGTGATCAATTCTGGATCTACTAAGGGGCGCTAAAAATTAATAGATTTCCCAAATCTATCCCTTTTATAACTGAGAAGTTAAACTGAATGCAACTGGCTACAAGGTGCTTTGCAGTAACCATCTGAGCCAAATTGCAGCCTGTGACAATAATTACAGATTGTTTTATCTGCCTTTACTTAAAGGAAATCTACCACATGGGTGCAGTATTGTAAGCACACTTACACAATGATGTGTCCCCTGAAACATGACCCTTTCTTATCTTCTAATGGACTAGATTTGGAGAAAATCACCTTTTTAATCATGAAAATGAGCTTTAGGGGCTCCTGTCTATGTCACAGAGGGCCCTTCTGGCTCTGTCTTTTGCCGATTATGCACACCTCTGGAGTTATTGCTTGCCTTCAACAGACCCGACTCAAGTGAATGTATTAATGATCTCCAAAGAAGCATGCAGGGAAGCCGCACTCCTGAGAAGTTGTAAACTTCACCCAAGGGCAAGATGCAACATTTCAGCTTCTCAATTTTCATGTTTGAATGTAGAGCAGCAGACCTTCACAACTTCTCAGAAGTGCTGCATGTTTTTGGTCATTATTGTCCCCCTTTGGGGCATTCTGAGACTGTGTGATCTGAAGTGCGTAACCAAATTGGGTTTAAGAATAAGGGACATGCTGGTACAAAAATGGTGACAAATTTTATGAAATTTAGAATAACTGCTTTCTTTTTATTATGTTAACAGTATTGAAGCAGCTTCTGGTGGCAAGGCAGAGGTAATAACCTGCGATGTTTTACTAGTATGCATTGGCCGTCGGCCCTTCACTCAAAACCTCGGTTTGCAAGAGCTTGGAATTGAGCTAGATAATAGGGGGAGGATTCCAATCAACTCCAGATTTCAGACAAAAATCCCAAAGTAAGTAAACTATTAACCAGAATATGAGATTTACATCTGAAAACACTCGTGAACTGCGAGCAAGGCATCGATGAAGCCTGGTACTGGTGTACACGTAGACATATGTTATATTAATAGATGACGCTCATTAGACTGAATAAGAATGTGATGAAAAGGCCAATAATTTATTGCTAAGGTCCTAAGATTTTTTCATAAAGTGGAACAGAATCCGCAATTTCTCCGCAATTCAATTTTTTTCAGGGTTTTGATGCATTGTATGGAATATTTAATACGAAAAAGGAAAAGGTCTGCAGTTGTAAAAAATCGTAAAGAATGGGGGTAAAGAATTGTGTGTGGACCACTGTGCCTGTGCACATTCAACCCTCAATGAAGCATATGATGAATACGTTATAGGGAACCTGTCAGCAGAATTTGAACTAGTAAACACTATCAGTATGTTGTGAAGCAGCTTAACACCTTCCTGTTCATGTTTCTGTCATGGCCTAATGTTATGGCATCATCCAGAAAATCAGCTTTGAAGTTATTGTAAACTGGATGTGTAAAGTTACTGGGGCAGAGAGTTTAGTATTGAAGTCAAGCTTCCCTCTCACTTCACAACGACCCCTTTGTTGTATTTGATGCCCTTAAAGGAAACCTACCACTTACACACAGATACATGGCACCAACTCAGGGTGAGCTGGTGCCGGAGCATATTTTCATTAGTAGAATAAACCCAGTATCACAGATTTATATTAACATTTATCTTGGCGCACCGCACTAGGGCACGGCGCACACTTGCACCTGCGCAACTTGGAACGGCCCGTTTCCCCTTGCTAAGTTGTGCAGGCGCGAGTGTGCTGGAGAGCTCGGTGACGTCACCTGCTCTCCAGCACTACAAAATCCGGCGCACGCACGGGCGTGCGCATGGTGCGCCGTGCCCTAGTGCAGTGCGCCGAGATAAATGTTAATATAACTTATAAATCTGTGATACTGGGTTTATTCTACTAATGAAAATATGCTCCGGCACCAGCTCACCCTGAGCTGGTGCCATCTATCTGTGTGTAAGAATTACCACTTTTAAGTGGTAGGTTTCCTTTAAGTCCAGATTTTGGGTTGATAAGTTATGGGTAGTGTTTTACACTGAATTCATTGAGCAATGAGTGGGTGACCAGCAAAGAGGCAAAGGAGAAATGCGGACATAAATGGATTAGGTGGGCGCAGAGTTAAAAATGGTTTTAAGAGGTGTTACAGACTTAGCTGGGAGATCATAGAGGAGAATGTTGCAGTAGTTCAAGTGGGAGGTTGGACTTGCGATTTTGTAGGCTTTGGGTTAACCCCTTCCCGACGCGCGCCGGGTCCCGGTGCATGGAGAGGGCTCGCGGGCCGAGCCCTCTCCATAGCCGGTAAGTCTTTGCTGCATATTGCAGCAAAGGCTTACCGGTAACAACCGCGATCGGTGCTAGCACCGATCGCGGGTGCTTTCACCGAGATCGCCGCCGGCAATGCTGCCGGATGCTTCAAAAAGATGGCGCCGCCATCTTGGCGCGGATCTTCGCTCCCCGATGACGTCACGGGGGAGCGGTGATCCGTTGCCATGACAGCATCGGGCCTCACGAAGGCCCGAAGCTGTCTAGTTTTAACCCATTCATTACAATGTGCTATCAGCACATTGTAATGAATGAGGAGTAAAATCCCCATATACTGCCATATTGCAGTATGGCAGTATATGATAGGATCGATCAGACTACCTAGGGTTAGAGTACCCTAGGGAGTCTGAAAAATAGTTAAAGTAAAAGTAAAAAAAAAGTTTAAAAAAAAAAAATTATATTAAAAAAACCTAAAAATTCAAATCACCCCCCTTTCCCTAGAACTGATATTAATATTAATAAACAGTAAAAATCAAACACATTAGGTATCACCGCGTCCGAAAATGTCCGATCTATCAAAATATAATAACGGTTTTTCACTGCGTTTAACCCCGTAACGGAAAATAGCGTCCAAAGTCAAAAATGACATTTTTTTGCCATTTTGGAAAATATAAAAAAATTAATAAAAAGTGATCAAAAGGTAGCACAGTCCTAACAATGATAGCAATGAAAACGCCATCAAAAGTCGCAAAAAATGACACCACCCACAGCTCCGTTCACCAAAGTATGAAAAAGTTATTAGCGCCAGAAGATGGCAAAATCAAAAAAATAATTTTTGTACAGGAGGTTTTAATTTTTTAAAATGTATGAAAACATTATAAAACCTGTACAAATGTGGTATCCCTGTGATCGTAGCAACCCAAAGAATAAAGTAGACATGTCATTTGGGGCACACAGTGAAAGCTGTAAAATCCAAGCCCACAAGAAAACGTCGCAAATGTGTTTTTTCACCATTTTCACTGCATTTGGAATTTTTTTCCCGCTTCCCAGTATGCGCCTTGGAATATTAAATACCGTCACTACGAAGTGCAATTTGTTACGCAGAAAATAAGCCATCACAGAGCTCTTTATGTGGAAAAATAAAAAAGTTATAGATTTTTGAAGGTGGGGTGTGAAAAATGGAAGTGAAAAAACTAAAAAAGGCCAAGTCGTTAAGGGGTTAAGGAAGTATCCGGTGCATCATTTGCTTCATCATGGTTGAAAAGATTGGACTTAATGGGGGGGATTTATCAATGTGTCTCAGGTTCTGCCAGTTTCTAGCTGGAAAACACAAGTCTTCTTCTGCGCCAGATTGATTACTGTGATGATGAATTCTGGTGCAGTATAAGACTTTAGACCTACTTTTAGTTGGTCCAAACTGTGCCAGAATTTTGGGCGCATGGATGATTTTCCACAAGCCACGCCCCTTTCTCACGAGGTCACGCCCATCTAAAAAATCACGCCACCTTAATCAGACAAGTTGGGAAAGTGCCAAAAAAAGTCTAAAAGCCTTGATAACTGTGGTGCAAGGCATTTTAGACAGAATTCTGGTGCAAAACCACCAGAATTGTGGCACAAATGTGTTTATAAATCCCCCACTATATGTTTTTATTGTACTAATGCATAGTCGTCCACTCACATTATGGCTAAAACGATGTGGATTCGAAGTGTATTGAACTGTATTATGCAATTAGGCCCCGGCTCCATGCGCCAAATTTCCCCCCCACTCCCGGTCAGAGCTAAAGATGAGTGCTGGCTGTAACATACATCTGGCAACCGATGTTTCTGGTACTGGCTCCATTCAGGAGCCGGTGCCAGAAGCATGACGTAATAATACTTCAAAATGCGGGAACGCACCTCCCGCCATGCAGTACTATTACGTCAAATGTCAGGAAGGGGTTAACGGGACTTAGCTTTGCACAGACCATGTGTCAGATGTATGTGATGTCACTGGCCTGTGTTACAGAACCATGTTAGCCGTATTGCTGCTATTGTTTCATGTGGCCCGCCAGCCTACAGATGGGTGATAAATTAAAAAAAAAAAAATCTAACAATTCCTATAAGGGAGATGGTAGACTCCCTTTAAAAACACTTTCTTCAGCAAGATCATGTTTTTACTTTTTCCATCAGGTTGAAACACTATCATGAGCCTGTTGTGGCAGATTAAAAAATAAACTTTTTGTTTTCAACAGCATTTTTGCAATTGGTGATGTAGTAGCTGGGCCGATGTTGGCCCACAAAGCTGAAGACGAAGGTATAATCTGTGTTGAAGGGATGGCTGGTGGAGCAGTTCACATCGACTACAACTGTGTTCCATCTGTGATCTATACTCATCCTGAGGTCGCTTGGGTTGGAAAATCAGAAGAGCAATTAAAAGAAGAGGTAATTTTAGAAGAATGAATTAATTTAACATATTACCGTTTGAGGAGTTGGTTTTTTTTTTTTAATCAATGTTTTAATATCCTGTTCACCTCTTCCTGCTCTTCATTTTTACAAACTGGCAACTGGTTTTGGTACTGAGCACCTGATGGGTGTCGCTTGTAACTTGGATAGAGTTTGGCGATAACTTTACAACGGCTACAATCAGGTCAGCAGCACATGACCTCTGCAACCTATGTGCTCCTAATACACACATGTAGTTTTTGGCCACGTGCTGTCAGGTGATTCAACTGCTGAAACTTGCTATTTAATGGAAAAATTTTTTTATTTTTTTTTTTATAGAAAAATCCTGTTGCAATTTAGAAAAAATAATTTCTGATTTTTGATATTGTATAGGGTGTGGAATACAAAGTGGGCAAGTTTCCATTTGCTGCCAACAGCAGGGCTAAGACAAATGCAGACACAGACGGCCTGGTGAAAATCCTTAGCCATAAGTCAACTGACAGAATGCTTGGAGCACATATTCTTGGATCCGTAAGTGTCATGGACTCGTATTGTGTAAAAGTTCAATATACATGTTTTTAGTATGAACACACTAAAGCAACATTCATTGGTTTTTCATATGTTCTATGCTAAGTTGATTTAGTAACATTTTTTTGTGTACAATGTAACCGTTGATGTTGTTAATGAGTCTTGACTACCCATTATGGTGCCCTCTCTTCCAGGGTGCTGGTGAAATGATTAATGAAGCTGCTCTTGCCATGGAGTATGGAGCCTCCTGTGAAGATGTAGCCAGAGTATGTCATGCCCATCCAGTAAGTATTTACTACTTTTTTTTTGTGCTTAATTTCAGTGTATTTATGTCTATTACCTGTCTACGCAGACAATGTGTACATTGAGTTTTCTTCTTGCAGACTGTATCAGAAGCCTTCAGGGAAGCGAACCTTGCTGCATCATTTGGGAAAGCCATTAATTTTTAAGTGGACAGAGAAAGCCATTATATGTGTATATAGGTTTCTTATATGGGTCAGTGGAAGACTTCTTCATCTGCAAGTGTCTGATATCAAGGCCAACAGACTTTTGTTCGATCCAAGTATTTAACGTAATGTTTGGAATTAGGAATGTACATGAGTGAAATCCATGTACAGTGTGCTTACTGTACTTGTGGGTTTATACAGAATATTAATTGGAAACACTTGGGGAAGCCATGTCTTTAAAGTGAATTTGTGTCAGGAAAGAGCTGCAAAGTAGTTGTCATCTGTCTAATGGAGATACATACATACATACTTTCACACTGGCTCTGTGTCTTTTATTGTCTATTTGATAAAGCAAGCCTTTATTTTTTGTGAAGCCAATTAATATTTGAATATACAGTAAATGGTTAAGCCAAAATTAACATTACAGTTACATGCCCATTTGGACCAGATATATTTAACCCAACATCAGAGTTGGCAAATGTCAATATGTTTGTAGGTTTCATCTCTTACATTCGCTTCGACTTTTAGCATCGTTGGCCACTTGCTTGCTTTGGATTCTCTGCCATTTTTCTTCTTCCCTCTGTTCCCGAGCAATCAATGGAATTATTTTTAGGTTAGTATCGAAAGGGTGGTGCAAAGCTGCTTAGTCCTGGACACGGCCAACTATCTTACAGTAGACAGCTTAATTAGCATAAACAATTCTATTTAGGGTCTCTACTTTCAAATGTGTGGTCTTAAGCTGGAACAGACAGCCTGTCTCTGCCCACTTGGCAGTAGAGCTCCAGAAACAATTACATGTATTGCTCTGAAATGGTTAAAGCTAAGGAGAAATATCCAACTATGAAAGAATCCGTTGCAAAATGCTTGTTAAAGAATGCAAATACTTGGGGTTGGTTAACGTCCACAATAATGGCCACACTGAAAATAACAGGATATTCTACTTTTAACTGGTGAGAAGAAATCATTGTATAATTATTTTTTTTTAAAAAAAACAAAACGCTGTAAAATACCATATATATATATCTCGAGTATAAGCCTAGTTTTTCAGCACAAAATTTGTGCTCCAAAACCATAACTCGGCTTATACTCGAGTCAACTAAAAAAAATTCAGAACTCACCTTTAGACGTCAACCATAGGTCCTCTTCTGTCTCCGATACTCCGGTGCCACCTTAGGTCCTTCGGATCCTCTTTGGGTTCTTTTGCTCCTCTTCGGGAAGTTCCGCTCCTCTTCGTGTCCCCTCGCGATGCCAGCGGCTAACAAACAATGACGTTGGCAAGAGGCTGACGTCATTCTGTGTGCTGGCCGAGCACGGAGACCCAAAGAGGAGCCAAAGATGAGCGGAAGAATCCGAAGAGGACCGAAGGCGGCACCGGAGGCAGAAGAGGACCTATGGGGGACGTCGGAAAGGCGAGTATAGGGGCTGGGCAGGCTGTATGCTACAGGGGCTGGAAGACTATATACTGGGAGGCTGTGACCAATGCATTTCCCACCCTCGGCTCATACTCGAGTCAATAGGTTTTCCTAGTTTTTTGTGTTTAAATTAGGTGTTTTGGCTTATACTCGGGTCGGCTTATACTAGAGTATATAAGGTAGGTAATTTTCTGGTGGCTCATTCCTAATAAAATGTATATATCCCCATAAGCGCAGCAACCCAAAGAGTAAAGGAAAGCAGACATTTGTTGCACACATTGAAAGCATTAAAAATAGAGCCTACAAGAAAATGCGGCAAAAACTTTTTTCATCAAGTTCACTGCTTTTTGAATTCACTGCTTCCCATAAATGACATGGAAAATTAAATACTATAAATAGGAAGTAAAGTTTGTTACACAGAAAAATAAGTCCTTTATATACAGTAGCTTCATACATGGAACAATAAAAAAGTTATTTTAAAGAAAGGGGGCAAAAAATGGGAATGCAAGAGCGAAAAAGGGCATCAGAGAAAAGGGGTTAAGATCCTTGTTAGAAAAAAAAGCTAATTGTACAACCAATTTTGTAACATTAAATATTTGGATATGTGCTTTCAGAGAACAGAGAAGTTTAGAGAACATCAAATTAATTTCACAATTTGAAAATGGCTACATTGAGATAGCTGAAACGTTGTAATTCTCCACTGGTGAAATAAACACCTGATTGTCACGGAGTGCTGCTTTCCTATTCTTTGCTTACTAAATTAATTTCACTAGTAAGGGTTAGATTGTACGCCGGAGCCAAACTTTTTTTGTGAGTAGTGTAGATAGTAAAAGCCATATGCCACCTCTGTACCGCCTTGGTACAAAACTGCTGATATGATTTGAACAACATAATCTAAATCAAGCTAGAGAACATACATGGTTGTGTGCTTTCAACACAACATGTCACTCTTACTACTAGAGGTCTTCTGGCCAAAGCTGCAATCAGGAAATTATGGACCCTTTTAAGCACATTTTGTGTCCCAACCCCATACCAGTGCCCATAAAAGTCTTCCACCATGCACAGTATCACATACATATCATTGTCATGCACACTAGAAGGGAAGTAAGTGACTACAGTACAGTACTCTTAACAGACATGTAGCTTTCCAATAACCATCCACAATGAATCATTTTATATACTACATTCTGAAAGGCACCACAGTTATCATCCAAAAAAAGGAAATGTATATTTGACACCAATTAAAATTTTCTTAATAGTCCCACACAAGCAGAGCACTACTACATCCATTTACTCCCACAGCTCTGCTTAAATTAATTTACACACACAGCTCTTCTAACGAAATCAGGTCTGCTATATACATTGACACTCATGAACACACTCAGCACTGCTACACTTATGTCTTCATACCCAGTCCCAGCAGCAACTTCTTCACTGGTACCACTAGGAGCCTTGAAGTGATGCAGGAAGTGTGTGATTAGTCACATGCTTTTCACATGACTCTTGTTCTAACAGTAATTATTAATGTTGGGACAAGCAGGGAGCGGAAGAAAGCAGTGCTAAACTTCTGCTCTCTCAGAGATCGGTTGAAATGCTTTGTCGGGACTTCTCCCGATCTTCAGGACCATAGATCATTCTGACTTTGACTATAAGACACTTTTTAGCAAGACTTTTTCAGTAATTTTTCTCTATTGCCCCGATATCACTAAATGTGTATTTTGACCAAAATGCATGCATTTTGTAAATAGCAACATTTATTTTAACAATAATAATGGTTAATAATAATAATTCTTTATTTATATAGCGCACACAGATTACGCAGCGCTGCACAAGCATATCAAATTGGTCCCTGTCCCCATGGGGCTCACAATCTAAACAAACTAACAGTATGTTTTGAAGTGTGGGAGGAAACCGGAGTACCCGGAGGAAACCCACGCAAACACGGAGAGAACATACAAACTCTTTGCAGATGTTGACCTAGGTGGGATTTGAACCCAGGACACCAGTGCTGCAAGGCAATAGTGCTACTCACTCAGCCACCGTGCCGCCCTGGTAATTCAAATGTAAACACAGCCATAAGCTGGTGGCACAGAATTATTTGAGACTGAATTCGGTATGGTTCTCCCAGTGCATTAGTATGTTGGTATTTTATGTATTGGGATTTGTTGTTGTTTGTTTAGATTTGCCTGTTAAATTTAACTCCTTGATGGCCACCAAATTAACTTTTTACGACAGTAATTAAAGGTACTTTTTCTGATGTGACGCCTTTCTACAGCACTGCATCGGAAGAAGATTGCAGGACTGCCTTCCATTCTTGTACTGCCTGTACAAGAATATAACTACTATAATACTGCCCCCTATGTACAAGAATATAACTACTATAATACTGCCCCCTATGTACAAGAATATAACTACTATAATACTGCCCCCTATGTACAAGAATATAACTACTATAATACTTCCCCTATGTACAAGAATATAGTACGTATAATACTGCCCCTATGTACAAGAATATAACTACAGGCGGTCCCCTACTTAAGGACACCCGACTTACAGACAACCCATAGTTACAGACGGACCCCTCTGCCCACTGTGACCTCTGGTGAAGCTCTCTGGATGCTTTACTATAGTCCCAGACTGTAATAATCAGCTGTAAGGTGTCTGTAATGAAGCTTTATTGATAATTCTTGGTCCAATTACACCAAAAATTTTGAAACTCCAATTGTCACTGGGGCAAAAGAAAAAAAAATGTCTAGAACTTCCATTATAAAGTATACAGTTTCGACTTACATACAAATTCAACTTAAGAACAAACCTCCAGACCCTATCTTGTATGTAACCCGGGGACTGCCTGTACTGTAATACTGCCCCCTATGTACCGGAATATAACTACTATAATACTGCCCCCTATGTACAAGAATATAACTACTATAATACTGCCCCCTATGTACATGAATATAACTACTATAATACTGCCCCCTATGTACAAGAATATAACTACTATAATACTGCCCCCTATGTACAAGAATATATCTACTATAATACTGCCCCCTATGTACTAGAATATAACTACTATAATACTGCCCCCTATGTACAAGAATATAACTACTATAATACTGCCCCCTATGTACAAGAATATAACTACTATAATACTGCCCCCTATGTACAAGAATATAACTACTATAATACTTCCCCTATGTACAAGAATATAGTAAGTATAATACTGCCCCTATGTACAAGAATATAACTACTATAATACTGCCCCCTATGTACAGGAATATAACTACTATAATACTGCCCCCTATGTACAATAATATAAATGCTATAATACTGCCCCCTATGTACAGGAATATAACTACTATAATACTGCCCCTATGTACAAGAATATAACTACTATAATACTACATATATACACAGAAGCGAACATGAAAAAAATCTGTATTTATCATATACAACTACAGAAAACACATGAGATCCTCACCTATTGCATCCAGTGACATCAGGTGACGTTTCCTCGATTGTGCTCGTTCCTTATCTTCTCCATTAGTTCCACCATCGCCTTGTCTCTTCCTCCAGGTACACGGCCTTCCTGCAGAGTTTACCACACAGACGTCTTATGTGCTGCACTTTCCCATTGTCCCTTCTTCTGCTACCACCAATACTGTGCCCCAAATACTGTAATAGAGCCCACTGAAATATTAGCACCACGCAAATAGTGCCCCATAATGTAACATATTGTAATGGTAAGGATAATTTATCTCTTCTTTCTCCCCTTTAACCCCCCACCGACCCACCTCAGTATTGATAGAGTTCCTACTATGACCCAGGTGTAAAAATAATGGCCCCAGCCCGCCCCAGACATATAACTAATGCCCCCTGCCAGCCCTAGATATAGAATAATTCCCCCCTGCCCCAGACATATAATGAATGCCCCCTGCCAGCCCCAGATATATAATTAATGCCCCCTGCCAGCCCTAGATATAGAATAATGCCCCCGGCCCCAGACATAATTAATGCCCACTGCCAGCCCCATATATACAATAATGCCCCATATAATTTATGCCCACTGCCAGCCCCATATAAACAATAATTCCCCCCCACCCACCCCAGACAAATAATTAATGCCCCCTGCCAGCCCTAGATATAGAATAATACCCCCCCCCTGCCCCAGACATATAATTTATGCCCACTGCCATTCCCAAATATAGAATAATGCAGCCCCCCACCCCCCAGACATATAAATAATTCCCCCGTTCTGTAATTTAAAAAAAAAACCCATCATACTCACCCCTTTGGCGCAGTTTCTTCCCGTCTTCCTCGTTCTTCGGTGGCTTGGTGTAGAGGCGCGGGATAGTGACGTCAATGCTCCGCGCCTCTTACACCAAGCCGCGGAGGCAGGCGACAGCTGGTAAGTGTCAGCCTCCTCCACGCTACACAGGTCGCGGAATGACGTCGATTGCGCGACCTGTGTAGCTGAGTGTATACACAGACGCAGGAGCAGCGGTGCTGCGCTGCGTCTGTGTACTAATCAATAGCACCTGCATCGTACGATGCAGGTACTATAGATTGTTAAAAGTTTTAGGGAGTGCGGACCGGCCCCGCACCAGCTCCTGACTGGCCCCAGACAGGCCCAGGACCGACCGGCCCACCGGGAAAATTCCCGGTGGGTACAATGGCCAGTCCGCCCCTGGTAACAACATTCACCTGGAGAGGGTTTAGAGATGAGCATTTTAGTGCTATCAGACATTATATTCTTAAATTTTAAAGGGAGACTACCAAGAGTTTTGACCATAGAAAACTCACACAATGCCAAGCTCTTTGATCTATGACTTCAAACTCCTTTAGAGACCCTCCCTTCTGCTGTATTACCTAACCAGAAGCCTCATATTACTCTGACTTAGAGCAGAGGGGAGGATCTAGGATCCAGGAATATAAATGCATAATACATATGATTACACAGATCTTCGGGGGAACTAACTGACACTGTCTACATCTTTGTATGATCAAAACTGCTAATAGACCCCCTGTCTGGGTTTGTATTTGAAGTGAACATAGTCAATCATCATTGTTGCAATTGTTAGTGCTTTATTTAAAATTTTATATAGGAGTGTATAAATGTATACACAGCAATTTGTGTGCAACAGAGCTCCTGGTGCAGATATGTGGTACAGTTTTCAAGCAGCATGCAAATACAGTATTTGGCTCTGTGTGTAAAATCATTACAATTTATTTTGAATTGGGACTGGTTACGCATTACACACAACAGAAGGAATAATGTTACCATCCATAGGCTCCATAGTGGGGAAAATACACTCGTGTAAAACTATTGTCCACAGTGATATCTGGGGAATATAAGTAGTTAGTAAATTTGCATTACATTATCATGTCAAAAAAGTGTTATACTAGTGCAAATAGATTATTGGCTAGAAAACTAAAATACTAAGTAATATGAAGAATGTGGGAATGTTAAAAATACTGCATTGGTTTCCAAAGTTATTGCTCAAATCTTTTTTATTTATTAAAATAGGTAGAAGATCATTTCCTGGGTTCACTAAACATCCAATAAATTAGAGAACCATTGGTCCCAATCACATGGTTTCTACTGTCACAATTTGGTTTACAAGCATGTGCTGTACACTGCTGCTTTCTGGCTGATGGCTTGTAAGAGTTCCCTGACTTGTTCTTCCAAAGCCACAAGCATTTTGGCTTTTTCTTCCAATATGTTTTGGTTATCTTCATAAGACTTTTCTAAATCTAGGAAAAAATAGAAAATTAAATTATATCTTAATATGTTTGCTATCCCAAAACATCATAGAACTATCAATGCTAGCTGCAGCATTAAGGGAACACTCCGGTCAAAGCTAATTCAATGAATAATGAATGAAGGATCATGACTCTTTTTTTTATTGTATTGCTAGAACCTAGAGTCATGCTCCTCCTTCAAGGCCCTGTACAAGGTATAATTCAATGAATCAGCTTTGACTGGAGAATTCCTTTAAATAGTGGCTGTAACATAAGAGGTGCACAAGAGCGTGCCCAAAATTGGTTGTGGACAACATCTGTTTTTGCATCAGTCTGACATCCATTTTTCACGGATACTCTATCACTATAGTCAGTGAGTTATCTGTGAATAACTTTTTGGCTATGATGTTCTCTACTTGATAACAGATCTGTTGCATAATCTGTTAAAATACGGGAATGCATTTAGTGCAGCCATGTGCAGTCCATTTAATAAACAGATGGCACACAAGAAGATTTCTCTAGCCTTTTTTTTAACATTGTATTTAACACCTATATCAACAGCAAAAAAAAAAAAGTTAAGGCTTTTGGAAGGTGAGGTGGAAAACTGTGTCCTGAAGGTGTTAATATAAGCACACCGCCACCATTAGCAATGGATGGACAGTGACATTTTGTCACTTGCACATTCTAAAGCTATGTACACATGGGGGAGAAATTTATGACGGCTTCTACGCCAGTTTTGTGGCAAAGAAGCAATGAAATAATCGAAAATTTTTGCGCAGTGCAAGAATTTGTGATTACAATAGCAACTACGCCACCTCCACACCATGTGGGTGTAGAGGGGTGCGGCGGCTGGCGCATTTGCTGGAGTAGGGGGCTTTCATTCACCGGAGTTTATGCAAAACTACACCAGGTTTGACCTGGTGTGGTTTTGCCTGGCGGCCGTACAGCCTGCTGGATACATCAAGAGGCCTAAGCCTATTGATATATCCTGTGCGACTTAGGAGGCGTTTCCACAATAATCTCCTACGGAATCCATACTATATTCCAATAACTATATTCACTATACTTGTAAACAATTTTAAAACCCCACTTAGATGCTGTTGAAATATCTAAAAAACGTTCAAGGCATGCTGTGAATTTACAATTCTATGCCAAACCTTGTGGAATGCGGGTAATATTTACTGCAAGATACATGGCTTGTACATGCTCCATCACTTGTACTGAGATTAAGTTACATAAAGAATTATTTGTAACCACAAATATAAGGTGTTTCAACTGTGAAACACTGGTTTCTTCTACTACTTTTTCATCTCACTTGAGACATATTTGTCTCAATTGCGACTTTTTTTTGTCTCCAATGTAAAATATATAGTGCATGATTAGTGGTGAAATAACAACATTGTCATAGTCTCAGCTACTCATTTCCTGTGGGTGCTGACTATACACTATTCTCTGTTGTAGGGTTGTTTTTACAGGTTTGTCATCTAAATTGTTAAAATTGGCTATTAATAGAAATAAATCTTCAGTTACCCAATGTAATAATTTACCTTTAAGTAAGTTAAGTTTCTTGTTTGCTTTTGATAACAAGGCTTTAGCTTCATTCTGAAGTTGCTCTGCTTTCCTTCTAGCTTCTGATGAGTCTTCTGCTTTCTTTGCTATTAAATCTTCAACTTTCTTATATTTATTACGAAGTTCTTCATCTAGAACCTGCAATATAGGGAACCACCATTAGAGGGCATATAGTACACTGTGTTTAGGCATTAATAGGCAGATCCGTTAAACTAGTATTTTGCACTCTCTGAAGATCCTTCCATCAGGTACAACATTCTGTAAGCTTTGTGCTCGGGAAGTAAGAGTTCCGATCCTTGCGGACAAGTAAAGGTGGATTTGCAATTATTGAGCCTTTTTTTATAACTAGTTATGTTCCAGACTGTAGAGCTTACACTGCCCCTTGTTAGAAAACACAAACAACCAAGTTTTTACTAGAGATGAGCGGAACCAAACTTTATGTTCAATTATGGGGTTCAGATGTGGACATATTGCCGGATAGATGACTGTACAGTCATTCTGGCATATTTATGCCCCTAGATACTAGCCATAGCTGTGATTGGTCATCAGGAACTGAACTTATAATTTGGGTCTGCTCATTGCTTGTTGCAAAGAGAAAAAATTATTAAAACTTTTGTAAACTTTTAAGAACTCTTGTGGTTGTGGTATTGTATCTCAATTTCATTGTGCAACTGAATTGCAATACCAGACACAACCCATGGACTAGTGTGGCGCTGTTAAAGAGGCTGACTGGGTTCTTAAAAAATGTATATCTGGCCAGTGTGGGGTTTATAAAAACAATAAAAATCTGTAACTTGCCTTCTCCTGTGCCAGCCGTCATTGCCCCGCCTCTGTTTGTTTACAGAGGCCCATGCTCCCATCCTGACATTTCCACTTGACTGATACACATTGAAATCGATGCTTTATCAATACCATGGCAGTGTTCATATGGGAGCAAGCGTCTCGGTAAATAAACAGGGACACAGCAGTAACAGGCAGAAGTGCGGGACAATGGGAATCCAGGAGAAGGTAACTATAAGATTTTTACTTTTTTTTTTATAACCCCTCTCCCCCCAGGCGTGATATACATTATTTTTAAAGCCCAGACAACCACTTTTAAGACATTGTTTTGTAATGCTGTGAATATGATCCTCTTCCAGCTCTGGAATAAATCCCAAGATGAACAAACCTTCTTAACTCCATCAGCATTAGCTTTGGCATCATCTGAAGATTTCTCAATTGAATTCAAAGTTGCAGAATTTGCAGCAGACTTTTTCAATAAGTCTCCAAGACTTTTTTCTAGATTTGCAATACGTTGGGTTGCATTACTTAATGTTTCCTCTGATGCTGATGCCTCTGATTCAATCTGTAAACAGAATACCAATATATTAAGGTCAGTTCCTAAAGAATTTAAAAAAAAAAAAAATATATATATATATATATATATAAACATTAAAATCAGAAAGGCATGCAATAAGAAAAGCTATGTGATCTCATTACATGGTACAATTCATTTCCTAGACAGTACCTTCCTTTAATGGTGCCAAACCCACTTAGTCATGAAAAACAAATGATACAATGTAGTTATTTTAGTTATTTTTTACTTACGGAAGTGAGTAAGTTATTTGTTCCTTTTATGTCGTCATCAGCCTGTTTAATGGCTTTTTCAGCTGCACTTTGGGCTTTGCCTGCTTCCTCTAGGGCTTCTTTCACCATGTCTGCTGTAGCCTTAATATCTGCTGCAGATTTGCTGTTACAGACACAATAAAGTTAGGTGAATCATGTCATATGCTAAAAAGCTGAAATGTATAGTTTTACCTCTAGAAAATCCTTTTTCAAGAAAAGTCAGGCAATTTTTCTGTATTGTACTGGTTTCTTTTGAACCCGCAAAATGATCATGTTATGATTTACAATCGAAATTATCTATAAGTAAAACTGTAGGGATCATTTCTTCCTCTTGTATTTTGCATCAGAGTACAACATTTATGGACTTCTTTCTACTAATAACCAACTCATAGGATGGGTATAGGAGATGTGCCTACAATGCATTTGGAGGGCTTATATACCATTAAGAGAGCTCTCTGTTGTCTTATCTCACCAAAGTGTAGCAACGGGTCGACCAGTTACTAATGGTCCATCATAAGGAAAACCATTTATGGAAGGTACCTCTAAAGATTTCCAGGAAACCAATCTAACATCAGTCTAAGAAAATCTGCAGCACTGAAATGCAATATTCCTACCAGGAAGACACAGAACATTGTAATGTGCCAGACTCTTCACCTTCATAAATTATTTGGTTGTGAGGTCTACTTTCACTCAAGGGAATGGTTTACAATTTGAGCAGGTAGTGAAGTACAATTGTGTTTCCTTATTTCTTCCTACCCCCAAGAAAACAGAAAGATTGCAGTTTGTATGTTTCTCTTGTTTACTTTTTTTATGTCATCTTATTTTTTTGTTAATATTTTTTAGTTTTAAAAGCTCAAAACCCTTTCAGTATTAGATTATTAACTTTTATGTTGGTCCACGTACACTCTGCATCAATAGGTGGTGGCAGTGTGTATCCATGGTGTGTAATTTAAGCTCCGCTTACAACCTGAGCAAAAGGTAAGCCCAAGACTGAAGGGATAGAATAAATTATGCCCTTGTAGTCACATCCATGTCACATGACAGATCAAAGCACATGTCACAGGCAGGTACTCAAATTTGTTTGTTAGATAATCCAACAAGTTTTTTTTTTTTTAAGTTTTTGAAGATGCCTTTTTAGTTTGGTGATAATTAGGATCAACAGGAGATTTCAAATATCAATGTTTATCAGATTGAATGATTTCCTGAAGTTACTGTAAGTTTTAATGAAAATCTATCTTTAGTTCATTAATGTATTAAAGTGACTTCAAAGGTGCGGAGTAATAAAGAAAAAAGTTGGAAAATAGTGTAGTTTCAGTAATTACCTGGACTGTTTGGCTTCTTCTAAGAGTGACTCTGCTCTGGCTATATCTCCAGCACTTTGTTGAAGGATTGTTTCCACTCCAGAAAGACTTTCAACACGTTCTCGTATATCGTCAGTTAATGCCTGCAACTGTTCAGGAGTGGTTGGCATCTCCATTTTCAGAACTTCACTGGCAACAGCTTCTATACTATCCAGATCAGCTCCGTCCTCTGTATAAAAATAAAGAACCGAAAGAAGATTATCCATTATATTCTATATAAAAGTGATCCACACTATTTAGTGGAAGCAATTTTCAGAAATAGAATAAACTCATTTTTAACACTTTACATTTATAAATAGATATTTATAGGGGTTTGAGCCTTACATTTCTAATAATACATACCGTATATCATGCCCGGCACCAGCACCCGACACTGGTACAAACGATCACCATCCAGCTGGTGTAGTTTTCTGCCTCTATGCTGCGCTCGTTGGGAACGCAGCATGGAGGCAGAATCCAAAACTCACATTTCCTCGTTGCCCGAAGGTGGCGCTCTGCACTGTATGCGATTGCTCTGAAGCCAGTGCACATGATTATGCCATCGGATCACGTGTGCCGCCTTCGGGGGAACGAGGAAAGGAATGTATTTTTCTTTCCCAGAGGGGGGACAGTGTGGGGGGGAGGGGCAGTGTAGTGGGAGGGGGGATACAGTGTGTCTACAGGAGTAGGGGGGGATACAGTATGTCTACAGAGGGAGATGGCAGTGTGGCTACTGGAGGGCAACCCACGAAAGGGCCCACTGAGGCTCTATCACCCAGGGGCCTACTAAAGTCTGGAACTAGCCCTGCCGTATATACCGAGACCCCTAATTTTAACACAAAAAGCTGGGAAAACCTTTTGACTCGTGTATAAACTGAGGGTGGCAAATGCAATGGTCACATGCACCCCAGTATATAGCCAGCCCCTTCCCCCTAGTATAAAGCCAGTGCCTGTCCCCTTGAGCTCTTTTGTCTTCAACTCCGGCTCCGTCCTTGGCTCCCCGCACAGTCCCATTG
This sequence comes from Engystomops pustulosus, assembly GCF_040894005.1. Taxonomy (NCBI): domain Eukaryota; kingdom Metazoa; phylum Chordata; class Amphibia; order Anura; family Leptodactylidae; genus Engystomops; species Engystomops pustulosus. The sequence continues at coordinate 116,218,251 of NC_092414.1, read as the reverse complement.
CATACACCATGACATAAGCCGCTTGCTGACATCATAGTGTGTGCTGATGTTGGTGCACACACTATGATGTCGCCAAGAGGCTGACATTATTGTGTGTGCGACGGGACTGCGTGTGGAGCGAAAGACAGAGCCGGAGCTGAGAGAACCTGCAGGGATGTCGGAAAGGTGAGTACACAGTTTTTTTTATTGACTTGAGTATAAGCCAAGTTTGAGTTTTTCAGCACATTTCGTGTCCTGAAAAACTTGGCTTATACTCAAGTATATACGGTAAGTGAGAATGAATACGTTGTTTATATCATATCAATAGGATATGCCATATTTGTCCAATTCATGTGACAATTATCTCTGAGACCCCCATTTATTTCCAGAACAAGGGTCACATGAATTCCCTTTCACCTGAAGGCACAAAAACAGTGAACAGAGAGATAGCCACACATGTGGTTTTCATAATTTCTATGTATAAAGAATATCAGCCCTATAACCGTGGTGGTGAACTTATGGGATGAGTGGCAGACATGACACTCAGAGCCGTCTTTGTGGGCACCAGGCAGTTCACCAAACAGGACCTCATTTTTCAGTTCCAGGCAGCCCAGGATGTGCAGTTTTCAGTCCTATTTTAAAGAAATTCATTCTTGGCTGCCTGTAACTGCAGGGAAAGTCAGGAGGTATGGATAGAGCTGGATTATAATTCCAGCCACTGCTCTACCTGTTTCTCTGGGACCCCAGAGAGAAGCTACAATGATAATCCGAATTTATACTCCTTTCTATGATATTGGTGTCCACTGACCATCAATACAGTTGGAAGCTGTGACAGAGCAGGGAGTAATAAGTTATTTCTGTAATTGCTTTGTTGGCACATGCAATAAATTTGTGGTTTTCATTGTAGTTTAGGTGCACGGTTCCTAAAAGGTTCACCATCGCTGCTATATAAGGATACATTACATATGAATTCAAGGCTGAATACAAGATTCTGGAAGGATCTTTATAGCTGCAATTCTGCAAGTAGGAAAAACTATACATACGCATTAAGAAGTCTCTTATTTGTTTAATGAGATTTCTTAGATCTTCATTGCTTTTATCCACTTTATCCTTTGTAGCATTCGCTTTAATGAGAACATTTTGGGCACTTTGTTTTGCTTCTTCTGCCTTTAGCTTTGACTCTGCAACCTTTAAAGAAATAAAAATATGAATTTCTTTTCAGTATAGTCTGTTTAAAAGGATCATATTACCTTTTAGAAAATGTGAGAGACGAACAGAACTGTTTTCAGTTTCGCCAGATAATAAAATGTTCTAATCCTGGATAGCATAGGTTTAAGACATCCTAGTCTAATTGTACAACTCCTTTAAATGGCTTAGTTTAATCTGTCATTTGTTATCCACTATTAAAGTGACATTTGATTGTAGTTACTGGTCAATTAAAAACCAACTGGACACACCTGATGTTTGCACATATTAGTTTTTGTTTTTAAAGGGGTTATCTGGGTGTTAAAAAATACTGAGGGCCAGGCTGGGGTGGGCTAGTTAAACATAATAAACATGTACTTACCTCGCCGCGGCCCGTCTCCTCTGTGCGCCGGTTTGTATACAGGGGCGCACAGGGCTGGAAGCTCCCATCCGACACCATCTCTCAGCGCTTACAATGCTAAGAGAAAGGGACGGATGGGAGGAGCCGGCCACAGCGCGGACCGGAAGCTCCCTGTAAACCGGCCACAGCGCGGACCGGCTTCTATACCCCTGTAAACAAACAGGCACGGATCGAAGGGACCGCGGCATGGGGCATCGGCAGTACCGGAGGAGGTAAGTACATGTTTATTATGTTTAACTAGCCCACACTAGCCCACCCCAGCCCGGCCCTCAGTAATTTTTAACAGCCGGATAACCCCTTTAACCCAGGGAATACATCGTTGGACATTTAATTTGATTTATAATCATAGCCATTTCACTTACCAGTTTAGAGAGTTCCTCCACTTCTGCCATGGCACTAAGAATCTCCCTGTCAAAATTCATAGCTGTTTTCCATGCATTGTGAGCCACAGTCACCAGCCCATCGCAGCCTTCACCACCACATTTCCTTTTGCCATCTTCTGTTGTGCAGCCAAGACCTCCACATTGTGAATTTTCACATGAACCACCGACTGGGGTTCCACAAGTCTAGACCAATAAAAGATCAATAAAAACTTTATGTCTATTATATACTACCAAAAATATGTCTATAAATAAAATATCAAATGATATAGGAAACCTGTCATCAAGTGGTAGGTTAAAATTAAAGTAAATATGTAATTAGGAAAATACTGAACTAACTGATAAACAATTTTGATTCCAGTTCAAATGATAAATTAACCTACCTTTTCAGACACAGATGAAAGGTCCAAATTCTGGATCTCACCAGCAAGTTCATCCAAGATCCTTGACTGCTCATCCTGAATCTGCTTAAAAGCAGTTTCCTTTTCATCTATAAGATCTTCTACTTCCCTCCGTGTAGTGGCTGATTGCTGAAGAATGCTATCGTGGTTGACTGCTGAGGCATTGACCTTTTCTTCTGCCTCCAGAGACATCTGGAAATATTTATTGATACTGTCCATAGCTCCTGAAAAAGATAGAAGGACATATGAGCGAGCACTGCATTCCCAAATCACACATCACACATCAAATACAGCAAGAGGATCTTAGCAAATCTGCATATAGTTTTCTGGAAATCATTCAGTGTAAGTGGTTATTTATGTGTCTATTGATTTATACAGTTTTTGTTGTTCTTGTTAACAATATACCCATTCTCTTGTGCTCTATGACAAGTTGCCAGCCTTAAAAAGGAACATACATATGAAGACTCAACAACGGATGGAGATCTCTATGCACATTAGAGCTCATCAACGATTCACAAAAATGTCAAGAACAATCTAGTTAGGAAGATGATACTTTGAGGATTTGCAGTGCCTTGTGAAAGTATTTGCCCCCACCTTCAAACAAAAAGATATAAAATTGTAATTTTTGGTGAAAAATCAACAACAAGTGGGAAACAATTGTGAAGTGGAATGAACTTTATTGGATATTTTAAACTTTTGTAAAAAAAAAGTGGGGTGTGCAATATTATTCAGCCCCTTAAGTAAATACTTTGTAGCGCCACCTTTTGCTGCAATTGCAGCTGCAAGTCACTTGGGGTATCAGGTCTCTTATCAGTTTTACATTGGAAAACTGCTTGAGTTCAGTGAGGTTGGATGTGGAGCATTTGTGAACAGCAGTTTTCCGTTCTTTCTACAGATTCTCAATTGGATACAAGTCTGGATTGTGACTTAGCCATTGTAACACTTGGATATGTTAATTTGCTTTACGTTTGGGATCATTGTCTTGATAAAGACAATAAATCTTCATCCCAGTCTCAGGTCTTTTGAAAACGCCAACCGTATTTTTCCAAAATCGTCTTGTATGTGGCTCCATCCATCTTCTCAACAATTTAACCATCTTCCCTGTCCCTGCTGAAGAAAATCCCAAACCATGATGCTGCCACTAAGATGTGTGACAGTGGCGATGGTGTGTTCAGGGTGATGCGCTGTGTTGCTTTTTTGCCAAACATATTGTTTGGCCTAGCAGTCAAAAATTGGATTTTGGTTTCCTCTGACCATCTTCCACATGTTTGGTGTGTCTCCCAGATGGCTTGTGGCAAACTTTAAACAAGACTATTTATGGAAATCTTTTAGAAATGGCTTTCTTTTTGCCACTCTTCCATAAAGGCCATATTTGTGCGGTGTATGACTGTTGTCCTATGGACAGACTCTCCCACCTCAGCTGTAGATCATCCAGAGGGACCATGGGCCTCTTGGCTGCATCTCTGATCGGTCTTCTCCTTGTTTGAGATGAAAGTTTAGAGGGACGGCCAGGTCCTGGTAGATTTACAGTGGTCTGATACTCCTTCCATTTTATGATCACTTGCACAGTGCTCCTTGGGATGTTTAAAGTTTGTGAAATCTTTTTGTATCCAAATCCGGCTTTAAACTTCTCCACAACTGACCAACACACACATAACGGACCTGTCTGGTGTGATCCTTAGGCCGGCGCGACACAGGGCGCTTTGTCTGCGCTTGCAAACGCAAATGCAGACAAAGTCGCGCCCACCGGGGCGGGCCTCGGCCCGATCGCATCGGCGTTTCTATGGAAACGCCTGCGATCGGGAACGAGCTGCCGGTGTTTCGCGCTAATTTAACGCAAAACACCGGCGGCTCGTTCGCGTTAATTTAACGCAAAACACCGGCGGCTCGTTCCCGATCGCAGGCGTTTCCATAGAAACGCCGATGCGATCGGGCCGAGGCCCGCCCCGGTGGGCGCGACTTTGTCTGCGTTTGCAAGCGCAGACAAAGCGCCCTGTGTGGCGCCGGCCTTAGTCTTCATGATGCAGAACCCTGAGACTATCACAGAGCAGGTGCATTTATATGGAAACTTGATTACACACAGGTGGATTATATTTATCATCATCAGTCATTTAGGTGAACATTGGATCATTCAGAGATCCTCACTGAACTTTTGGAGTGAGTTTGCTTCACTGAAAGTAAAGGGGCCAAATAATATTGCACATTCCACTTTTTACAAAAGTTTAACATATCTAATAAATTTCGTTCCACTTCACAATTGTGTTCCACTTGTTGTTAATTCTTCACCAAAAAAATTACAATTTTATATCTTGTTTGAAGCCTGAAATGTGGCAAAAGGTAGAAAAGTTCAAGGGGCAACATTAAGGTACGGTATGTTGACATTTTATCACATAATTCAAATATAATTCAAGAAACCTACCCCGAACATTAGATATCTTCATGTACTCCAACTGCTCTCCAAGCTCTTTTAATGCTTTACTGACAGCATCAGCATCTGCCTGCAAAGCTGTTACTGTGTCTGAACCATTTAGGTTGATCTCTGCAAGCTTCTGTTCTACTTCTGTAACTTTATCCAAAACATCTGATTTCAGTTTCCTAGTAATAGGACAGAAAATATAGCTTATAGTCAGTATTAGAAAACATAAGTTTAAGTACTCTGGTCATCTAGTTCAGCAACAAATAAGGGGTTGTGTGACAATGTCTATTCATTGAAAAGTCCACTGCTCACCAATCTCGGGTCCAGAGGACACTGTTCCCTCTCTAATTCAACAGGGAGAAGGAGTTTGAACAATATTGGTATTTGCTGGTCTCTTCACTGCTTTTGGGACTGCAATGAACTAGCTATTTATTTTATAATGTAGCTTTTAATAATTGTTCTTGTGAAAACTAGTGTTTTTGTCATACTGTTGGGAGCCGGACAATTGCTCACACATGATTCGCCAAATACATCATATACTTACTCTGCTTCTTCAAAAAGTTTCTCAATGTTATTAAGTGGCTGTGCAGCAGGATTCTGGGAGATGATGGTTTTAATTTCCTCCAATTTTTCCTGAACTTTGTTAATGGTCTTCTGGTATGGTCCAATAACTCCCGTGACTTTCATGGCATTGGCACGGTCTAAAAGCTTGTTTGTCCGGTTGGACAACTCTTTGATGATTACATCCCAGAGGGCAAAGCACTTATGACAAGGAACACAATTTGGAAAAATGCCTGAGTAACCACGTGCACATTTATCACACCGTACTCCTTCGATTCCTTCATTACAAATGCAGTGTCCAGTGGAGCGGTCACACTGAGGGGTCTGTATACCTCTTGAGTCACAGTCGCAAGCTGCAAAGACACAAATAAGGTTAAGATTCACTGAACATCCAATTTAAATCATACAGCATTAATGTAATATTGTACAGCTAGGAAGAAAGTTCACCATTTTGTTCTGACAAAAAGACATCAACCGACCAAGGATGATTTGATAAAATAAGTAATTCATCCTTCATTCAAAAAAATTTGAAAAAAAGCTTTCAAAATATAATAATGAATAAAAATATAATGCATGAATTAAGATTCTAAAATATAATTGACATCATGCATATTTAAAAGAAACCTCTCAGTGGAAGTTACCCTAAAAAATTCATCATGCAGAATACCAACTGTGATATGCAAAATAGATGTATTGAGAGACAGAGACAGAGAGCTAACAACTGAAGCCAATCTTTCTGCTGCCTTAGATCTAGTGATGGCCCTGGTAGTAAGGATGTAAGGTGAGGTGTTGAATTCAGTGAGCCTTTAAGACTTTACACAAATAATAATTACGTCATCTCAGAGGGGATTTCGTGGATGATGACACAGGACTGCACCGTGTTCTTCTACTTAATAATGTACTGGTTGTATTACAATAGGTTAATTTTCACTGATAGGGCCCCTTTAAAGTGAAGGGGAGAAAGTTGCATTAGCGCTGGTCCACTAAACTTGTGCTAATTCCAAAGCTACGATGACCCCCTACAAGCAGCTGATCAAAGCTACACTTATCTGAAAACCAATAAAATAAACTCATAACATGCTTTCTAAATCATAAAGGAGTAGTATGGGTCTTAGGGTCCTTTCAATATGGGCAGATTCCTGCTACAAGTGCTGATTGAGGATATTGTACGTGAGTTGAATATTTCCATCTTTCCTATTCACCTATATGGGAAAACATAGAATGCTAATCTGATCTATGCAGTAAAAGACAGGTATGTTAATGCATGCTGGCCAAGCATATGCCATGGGCATTCTTTTGGCACAGACTGGATGCATGTAGACCCATAGATACAACCTGCAGAAACTGTAGATGTATATACATGTATAATGAAGTGTTAAGAGAGCCTTCAATGTTTACTGTTTGTGATATTTGTGTCATAAAACCTTTGTAATATGAATTTCTAATAAGAAGGACTGTCCTATAAGTATCCTGGATCATATGCAGATCTAATCAACAATAAAGTTAATTAATACAGACCCATAGACTCAAAAGTAAGCATCTTTTCTTTCTGCACCTAAACGCCAAAGACCTGTGCAGAATGCACAAAATGATTTGGATCTCTTGCTGTGCCTTTCAAGAGGATTGTTTCCTTTAGTACACAGCTCTATCCAGTAAAGATCACTTAAACTCTTTTTAAATAAAGATCAAAACTGGGAGCGAGACACCAAATACATGTTCCATTAAGACTAAGTGAAAGGAATGCCAGACTACTATTCTACAGCAATCTACAAGTGATCTTTTGATCTTAAGAAGAGCTTAACTTTTTCTTCAGCTATTTAACTGATAATCTGACATTTTAGAAAAAGCATTTTAGCGAACAGCAGAATATATTGAATTTATTTTAGTTAAGTATTTAATTAATTTTAATAAACAGAGAAAATATAGAGTTTAAATCCTCTCTACCAACCATTGAAAACTGCAGCATATTAATAACATATTAACACCAAGTTTATTTTTTCTACATTATGACTTATTTTAATTTAAAACATATGTAATTTTTAATGAATGTTTTTTGTAGCTCATATGGAACCTCTCTCCAGCTTTTATCCCCGTAAATTGCTTGTAACCTTCAGTTAAGGTACTGAATATCCTTTCTAGAGTTCCCTCTTTATGTGAAATCTCGCCAGTTTTCTTCTCCTACAGTCATATGCAAATGAACAGAGAAGAGTCATGTTTGGCCTGAGATGAGTCAAGTTTAGACGCTGCAGGGAAAGTGTCACTTCATATGGCCGTATCCTTGGTTCTATACTAACTAGAAATATACTTTTGGTATCACAAAAGAGATGAGAATATAGTTGAAAATATCAGCTACAGATAAAAATCCAATATCTGGATTTATTTTAACTGTCTTTATCTCTTGTTCATTAGCTCACATAGTAACAAAATTGATACAATCTAAAAGATTCTTATCTTCAATACTAAATTCATGTTTCTCGGTTATATAGGACTGAGGATAGGGGCATCAAAAGTGGCCCTCCCCTGCAGCCCCTAAACTGGCAGCATTTCACATAAAAGATGACATTGTAGAAAAGTAGGGTATACTGTTTTGTTTGTTAAAATCTGAAGTTTCCTTTAAGTCTTATGAAGATTAAAGAAAAATATATCAGAAAGAATTAGGAAGGCCACACGGCTGCACATGACTCTGATCGGTTTGTGAAAAGTGGACAGTGGTTTGGTCAGGTTTCACAGATCAACCACAGTGCACAGAGCCTTATAGAGAGACGTAAAATAAAATGCTGCAACATTGTGGAAATTATGTATTCACCCACACATTGCTTATCTCAATTAAATAGCCCCATTTCTAAGTGAACAGTTAAGACTTTGTTCAGATTTGGCATGCCTTCATTGCCATTCTCTACAAAGCATCATTTGTTCAGCAACATGTACACTCCAAACAATACACAATGACTCAATTATCAGTGCTGACTAAATCACTATAATTAATGAACACAAGATGAATATTAGACATTTGCGCCAGCCAAACATGAGAAAGCATTCTCTGACTTGTAAGCAAGTAAGATCAAATAGATGGATGGGTTACAATTACTGTTCAATTGAATGACATATACTTCCTGTTAAAAAAGGCACATCTTTCATAGGTTGTTTTAAAACACTGTGTACCTAAACACACAAAGAATGATGATTTGTTTAGTTAGAGATTTTAGGAGAGACCTCTTATGGGGGAGGGGGCTCAAACTTAAAAGCTAATGAGCTTTTTCAGCTCAATAATGCAGCTTTGCATAAAGAAAATGTGACTTTTTGTTCTTCTAGTTAATCCTTAGTGACAATGATGAAATACTCCACTTGCATCCCAACTTAATTGCAATGTGATAAGAGCCTTTGATCTTATGTCATCGTTTCAATTCCCAAGACACTCATGTTCTCAGATTTCATGTTTGTCGAGTCTAAACAGGTCAATGTTCATTGCAGTTAAAAGCGAAACAAAACTAATGGACTTCTACAAGTTTCTACAATTGGTTATAGCACTACAATATGATTCATTGATGTACATTTTGGTACCTCTGTTACCTTTGCTAAAAATGTGGCAAAATATTTAGAGAAACAGCCTGATTCAGTATGTAAATCTTATGTGTGTTCTCCTCAGTGGTTAGAAACACTCAGTTAAGCTGATTTGTCGAATACAAATGTATTAAAACATGTGCTGGGATCACAGGTAAAGGTTAAAATTAAGTAAATTTTTTAGGAATCTGCTTAACACATGTTAAGATTTTCAAACTTATTTTAAGTGATGACTTGGAAAACTCCTTTAACTATTGTTTACATCAAAGTCCTATCACATCTGCTCAGAGGCTACTGACATATTTATATACATTTGTGACTGCATGACTGCAGTATCACACTATATGGGGCTTGGTTTCAGAAGCTGTATATAGAAACTCAATATGCCGGCGGCATTTAAAAGACGGCGGCGCGTGGGCGCACCACACCCCTGAACGTCATCGCGGGGCGGCGATCAGTTGCCATGGTAGCCTCGGGTCTTCGTTTGACCCAAGGCTATCTGGCTTCTGCAGATTCATTACAATGAGCCAGTGGCTCATTGTAATGAATGAGCTGCACAAATGCCATATACTGCGATACAGAAGTATTTTTTAATGTACCCTAGATGGTCTAAGAATTAGTGAAAAAAAAAAGTTTAAAAAATAAAAAAATTAATAAAATATTAAAAATTCAAATCACCCCCTTCCCCTAGAACTGATATAAAACATAATAAACAGTAAAAATCACAGACACATTATGTATCGCCGCGTCCCAAAATGCCCGATCTATCAAAATATAAAAACGGTTACATCTGGCAGTGACGTCCGAGACAGGAAATGGCGCCCAAATGTCCGAAATGTGACTTTTACACCTTTTTACATCAAAATGTCGCACAGACCTCAAAATGGTAGCTACGCAAACGTCGGCTCATTTCGCAAAAAAATGAATTTTTGCGAAATTTTTTTCAGCTTCTCAGTACAAATTTGTTATGCACAAAATAAGCCCTCACACAGGTCTGTACACATAAAAATAAAGTTCGACAATAATATATATTATTGTTTGTTATAGCGTAACTGTAAAGTTTAAGCACAGCTGGAGAGAGCCTTTGACAACAATTACAACCATACCTGTATCATGCTGTTGGCTTCTTCCAAGCTGTAGATACAGACTGGTATATCTATCATCATTTCTTAGTATATCATATTAAACTATTCCTGAAGTAGGTGGCACTTCACAAGTAAGGGCATTCATATGAATCAGGAGAGAAAGTTTGTAATTGGCCGATCTGAAGCATGTGATGAATCATATGCTTGTGATATTACTGAAGGTCCTTTGCGAGAACACTAAGAACTTTCAAATGATGCAGGGCATCATGTTTGTAATTGGATGACCTGAAGAATGTGATAAGTCACATGCTTGTGACATCATTCAAATTCCTATTTTTGCACTCCTTTTCTACAGCCACTCGCAACACGAGCCTCCTGTCATCTCTAGCTGTTCTATATAGTTTCCCATGGTTACCAGTAAGCATGGCAAATGGAGATAAGCCTGAGGAGGGAGGGGAGGGACAAGGTAAATCCTCTGCTAGTTGATAAACACCTACAGATAGCTAATTAGAGAATTGCTTATTTTTGCTTAGGCAAACGTTGTTATACTTTACAGTTGTACTTTGAGCCAGCTATGGCTGGCTCGTATAATATGACATATCCAAAAACATATAACTCTCAAATTTCTCAGATTGATGTAAAAATATACATTAGTTACCTTGGCACTCAACATCTGGATTACCCCAAAATAGTTCCTGGCATTCACTGCAATTTCTGCCACCAAAACCAGGCATACAGTGACACTGCCCAGTAAACTGTAAATAAAGGCATTTAAATTAGTGTCATGTTAAAAGACCTTTGCAGGATATATGTTCTTCACAGTAGAAATAATACTACCTGATTGCAGGATGGACCCAGGGAACGGCCAGGGTCACAGCCACATGACTCACAACCATTTCCACTCGCTAGATTCCAGGTATTTGGTGCGCAATAGTCACAGCTTTGTCCTATCACGTGGCTTAAGCATGGACACTGGCCGGTGGTAATATTACAGTGGCAGCTGCTGTCTCCCTGGCAGTAATCCTGATCTGTACCCAGGTAATTACAGACACACTCTGCAAATAAAGCAATTGGTTTAAAGAAGCAATTGGTTTATAAAAGAAAAAACAAACCATCCACTTAGTACTATTCTTAGATACATGAAGTATATATATGGGACTCTTAAGGTTTCAATAAAGTTGTTGGTAGAAAAACAATATATTCCTCAGTGTAGCTGGATGAAGTGTTTAGCCCATTAAGGAACATAAACATCGGAGAAATGAAATGAGGATGTCAGTCTAAAAGGAACTAAAGGAACTTGAACCTAAATGTTTCACCTCCAGAGGATATTTTGTGATTCTAAAAAAGGCATGCATCAAGATTTTATCAGAAGGTAGAAGTATTGTAGGTGGAACGGAGAATAATATCTTGGTACTCCGAAAAATTAAATTTTAAAAATTTTTATAGCATATAATTTCAAAGGGCAGAAAAAAATATTTGAATTATTCTGTACCACAGAAGATTAATTTACAAAACCAGAAGATTGTATTTTATCAAGTCATTCTTTGCAGTCATCCTTGTCTAAATTTTACTTATTACTATACAGTATATCATACTATAATAGTAAAATAAAAGACTATTTGGAAACTAGATATCATACAATGCCGAATATTCCCAATTGAAATTCTAATTATAATAATATATACCATAGATAAAAATCAATAAATACGCATTGTTTTGTAAAGTTACAAAAATACAGTTTATATTTAAAAAAAAAAAAATTAAACAAAGGCCTCACTTTTACAGTCTTGCTGGAAAGCATTTCCGTAGTAACCCAGTTGACATTGCTGACAATTCTCGCCCTCTGTGTGATGGAGACATTTCAGACATACTCCAGTGCGCTTGTCACAAGCAGATGGATCCAACATATCTATGTTATTATTGCAATTACATGGTTGACATGTTCCTTCGATCTCTTCTGGATTTCCAAAGTATCCAGAGGCACATTCATCACATCTTATACCTAAAGTATAAATAAATAAACTTTGGTTTAAAATACAGTAGTTATAGTTATGAATATTAGCTTACAAATATGATCCTAGCATATTAATTTTATATCAGACTCTACACGCAGATAATCAGACATTGGAAGACTTGGCTCCTTGGTTTAGGAATTGTGGACTACATATTGGAAATGCTTACCTGTATAGCCTTTGTTGCATGAACAAACAACATACTCAGTAGAAGGATCTTTATAACATCCAGTGGCGAATTGCCTTCCACTACCAGGTCCATCAGGACATGGGCAAGGCCTGCAGTGATCACCTGTGCCTAACCGGGGATCCCCATAATAGCCAGCTAAACATCTGAAAAAGACATGTAAAAAGTCAGACCAACGGTACAGTCCAAATTGGACAATCCAAATCACACCAAGTAAATGAGCTCAGAGATTTTCTGACACACTCAATGATCAATAACTGCAATCCTCCTTAGTAAATTAGCACAGTTGAAATATGTTGACATGCACTGATTCCAGCTTCAGATATTATGTATGTACAAAGCAGCCCCCAGACAATATCTGATGGTCATTGGATGTCAGCTGTGATGCCAAGATACACAACCATACCTAGATTTTAAAACCACTAAAGCAATAAAAAATCAATACATATTTATCATAATATTAGTGATAACAAAATAACAAATAAAATGTTTACAAAATTTATATGAAAGGAAAATACCTTTCACAACTGTAGCCTTCCGTATAGTTTCTACAGTTGGTGCACTCTCCAGTTAGTGGGTTGCAATCTTCAGCATGTCCATTGCACTGGCATTGTTGACAATTAGGAAATCCCCAGTAACCAGGCAAGCATTCATCACACTGACGTCCAAAGGCACCATGAAAGCATGGGCACTGACCAGTTTCCATGTGGCAAAAAGAATGAGAAGATCCTTTCAGGTTGCACTCACAAGCTGAAAAAATGAGAGTAAATTGTTTGGGTATTGTAACTCACATATAAAAATAAGTCCACATGTAATTTAATTTGAGAGAGTATAGTAGCTGTTAAGTTGTACAACACCTTAAATTGTTGGAAATGAAGTAACCTTTGCAAATTAAATCATTATTATATTTAATTTGTAACTTTCACTTAAATAAAGCACAAAATTGGAAATCTGAAAAACTTACTGGAAAAAAAATTCTAGTGAAATAGAATAAGACAAATTTAGCAGGATGCTTTAAAGCAGTGGTTCTCAACCTGTGGGTCGGGACCCCAGCGGGGGTCGAACGACCAAAACCGGGGGTCGCCTAAAGCCATCTGAGCCGAAATTTTACTGTGTTTTTACTGCAAGTTGCATGGTTTGGGGTCACCACAGCATGAGGAACTGTATTGCGGGGTCACAGCATTAGAAAGGTTGAGAACCACTGCTTTAACCCCATAGCGCAGTAAGACGTACCCTTACGTCTTACTGCGCATGGGGGAGTATGAAGAGGGCTCACGGGCCGAGCGCTCTTCATACTCACCGGGCATTTGCTTCATAATGAAGCAAACGCCCGTCGCTAACACCCGCGATCGGTGCTTGCACCGATCGCGGGTGTTAACCCTTTGATCGCCGCCGGCAAAGCTGCCGGCGGCATTAAAGAGCCGGCGGCGCGTGGGCGCCGCCATCTTGGCTCCGATCGTCACTCCCCGTGACGTCACCGGGGAGCGGCGATCCGTTGCCATGACAGCCTGGGATCACATAAAGATCCAAGGCTGTCATGATCGAGGCTATCTATTACAATGTGCGATCTGCACATTGTAATAGATGGTATGCAAAATCCCCATATATTGCCATACTGTAGTATGGCAGTATATGGTAGGATCAATCAGACAATCTAGGGTTAAAGTACCCTAGGGAGTCTGAAAAAGAGTAAAAAAAATAAATAAAAAAAAGTAAAAAAAAAAAAATTATATTAAAAAAACATAAAAATTCAAATCACCCCCCTTTCCCTAGAACTGATGTAAATATAAATAAACCGTAAAAATCATAAACACATTAGGTATTGCCGCGTCCGAAAATGCCCGATCTATCAAAATATAATAACCGTTTTTCACTGCGTTTAACCCTGTAGCGGAAAATAGCGCCCGAAGTCGCAAATGGCATTTTTTTGCCATTTTGAAAAATAGAAAAAATTCTATAAAAAGTGATCAAAAGGTCGCACAGTCCTAAAAATAGAAGCATTGAAAACGTCATCAGAAGTCGCAAAAAATGACACCACTCACAGCTCCATACACCAAAGTATGAAAAAGTTATTAGCGCAAGAACACAGCAAAATGAAGAATTTTTTTTCTGTACAGGAGGTTTTAATTTTTGTAAATGTATGAAAACATTATAAAACCTATCCAAATTTGGTATCCTCGTGATCGTATTGACCCAATGAATGAAATAGACCTGTCATTTGGGGCGCACAGTGAAAGCTGTAAAATCCAAGCCCACAAGAAATGGCGCAAATGTGTTTTTTCATCATTTTCACTGCATTTAGAATTTTTTTCCCACTTCCCAGTACACGGCATGGAATATTTAATACCATCACTACGAAGCGCAATTTGTTACGCAGAAAATAAGCCATCACATAGCTCTGTACACGGAAAAATAAAAAAGTTATAGATTTTTGAAGGTGGGGAGTGAAAAATAAAAACGCAAAAACGAAAAAGGGCATGGTCCTTAAGGGGTTAAAGGAAACCTGTCCCAACATTTTTCACAAATACAGCTAGTGATAGGTTCCCATGCAGCTTTATTAATTAAATGACACCCTTCTTTTAGCTAAAATTTGTTTCCCTCACAATCCCTCACAATTTAACTTTATACTCCTGCCTGGCATACATTCAGATCCAGCAGGTGTCAAAGGGGTGTGTGGCCTCTTCAAGCTGAATCCAGCAGCTCCACCCCATGCCATCTTAGCATTCCGCAAATAATGTCATGTGACCAAGGTGACATCATCTAAGGTAATTTTGCCTCCTAACATTTGCAAACTGTACCCCATGCATGTATGTGATCACATGAAATCACAGCATGCCTGCATGGACCTTTACTCCTCCCATCCTCTATGAAGGCATGCTGGGATTGCATGTGATCAGATACATGCATGGGGTACAGTTTACAAATGTTAGGAGACAAAAAGGGCCTTATAAGATGTCACCCTAGTCACAAGACATTATTTGCTAAATGCTGAGAAGGTATCGGGAGGGGCTGTTGGATTCAGCCAGAGGAAGCCATGCTCCCCCCTCAACTCCTGCTAGATCTGAATTCATGGCAGGCAAAATTATAAAGTTTAACATTTTTAGCTAAAATAAGACTGGGAACCTGTCACTAATTGTATTTGTGAAAATGTTGTACCATACAAGGATAGGGTAGTGTGGAATTCCAGCAGTGTGATTTTTCAGATAGAAAATTAGCTACGCGCAACAAAAAGTAAATATGACTTGTAAAGTTGTCAACTTTCCTGTGGTAAACTAAGGTGTTCTGGATTTATCATGTGCCTCACACCGAATGTCTTATCACAGATTATCACAAGTGCACTCAACCTCCACCCCATGCCTTCAAAATAAAAAACATTTCTCAACGCCATGTTATGTGACACAGTAATAAATGAGTCATCTTTTTTTCTACTTCTAATTTAACACCAGAAAATGTATACTTACGTTTACATCCATTAGGTCCAAATCCATAAGTCCCTGGGGCACATTTATCACAGTTCCTGCCAACAACATTTGGACGACACTGACACTGTCCTCCATTAGGGTCACACACTGCACTCAATGAGCCTTGTGGATCGCAATGACATTCTGGATAAAATAAAAATAACAAAACTGTAAAAATGTTTTCAATACCAAAGATTCTGCCTATATCATTGGACATTTCACTGTCTCACATTTAAAACTCAATACAATTTTATATATTTTATGCATAAGTCTATTAATCAAGTTCTAAAAAGAACCATCCAAATATAATATTTACATTTAGTCATTTATAGATATGTTTACATGCCTGCTAAGGTATATTGTCAATGGTGGCCAAAAAAGGCTAAGGCTCTTCTTCCAGTATAGGCAGCAGTCACCTAGTTGGAACTCTATAGCACCTTCTTTATGGGTCAGTGAGGTCTTACAATCATCATTCAGATCTTACTATGGCTTTTGGTGTAAACAGAGGTCATGATGCCATGAACATACAGTAGTAGTATTTTGTATTTAGAGCCTTAACCTTATGTGTACCATAATATATTCCTATTTCTCATCATCAAAGTGATTCAAAATAAATACATACCCAAGGCGCCTTCATGTAGCACTGCAGAGATACTGAAGAGGAAATGTTTGCAGACATCAGTCAATGGAGTTTTCACAACACTTTGGCTATTCTCTGAACATCTGTATCTCTCGAACGTCTGCCAGGCATTACTGGTATCATCTCCTGAACCTCCCATGCCGAATAAGTCAAGTGACTTAACATGAGGCAGTAAAACAATCTGTGGAAAGAATTTTACCAATTGAGTTAACATTTTAGATAAATAGATATATATTTTGCAATTTCATGTTACAAGAAAACAAATATTCCCATGGACTAAATTTAGTTCTAAAACAATTAACTTGTGATTAAGTATAGAGTGCAGCCCTCACTAAGCTTAGTTGACTAATTAAATCAAGTTGTGCTAGGCAATGCTTATACCTGGAGATGAGCAGTAAATGTACAAGTTGGACTTTCAAAGGGGCACTGGTCTGGTTCTGAGACGTCTTTACAGATTTTAATGTAAAAATAAGACCTCTCTTTGGGATTAAATGTTATCATACAATTCAATCCGGGAAGGAAGTTTTACATTACATTATAATTAAAATAGTTGCTCAGAAAAAATGAGAGGAAACAGTGGGGCAGATTTATAAAAAGGGTCCTCAGGTTAGACAGTGCTTGACTAGACAGTCTTATTCTGCACCAGATTCATATAAGTGTCTGTTGCTGGATCTGGTGCAGTATAAGGCTGTCTAGTCATACTCTGCACCTCCTATTAGTTGGCTTACGTTACACCAGAAAATTAGGAGAAAATTCTGTTGGGTCAGCAGTATTTTTGGCACATGCACCTTTTTGGTGTGAGGCCATGTCCCTTTTCACAGGCCATGCCCCTTTTGTTGAGCTAGACGTGGACATTATTCTGTTGTAGGCAAATTAATAAATGTCCCCCACCGTCTTAACAAATGTTATTAACATTATCATTAACATACGCATTTATCATCTTTAAAAACAAGTACTGTACTGCATATTTGTTCTTATTGATTTGAAGAAGACATCATTCTGATGTTGAGACATATAACATATCTTGGACTAGGTGGACTAGGCAAATAAAGAGCCCTGTTAATGATATTTGTCAGTTTTCCACCCTGCTTGACACTTTAGGGTAAGAAGGGCCCAGGCGGGCATGAGCGCCCAGTGCTGCCCTATTTAGTATAGTATCTGCCAGATATTCATATATTAAATCTATGCCAGATGTTCAGTATGCCAACAGGAGGGGGGAGGTATTAAGACTGGCGTTCAATGAACCAGTCTTAATAAATTCCCCCATTTACTTTTTTTAATGCAATTCTGAGATACTGATTCCATACAGAGACAGTTTAAAAAAAAACTAATGAAAAATCAAACAATTATAATTGAAAATACTAATACTTTAAAGGAAAATATACTTACTGAGTCAATTAATGTGTACGGATTCTCTACATTAGAGTTAACTGAATACCTAGGCAGTTCCAGACGTATTGTATAATTTAAGCCTTTTTCAAAGCATATGGGACGTGGGAGGACAATATACCTGGAATTATGGAACAAAGCACATCTTAATTATTGTCTTCCTTCTAGTACATTAGAGAAAATGAGTATTTTAAAATCAGGAACCTAGTGTAATCTTTACACCGACTGTGCATAGAAATATCAACATCTGGTTGTTCATCCAATGTATCTTATATACCATTATAAATGGGAAGAAAAAGTACTCTTCCAAACATTTGCATGAATACAGATCTATGTTAACAGGTTTTGAAAGTCCTGTATAAGCATAAAAATGCATAAAGTGCATCAATTATGTGCACATTTTCAGGTATAATCTACTCCAAATGCTAACTTTCTACTCACCGAGATCCTGGTGGTAAAGCCACATTCTGGTTATCATCAGTGGGTACAGTATTACCACATCTGCTGCTTGTGGGAATTTTCCCAGGGCGTATAACTGTAATCACTGCCTCTTCCCACTGCTCTGGAAGCTGACACACAAATACATATTAGCATTTTGTGACAGTGGGAGCTCAATATTGGGATTTAATGGATAAAACCCTACCTGTGGTTCATAACGAATCAAAAGATCATACTCCATAGAGGTTGGAATATTGTTGATATGAAATTCCAAGTACGCTCCTTCTGGAACTTTGGCAAAACCAGGTCCAGTCCAGGAAGGAGTACGATCTTGAGGAAGTAGCCTCTCCACAGCATTTACACCCTGTTAGGAAACAGCAAAGACTATGAAAATCTAATAAAGAGAAATTAGAACATCTTAGGAAAAGGATAAATACTTACAGGTCCAAAATCTGCATCCTCAGCTTCATAGATGTAATGATCTAAAGAAATGAAATAAAAACCAGATTCCACTTCGTTGCACTGACGGCCAATCATGTGTGATCTACAGCGGCACTGGCCAGATTCAGGAGAACAGCTGTGGATAGCATGAAACCAAACTGAGAAATCTCATTTATAGCAGAGATGTGACATAACAATAAGATATACCAGAAGACAATCCAGAATACAAATAGAAATTTCCTTTGAACCACGAACAGTTGAACAGTATTACTTGAGTATAGTTTTTATGTATGTACATTTTCTATTTTCAAATGGGTACTGGTCCAGTAGAACATTTGCATTCTTCTTTTTAGGGATTTACTGTCTACCAATAAATCTAATTTTTATAGTCCTCTTGTTCCAACTGCTTTTTACCAGTTTGCAAGTTTTATAACCCATGTGTTGCCTGATTTACAACAACTACATAAAAAGCATTGCTTTGCTAACTAGTTGGCATGTTACAACTAAGAAGTCAATGATTAAAAGAGAAGAATTTAAAGATTTAGCTTACTTATTGTCGAATGAACCACCACGGTCACAATCGCAAGGCCGACAGCCATCTAAATCATTGCTCAAACCCCAGAATTCAGGCTGTACAAAAAAGGCACAAACATTTCTGTTATTTGCATTTTAATAGTAGTTTTTTTATTGCGTATATTAGCAGCCATTAACAAGAGTGTGTTGTAATTTTTTATTAGTAATATTACAAAATACAACAGAATATTATCAGATAGAGCCACGGCATACTTTGCCTACTGAAGAGAAATAGGTGAAAATAGATGAAAATAGTAAAATATTTACCATCTGTACATTCCTGAGGACTCATAATGTACTTATATAATAATATGAGTGAGCAATAAGGTGAGGAAGTGACCTACTCTCAATAGGACAATCCTGTGTTATCTATATTTAGGTGTTTTGTGGCCATACAAATGAATTTCCATACAAATGCATGCTCAGATCGGCCAAGCATACATATGACATTCGTATGAATGTCATACATAAGGGATGTAGGCATTACTTAGCAACGGTATTTTAGAAACAAATATTAGATAAGATTAATGTTACCATGCACTGATCACACTTCTTTCCGGTAGTAAAACGCTTGCAATAACAGTTGCCATCTTGGGAGTCACAGGAATTTCCACCAGGTATTGTTCCCAGTTGATTGCATCCACAAGCTTCAGTAGATACAAAAATATTGTATAAACCATTTGAATTAGTCATGAAGTAATAATGTATACATAAATCATTGAGAAAGAATTCTTACGTTGACATCCATCTGGATCTTCCGCACTTAATTCATAGTGCCCTTCTTTGCACCTATCACACCTTTCACCTTCAACATTTGCTTTACAACGACACTGCCCAGCAATCAGTCCAAATGAGAAGTCAGTATAGCGGTCACATATTCCTCCATTTTGAGAACCAGCTGGGTCACAATTACAAGCTGAAAAAGAAATCTGTGTATTTATTCTTTACTTTATTATACCAACATATTCTGCAGTTGGTATCCAAGTAACAATGTAATTCTTCATGGAGGAAATACATTCATTCAAAGATTTCTAGGCAAATGAAACTGCTGTGAGAATAGAGCCTTATAAAGTCATACAACACCTCTCCTCAGACATAAAGTGCAATAAAAGGAACAATAGCTGCTGTTAGCTAGAAATGATGGAGCACTGCCAGAAACTAAGGCTCAGAGTAAAGACTTTTAGGATACTTACGTTGACATATATTTGGGTCCCGGATGTCCTTGTCTGGGTGCTGATAGAAGAATGGCTTGCATTGCTCACAGTTCCGACCCATTGTGTTATGCTGACAGTCATCACATACCCCACCGCTAGTATTTCCAGTTGACATATAAACAGCCATGTCAAAATGACATTGTGTGGAGTGTTCATTACAATTACATTCTGCAGAATAAGCCAAAATGTATACACTGTTAAGAATAGAACATTAATACATAAGCACACAGATCTACAATATATAAGCACTACTAGTTCTGTGGCTGACAATAAAACCTTGAAACATATAGTTTAGTCTTTTAGTAGAAACCTATGAGCCACTATTTTTTCATGAATGATGCTCTTTATTGTGTTGTCACTTACTTTTACAAGCATTGCTGCTCCGGCCTTCTGCTGGTCTCCAAGGTAAATCGTGGTAAAAGTCCATGCATTGTTCACAATTTAAACCTTTTGTGTGATGTCTGCAAACACAACGACCATGGACCTCAAGTGAAAGAAACATGTCTTGTTAGAGGAAACAGCTCATGATTCATTATACCGTGTATAAAATGCATAGAGGTTTCAAAAGCAGACGATGATAAAATTGCTAATTATGGTATTGTTAAAATGTTAGCAAAACTGCTAAGAAATCCTATTTCTTATTTATTTCTATTAAAAATGTTTTTTATTTATATTTATTTGGTGAAGTGTGTCTGTCTGCACCCAAAAAAGGCATGGAATTTTCTCACAATGCTACTTGTATCCACTAATATGTCTTCTTCCTCTAATGTACCTAGAGCAATAATTTGCTTTAATTTTGTAAGAAGATCTATGTTTGGCATTGTTTTGGTACAGTTGTGATGAAAATGCTGTTTTGCCACTTTCCATTGCGCCAAATAAAAATAGGACATTGCAAAGTCACTTTTACATGGACCTCGCTTGCACCAAATTAATTATTTGCATAGACTAGTTTCCACAATGGGACTGAATTCATGATTTGCGACTTTCAGTTTAGATGCAAAGTTTGATGCAAATTGACTCCCTGGTCTATGTGCTTAGACTTTTGATGTTTTTTGCAACTTTTTATGCGACTGTCGCAAACAATACTTATATCATAAGACACTGCCAACGGCCAAAACCACTTTAACCCCTTAACGACTTGGCCCTTTTTTGTTTTTCATTTCCAATTTTCACTCTCCATCTTCAAAAATCTATAACTTTTTAAAATTTAGACGGAAAGAGCTCTGTGAAGGTTTTTTTTCTGCGTAACAAATTGCACTTCATAGTGACTGTATTTAATATTCCATGCCATGCACTGAGATGTGGGAAAAAAATTCCAAATGGAATGAAAATGGGGAAAAAAATGCATGTGCGCCATTTTCTTGTGGGCTTGGATTTTACGGCTTTCACTGTGCGCCACAAATGACATGTCTACTTTATTCTTTGGGTTGGTGTGATCACGGGAATACCAAATTTGTATAGGTTTTATAATGTTTTCATACATTTACAAAATTAAAAACCCAAAAAATTATCTTTTGGGGGGGTTACCATCTTCTGGCGCTAATAACTTTTTTATAGTTTAGTGTACAGAGCTGTGGGTGGTGTTATTTTTGCAACTTTTGATGATGTTTTTAATGCCAACATTTTTTGGACTGCACGATCTTTTGATCACTTTTTATTGAATTTTTTATATTTTTCAAAATGGCAAAATAGTGCCATTTTCAACCTCAGGCGCTATTTTAAGGGTTAAACGCAGTGAAAAAAATCATTATTATATTTTGATAGATCGGGCATTTTTGGGCGATACCTAATGTGTTTAGGATTGTTACTGTTTATGTATATTTATATCAGTTCTAGGGAAAGGGGGGGTGATTTGAATTTTTACTTTTTTTATTACAATTTTTTAAAACTTTTTTTTAATTTTTACTTTTGCTATTTTTCAAACCCCCTAGGGCAGTGGTGGCGAACCTATGGCACGGGTGCCAGAGGTGGCACCCATAGCCCTTTCTGGGGGCACCCAGCACAGAATTTACCAGTTGGACTCAAGGCTTCCTCCTGCAGTCCAAGACAGCCCAGGTCATGCTCAGTGCTATTTTAAAGTGACACCTACTTGGCTGCCAGGACTACAGGAGGAGCGAGAAGGTGTGGGCAGAGATGGATTATCTTTGGAGCTCCTGCTTTGGGTCCCCTGATTCTTCCTGTTAAGGGGAGACTGGAGGGAAGCTACAATCCAAAGGTCTCCTGCTTTCTATTGTATTGGTGTCCTCAGGACGCCAATACGATTGAAACTTGTGATACAGCAGAGATCAATAGGTTACTGCTCAAACTGTTATGTTGGCACTCTGCGACATAAAACTGGGTTTTGGTTGTAGTTTGGGCACTCCAAAAGGTTTGCCATCACTGCCCTAGGGTACTTTAACCCTAGGTTGTCTGATTAATCCTACCATATACTGCCATACTAGAGTATGACAGTGTATGGGGATTTTCCTCCTCGCACATTGTAATTAAATGGTTAAAGCGATGACGTCATGAGCGACGATTGCCACCAAGCGCAGCCATCTTTTTGAAGCTGTCGGCAGCTTTGCAGCAAAAATATGCAGCAAGGTCTTACCGGCTATGGAGAGGGCTCAGCCCGGGAGCCCCCTCCATGCACCCACACCCAAGGCGTGCCATACTTTTACTGCACGGGTCAGGAAGGGGTTAATGAATATAAAATCAGTGAAGCTCCAAAGACATAGAAATGTTGTAAGGAGCTGTTCTAATGGCATAGAAACAAACGCAGCCTGCAAATTTTCCTGTATGAAAATTTTGGGGCTGCAGCAAGTGCGCAGGCACGGGGACAGAAACATCCCATGCCGCTCTACTCCCTGCCGCCCCCTGGTTGCCCACACCCCGTTTTACACCCCTCTGGTGTGGCGCAGAAGCCCTAATAAATACTCCCCAATATATCTATTGAACTGGGGACATATTATTAACATAGGGCTACAGTTAACACTATATATTTTCAGTAAAATTGACAGGCAGCAAATATACCGCTTTTCTGATTCCATAGGACCCTTAAAATCATGTGGCAATATGAAGCATGATATTGCATATATGATAGAATGCCGAAATTTCATTATGCTTAGAATAATAATTATAGTTACATTTTGTATCAAATGATTGCCAAGAACAAATAGGTAACAAATAAATAATTACCATTCCTTCAACATTGTCAGCATAGCCTTTAACAGGGGCACATTCACTGGCATGTCCATAACAGAAGCAATTACCACGGACAACCATATCGTAAATAGCATAGTAATATTTTTCTTTGATTTCAACTCTTGAATCCAACAGGTTGTCTCCCAAAGTGTGGAGCTTTAAGAATTTGATTCTTAAATTTGTAATTCTCAGCAAACCTTCAGACAGAAAGATAAATATAAATAAATAAAATAAAATGGAAGCAAAAGCATTAGCTAATGTAAAAGTCCTATGTCAAGAAAACATCCCAGAAATTATGTTTTGTTTCTGAGTGTTTCATTTGTGTGGGGAGGCTGCTAGACAGCCTAATAATGGGGGAAGGGGTCTACTGCTGCACTGTATATTAATAAAGGGGGCTTCTGCTGGACAGAACATATATATGCGGGGCTGCTGCTGGACATTATTTATAAGGTACATGAGTATGGTGCTGTGTGTATATCTCTGTGTAGCATACAGTATTTGTATATTTTCAAGTGTAATGTGCAGGAATGGCAAGGTTTTGGTATATAAGGTCCCAGTCCAAAGTTTTCATGGGCTACACCCCATAAGTGGCTGAAGTAAGTGACATGCCCATGTGTCAGAATACTGTCATTAAACCAGAGTGGCAGTGAGCAGGTCATTTCCTCTCCACTTCCAGTAGGAATGGAAATTACTTGGTCTGACCTTTTGCTGCTCAACTTTCAGGGGTTAGATAAGTCACCCCATATTAAAGGATACATCTACATACAAAGACATATTGTCACCTACTTTTAATTCTAGGACTGTACGGATCATCAATGCGGAAAGCTGGATCTAACACACGAAAAATCACCTATATGATCAAATTAAAAAAAAATTACAATAAAAACTTTTCTAAAATGTAAAATATTTTATATGAGCTTATAATAAAAAAAAGTAAAAAAAATACCTCTCCTTCAGAAGAAGGTTCAATGTCAGAGTATCGTGAGTCACAGATTATATCATCCACTTTTTTCATTGGGCCAACTGAGATTCCAGGGAAGGAAGACTCACAATCATATGCAAAATATCTATATACTGCCCATGTTTTCCCAAAATCCGATGATCTTTCAATTAACATTGCAGCTGGGCGGAATGTCTAAAAAAACAAGTGAATCTTTTATAACATAGACATCTGCTCGTAGAACTCAACTACGGTAATAAAATTTATAAGGTTTGACCAGCAATAAAGCTTTGGCAAGATGCTCTCGAACATGAAAGCCTTCCAAAACTACAAGAACATGTCTAACTATGTGAAGTAAAAGAGCACGAAATATATATTACAAAACATATGTTATTTCCTGTCATCTGTTTAGATCTTTGACAAAGAAACTGTATGCAGATGTGGTGCTTCTAAACACACAGCAAGAGGATTAAATTTATACACTTCCTAAATGGACAGAATACAGCACGTATGACATAAGTTTGATGTAAAGGCATTTTCATTTTCTAATTTTTCTTCAATGGCTGCACTGTTCAATGCATGCATTATGTCTTAACAATAAGCCCTTATACTGTACAAGTTTGTCCCATACTAGCAGCTATTGTATCCACAAGGAGAAGTCATGGATATCTAACCTTAAAGGTCATGATGAGATGAGTGAAATGGAATTCTGCTTCAAGATCCAGCTGGATGGTGACATTTTCCAGACC
Organism: Engystomops pustulosus; assembly: GCF_040894005.1. Classification (NCBI taxonomy): domain Eukaryota; kingdom Metazoa; phylum Chordata; class Amphibia; order Anura; family Leptodactylidae; genus Engystomops; species Engystomops pustulosus. The sequence goes on along the minus strand of NC_092414.1, from coordinate 116,193,035 downwards.
TTCGTAAAGAAAACAGAAGAATTTTATTATTCTCAATGCATCTTGCTTGGAATCAAACACAAGTATTGGTTGTCTACTAGATGGATAACACATGTTTAATGATTAAACTAGCTTAGAAAGAATATAATAAAGATAAAAATGTTGTAATTTTGCAAATACCACTGAGTATATCAAACAGCAATCTTACGCAATTGGGTGCATTATAACATTCCCCTATTAAGTCATGGCTCTAGTACCATAAGGCAGGGGCTACACCACTGTGCTAGGGCCATGAAAACCGTATTGTGTACTGGTCAGATTTTACAGACCAAAAACAGTAGCAAGGATGGGTCTCCTTACACCATGGTGATATATTATGCTTGCCAGCGAAACAGCAGACCAAAACTGAAATCACGATTAAGGTTCCTGATGCAAGGATTTCCACCTGTGGCAGTTTGGTCAGTCAGTGGATTCCGGCCAGCACATGGGTGAGTTGTCACAGACCTAGCATGGTGGTGTGGTGCCTAAATCAGAACAGAGTAGGAGTTCTAGAGCACTTAGCTTAGTAAATGTCTCTCAAATAGTTTTACATAATAGATTATTCAATTCCAACAGGTTTAGAATCTTTGTAAGCCCACTGCATATATTTACCATTTTCTGACTGCCACCAAAGATCGAAGCGATGTGGGTCGAATGATGTGACTACATTTTCTATTCGATGGCTTTCTGTGTTAGTTTCACTGTCATAAGGCGTTCTTGAATCACATATGAAGCATTTTTTTTCATCCTAAAAATATGCATGTCAGTTAATATGTTTTTGCATCTAATATAAAGTAACATTTTTTTTAGTTTTTTTCTACTTTAATGTCGCTCAACAAATAACAGTACATTTATGACATATTGCAAGTTCTTCAGTTTGATTACAACAACTGACTATTTACATGCATCACTTTAGACTTCTGGGGCCACATGGGAAATTGGAAAGGATTTAGAAGACCAGACTAACATTCTTGACTCAGTTCTTCTCAATACCTATGTACTGTATTCAGTATAACTTGTATAACCTATCCGTGCATAAAAAAACTGTAAATAATACATCACAATGATTCAATGAAAATGGGGAGGACCTAATTGCATCATTATTTAATGATGGCGAGGAAAACTCACATTTTTCAACAATATCATGTGGGCTTCTCAGAGACAGTTAGAGGGCCCTCGGACCATACAATGCCCATGTCTGCATATGTAATATGTTTGAATTACATCACAGGAGAGAATATTTCCTTATATAGCTAAAAACAATGTTACAATCATGTCTACAAGAAATATCTCGACGTATCAGCTTAGTGATACTCTCCAGTCAAAATCTTTAGCATTTACATATATAATGAGCTATGGACTGATCAACTACAGGCTTGCACTAGATTGTAGCCTGACAAACTGTGTTTGGTACTTAACAGTACAAAACTAGACACCCAATCTACAAATATAGTATGCATGATTTATCACTTAGGCTCAAGCCTATCTAGAGGAACAATTTGAGAGCAAAATCATAGAATATTGCATAGTAAGCCATGCCCAGTGTCCACATGTTTAGAAGAAATATCATAAAACTAAAGTTAACATTATTTATTAAAAAATGTGGCAAATCTGAGTCATTCGTAGTTTTGAAGTCTAAAATTGAAGGAGGTAAATAAAATTTTAGATCATATTTGCAACTATCTAGATTTCCGTATGTACTATTTCAGTAAGTTTTGTATTATATTCATTGTATAAATGCATTTCTACAGTGGTTTTAGATTACTTTAAAACATTAAACTAAAGCCAGAAGCTGTTTGTCTCCTAAAAAATAACAAAAGGAAATATACTCTCCTTACTCTTTATCTATTTCTGCTGTGAGAAAAAAGTTTGTCACAGTATAATCAGGGGTCAGGAGGTCAAAAATAATCTACTTTAAGTCACCCTCTGTGGAGCTTCACCTCCTCCTTTCCTGCTCATGCACCATGACAGGCTTTATCACAGCAGTCTGTCTCTTAGCAGACAGTCTGTGCCACAGAAACATAATAAAGTTCCTTCAGAGTTTATAACAACACATTATTCATCAGAAAAACAAAAGTGATTTTAGGATGATAAAACATCTGATACATCCTTTTATGTGCTGTTAGTTGCAGCAAGAATGTTAAAAAAAACTAATTTTTATTCCAGGATTTGTGCCTTCTGGTGCACTGGTGTGTGACATCTCTTCAATGAGCACAGCTCAGCCTCCGCCCCCTCAGTAACTGCTGTAGTATTTAAACAGAAGTGACTTTTAGCACCCTTGCATCCCAATGTTTCAAGTTCAGCTGGTCAGATTGACTTAGCTGTTTGTGGATACCACTATGTGCTGATCGATTTTATATGATTATTCAATAAAGAAGCAAGAATTTTTTCATTAAAAAGGTGCTGGATTGTTTGAATCTTTTTCATTGTCTGCAAAAACCTGCAACCAGAGGGTGTATCCTCTTGCACTTTCAAGAGGACGGGGAGGATCACAAAATGCTCACAGGTGTAAGGATTTCCTTCAAAACACACTTTTCAGATTGACTTAGGTTATAGTCAGAGAAAGAAGTTAGCCTGAAAGCCTGATAGGACCGCTATAATATGTATTTACTATTAAATGGATTAACTGTATATCAGTACAAAGGAAGTTACAGGGATCAGAAAATGGACTGGACATGATGTGTCATGCATTATAAAATACAATAGAGGAAACGTGCAAATACATTTTCCCGGATGGGATGAGGAAAACATTGCCTCATTTGGCTACCCTGTAGAGAGTCCTGTAACATCAAGCATGACTTTCAAGGAGCATAATGACATGATGCAGGATTAATGCCAAACCACTTTATCTATTCCAAAATGAACAGATTCCCAACTCTAGAAAGTGCTTTTTGCCTCTTGTCAGTAGAGTGCAGGGAAATGGTTTAAGGAAATCTATGATCAAAATCAAACATGGTATACCAGGAAAACTTACTCATTGATCCAGATACTGTGACAGTGGCAGTTTTCTTATAAATGTTATCCATGGCTTTCTTCCTGTTAAAATTATACTAATGCACCAGAAGGTCTTTGGGGGTGTTTCCAGAGCCTTTAGTGCTGTTGCTTCACTGGCTGTTACAGTGAGCAGTGCCAGTCCCCCTTCTCCTGCACTTTCTGCTGCTGCAAGATTACTCAGGAGGAGGGAGAGAGCAGGGAGTTGGGTGAGACATGTTCTGCTCATTGTAACAACCAGTTAATCTTCAGTACTAAGGGACTTTAAACCCTAAAGAGACTTTAAGCCTTTTTGACCCATCAGCAAAATTTTAAGTTTATTTTAGAAGGAAGGAGGCAATGGATAACTGGCATATTACCACAGTCTAGGATGCCTAAATCTGTGAGTAAGTGTCCCTGGTTTCTCTTGCTTGATTTTGCTGGTAGATTTTCTTTAGCTGACCAAGAGGCTTTTGACTATGGTTTGTAAGTAATAGCTCTCCTTATGGAGCCATTGCCAATTAATGCTGCATTGCAGGTGTTTGTAGACTAACAGCCATTGGCCCACAGTTATTAAAGCGTTTGCACCAGTTTTCTTTCTGACTTTGCAATGAAAAGAATGTGCAAAATTCAAGACATAAAAAATGTGTACCTAAAGGGTCATGTTAGTGCTTAGTTGGAGTTTGTGCCGAATTTAATACTGACATGCGCCACATTTCTGCAGATCACACAAAGTGCACCAAAAAAAATGGTGCACACTTCCAGAGCAATGCAGGGGGCGCCAAATTCATGAAGACCGTGTGCCAGTTTTGATTAATGTGGCGCACTCTGCACACTGCACAGGAAAACTGCACTAGTTTTGATAAATGTTGGCCACTGACTCTCCACTGGGGGATTCTGGGTTTCCCTTAATTGGTAAAGTCTCCGTTAGGAGAGCTCTTACTTACCGACCCAATATACAATAAAGGCATTCACAAAAGTGCTTAAAGACAAGCATGGAAACAGGTAGGAAATTTTGAAAATGATTCAAATCTTAACCAATATAAAATGCTGGTAATCTGCATTGTTCTGAACTCTGGACTAAAAGTTAATGAAAGAAAGAAAAAGGTCTTCTATCCAGAATGCATAATAAACAAGCACAGGAAACACTGTGCAGATGCAACTGTTCAAACAATGCAAATGTGTGTGAATGTTCACATTACGCCCAGTCTACAAGCCAGATGTTTTCTGTTTAATGGGGAATGTTGAGGGGGAGAGCTGTATCCGTGCCTGGGAAGAGCTGCATATCCCCCATAGGACACATTGCATCCATTCTGTATAGCTCAGATTTCATGGGAAAGGAATTCTACTAAAAAACCGTGTAAGCAGTGATGGGAGTACAATTTAGGAGGATCTTGAAAAGGGATTACCTGGAGATGACTGACTATACAGAAAGATTCAGGCCTCTGGACTCCACATGTGGAAGATGCAAAAAGTTGCTCTGAACGTCCTATTAACAAGTCACCGGTGGCTGGGTAACAGCTGCCTTCTGCACAGCCATGGCTGAAATCTGGTTCTTGAGATCGAACAAGTCCCAGAATGATAACTGAAAAATGATGTTAATAAATCTTAATTTACAAGAATTAATAAAAGGTTAATTTATATAACATGGACTGTGATGTGAAGTTTGCTTATATATGATGATACATGAAAAATGTCTAGAATGTAATAAGTAGCCTTTAAAGTTACTGCCTGGGTGGTTTCTCTATGTACATACTTTATTGCTAAAAGCTCATAAAGAACAAACCTAACAAATTCCTTCCAGGCAAGAAAAGGGTTTTTATATGTACAAACAGGAAACAGCATTAGCATTCATCTGTTGTCTATGTCATACATTTTGATGCAGAAGGAATTGACATCATGAAGAATAATGACGTTCACCTTCTAGTAATTAGCAGTTATATCCAGACATCACAACAGATGTAAGAGCTCAAGATCTTGAGCAAAAGAAAAAATAATGTTAATTATATTTAGAGTTAATAGTGAATAGATAATGAGGAACCATCTAACAAGACTCGTTCTTTCACAGTGGGGCTAATACCTTCAAATTCCACAGGTAGTACACTCTATGGTCTGAATATTTAGTGCAGTGTCAACCACATAAAATGTTCTGTTTAAGTTTGTTGGAGCAACTTTCACTCATAGATGACCCATTCACTTCATTAGGTGCACATACAGCTTGCTATAACTCCTAATTCCAACATGAATGTTAAGAAATGATTCTATATTGCAAAGCTGTAAAAATCCTGGTCACATTTATTTCAATGCTCCTACCTTCACTATACAAAGAGCACACCACACTAATCAGTTAACCACACAAAATTCCACAACTTAGTTCAACTTCAAAGACTAAACAAACATTGGGATTCAATAGTCTTCCTCTTCTCGGAAAGATGTGAGGATTCCTGTATTAGTGCCCCTTCCCAGGGAGCTCCATACAGAGCTCACAGCATATAATTTTAACTCACTTCTCCTGGCATTATTTTATTTTGCCTGGAGTCATTGTTATATACTGTATTCATTTCCAAAATAGGAAAAGATAATCCAGGAACATTGCTAAGACATTAGGGTAAGAATGTGTCTCTTAGACCCAAAAAACACTAAACCACCAAAACTGCTGTGCAAACCTAAGCTAAGCAACTACCTCTCCAAGCAACTTTACAAAAAATCTACAGGGAATAAATCAGGGTCACAGCTTGTTCTTGTTCCATATTGCCCTTTGCCACAACATGTAACTCCCTGTTATAATCCCTATAATTGTCTATATAGGGGGTTGTGTGATCCCTCTAGTATGCTATTGGGTGGGAAGCTATAGAAAAGAGCAGATTTCAATACAAAAGGGACCTTAGAAGCTTTATCTACATACTGTTAGAAACAAGTAGACCACTCCCTGCTTCTCATTTCTGTTCTCTCTCTTGGGGGCCATTAACCGTTTGTATGCACCAGGATGTGAAGCCCTTTAGTGGAACAGCATTTTAATCTTTTCAGTTTTAGACTTAAGTGTTTTTTCCCTTTCAAAAAATAAAAAAAATGCAAGGAAAACCCTGCCTAAATATATATGAGTGAATCCATGCATCTTTAAGACATACATAACTCATAACAAATGCAATCTTCAAAGAAACATAACACAAAACATATTTGCAACAAAGACAGATAATGATGTCGTCTCACTTCGTGTGGGTCTGAATGGCTTCCATCTGTACAGTTTAATTACTATGCAAAAAAGTATATGGATGCTGAAGTATTAAGCTTTATATAGTGTAAAGATTATCTCAGAATATTAACTTATTCCTCAGTGGAGAATATAATAAAAAGTCAGCAAATAACATGGAAGACGCCTCTCAATTAGAATAGTTCACCAAAAGGTCTTCATTATCATTGAGATAAGTGGTAGAGTCTATACTTTGTTAACACAGGAATGCAAGAACATCCTGTGCTTAAAAGGATTGCTCAAGCATGGAGGTAGGCACTATGGTACACTATTCTGATAGCCCAGGAAGATGTCCACAATATATAAATTGCTGCTTCATATTGTAACCATTAACAGCAACCCTCAGGGGCATACTGATTTCATTAGATATTAACTTGGTGAACCTGAGAAGAACAACTTCTTCTGGAACAAACCCCTGGCAGACACACCCAGAGCAATGTAACTGTAAAGCTGTGCTTACACAGTATAGTGGATTATTACTGTTTCAGTGAATGAAATGTAAATGTAACAATTGTAGAAACATTTCACAAGCAATCATAAGCAAGAAAATAGTCATCACTTTACTACATTGATTCGATTTATGTCATATATCAGGCAGTGTCCATCTTCAAGGATGGATAAAGATCATGTGAAAGCCCAAACAACTGGACACAAGATCATTAATTCATAGATCTATCTCATATACAAAATTGCATAATGTGTATTCAGATCCCTTAAAGAAAAGTGTGACAGGTTAAGTATTGCTTTCTATAGCACAGACCTCACTGGAAAGAGTTAAATGCTATGTTGAAGGTCACATTGCAACAGACTCTCAGTTATGAAGTTTCACTCCAGCATCTACATCACTATAAGAGGCAAAGCAGACGAAATCACATGGAATCATTAAGGATAGAAGTCTGATCCTTACCTAGTAGGAGTGCTGGTACCTGAAGCTGCCCCATTGTACTTCTGGCTGGGGGCTTATTCAGGATTAAATCCCCCCTGTAAACGGAATAAAATACAATGAAGGTAGGAGCAGGACACTGAGTATAACAGAGGTATAAAGCAGATCATCTGTCTTACAGACTGCTTCCTCTTCTGCCCCCTAGATGACTGAGGAATTTCTCTATTCAGACCCAAAAAAGTTGAGACTTTAACTTTGCTGAGCATGCTCAGTGTGGACTACATGACCCCCACCTCTTGTTCTGTACTTTAGTCACACCCCTCTATGCACTGCTGTGTCCTCAGGAGGTGACTTGTTCAGAGGTAAGAATGAATGAAAGGATCATGAAGAGATGCTAATGAACAATTACAGTGAACTCAGTAAGAGTTTGAGACACTTTTGCACTGTACATGTTAATATGCCACCTTGTTATACAATAGGGAAAACTGTTTATTATACAAAAGTCCTTAAAAGATACAACTGTAACCACAGTGCAGACCCCGCTTCAGCTACAGGACTGCTAAATTAATGGATTTTCCCTTGGGAAAATAGTTCCAAAAGTGTCAAAGGTCATATGACTCCCAACAGAGGGAGACGTAAAAACTTTCCTAATATCCTTCTGTTGCTGAATATATTAACACAATTATCACAAAATCAAGGAAGCTTCATTCTGGGTTCACACTGTTCAAACATCTATTAGTTTTTAACAATATTTCTTATATACATAGAGAACATAAACTTACATTGGGTCACTTAAAGCCAATTTTCTGACAGTGACTCAATATATAACTTGGCACAACTTGCTTAATTTGAAGGGAACCTGTCATCGGACTTCACCAAGTTTTTGCAGATGTCTTCAAATGGTTTATAAAATGTAGTTTTAAAAAGTAGCTAGGACACCTGATTCACAGAGGGGCATCTCCCAGAGTGCACAAATGTAAGAGCAGTTTCAGTGGAATGCGTAGTACAAAAACCAAATTGTAGGTGGTCAAGGAGGGAGTTTGCTGAGCGATAGAGTGCACAAATGTGGCACTTAAGGTTTGAAAGAGGATGAGTTTGGCAGAAGGGAGGAGGGAATAAGGGAGCTTACAAAGATGCTGGCAGTGACTCGCTGAAGATAGGAGACGCCTCCTGTGATTTGGGCAAGTGTTCTGGCAGGATGCTACTTTTTAAAACTACATTTCCTGTGAATATAAGCTATGGATTTTTAAGATGAAAATAACTTTATAAACCATTTGAAGACTCCTGCAGGAACCTTTCATTAGGTTTTAAGGTGAAAACCCCATGATAGGTTCCCTTTAAACACTTTGAACCACCTATTGGTTGTCTTACTTTCTTTGCACATTTTTTGTAGTGAGGTATATTCTAAAACAGATCAAGGTATGTAGGCTAGTTATTTGGCTTTGTAACTAAACTAAAGATTGACATGTCTTGCTATTTAAATAGTTTTCCCCACAAATTCCACATATTCTTTATCTATGGGATTGTTGGGATTCGCAACATTCATGAAGTCACTGCTTCATTCACTTCTATGGAACACTCAAACACCTTTTTGTAGTCAAGGTCACAGACATACTTTCCTGACATACATATGATAAGCTATATTAGAGAAATTTCAGGTTTTTTGCTGATAACATTTTCGTGGGAAATTTAAAATGCCTTGTTTGCCAGTTTTCTTTGAGCCAGGCTTGCAGGGACAGGCTTGGCATTCACACCATATTCACTATAATCAAAACTATATCTGAAATCTCCACCAGGTCTTAGGTGGCATTCAAGCGGCAGAAAACACCTCTGAATATCCTAAGAGACTGGAGCCAATCTTAATAAATTTCCATCTATGCTTCAGAAGCACATGCTCCTATTGGTACCTCCATGTCTTCTCCACTGCCCAGTGCTGCTCTTCACATACCCTTTACAAAATAATTGATATGCTTCATAGAAGGTGAAAAAATAGATCACCAAACAGGAATTGCCAGACCCTCCTCTGAGGCAAGAAGCACATTTATAAAAGGTCGCTGAGAATCAGTAAAGAAACTGGAAAACAGTGATAAGATTATTAGGTTACAATGTCGTTTTTATGTGTAGGTTCAAAGACGTAGAGTATATCAGTCGCACTCCTAAATGTGTCACAGGTGCAGAGAATTGGAACCCTACTGTAACATATAAGGAGAATATATCCTGGCACTCTGATTTTGGATGCAAAGTGAAAAAGTATTTTAATAGTGGGAACTTTTTATTTTGTACATGGAGCCGCTGGTTGAAGGAGAGGCAGTAAGACGAGCGTAGTTTGAAAAGCACAGCAGTGCCAAGGGAGGACGCACGAGCGCGGTCTATGATAAATATGCCCCAAAGAGTTGTTAAAGACAGCAGAGAGACATTCACTCATGTTCTGGTTTATGTGCAGAAATATACAGTTTGGTATCATCAGCAAAGAGATGATACTGGAAAACAAATCTGCTGATGGTTTGTCCAATGGGGGCAGTATATAGGGAGAACAGAAGAGGACCGAGGACTGAGCTCTGAGGAACCCCAACAGTGAAAGGAAGGTGAGAAGGGAAAGATCCAGAAAAGGAGACACTGAAAGTGCGGTCAGAGAGATAGGAAGAACAACACAAGAGTGGCCCTTTAGGCCAGTGGAGCGACGCATTTTGAAGCGGAGCTAGTGGTCCATAGTATCAAATGCTGCCGAGAGATCCAGAAGAATGAGGGGACAATAGACACCTTTGGAATTAGCAGTGAAGTGATCATTGGAAACTTTAGTAGGAGCAGTTTCAGTGGAATGCATAGTACAAAAACTAAATTGTAGGTGGTCAAGGAGGGAGTTTGCTGAGCGATAGCGGGTTAGTCAAGCCAGGCATTCTAGGAATTTGGAGATGAAAGGGAGATTATAAACGAGTTGGTAGTTAGTAGCACTGGATGGGTTTGGGAAAGGTTTCTTTAGTAATGGGGTAAATTGGCATGCTTGAAATAAGAGGGAACCACACCAGAAGAGAGAGAGAGGTTGAAGATTTTAGTGAGGTGAGAAGTGACTGCTGGGGAGAGGGTCTGTACGAGATGTGAGGGGATGGGGTCACTGATACAGGTAGTGGGTCGAGCAGAGGAAAATCCATCCATCCATCATTCATTGCGATATGTTATTTTTTACATCTAGTGGAGAATTTTGAACCTGTTTATGAATATATTCTCATGGATCAAAGACCCTCCATTTGCAGACATTTTATGCACAGGGATGTCTGGCTGATGAAGTAAAAGCAGAATGCTTCACTTCACATATTAAGAAAGTGGTACAGAACTTTTAATAGATGTATATTGGGAAATTACCTAATATGCTGTGCTTACCTGACACTTACACACACACATTACAAAAAGCATGAGGTAAACAGGCCAACCCCTTAAAGTCTAGATTTGTTTTACTCTAAAATAGCTATAATATGTGAATTTGGATGTAATTTTTTACATTTTAATAATGATTAAGATAATGATTGAGAACACGTTATGAACAAATATGACTCCTTCCTTACACCCTGGCATTTATTCCAAGCTCTTATGTGATTAAGTGTCTGGAATGCAACTCTTACAAGCACTGATCTGTAGGAATGTGGTGCATGTCACACACCATCTATGATAACTGCAAACTATAGCATGATAAATAGTATTTCATATTCATTTGACAAAAAATGGTGGAATATTTCTTACTCCTGCAAATAATCTTCCCGTTCAGTGGGGGAATGCAGAAGTAGAGAAGAAGCAAGAGGAGAGATAAATACTTGTCAGCCCACTCCCATCCTCTGGCTTCTTCTTGACCTCTGCTAGGCCTTGCTTTCCCATGCTGGATATCATTGCGTGGGACTAAGCAGTATGCACTGGTTGAAGTTGTTGAAACACAACAGATTTATCTTTTCTATTTCTAGTTTTCCTGTCTGTCTAGTTTCTTTTTTGGTTTGTTTCTTAGTTTGTTTATTTGCCATAGTTTTTTTTAATTGTGTTAAATTAGACCTGTGCCTGTTATTCTAACGAGTTTGGCTGGTGTGGAGGACGATGTGACTTTTTTTTATATAGTCACAAATTTCTGTGCAAAAAAATCACAATTTTGGTCTTTCTTCCAAGTTTGCTACCTGACAAAAGACAAGATTTTGTGCTTTTTTTGCAAAATTTTACAAAACAAAAATCGCAGATAGTCAATGCAACTAATATGCACCAAAACATCTGGATAAAAACATAAATAAAGTTCCTCTTGGACATGTGGATGAGTTGAAATGCAAATACTGAAAAGCCTTAAAAAAGGGCACATTTCCTACTGCTCAAAAATGTGTGCGACTTTTTTAATCTAACAAAAAATAGTCTTGTTTTATTCTATATTGTGACATTTTGGCTCTATCTGAGGCTTTTTCATGCAATGTGACAAATGTCTGGGGTGCAATATATACACACAATATGAGATCACATGATCACCAATTTATTATCAGATTAAAAACAGTATTATCCATATTCTGAATTAAAATATACAACATCATAGAGATTAAACTAGTCACCAAGTATTGTTCTTTGCCTCATAGTGTACTACTTTACCCCACATATCTCATAATACATTTAATTATTCTCTAATCTCATAAAGTGACAAGTGCATCAGCAACATTACCATAATTAATAACGTAACATCCCCTGATCTCTCTTAATATAAGATAGTTTTCCCCTTTATCTTTACAAATGGGCAGGTGTAGCATTGGAAATAAGCAATCTCAAAATTGGTCTACGGGTCCAAACTGACGGAGTTTACGCCCATATTTACTAAGAAGCTGCAGTCTCTTAGTAGATATGGGTGCCAGACTGCCAGTGAGGAGTAATTTTAACACTGTGTTCAAAATGAATTTCCCCCTTATTGATCACTGTCTAGTATGTCTTTGTATGCACAAGTTTATTAGGTCTATATAATTCTAAGGTGGCTTTAAATGGGCACTTTAAAAATGTGGTAAATAGCTAGTAAACAATTGTTCTTTCTACTCTATGCAATGTGTTATTTTGTAAGGGAATTTTAGGCTGACATTGTTTTACAGTGTTACCCAGCATGTGTATAAAAACGTATTTGTCCTGGAATTAATTCTGCAATTATAGAACAGTTTGTTAGTATTGTCTACATTTACTAACATCCTGCACTTATCACACATCTTGACCTCAGGGCATTCACTGCTAAGACAAGTACAAGACTGTTAGAGATCACAACGGAAATGTGTCTAAAACATTTTTTGTACTGTCTACAAAGATCAGAGTAGTGCAGGTAATAAAAGCATCCATCACTTTACAGTGGTAAGATGTAGATGTTTTGTCTTCCAATGGTCAGCCTCCCTCCTGTAATCAGCTAAAATTCCTTGTCACAAGAAGCTGGTTGAGGGAAAGATTCCCAGACAGATGCAGTTTGAGTCATTGCTATTTAGACATCCCCCAAAAGATATGAGCCTGCTTTGATGTGGATTCTAGATGAAGACATTTTATAGAATGTCTCTTTAGCTTGTGTTATTCTGTTTCAATAGTTTTTATTGATTTAACAGGTTAAAAGCTCAAATATCCAGTGTATTAAAGCAGGTACATAGTAATGAACAATTACAAGCTTACATCTTAAGTCTTAAATTTAAATTACCCAACGCTATATGTTCTCATATTAGGAGTTGTGCACATATACTGGTTGTCTGTAGGGGTTACGCAACCATTTTAAAGATACAATCAAACCAAAATGAACTGTATACAGAACAAAGAAAAAAAAACACTTGCAGGAAATTATTTGAATACATAAATTTCTACCACAAAGTGGAAATGAAACTTACAGTCCAAGGTGGGAGAGGTCAGTTTACTATAAATCAACAGCCCATGGAGAAGAAAGCCAAGGCTGCTATATCTTGAAGGGATATGAGGAATCCATATGCCAATGCTGCCTTATAGGAGTAGATCTGGTTAATCTCAGCTATAATATCTTCAGGTGTAGGAATGAATAAAGATTTTCATCTCCTAGTTATTATAATCTTTGCAAATGTAAGAATTTTGCCAACATTTTAATCAGTGTAATGTAGTGGCAGATCTATCATCTATCAGTTTTAGGGTTTGCTGGTACCCAACATAGAATGATATAGTTTAGTAACTGAGATACTCTGTACCAAAAATGATATTTATGTGGGCATGACCACAGAATATGGTAGAGGGTTCCTTTAGCTCCACATCCCCTCCAACAAAGATTAGAAGCACCTGTGTACATGTGGTCCGGTGTATAGTACCAATTTAATATAAGTTTAATAGCAGCTTCAACCTGTGGGCAATTTTTCAAAGACTTATGAAAAAGTCTTATGAAGCATGAAAAAAATTCCAAATGCAGTGAAATTGGTGAAAAAATGCATTTGCGCCATTTTCTTGTGGGATTAGATTTTATGGCTTTCACTTTGCGCCCCAAATGACATGTCTTCTTTACTCTTTGGGTTGTTATGATCACGGGGATACCAAATTTATACAGGTTTTATAATGTTTTCATACATTTACAAAAATGAAAACCTCTGGTTCTAATAATCATTAAGTTACTTCACGACTGTTTGGGAGCCGCTAAGTTTATATCATAAACAAAAAAGAGGGTACATTTAGAGTAGATTTTTTTTTAAAAAAAGCAACTTATCAAAGTTGTCAATGCATACTGCAGGCAGTTGTTCTGCACTGCAAGACTGCAAGACCATTTTGTAGGTGATGGTTATTGCTAAATATTATTTTCAGGTCCATGGATTCACCTATTTCAGACTTTTCTGAAGAAGTGGGGACAGTTGGAGGGTTTTTGCATAAAAAGGTTGTACCAGGTTTTATATTTTCCCCCTATCAAAAGGATAGGGCATAACAATGTCATGGGTGGAGGGCCCATTATTACTAATTAATGGAATGACAGGTTCAGCATGTGACTTCTTGTTGTGTATTAGTAAAACCTGATACAACCCCTTAAATTTTGCAAATGGAAAATAAGGAGTCTTTATGCCATAAGAGGTTCTAGGAAAGAGACCTGGCAGATATAAATGCTTTCTGTCTGTCATTATACTGAACTTTTGGATGTCTTGTCAGTATTATTCAGGAGCATGCAGCAGTTCCCAATGATATTGAAAAATCATTTAGATATTGAAGCTTGGATTATGCAAATCTGTATGAAACTGTATGGTGGCATGTCGCTTAATTTAGTACTAACTAATTTTTTTAATCAAACAAAAGCAGAAAAATGTAAAAGGTTCATAATATAAGTTAGATTTAAAATAGCATATTCTTTAAAAAAGAAGAGGAATCATCTATTTTCAAAGTCAGTATTTACAATGACACAATAAATGGAAATGTGGAATGGAAGGAATGTGTAAATGAGAGATATTGGGGCAGATTTATCAAGCAGTCTGAAAGTCAGAATATTTCCAATTGCCCATGGCAACCAATCACAGCTCCCCTTTAAAATATTCATGAGCACTGGTGAAATGAAAGCTGAGCTGTGATTGGTTGCCATGGGCAACTGGAAATATTCTGACTTTCAGACTGCTTGATAAATCTGCCCCATTGGGGCAGATTTATCAAGCAGTCTGAAAGTCAGAATATTTCCAGTTGCCCATGGCAACCAATCACAGCTCCCCTTTGGAATATTCATGAGCACTGGTGAAATGAAAGCTGAGCTGTGATTGGTTGCCATGGGCAACTGGAAATATTCTGACTTTCAGACTGCTTGATAAATCTGCCCCGATATCTTGATTAAGGGATACAAGGCATTGCTTGACTGAAGGAGAAGCAGAACTCTGAATGGATACAATCTATGTCCTACAATGAAGAGTTAATGTTGGAAAATGAACCCTTGACCAAAAATATAAGAATGAAGTATTATCAGTAGTTTCATTAACCCCTTCCCGACATTTGACATACTATTACTGCATGGCGGGAGGTGCGTTCCCGCAATATGCAGTAATAGTAAGTCAAACTTAAATTTGACTGCCAGTGCCCGGGGCTGCACGATCTTCTTCCGGGTGCCGGGTCCGTGCCTTCTGGCAGGACCCGGCTGTGACACACTGAGCATGCGCAGCATGCTCAGTGTGTCACATAATACAGGGTAATACATCTGTATTACACTGTATTATGTGAAGAATAGCTTGAACAAGTGATCAGTGGATCACTTGTTCAAGCTAACCTGTAAAAGTAAAGAAAAAAAAGTTAAAAACACTAAATAAACACAATTTTTAATAAAAATAATGAATTAAATAAAGTTAAAGTCCCCTAAACACAAACATTCCCTATACACATCTAATAAAGTAAAAATACCTGAAAATCACCAAAACCCCCCACATATTTTGTATCACCGCATCTATAACAATCTGTACAATAAGTCAGAAACATTATTGGACCCGTATGGTGAACGCCGTAAACACAAAACCTGAAAAACTTGCCTAAAATATAAATTTTCATAAAATCCCTTCACAAAAATGTTCTAAAAAGTGATCAAAAAAGGTTATGTGCCCCAAAATGATACCAATTGAAAGAACAACTCAACACGTAAAAAATAAGCCCTAAACTAGCTCTGTCAACCTAAAAATATTAAGGTTAAGTTCCCGAAAAGATGGCGATGCAGAAACAAATGAGATTTCCTCTATATTCGTTTTTCTCCAGTAAAATTGTAAAAATAAATGAAAAACTATATAAATGAGGTATCACCGTAATCGTAGTGATCTATAGAATAAAAATATTATAGTATTTTTAGTGTATGGTGTACGACCCCCAAAATATACAAAAAAAAGAAACCCCAAATTGACAATTTTCTTTTTCTCCATACATTAAAGAGTTAATAAAATCTCATCGAAAAGCTACAGACCCACTTAAATGAAGTATTTGTAAAGTGCATCTCATGTTGCAAAAAATAAGCCCTTATATGTCCAAATTGCCAAAAAAATAAAGATTGTATAGCCAATAAAATGTGACAATGCATAATCTGCTCTTAATGGCGCAGCTTCCCTTCGATGCCCTGGCGTGTGCCCATACAGCAGGTTACCACCACACATGGGGTATTATTATACACAGGAGAGATTGGGTATCAAATTTTGTGAAGCGTTTTGGTATTTTATCCACTGAGAATTTGTATATTTTATGAAAAACACATTCATTTAGCCAAAAAAATGTAATCTCGAAATTGCATCCGATTTTGTTTTAACCCCTGTAAACCAATTAAAGGGTTAACAAACTTCATAAAAGTTGTTTTACGTACGTTGAGGGATGTAGTTTCTATAATGGGGTAAATTATGGGGTTTTACTTTATTTAGGCCTCTCAAAGTGACTTGAAACCTGAGCAGGTCCCTCAATAGCAGGATTTTGCTTTTTTTTATGAAAATGTGAAACGTTCAAAGCCCCATAACATCCTACAAAAATAAGAGTATGCATAAAAAACCACGGAGGTATAAAGTAGACATGCGGTGAATGTTAGTTATTATGTTTTTTGGTGTTATGACTCATGTGTGGAAAAAGTTGAAAATTTTGAATTTCGAAAAATTGCTAATTTTTCAAAATTTTCACCAAATATCTGATTTTCTCATAAATAAATGCAAAACATACAACCAAAATTTTTTAACTAACATGAAGTACAATGTGTCACGAGAAAACAATTTCAAAATCACTTGGATATGTTAAAGCGTTCCAAAGTTATAACCATTTATAGTGTCAGAGGGCAGATTTTAAAAAATGGGCCGTGTCAGGAAGGTGAAAAGTGGCTTCGGCGTTAAGGGATTAAAGGGGTTGTCAGAGTTTATCAAAATCTAGATAATCGGCCTGGAGGAGCTGTAAAAAAAATTATACTTACCTCCATTGCTCCCAATGTCCCACACTGCCTGTGTTGTAACCCTGTTAGTTTACAGAGACAGGTCACACCCACCACTCCAGTGGCGTGCACCTGTACAGCAGTGAAACCAATTCTGTAGCAGGTGACCAAAAGTAGTCAGACAGCAGCCTGGACAATCCCTTTAATTTGTAACTAAACTTCATGCACGATAATGTCTGCAAAGTCAGATGTCAGAAGTTACAATATTATAGCATTTACTTTAAAAAAAATCTACCGTAAAAATTACATAAACCACTGTGACTGTGGTAACCTTTTTACATTTGTTATCAATGGCCTCCTTCCTACTTAAATTAGCTTTTAAAACTATGCTAATGAGTCAGAAAGCCTATGTGTGTACTATTAGAGCCCCTCCATGCTGCAGATTCACAGGCTTCCTCCCTCCCACTGTGTGCCATAATTACAGGAAGTGCAGGGGGTGGGTGAGACTGAGATGTACTACTGCAGTGTAACAACAGCTTATTGCACAGAGGGCTTCTGTAGCACGCCCATAGGCCTTCAGGTTTATTAACATCATTTTTAAAAGTTGATATTATTGAAAAAGGAGGCCATATATAACAAATATCAATTGATCAATTAGTAATTGTCTGTGGTTTATCATGGTAGATTTTTATGGTCGATTTCCTTTAATAAACTTCAAATAAAGGGGGGGGGGGGATTTATCAGAGCTTGTATGTATCCTGTGATCCTCTATATATACCCAAGAAGGCGGAGTAGGAATATCATGATACTCTGACACACTATGCTCCAATGTATGATAAATCACCCCAAAATGTGTAAATTAAAATAGACAAATGTTGAAGTCAACATAACTTTTTTATGCAATGATTAAATTATAGTTACATTAAAAATCTATGTCATAAAACCGATGACATGGTTGAAATGCATAAAGTCATGCCAAAGGCTATTACACAAGTATAAATCAAAGTTCTAAACAAATAAATACTGCAGATTGTCACACACAATGAACATTTTATGATAAAAATGATCAGAATAATTAGTCTCTGCAGTTAGCTTGCTTATTTTCTTCCGCAAGTATATAGTTCTTAAGCTCTATAGCTTTCTTCTCCAGTTCTAGTAGTGTATCAACTTTTTCTTCATTTGCTTTGTTTAGGTCATCGATCTTATCTTCTAGATCTGCAATAAAAACACGAAGGTGAACATAATATCAATACCATGTGAAAGAAATATGTTGTTTATATACCAGAATTATTTCCGGCCAGAAAGTATAGGCAAGTTTATCATTAATCCTGGGATTAGTAAAGTTCATGTACAGTAAATCCTGTATGGTGACCCATTATTACATCACCATTAGTTCTGATTCGACAAATTTCAAAAATAATGAAGCACAGCTCAAATAGTCTGTACTCCAAAGCACAACCTCCCTAAAGGGGAAGTAGGCCTCCAAAATTCATGGAAGGACTATGAAGCTTTATGTCATATGGGATAAAAAATATTGGGGTATTTATCTTAGTTATTTTTACTTTGTTTTTTTAAGCAAATTTTTTTGCTGCTGTTCATTTTATGCAAATAAATTCCTGTCCTAAGCAGATGTAGGCGATAGAATGTAGCTGAACACACGCAAATTTTGTATGACTTGATACAGCATTGAATCTATTGTTGTATCAGGTGAGCCAAAGTAATCAGATGGGAGCATCTGGTTCTGTAAACAACAGGGTCATGGCACTGATGGGTGGCAGCACTTTTTTTTACAGCCACCTCAGAACGGATTTAAAGTTTCATTAAAGCCCAGATGACCACTTTCAACAACCTGAAAGCAAGGAAAGGGCATTGTCACAGACTAAGGATAAATGACCCTCATAGATTATGAGCATTCACAGGCAGGGCCCTCCTTCTACGTGTGCCCGTTCAGTCTAGTTTTGTGTCTTTTGTACTTATTTGTGTTTGTTTTTATTCAATGTACAGTACAGAACAACTTTGCACACTCTTTGCATTCTCTTGATGAGCTTCAAGAGGTAGTCACCAGTAAAGGTTTTCACATCACAGGTGTGCCCGTCAGGTTTAATAAGTGGGATTTCTTGCCTTATAAATAGGGTTGGGACCATTAGTTGTGTTGTGCAGAAGTCAGGTGGATACACAGCTGATAGCCCTACTGAATAGACTGTTAGAATTTGTATTATGGCTAGAAAAAAGCAGCTAAGTAAAGAAAAACTAGTGGCCATCATTACTTTATGAAATGAAGGTCAGGCATTCCGGAAAATTAGGAAAACTTTGAAAGTGTCCCCAAGTACAGTTGCAAAAACCATCAAGCGCTACAAAGAAACTGGCTCACATGAGGAACGCCCCAGGAAAGGAGGACCAAGAGTCACCTCTGCTGCGGAGGATAGTCCTTCCGAGTCACCAGATTCAGAAATCACAGCTCAGATTAGAGACCAGGTCATTGCCACACAGAGTTCTAGCAGCAGACACATCAGTACAACAACTGTTAAGAGGAGACTGTGTGCAGCAGCCTTCATGGTAAAATAGCTGCTAGGAAACCACTGCTAAGGACAGGCAACAAGTAGAAGAGACTTAGACCAGTGGAAATCTGTGCTTTGGTCTGATGAGTCCAAATTTGAGATATTTGGTTCCAACCACCAAGTCTTTGTACGACGCAGAAAAAGTGAACTAATGGATTGTACATGCCAGGTTCCCACCCTGAAGCATGGAGCTGGAAGTGTGATGGTGTTGGATGGCTTTGCTGGTGACACTGTTAGGGATTTATTCAATTGAAGGTATACTGAACCAGCATGGTTACCACAGCATGTTGCAACGACATGCTATTCCATTCAGTTTGCTTTTAGTTGGACCATTATTTATTTTTTAACAGGACAATGACCCCAAACATACCTCCAGGCTGCGCAAGGGCTATTTGACCAAGAAGGAGAATGATGGGGTGCTATGCCAGATGACCTGGCCTCCACAGTCACCAGACCTGAAACCAATTGAAATGGTTTGGGGTGAGCTGAACAGCATCTCTGGGAACTCTGTTGGAAGATCACTTCAGGTGACTACTACTTGAAGCTCATCAAGAGAATGCCAAGCGTGTGCAAAGCAGTAATCAAACCAATTAGTGGCTACTTTGAAGAAACTAGAATATAAGACATATTTTCAGTTGTTTTACACTATTTTTGTTAAGTATATAATTCATAGTTTGGATGCCTTCACTGTGAATCTACAATTTTCATAGTCAGGAAAAAGCAGAAAACTTTTTGAATGAGAAGGTGTATCAAAAATGTTGTTCAGTACTATATGTGAACCCTTAAGCATTGTAGAATCCCTTAAGGCTCCTTGACATGCTATTATTGCATCAAGCACTGTCACTTGCATGTACTTAGATGGCTACATTCACTTTGGTCTTGATAAAAGCAGTGGACCTACACCAGCAGATGGCATGGCTCCCCAAACCATCACAGATGGTGTGGAAACTTCACACTATACCTCAAGAAGCTTGTATTGTGGCATTTCCACTGTTCCTCTGGACTTTGGGACCTTGATTTCCAAATGAAATGCAAAATTTTAATTCATCTGAAAACAAAACCTTGGACCACTGAGCAAGAGTCCAGTTAGGTAAGATGCTTCTGGCTTTGTCTATTGGTCAGGAGTGGATTGACATATTAAATTAAACAATTGTAGCCCATATATGTGGTGTCTCTTGAGGCACTGACTCCAGTAGATGCCCACACCCTGTGAATCTTCCCCAATTTTGTAATGACCTTTTCTTAAAAATCCCATCAGAGCGGTGGTTATCCTGGTTGATTGTGCACTGTTTTTTACTACACCTTTTCCATCATCAACTTTCCATTGAAATGCTTTGACATGGCCAGCTTCCTTAGCAATGACTCTTTGTGGCTTACCTTCCTTTTGAGTGTGTCAATGACTGTCTGCTGGACATCTGTCAAACCAACATTCTTACCCTTGATTGTGTTGCCTACTTAACCAAACTAAGGAATTTTATAAAACACTTAGTAAGCCTTTGCACGTGTTTTGGGTTAATTATTAAAATTTTCTGAGATAATGGGGCAGATTTACTGCCATTCGCGATCCAGCGGCGCGTTCTCTGCGGTGGATTCGGGTCCGGCCGGGATTTATTAAGGTAGTTCCTCCGATGTCCACCTGCTGCACTGAAGAGCATCGGAACGCACTGGAATACACTGAGCCGGGCTGAATGAAGGTAAGTGCAATTTTCGCGACACATTTTTTTAAAAAAAATGCGGCAGTTTTTCCGAATCCGTTGGGTTTTCGTTTGGCCATGCCCCCCGATTTCTGTCGCGTGCATGCCGGCGCCGATGCGCCACAATCCGATCGCGTAATCCAAAATCCCGGGGCAATTCAGGGGAAATCAGCGCAAATTGGAAATATTTGGGTAACACGTTGGGAAAACGCGAATCGGGCCCTTAGTAAATGACCCCCAATAACTTTTAGGTTTTCCTTGGCTGTAAGCAGTAATCTTCAACATTAACAAAAATAAAAACTGGAAAAAGTTCACTTTGTAATTCATCTATATATGAGTTTCACTTTTTGAATTGAATTACTGAAAAAAAATAACTATTTGCTGATATTCTAATGTATTTAGAAACACATATTTCAAAGCTCATTTAAAAACAAAAATGATCTCCTTGATAATACGAAAAGCCGATGTTTAATGCCGTGTGACATTACAATATAATATCAAAACGTTTTAAAAATGACTAAAACATAAAGCCGTCTTATGGGAAATGCTAGTAAGGTTTACCACCCAAATTGATTACTATTTGTCTGAAATAGAGATAATTTTCCCTCCAATTTTTTTTTATAAATAAATGCAAAATTTACCACTAACATAAATTAAGTGTTTAAATGTTATAATCATATAAAGCAACTCATTACAAAAAGTGTCAGATTACAAAAAATGGGGGTGAGCCTTAAGGTACAAACTGGCTGCACCCTTAAGGGATAATGTTCTTTATAAATAACACTGATAAAAAAAAAACATAAAAAATCGGTTACACTTTAAAGGCACTACGAAATGTTCTATATATCTGCAACACCCCTGCCAATGCATAGGCAGTTGGGGAGTTGCGAATATTGCCCTCTCCATGTCAGGATCCATCTGGTGAGCCTGATCAACTCATCCAGAGGATAATGCTAGAAGTACCGTGTAATTGCAGCTGTAGATACTGCTTGAAAAGGCAACAGTTAACTGGTGTGTATAATTAGCCAATAATCTGTTTGCTATGTCAGCCAGAGTGTGATTGTAGAGGTGCTACCACCAGACCAGGGGTGGAAGCACGTGGTCTAGTAAGGAGCTAGAGCAGTGATGGTGAACCTTTTACAGACAGAGTGCCCATACTACATCCAAAATCCACTTATTTACCGTGAAGAGCCAGCATGGAATTTTATACCTTAACTTACTGCTACCTGTTCTTCCACATCTTTCAATTGTATTGGCCGCCTGAGGCCACCAATATAGTTGACAGAAGAAAGGCAAATTCAAACTATCATTGTAGCTTCTTTCCAGGGCCTCTATGTACAGGAAGAATGGTGGGTCCAGCAGGATGACCTCAAAAAATAATGCAGTTCTGTCAACACCTTCTTACTTTCCCCGCAGTTCCAAAGTGTCACTTTAAAATAGCGCTGAGAGCAGCATCTCTTAAGTTGAAGATTCAGTGTTCGGTGAACTCTGTCCTTGGACAATGGCCTGAGTGCCCACAGAAAGGGCCCCGAGTGCCACCTCTGGCACACGTGCCATAGGTTCACCATCACTGAGCTAGAGTGTGCAGCACACCTTCAGTGCTGCCACAGGTACTTATCCCAGGAACCCAGGGTCACATGCAACACAATAGTGGAGCAAACACTTCTTAAATACCTGTACAAGCAGTTTCCACTAGAAAGAACGTGCAAACTCTGTCAGAAAATCAGCACAAAGCTCTTAGTAAATGTGCCCCAATGTCTGTGTTCTTCTGCATAAAGTGGAAAACACAAAAGTATAGTATGCTGCTTCAGCACTGATACTTGATATGGCCCTTAATCAAATTGGATTTGTTCCAAAAATATTATTCTAGTACTGTGGGAAGATAGGGACTGGGAAGGTAGGGGTCTATGCTTCAGTGACTACTAGTCTTTCATTAGAGCAAGCAAAATAGTTTGAGAAAGGTATAGGTACATTCTTGTATGAAAGCCTGCTGTGACCTGCAAGAAAATAGGGTTAATTATAGCATTTGTAGGATTATGAAAGGGCTGAAGACATGCTCAAAGGGCTGCAAACAAATTAGTTTTGAGGAAATCCTAGATGCTAGATAGTTGTGTTATCACTTCAGACTTCCATGGGATATTTGGAAACAGGCTATATTTATATGTTTTTGTAAAATAAAGGTTAAGGCAATTTGTAGTACATCACAGATGTTCATGTTGTTTCAAATAAGAATTTCCTGCATTAAATACCACAATCCATAGACATTCTAATGTACACTTAAGGCTGACATCTCTAGGCTTAAAGACTAAACAATCCCATTGTTTGAAGCTAGCATAAATGTGTAGTCTTAGATGTACAAATTTAACCCTTTAAGGACCAGGCCATTTTTGTTTTTTACATTTCCATTTTCTCACTCCTTAGCTTTTTTACTTCTGTTTAACAGATAGGTAGTAGGGTTTGTTTTTTTTTTTTTTTTTTTTTAAAAAGTTTTATTGGGTCAACCGTAAAGAATATACATGCATACATATAGTCACAGTTACAATAGTATCAGTATTAATACAAAACATGGAATTCTTATGCTTTTGACCATTGTTCTTATTCACAGTTAGATCTCAACTTTATAACATAAACAAGGCGCAACTAGCGCCCTTACGGCTATACGTCTGTCTTGTTCATTGCATAACAGCGTTTCCCTTGAACAGTTAAAATCAGACATAGTAGGGAACACATAAGTAGTATAACTATTTATACCGTGGGAGACATGGTGATCCAGTGTGTGGCATGACATAACCTCGTTTTTCTAAGGGCAGGATAGGTGTTTTCACGTAGGGAACCCTACTGACACTAGAAATTAGTTGTGTCTATCTGTAATCGGCCTAGAGTCCCTTTCAAGTTCTCGGTGTGGTACCAAGTTGTATGACACAGCTTTGCCATAAGACGCCTGATCTCCTCTGTTGTGAGGTAGGTGGTGATAAATTTCCTCCATTTGCGGAAGAACGATTTTGTACGTTTATTCCCCAGTCTCTCTGTCTCTAGCCTGTCTACTTCGAGGTATGTCTTTATCTGTGCTAGCACTTCTGCCCATGAGGGTAATGTGTGTTCCAACCAATGATTTAGTAGACATCTCTTGGCTACCAACAGCGTGATGTGTATGATTGGCGGTAGGGGATCTCCTGCCTCCTCCTCTGCCCCTTCAGGTATTGTGGAGTGGAATAGTAATCCTAGAGCTGTGATGGGGAGTGTCACTGAGTAGGCCCTAGCAATTTGGTCTCGGATTTCGGTCCAGTAGGGTTGCAAGTGGGGGCACGCCCACATAGTGTGGTAGAGACCTACTAGTGGCTCCTCGCACTTAGGGCATTTAGTTATCCTGTCCGGTCGCAATTCCGTTGCTGGGATGTTGAATGCATAGATGGCGGCATGCATAAGTTTGTAATAGGTCTCACGCCAACGCTCACTTAGAATGTGCCTACGCACCCCAGCCCACCCCTGCAAGATACGTGTGGAGACATGGTTGGCCCGTAACCTTTTTTCCCAGTATGGGAAGGTAAGCGGTTGTTCCACTGGTTCTCCTTTCCGTCCTAGTATAGAATATAGTATCGATATGGATCTTCTCCATCCCACTTCCCCCAGCAATTCGTCAAATTTGTTTGTGGTCATTTCACCTGCCAAATTTTGTGTTTTTGAGTTACAAAACGTCACCATCTGAATGTAGGGAAAGTCTTGTCTGTCTGGCAAGGTATATTCCGTTGTCAGTTCCGTCAGTGTCTTAAGTCTTGGTTCTGTGTCATGTATCAACTGTCGCATCCGATTTATTCCGTTTGCTTTCCACGGTCCATATAGTCTACTAGTCCCTCCCGCCGGGAACTCCGGGTTGTCCCATAACGTTAGGTGTTTGGACATCTGATACGGCATCCCAAATTGCTTCCGCAACACCTTCCATGTCGCTATGGTGTCCCTTAATAATGTCGACTGTTTTGCCATTTTTGGAAGTTTAGCGTAAGGTAGGTGCAAGGCTGCTACCAATCCACACCCCTGAAGGAGTCCCTGTTCCAGTTGTATGTTTGAAACTTTGTTGGTGCCATGCACCCAGTCAATTAGGTGTCGTAGTATAGAGGCATGATTATAGCGTCGTATATCTGGGAAGTTCAACCCTCCCGATGGTTTAGTGTAGGTCAGGCGTTTTAATGATATCCTTTGCTTCTTGCCCTGCCATACAAATCGTGTGAACGCTTTGTTCAGATCTCTTATATCTGTTGTTTTTAGCAGCAGAGGCAAGGTTTGTAGGGGATAAAGTAGACGTGCAAAACTAATCATTTTTATGAGTTGTACCCTTCCTGAAATGTTTAGTGGAAGAGATTCCCAGCGCAAAAGCTCTGCTTTTATCTTCTGGAAGAGTGGTGGGTAATTCAGGGTATATAGGGAGGAGGACGTTTTTCCTATGTGGATTCCTAAATATTTTATGCTCTTTGTGGCAAGGCCTATTCCTAGCGCTTTTATGGCGTGTTGTTCCGTAAATAGAAGTGGGTCTAGCGGTAGAAGGTCACTTTTAGCCAGATTTATCTTAAACCCTGCTATTTCTCCAATGTCTTCGATGTGCGCCAGTATCCGCGGCACCGTATGCACCGGGTCTGTTAGGAAAATCAGTATGTCATCCGCGAATAAAGCGGATTTTACACAAGTATTGCCCACTTTGATTCCCCCGTTAATGATCGGTGAGCGAAGGGCCTTTGCTAGCGGCTCAAGCGCCAGGTCAAAAAGTAGGGGTGACAGGGGGCATCCCTGTCTTGTCCCTCTACTCAGGTTTATTACTCTAGATTTACAGCCTGCCATTAGTATCTCAGCTCTAGGGTTGGTATATAAACCTGAGACAAAAGTTCGGAAGTGGCCTGTAAAGCCGTACTTGTCCAATGTTAAGTCCAGCCACCGCCAGCGGATCCTATCAAACGCTTTTTCTGCGTCTAAAGCCAATAATGCTCTTTTCCCCGCCGACGGTGGCTGGTGTGGCACGCTGTCCAGCACTGCCAGTACCCGCCGGATGTTCGTGACGGCCGCTCTCCCTTTCACAAATCCAACTTGGGAAGGGTTTATTAGTTTGGGAAGTAGTTCTGCTAGTCGGTTAGCTATTATTTTGGCCGCTAGTTTTAAGTCCTGATTGATTAGCGATATGGGCCGATACGAACTGGGTAATAGTAGGTCCCTACCTTCTTTGGGTAATACTTTAATATAAGCCGTATTTGCCGATGAGGGGATTGGGGTTCCCTCCATAATTTTGGTGAAGTAGCTTGCTAGTATGGGTGCAGCTTGGTCCTTAATCTCTTTGTAAAATTCCGCCGGGAATCCGTCTGGTCCCGGTGCTTTCCCATTTCCCAATTCCTTAATGGCCCCCTTTACCTCTTCTGGAGTTATTTCTTTATTTAGTAGAGACATATCCGCGTCAGATACCGTTGGTAGTGATATCTGAGACAAATATGTCCCCGCCCTGGCGCTGTCAAATGGAGTAGTGTCTTCATATAGTTTGGTATAAAAGTTGTGAAAGATTGACAGTATTTCTCTGGGGTTTTCATGAATTGTTCCTTCTGCGTCCCTAAGTCTGGTGATGTTAGTGCGTGGTCTTTGTCCCTTTGCCAAGTTGGCCAATATTTTTCCAGATTTGTTCCCAAATCTGAATAAAGTCGCCTCAAATCGGCTGCGGTTTTGTGCTTCTTGCAGCTCTATTAGCGACTCGTGGTGTGCCCTCGCTGTTTTCCAATGCCCTAGGTTCTCTGTGTTAGGGTGCAAAAGATATTTTGTATAAGCCTCTCTAAGTGAGGCGCTGCTGATAGCAAAACGTTCCTTATTGCGCCTCTTGAGTGCGCCTACATGGTTCATGATTTTCCCCCTGATTTCCATCTTTGCTGCCTCCCAGTACAAGGCAGGTTCTATTTGCCGTCCTGCTTGCGATGTTACATACTCTGTCCACCATCCTCTCAAGAGCTGGTTAAATGAGTCATCCTTCGCTAAGTGGGTTGGGAATCTCCAACAAAAGTCAGTCCCCGGTTTGTGGGTATGCGCTAAAGACAATGAAATAGGAGCGTGATCTGATATCAATATTTGTTCTATAGTCGTGTCTATTGTGCGGCTCAGTAGTGCCCCTTTCATAAACATGTAGTCCAATCTGGACCAGTTGTGATGTACCTCTGAGTAAAAGGTGTATTCCCTGTCATCAGGATGGTAATATCGCCACACGTCCGTCAGTCCTATGTCGTCTGTCAGGGTTTTCACATCTGAGTCTGTTTGTGATATCGTCTGCGGTGTCAGTGTTTGGCTTTTCCGGTCTTCTGCATTGTTCATGACCTGATTAAAGTCTCCAGTCAAAAGTATGTGAGAAGATATATCTTGGGCTACTATTCCTGTCAGAGATGCATAAAATGTGTGTTGGTCATGGTTGGGTGCATATATGTTGTATACGCTGAGTCTACCTGCAGGGGTGTCTAGAATGGCATGCAGAACCCTATTGTCTTCTAGCATAACATGAGAGTGTACCGTAATAGATGAACGTTTGTTCACTAATAGGAGGACCCCCCCTCTCCTTCTAGATGTTGATCCCCCTACTGCAGTTGAGACCCAGAACCTTTTCATTAAAGAAGATTCAGTACTAAGCAGGTGGGATTCCTGAAGCACTGCTACATCCACCTTCATTTTATGTGGATGCCGCAGCACTAGGGATCTTTTCTGCGGGGACCTCAGTCCCTTAACATTCCATGATATTATTTTAGTAGACATGGGTGTCCATTTGGATCGATCTTCCTAGTTATATCCTTTCCTACACTTTTGTTGTATGGCCTATGTCTCCCACTAAACACAACAAATAACATTAAAACAATCATCAACAATACAATAACTCGAAAACATACAAAAAAAAGGTGTATAGTCACCCGTGCCCATGGTATTGGGCTTGACGTATAGTCTCTCAGTGACCTCCACATTTTCCGGCATGGAAGGAGACCTCCCCACCCAGTTCGTTTGAAGATGCGTCTTCCCACCTGCATCGGACAAATAATGACTGTTCCATAGTCTCTTGTCTTTGTTTCCCGGTCCTCCACCTCATCTGCCGTTGATCAGACACGTCGTGGGGTCTTGGGTGGACGTTGTGATCCCGATGGCCTCTGTTCCGGGGACATTGGTGGTCGTCTTGGGGAGGAGTATGACGATGGTGAGCTTTGTCGCTGCCGTGGATGTTCGCGCCAGGCTTGTAGTGTTTGGATTGTGTTTTCTGCGACCAAAGGATCCGTAAAGCTGCAGGAAGTGCCATCTGGGTGAGTGACCTTAAGCGTTGCTGGGTATAGCAGTTGGAATTTCCAGTGTCTCTGAAAAAGTTCGGTGCACAGGGAGCTGAAAGCACGTCTTCTCTTTGTTAACTCTGCAGAGTAGTCCGCAAAAAGTAGCACTGATGCATTATCAATTTTCATTGGCTCTCGTCTTTTTCTGTAGGCCCGCAGAATGGCCTCTTTTTCTGCATAGTCCAGATATTTTGCTATAACCTGGCGCGGTCGATCCTCCCTCCCTGATGGTTGCGTAGAGGGGGACCTTGGTGCTTTTTGAGGGCCTATTCTGTGTGCCCGCTCTACTTTGTATGGTCCTGTCAGGCCAAGCTGTTGCGGCAGAATATCTGAGAAGACGTGTGAGAGCTGGGATACTGGAACTGACTCTGGAAGCCCTACCAGTCGTAGGTTACTTCTACGAGACCTATTTTCTAGATCATCAAGTTTCTCTGCGATACGTGCAGATTCGTTTGTGACTGCCGTTAACTTATTCAGAGCTACTGTCAGGTCATCTTCTAGAGTAGATATCCTATGCTCTGCTTCAGATAGTTGGGACGTATGTTGGTCCACCTCAGCTTGTATACTCTGCAGTGTCTCCTCTATGGCATTGGAGACTGCTTCCTGTATGCCTGGGGTAATCTTTTTTGCCACCTCTTTAGCCAGCTTTTTGTAATTAATGGGCTGCCTTACCCCCTGCTGTGAACCAGCATCTGATTCATCCTCTGATGCTTCTCCCTTCCCGCTGCGTGGAGCAGGCGGCGCCATGTTGCCAGCACGTGGTCCGGGGGAGTCTGTAGCAGTTCTGTGCTCCCGCTCCGTTCAGCGCCTGGCGATTTCCCCAGGTGAGGTCTCCCGATTCCGGTAGCCGGGGGACACTGCTCTATATGTCCGGTGCGGCAGTGTTGTGCGCGCTTATTGCGCTTTTCGTGCGGTCGGGTGGCGGAGCTCCGCTGCGTGTCTCCTTACATGCCGGGGCCGGAACCGGAAGTCAGTAGGGTTTGTTTTATGCTTAATGATCTGTACTTCCTAGTGATGGTATTTGATATTCCATGCTGGTTATTGGAAAGTTGGAAAAAAATTCCAAATGCAATGAACAATACATTTGCGCCATTCTTTTGTGGACTGTTTATATGGCTTTCATGGAGCACTCCAAATTACACCTCTACTTTATTTTCTGGGTTGGTATGATCATGGGGATACCAAAAAAATATAACTACTATAATACTGCCCCCTATGTACAAGAATATAACTATTATAATACTGCCCCCTATGTACAAGAATATAACTACTATAATACTGCACCCTATGTACAGGAATATAACCATTATAATACTGCCCCCTATGTACAAAAATATAACTATTATAATACTGCCCCCTATGTACAAGAATATAACTACTATAATAATGTCCCCTATGTACAAGAATATAACTACTATAATACTGCCCCCTATGTACAAGAATATAACTACTATAATACTGCCCCCTATGTACAAGAATATAACTACTATAATACTGCCCCTATGTACAAGAATATAACTACTATAATATTGTCCCCTATGTACAAGAATATAACTACAATAATACTGCCCCTATGTACAAGAATATAATACTATAATACTGCACCCTATGTTCAAGAATATAACTACTTTAATACTGCCCCTATGTACAAGAATATAATACTATAATACTGCACCCTATGTTCAAGAATATAACTACTTTAATACTGCCCCTATGTACAGGAATATAACCATTATAATACTGCCCCCTATGTACAAGAATATAACTATTATAATACTGCCCCCTATGTACAAGAATATAACTACTATAATACTGCCCCCTATGTACAAGAATATAACCACTGCAATACTGCCCCCTATGTACAAGAATATAACTATTATAATACTGCCCCCTATGTACAAGAATATAACAACTATAATACTGCCCCCTATGTAGCTGTTTTAATTTCTCCCTTATTGTATGACCTTTTGATCACTTTTTAATAAACTTTCTCATGCTTTGTAAAATTGTGAAAAAGTGGCATTTCCTTCAATTGGAAACTATGTTCCACAGGGTTCACCGCTAGGAATATACATTTTTATTTGTTTATAGAATTGGACTTTTAGGATGATGTGATACCTAACATGTATATGATCACATAACGGGGAGCGATGATACCATAAAAGATGGTAGCACTCACGTGCCACCATTTCACTGGCATTTAGGAGAGTAGAGGACTGTGATACACTATGGTATCCAAATTACATACTTTTCCCTAAAAAAAACTATATTATATGCCATAAACAGCAAGATCTAAGACTATACCGGCATATAGTGGTATAGTGAATAACTAATAGCTCTGCATATAAAATGTTTGAATGACACCTCTCATTAATTAATATTTATATTTGTGGTTATAGCAAGCTTTATTCATCCGGCTATATTTGGCACCTTTTAACAAGATTGGCTGATGTAAATTGTATGACCACATGATCAAGGCCAAGCCAGATGATGCTTTACTAGTACAAACACAGATTTCCATGTTTACATGAATTACAAACACAGCAGACTGCACCTGGCACTGTTCATCATGGTCCCAACAGATATTCAGGGAAATGCTGTGCTGAATACTACAGACAATATAAGGAAATCTGACGCTGTGCCTGAAATATGTAAAGCTTAAAAAGGTCCACATATCTGCTTGGTTATGTAGTCAAGGTCTTTCCAGCCTAAAGAATAATCAATCATCAATCTCTGTACATAAATTGAACATTATCAGAAGAGCAGGCGATGAGGGTGGTTTGATGGAATTTTTCACTTTACTGTCTTATCCAGAATTGGATGACAAACAGCAAATTGAGAAAAATATTGTTACCACAAAATGTTTATCGCTACAATTTAACCCATGTCAATGTCAGTAACAGAAGTGAAAGCTGTGAATAGCAGAAGGTTAAATAAAGACATGCACCCTCTTGTGAGCCTCAAGTTATAGTAAATTTACTGTAAAACTCATCCTAGTTACACACATTTAGTAATGGAAAACTGGTGCAAATTAAAAAATGTCAGAACGCTACAGGAAACAGATGTCTCCATGTAATTGGGATTAACAGCCTCTTCTGCTGAACATTGAATTCTCATTGTTCATTCACCCACTATCTGCACCCTATGGTATGGGAATTTCCCAATGTACAGGCTGTGGCTTAGCTTCATAGTTTTTGTATGTTCTTGACTTTGCTTTATAATGAACTGAAAATGATTGTTTATTTAGTATGGCAGTTTTAAATTCCAGCCTTGGCAGGCAGAAAGTATCTGTCAAACTAAGATAACTATCGAGAATAACGACGTTCTTGTTCTAACCATTGTCTATTCCTGGCCCAGATGACAGGCAGGTAAGAAAAGGATTAGGATGTAAGATCACCAGAGCTTAGGACTGATATACACAGTGTGTACTTACTACATAAATAATCTATGCCTTTATAACCAGTAAGTCCATCATCAGAATGCAAACTGTGGTTTATGGATGTCTGCTCTGGCAAGAAAAGGATTCAAATGTAAGATCACTGCAGCTAACTACTAATATATACATAAGTATTAAGTATTGGCATATTTTTCAATGTCACCTATACCACCTTTGCAATAGGTGAAATACAGCTACAGGTTCCCATAGAGCCCTATTAACTAACTGACACCATTCTTTTATCTAAAAATGGTATCCCTCAGATTCCTATAAAATTGGAGTGATAAACTTGAAAGGCATATCTAGATCAAGTCTAGGTGGGCGTGGCTTCCTCAGGCTGTATCCAGCAGCTCATTCCCATGCCATTCCCACGCATTCAGCAGTAATGTCATGTGACCAGGAAGACATCATCAAAGGTCCTTTAGCCTCCTAACATTACTAAACAGTACCCCATGCCTGCATGGAGAGGAGTAGTCCATGAAGGCTGCGGTGATTTCATGTAGTCAGATATATGCATTGGGTACAGTTTGCTAATGTTAGGAATCTAAAGGACCTATGATGATGGCACCCTAGTCATGTGACATTAGGCCCCACCCCCTAACTCACTCTAGATATCCCTGGATACTAGGCAAGGTTATAAAGCTGATTTTAAGGGAATCTGAGGGAAACTATTTTTAGCTAATAGAAGGGTGTTGGGTAGTTAATAGGGTTCTATAGGACCCTTTCACGAGTTGTATTTGTTAAAAATGTGGTGACATGTTCCTTTTAAATTTTCTAAGTCCTTTCACATTAACTATTTAGCGGACTGTTCCATCTGAACAGTAAATGCCATAAATGATAAATGGGAGGTTTCCCCTGGGACTCAATGTAACATATGTAACAATCTTTGGGACAACTAAAACACCTTTTTATTCTAACTTCGGTTTTCATAATTTGATTTATTTAATTAGAATAAAAGGGTAATATTGCAGCGGGACTTGGTGCGCTTGGGTGGATTCCTGTGGGAGATCTCTTCACTGAACTGTTGCCCCACCCCACTGTTTTTAGTTTGACTGCAGAGATTTCAGAACTGACAAAAAGGATAATGTATACTTTTTAATACCTGTGTCAGTGTTGCTGAAGAAAATATATGGTAGCACATGATTTTTAGTCCTGGGAATACATCTATATCAACTCTGTGTTTAGAGAAAGACAGTCATATTGTACATCATCAAAAGACATATTTCATTGTTACCTATCCCCTAGAGCAGTGATGGCGAACCTTTAGGAGACAGAGTGCCCAAGCTTCAACCAAAACCAACGTATATGGCACAAAGTGCCAACATGACAATTTAACCAGTAACTCATTGCTTCTTGCTGTATCACAGGTTTCAATCGTATTGGCCTCC
This sequence comes from Engystomops pustulosus, assembly GCF_040894005.1. Taxonomy (NCBI): domain Eukaryota; kingdom Metazoa; phylum Chordata; class Amphibia; order Anura; family Leptodactylidae; genus Engystomops; species Engystomops pustulosus. The sequence continues at coordinate 116,159,690 of NC_092414.1, read as the reverse complement.
AGAATTCACCAATACAATAGAAAGATGGAGAAATTTGGATTGTAGCTTCCCTCCAGGGTCCCCTGAAGAGGAAGAATCAGGGGACCCAGAGCGGGAGCTCAAATGACAATCCATCTCTATCCGCACCTTCTCGCTCCTCCTGTAGTTCTGGCAGCCAAGCATGGCACGTCCTGGGTTGTACTGGATCACAGGAGGAAGCCTTGAGTCCTATCTGGCAAACTCTGTGCTGGGGTGATGGCCTGGGTGCCCACAGAAAGGGCTCCGAGTGCCACCTCTGGCACCCGTGCCATAGGTTCGCCACCACTGCCCTAGAGAGAGGAAGCCATGCTACACATCACCTACAGACATAGCAAAGTACTTAATAAAATAGTACGAGGGACCCATACAACATCTGCACTGCAGGCTCAGCAGGCACTTTTCCAATATTTTGACTAGGTCTTAGGCTACATGCACAATGCCGTGGCCCGGCGCGCCGTAGCATGGCGGGCACGCGGCAGCGCGCGGGGAGAAGAGGAGGAGGTGAGCGCAGCTCATCCCCGCCCCTCTCCATAGGAACGTATCGGCCACGGTGCCGTAATACGGGAAAAGATAGAACATGTCCTATCTTTTCCCAGGATACGGAGCGGTACGGTGCCACATGTGTGCTGCACCGTACCGCTCCCGTACGATGCCGTCAGCCTTTAGAAGTGTATGGGGGACGTACACTCACCAGCCACTTTATTAGGTACACCATGCTAGTAACGGGTTGGACCCCCTTTTGCCTTCAGAACTGCCTCAATTCTTCGTGGCATAGATTCAACAAGGTGCTGGAAGCATTCCTCATAGATTTTGGTCCATATTGACATGATGGCATCACACAGTTGCCGCAGATTTGTCGACTGCACATCCATGATGCGAATCTCCCGTTCCACCACATCCCAAAGATGCTCTATTGGGTTGAGACCTGGTGACAGGGGAGGCCATTTGAGTACAGTGAACTCATTGTCATGTTCAAGAAACCAGTCTGAGATGATTCCAGCTTTATGACATGGCGCATTATCCTGCTGAAAGTAGCCATCAAGTGTTGGGTACATTGTGGTCATTGTGGGATGGACATGGTCAGCAACAATACTCAGGTAGGCTGTGGCGTTGCAACGATGCTCAATTGGTACCAAGGGGTCCAAAGAGTGCCAAGAAAATATTCCCCACACCATGACACCACCACCACCAGCCTAAACTGTTGATACAAGGCAGGATGGATCCATGCTTTCATGTTGTTGACGCCAAATTCTGACCCTACCATCCGAATGTCGCAGCAGAAATCGAGACTCATCAGACCAGGCAACGTTTTTCCAATCTTCTACTGTCCAATTTCGATGAGCTTGTACAAATTGTAGCCTCAGTTTCCTGTTCTTAGCTGAAAGGAGTGGCACCCGGTATGGTCTTCTGCTGCTGTAGCCCATCTGCCTCAAAGTTCGACGTACTGTGCGTTCAGAGATGCTCTTCTGCCTACCTTGGTTGTAACGGGTGGCGATTTGAGTCACTGTTGCCTTTCTATCAGCTCGAACCAGTCTGCCCATTCTCCTCTGACATCAACAAGGCATTTCCGCCCACAGAACTGCCGCTCACTGGATGTTTTTTCTTTTTCGGACCATTCTCTGTAAACCCTAGAGATGGTTGTGCGTGAAAATCCCAGTAGATCAGCAGTTTTTGAAATGCTCAGACCAGCCCTTCTGGCACCAACAACCATGCCACGTTCAAAGGCACTCAAATCACTTTTCTTCCCCATACTGATGCTCGGTTTGAACTGCAGGAGATTGTCTTGACCATGTCTACATGCCGCCATGTGATTGGCTGATTAGAAATTAAGTGTTAACGAGCAGTTGGACAGGTGTACCTAATAAAGTGGCCGGTGAGTGTATATCGGCCGTATATACGTCGGCCGTATATACGTCCATCATACATGTGTGTGAATGCATTCTTAAAGCACAATGTCTAATTGCTCTACTCTAATGGGTTACCATACTTCAATGAATGCAGGGAAATAAGGTAAGAGGGAAAGTGAGCAAGATAAATGTAATTTTTATTTCATTAATATAAAATCGCTTGCGTAATGTGAAATGAAATTGAATAAAATTGACATCTAGAAAAAGAGGAGTTCACCTGTCAAAACGGCCATAGGAATACAACTAGGGATATAATCTAGAAGGGACAGACACAGGGTTAATTAATATTTACCCGTGAGTGTTATAGCAGTACCATATCCCACACGTGGATACATCTCAATTGATGGCGACCGCTTCGCCAGTCTCCTTCCTACGGAGACTTTGCTAATTAAGGCGTGTGGAGACTTATAGCCATTGGGATACTGGAAAATATGCAATTTTTTAGGATGGGACACGGAAAACAATGGCTTTTTTTGCTACTTTGAAAGGCAGTCCCCTTAACATCAACCATGACTTTCAAGAAGCCTAATGACATGATGTAGGTTTCCTAAGCTACAACAAAGAGATGCCTTCTGGATTTACAAACTGTTCTGCTGATAACCAATGGGTTAAATAAAACAATTAAAACCTATTTGTAAATTATCCAGTGTAGGTTAAAGTTATAGCATATTACTATACCTATAGCATACTAATGTTGTAAACCAACTATGGCCTGTGTAGCCTATAACCGCTGTTGCAGACCTGATTGGCATTACCAGACATTGCGTGTATTTCTGATTGAGCTGCCCAATATCTGTGTGTGAATATACATACACATATATACACTGGAGTCAGCTGCACTGATATAATAAATATGTGTGAGCAAAATTTTTAATATATTTATCAAAAATAGTGATGATTTCCCATTAAAAAAAATAATAATTAAAATAAATTAAAACCTGAATACATTTTACAAGTCACACAGTGTTCCTCATGAGTGCCAGCCACAACCCCTTCCTTCTGACATATATGTCAGAAGTTTCTACAAGATCAATGCTGCTCTCAAACTATTTCTGGCACCAATATGTTGCATCCTGCATACGTGACAAAAAAAACAAGATACATCCAAAGTACCTGATATACGTTCAAATTTCTTATTAATAGAATTAACTAGATCTTCAGCATTTTTCTTCAATTTCTGTAATCTCTCCAAAATTTCCGGAGGGATTTCCTGTTTCTTTAGCTTTTCCTTCAGCAGCTCATATTTTTCTTTTAAATTATTTAAATCCTGTAACAATAAATTAAATATGTGAATGTCTATTTCATTAGAAATGTACGAACATATCTATAGAGTAAAGCATCTGAATTATAGCTGTAACCTTTACAAATAATCTGTATGCACAGTTAAAGCTATTCTTCCAGCTGTTTGGCCATACAAAGCTGCAGACAAAGTTAGGTATTGGACCTGGGAATCTCTGTGACCATAACTTTGTGTTACTAGCAACAGGACTTCAAATTTATATTCCAGGATTGCAGCCGGACTTGGTGAACTAGGGTGGATTCCTGTGGGAGATCTCTTCACTGAACTGTTGCCCCACCCCATTGTTTTTTGGTTTGACTGCAGAGATTTCAGAACTGACAAATCCCTCCCATTGCTCCAAATCCAGTTATATTCCTGGAATATACATCAATTTTCAAAGTCCTGCTGCAACTAAAACATAAACGTAACACAGATCTCCATGGCTGCTACTTAACATTGTCTGCAGCATGGTAAAGAAAAAAACGGCTGGTAAACTCTTTTTTGCTGCAAGTTTTTCTATAGCAAAATCTGTGAAAATATAGCCACTGGAAATATACCAGTAGCATATGGTAACTTTGCTTTGGATTTTCTGGTGGAGATGTTTTATAATTGTCTGAGAGCAGGATTGTTCTAGGAGCCCATGGCAATTAACCAGAGCTCAGCTTTCATTGTATAAACTGCCAAGGGAAAATTAAAGCTGGGCTCTGATTGGATTCCATGGGCAACTACAACAGTTCTGCTCTCAATTAGAACACAGCCGATATTCTACATGAAAATCCATGTGGATAATATGTGCTTAACATAAAAGCTGTGACAAAATAATTGTGTTAGCCATCGCTTAAAGATAAGTAACGCCAGTGTATTATCTAAACCAGCAATAAAGATTGCCTTCCTCATAGATTAGATGTCTCTGGCAAACGGGTCATCTAGTTGTAATAGAAGAAAATAACACTAGCACCGTGGCCAGTGGCACAGCTGTGTGGCACTGGATTACTCATGGTTCTTGTGCTCCATTTCACGTAATAAGGCCTGAATACAACTGTGATGAGTGTCACGTCGTCCTTGAGAAACAGGTCATCTAGTTGTTACTGATTTTCCATCTTAACAGAGGGGCATCAGCGTTTCGCACTTTTGAGTATCTTAACACATTCACTGTGTTCTCTCTGTGTTTGCGTGGGTTTCCTCTGGGTCCTCCAGTTTCCTCACACACTCCAAAACATACCAGTAGGTAGATAAGATTGTGAGGACAGGGAATGATTTAGCAAGCACCGTGTAACACTGTGTAATCTGTGTGCGCTATATAAAGGAATTATTATTATTATATGGTATATTCTCTTCCAATATCGGTACTAGTGAGAGAATGTTGGGATGTAGTCGTAGCTAATATAAAGCCTTGACTAGGATTCTATAAAAGAGTCTGCCGTTTATATATATACAAAATATCACAGTTTAACCCCTTAAGGACGCAGCCTGTTTGCAGGTTAAGGCTCGCAACTTTTTTTGGAAATTTGACCAGTGTCTCTTCCTGTGGTAATAACTTTTCAACGCTTTAAGATATCTCTGTGATTTTGAGATTGTTTTCTCGTGAGACATTGTAGTTTATGTTAGTAGTGTCATTTCGGTGATCCGTTCCTTTTTTGGGGGGTAAAAATTCAAAAATTTAGGAAAAATTTGAAAAAAATGACTATTTTCAAAGTTTCAAATGTTATAATTTTTAGACAAAAAGTGATACCACAAATTTTTTTTGATAGAAACCTTTTGCCATTGGTCTTCTTTTTATATCCATAATTTGTTTTACGTTTCCATTATTTTTATGGATGTGAGAAGGTTTGAAGTTTTAGTAGCAACTTCTCAGATTTTCTTGAAATTTGAAAAATGCGAACTTTTTGGTGATCAATTCAGTTTGGAAGTGCTCTATAAAGGCTTATGTACTATATACCCCCACAAGTAACACCATTTTATGAACCTAACATCTCAACCTATTCAAATCAGCATTTAAGAAGTCTGTTAACCCTTTAATTATTTTTCCGGAAGCATATGAAAATGGAGTGGAAATTTTGAAATTTCAATTTTTGATTTCAATCTTTCCAATTTAGCCCTAAAACGGATACATTCAGAAGGAATTTGAGGTAAATATATATTCCTAATTTCTTGCCCTGCTTCTTCCGAGTACGGCAATACCAGACATGTGGATGTCAGCTGCTGTTTCCCCGCACATCGATGTCCAGAACAGAGTTAGCGATACCGGGAATTTGGAAGGCCAATTTGGCTGCAAATATTTTGTGGTGCCACAGTGTAATTGAAGAGCCCCTGAAGTAAAAGTACAATAGAAAACCCCCCAAAATGTCACCATTTCGGAAACTAGACCCCTCAAAGAATTTATCGGTGGTTGTGGTGAGCATTTTAACCCCCGACACGCTGGTCAAAATTGAATGCAAAGTAAATGGTGCAGAGTAAAAATTGTGTTTTTATCTCAAAAATGTCATTTTAGTGCCTCATATACTGTGCCCAACTCATGCCACTTTAGACAAACACCCCAAAAATCATTCTGCGGGTTGTCCCGAGTACAGCAATACCACACATGTGCCAATAATTTACAGACTGGGCGCACAGAAGGGATGAGAACGGAAGGAGTGAAATTTTGATTTTCCAGCTCCGTTTTCACATGTTTGGATTTGGAGTGCCATGTCATGTTGGCAGGGCCCGTGAGGTGCCAGTGCAATAGAAACCCCCAATAAATGATACCATTACGGAAACTAGACCCCTCAAAGAATTTATCGGTGGTTGTGGTGAGCATTTTAACCCCCGACACGCTGGTCAAAATTAAATGCAAAGCAAATGGTGCAGAGTAAAAATTGCGTTTTTATCTCAAAAATGTCATTTTAGTGCCTCATATACTGTGCCCAACCCGTGCCACTTTAGACAAACACCCCAAAAATCATTCTGCAGGTTGTCCCGAGTACAGCAATACCACACATGTGCCAATAATTTACAGACTGGGCACACAGAAGGGATGAGAACGGAAGGAATGAAATTTTGATTTTCCAGCTCCGTTTTCACATGTTTGGATTTGGAGTGCCATGTCATGTTGGCAGGGCCCGTGAGGTGCCAGTGCAATAGAAACCCCCAATAAATGATACCATTACGGAAACTAGACCCCTCAAAGAATTTATCGGTGGTTGTGGTGAGCATTTTAACCCCCAACACGCTGGTCAAAATTAAATGCAAAGCAAATGGTGCAGAGTAAAAATTGCGTTTTTATCTCAAAAATGTCATTTTAGTGCCTCATATAATGTGCCCAACCCGTGCCACTTTAGACAAACACCCCAAAAATCATTCTGCAGGTTGTCCCGAGTACAGCAATACCACACATGTGCCAATAATTTACAGACTGGGCACACAGAAGGGATGAGAACGGAAGGAATGAAATTTTGATTTTCCAGCTCCGTTTTCACATGTTTGGATTTGGAGTGCCATGTCATGTTGGCAGGGCCCGTGAGGTGCCAGTGCAATAGAAACCCCCAATAAATGATACCATTACGGAAACTAGACCCCTCAAAGAATTTATCGGTGGTTGTGGTGAGCATTTTAACCCCCGACACGCTGGTCAAAATTAAATGCAAAGCAAATGGTGCAGAGTAAAAATTGCGTTTTTATCTCAAAAATGTCATTTTAGTGCCTCATATACTGTGCCCAACCCGTGCCACTTTAGACAAACACCCCAAAAATCATTCTGCAGGTTGTCCCGAGTACAGCAATACCACACATGTGCCAATAATTTACAGACTGGGCACACAGAAGGGATGAGAACGGAAGGAATGAAATTTTGATTTTCCAGCTCCGTTTTCACATGTTTGGATTTGGAGTGCCATGTCATGTTGGCAGGGCCCGTGAGGTGCCAGTGCAATAGAAACCCCCAATAAATGATACCATTACGGAAACTAGACCCCTCAAAGAATTTATCGGTGGTTGTGGTGAGCATTTTAACCCCCGACACGCTGGTCAAAATTAAATGCAAAGCAAATGGTGCAGAGTAAAAATTGCGTTTTTATCTCAAAAATGTCATTTTAGTGCCTCATATACTGTGCCCAACCCGTGCCACTTTAGACAAACACCCCAAAAATCATTCTGCAGGTTGTCCCGAGTACAGCAATACCACACATGTGCCAATAATTTACAGACTGGGCACACAGAAGGGATGAGAACGGAAGGAATGAAATTTTGATTTTCCAGCTCCGTTTTCACATGTTTGGATTTGGAGTGCCATGTCATGTTGGCAGGGCCCGTGAGGTGCCAGTGCAATAGAAACCCCCAATAAATGATACCATTACGGAAACTAGACCCCTCAAAGAATTTATCGGTGGTTGTGGTGAGCATTTTAACCCCCGACACGCTGGTCAAAATTAAATGCAAAGAAAATGGTGCAGAGTAAAAATTGCGTTTTTATCTCAAAAATGTCATTTTAGTGCCTCATATACTGTGCCCAACCCATGCCACTTTAGACAAACACCCCAAAAATCATTCTGCGGGTTGTCCTGAGTACAGCAATACCACACATGTGCCAATAATTTACAGACTGGGCACACAGAAGGGATGAAAACGGAAGGAGTGAAATTTTGATTTTCCAGCTCCGTTTTCACATGTTTGGATTTGGAGTGCCATGTCATGTTGGCAGGGCCCGTGAGGTGCCAGTGCAATAGAAACCCCCAATAAATGATACCATTACGGAAACTAGACCCCTCAAAGAATTTATCGGTGGTTGTGGTGAGCATTTTAACCCCCGACACGCTGGTCAAAATTGAATGCAAAGTAAATGGTGCAGAGTAAAAATTGCGTTTTTATCTCAAAAATGTCATTTTAGTGCCTCATATACTGTGCCCAACCCATGCCACTTCAGACAAACACCCCAAAAATCATTCTGCGGGTTGTCCCGAGTACGGCAATACCACACATGTGCCAATAATTTACAGGCTGGGCACACAGAAGGGATGAGAACGGAAGGAGTGAAATTTTGATTTTCCAGCTCCGTTTTCACACGTTTGGATTTGGAGTGCCATGTCATGTTGGCAGGGCCCGTGAGGTGCCAGTGCAATAGAAACCCCCAATAAATGATACCATTACGGAAACTAGACCCCTCAAAGAATTTATCGGTGGTTGTGGTGAGCATTTTAACCCCCGACACGCTGGTCAAAATTGAATGCAAAGTAAATGGTGCAGAGTAAAAATTGTGTTTTTATCTCAAAAAAGTCATTTTTGTGCCTCATATACTGTGCCCAACCCATGCCACTTTAGACAAACACCTCAAAAATCATTCTGGGGGTTGTCCTGAGTACGGCAATACCACACATGTGCCAATAATTTACAGGCTGGGCACACGGCAGGGGTCAGGAAGAAAGAAGCACAATTTAGGTTTTCAAGCTTCGTTTTCACTAGATTGGTAATGGGGGGTACCCCCGAGGTACCAGTACAATAGAAACTCCCAAGTAGTGAACCCATTTTGGAAAGGGCACCCCTCAAAGAATGTATGTAGGCTTGTATGATCATTTTAACCCCCAACACGCTGGTCAAAATTGAATGCAAAGTAAATGGTGCAGAGTAAAAATTGTGTTTTTATCTCAAAAAAGTCATTTTTGTGCCTCATATACTGTGCCCAACCCATGCCACTTTAGACAAACACCCCAAAAATCATTCTGGGGGTTGTCCTGAGTACGGCAATACCACACATGTGCCAATAATTTACAGGCTGGGCACACGGCAGGGGTCAGGAAGAAAGAAGCACAATTTAGGTTTTCAAGCTTCGTTTTCACTAGATTGGTAATGGGGGGTACCCCCGAGGTACCAGTACAATAGAAAGCCCAAGTAGTGAACCCATTTTGGAAAGGGCACCCCTCAAAGAATGTATGTAGGCTTGTATGAGTATTTTAACCCCTAAGGTGCTGGCTCAAATGTAATACAAAGTGAGTAGTGCAGAGAAACAGTTGTATTGCAATTTATCAAATATGCCATTGAAGTGACAAAAGTATTTTGCCCAACTCATGCCACTGGGGAAAAACACATCAAAAATCATTCTGCGGGTTACCCCGGTTAGGGCAATACCCCATAGGAGGCAATAATCTGTAGGATGGTGACACGGCAGGGCTCAAAAGGGAATAACTTGTTGGAGCACAGACATTGTACTTTTTTTTTTCTTTTTGGCATCATGAAAGATTTGTAGATGCCAATAGGGGCCAGTACAGTAGAAACCCCTAAGAACTGACCCTATTTTGGAAACTACACCCCTCCATGAATTAATCTAGGGGTATAGTTAGCATTTTAACCCCACAGGTGGACCCCTGAAAAAGTGCAAAATGGATAGTGCATAGTAAAAAATATCTATTATGTCATTTTGTGCCCAGCTGCTGCCATGGGAGACAAACACCCTAAAAATCATGATGCATGTTTTCCCGGGTAAAGCATACGGGACAGTAATCTAGAGGCTGGGCACATGGCAGGGCTTAGAAGGGAAGGTGCGGCATGATGTATAAGCTGTGCGTCAGGGTAACAACAGGGTACTCTAAAAATCCAGGGATGTATGATAAATTCGGAAGCAATCTTTCATACATAACCCTGGTTTTTCTGGGCATGTCTCACAGTGATGAATGGTGTCCTTCCGAATGCCATTTTTGGAGCACACCCTGCACCTCTTTTGTGACCTTCCCTTGCTGGCTGTTTGGGGAACTACTCCTGGAAAGTGCTGCCCTGGTACAATACGTGATGTGGCCTCACTTCCAGATGTGCTAGCACTCCCCCCTTCCTGGTCTCCAAAAAGAAAGTACTTTATTACCATCTCTTGAAATTCCAGGAAAGTTCCCCTCTGGCCGGCATATCGATGCAGCACATAAGCATTATACAATGCCATCTGCATGATGTGCACGGCCAGCTTCTTGTACCACACCCTCGACTTCCGCATGGCATTGTACGGCTGAAGCACCTGGTCAGACAAGTCCACCCCTCCCATGTATTTGTTATAATCTAAAATACAGTCTGGCTTGGGGGCTTCTGCACTGGCACCTCGTACTGGGACAGGGGTGGTGGTGTGCTCATGTATTGTGGTTAATACAAGGACCTCTCTCTTGTCCTTGTACTTAACACACAATACAGAGTCGCTGCATAGTGCCCTGCTTTCGTGCCTTTTAAGTTTTTGCCCAAGCAGCGACTTAGGGAGACCTCTCTGATTTCTGCGTACAGTGCCGCATGCCGCAGTATTTCTGGAAGTGAGGCACTTGAACAGGGTGGTGCTGGTGTAGAAATTGTCCAGGTAGAGGTGGTAGCCCTGGTCCAGCAGTGGGTGCACTAAATCCCACACTATCTTCCCTGTAACACCCAGGAAGGGGGGGCATTCTGGGGGCACTATAGAGGAGTCCTTCCCTTCATATACCCTGAACTTGTATGTGTACCCTGATGAACTTTCGCACAGCTTATACATTTTCACACCATATCTTGCCCTCTTATTGGGCAGGTACTGGCGGAATTGAAGTCTCCCTTTGAATTGTACTAGGGACTCGTCTATGCTTACATGTTTGGCGGGAGTATATGCCTGGGCAAACTTGGCACTAAAATGATCTAATATGGGCCTGACCTTAAATAACCGATCATAACTGGGGTCACCTCTGGGTGGGCACTGTGTGTTGTCAGTGTAGTGCAAAAACTTATGGATGGCTTCAAAGCGCATCCTGCTCATTGCCATGCGGAACATGGGGGTGTGGTACAGTATATCTGTGCTCCAGTAGTCCCTGATTGAAGGCTTCTTTACTATCCCCATAAGGAGTATTATGCCCCAATACTTGTACATCTCTGCTGCAGTGACAGGGGTCCACCTGTAGGGTTGTGCATAAAAGGACGTGGGGTTTTGGGCAATATGTTGTGCAGCGTAGAGATTTGTCTGAAATATAATAATATTTAGCAGCTCCTCATCAAAAAAAAACTTAAAAAAGTCTACAGCTCTGAGCCCTGTCGTGTCAAAGTTAATGCCAGGATGGCCCAAAAAGTCAGGGACCTGAGGGGTATAATTATCTGGGGCTACCCATGTGGGGTCAGTGGAAGCCCCAGACGCTTCTCCTGCAGAAGTCCCAGAAACTTCTCCTGCAGAAGTCCCAGGCACTTCTCCTGCAGAAGTCCCAGGCACTTCTCCTGCAGAAGTCCCAGGCACTTCTCCTGCAGAAGTCCCAGGCACTTCAATTGCAGAAGTCCCTGGAACCCTACGGCGCCTTCTTGGGGGTCCTTCCAGGTCACTGGAAGATGAGCAGGAGGATGATGATAGGTAAAAGGGACCATCATCCCCACTAGCTGACTCGGTGTCAGAGGCAAGCATGTTATATGCCTCCAACACGGTGTACGTCTTCTGAGACATTGCACACAAAAAAAAATAGAGAACAAGAAAAATTAGATAATGTGCACCAAACTACACGGATAAACCGTCTAGCAGGCACACAAAAAAAAATATAATGCACACCAAACTACACGGACAAGCCGCACAGATGGCACACACAAAAAATAATGTGCACTAAACTACACGGACAAGCCGCACAGATAGCACACAAAAAAAAAAAGATAATGCGCACCAAACTACACGGACAAGCCGCACAGATGGCACACACAAAAAATAATGTGCACTAAACTACACGGACAAGCCGCACAGATAGCACACAAAAAAAAAAGATAATGCACACCAAACCACACGGACCAGCCGCACAGATGGCACACAAAAAATAATGCGCACTAAACTACACGGACAAGCCGCACAGATAGCACACAAAAAAAATAATGCGCACTAAACTACACGGACAAGCCGCACAGATAGCACACAAAAAAAATAATGCGCACTAAACTACACGGACAAGCCGCACAGATAGCACACAAAAAAAAAGGTAATGCACACCAAACTACACGGACAAGCCGCACAGATGGCACACACAAAAAATAATGCGCACTAAACTACACGGACAAGCCGCACAGATAGCACACAAAAAAAATAATGTGCACTAAACTACACGGACAAGCCGCACAGATAGCACACAAAAAAAAAGGTAATGCACACCAAACTACACGGACAAGCCGCACAGATGGCACACACAAAAAATAATGCGCACTAAACTACACGGACAAGCCGCACAGATAGCACACAAAAAAAATAATGCGCACTAAACTACACGGACAAGCCGCACAGATAGCACACAAAAAAAAAAAGATAATGCACACCAAGCCACACGGACCAGCCGCACAGATGGCACACACAAAAAGTAGCTATGTACGGGTACACCTACGGCGTTCTGGAAAAAAATATTACCAGGCACCGAAAAAAAACCTATGTGCACCGCGCAAAAAGGCGCTACAAATGCACCTAGCTTGCCCTAAGACAAACTAACTACCGCTAAGATTGCTAAAGATTCTGTGCAGCGCTATTCACACGGCGCACTGAAAAGTGCGTCCAGTGCAGAACAACGCTAACACAGCGCACTGAAAAGTGCGTTTGGGTTCAGAAGGGACAGACAGGGAAAAACGGAAGACACGTGGGATCACACAAGGCGATCACACAGGGAACACACAGGACACAGGAAAAAACAGATAGGATGGGAATTTGTAGGGAACAATAGGGATCAGATAAGGATCAGAACACTATTTATAGTGTAAAAGTGTATTTTGGTGCACACAGTAACGCTCTCTCCTCTCTCCAGCGATACCAAACCAAAATGGTGCCGCTGGAGGAAGAGGAAAGTGCTAAAAGCACGTTTTTTAGCCTAAAATCGCTGTAATTGGCCAGTCAGGTTTGACTGGCCAATCACGGCGATCGGCGGGCGGGACCAATTTGATTGGTCGGGTGACGGAGACAGGAACTCCTCCTGCCTCTGTCACCCAAATTTCAGCCCGATGTCACCACGTCTCGCGACGTGGTGACAATTCTAAAATAGTATGCGCTCGCGCAGTAGCTGTACTGCGCTGAGCGCCAATAGTGGGAAGCTGCGCAGTACAGCTACGGCGCGGAGCGCTAAGGGGTTAATGAATTTATTTGCAGTGTCCTCCACTGAATTAAGATAAAGCGCCCCTTTTTTAAATGACAATACAGAGCATTGTGTAGGGCACTTTTCCAGATATCTAATTTTCCTCAAATGTCTCTTATTTGAGAAAAGTCAGTTTTATAAAGTATCATATAGCTTGAAAACATGTGGCAGGAGGTAAACTCCCTATAATCTTGTAACATATAAAAACAGAAGATCCTGCATACATTAACATATAAAAGCCCTCATAAAATATATGTGGATATCATAATATTGTTTGATGAAATAAGGTTACATACAACTTCACTTTCAGATGCCTCCTTAAGAGCATTGTTTGCCCCTTTCTGTGCTTTATAAGCCTCAATCCTGTTTTTGAGCATTTTATCTTGAAGTTCTGCAATTCTTGATTCCAGTTGTGAGAGTGTATCCTTTATTGATTTTAATTTGCTGTCAACCTTATCTGCTCGATTTTGAGCCTAGGAAAACAGAAATAATGAGTTATAAACAATTTAGTTTAGTAATTTTTATTATTTGCATGGGGAGATTAGGTATTTTGTGGTTACCTAATCTATTAAAAGATTTAATACAGTATTTCTTACGCATAAAACCTATATTTGTGGATTGTCTGTTTGTTCATGTGAGTACTAGTTGATAGCCTTCAATGAGTTATTAGCTAAGATGCCTCTAAGGCTTAAAGGGAACCTGTCATCAGGAGCTCTTTTTCTGGCTCCCCCATTTCCACATAGAGAAAAGTGTGCACATTGCCAAAGTGTTTTTTTTTTATATAATAATACTTGGTTTTTCTGACAAAATGAAAAGCTAGATGAAAGTTTACCTTTCTCTCTGCAGAGCAGCGTCCCATGCCCCATGTGAGTGGCCTGTGAGGAGTGGTCCCACCCCCTCAGAAAACTGCTAACTGCATTAGTTGATTGGCTACAGAACACAGATACCGGTAATAGCTTAGTTGAGGTAAAATACTAGGGATTCAGTGAAAATAGATTTTTCTGGACAAATTCCAGTTCTTGATTTCATACAGTTTTATAAAGTATTGAGTTAAATTGACAACATTTGCAAAACTGAATGAAATACAAGCCTTTGGTATCGTGGCCAGTTTAGGTAGTGGAGGGTGGAGATAACTAAGGACGTATTTGCACAATGTCAGCAGTAGTGCTTCCCTGCAATACCAGTGGCTTGTTATTCTTCATGGGTACAGAAGCGTAGTACAAGCAAAAAAATTCAACTTATGTACAAACCTACAGTCCCTATCATGTATGTAACCCCTGTATGTATGTATGTATGTATGTATGTATGTATGTATGTAACGCTAAATGAATTTGCTTATACCTGAGAAAGTTTGCTTCTGATGTCTTGGATATTTTTATTCACATTTTGTATTACAGTTTTTGTTTTCTTCTGTGCATTTTCAGATTGCTTTAAATTATTATGAATTTCATCTCCACTTGGAAGATTATCAACTGCCTTTCTACATAGAAAAATGAAAAAAAAAAACGAAATTTAAAAACAGATTTTTAAATGTATGCACACCACTGCCGAAACCATTTTCAGACTTCATCACTCACTTGACTGATATTTGATTTTGTAAAGTACTGTATTATCCAACAAAATTGGGATATTAACTATATTTGTGTAAAATAAAAAAAAAGTTAAAATAAACTTTATTGGATAAGCAGAAAAATAAAAATAGAAATATTTACGATATTTTGAACCAAAGAAGCCCCTTTATCAGACAAGTTTACAAAAAGAAATTGTACACTTAAATTGCCTAATGAAGGGGCTTGAAGGGCTATATCAATTTGAGCATAATCTCTTCTCACTGTGTACAGTTGATATAGAAACAATATAATGGTGGTGTCTACCATACATAGTGATGAGACACTGTATCTGAGATTCCCCCATGTATGCATCCACTCTATATAGAGCTGAGATGCAGGATATAAGCTTTGTCAGAAAAGATTATTGTTCATATGCTGTTTCCAAAATACATATTGATATTTTTGAAGGCAAGGAGGAAAGACATAACTTTGGGCTAGTGCCCCTAATTTTTAAAGACCCAGGCAATGAACCTGACTGGTTATCCTACATAAATAGGAGCTGCAGAAAGGAACTAATGGGCATTAGGAAACAGTGGGGGTCATTTACTAAGGGCCGATTTGCGTTTTCCCGACGTGTTACCCGAATATTTCCGATTTGCGCCGATTATACCTGAATTGCCCCGGGATTTTGGCGCACACGATCGGATTGTGGCGCATTGGAGCCAGCATGCACGCGACGGAAATCAGGGGGCGTGGCCAAACGAAAACCCGACGGATTCGGAAAAACCGCCACATTTAAAAAAGGAAATTGTGTCGCGGAGCTTGCACTCACCTTCATCCAGGATAGGATCGTGAACTTCAGTGCATTTCAGGGAACTTCAGCGCAGCAGCGCCACCTGGTGGACGTCGGAGAAACTGCCTTGATGAATCCCGGCCGGACCCGAATCCACCGCAGAGAACGCGCCGCTGGATCGCGAACGGACCGGGTAAGTAAATCTGCCCCAATGTGTTGGGACTATAAGGTACCATTTCTTTAATACTTATGTTATTAACATAAAGTATAATGGCAATATGAAATACAATATGTGGTGGCTTTTTATTTTTGAAAAGTTTTCAGGGCAGCTACTGCCTTATTATACTGTATTCAAATAGTGCAGCACATTGTATTTTTTATTCCCTACAAATAATAGAAATCTATTGTTAGAGAAATATCAGGGCTCAACAAGTGAGAACTCTTCCTTGGAAAGTAAAGAGGGATAGGGAAGATGTATACTGGGTTTTACCTTGAATGTTTAAAATTTGAAGAGGCATGCAAAATAATTAAAACAATACTATATTTAGGTAAACTACACAACTTACACCAACAGGAGCATGTTTCTATTTTTACAGATAATTTTGTCAAAATAATTCTTACTTGGCATCTTTTGCTTGCTGGGTAAGTTTCTTAACTTCATCTAATTGCTTCTGCAAGTTCTGCTTATTTTGCTTGAAGTCATCACAATACTTTTTAATCTTATTTAACATGTTCATTAAATCATAAGGAGCAGCAGGCAGTTTAATAGCAAGAATTGCATCAGCTATTTTCTCTATTTCTTCAGGGCTTGCAGTAGCATCTGAAAGAAGAATAACATTGTGTCAACTGCTATGTTCTTTACCTTACAGACCAAATAGTGTTTTCATGGTACTAATGCAACAAACTGCTGTGATAACAGAGTGATACAAATGGTAAAAAAAATCTGTCGCATGTAGCATGTAGTTCTATTGTATAAAATTGGTTTTCTGAGAAATAGGAGATCATAACAAAATTTGGTAAAGGTAATAGTTGAGAAATCTTTATAAAATCTATTTAGATACCAATGTTTTTCTATAGACTACAGCTGAAGCTGGGAAGATAAAAAAATCAATAGCTCTACAAAAGCTACATGTAACCGACCTGTAACCTTATTCATGCTTATGTATTAACGGAGAAAGGATTATTCAGAGTAAAATTGCTAGCACTATGGTAAAGATCACACATATTTTACAGAAGTTTACATAATTTCTTTTGCAATATTTAATTTTTTTTCTTTCTGCTGAAATAAAAACAACTGAATTACAGTATGTGTTTACTGTTTATAGTTTTTTAATAAATGCAACTTTAGATTATTTTATAAAGAAAAGTATTTTTTGTGCCGCACTATTTTACATGTAGAAGCTACTGACCAAAATGTCCAACATTAAAAAATCCTACATTAAAAAGGCATATATAAAATAATCTGAACGGAGCTCACAAGTTTCAACAACAACTTCATTTTCAGATATTCCACAAATCTCCAGATAATCATAGAATCTTCATAAAGTACACAAGAATCTTCTACAAGAATAAGCCACCATTCAGACATAGGTACGCTATGCTTTTTCCTCTTTTAGCTTCAACTTTCTTTAGGGCTAGCTAAGTAGAGGAAATTCACATGGACATAGTGTAGCCTGTTTTAAAAAGAATTTCTGTATTTTTATTGTATTTTACTCACTTAAAATGCGCATATAAAAACCAATCAGTCAATCAGCCCTAGGTTTCACCTCCACAGCTTCTTTTAGGGCATGATTGACATCAATCCTCAAGCAACTTTTTTATACCTATTCCTGACATTTAAATCAGTTAATCAAATATTTCACATTTAATACATAAAATCTCCTCTATCATTATTATATATTTAATAATATAGTAATCATCTAAATTTTACACACTAATCGGCACCATTTTCATACTTTCCATAATCAAATTCATCGCATATTTACTATTTCCTCCATACATCCCTTTTTGGTAATGTTTTATGCTTTCTAACATGTCATTTATCTACACTTTTATACATTTATTGGTACTTCGCTACATTCTTACATATTCTCTGTGACCCCGACAGGACATTTAAAAAGTCACATGTTCTTTTTGATCCAATTCTATTACTTCTATTACATTTTGTCCAAACCCAAAAAAAGAAAGGCTGTTTGTACAGCTTCCCACATTTTAAACTCAACCAATAGCAGTACTTCTAAGATGTTCATCATCAGATCAACGGGACTGTCTCCTATATAGTTCGAAAAATTAACAAGTATCCTCCGCTGCATAAGGGCTTGCCACCCCCCATATCATCTCATCATGCAGCAGATATCATCCAATGTGCATTCACAACATAAAAATATGAGACTGGCCTCTGAAAGGAAACAATATTGCAAAAAAAATGCAGTTTATTATATCTCTCATGACTAAGGCTGCATTCAGGGCATTTGGGGACATATATAACACCGTCGTATGTACGTCGGATAAACGTCCCCCATAGGCCGGCGATGGGCGCATTATGGCGTATGGAGTGGTATGGGGCCACACATGTGCAGCACCGTACCGTTCCAAAGAGGGGGGAAAAGATAGGACATGTCCTATCTTTCCCCGGAATGTGGCGCCATGCGCAATGTTTCTCTTTTGAGAGGGGCGGGGGTGAGCGAAGTTCACCCCTCCTCCTCTCCCCGGCGCCGACATGTCCCCGCTGTACTACGGCACAGTGGACACACGTTCGTCTGAATTAAGCCTAAGCCATTGGGACCCAAACAAAAGTATTTTATCATATAACCAAATATAATCAAACACAGTATTGGAAAGGATAATGATTCCAAAACTCCATCCATAATAATAGTTTTCATCTTCCTTCAGACTGTATAATCTTTATTTCTATAACCCACAATTTGTAAATGTGACCTTCCTGGAACAAGCAGGTTATTTGTATGAACCAATAAAAACAACCCACCATTTGAACAAATCAATCAGTGAAGGCAACATTTACAACTTTACTTCTCTTAGTCACTGAACTAACCTCAAATACTTCATTCCTATTAGTTCATAATAATTCAAATAAATCTAAACTGATATAAAAATAAACTGATTATACTTTTATATATAGAGTATTTATAATTCTTCTATAGTTTTCTTAAAGACCACATCAAAAACCAATCACTCATTAATAATCATACTCACATTATAGTCTTATTTACTCACACAAATGTCCATTTATTTAACTATGTGCAAATGAAATATTGCACATTCAACTATCTTTTAGGTAACATTCAAGTTCAAAATCAATATTTTACCTTGGCTGTGCAAAAGTACCCAGCTTGTATATCCACTGTCCCTCGCTCTTACTCTCTTACTAGGTTTTACATTAATTTGTTCCTCCCTTCACTGAGCCTTCCCCTTGTCTATACCCCAAAAACACGCTGAGCTAGGCTCTGAATTATGTTCTTTTTAACCCCTTCCCACCGCAGTCCTTTTTCATTTTTGCGTTTTCATTTTTCACTCCCCACATTCAAAAATCTGTAACTTTTTTATTTCTCCATGTACAGAGCTGTGTGACGGCTTATTTTCTGCGTAACAAAATGCACTTCAAAATGGTGGTATTTTATATTCCATGGCGTTTACTGGGAAGCGGGGAAAAAATTCCAAATGCAGTGAAATTGGTAAAAAAAACACATTTGTGCCGTATTCTTGTGGGCTTGGATTTTATGGATTTCACTGTACGCCCCAAATGACAGGTCTACTTTATTCTTTGGGTCGGTACAATTACAGGGATAACAAATTTATATAGGTTTTATAATGTTTTCATACATAAAAAAAAATTAAAACCTCCTGTACAAAAATTTTGGGGGGGATTTTGCCATCTTCTGGCGCTAATAACTTTTTATACTTTGGTGTACAGAGCTGTGGGTGCCGTTTTTTGCGGATTTTGATGACGTTTACAATGTTATCATTTTTTTTTTAATGGCAAAAAAGTGCCATTTTCGATTTTGGGTGTCTGTACGATCCTATCATATACTGCCATACTACAGTATGGCAGTATATGTGGATTTTACTCCTCATACATTACAATGTGCTGACAGAACACCTGTGCCGGCACCGAACATGGGTGTTACCGGTAAGCCTTTGCTGCAATATGCAGCAAAGACTTACCGGCTATGGAGAGGGCTTGGCCCGCGAGCCCTCTCCATGCACCGGGACCCGGCATGTGACGTACTATTATGTCACATGTCGGTAAGGGGTTAAAATGTACATATGAACTGTGGGTTGGTATCCCCTTCCTGCTATTCCTGCAATGTTCACCAATTCTAGTGCGTGCCTTTTGACCCTTTCTCGCTCTATAACCCAACCTATATGGATAAATGAATAAATAGACAACATTAGTCATATATCTCGATTCATATTGGGGGAGATTAATGAAGCTGTCCATTGCAACCAATTACAGCTCAGCTTACATTTTACCAGTACTCATGAATATTTTAAAGGTGAGCTGTAATTGGTTGCCATGGGCAATTAAAGTACATTCTTACTGTTAGGCAGCTTGATATATCTGCCCCATTTGTTCTTAAAAACTATCTTATGACCATTAATTTCCACCTTATTATCATTTACCATATTTCAATAGTCTGCCCTTTTTATTCTTTTTACACAGCTTAGACCTACTATAATGAATAAAGCCCTCATTATATCCTTTCTTATTTCCCTCAACCTTCTTTCCTATGTAACTATTAGTCATCATATCCTTCAAGATTACCAGAAAGGGATATATGGAGGAAATAGTAAATATGTGATGAATTGAATTATGGAAAGTATGAAAATAATATATTAAGGTGCCAATTAATGTGTAAAATTTAGATGTAATTTATGTTATTAAACTTATAATAGTAATAATGGAGGGGTTTTATGTATTAAATCAGAAATATTTAATGAATTGATTTTACTATAAGTTTTGGGAGTAGGTATAAAAGTTGACAACTGATGTAAATCATGCCCTGATAGAAGCCATGAAGGTGAAACCCAGGATCGGCCATGGATGATTGGCATCCTTGTGGTTTTTATATGAACATTTTAATATTTTACTGAGTATCATACAATAAAAATACTTAAATTTTTGATAGCATGATATGCTATGTCTATGTGAGTCTCCTCTACTTGGCAAGCTCAAAAGAATGATGTTTGAGGCTGGAAGAGGATAAAGGATAATGTCCCTGACTGTCCCTGTGTCTGAATGGTGGCTTATTCTTGTAGAACAATTCCTGATTGTGTACTTGTGAAGATTCTATGATTATTTCTGAAATATGTGAAAGTGAAGTTGTTGTTGGAACTTGTGAGCTCCGGACACATTATTTTACAGTATATATAACTATAAATCAATATAGTAATAAAGCAATCAATATCTAATGAAAATGCAACACATATAGGAAAATGTGCACACTTTTTGCATACCTTTACTTCAATATTGCAATATCTTTATATTGATGTCTAGCCTAAATTACCCACAAAAGGTTAATACTAGTGTAAAGGGTAACAAGAGAGAATTGTTATTTTATGATGGCACTGTCTTTAAATAAATGCATTAAGGAAATATTCAGTTCTATGTGGGGCACTCAGTAGAAGGCTTAGACTTGTTTTAATGTAGGAGCATCAGAGAGTGTTGGTTGGAAGCATACCAGAAGTTCATGGCACATGTATAATAAAAGCAATTTGAAGTGTCTAGAAAGCATGAGGACTGAGTGCTAGTGAAAACCTCTGCATGGCCTAGGGAAGTTTTATTATACAACATACTGCTATAAAGAATGACATAAATACTGTATGCTTATGTAGACACTAAACAACAAAGCGAGTTTTTGTATTATGCTTACCAAATTCTTGTGGTGTCTTAAAGCCTCCACCCTTTGCAGTGGTTCTTCGGCATTGGTGGACAGGTATGCTGTCTATAGGTAGATAACCGATGCAAGAGCAATTATATGCACATTTACTAATAAGCTTACAGCTTACTTCAGAAAGAAAAGCTTTCTTTTTAATAACAAACCTGCCTTATTTTCAGCATAAGCAAGAATGGACCATTGCTATTCATCTTGTTATCCAATAATTTTTGAGAAAATGTTAACATTTTTAACATTTTAACATGGATAACACTTAACACTAAATGTTGGGGTTTGGTGAATGAGGGGCCCAAAGAGAAACAACCAGTAAGATTTTTAGGAGCCCTTTTATATCTAGGTAGCCTCTCTGGTCTAATCCCACTGTAACAAAATTCCCTAGATTTCAATCCAATGCAATATCTGTTCTTGGGATGTACAGGAAAAAGCTTGTTTAATCTATGGAGACCTAAACCTGCAACTCACTAAAAGCATATTTTAAAGTGGATACATGCTTCAAATACTCATTGATAAAACAGATCATGTCATACTTTCATCTACAGTACAGGCAGTCCCCCACCCGACTTTCAGACTTTCCTAGTTACAAACGGACCTCTGGATGTTGGTAATTCAATGTACATTAGACCTAGGCTACAATGATCAGCTGTAGGAGTTATAAAAGGTGTCTGTAATTAAGCTTTATTGTTAACCCTGGTTCTTATGACAACCCAACATTTTTAAAATCCAATTGTCACAGAGACCACTAAAAATTTGTCTGTAGTTACAATAACAACCTATACAGTTCCGACTTACAAATTCAATTTAAGAACAAACCTACAGAACCTATCCTATGTAATCCGGGGACTGCCTGTATATCAATACAAATATATAGCCAGAAAGGACACAGGTCATATCTTATATAATGCATTTTGCTTACTTTAAGTTGAACTAAATGACACTTACCTAACAGAAAATCTTTAACATTCTTTATAAGTTCTTTAGAGCGATTTTTGTCTGCTTCCATTCGACTCATTGCTTTGCTTAGTGTTTTGTTTAGTCGGGAAGCTTTTAACTTTGTGTCTTCTGCTAGCTGCCTGATGTTCTTTATCTTAAAGCCAGAACATAAGTCTTTTACTCATTGTATATTGAGGTAAAATTAATATTAATTTGTGAAGTATAGATATAGATAGATATAAACCACAGTAACATTTATCGGTGAGGATAAAGGTTCATAAAGTCAAAAGTTCACAACGAGAACATTACATAAATAGACCTTAAAGTTGGCAATTAACTGGTTCCGGACCACCCAATGTCAATTTAGAGCCAGCAGTCTGGGTCCCTAAAGCCCACATAATTTTGTATTTAAACCACTTTAGGGTGCTGTCATGTCCCCAGCTTTGGGCAGCTGCTGGGGAACCTGGAAATAAGTTTTATTTGTAAGGGCTCCAGCAGGTACGCTGACTCTATCCCATTGATCATCCCATTGATCATGTGATGAAACACGTGCTTGCTGGGATACCAGTACTGAGAGGCTGCTACTGGGTCTGTCTAGACAGATTGCAAGTGCCGTACCAGAATAATACAAATATTAAAACCTCTTAATAATCCTGGTTTGTCATGTACAGGTTGCACTGATTCTTATCACTTGCGCACAAAGCGTTGCTTATTATCTTTTTAACATAGCAGGATAGTAACTGCTTCACTTTCTTACCGCCTCTCCTTGCAAGTGCCATGTGACTGTGAAATATGCCTATTTTGGGTACTGTCTGAAGAAACCTGGTCTCATTACTACAGTGTATTCCTACAGTAAACACTTTTCATGGGCAGAAAATGCATTGCTTTAAGATTGTCTGACCCCAATACTCCCACTTTCAGGATGCGGAGATCCAATATAATCAGATGCTACTTTATGAATCTATGAAATTTAAACACAGAAACTGTTCAGATAAGCTTAAAGGGGTATTCCCATCTGGGCATTAACATTTAATTTCATTTATTTGCCTTATGTAAACTGTGTAATGATAATTTCTCCTAAATGTAGCAATGTTGTCCCTTAGAAACCAGAAAGCTTCCCCGGATACGACCACCTCACACTCTGGCAGCAATGGCCAGACATGCGCTATTGAGCCCTGCTGGACCACCTGGATTCAGCGTTCATTACCACAGGATGGCTGTAGGATATGCAGTAACTTCTGGACATTACATATACTAAAACTTTTAGTTCCTTTGTGCAATCCCTCCAGCAGACGTGGTCATATCCAAGGACACAGTCTTGTTACTAAGGGACCATATCACTAAATTTATGAGAAATTTTATGCACACAGGTAATTTTTTTTAATAACATCAAATTGAAAAAATGTATATGTATGGCAGATTAATTAAATTGAATTTGTATGCCCAGACGAGAATACCCCTTCAACCGAAGCTGAGGGAATTGCTGCAACTCAAATTGTATTATTTACTCTCCACGTAGATACTCACTCTCTAAACTACTGTTACAGACATGAGTGGGTCATGTTATTTAATGAAACTCCTTTTGAACCTCCTCAGTCCCTAGCTGGCTTGATGGTCATACCTGCCGGAGATGGGTGGATTCCACATATACCTAGATATTGTCTACATGGCTGTGAGATACTAAAACTTCGGAAGTACCACAGAGTCTACAATACTTTGTTAACAGTTTTCAGTTTATTTTTTATTTCATACTGCTGATTGGTATATGTTCAACTAAACTCCTGGCTCTCATCAGCATAGCAGCTTATCTCAGACATCATCTCAATATGGAAAGGCAAATTGGGCTCTCCATCGTCGATAAATGTATAACTCGTATAACTCTTTTCTGTTAAATATTTTTTTTCTTCTCTTCAATAAACAGGTTTAAAAACATAGCAAGATAGCTGAAAAGACTTCTAAAATTGATCAAATAGTAAAACTGAATTAAAAGTAAGAGAATATTTCCTTATTTACGAGCGTTGGAAAGAAACTCAATGGGGAAGATTTATCAAGCTGTCTGAAAGTCAGAATATTTCCAGTTGCCCATGGCAACCAATCACAGCTCCTCTTTAAAATATTCATGAGCACTGGTAAAATGAAAGCTAAGCTGTGATAGGTTGCCATGGGCAACTAGAAATATTCTGACTTTCAGACAGCTTGATAAATCTTCCCCAATCAGTCTTCAATCTTCCCCTCAAAAGAACTTATTAGTGAAATGTTTAAAACAGCTATTAACAGTCTTTTCAATGTTTTAGTATTTAACTATTTTATGAGATTTCACTTACTTTTAAAAGCCAGTGACATACCTTAGCCAGTAATGTAGAATGGGAATACAGCACAATTTTAGCTTTTGTACCCACAATTGCTCTTTTCATTGCACAAAACAGTCAATGTTTAATATAGGATACTATTTTTTACTTACCTGCTTCTCAGCTTCAAGCAAATGAATTGCAACACTTTTTAACTTTGCATCTGTTTCATTAGCTTTTTTTAAGCCATCTTTGGCCAGTGGCAAAGCTCCATTGCAATCTGGTCCCCCACATTTTCTCTTTCCAAACTTATCTCTGCATAATGCTCCTCCACATGGTGCAATATCACATGGAAAGTCCCAGACTGTTCCACAAACCTATGTACATAAATCACATTTAGTTCCCTCACATAAAGTCTTTCTTTATAAATGTCATAGGTATAGTTTTGCTAAATGTAAACTGGTTTTTACTCACCTAGTATGGCTGCATATAAAAATTGTTGTCATTTGCACCCTCTTTTGTAAAAGTGCGCAGAGTGGGAATTAAGATAGTGGTTAAAAAATGGTACCATAGTTTTTTCCGTTGTGTATTTTTTCTGAATTTGCAAAAATTCTGCATGGCCATTGCTATATAAGCTGTTCCCTAACCAGTGGTTCAAGCGACATGTGTGGATAGCATACCACTCTTTTAATATATTAATATTCAGTGGAACAATGCATCATGAGCGGAAGTCAGTCTTGCTCCCATGTGCTTTGCTTTTAATATATTGATATTCAGTGGAGCAATGCATCATGAGCAGAAGTCAGTCTTGCTCCCATGTGCTTTGCTGTAATTAGTGCCAAATATATTAAATGCCATAAAATTGTATTTTATATAACATTTTATAAAGTTGCATTGATACATACATCCTGTCACGGGTGCTCTTGGGTCGTGGGCTCACCCATGCTCCTCTCTGTGCCCCAGCGCCCCTGCAGCTGTAACTTACCCGCCCCCGATCCTGTCTCCGATCCATAGGCCGTGCCGGCTTAAGAAGATTTTAAGGGCCAGCGCACCGTTAATTGGCGCTGGGCATTTCCCAGAATCCCTTATTAACCAGCCTCTTCCTGTCATAAAATGTGGTGGGAAGTAGGTCCATAAAGACACATTTTGGGTGCCAGAATTATACAGTGCTTGACACATTGACCCCAGCATTACTCAACCAAAACCTGCTCTTTTTAAAATTAATCACAGCATATAAAATGCTACATTGCTTTAACCCCTTAACGACACAGCCCTTTTCCATTTCTGTATTTCTATTGTTTTACTCCCTGTAATATGTGGGTTTTTCCTTCTACCTGCTCTAACTAAGAATTGTTCTGTGGAAATGCAGAGTCCAAACTTGGAGAAAGGCTTATTTAATTAAGAAGGTATAATAGATGACTAAAAAAAAAAAAAAGTTGTAATACAAAATAAAAAGCCTCCTCAATGTCCTATTCTGGGATTTACAGATACACACAGTATCTGACTACACTCAAGACTACATGACTAACAGACACAAGACTATATAATTAGTCCATCATTAGTATGTTAGCTCTCCACTACTCCTTGACCATACATATATAGCTCAACTGCTATCACAATCACACCCACAGATGCTCATGACTCCACCCCTACTCGGATATCTTCCGGCCTTCATGATGACTTGTCGCCAATCAGCTTCCGGTAATAGGATATTGGCCTCCTTGGTGTCGTCATTTACTCCTTCCTCAGGATGGCGCTCTCGTACTTGGAATTGGTATCTTTCCCTCAGGCCTTTGTCCCAAATGGCTTGGTTGACTTATTTATTGCCCACCGGAAACAATAAGGTTGCCCATGGGAAAGTGTCCATGTATCCCCTTTTCACAACAGATGTTTGTTTATTGCCCTCCTGAGTCAATAGAATTAGGCCTGCAACAACACAGCTCTCCTGAGAACCAGGATATTGATGCCTTTGATCTATGCCCCAAGTTAATGGATAAATCCTTCCTGTGGAGATTCCACAGGATATTCATTGAGAAAGGGTACCTAGGTGGCCCATGATCCATTACCAAGTCTTTTATGGCACCACTCCATGGCTTCAGGCAATGTCCATCTGGTGGCCGGCTATGTCAGTGTCCATATTATATGAATCTCAGTATCAACTTTAATATTCAAATATAACACTCCCCATCTCCAAAATGCCAGACACTTTTTATATATCCATTTACAGAAATGAATATGGCTTGTTTTCTGTGGGACTTTTTAGTGGCACCATTTAATATTCCATGCAATGTACTGGGAAACTGAAATCCATTAAAATTGTTGAGAAAACTTTTACAGCTTTCACTGTGTGGTCTAAGCAGCGCATCCGCTTCATTAAATGTACCGTACTAGGAAGCTGAAATCCAGTAAAATTGATGAGAAAACTTTCATAGCTTTCTCTGTGTGGTCCAAATAAGGCATCCCCTTTATTCTTTGCTCTATTTACGTACAATCACCAAGATACCACATTTTTATAGTTTTTATTATGTTTGGAGCTGAACTTTGTACTTTGTTTTCATTGATATCATTTTGGGAACTGTACAACCTCTTAATCACTTTTTATTCCAATTTTTATGGGTGGTAAATGGTTAAAAGGAAATGAATTGGACAATTTTTTTTCATTTTGGGACACAGGGGGGTTGATTTGAAGTTTAAGGTTATTTTGCTTTATTTTTATTTTTTTACTAATAATAATTAGTAAATAATAATAACAACTTTAAGAGTTATTTTTATTTATATTATGAGCATCACACATTTTCAACTATTGACAGGTTTCCAAATCTGATTTTATAATTAACATTACTAGTTCCATTCACTTTTAAAAGGATATAAAAGTCAGCAAACTGCATTGAGTCATGGGGGGCATCTAAGTCCACGTATCATTATCATCATTATCTCCTCTGTGCTTAGCTCTTTCCCTGCTGACAAAGATTAGCTTGGAACATGGGGTCATCTAAGGGCTGCATGAGCGAAGGGTGAGGAAGAGGTAATAGAGGGAAGAGAAGATAATAATGATGATGACAACACAGGGACTCAAACACCCCCATGACTCAAAGCAGCTGGCTGGAAGGGAGCCAGGTATACTTTTATATATTTTTAAAAGTGAGTGGAAGCAGCAATTTTGAAATAGTATTAAAACGTTTATGGGAACATTTCATTCAATGAAAGTTTGTGATCCAGATGACAGGTTCCCTTTAACTATTTAGACCCCTAGGTTTCTTTAAACCCATGGGGTCTGTTCCCTCATACAATATACTGCAATACTACTGTTTATTACTGTATATTGCCTATGTAGTAGATCTGAATTAGAGCCTGCCTCTGTGAGGCTCATAGGAACAGCTCACCATCCCACAATGAGTTCTTGGGGACTGATGACCTTATCAATTATGGGAACTTGCCATGGCCAAAAAAACATTTACTTGACACGGTTGCGTTCACCTGTGTAAATTAAAATGTTAACGTATGTGATCAGAGCTGTCAGCGTTAATGGCAGATGTCTGCTGTATAATATCAGAGGCACTGACCTGTATAGAGCGGACTTAGTCTGTAAACATACTCCCACCTCCAAAAGCTATTTTTTTTATATGCAACCAATAAGTGGAATCTTATTTTATAGCCCTAGTCTTCATTTCAAGTGCTACTTTAATCAATACATTCATAACAGACTCAATCCAACATTCAGGACAATCGATAAATCCCCCCCCCCCCCCAATATGCATGAACAACAATTTACTGATCGTATGCAAAAAGATATCCAAACAAAGCTGCAAATATTTTTGAACAAGGTTTCTTACCATTTCATTCATTTTGCTTATTTGTAGAGATTTCATTTTCTTTAGTTTGTCAAAGTTTTGTTTGTCTTTTGTGTCCAGGTTGCTTATAGCACTTAAAATGTTTTTCCTAGTTTTTGCTGCTATCTTGATGATAGGAGTAGCATTTCTTGATATTTCTACAGCAGATAAAGAGGTTTTGTAGTGTTTGGTGATCTTGTCTAAATACCCTTGAATGTCTGTTAAGAAAGAGAAACCATTTATTATGGCACCATCTTACTTAAAGGGAACCTGTCACCAGGAGACCCTTTTGGGAGGAGCTGGAAAGGAGCAGTTCCCCCCCACCCTTGGGATTCAGCTTCTCCATGTGACCTTTTCAAATATATGAAAACACCCATCACTGGGCTTAGCGACGCCCCCTGCTCCTCTACGGCCAATCCCGAGTGTGGGGAGTTATTCATATATTTGAAAAGGTCACATGTTTCCCAAGGGTGGGGGGGAGCTGCCCCTTTCCAGACCCTCCCTTTTGGCAACTGCCTAGTCACACAGCAGATGCTAATGAAAGGTACAATATAACATATCTTTTTTCTGTAAAACCATTTTTTTATACAAAAACACTTTGGCAGTGTATGTACTATGCTCTGTGGGGACTGGGGGAGTGCTAAAAATGGGTCTCCTGGTGACAGGTTCCCTTGTTATGGAAATATAAATGATAGAAACATTGGAAAAACAGTATGTTAATAACAAAATATTAAAACAATAACATGTTTAACTATTTAACTTAGAAAACTTTAATATTTAATTTTGTAGCTCATGTAACTTTACAAAAGCTCAAATGAGGCATCAAACCAGATAGACAGCAGATTTCCTATTGAAATTTATTTAAAGAAAAAAAGTCAACCATAGTAGGAGTGGTAATGCCAGTCATATTAGTTTAATCATGAACATTTTTAAAATAAACAAATAAGTATAGAATTTTGCCGGACTTTGCACATTCTTTTCAGTATAGTGTAAAGTGTCCGTGACACAATTGTGTCGTGGCTGCACTATGCCTGATGCAACATAACATTCTGCACTGTATAGGGCATTCCGGTGCATATGTCGGACCATGCACCACATTTATCATGCAGTGTCCAACAGAATTATTTTGCATGCTCTATGTTAAAGGTGCACCAAATAAAAATTTGTGCACTTTGTTGGTGTAGTGCATGGGTCGCAATATTCATGAAAAACATGCGCCACAATTCATGAATCTACTGCACCCTGCATACACTACAGGTAAACTTCACCTTGGGCAATTTGCACGGTTTTTGATAAATGTGGGCCAATGGCTCCACCGCTTCTGTTTCTATAAGACTTGAAGTGCTGACATCACAGTCATTTTGTATTGGATCACTAAGCCAATACCTGGCTAATCAGTGGCCTAGGGGTCACAAGCCATTCATTCGGACATGGCCGTTGAGTCCAGGAATTGGTGCAATGGGCATGTGCAGGGGTAACATAAATTTGATGTCAAAGTACTTCAAATTCAATGGGATGTAAGTATTTGTTAAATCCATGGGGTGTCCTCCAAGAAATTATGTTTTCAATAGGTTTTAGGTTAACACACACCATGGGGAGATTGATCACTACCCTTCTTCTAGTTGGTCACAGATTTTTGCATAGAGACTTTTTTGCATATTTTTTCCACTGTTTTTCAATGTATTTGTTGTATTTATCTTACAAATCCAGCTGTTTAGACTCAGGTTAGATGTATTCCCCAACTGGGACTTTAAAAAAGTTGCAAATGCTAGACAGCACTGACCCGTCTAACTTCACCCCCTTGAAAAAAAACATTTGCATTAAAAACTATGTAAAAATGTGTGTAAAAACATTTTTGATCTAAAATACTTTACTTTGCAAGCTGCTATTTTTGGAAGAAATTTTTATTTTTTAACAAAAAAAATGACAAGTGAACTGTATTTTGGCTGCATTATGCAGATAATATAACTAAAAGCATTACATAAAGAAAGGGTAGATTTATTGTACAACTGACTGAGACTTTTTTGTGCACATCCTCCATACCAGGAACAATGTTAGACTAACAGGCACAGGTGCAATTTAACACAAGGAGAATCCACCTTAAGCTGAATTTACACAAACATATGCCTGCCGGGTCGTAGCCAGGTGGGCATACATCCACCATGATGGAGAGGAGGAGGGATGATCCCTCCCCTCTCCATAGAAATGCAAGGCGAACGGGCCGTGCACATGGGGAAAGATAGGACATGTCTTATCTTTTCCCCCTGTACGGAGCGGTACAGTGCCCCACGTTTGTGGCACCATATCGCTCCGTGGAGTCATTGCCGTCTTTTGGGGATGTATGTGCGGTCGTTTAAATGCGGCCTTAGGCAAAATAAACTAAGGAACAAGACAAAAAAAGAAACTAGAAACAGTAAATAAATCTCGCTCCATGAGAGGTTTTTTAAAAAAGCTGAAATCCCCTTTCATTATTTACAGTTATTTGTACTTTTAGTATAGTATTTAATTCTTATAGAAAAAAAATTTGTTACTGAACTGCAACAATTACTTTCCATATACTTCCAGAGAGATCAAAGAGGTTGTGTAATTAGAATTTTTACCTTTAGACTTGATTGTATTTTCTTTCTCTTTCTTTTTTTTTATTTTGCTGAGTTCAGTAAATAAATTGCCAATCTCTTTCCCCATATCTGAAATTGTTCTATTCATTTTCACAATTTCCTCAAATTTTCCTACATCTGGAACCTTTAATTTATTCACTTGTTGTCTGTAAAATATAAGAAAATAGAAAAGTTCAGTACAAAAAATGGATGCGCCTTTATAAACTTGCTTAAAGTGACATATTATATTATGCTATATTTAACTTATTAGTATGGATGAGCAGACCCATTTAGGTTGGGGTTTGGCCAAGATGTTATGAAAAAATCTATTATAAATTACAAATATTCTGCTGATTGTGATGGGTATTGCAGACTTACATTACATTTATGATATGGCTCTATTCATAATAATTAGCACATTGGCTATCTAGATTCTAAGATTTGTCCATATCTGAAATTTAATTTACATAACTTGACAGTCAACATTATCTAAAAGGTCCATGATAAAAATTAAAGTGAAACTAGACGGATTCCACAAAAAAATATAAAATATGAAAATTACCGTATGTTATCATAGAATTTCTTTACTTTATTGTACTTATCAGGTGAAAGAAGAGGACTCCGAAAGATCTTCTCAATGGCAGAAAGTTTATCTTTGAGTATACTCATCTGGACATCACAGCCAGCTGGTGATCCAGTGGGACCAATGTTGGCAGCTAATCTTATGAAAGCATGGACTGAAGTTGACAGATCAGATACTTCTGTATCATACTGATCAAAGCACAAGTGACATCGTGGACATGCAGGAAATTCTTGTTTGAATTTAGGTGCACATTGGTCACAATTTCTTCCAATGACCCCAGGTTTGCAGTTGCATTCACCAGTTTTCTTATCACAGAGGGGTTTCAGAGTACCATCCAAGTTACACTTACAAGCTAAAAAGAGACAACAATATAATGGCATAAATTATAAACATTTTGCTTTGTTTTATTTCTGAATAGTAAAAGTTGCTAAATATATTATGTTGCTGTGTAAATATGTTATATGTTTACTATGAGCAGATCGAAAGCCATGAATTGGCAATAAAAATAATATTCCATGTTTGATCATGATGGGAGGAGGTGCTGTAATACACATTGGGGGTCATTTACTAAGGGCCCGATTCGCGTTTTCCCGACGTGTTACCC
Organism: Engystomops pustulosus; assembly: GCF_040894005.1. Classification (NCBI taxonomy): domain Eukaryota; kingdom Metazoa; phylum Chordata; class Amphibia; order Anura; family Leptodactylidae; genus Engystomops; species Engystomops pustulosus. The sequence goes on along the minus strand of NC_092414.1, from coordinate 116,127,359 downwards.
GAATATTTCCGATTTGCGCCGATTGTACCTGTATTGCCCCGGTTTTTTGGCGCACGCGATCGGATTGTGGCGCATCGGCGCCGGCATGCATGCGACGGAAATCGGGGGCGTGGCCGAACGAAAACCCGACGTATTCGGAAAAACCGCCGCATTTAAAACCCGAAAAAGTGTCGCTCCGGAAGCGCTTACCTTCACCTGGTCCGAGGTGGTGCATTCCGGCGCGTTGAAATGATTTTCAGCGCAGCAGCGCCACCTGGTGGACGGCGGAGGAACTACCTTAATGAATCCCGGCCGGACCCGAATCCTGTGCAGAGAATGCGCCGCTGGATCGCGAATGGGCCAGGTAAGTAAATGTGCCCCATTGTGTCCAAGCAGGAATAATAAAAAAATGGTCTTACACTAAGGCAATCAGCGCTTAGTACACCTTCAGACTCAAGCTTACCATAAATATTTTACAGCCTCTACCTTCATGTACATAATAGAACATCTTAAACCAAACAGATAATTCTGACAATTTTATGTGTGGATGTTATATATCAAAATGTATTGATAAATTTTTATATATATATATATATATATATATATATATATATATATATATATATATATTGTATGCATATTTATTATAACTTTGATACAGTTAATCCAGATATATGATTGCCAGTTTACTATCAAGTTTGGATTTTTGCTGCACTTCAGGAGTTGTAAGAAATTTCATTCTTCTTAAAGGAGTTTTCTCTCTGTCAACTCCATAGAGATGAATGAAGCAGAATGGACATGCGCGGATGTCTGCTCCATTCATCTTGAGGAGCAACGAGGGGTCCGATGGAGGTAAATCGGACCCTGTTGGATTTCCTGTTCTTGTGATTTGAGACCCCATGATAAATAATATGAGGATGATACCGTCTACATTTGTATTAGTAGAAAATAAAACTACTGCAGCATTATCCTTGCCATTATAACATCTCTGATACTCCAGTCACATCCAGAGCAGCATTCTTATAACTTCCATTAGATAATACATAATATTCCAATCACATTCACAGCAACATTCTCATATCTGTCCTTTGATTGTCTTTTGCATTTTAGTGACATCCAGGGCAACACTCCAGTCAAACCACAGCTGCTATTGTTTGGTCATCTGTCATGACTACAGTACTGCATGTCACTGGATTATCAATCTGTCGTTAAATCATCTCCAATATTGCAGTCACATCCAGAGCAGCTGTTTCATATATGCAAGTATTTGTCTACCACAACCACTCTGCTTTACGGGATGAGAAAACGACTATTTAGTGGGAGAAAGAGAGCAATCGGCCCTTATGGCTTACAAACACAGAGATAGCACCACTCTGCAGCAAGACAGTAATAACCCTCCAGCATGTGGACACATGGTGGAATACACATCATACCCCAGCAGGGCCACCTTCTAATGACTCCAATCACTATAGCACCTACTCCAACAGCCCAGCTACAGGACCAGGAGAAGGTAGTGTGAACATGGGTGGATACAGGAGCAGAGCAAGGAAGAGGCCAGAGGAATATCTGTGCAGTACCTCTATCATTATAATTATTAATACCACTATCATTTTATATATATATATATATATATATATATATATATATATATGTACATATATCAGCAGTTATTTACTAAGGGTACTACAGCCTGTATTGAATGTATCATATAATAGCGCCTTAACTCGTGTCACTTTATACCAAAACACTTGAGCATCCAACAATAGTTAAAATATAACAACAATGAAAGACCCTACAACCAAGATAATTGAACTGCCTCAATTTTAAATATTTCTTTGTCATTTTTATTTTTGTTGTTGAAAACAATGTAAGAAAGCCTTTCATAACATAAAGATAAAAATTGTATCCATGATAAGGAAGCAGTAACTCACCACCAATACTGACAAGATGTAATTAGACATACTGTATTACACTTACGTGTACATTGAATGGCTGGATTTCCATAGTGATTTTCCTCACATTGGTCACATTTTCTACCAGTGTACTTTGGTTTGCAAAGGCACTGTCCTGTAAACTAAAACACATAAAACAGGATTAAAATTTATGTGGGAACATTGAAGTGGCAACAGAGCCACTGAAAGCCACTTAATGTTGGACTCAAAGTAGTCAGGCCACATCAGATAATATCCATAACTTTTATGGAGAATCCAGGCGATACTACCCTTTAACAAACTACATTGTTCCTTTAAAAAAAAAAAAAAAAAATCTTTTAAGGACACCTGTAATAATGTCTCTATAACTGATTCTGTCACCACTACCTGTTTGAGCAGCTGAATTAATACATAAATCTTCTAAAATCATGTGCTTTATTATGCAAATGAGCCTGGTCACAAGGAGAGAGAAAGTGATGTCATCCCTCCACTCTCCTTCCCCTGCTCATGTCTGTGTGTAATGTATAGTAAAGCATTGCTAGTGCTTGTGTGAGAGACACAGACATCACCTGACATCTCTGTCCTCCCTTACACATGGCTGCATCCTGCAGCAGTTGTATCTCTCACACACACACAGACTGCAGGGGGCACCACAGTGAGAACCAGGAAGTATAGAGAGGCAGCACTGGGAGTGTCACTTCATTATGCGTATGGCCCATAGGGAATGTATAAAATACAGGCTAAATACGTGCTGCATACACCGCATGCTGCCGTATATACGTGCAGTATCCAGAACCAGTGAAAGGTGCATTCTGTCAGCCAATACTCAGCCATCCATCATTTGCCAACCCACTGTATTTTATACGGATATGGTATGGATATGGTGCAATACGTTGCCATACTGTTGCAATTTACGTCCAGAGTACAGAAAAGACCATATGGCTGTGTGCATGAGGCCTATCTCATACACACACAGGCTGCAGGGGGCATGGCCGCCAGAACCAGGGAGTATAGAGAGGCAGCCCCAGGGAGTGTCACATCATTATACAGGCTGTCAGTCATGTGTATAGGAGTATATCATACACACAGGCTGCAGGGGGCGCCAGCACCATAGAGGAGCCAGCACCAGGAGTTATACATCATTATACAGGCTGTCAGTCATGTGTATAGGAGTATATCATACACACAGGCTGCAGGGGGCGCCAGAACCAGGAAGCACATAGAGGAGCCAGCACCAGGAATGTCATATTATTATACAGGCTGTCAGTCATGAGTATAGGAGTATCTCATACATACACAGGTTGCAGGGGTGTGGCCTCCAGCACCAGGAAGCACATAGAGGAGCCAGCACCAGGGAGTGCCACATCATTATACAGGCTGTCAGTCATGTTTATAGGAGTATCTCATACACACACAGGCTGCAGGGGTGTGGCCTCCAGCACCAAGAAGCACATAGAGGAGCCAGCACCAGGGAGTGTCACATCATTATACAGGCTGTCAGTCATGTGTATAGGAGTATCTCATACACTCACAGGGCATATGGGGGGTGGGACCAGTAAGTACCAGGAGTTATACATCATTATACAGGCTGTCAGTCATGCACTAGGGGTTTAGCTGTGCCTTACACTCATGAACTAGCTGAATATGATAATGACTTATTGGACCCATCTCAGATCATTTCAATACAGCTTTAGGATCTGTTTTAGTTTACAGGCATGAAGAGAGACACTGTAGGCATAGGGGCAATGAATTCTAATGACAGTTTATGAAAATATATTTAGTTTTGAGGGTTAATTTGCCTGAAAGGTTCTCTTTAAGTAATCCCCTTTGTAGTGTATATACATATTACATAAATAGCCTAGTACAATCTTGGACATTTCAGTATACAGGCAGTCCCCGGGTTACATACAAGATAGGGTCTGGAGGTTTGTTCTTAAGTTGAATTTGTATGTAAGTCGAAACTGTATATTTTATAATGGAAGTTCTAGACATTTTTTTTTCTTTTGCCCCAGTGACAATTGGAGTTTCAAAATTTTTGGTGTAATTGGACCAAGAATTATCAATAAAGCTTCATTACAGACATCTTACAGCTGATCATTGCAGTCTGGGACTATAGTAAAGCATCCAGAGAGCTTCACTAGAGGTCACAGTGGGCAGAGGGGTCCGTCTGTAACTATGGGTTGTCTGTAAGTCGGGTGTCCTTAAGTAGGGGACCGCCTGTACTATTAAAAGCAGCATAGCATGTTGTACTTGATGTATTATACCTGATTGCATTGGTTTCCATAGGAATTATTCAGGTAACAGTTACAGGGTTTACATCCTTTTCCACTGGTAAAGCCCCAGTACCCAGAAACACATTTATCACAGCTAATGCCATCTACATTAGGTAAGCATGGGCACTGTCCTGTAGTTCTGTCACAGCCACATTCTCCAGCCTCCTCATAAATTGAGCAGTTTTGAGCCTTTGTTCCTATCATGTTGCAAACACAACCTCGGGGAAAAAGGAGTACATTATTAAAATGATTTTTAATTATCTAGCAAATAGAACAGGATAATGTCATATTCTCTGTCATATTATAAACAAAGTCTCTGGAAAATTTTGAGGGAGGGGGGGGGGGTGCAGAGGGAGCAGGGAGAGAGAGGGACCTGCTACTGCACAGTGTAATAGCCTCTAAATCCAGAGCATGTTGGGGCTAGGGTAATGCCCCCCCAAGTCTTTCTGGCTCATTAGCATGACTTAAAAAGTTGATTACAACAGTCACAATGCCTGGATCTATCACTATCTATCAGATCATTAAATTGATTATGCTATAGATATACAAAAAAAAAAAAAAAAAAATATATATATATATATATATAAGTATAATGATAAGACAAACAAGAACTAGAAAATTGGCATCATTATTCATTTTATAATGCTTACTTGTACAGTTTTGATGAAGTCCTGATCCAAAGAAACCAGGTAGACAGTGTTCACAATTGCGGCCATATGTGTTATTTGTACACTTCAAGCACTCCCCTGTAACCTTATCACAGGAGTCAGGGTCTTTTACATTGATATTGTTATTGCACTGACATGGTAAACACTGTTCTCCTTCTTCGACATTTCCATAAAATCCTTCAGGACATTCATTACAGTTCTTTGCTATGAAAAGATAAGTAATGTGATAGACAGTTTAAATAACTACTACTAATTGTGCAAAATAACCTTTACTGATTCAGAGTTAGGAGATGTTCTTTATTTAAAGGAACCCTACCATCTCGGATCTAGTGGAAGGTTCCTCTAAAAAATACCAATGGAGCCCTAGTATGCCTATTTGTGAAAGAGGCTACTAGGGCATGGAGTAGCCGAAGCTGAAGCCGGAGCTGCGCAGCCATCAGCTTTGCACAGATAGCCTATGCAGGGCACAGACGAGTGCGGCAGCTACCAGGAGCTGCGTGCTGACGATCTCAGGGTAGGAGGATCGAAAGAGGCTACTGGGCGTGGAGTAGTCGCGCTGTGTAGCTTCAGCTCCAGCTACTACACGCCCCAGTAGCCTCTTTCACTAATTTGCATATTAGGGCAATAAAAGAATTACAAACTTATTGGTCACTGAACGATTAGCCCTAAAAAGGGCTCCAATGGCATTTATTAGAGGAACCTGTCACCGGATCTACCTTAATAAGTAGATCCAAGATGGTAGGTTTCCTTTAAGTAGCTGGTTTCTCTCTAAATCAGGTTTAGACAAAAATTTACCATGTTTTAACTATACAGGTGGTCCCCTACTTAAGAACACTCGACTTACATATGACCCATAGTTACAAACGGACCTCTGGATATTGGTAATTTATTGTACTTTAGACCTAGGCTACAATAAACAGCTATAACAGTTATCACAGGTGTCTGTAATGAAGCTTTAGTGTTAATATTCATTCTTATGACAACCCAACATTTTTAAAATCCAATTGTCACAGAGACCAAAAAAGTTCTGGCTGGGATTACAATGATAAAATATACAGTTCCGACTTACATACAAACTCAACTTAAGAACAAACCTACAGACCCTATCTTGTATGTAACCCGGGGACTGCCTGTATATGAAATAGATCAATATATATATATAATTAAAAAAAATTTTTTTTTAAGGAATGTTACTTATATAAAGCTGCTACAAAACTAAACATTATGGACAGAAGGAATGTTATTTTCTAAGATGCTTGTAAAATTATTATTATTATTATTATATTATATTTATTTCTAGGTGTAAAATAATCCTATGCGATTCAACTATCTGATAAAGATTACCTATTAATTAATTTTAATTCTATATCACTATACATTTCAATACAAAAGGAAAATCTTCTGCAGCACAAATAGAAGCAAGAAAATGGTAGGTGCTTGAGAAAGGCTCAATACTGGAGCTGAAACATTGCTGCTATCATGGAATAAATCCGCCTGATCACTTTATATCCTTGGAATGCAGCTATCTTTTTATTTTTATACATTTCAATAGCTATATGCTATGCTATGCATTTGTTTGTAATCTGTACCTACAGTGTCATCATGTTTATTCTATTTTCTTGTATCTAATTCTTGTATCTTATTTTATAGCATTTTCCATTATGTTTTACAGTAATTATGTAAGCATTCTACATATTAGTTAAATATATTAAAAAGCATACAGCAGATAGTACATATTTGTTAAAAATGACTGTATTTGATCATGATTTTAGATACATTTTCACTGAAAGTTACCTGTATAGCCTTCAAGGCAGTTGCAAGTTACCTCCATAGTTTCATTATCTTGTTGACAAGAATGTGCAAAATACTGATTACTTGTAGGAGAACCTGGACACATGCAGGGCTGACATGGCTGTCCTATCACTGGATTACCATAGTAATTATCTTGACACCTGAGATGTATGATGTAAAAATGTGTTTGTTTAATTCACTTTAAAATTGCATTTCTTAAAAAACCAACATCTGGATGGGCATATTTGAGGTCATCTGAGGTCCACTAAAGGATATTATGCAGCTGAAGTACAGACCATTTAGCTCAGTAAACTTCTATAATCTATTCCTCTAGACCAGTGATGGCGACCCTTTTAGAGACCAGGTGCTCAAACTACAACCAAAATCCACTTATTTACCGTGAAGTGCCAACTTATTGCTCCTTCCACAACATTCAAACGTATAACCCCCCTTAGTACACCAATATTGTTAAAAGCATGAGGGCAAATTCAGACATGATTGTAGCTTCTCTCCAGGGTCTCTCTGTACAGGAAGAATCATGGGGCCAGCAAATGGCCTGCAGTTCCAATCAGTCAAAGATGTGTCACCTTAAAAGAGCATTAAGAGCACCATCTCAAGTTGTCTGGGACTGCAGGAAGATTCAAGTCCTGTCTGATGAACTCTGTTCTGGGTGCCCACAGAAAGGGTTCCGAGTGCCACTTCTGGCACCCGTGCCATAGGTTGGCCATCACTGCTCTAGACAGTCTAAATTACTCCACAAAGAGTAAATTCTCAACTTATATGGCTGTAAAGTTTGAGCTATAAATTTATTCAGTGCAAGAATTTCATTAATTAGGGAGGAGATTTGGACCTTATTTATTCATCTCCCAAAACAATTAAAAAAGGCAATGAATAAATTTTAAGTACCCCAAAACATAAGAAGTTACAAATTTAATTGAAAAAATGCTTTTGTAATTTATCAATGCAAAATACAACTATGTACTTGGACATTTAGAGCAAAGCCTTAAATATATTTCCAGACAATAATTTGTCTGACAATGTTTGACAATCTATATTTGATAAAAAGTAGTATAGTACATCTTGTAAGTTCTTTTCTGGCTTACTCAGTGTTAATAATAGACTGGATCTAATTCTGTTTTTTTTTTTTTGCAGCAGCAGCAGTCACTTCATTTACATCATGAGAAAACACCAGAGGTGCTTTCATTGCTGACAATAGACTATGTCACAGCTATGCTTTAGCCATTCAACCATCAATTAATTTACTTCTTTCTGATGTTCAAGCTCACGTAAAGAGATGCATAATCTTTAGGCCACATTCACACAAACGTGTGATTTTTCCAGATCTGTATTTTCGTGCTATATGAATCCGTATATACATTTTTTATCTGTATGTGCATGTATGGCACTGAATCCGTACTGTTACCATATAAAATACAGTGGCCTGGTAAATGATGGATGGCTGACAGAATGCACCTCCCACTGGTTCTGGGTATTGCACGTATATATGGCAGCGTATGGTGCACAATCTTATGCAGCCCGTATGCAACCCAAATTTTATAAGTTTCAGTTGACTTCTATGGGGTGTTCGGACACCAATACATAAGAAAATAGGACATGCTCTATATTTTTATGCAGCTCAAAAACGGTGTGGTACGGCATGGTGGTCAAAACGGCCATTCAATGGAAGGCTGTATTGCCCATTAAAAAGAACAGGGGCGTATGGTACCTGTATATACGGCAATATATACAGCTGTTTCCACACGTTTGTGTGAATGTAGCCTTACACTGTGATGTTTTCATACCGTTCACAGCTGGTCCCATTTGTAAATCCCTTGCAGTGTAAACAAACACCAGTAACTGGATCACATGTCTCCGAATTGCCATTGCATTGGCAGGGTCGACAATTTGGAAATCCAAAATATCCAGGCAAGCAGCTATCACAGCGTCGTCCTTGTATATCTCTACGGCAAGCACACTGTCCAGTTACCTGATCACATAATGTGCTGATTGACCCTTTGCTGTCACAGTCACATTCTATAAAATTAAAGAGAACATTAAGGACAATAGCACAGTACTAGTACTACATATACAGGTCTGCTATGTAGTAAAGGCAAGGCAATTTCCTGGCCCTTTATTTTAAAGAATCATTGGGGAGTGTGTATCAATCTGTCTACGTCAGAAAACTGGAGTAATTTAGACCCGAAATGCTGTACAACACATTTATTGAAGGTTTTAAATCACTTATAGGCAATTTTCCGACTTGTCCGAAAAAAGAGCGTATCCTCGGTAACTGGACAGAAAATAGCCCATGCGTCAGAAAATTTAGTCTGTGCTCCAGAGAATTCAATATTGAGGTGTAGAAAACTTGGCCAACTAATAGGAGGTGCAAAGTAGGGCTCACCAGTCTTATACTACACTATCATCAGCATCACATTGATTGATCTGGCTAATCTTAGATAATTCCTAATAGCATGTGACTTTAGAATAACTTACCTTGGCAACCACTTGGGCCAAAACCATAACTGCCCACAGAACACCTGTTGCAGCAGCTCCCAACCACATTTGGTTTACATTCACATTGACCTCCAAACTTACTGCAGGTAGAACTTAATGATCCTTCTGGATTACATGTGCATTCTGTAAGAGATATTTATAATGGTTTAATGCAATGTTTTTTTTTATTTTACAATGTATCCATGTTATTACAATACAAAAAAAATTAATACTTTAATATAGAACATTGTTAACTACTTTACATGAGTGGCCAAAAAAATTGTGCTCAGTTTGGCAGAATTATTGCTTGTAATGTGCCTAAAAGTTAGGAGGACTGCCTTGTGCCACATTTGCCACATCAACAGTATTTTTAAAAAGGCAGAATAAATTGGTGACTGTACCAGATTTCTTATTGTTAAAGTCCATCAGAAGAGGCCAATATAGCAAATTATGTCTGCCTTTGCATTTCCAACTGTTGTCTTTAGTTGAGATACTATTAATAAATATCATAATACTCTATATGAAAAGTAATCGATCACACATGAAATCTGAAAAAAATCTTTTTATGAACCTTTGTACATAGGATTACAGAGTGAGTTTCTTTAATGGGGTATTCCAGAAATTAGTCCGTAAAATATAAGCTTACATGTAATTAGTGGTTTTTTTGCTCCCCTTAGCAGAAAATGCTGCTGACATAGACTGTAATGAAGAATTAAAATGCTACTGGCCCTTTAATCAGTCCGTTAATTTCCTCCGCGCGGAGCAGATACAGGACAGAAGATGGCCGCTGTTGACATGTCCACATCACATGTCCTGCACCTGCCTGGGCAGGTCATGTGATCTTCACTATGTTTGGCTGTAATCGGTTGACTGTAATGCATCCAGAATGGTAGGTGTTCTGGTGATGTGCAGTGATGGCAGTTACACATCATTATTATGGTGACAAAGCAGGACAGTCTGTCACATTATCACTGGGGGCAGGAAATAATAGGGGGGAGGAGTTACTGAGAACTAAAGATTATGGGACCTGTAGTTTCCAGGTGGAGGACGTCTTGGTGATAACTCCTCATACTTTAGAGAGGCCATAAAATTTTGTGAATCATAAACTCAAACTATTTGAGCTACATTTTGTGACTAATGACATTGAGTTTTGTTATATTAAATTATTTATAGCATCATGAGTTTTTGTATCAGACGTTCATATTTCCAGAATACCCCTTTAAATATGCTACACATAGCTTCAAATATATTTTTCTGGCTGCACCTTCAAAAATCTAAATCCAGAGCAGCATAGTGGGAATAAAACTTATTCACATGGGTAAGTGCCAGGTATCAACAGACTTACTCTACAGGGTTAATAAACATCTTATCTTATTTTACCAGTTTGTCTTAGTGCTGCCCATTTTTTCATTATTGGATTTGTTTGTTGCTTTCAGTGACGATGGCAAAGACACCAGGGCATTTAAGGGGGTTGTCCACTTACAACAAATAATTGATATGACTTGTGTAAGCCAAACTTATGCATTTTTCCAATAAACTTTCTGTTATTCTAGATCTCTGCTTGTTGTTCTTCCAGTGGATAGACATCTGACTACGGTATTCTGATAAACGCGCAGGTGCACGAGCCGTTAGTATCACACGGCTTTGATTACTCTCTGTGATACTAACGGATCATGCACTTGCATGTCCATCTCAGATTTCTTTCAACTGAAAGTAAATTTCAAAGCTTTCTATAAAAGGACAACAAGCAGAGATCTAGAAAACTGTTAGGAATTGATACAGAACTATATTGGAAACTTGTATAACCTTTCATTACACAAACCATATCAATCATTTGCTGAAAGTGGAGAGCCTCTTTAAATCGATGAAGCAGAAGCATGTTAGTGCCAACATAACAGCAACTTGATGACCTGAACTGATTTTTAAAATCTGGGTTACGAACTCTAGCTACAAAATGAATAAACTTTATACTTATTTACTGTGACTTACATTACCTAAGGCAATGCCTCCTATTTAATTTAGTTTGTAGTGCCCAAAATAATATTCTGGGGAATGTATGCCTTCGGGCTCAGCATCAGATTGGAATGCACTTTTTAGAGGAATGTTATAAGGTTGTCTGCCTTTCAGGTATAGATGATGGAATACCAGACAAAGGAAATGCAAACCAGGGATATTCTTTAAAGAGGCCATATAAATATCATGGTTATTGTATATATACACTTCTCCATAAAAAAACAGTTGCATGTATCCATTAAGGTAGAGCAGAAACTTACTTAGAGCTCCATTGTGTATGCGGGCAGACATACTAAAAATGAGCCGCTCACAGACCTCTGGGAGAATTTGTGTTCCAATATCTGAAGCAATCTCAATGCAGTTATAATAATCATACTCTTCTAATTCTGATTCGGTACACAGATCACTTACAGACGCAATCTGAGGAATGAGGCCAAGCTGCCAGGAATATAAAATGACATTTAAAAGAAGCTATATACATTTTCAATCTGGTTATATATTGCTTGTTCATGTACTTGTATATATATAATTACACTTAGATAAAGACATGTTGTATATTGAAGATAGAAGCCATAGGATTTCTAAAGCGGTGTTAACAGCCTCCCTGACCTTAAGCTTTATTACTTAGCGACTCACCTCCGTCATATCACCTCTAGGTCTACAATATATGCGTTTAACAAATGGATGGAATGTGAGAAACTATGACCGTTACAACCGGCTACACTGATAATGGGGTCCCCCACCAGTTGGCTCGGTGCCAGCACTATTAGGTCCTATGCAGTTAACCCGAGATGTTTGGTATAGATGTAGGGTAGCCCCTATGCAGTCGTTGCTTACCCCAATACTTTTTACATCACACCTTCCGGATAGTCTCACCAATAGTTACAGACCTTGGGTGCAGGCAGGCACTTTTGAAATCCGGACTCTGTTAGATCCGCTCACACGTAAGATACTTCCACTTAGAGAACTTACCTATCACCAGATTAAATATTTTATTTCCTCTATTCTGGGGTGTGAACCTACCCCTATACCTACACCATTTGAATTGATTTGCTCAGAGGGTCTTTCTACCAAGGGCTTGATCTCCAGCCTGTACACCATACACAATGAGCAGACAAATGTATCACATCCTTACAGGGAATGGGAATAATGGTTGGGTAAACGTTTTACCCCTAAACAGTGGCAGAATATCTGGCATAGAACACGCCAATCGTCTATCTACACTCTATATACAGAGAACCAACTTAAAATTTTACATTGGTAGTATTGTACTCCCAACATACTTCTACATAGATTCTACCCGTCAGTTCCCAACCTATGTTGGAGGTGTGGAGGGTCTGATGCTACAGTGTTCCATATTTTTTGGAGTTGTCCTGCTTCATTTTGGCTGGAGGTTAGGTCCCTCATTGGGGGGATCCTTAACGTGCAAGTCCCACTGGACCCTGAAATTTATATACTCAATCTATATTCTAGTTCTCTCAGGGCTCCGAGTACCAGGTTGTTCCTACATATAATAACAGCAGAGCGATAATACTAGCGATAATTTCGAAAAAAGACCTGGACTCAATGGGATGCATATAATGCTAGATTAATTTCCTGAATGTTAATGAGTGATTACACTACTTGGGATGCTATCATACTTATGCCATACTATAAGGAAAACTTGATATATGTGACAACTGTTATTTTGTCTCTTTCTTGTTTATTGTGTTTTGCTACTGCAGAACCGTGTACTGGTTTTGGCTCTTTTATTTGCCTTCTCTGTATTTCAATAGTTGTTCTTGTTTTTAGAAAATACAAAAATAAAGAGTTGATTAAAAAAAAAGAAGATAGAATGGTCTTAAAATGCAGAGTCCCTCTTACCTATAATATCTTTCCACTGACATCACATACGGAGACACTAATGGAATGCAGGCAGGCTACAACTTGTAAACTGCTACATGAAGTTATACCTTTCTGTCTTTAAAGAAGTTTGTGCAGTAACTGTCATGCTTCCTTTTAGTTCCCTTAAACATTTACTAAGCTCTGAGAAAGATCGCACAGGACTTTTATAAACCTTTCCATAAAATAAAAAGGACATCATTGTTTAAGAAATTGCTACATTTTGGGGGTTATTTAGCATTAGGCAGGCGATAGTCCTATGAATGCCATTGGAGCTGTGTTGCCCATCGGATTTATTAAAGTGATGTTGGCCCTTCAATAAATCTCTCAGCAGTGTCTGCGATTTTTTTAATTTAATCACAAAATATGATTTGTTACTTACCGAATCAACTAGAATATAAAATTTACTATTAGTGTTTATGGGTAATGTTTGAGAAAAATAGACATCTATTAGGTATTCTTTGTCAGGGTCCAGGCAAACAGATGAGTTCAGCATAGCCAGCCTATGGAGGAAATATAACCATTAAATTCAGAAAAACATAATGGGGGTCATTTACTAAGGGCCCGATTTGCGTTTTTGCAACGTGATACCCGAATTTTTCCGATTTGCGCCGATTTCCCCTGGGATTTTGGCGCACGCGATCGGATTGTGGGTATGCATGCAACGGAAATCGGGGGGCGTGGCCGAACGAAAACCCGACGGATTCGGAAAAACCGCTGCATTTTTTAAAAAAAATGTGTTGCGGAGCATGCACTTACCTTCACTCAGCCCGGCTCGGTGTACTCCAGTGCGTTCCGGAGAACTTCAGCGCAGCAGCGCCACCTGGTGGACATCGGAGGAACTGCCTTAATGAATCCCTGCCGGACCCGAATCCACCACAGAGAACGCGACGCTGGATCGCGAATGGACCGGGTAAGTAAATCTGCCCCAATGTGTCACATTTGCACCAGTTTTCTGTTGGCCTTTGCACATTCTTTTCAGTGCAAACTGCTTGCACAGGTATATCGGCGCTGCATATGTGACTATTGTGTTACGGCTGCACTATTCTTCATGAGACACAAATTTCTGCACTGAAGAAGACGTTTCAGTGCTCAGTCCTACCGTGCGCCAGATTTAACATGCTAAGTTTCACAGAAATGTGTTGCACCGGCCATGTCATAGGTGCATAAAAAAAGTGGTGCACTCTGTCGAAGCTGTGCAGAGGGTGCCAGATCATGAAGAACGGGCACCACAAATCCTGAATCTGGCACCCTTTGCACACTACATATAGTGCAGTTTGCACTGTTCTAAGTTAATGTGCCCCAATGGCTGCAACATAATGTCACCTTTTTCATTTGTGTGAATATACTCAGGATAACAAAATAACACATTCTCTAATTCACTGTTATTAACAAAAATACAGCATTTCACAGATATAAGCCCAAACTGTCTCTATAAGTCCTGTTGTACACAATTTCAGTTGCTCCTGGTTCCTGACTCTGTATCTTCTGATTATAGGGTCGGCAGCCATCTTGGTTTTCTGTCTGACAGCCGTGGAGCTGAGATTTCTCTCTCTCTCTGCCTCTAGCCCCTCCCCCTGCATTCCAGGACGGAGCTCACATTTATACACAGACATTGCCGGCCTGCCGGCAACAGCGTGAGGAGTGTTAAGCTGCAGACAGATAAGTTCTTTAACTGGGGAGGGGGAGGAAGGAACAGCAGATCTAGCAGTGCATTTTGGAATAGCAGAGGTGTAGGATAGCTGACTGTGTCATTGTGTGTAATATGCATGTGATGGATCTCATCATCTCTTTTTCTATATGATAGGATCTACAACAGCAATAACTAAGTAAAAATGTAAAGTAAAGGGTAAAAAAATGATCTTTATTGTGTTAACATCAATAGGAGATTGAAATTTGAGAATTTTCTTTAATAGGCAAACCCCTTTAAGGGATTGTTTTTTTCCAAGACAAGCTGTTTCTTTTGATTCTCTGTTCACCATATTGCATGTTAAATGTGGCGCAAGGTTTGACTGTGTACCAGAATGCCCAGTGAAGTGACGGAATTTGCGTGGCGTGAAGAATCGTGCATGAAAGGGTTGCATGCGCCACATATGTGGCATGGACACTTCTTAAATAGATGTGCAAGCAGTTTGCACATCATAAAAGTCTGACAGAAAACTGGAACAGGGGCACTAGTATATGTGCCCCAATGTCATTAATCAGTAAATTGAACTTAAATAGTTTACTTTTATGACTCACAAAATTGTATGGCCTTTCTAAAGTAGGCAGAGTTATCCTAAAACTCCCATGACCCCACAGTTCTCAATAAGAGCTTCTTCCTCTTATGTAATGATGTGTGTAAATACCACTGCACATTACCTCACTGAGATGATGTCTCACCGCAACACTGGCCATACTGGATGCACTGCAACCCCTGGACGACAGAGCTTTAGCAGGCCCCTTTGCAGTGAACTCACATAGTGGCATTAAAGATGTAGAAACTAAAACAGTCTTCTATTCCCTAAAATATTCCCTAGTTTATCACACCAACAGCCCCCCTTGCTCCCTATGGATTCTTTATGTACAGCCTTATGTGAGCGCCCCCAGCAGCCCTTGGCCCTGGCACTTGCCCCGGTATGTCCAGTGCTGGCGCCAGCCCTGACTGCAACCAACCGACTACATTCAAGCATAGTGATGATCACATGACCTGCGCAGGCAGGGGAAGGACATGTGTTGTGACATGTGACCAGCAGCCATCTTCTGTCATGTTTCTCCTCCATTGGGACACAATCAATGGACTGATTAAAGGAACAGTAGAAATTTCATTCTTCATTATAGTGTCCACAACATTTTTATGCTTAGGAAATTACATATAAGCTCATATTTTAATGACCCATTTGAATACAAATTAAGCTTATTCCTGAAATACCCCTTTAAGATTGGAGCCATGGTGCAAAAGGACTCCAGATACCATGTGAACACATTAGAAAAATCAGTGTAAATACCATTCCAATATTTGTTCATCATGGGTACTTTACAAAAGGTATACCATGATGTGCAGGAAGGCCATTTTATTTTAAGTGGTTAAGTCCATATAGTTATAGTTGAAAGAGTCTGTTATATAAAATGTTGTCCTTTGGGTAACTAAAGTTATATAGTGTACAAGATATATAGACTATAAGAGGCCAAATCAATGAAAAAGACCAAATCAATGAAAAAAGCCTTACAAATTGGCCTAATTTATCAAAGCTACCTAGGTCGCTTCTTCTAGGTGTTTGGATAGTGCTTGTCTGTTACATTTTGTACAATATTTTTCTGATGGTAAATAGGTCACAGCCTGTACTGTGTTATGAAGTTATAATGATAACTCTCTATTGTGTGCAAAAATTGCACTATGGGAGAGCTTTCCATGTTGTATTTTTACCTGGAAGTAGCAGGCAGATTCAGTATATATCCATCCAGTTGGGGTGTCCTTTTCTTGCAATATTCACTCACTTCCCCATGCGGTAGGTTAACTGTAATCCTTGCTGTCCAGTCTTTCAATGACTATTATTACAGATAATGATTAGGAGGGAACAAGAAGTCATAATCTAAACATAGAGTTATGATGAAAAAATTGTTTTAATAAGTTAAAACCTGACCCTTATTCTTGTTTAAAAACATTTGTTAAATAATTGCTACATAATAACAATACCTCTGGCTCATATCGAATGGCGATGATGAAGTCCATGGAATAGGGGATGTTGTTCACAGTAAATCGCAGTCCAGCCCCATTTAAAACACGTGCAAATCCAGGACCCGTCCATGTGATAGGCTTTCCAGGAGTTGGCTGCCGTAATACCAACTCCACAACACCCTCTGTACCAAATGGAACTATTTCCTGGGTGCAAATGAATCAAAATATGACTGTTTAAGGCAGAAAATATTATTTGTCATGATATTACATTAAAAGCAAACCCTACCTGTGCTTGCCGCTTGCCTCGTATACTTCTTTTCCTCATACTTTTTAGTATTATCCTATCATTCTCAAATCGGAAATCTATTCCTTGTTTTAGGAAGTATTCCTTGCATTTTGGCATCGGCGTTGGATTGACCTGGAAGAAAATGTATGAATTGTTTGAGCTGAACTTATTTGTATGATGAATTAAACATACACTAATTTAAGGGTAAGTCACCCCATGAGCTTGACACAATTTTCTAAAGAATAGTGAGCGATGCTTATGGGGTCTTAGGGGGTTATATATAACATATAATTTTTCTGTCACCCACACTCATTCTCTTACTCTCTGAGAACATAAGGAAATTAGGGAGTAAGCGAGAGAGTTTGAGTGACAGAAGTGTCTTTATATGCATTAAAACTTGTAACCAAAAAGTATTTAGCCAAATTGCATTTCAGATAGTCATGACCAGAACATCTTGACTGCCTTGGACAGAACCTTGACTGCCGTGGACGGCCAAGACAGAACCTTATCCATCAGGTTGCCTTCTCTTATACACCCAATGCTTTTATTTGGTTGTAAAAGATACGACCCAATAAGCTGAGCATAACAGTAAGTTACTTTCATTTGCTACGATTAACCATAAAGTATACTACACTATTTAGTCTTTCCCATTTCCCCATCTACCCAGATAGTCCTGTTTGATATATTTAAGTTTTTAAATTTTGTTGAAGAAATTTAGTTTAACAGAATAACAAAGTGCTATCAAGCTCTTCTGGTGGGCTCTTGATTTTATATGGAAAGCCAGAATAAGCAAAAAATTTAGCATTACATTATTCCACCTATTAATATATTGGGCAATATTTATTATGCCTTTTCTGGCATGCCTTTTAGGGATGAGGAGAAAAATCTCCTCATCCCTAACAGTTCCTGGAAGTTCTGTCGGCTCAGTTTATATTTATGAATTATCCACTTCCTTCCAGTCTTTAGCTGTGTTATGTGACCAATATTAGAGCCCTTCCACTAAGGTCCCTTGTATACAAACGTAATGGGGACCGCAAATGGTGCGGCCAGACCTCTATGGCACCCAGTTGTAAAGCGATGAGTCATTTTCAAATGCCAAGGGCCCTTAGCCATCCAAATAAGAAAAGACTTAAAGAAAAATGCCCCTTTTCCAAATTCCAAAGGGTCCTTGGTCAACCAAGTAAAAAAAATGTCAAAATAGGTCTAAAAGCCTTGATAGATTTGGAACAGTTTTTTTGGTGCAAATTACACCAACATTCTGACCCAAGTGGATTAATAAATTCCCTCCACTGTTCCTGGTGGAACATCTGAGTAATGGTCAAAGGACACAGTTAAGGACTAGAAGGGAGCAGATGACTCATCTACCAGTAAAAAGATAGCCTTCTATGCAATCAATATCTATCACATAAAATTGTTCTGATGAAAAATTGAAAAATCACTACAGGCAAAGTATAGTACTTTACATACTAATCTAGGTATTAATTAAATGCTGTAGAACATTGTACATCTTTGGGTACTCACTATAGTTGCAGATCCAGACAATGCTTGTGCTTTTTCTGCCTCGTATATGTAATAATCTAGTGGCACAATATAATATCCATTTGCGGGTTCATTACACTGCAGTCCTACGATGTTAGGGAGACAGTCACACTGACCAGTGCTCTGAGAGCACCTGTAAACAAGGAGACATCAAAAGAAAAGAAACTGGTAAGCACTTGTGTTTCTTACCAGCACCAAGTTGTAGATTAATGTCAAATAACTTGTTGGAGTAACCTGGATTTAAAGGGGTGTTCCCACAAAGACAAGTTTCTTGTACTCAGGATAATGAAATAACACATTCTCCAATTCACTGTTATTAACAAATATACAGCATTTCAGAGATATAAGTCCAACCTGTCTCTATCAGTCCTGGTGTACACAATTTCAGTTGCCCCTAGGGTGGCCCCATCTTGGATTTCTATGTGACAGCATGCAGATGAGATTTCTGTCTCTCTCTTCTGTGTGCCTGTAGCTATGTCGCCTGCATGGAGCTCACACTGATCACTTCCTGTAAGCACATCTTAAACAAAGAGTAGCTCTAAGCTACAAACTACAAGGAGATAAGTGATCTGGGGGAAGGCAGAGGAAGGCACATATCTGTGAGATGTAGCAGGGCTCACAGTGTAACAGTGTGAAAGTCTGTCAACCTCTGTCTATCAAGCTTCTCTCCTCTCTGATCTGTCTCTCTCTTTTTATGTGTCAGTGTAGTACAATGTCAGATGCCAGATGAAAGTGTATATACACCTGTACCCTGATAATCTAACCACATTGTCACCCCACAGAAATAGATGGAGCATAATGTGTCTGCTTAGAGAGCCTAGGGAGTGATAGGAGCTAAAACTGCAATAACACTGAGTAACAGTAAGGGGTTAATATGATCTTTATTGTTTTAACATCATTAAGGGAATGAAATGTCAGAATTTTCTTTTGTGGGAAAACCCTTCTAATGAAGAAAAGTAACCAATGGAGTTTGACAAAACACAAAGTAATGAGACAACACTAGTGAAATATTGTTTTACTAAAGTTTTCATGAACAATTATTATTATTACTATTATGTTACTTAATTCATGTTGTGGATTATAAGGAATATCTGGAAAAAAACCGTAAGCAAAGAAGTTAAAATATGCTTTAAAATCAGTATACTTACACGCTTGTATGGGCACCTCCAATGTCACAGTTGCATGCAGAACAAGGGTACAGGCTGTTTCCAAGTCCCCAATAGCCAGGCTAAAATGTAAAAAAAATGATGATTAATTGCCTTGTAAAGGGCACATAAATCCACAGTACAAAAATACATGAAATACGGATCATATATTTCTATTTAAATTCACCAAAATGTTTATTTTTACCTGTATTCATATGCTATTATCTGATTACATGTTCAATACGTTCCCTTTTGTCAACTGCAGATTTCCTGTTTTGTAGCTATTTTGTCCGTTTAGATTTAACCCCTACGGGACACAGCATCTTTTGGCCTAAAGGACGCGGCCCCATTTTTCAAATCTGGCCTGTGTCACTATAAGTGGTTATAGCTTTGGAACGCTGTGAGATATCCAGGGGATTTTGAGATTGTTTTCTCGTGACACATTGTACTTCAAATTAGTTTAAAAATTTGGATGAAATCTTTTGCGTTTAGTTATGAAAAAAAACAAAATTTGGCAAAAATGTTGAAAAATTCTTTATTTTCAACGTTCTAAATTCTCTACTTTTGATTCAGAAAGTCATAGCACCCAAATAAATTCATAACTTACATTTCCCAAATGTCTGCTTTATGTTGGCATGGTTTTTTCAGATTCCACATATTTTACTAGAATGTTATGAAGCTCAGAATTTGGGAGCCATTTTTCACATTTTTTGTAAAATCGCCAAAACCTGTATTTAGATGGACCTGCACAGTTTCTAATTGACACTGAGAGGCCTAAATAATAGCGAGACTCGTAAATTACCCCATTGTGGAAACTACACCCCTCAACGTATGAAAAACCACTTTTAAGAAGTTTGTTAACCCTTTACGTGTTTTATAGGGGTTAAAACAAAATGGAGGTGGAGTCTGCAAATTGTAATATTTTTTCACAATACACTCATTTTGGGTGGAAAATTAAACATTTGTAATGGATAAAATGAAAAAAGGCTCCACAAAGTTTGATACGCAATTTCTCCCGAGTACACCGATACCCTACATGTGGTGGTAACCTGCTGTATGGGCGCACGGCCGGGCATAGAAGGGAAGGAGGCGCCATCCGGAGCAGATTTGCTGTCACATTGTACAGGCTATAATTTTTTTCTTTTTTTTAATGAGGACCTATAGGGGCTTATTTCTTTTGCCACATGAGATGCACTTTTCTAATATATAATTTTGGGGCATCTATAGCTAATTGGTGAGATTTAATTAACTCTTTGTTGGTGGAGGAAATGAAAATCATCAATTTTTAGGAAAATTTTTATGTGTTTTTTTTTTTGGCCGTTAACCATACCATGAAAATAGTATATTATTTTTATTCTTTGGGTCGCCACGTTTATGAAAATACTTCATTTATATATATTTTTTTATTTTTTCCCATTTTTACTGAATAAAAAGTAATTTGGCAAAATTGTTGTTAATTTTAGCATCACCGACTTACATATGCATAACTTTTTTATTTTTCACCTCAAAAATCTGTTTAAGGGCTTATTTTTTGCAAGAATGATAGCTCTTTTTAGTGGTCTTATTTTAGATTGCGTAACTTTTTAAAATCACTTTTTTAGAGCATTTTTAAAGGGCATTAATAAAAAATCATCTTTATCAGAGAGAGTTTTTTTAGGTTGTTTTTTACGGGGTTCACTTTGCGGATCTAATAACGATTCTGTTTTATTATACAGATTGTTACGGACGCAGGGATACCAAATATGTGGGGGTTTTGTGTATTTTATTCAATTGTACTGAATAAAAACTAATTTGGAGAAAATCTTATTCATTTTAGCATCACCATCTTTTTATATGCATAACTTTTTTATTTTTTGGCAGATAAATCTTGTTAGGGGCTTATTTTTTGCGAGAACAGTTGTTCTTTTTAGTGGGCTTATTTTGGAGTGCATAACATTTTTTAAATCACTTTTTAGAGCATTTTTTATAGGGTATTAATTAAAAATTATCTTTTTTCGGAACGTTTTTTGCGTTTTTTTCCTCCGGCGTTTACCGTGCGGGTCCAGTAACAATTCTGTTTTATTATGCAGATTGTTACGGACGCGGCAATACCAAATATGCGGGGTTTTTTTGTGTTTTTATGTTTTTTATACTTTATTAAGTTTTTTTATGGGAAAGTGACATTTTAGGGGCTTATATTTTTATGTATTAATTTTTTATTTATTATAATGTGTAGTGTTAACTGTTTTTGCATATTTTTACTTATACATACTTGAACTTAAACCAGTGATGCTCTGATCACTGGTTTAAGTTCAATACACTGCTCTACAATACTATTTTATTGTAGAGCAGTGTAAACTGTCTGAGCAAGCTTGCGCATGCTCAGACAGTTTACAGCCAGACCCGGAAGGGGTCTGGCTGCCATGGAGACCGGGCAGCTCCGGGGCACATGCCAGTCCTCGGAGCTGCCCGGCAGAGGATCGGATCCCCCGGTAAGCGGCACGGGGGATCCGATCCACAGCGCTTACACCCTTACACGCCGCGGTCATGTTTGACCGCGGCGTGTAAGGGGTTAACACCCGCGATCGGAGCCGGCTCCGATCGCGGGTGTTAGCGCAGGCTGTCAGCTGTACTAGACAGCTGACAGCCGCTGCTTCTGGTACCGGCTCCGTTCGTGAGCCGGTGCCAGAAGCAGGACGTTATAGAACGTCCCCGTGCGCTAAGCATCTAGCCCCGGGGACGTACTATAACGTCCTGGTGCGCCTAGGGGTTAATGAGTGTAATATATTGTACTGTACCTTAACATGATTTGGAAAATGTAATAAATAGAGATGAGCGAGCACTAAAATGCTTTTCCCGATGCTCGAGTGCTCGTCTCGAATAACGAGCCCCATTGAAGTCAATGGGAGACTCGAGCATTTTTCAAGGGGACCAAGGATCTGCACAGGGAAGCTTGGCCAAGCACCTGGGAACCTCAGAAAAGGATGGAAACACCACGGAAATGGACAGGAAACAGCAGGGGCAGCATGCATGGATGCCTCTGAGGCTGCTTAATCGCACCATTATGCCAAAAGTATGGGCAACAGCATGGCAATGACAGAGTGACCGAATGAGGCTAGATAGCATCTAAAACATCCAATAATTGACCCTGACACTATAGGGGACTATGCAGAGGCAGCGGCAGCAGCGGCAGGCTAGAGAGTGTCTTGGCAAAATACCCCAAATGGACTCAGGCTTAAAACCAATGGGTGGCAGAGAGGAACCAAAGGAGGTGAGCAAGAAGCGCTGAAATAATATCGGTAAATGATAAAAGTTTGCCAGTATATTTTGTGGATTACACAGCAGGGTGGCGACAAAGTTAACAAGTTTGATGTGGAAGCCATGAAAACAACCCAAAATTCTGCCTGACACAGCTCGTTTGATAAGGGGACCATGTATGGAGGCAGTGAACTAGTAGTAGATTAAAGGTGCTGCAGTTAAAACTATGTTAGTTGGATCTTGGGATGGAGCTGGCGCTCCACTGCCAGGCGAGCTTTCGCCAATCCAAGCCCCTGTCTCTAGGCTACTCCCCAAACAGCACTTCTAAGAACCTTTTGTATAAGATCAAGTGTAGTAGCGTTCTTATAAGTTTAGGATATGGCGGGTGAGGGGAATGTAAACAGATGCGCAAGAAGCGCTGAAATAATATTGGTAAATGATAAAAGTTTGCCAGTATATTTTGTGGATTACACAGCAGGGTGGCGACAAAGTTAACAAGTTTGATGTGAAAGCCATGAAAACAACCCAAAATTCTGCCTGACACAGCTCGTTTGATAAGGGGACCATGTATGGAGGCAGTGAACTAGTAGTAGATTAAAGGTGATGCAGTTAAAACTATGTTAGTTGGATCTTGGGATGGAGCTGGCGCTCCGCTGCCAGGCGAGCTTTCGCCAATCCAAGCCCCTGTCTCTAGGCTACTCCCCAAACAGCACTTCTAAGAACCTTTTGTATAAGATCAAGTGTAGTAGCGTTCTTATAAGTTTAGGATATGGCGGGTGAGGGGAATGTAAACAGATGCACAAGAAGCGCTGAAATAATATTGGTAAATGATAAAAGTTTGCCAGTATATTTTGTGGATTACACAGCAGGGTGGCGACAAAGTTAACAAGTTTGATGTGGAAGCCATGAAAACAACCCAAAATTCTGCCTGACACAGCTCGTTTGATAAGGGGACCATGTATGGAGGCAGTGAACTAGTAGTAGATTAAAGGTGCTGCAGTTAAAACTATGTTAGTTGGATCTTGGGATCGAGCTGGCGCTCCGCTGCCAGGCGAGCTTTCGCCAATCCAAGCCCCTGTCTCCAGGCTTCTCCCCAAACAGCACTTCTAAGAACCTTCTGTATAAGATCAAGTGTAGTAGCGTTCTTATAAGTTTGGGTTCTGGCGGGTGAGGGGAATGTAAACAGATGCGCAAGAAGCGCTGAAATAATATTGGTGAATGATAAAAGTTTGCCAGTATATTTTGTGGATTACACAGCAGAGTGGCGACAAAGTTAACATGGAAGCCATGAATACAATCCAAAATTCTGCCTGACACAGCTCGTTTGATAAGGGGACCATGTATGGAGGCAGCTATATGGACTACTTTTGGAGGCAGCTATGGCGATGACGTGTGGAGGTAGCAATGGAGACAACGTGTGAAGGCAGCTAAAAAGACGACGTGTGGAGGCTGCTATGGAGACAATTTAATTTGGATAGTGCCTGTATGTGGCAGTCCAAAAAAGTTTTCAAAGCAGAGGAGCAGGTAGCTGGTCCTCCAAAAAGATTAAATAAATTGAGTGCCTGTATGTGGCAGTCCAAAAAAGTTTTCAAACCAGAGGAGCAGGTAGCTGGTCCTCCAGAAAAATTACATAGATTGAGTGCCTGTATGTGGCACTCCCAAAAATTGTTTAAAACAGAGGACAGGGTAGTTGGCCCTCCAGAAAAATTAAATACATAAAGTACTAAAGCCAGAGCCAGTTGGCCCTGGCAAAAAAATAGCCAGTTTCCTCTGCTTTAGTGTACAAAGAGGAGGAGAAGGAGGACAATAAGGAGGAGGAGTGCATACATTATTCAGGTTCAGCTTCTTTCACCTGGTGGAGAATGGAAATGCGGAGAAATCCAGGCTTTATTCATCTTGATAAGCGTCAGCCTGTCAGCGCTGTCAGTCGACAGGCGTGTACGCTTATCGGTGTTGATGCCACCAGCTGCACTGAAAACCCGCTCGGACAACACGCTAGCGGCAGGGCAGGCAAGAACCTCCAAGGCGTACAGCGCCAGTTCGTGCCACATGTCCAGCTTTGAAACCCAGTAGTTGTAGGGAGCTGTGTGATCATTTAGGACGATGGTATGGTCAGCTACGTACTCCCTCACCATCTTTCTGTAAAGATCAGCCCTACTCTGCCGAGACTGGGGACAGGTGACAGTGTCTTGCTGGGGTGACATAAAACTGGCAAAGGTCTTGTAAAGCCTACCCCTGCCAGTGCTGGACAAGCTGCCTGGTCGCCTACTCTCCCTCGCTACTTGTCCAGCAGAAGTACGCCCTCTGCCGCTAGCGCTGTCAGAAGGGAAATACTGTTTCAGCTTGTGCACCAGGGCCTGCTGGTATTCATGCATTCTCACACTCCTTTCCTCTCCAGGGATGAGAGTGGAAAGATTTTGCTTGTACCGTGGGTCCAGGAGAGTGAATATCCAGTAATCGGTGCTGGAATAAATTCTTTGAACGCGAGGGTCACGGGATAGGCAGCCTAGCATGAAATCTGCCATATGCGCCAGAGTCCCAACGCGCAAAAATTCACTCCCCTCACTGGCCTGACTGCCCATTTCCTCCTCCTCCAACTCCTCTTCTTCTGCCCATACACGCTGAACAGTGAAGGACTGAACAATTGTCCCCTCTTCTGTCTCGCCAACATTCTCCTCCTCTTCCTCCTCATCCTCCTCCACCTCCTCCGATATGCGCTGAGAAACAGACCTAAGGGTGCTTTGGCTATCAACAAGGGAATCTTCTTCCCCCGTCTCTTGTGACGAGCGCAAAGCTTCCGACTTCATGCTGACCAGAGAGTTTTTCAACAGGCCAAGCAGCGGGATGGTGAGGCTGATGATGGCGGCATCACCACTGACCATCTGTGTTGACTCCTCAAAGTTACTCAGCACCTGACAGATATCAGACATCCACGTCCACTCCTCATTGTAGACTTGAGGAAGCTGACTGACCTGACTACCAGTTCTGGTGGAAGTTGACATCTGGCAGTCTACAATCGCTCTGCGCTGCTGGTAAACTCTGGATAACATGGTTAGTGTTGAATTCCACCTCGTGGGCACGTCGCACAACAGTCGGTGAGCGGGCAATTGGAGGCGGCGCTGCGCTGCCCTGAGAGTGGCAGCATCTGTGCTGGACTTCCTGAAATGCGCACAGATGCGGCGCACCTTCGTGAGCAAATCAGACAGATTGGGGTATGTCTTGAGGAAACGCTGAACTATGAGATTTAACACATGGGCCAGGCAAAGGTTGCACACCACAGTCCGTCGGTCATCCGGTGTTTCTTTAAAGAACCTCCAGACTTCTGAAAATCTAGCCCTCGCCACGGGAGCTTGACTACGGGCAACATTTGGCGCTGATGCACCAGCTCTGGCCCTGCCTCTCCGTCTGGCCCCACCACTGCCTCTTCCAACCTGTTCTGCTATAGGACTCGCCTCCATCTCAGAAGCACTGTGTTCACCCGGCCTATCAACCCAGCTTGGGTCTGTCACCTCATCATCCTCCGATCCCTCAGTCTGCTCCCCCCTCGGACTTCCTGCCCTGACAACAACTTCACCACTGTCTGACAACTGTGTCTCCTCATCGTCCGACACCTCTTTACACACTTCTTCCACTACGTGAATAATGTCATCATCACCCACAGACTGCGACTGGTGGAAAACCTGGGCATCGGAAAATAGCTCAGCAGCAGCAGGACAAGTGGTTTGTGACTGTGGGAAGGGTCCAGAAAACAGTTCCTCAGAGTATGCCGGTTCAAATGCCAAATTTTGGTGGGAGGGGGCAGACTGGGGGGAAGGAGGCTGAGGTGGAGGAGCCGGAGGAGTGCTGATTTCGGCGACATGGGTGGACTGCGTGGAAGACTGACTGGTGGACAAATGGCTAGAAGCATTGTCCGCAATCCACGACATCACCTCTTCGCACTGTTCTGGCCTCAACAGTGCTCTACCACGAGTCCCAGTAACTTGAGACATGATGAACCTAGGGAGTGTACCTCTGCGGCGTTCCCCTGCTCCCCCATCAGCAGGTGGTGTCTCAACCCGCCCAGGACCACGGCCTCTGACCCCTGCAGTAGTTGGACGCCCACGTCCACGCCTTCGTCCTCTACACCTAGCCCTCGGGTTAAACATTTTCCAAATTAAAGTGTAAACTTGAAAAAAATATTTTTATGTGTTTATTTTTTTTATTTTTTTATTTTTTTTAACAAAACGATGCTATCCTATTGCTATGGCTAGTTTCTAACCTACACTGACAGCACACAACTGGATTTTGTGCTTTGCAAGATGAGTTTGAGCTATAAAATGAAATAAAGGTAAAAAAAAAAAATTAATCAGCAGACTCTGCCTAATTCTAATCAAACCCCTAATAAATTGTCCCACTTCGGTGTTTGAGGTGGATATGCGTGTCACTAAGAGCTAAACACAACGGTCGCAGGTCTCCCAGCAAATTCCTCACAGTATGGTACTAGCTGCACTACTAGTGCCAGCAAGCCCAGCCACAAGCAAACTAAAAAAAGGAAAATATAACGCTATTGTAGGCCTAAGTAAGCCGTTGGGGTTCTCCTATGGCTATTTTGTAGCCTACAATGAGAGCACACTGCTTTGCAAGATGAGTTTGAGCTATAAAATGAAATACAGCTAAAACAAAAAAAAATCAGCAGACTCTGCCTAATTCTACTCAAACCCCTAATAAATTGTCCCACTTCGGTGTTTGAGGTGGATATGTGTGTCACTAAGAGCTAAACACAACGGTCGCAGGTCTCCCAGCAAATTCCTCACAGTATGGTACTAGCTGCACTACTTGTGCCAGCAAGCCCAGCCACAAGCAAACAAAAAAAAGGAAAATATAACGCTATTGTAGGCCTAAGTAAGCCGTTGGGGTTCTCCTATGGCTATTTTGTAGCCTACACTGAAAGCACACTGCTTTGCAAGATGAGTTTGAGCTATAAAATGAAATACAGCTAAAAAAAAAAAAAATCAGCAGACTCTGCCTAATTCTACTCAAACCCCTAATAAATTGTCCCACTTTGGTGTTTGAGGTGGATATGTGTGTCACTAAGAGCTAAACACAACGGTAGCAAGTCCCCCTGCAAATTCCTCACAATATGGTACTAGCTGCACTACTAGTGCCAGCAAGCCCAGCCACAAGCAAATAAAAAAAAAAAAAAAGTATAAAGTTATTGTAGCCCTAAGAAGGGCTGTTGGGTTCTTGTAGAATCACTCCTGCCTAACACTATTCTAATAGAACACCCTAACACTTTCCCTGACCAGCAGCAGCTCTCTCCCTAGCGGCATCCAGACACAGAATGATCCGAGCAGCGCAGGCAGGGGCTAGTCTATTCCAGGGTCACCTGATCTGGCCAGCCAACCACTGCTATCGACGTGTAAGGGTACCAGGTCATGCTGGGTGGAGTGCAGAGTCTCTTGGCTTGTGATTGGCTCTGTTTCTGGCCGCCAAAAAGCAAAACGGCGGGAGATGCCATTCTCTCGAGCGGGCGAAGTATTCGTCCGTGCAACGAGCAGTTTCGAGTACGCTAATGCTCGAACAAGCATCAAGCTCGGACAAGTATGTTCGCTCATCTCTAGTAATAAACTAACTGTTTTTCCACTTCATTTTTTGTTGATGCCTATGTACTGGACTTTCAATTCCTATTATAGGATCTTGAAACACTACTGACATCTAGAGGTTTATAGAATAAGTAGCATTTGCCTAGTATTCAGACCCTTTGCTTAGTATTGAGTAGAAGCAGCTTTTGAGCTAGTACAGTCAGCTTAGTTTTTGTCTTAGGTCATTGTCTTTTCATCCAGGATATCGCTCTACTTGTCCACATTCATCTTTCCTTCAGATGACCGCTTGTCATTTCTCTGCAGCTGAAAATCACCCCATAGCATGATGCTGCCACCACAATGTTTCACAGTCCGGGTTGTATATGGCAAGTGATTAGCAGTGCCTGGTTTTCTCCACACATACCACTTAGAATTAAAACCAAAAAGTTCAATCTTTGTCATTGTGCCATTGTGCTCTTAGGAACCTTAGGAACCTTGAGTGCTGCAGAAATTCTTTTGTAACCTTGGCCAGAATTGTGCTTTGCCACAATTCTGTTTCTTAGCACATGATCTCATGATTCTCTTGTTCTCATGCACTCTGAGCTGTTTGGTCTTATATAGACAGGTGTGTGCCTTTCCTTGTCAAGTCCAATCAGTTCAATTAAACACAGCTGGACTCCAACGAAGGATAAGAAGCATCTTGTCAGGTTTCGGGATGCGTGAATCCACTGGACCACCACAGAAAATGATAATTGCCGACACCTGGGACCAGAGTCTAAGTGGCACCTGGTCTTCACCAGAGCCCATTCATTCATCCAGTGAGTTGTAAGAGAATTCCGCTCAAGGTAGCAGGCCGGACCAGTTGTCCTGTCGGGCAGAGTGGTGGAGATAGCAGCCCAGAGTCTGGTCAACCCTCTCAACTTGTCCATTGGACTGTGGATGATACGCAGATGAGAAGTCCAGCTTCACTTGTAGCTGACTGCACAGGAATCGCCCTAAACGGAAAACAAACTGGACCCCACAGTCCGAAACAATGTGCAAGGGGAGTCCATAAAGGCGGAAGATGTGCAGGAAGAACAGGCTGGCAAGGCGTGGAGCTGACGGTGGACCTGGTAGAGGGACAAAGTGAGACAACTTTGAGAACCGGTCGGTTACCACCCAGATTACAGTATTACCCGAGGATGATGGAAGATCTGTGATAAGGTCCATTGCCACATGAGGCCACAGGCAGCTGGGTATCGGTAACTGCAGGAGAAAACCAGCAGGTTTAAGTTGAGAGTGCTTTTTTCGGGCGCAGGAAGTGCAGGAGCCCACAAAATTCTGTATATCCTTGACCAGACCTGGCCACCAGTATAAACGGGAAATGAGGGTGACAGAGTGTTGCACCCCAGGATGCCCAGCCACATGAGAACAATGTCCCCGAGTTAGTATCCTTTTCTGAAGGGCAGGTCGGACATAAGTCTTACCAGGAGGAAGCTGCCGAAGGTCCACTGGAGCAGCAAGAACCAGTCGTTCAGGAGGAACGATATGTCTAGGAGCAGGATCCTCCCCAACAACATCCGAGGCACGAGAAAGAGCGTCGGCCTTAACATTCTTCTCTGTCGGACGTAAATGTATCAGAAATTAATTCGGGAGAAGAAGATCACCATTAGAGTAGCTCCTTTCCGCGGCAGAAAAAGTCTTAGACAAGATCCTACAAGTTAGAGTTCGGCCTTTGGGCCCCTTCTGGGTGAGAACAGCTCCTGCACCAGCGGATGAGGCATCGACCTCTATCAGGAACGGTTTCTCAGAATCAGGCCGGGTGAGAATGGGAGCAGACGAAAAGGCAGACTTCATCTTAATGAAAGCTTCTTCAGCCGCTAGAGAAGCTTAGGATTGGTGTTCTTCTTGGTAAGCGCCACAATGGGAGACACCAGAGTGGAAAAATATGGGATAAACTGCCAGTAGCAATTGGTGAAGCCAAATAATCTCTGGATAGCTCAGAGCCCCAATGGATGCGGCCACTGAAGTACTGCAGACAACTTTGCAGGATCCATCTGTAGTCCCTTGTCTAAGATAATATAGCCTAGGAATGGGAGACTTCTCTGATGGAACTGGCACTTCTCGAGCTTGGCATACAAGCAATTGGTCCTTAAGCGCCAGAACTTGCCATACATGGACTCGATGGGACTCAATGTCTGCGGAGGGCATGGATAGACGCAGCCTGGGCTCAGCAGTAGATGATGTAGCCGTAGAAACAGGAGTTACTGCAGGTGCTGGAAGCAGGTGCTGGGTAGCCACCAACTGTTGCAAGTTGGCGGTGAGTTGTGCAAGTTGTTTTCCTTGCGCGACAATCAGTTGCGACTGCTGTTCCATGAAGGTGGTAAGGTCAGCCATTTCAGGTAGTGGATCCTCGGCGGCATCCATGGCCAGATTTTACTGTAAGGATGCGTGAATCCACAGGACCACTGCGGAAGGTGGTACTAGCCGACAGCTGGGACCAGAGTCTAAGTGGCACCTGGTCTTCACCAAAACCCGCCGCAAAGTGGGGTTGGACTTGCTGCGGCAGGGTACCACCAGGTCGTTCCACAGGTGCCACAAAATTTTCCATTTTTATAAGTTGATCTAGACGCTCAGGATGTGTTTCTGGGACTAGTTCTATTGCAGTGGTGGTGAACCTATGGCACCGGTAACAGAGGTGGCACCTTTTAGATGCGCACCCAAGCCTTCACCCCAACACAGAGTTTGCCAGACAGGATTCAAGGCTTCCATCTGCGGTCCAATACAACCCAGGACTTGCCATGCTCAGCGCTATTTTAAAGCAACAACCTTGGCTGCCAGGATTACAGAAGGAGCGAGAAGGTATGAATAGAGATAGATTATCATTGGAGCTCCTGCTCTAGGTCCCCTGATTCTTCTTCTTCAGGGGACCCTGGAGGAAACCCACAATCCAAATTTCTCCATCATCTTTCTACTGTATTGGTGAACTCAGGACGCCGATCCGATTGAAACCTGTGATACAGCAGGAATCAATAAGTTACTGCTTAATTTGTCATGTTGGCACTATGCGACATATATGCAAGTAGGTTGTAGTTTGTACTATGCCTCTAAAAGGTTCGCCATCAATGCTCTATTGGAACGAGCTTAACTTTATTAAAATCCTTGTGGTGAGAGGAAGTGTCATGAGACGCTTTGTAGAAATTAACCAATTTTTACTTTATTCCTATGTTCATTCATTTTTTTCCTAAGTTCCTGGGAAGTGTGGACCACATATTATAGTGCGCAAGGGCATTCTAACAAATAAACCATATAATCAGAATTGTATGTGATATATGACTTCAAGGCAAAGGTTTCTCCTGTAGAAGTTTAAATATGTAGAATGATGTTGCAAAATCTTACAAGTAAGGCATCTGTTGGGTCGTAAGGCCCCAATGGTGCATGGTAATATGGTTGTAGGTATTGGTCTTGTTGTTGGATTCTGTAACCTACTGAGGGCTAGTATATTCTTCAGTGTTGGTGCCCTGCTAAATGTTATTATTGGTTTGGGGCTAAAGCTACAATATCCATTTTTCAGGATGTCCTAATTTTGGATAATATTGATCTAGTCAGCTGATGATCTGCGTAAAGGTCTTGATATACCTCATCTGTCTGGTTTCTGTTTGTTGTTTTTGTGATGATAATAAGCAATCCTTATATACTAGGTCTTTGTTTTTCTATATGCATCTTTCAGAAGATGACTGGAGTATCCTTTATCCAAAAATCAGTTTTTGAGGATCTTCGACTGTTTTCTAAATATGCAGTGCAGTTGTGACGGATGTTTTTGTGGCTAGAATCGTACTTGATGAATCAAAGTAGATCAGTAAATCCAGAGGCTCAATTTTGCCTCTGGATACTTTGATAGTATCGATAACATCATTGATGGTATTGATGTAAACAATGATAAAAACATTTAAAAAAAAACCCATAATTTAATTATTGTCATAATATATAAGTATGGACTATAGATATATATTGATCTATTTATTTTTATAGACAAGACCACCGCAAAGACCTATGAAAGGACCTTTTGTATCTGTCTATATCTCCAAGTGAGCATGTATAGATTTAATTTAAAATTTAGACTGGATTTGCAGAATTTTATATCCCCATATTTATTTATTATTATTTTTAATATAGTCATTTTTTGTATGTATTTCTCACGTATTCCCTGTAGTGTATATTAATGCGTAGTCCAAGAGAATAAAGAACCTCCAATTTCTAGAATTCACTTGCCTGATCTTGGTAGCACATCATTTTACAATCCTGTTTTTCAACCAAGTTATCCCTCCATATTATTTGGTGGGTAAATTTACAATATCTTATGGAACATATACTGATTAGTAACTATACTTACTATGCATTCATCACAGAAGCGGCCTGTTGAAAAGCTCTGACATTGGCATTGCCCAGTATTGGCATCACACACTGAAAAGGGCAAGGTTCCAAAAGGATTGCAACCACAGTCTAAAAAAGAAAAATACTGTAACTGGAACTTAATTGTACAATTCATTTAGCAAACAACAGGCAAAAGCCATTAATTAGTAAATTAGATTCTTTGTCCCAGGTACGTACATTGACATCCAACAGGGTCATCAGCATCCAATCCAAAGTAGCCTGGTTTACATTGATCACAGCGGATTCCTTCTACGTTTGTTTTACATAAGCAGGTCCCAGCGATGATTCCCTGTTTGTGGTCTGTTTTACCTTCACATAATCCATTACCTTGTGTACCTTGGGGGTCACAGTTGCAAGCTGGAAGCAGCGGGAAGAATAATGAAAAAGTATAATATCACAGTTTCTATAAAATATCCACAAAAGAGTTTGCAGCCAGTAGAAGTAAGGAGAGGTATCTAAATAGGACATCATACAAAAAAATATTTTCTTATATGTTTTTTGAAGAACGAGGATTTCATCATTTTCTATGGAATGCATTAAGTCTCTATGCTACATTATTTTGACTGAATTGTTTTATTAGATTGAAACACAAAATATTATGTATTATTATAACATTATAAGGATACATTTTCTCAGTTTTAAAAGAAACAGGAAAACAACTGAAATTTTATTTTTACATGCCCTACTGTTATATCATCCTACACCAGTTCTCACCAGCTCTTTGGAAACATACAAATAAAACTTACGGACACAAGTATCGGGATCAGAAATAGCTTTGAGAGGGTCATGATAGAAGTATGGTTTACACAGTTCACACTGATTTCCTCTGGTGTTGTGTTGGCAGTCTTCACATACCCCTCCGCTGGTGCCACTGTTTGCTTGGTATACCAACATATCAAAATAACATCTATCAGAGTGTCCATTGCAATTGCATTCTAGAAATAAAATAAAATATTCTGTTAATGAACAGAATACAATTATAGAACTTGTTTACAAAATAGAATTTTAGCATAGTTTTGCAGTTGCCTTAAATCATAATTATATGTGGTACCTCATTTTTTTTAATAAAACTGTACGGTGTGTCCTGCAAATCACTGACGGCACATGGCTTGCTTTTCTTTAATGGAAGTCATTGAACTGCAAAACAGTCCAAAATATATCATGTCCCTACCTTTTTAATGCACCCACAGCCCATACGCAGACATTTAGACCAATTTAAATGTTAATGTTAAAGGTGCACCATAAAAAAGTTGGTGCACTCTGAAGGAGCAGTGCAGAGCCTGCCAGATTAATGGAAAACGTGCACCATAATTCATAAATCTGGCTTTGTTTTTTTGACTCTAACGGACCTCTAATTAATCTGTTACACATTAAGGAAACGCATCATGTAATATTTATCAGCTGAGTCTACATTGCTCTGAGCCTGTGTTAGGAGACACCTAGTGACACTATTGGTAGTTTTCCTTTGCTCTTAGTGGTTAAGGACCAGTGGTGTTTAGCTTTGCTGTGGGATGTGGATGGGCTAGATGGAGAAATGTACTGCAAGTTACAGGTGCATTATGAGAACAATATTGAAAAGCACACACTCTCACTCAGGGCTGACACTGGCACTAGCGGCCGGAGAAAGGATAATACAGGTGAGTACATGATTGTACATGATTGTGAGGGGGCCTAGCATATAAAGTTCATAGAGGGGCAGTATGTAAAATTCATGAAGGGGGCAGTTTATATAATTAATGAGGGGGGCCAATATATAAAAAATTTATGAGGGGGCACTATGTAAACTCTTGGGAGCCCAGTATATAAAATTCATAAGGGGGCCCATTATTTAAAATTCATGGGGGACAGTATGTTTAATTTATGAACACATTCTTTAATAGGGGCACTGTATAAAAATAATTATAACGGGTATTAAATAGGTAAATTAATTTATTAAATGGGGCCAACTATAAAATTATGAAGCCATGTATTATGTAATTAATTGTGGGGCACAATTGTGGGGTAACAATGTAATTTTTGATATATGCAGGGGGCACAACATGGTTTTGTCATTTATATTCTTTAGCAGCATAGTGTGCACAGGTGACATTATGCTGCAACTGTGATATTCTTAGGAGTACAGTTATGAGATGTGCTGCCGAGAGCTGTCGGAAAATTCTACAACCAATTCTGGACCCGAAGGAGAAGACATGTCACCTCTGAGGTACTAGATCCTTTTTCTTCCTCTATCAGAACATTATTCTACTCACTGACTAACTAATAGCAGTGGTCATGGTGTGGTGGTATTATGTGGTCATGGTATGTTGGTATTATATTTAGGTTAAAATTCTGGCACCTGATTTTGTTATTCTTGGATAGTATTTTAGCCCGTTATTGTTGACTATTTAGTAAAAGATATGTATTAAATATTCCATCCAGGCTTGAGAAT
Organism: Engystomops pustulosus; assembly: GCF_040894005.1. Lineage (NCBI taxonomy): Eukaryota > Metazoa > Chordata > Amphibia > Anura > Leptodactylidae > Engystomops > Engystomops pustulosus. The sequence goes on along the minus strand of NC_092414.1, from coordinate 116,092,063 downwards.
TGATACATGTTTCCTATAGACACACATTTGCTTTGTTGTAGCATTAATTTTTCATGCATTATTACAAAATAGCAGTATTATAAAAAGTGTATCTCCAGAATATATGTAGTTCTAAGATAAGAACTTTAGAAGTCATCTATGCCATTCCAGATATTTTACTTACCGTAGTAATTGAATTAACAGGTTCCCCATGGTTAGAAATCAAATAATCACAAATCAGAGATAACATATTGAAATGCAGCTATAGAAGTAAACTATAAATGCAAAAATATATATATTATGTAGAAGTTATATTACAACTTTACATGAGGGGTAACGGATCACGTAGTAACATAATGTAGCATTACGTACTTACTTTTACAGGCATTATCCTCAAAGCCAACTGCTGGGCTCCATGGTGCATCATTATAAAATTCTTTACATTTTTCACAGTTTAGGCCATCAGTATTATGTTGACAGACACATTTGCCATGGACCTGGAAAAAGTAAAAAACTTTAAAGTATTTCAGAGGTAGAGATATATATATTTCTGCTCTTACATAGAGATGTTTAATATCTACATAAAACATTCAATATTTAATCTATGAATCTAGTACCTAAAATGTATAGTTTTTAGCTGAAATTTTTGTGCTACCATTTTATTTGCAACTTTTTAATATTTATATTGGTGACACTAGATGAGGGCTTTTTTTGCATGCTGCACTTTAAGTGTCAGTGACACCATTTGACGGTATGTGCAACTTTGTGGTCACTTTATTAAGCCAGTGCCAAAAGGAGGGGTCACCTTTTATAACTCTTCTGTACTGTCTACAGCAAGTAATGATTGAACGCAACTGAACGCAATCAGTGTGAGCTCCTGCAGCAACAAATATACTGCCTACCACTAGCTACAGTTATGTTGGGTTTCTCTTTTGACATCATAGTTCTGGATAAAATAATTCCCCCTAGTAAATAGACCTTTTTAGTAAGTAAGCCTTTTTTATCATAATTTATTTCTGGCTCTTCAATTAATAAGGAATTAAATAATGAAAAGAAATTGACTATTGATACACATTAATATTACATTAATAATTAATAATAAACACCATAGACTGAAATAAAATGCAACAAAGTTTGTTATGGTCCTCCACTGAAGCTTTCTTTGCAGAAAAAAAAATGTATTCTAAAAACATCCAATTCAGGAAATACTGTAGAACTGGTTTTGAAAACAATTTGCAACTACTTTGATTTCATAGTAATTATGGAAATAATGTTCTCAATTTTGATTTTCAGCCCAGGACCTGTCTTAAACCCAAAAACCTGAATAAAGGTATTTTTTTAACCAGAAGGGGAAAATCTTTTTCACTGCAAAATCCATTGTGTGGACATGGATATGAAAACATATATAATAAAACATTGATGTTTTTTGAGGTATGACAGAAGAGTTATTAATTTATTCCGTGTCTTCTATGTAGTGCAATATATAAGATTACACAAAAGACTACATACAATCCCATACTGTACATTATGAAATGCTTTATATATTGTAACAAATACCATCTTACCATTCCATGTTCATTTAAAACATCTCCCCTCGTGGTGTCAATTGGGACACATTGGCTAGCATGACCATTGCAAAAGCAGTTTCCTCTTATAATCATTTCATATATAGCATAGTAATATTTTTCTTCGGGTTCACTTTGCCATCCATTGCCTAACGTATCTCCAAAGGTGTGAAGTTTTGTAAAGTTAACTCTTAAGTTTGTTATGGTTATTAAATCTTAAGAAAAAAAGAATAAAATTTCTCAAATTAAAAAATAGTTATATTTACAGAACATAAAATAATGAATTCATAAAGTATGAGTAAAGTTCTGTGCACATGACTGATAAACCAGTTGCTGGTCTCTGGAACAGGGCATTGGCTCATTGGTCATGTGCAAAATGAATTACACAAAGCCATGGGTGGGAGGGGTTGAGCCCCACACAGGTCAGTAAGTTTTTATTTATTTATTTATTTGATGCTGATGATACCCAACATTTTACTTCTGCATGTAAAATCCCCCCTGCCTTTCTTCACAATATCAGTTATTGTCTTTCTTCTGTCTCTAACATCATGTTCTCTCTTTTCTTGAAACTGAACTACTTGCCTTTCCACCATTAACTGACCCAAATCTGACTTCTCCATCTCTGTCTGTGGGATCACAATAATCTCAAGTCAGCAGGCCCACTGTCTATGGGTTGTGCTGGACTCTGTGCTCATTGTCGTTCTGATTCACTCTCACCTAAACTTCTGTAACTCCCTACTAATTGGTCTTCCACTCACTAAACTCTCTCCACTCTAATCTATCCTTAATGCAGCAGCCAGGCTCGTCTTTCAGACTAAACTCTACACGGATGCCTCTAGTCACTGCATTGGTTGCCCATCTAGTTAGGAATACAGTTTAAAATAATAACTCTTATCCACAAAGTTCTGCATAATGCTGCACCTACCTCTCTTCTCTCATCTCAATCTATCACCCAACCTGTGCTTTTCGATCCACCAGTGATCTTAGATTAATTTCTACCTTAATTCCAACCTCTCACTCACGCCTCGAGGACTTCTCCTGGGACACACCAATTCTCTGTAATGTCCTTCCCTGGAATATTAGGTTAATACCTAACCTCAAGTTTAAAACATGCTATTAAAACCCATCTATTTAAAGGGGTTGTCCGAGAGTTCTGAAAAAAAAAACTAAAGGTGGCCGGGAGAGGGCTGCTTAAAAAAATAAATTCCTACTTACCTTACGGTGCCCTCCGGTATCCAGCGCTGCTGTCGCTCCGGTCTGGGCGCCATGTAAACAAACATGGCCGCCAGAGCAGCGCTGGACTCAGCTTCCGGCCGGCCGTGGTCGGCCACGCCTACCCGTCCCTATTCACAGCATTGTGTATTGGGGCCGGAAGGTTGTCGGGTCGAGTCCAGCGCTGCTCCGGCGGCCATGTTTGTTTACATGGCGCCTGAACCGGAGCGACAGCAACGCTGGATAGCGGAGGGCACCGGAAGGTAAGAAGGACTTTATTTTATTAAGCAGCCCTCTCCGGGCCACCTTTAGTTTTTTTTCAGAACTCGGACAACCCCTTTAAGCAAGGCTATCACACTCACTCAATGCATGAACTTTCAATCATTGCTTTACTAACTCATCCCAAGCTACAGGATTCTCAGTAGTCCCATTGACCTTGGACTTTGTTTAGAAGATAGCGGCTGATGGCTAGTTCAGGCAGCAGCATCTTTATTTATTATATAATTTTATTCCCCTATAAAGAATGGCTGGACCATTATACAAGCTCTTATACCTCTTGTGTCACCCCCTCATCCTCATAGAATGTAAGCTATTGTGAGCATGGCCCTCACTCCTATTGTTCCATATGACTCTTTGTACTCTGTAATGTTTTATTTAGGTGTATAGGTCCCCTATGATTTGTAAAGCCCCATGTGGAATATGATGATGTTGTATAAATAAAGATTATTATTGTTAATTATTTTAATAAAACCTGACTTATTTGAGGGTTTTCCAAAAATGTTGCTATAAAGAAACCACATCATTATAATATTATTATTAATTATAATAATTATTATTAAATAATAGCACACTATTCTACATTACTATCCCAGAAGGGAGTTATCCCCCTTTCACAGTATACATTTGATATAATAGCAGTACACCATCAAGTGCTCAAAGAAAATATCTTTGGACAGTGCTGACCTAATGCAGCTCTTTATGTCCCATTAAAGAACTTGCACGATCCATATAAAATAGTATCCAAATGCAAGTACCACATAGCTTACAATATTTACTTTAATACAAACTATACATATTTTATTTTTCAAAAATGTACCATAATAATGTCATTTCCATACCTTGTATGTAAGGATCATATGGATCATCAATATCAAAACTGGGATCTAGAGCCTTTAAAACCACCTAGAAGACAAAATAGTATGCTGTGTAGAGGCCTTGGCATTGTGTTGTTATCTAGTTATCTTTCATATTTTACTATTTGTTTAGAGGTTCTTTAAAAAATATAAACATTTACCTATTATTGTCCAGTTGTAATGAAAAAAAAAAGAAAAAAACATATCTTGGCATTAATTTTACAGGTCCACAAAACAAACCCATATTAGAGGCATAAAGAGGTGAAAAGATCTAATACATTTCTTTGCCTTGGTGTGCCCTTTTTTAATTGGTATGAAAGCCTACCTGGTGTACCTGGTGTACACCTAGATAGGGGAAGTTGAATAGGAAAAATACCATCACCAGAGTAGCAGAAAACATCTCCTGCATCCACATAGATGCACTGTACTTCAGTGTACAGCATTATGCTGGTGGTAGCAGGATTTGATCAAAACTGTTCAGTGTCCAGACTCTTTCTGGTGACTTTTGCTATAACCTGTGCATTTGTTCAGCTGCTCCTGCTTCACCAACCTGCGACTTACTCTCCTGTTGATTCTGCGCTCAAATCAAAGCTATGTACAGTATGATGATGCCCCTTGTTGTTTTGGGCCACGTGTGCTCTTTTCTAAGGCTTTTATTAGTATGACAAGCAGAAATACCAAAAACGTTTAAGAAATGCTGCTGTTTTTGTAGACAGTTTTGAGTAACTGTTACAGGGGATATTATTCATAACTGGACCCTCTGCTCTATTATTATATATATTACATATAGTGTAAATGGATTCAGTATATACTGATAGCAGGCACTGATATTCTGGGGTGAGATGTCAGTGTGTACTGAAGCCATTGGGTCATTAACATATCAAAAGGCTTTGAACAGTAAGAAGCCACCATGAACCAGGTGTGAGATTCCCTGCACACACTGGGGTCTATCCTAAGAGGGTCTTAGGGTGGAGTTATAGGTGGTGGGAAGGGATTACACACAAGGATATTTAAGCATGGTAAAAACAGAAATGAGTCTCTTTTGTCTCTTGCTCCTGACCTCCCCGGACGTACAGCACTTACCTTAGGAACCAGGTCATATATTGTGTGTGCTTTCTGTGTATGTATATAACTTTATAAGAGTAATTATAACATAGTACTTATTATAATATAGTAGACTTTATACGTGTACCTATAGATATTCCAGGTGTTATGTGTTTTACCATATATATACATAGCTAAGTGTTTACAGTGAGTGTGTATACAGTGGCGGAACTACCGCCGTAGCAGCCGTAGCGGTTGCTACGGGGCCCGGGAGCTTCAGGGGCCCGTGGGGCGGCACATCCCGATGTCTGCTGCGCAGCGCCGTTACCGACCCGGTCCGACCGAGGCCCGGGGCCCGGGCCCTGCTATACGGCACGATAAGGCCCCTCCCCGCCCCTGTGTATCTGTCCCTGCGCCCGCTCCTGTGTATCTGTCCCTCCCTGCGCCCGCCCCTGTTTCTGCCCCACTACTTACCAGTCCTGCGTCGGCGATCCGCCCACCTGTTCTCCTTCAGGTTGCACCGCGCGGCCCATGTCACGTGACTGACGCGACCTGACGTCAGGTCGCGTCAGTCACGTGACCAGAGGCGCGCGGTGCAACCTGGAGGAGCCGAGCCGCCATTTTCTCCCGTGAGGTGAAGGTAAAGGGAAGAAGACATCACCGACCGGTGGGTAAGTATATGTTTATTATTTGTATAGGGAAAGCTTTTTTATTAGTTAAGGGAGGCCCTAGGGGATTTTTTATTAGTTAAGGGAGGCCCTAGGGGATTTTTTATTAGAGAAGGGAGGCCCTAGGGGATTTTTTATTAGTTAAGGGAGGCCCTAGGGGATTTTTTATTAGAGAAGGGAGGCCCTAGGGGATTTTTTATTAGTTAAGGGAGGCCCTAGGGGATTTTTTATTAGAGAAGGGAGGCCCTAGGGGATTTTTTATTAGTTAAGGGAGGCCCTAGGGGATTTTTTATTAGTTAAGGGATGCCCTAGGGGATTTTTTATTAGAGAAGGGAGGCCCTAGGGGATTTTTTATTAGAGAAGGGAGGCCCTAGGGGATTTTTTATTAGTTAAGGGAGGCCCTAGGGGATTTTTTATTAGAGAAGGGAGGCCCTAGGGGATTTTTTATTAGAGAAGGGAGGCCCTAGGGGATTTTTTATTAGAGAAGGGAGGCCCTAGGGGATTTTTTATTAGAGAAGGGAGGCCCTAGGGGATTTTTTATTAGTTAAGGGAGGCCCTAGGGGATTTTTTATTAGAGAAGGGAGGCCCTAGGGGATTTTTTATTAGAGAAGGGAGGCCCTAGGGGATTTTTTATTAGAGAAGGGAGGCCCTAGGGGATTTTTTATTAGAGAAGGGAGGCCCTAGGGGATTTTTTATTAGTTAAGGGAGGCCCTAGGGGATTTTTTATTAGAGAAGGGAGGCCATAGGGGATTTTTTATTAGTTAAGGGAGGCCCTAGGGGGTTTTTTATTAGTTAAGGGAGACCCTAGGGGATTTTTTATTAGGGAAGGGATGCCCTAGGGGATTTTTTATTAGAGAAGGGAGGCCCTAGGGGATTTTTTATTAGTTAAGGGAGGCCCTAGGGGATTTTTTATTAGTTAAGGGAGGCCCTAGGGGATTTTTTATTAGAGAAGGGAGGCCATAGGGGATTTGTTATTAGTTAAGGGAGGCCCTAGGGGATTTTTTATTAGTTAAGGGAGGCCCTAGGGGATTTTTTATTAGGGAAGGGATGCAGGGCAGGGAATGGGAAAAGGTGCCGTGGTCATCGGCAAGGTGGGGGGGGGGGGCCCCAGCCAAAAGTTTGCTATGGGGCCCACTCATTCCTAGTTACGCCACTGTGTGTATATATTAGTGTAACTACATGTATAACCTATAGCCGTATCCCATTCACACGTGGATCTGTGCCCTGCACGTGTATTGGAGTAGATATATAGATGCTGTTGTGCATGAGTCTCTATATGTACATGTATATGGTCAGGTACTGGATGTGACTCATGCGTCAGGATATATCCAGGAGCTTCTGTAGTGTTAACTATATATTGTATATACATACACATTACGGTGTCCGGGAGGGGTCAGGAGAAGAAGGTTTGTCTCTATGTATTTTGTATTGTATTTTATGTAGTTACTTTGTCACATGTATGTTGTTAGTAAAGTCTTTTTGTATATAAGTATCTGCGAGGGTTGTATGTTATTCCTGTGATATATGAAGGACTGGAGTGGGTGCTTATGGTAAATAGCACAGACTAAGGGGCTGGACAGAACCACTGTAGCCTAGAGGAACGGAACAGAAACCCAATCCCCCAACCCCCCTTTATCAGTAACTAAGCTTTCTACAATATTGCATAAATCAATAGTGCAGATGATAATAGCAAACTTAATTGAAGAAATATGTCCCATTTGTCTTTTTATATTATTTACTCTGTCTATGAAAATCACCTTTTCTACTCCACTGATAGCTGAGCGACAAAGACGAATCACCCCATTAACATAATAATTAAAGGAAATGTAAAGTAGTAATCATTATTTATTCTGAAATTAAAAACTGCTTCAAATGCTTTATTTATTCTTTAAGCCCAGTCAAAACAAATTGGCCCAGATTTATTACAGCCCCTGCACCAGTTTTCTGTCTGATTTTGCACATTCTTTTTAGTGCAAACCGCTTGAAAATGTATTTATAAAGTGTCCGCAACACATTTGCGGCACATGCAACACATCTGCTGCACTATACCCAATGCAACACGAAATTCTTCAATTAAATTCCTGTGCAACAGATTGTGCAACACGTTTATCAAGCAGTGTCCGACACACTCTCTATGATAAAGGTGCACCAAAAAAAAGTTGGCGACCTCGGAGCAGTTCAGGGTGCGCCAGATTAATGCAGAACTTGCACCACAATTCATTAATCTGGCGCTCCCTGCATACTTCACAGGTACACTGCACATAGTACAGTCAGGGGTTACCTAGCCCTTCTGCTGCCTGAGGCGAGCTATAGAAAAACGCCCCCCCCCCCACTCCTTATATGTAATATATCAAGGAGTGTCAGGACCAGACCCGATCATATTGGTTTAATTCGAAAATAAAGCAATGCAAAATACATAAAGTGTGCCACCGTGTACTGTATAATAAACTAAGCGAGCTACTACAAAGAACAAAATACATACAACAATCCGCCATATAATATAAAATCAATACATCATGCAACCATATAACACTGTATGTATTATATGGTATATGGCGGCACGCTGTATGTATTATATTGTACAGGGCGGCACGCTGTATATATTATATGGTATATGGCGGCACGCTGTGTGTATTATATGGTATATGGCGGCACGCTGTATGTATTATATGGTACATGGCGGCACGCTGTATGTATTATATGGTATATGGCGGCACGCTGTGTGTATTATGTGGTATATGATGGCACGCTGTGTGTATTATATGGTATATGGAGGAACGCTGTATGTATTATATGGTATATGGCGGCACGCCGTGTGTATTATGTGGTATATGACGGCACGCTGTGTGTAGTATATGGTATATGGCAGCACGCTGTGTGTATTATATGGTATATGTCGGCACGTTGTGTGTATTATATGGTATATGGAGGCACGTTGTGTGTATTATATGGTATATGGCAGCACGCTGTATGTATTGTATGGTATATGGCAGCACGTTATATGTATTATATACTATATGGCAGAATGCTGTATGTATTATGTACTATATGGCAACACGCTGTATGTATTATGTGCTATATGGCAGCATGCTGTATGTATTATATACTATATGGAAGCACACTGTATGTATTATATAGTATATGGCAGCACGCTGTATGTATTATATAGTCAGGGCTGGATTAAGGTTGGTGGGGGCCCCTGGGCGCAAAATATGGGGAACAGCAATCGCTACATACCAGTCCCCAGTATTCACTATATACAGCTCCCCCAGCAATCACTATGAACAGCTCCCCCAACAATCACTATATACTGCCTCCCAGCAATCAATGTATACAGCTCCCCCAGCAATCACTATATACAGCTCCCCCAGCAATCACTATATACAGCTCCCCCAGCAATCACTATATACAGCTCCCCCAGCAATCACTATATACAGCCCCCCAGCAATCACTGTATACAACTCCCCCAGAAATCACTATATACATCTCCCCCAGCAATCACTATATACAGCATCCTGACATCACTATATACAGCTCCCCCAGCAATCACTATATACAGCTCCACCAGCAATCACTATATACAGCTCCCCAGCAATCACTATATACAGCTCCGCCAGCATCACTCTATACAGCTCCACCAGCAGTCACTGTATACAACCCCCCAGCAATCACTGTATATAGCTCCTACAGCAATTACTGTATACAGCTCCCCCAGTAATCACTATATACAGCTCCCCCAACAATCACTATATACTGCCCCCTAGCAATCACTATATACAGCTCCCCCAGCAATCACTATATACAGCTCCACCAGCAATCACTATATACAGCTCCACCAGCAATCACTATATATAGCTCCACCAGCAATCAGTATATACAGCTCCCCCAGCAATCACTGTATACAGCCCCCCAGCAATCACTGTATACAACTCCCCCAGAAATCACTATATACAGCTCCCCCAGCAATCACTATATACAGCCTCCAGACATCACTATTTACAGCTCCCCCAGCAATCACTATATACAGCTCCAGCAGCAAACACTATATACAACTCCCCCAGCAATTACTATATACAGCTCCCCTGGCATCACTGTATACAGCTCCCCCAGCAATCACTGTATACAACCCCCCAGCAATCACTGTATAAAGCTCCCAAGCAATCACTGTATACAGCTCCCCAGCAATCACTATATACAGCTCCCCCAAAAATGTTGTATACAGCTCCCCCAGAAATCACTATATACAGCTCCCCCAGCAATCATTATATACAGCTCCCCCAACAATCACTATATACTGCCCCCCAGCAATCACTATATACAGCTCCCCCAGCAATCACTATATACAGCTCCACCAGCAATCACTATATACAGCTCCACAAGCAAACACTATATACAGCTCCCCCAGCAATCACTATATACAGCTCCCCCAGCAATCACTGTATACAACTTACCCAGCAATCACTATATACAGCTCCCCCAGAAATCACTATATACGGCCTCCAGACATCACTTTATACTGCTCCCTCAGCAATCACTATATACAGCTCCCCCAGCAACCACTATATACAGCTCCACCAGCAATCACTGTATACAGCTCCACCAGCAATCACTGTATACAACCCCCTTCAATCACTGTACACAGCTCCCCCAGCAATCACTGTATACAGCTCTCCCAGATATCACTGTATACTTCTTCCCCAGCAACCACTGTATACTTCTCCCCCAGCAACCACTGTATACAGCCCCCAGCAACCACTGTATACAGCTCCCCCAACAATCACTATATACTGCCCCCAGCAATCACTGTATACAGCTCCCCCAGCAATCACTATATACAGCTCCCCCAGCAATCACTGTATACAGCTCCCCCAGTAATCACTATATACAGATCCCCCAGCAATCACTATGTACAGCTCACCAGCAATCACTGTATACAGCTCCACCAACAATCACTATATACTGCCCCCCAGCAATCACTATTTACAGCTCCCCCAGCAATCACTATATACAGCTCCCCCAGCAATCACTATGTACAGCTCCCCCAGCAATCACTATATACAGCTCCACCAGCAATCACTATATACAGCTCCTTAAGTAATCACTGTGTATAGCTACCCCAGCATTCACTGTATACAGCTCCCCCAGCAATCACTGTATACAGCTCCCCCAGCAATCACTGTATACTTTTCCAAAAAACAAGACAAGAAAAAGCAGGTCACTCCCCGAAAATATACAGTCTTGAATGCAGCCAGCGGGATACACAAGAGAGGAGCTGGGCACGCCACAAATGACGGACTGTTTCGCGCGGTACGCACTTTCTCAGGTCTGTCTACTTCTGTATACTTCTCCCCAGCAATCACTATATACAGCTCCCCCAGCAATCATTATATAAAGCCCCCAAAAATAACTATATACACCCTCCCTATAATAACTATATACAGTCCCCCTATAAAAACTATATACCGACCCCATACACTTCTATGGGCTCACGACCCTGTACGGGAGTGGTATGGTACAGCACACGTGCGGCACCGTACCGCTCCATAGCCCTTAGAAAGATAGGACATGTCCTATTTTTGCACGTGATACGGCGCCGTGCGCTGTATATGCCTATGGAGAGGGGCAGGGGGTGAGCTCATCCCCTGTTCCTCTCCGCAGCACCAATGTATGCAGACACTCATACAGCAATCACTGTATACAGCTCCCCCAGCAATCACAATATACAGCTCCCCCAGCAATCACTGTATACAGCTCTCCCAGCAATCACTATATACAGCTCCCCCAGCAATCGCTGTATACAGCTAACCCAGCAATCACTATATACAGCTCCCCCAGAAATCACTGTATACAGCTCCACCATCAATCACTACATACAGCTCCCCCAGCAATCACTATATACATCTCCCCCAGCAATCACAATATACAGCTCCCCCGGCAATCACTTTATACAGCTAACCCAGCAATCACTATATACAGCTCCCCCAGAAATCACTGTATACAGCTCCATCATCAATCACTATATACAGCTCCCCCAGCAATCACTATATACATCTCCCCAAGCAATCACTATATACAGCTCCACCAACAATCACTATATACAGCTCCTTTAGTAATCACTGTATACAGCTCCCGCAGAATTCACTGTTTACAGCTCCCCCAGCAATCACTATATACAGCTCCCCCAGCAACCACTGTATACAGCTCCCCCAGCAATCACTGTATACAGCTCCCCCAGCAATCACTGTATACAGCTCCCCCAGCAATCACTGTATACTTTTCCAAAAAAGAAGACAAGAAAAAGCAGGTCACTCACCGAAAATATACAGTCTTGAATGCAGCCAGCAGGATACACAAGAGAGGAGCCGGGCACGCAACAAATGACGGACTGTTTTGCGCGGTATGTGCTTTCTCAGGTCTGTCTACTTCTGTATACTTCTCCCCAGCAATCACTATATACAGCTCCCCCAGCAATCACTATATACAGCCCCCTAAAATAACTATATACACCCTCCCTATTTTAACTATATACAGTCCCCCTGTAAAAACTATATACCGACCCCATACACTTCTATGGGCTCACGACCCTGTACGGGAGTGGTATGGTGCAGCACATGTGCGGCACTGTACCGCTCCATAGCCCATAGAAAGATAGGACATGTCCTATCTTTGCACGTGATACGGCGCCGTGCGCTGTATATGCCTATGGAGAGGAGCAGGGGGTGAGCTCATCCCCTGCTCCTCTCCGCAGCACCAATGTATGCAGACACTCATACAGCAATCACTGTATACAACCCCCCCCCAGCAATGACTGTATACAGCTCCCCAAGCAATCACTGTATACAGCTCCCCCAGCAATCACTGTATACAGCTAACCCAGCAATCACTATATACAGCTCCCCCAGAAATCACTGTATACAGCTCCACCATCAATCACTATATACAGCTCCCCCAGCAATCACTATATACATCTCCCCCAGCAATCACTATATACAGCTCCACCAGCAATCACTATATACAGCTCCTTCAGTAATCACTGTATACAGCTCCCGCAGAATTCACTGTAAACAGCTCCCCCAGCAATCACTATATACATCTCCCCCAGCAATCACTATATACAGCTCCACCAGCAATCACTGTATACAGCTCCCCCAGCAATCGCTGTATACTTTTCTAAAAAAGAAGACAAGAAAAAGCAGGTCACTCACCAAAAATATAGAGTCTTTAATGCAGCCATACAAGAGAGGAGCCGGGCACGCCACAAATGACGGACTGAATACAGGGTATGGGCCCACTGAATGTCACTGTGGGCCCTCCTCCTGTTCCTGACAGCCAGCAGCGGCCACCAATGGAAAAGCAGCTGCTGAAGTGTCAGTCTGCTCTTCATAAAGTGGCCCCGCCTGAAGTACGCAGCGGCGGGACCTCAGAGAAGACTGGAGGAGCTGCTGCTGCTCTGCTGCCCTTATAGGACAGATTCCTGAAGAGAAAAATAGGTAAATGTGCATTACATTCACACACATAGCTACAGTCTGCACACCCTGATAAGTAAATCTACATTCATACAAAATTGCAGAGAGCTGAAGGACTACAACTCCTAGCAGTTGAATGAGCTTGCTGGATGTTGTGGGTTTTCAAAGGACTGCATTTTGTATTGATGCAGATTTACTTTTACCAACAAACCTCCTGTTAGAGCACCCACAGTGCAGATTTCAACACACACAAATATTTCAATAAAAAGTGATTGAACATTTTACAAACTGATAGCAAAGAAAATGTCCAGCTCCATACATCAAAGTATAAAAAAGGTGTGTTAGGGTTAACATGGTAAATATGGTAAAGTGGAGCCTGTAATAAAACTGAGCCTTTTTAATGTTTCCATTTTTAACTCCATAACTCTTTTATATTTATGTGCATGAGGATTGTTTTCTGCATAACAAAAGTCGTACTTCCTAGTGGCGATATTTAATATTCCATACTGTGTCCGGAGAAGCAGAAAAAATTCCAAATGCAGTAAAATTGAAGGTAAAACACATTCGCACCACTCTGCTGTGAGATTTCACTGTGCGCTCCAAATTACACCTCCCCTTAATTTTTTGTGTTGCTACGTTCACAAAGATATCAACTATATTAAGGTTCTATTGGGCTTTGAAAGATCTAAAAAAATGTAAAACCTTTGGTACAAAAGATTTTTTCTTTGTTTCGCCACCTTCTGACGCTAATAACTTTCTCATAATTCATTGTACGTAGCTGTTACTTTTTGCAGCACGTGATAGCGGTATCAATGTTACCATTTTGGGTGCAAACTACACTACACATGAATCTGGCACCCCCTGCACTTGCCTAACAGAGGACACCACTTTTTTTGGTACACCTATAACTTTTTGTGGTACACCAGAACGCCCCCTAATTTGTGTCACATGATGACTAGTGCAGCTGCGCCGCAAAAGGGTCGCATGTGATACAAATATAGCGCGGACGCTTCTTATATCCATGTACAAGCAGTGTACACTAGAAAGAATGTGCAAAGTCAGACAAAAAAACTTGCGCAAAGCCCTTAGTCATTGTGCCCCATTGTAAACATTGTATGTGAACGTAGCTTTAAACTGAAAAATATTTGCCAATTATGTGATGTGTTTATGGGAAATGGACCAAGCCGTGCAATCTTTAGGACTCACGAAATAGGGACATGCACTTGCATTGTATCAGCAGGTAGCACACATCCCCATTCACTTCAATAGGCAAATGCACACCACTATGAATACCACAGCCCTGTGTATTGCCCGGGCTGCAAAATACAGAGAGGGTCCATACCCATGTTTGCGGTTCTGGCCGTTTATTATTGTGCGCTCACATGCCGATGACCAACAAGCCTGAGACAATGGTCCGCGGGACCACTGTTTGGAGCCTCAGAACTACATGTGTAGTTCATGGAAAGCCTAAATCTGTGTCTAAATCCCACTGCCACAAAAGGGGAAAGGGGGGAAAAAAGGCAGAATTCCACTTTTACAATGCTAAGGTTGAACATGAGCCCCCCAGCCACTGGAAAATTACCTCTTTAAGTCCTGGTCCCCAACTCCATGGTGCGATCACACATGACATTTAACTCATGAGTTTCAAAATGCACTGCAACAGCTGCAGAGACATTTAACTAATAAAATTTGTTAACATTTGTGTTTACAAAAAGCAACTGCTAACAAATGTGTTAACTCAAAGTTAACAAATACATATGTTCACACAATTTTTTATGTGTGTTAACATCCGGTTAACTGTTGTAATATACTAACTGCTATAGTGCAGTGGTCAATGTAGTTGTATTGGATTATTGTGTCCGAATGTATGAGGCCTAAAATTGGACATTCAATATATCAATTTTCAGTAGATGGGCCCCCAGAATCAGTTTCACTGGTGGGCCCTAGGCCCCCCAGTCCGACCCTGGCTGCGCCCCTGTGTTTCTGCCCCCATACTTACCTACAAGCCCCGCGTTAGCGATCCGCCCATCTTCTGTAGCTCCTGCACCGCGCGGCTCATGTCACGTGACTGACGCGACCTGACGTCAGGTCGCGTAAGTCACGTGACCAGAGGCGTGCGGTGCAGGAGCTACAGAAGATGGGCGGATCGCCATTAGGAGTGAAGGTACGCGGAAGTAGACATCAAGGGTAAGTATATAAGGTTATTATTTGTATAAGGAAGGCAGCTAGGGTCTTTTTTTTTATTAGTAAAGGGAGGCTGGGGCTTTCTATTAGTTAAGGGGGGGCTCTAGGGCCTTCTAATTAGTAAAGGGAGGCCTCTCGGGCCTTTTAATTAGTAAAGGGGGCCTCTAGGGCCTTTTAATTAGTAAAGGGGCGCCTCTAGGGCCTTTTAATTAGTAAAGGGAGGCCTCTAGGGCCTTTTAATTAGTAAAGGGGGGCCTCTAGGGCCTTTTAATTAGTAAAGGGGCACCTCTAGGGCCTTTTAATTAGTAAAGGGGGGCCCCTAGGGCCTTTTAATTAGTAAAGGGGGGCCTCTAGGGCCTTTTAATTAGTAAAGGGAGGCCGCTAGGGGCTCTTAATTAGTAAAGGGAGGCCGATAGGGGCTCTTAATTAGTAAAGGGAGGCCGCTAGGGTCTTTTAATTAGTAAAGGGAGGCCGCTAGGGGCTTTTAATTAGTAAAGGGAGGCCGCTAGGGGCTCTTAATTAGTAAAGGGAGGCCGCTAGGGTCTTTTAATTAGTAAAGGGAGGCCGCTAGGGGCTCTCAATTAGTAAAGGGAGGCCGCTAGGGGCTCTTAATTAGTAAAGGGAGGCCGCTAGGGTCTTTTAATTAGTAAAGGGAGGCCGCTAGGGTCTTTTAATTAGTAAAGGGAGGCCGCTAGGGGATCTTAATTAGTAAAGGGAGGCCGCTAGGGGCTCTTAATTAGTAAAGGGAGGCCGCTAGGATCTTTTAATTAGTAAAGGGAGGCCACTAAAAGTTTTTTTTAGTAAAGGGAGGCCGCTAGAGTTTTTTATTAGTAAAGGGAGGCCGCTAGGGGTTTTTTATTAGTAAAGGGAGGCCTTTTATGACTGCTTTAGTGTCATTTTGTGCTATTTTGATTGGTGGTGTGCCTCAGGATTTTATAAGTATAAAAAGTGTGCCGCGGCTTAAAAAAGGTTGAAAATCACTGGTCTAAGGCAGAGCAGGGAACTTATTGTTCCCTCGCTCTGCCATAGACGAAAGGCAGGAACATCGCCGTGATTCGGCCCGGGGAGCCCAGAGCCAAGTACATTGTTGGCGATTCGGGCAGTCAAATTGCCCACATTTGGTGGGGGCCCCTTTAAGGGCAAAGTGGTGGGGACCCCCCTTATGATACGGCCCTGTATATAGTATATGGCAGCACACTGTATGTATTATATACTACTGTATATGGCGGGAAGCTGTGTGTATTTTATATTAAATACTGAGTGCCGCCAAATATAATATAAAATACACACAGCGTACCGCCATATACCATACAATACATACAGCGTGCCGCTATATATATATATAAATATATATACACACACAGTATACACACACTCATACAACATGTACACATATTTACAGCATATATACACATACTCACCACACACATACAGTATACACATACTTATATACAGTTATATAGCATACATACACACACTCACCGTACAGTATATACATGCATACAGAGATGCATATAAATATACATGTGTGTGTATACACACACACATATATATATATATATATATATATATATATATATTTATTTATTTATTTATATGCATCTTAAGATATAATAGGTACATACTTACCATGACCGGTGAGGCGGGCCCCAGACGGGAGAGGCAGGTGGGCGGGCCGCGGACGGGAGAGGTAGGCAGGTGGGCTGCGGACAGGTGAGGAGGGCCGTGGATTGAAAACATGGGCCGCGGATTGAAAATGTGGGCCACGGACGAGAGAGGTGGGCCGGGTGCAGACGGGAGAGGCGGGCCACGGAGAGGGGAGGCGGCCGGTGGATTGAAGATGTGGGCCTGGTGCGGACAGGAGAGAGGCGGGCCGCGGACGGGGGAAGTGGGCAGCAGGGAGAGGCGGGCCGGGCGTGATAGGAGAGAGGCGGGCCTTGGATGGGAGAGGCGGGCCGCAGACTGGAGAGGCGGGCCAGAGTCCTGGAGAGGCAGGTCGGGAGGCGGCTGCAGACAGAAGGGGCATCCCAGATGGCCATGGACGGAGCCATCTTGGCGGTCACAGCAGTGAGTGACTTGCCTGATGCCGCCCCCACCGTCCTCAACTCGCCTCATGGTAGGTGCGCCCCTGAGTACAGTTTGCACTGTTTTTGCTAAATGTGGATCATTTTATCTATTTTACATATCTTAGCAACATATTTCTACTTGTATCTTCTTAAAACAAACAAAGAATGTAGTTCTGACCTGCCAGTTCATCAGAAACAGCATGGAGTTGCATCACTTGCTTTTGCGGAATTCCTTTTTTTTAGATGTATTTGTAGCATAGTAAATAACCAGGAAGAATGAAGTAGAATGTGAAAAGTCATAGGATTATTGGTTAAGCATCAAGGAACGTTGGACTATGTGTTTCCGGAATGTACTATTTGCTTACTCAGCTCCATAGATAAAGTAATGCTGTTAAGTTGGCTTGTACAGCTAAATGGCAAGCATCCTGAGAAGAATGGATCGCCCAATTACTCCTAAATATAGACAGCATAAACTTCATACAGTTCGGATGCACACAGTCTATACATGTAGTCCACCATTGCTTGAAGTTTAACTAATAAATCCTTTGATTCTTCAAATCTCCTTGCCTTCTTCATTCTAGTAGGTTAGGAACTTAACATTGTTGAAATTAGTTAATACCTCTCCTTCTGAAGAAGGCTCCATGTCAGAATATCTTGAATCGCAGATTACATCTCCTACTTCATCAGCATAACCTTGAGTAATGCCCGGAAACTGTAAATCACAATTCTGTGCAAAATATTTAAACACCTTCCATGTCTTTCCAAAATCTCGAGATCGCTCAACCAACATTGCAGCTGGACGAAATGTCTGGAGAATAAGCAAACACTCGTGTAAATAAAAGTAATAATAGATTAGTTAGACTTATGTTTTATGAAATATGTATTTAAAACAATTTACCTTAAATGTGATCACAAGATGGCTGAACTGAAATAATGTTTCGAGGTCTAGTCTTATGCTGACCTGATCAACTCCTAGAAAACAAAAAAGTTAATTGAATGGAACAAAGCTGTAATGCCAAACCCATTACATCGTAATCCTGTCCCATAGATCCTGGCCTTAATTTGTTTTATTTATTCAAACACAAAAATAATTTTTATTTTAATTCCTGACATAATTGGGATATGTTCAAAGTGATTTCTCCCCTTTGAAACACCCATTGGTTTGCACAAGGTATTTTGACAAGGTTTTGAAGAAATCCTGATAATATTTTTAAGTAAATAGTAATGACAAATGTGTTAAAGTTTTACCCTTATACCTTTCACAAGTCCAAACACATAATAAATATGATATGCACTTCATTTACACATTATTATAAGTTGTATTGTGTTGTATTGATGATGTATAGCTACTTTTTCTACAAATTTAATTGTAATGTCTCTTTCAGCTTCTCACCATTTTCAGACTGCCACCACTTCTTTTTCCAATCTGGATCAAATGTTGAAATAACATTTTCAATCTTGTGACTATTGGTGTGATAATTTTGATTATATGGACTTCTAGAATCACAGATGAAACATTTCTGATCATCCTATAGTAAAAAGAGACATATGTGAATTAGTTTCTAGTTTTAATGATAAAAAAATATCCCACATTATACAATGTGCCAATGGCAACAGACCGCTGTCATGGCGACAGATTCTTGCTCCTCAATGACGTCAAAGTAACGATGATCTAAACCAAGATGGAGGTGTCCACGCATTGCCTGCTTTTTACCGCTGCCGGCAACATGGCACTAGCAGCTATCATGGGGGTTACTGTAATATGCAGCAAACAACCGCCTTGTATGGAGAGAGCGCACGGTAAGGGGTTAAAACCTTATGCATACAATGATGTTGCTTATTAAAATTCACCTCAAGGTAGCTTATGATGCAGTATCTTTGAGGGCCTTCCAACCCACAAGTCGAAGATGCTGACAGTTGTTTACTACGTCCTACTAGAAGATCTCCAATTGTTGGATAGCAAGAGCCATCTTCGCAGCTTTCCTGCCCTCTAACAAGACTTAGAAACTCTTATTAAGGGGAAAAGAAAAAGAAATGGACATGCATGAATTGTGCAGTATACCAAAAATACTAAACTTAGCTATGTGAGCAAAAGTTAGTAAAAGAAAAAAAGCTAACAATTGATCTTGAATCACAAGGATTACAGGTACACTCTTAACTGACATAGGATATTTTACTATTTTTATATTCGCTCACCAACTGTGACTCCCAGATCCCTTACGAATTTTGTCTTTCTAAAAGGACATTATAGTAAGTGATAGCAGGCGTGTTTTACCTGACATGCCTAACTTTGTTATTGGATAGATTCCTGCAATACTGGATTACAGTTACAGGTGCTAAAAGTAAGTTTCTGACTCAAGCTGCCCTTTCTTTTATTGTAGAAATCATGATAGGAGTAGAAGCATAACAGTGTGAAGCATAACAGTCTTTACTTTTTTACACAATTGGTTTCTCACACTACTTTGTTATTACATTTTCAGATCCAATATACAAGTAAGAGAAGTCAGTGACATTGGTAGACTGCTCATAATTGGGTCAGACCGAGCCAAAACTAGTAATTTATTTAATGAACTTATATTTATATCTCCTCTCATCATCAGGAACACGTCAGGAACAGGATATTTTTTAGTTTTACAATGTAACAATATGAGAAATTGTAAGGGTTCTATGCTAAATTGGAAATTGTGACTAAATTGTGTTTCTTTACAAGGCAACATTCTTATTATATTGTAATAGAGAAAAGCTAAAAATACTCCTTTATTGTAGGTTTATTTTTTAACACATGGATAGGTCATCCTACAAGTCTTTTTATGGGTTAAAGGTTGAACTTGCCCTCCAGCTTTACAAATGATGCAAAGCTCCTGTTAAGACTTGGTTAGCTATAATAAGCTTTGTCAGCTATAAAAAATATACATATTGTGAAATATATGATATTTCTTGGTGTCTTTGATTGGTTTAAGATTTTCTTAAATTGTTGTACAAAGACAACACAGTGCTGAGGCAGACCTAGGATCAGAGCAGAATTGTAAATGAACGGCCACATGCAAATTGTGGCTAAAAACCTTCTCAGAAAAACACTTTTTGCTGTGGTTGGAATCACTGTGAAATGACTCCTGCAGAAAATTCACAAGGATTCCACATTTTGGGCCCTTGGCCCAAAGAAGAACAATTTAGATAATATTGACATAACATTACATAAATAAGTGGGCTGTGGCTTATCCAGGACATAATACAAATGTGAGCAAACAAGGTGTAGAGTCATGTATTGTCATGGGCTCCTATTATTCCACTTTGTGAAACATGAGATTTATTGAACCGATGTACTAGATACAATGCAGTAAAAATCTAAGGACCACTTTACACCTGGAGTCAAATACTTTCTGCTTCTTTTGTCACCTTCCCTCTAGGGAATAGTCTCTAAAACAGGTTGAGTCTTGAATGGTAAATGTAAATTAAAGCCCTAGAGACTTGACATAACATTTCAGACTATGCTTGGCAGAACTTGTTCTAATTATCACATAGTGAAGTAACCTATAATATATTGCTAAGGGTTTTAGTGGTTTCATATTGACTGAGGTATATTCATGATGTTTAACTCTAATATTTGTATTTCTAAGCAATCCAATTGACTATTTTATTCACAGCATTATTACACACACGAAAACTAGACTACCGTACAAACCTAAATATATCCATTTTATAACACAACTGAATATAGCTAGAAGTTACTGAGATTACTCTTATATTCTAAACCATCAGGAAATATCATCAAGATCCAACATAATCTGCTTTGGGAATCTTGTTTTCCATTAAAACAAGGTTTTAAGTGATTTCTGTGTTAGAACATATTGTTCTATATTTTTATGCAAATAATAAACTGTTTTCATGCATTTAATTGATGAATTGTGTTAATCTAAGCAGCAAATAAACATAATTAGTACTTACCTACTATACATATCATTAATTCCAGGATAATCATTATCTGTGCCAAAAAATGTATTTTCAAGTAAATAATAATTATTTTAATTTTATTGTGCATGTTACTTAAATATAGTACATTAAATTTGCTTGTAAACAGAACATTGCAAAGTTATATTGTGGAAGAAATGATTGGAAATGATCTAATTGATGAATCAGTAATATCCACATATCATTATAAATACAGTTCTTTCCCATATCCAACAATTTCCATTCATTTTACTTAAACACACCTTAAATTTAGGAAAACCATAAGTTTAAATTGTTTTTAACCACAGACAAGGTGACAGATTGGACAGCCATTGCATCTATTGGTCTATGGTGGCTGATCATGAGGTCTCTGGGATTCCAGCACACAGAGGTAGCTGCTATCAACATAGCACCACCAGTGCAACTGTCACTGAAACAGGCCTATTATAATGGGAAAACAGGTTCTAATAGAATAGATAATATAGAAAAGTTTCCTAAATTCTCCCAACAGGCAGTCCCCCCGGACTTAAGGACACCCCACTTAAAGGCAACACCTAGTTACAGATGGACATTTTTCTTCTAATGACAACCCTGAATTTACATACAAAATGAAATCAGAACAAACCTAAAGAACCTATCTTGTAAGTAACTTTGGGACTACCTGTATCAGACTTTAATGGGAAAAAATAAAACCTTAAAATGAATACATAAATAATCTGTAAAAATAAAGAGATTATGGGATTATGGCTTCATCTCTAGTGACATAGAGTAAATTTTACCATGATGGATTATGGCAGTCAGTGGTTTTATAGTAATACCGCTGGTGTCCTTGCAAAGTATTCATCCTTATACAGAAGTGCTAATTGCTTATCTTCAATAATTAAGAAAAAATGGATTTACTATTAATGCATTCCAGGTCAGCCCCTGTGAAGGGTTGTTAACTTTCCTTTCAATGAAGGGTTGTTAATTTTCAAAATCTTTTGGGTTCCCAATAGTCAGTCAGATTTCAACTTGTTTGCAGATTGATTATTCAATAATCAGGCATTAATTTATATCTATTTTAAAAGATCCCATCTTGTTGTTCCTGTTATCATTCACAAATCTACCACAGTAACCAGCCATATGGGGTTCAAGTTGTTGTTCACCTGCCCAAATTTCTTGGCACGCAAAAGTGTTGAGTGAAGGATGTAAACGATTATATCTCCATAGCTGGCCTTTGAGACATGTACTTGATAGTGGGCGCATCTTGGCAATACGTGGGCACAATTTTGCAATGAGGTTCCATCTTTACTTTTTACCCCATTGGTTTTAAGCACCATACTACAGATTGATTTCAGACAAAGTCATTGGTTTTGTTGGGTTTTATAGCATAAAAAAATTCTCTAAAAAGTCACATTGACCTTTTTGTGACTTTCACTGCCGAAAAGTTGCACAGGACTATTTCCGCCACTTTACTATTTTGGCATAAACATACTGCTAGTGCAACACAGTGCAAAGCCTGATTCATGACTTGTAACTTTTTATAAAGGTCCCATAAAAATTGAATGGGGATTCAAGTGTATGTGTTGGTACTTTTTATGCATTTTGTAACTTTTTGAAAAAAAAATCCCAGACAGCAAGTAAAGCATAAGAACATTTATAGCCACTTTAATAAATCTAATGAGCAGCGGAACTCCAAGGACATAGACATTCTAAGGAGCCTGCCTAATGATAAATAACCCCATTGGCTTTTAATTAATATGGCGGTTAATAAGAAATTGCTGATGTACAGTACAAGACTGAATAGATTTAAATTGAACCTGGAAACTCCTGACCACTAAATTCAGTTCTTGAATTTCTACAAACAGGATATATTTACTATAGTATCTTAATATTTTAATATTTAGATGAATATGTCTTTACAAGGGTTCTAAAGTGACAATTTAAAAATATTTTGTACCTGACATTTTGGGCATTTCTCCTGGGACAGTGGCATTTGTTAACTCAGATTCCAGAATCTGCCTAATGTCAATGACTGTATGGATGTGGAAATTACATTACAGACATTTTTATGTACTGTATACATATACCTAAATCAGGTAAATACCATTCTTAAAAAAAACACTGACACATATTTATCACATGATAAATCTCAAGCAAGGCATCTGAAGTAAATAGAGGAGTGGGTTAATTCACTCCAAAAACAAAATGGCAAATTTGGAAGACATTTTGAAGGCAGAAAACCTATGTAACTAGTACATAACTGACAATCAGCAAAGAATACATTAACATCAAAATTGGACATACACATTCTCTATGAATGAAAGATGGCTTAATCCAGGGCCAGGCTGCCTCTGCTTTATTTGCACCACGTTTTGCTGTATCTGTGTTGCATATTGAAAAGTAGATTATTAATCTCTACAGCTGTATCTTAGAACCATTAATGCAGCAAAACGCTAAAAGAGGAAAATCGGTAGAAAAATTATAAATTTAGAAGTCACTCTTTCAAATTCACATAGGGAAATTTCTTTGTAATAAATTGAACTTTTATTAAACATTTTGTGCCAGCATAATGATATTGACCAACTACAGATCTTAACTATCACATGGATTGGGAACATACATGCAGGACCACCACTGATCAGCTGATTCAAGCTGCATTCAGCACTGGAATAACTATAGAAAACAGAGCTGGAAAAAATAGCTCCATTCTCTCTGTAGCGGCCAACCTAATGAATTGCAGCTTGGCTCCCATTTAAATGTATTGTAGCTGAGCTGCAGTAATGCAGTTTGGGCACTTCTAGATCCCTTCTCTATGATGATTCTAGTGGTGAAGACAACCCCATCTGTGCCCAGTGCACCTTTAAGGATCTGATATTAATCTTATGATCTAATATTCTTAACAGTTATATATAGCTAAAAACAATTTAAACCAAAGTTTAAAAAAATGCATTCAGATGAATAAAATGTCATTAGAATTACAATACATTTCATATCTGTAAATCTGTAATTATTTTTACCATCATTAGTATTTTTCTGTTTTCACTAAATATTTTCCTACTGCCAATGTCATGTATTCATTACAGTAATATAAACTTTAAAACAATGATGTAACTACAAGATAGCAGAAATAGAATCTCTACATGCTAAATTTACTTGCTTTAAATTTTGCCGTTAATGCATTTTCTATCATCACAAGTTCACAATTCAAGAACTATAGATAGCAAAATCATAGCAAGATAGACAGATAGATTAAAAGAACTGATAATCCTTGATTTTACTTTTTCAATGGAATAGCCAAAGAGACATATGCAACATCGTTTAGTCATTTGCCTTGACTATTGGCAACCAATATTATGAATTCATATTAACTTATTCAATAGAAAACAATTCCAAAATGAACTTACCTGTGTTGTGCTAGAATAAGCTTTCTGAGGAGTTAGCTGAGTGGAAGCTATACAGCAAGTAAAGGCTTAGCAGGGAATCTAGCAGTAAAACGAAGAAAGTTTGGCCCCAGGCAATCAGCAATGATAGTAAACTATGTGGAAAGGTGATATTCAAAATCATTTTCTTATCAGATTTCAAGGCTTGTGTGATGAAGAGGTTGTGTGATCCCAGAGTTGCCAATTTGGGCCATTTTGCTAATAAAGGGGGGAAATCACCAAATCACCATAAACTTCGGATTCGTGCCGAACCGAAGTTTTACTGAAATTCTAATTGAATTCCATTTCATTAGAATCAATTCACCCATCTCTATACATGATACTCAGATAAAATATTGCAAGATAAAACAATACATTTGCACTACAGACAGGTTATAGAAGCCTATAACAGCTGCATTGCAAATATGCCTTTGTGCCTCCTCTAAGTATTGCATTCCAATATAATTATGTGTCTTAACTTACCTTGCACCCTGACAAAATCCCCTGCAAAGTCACAGGGGTGGCTTGCTTTACATGCATTTAAAAAAAACAACATATGGCTTGTCTTTGCTGCTCACTCCTCAGCTCTCCGCACTTAGTGCTCCTGTACAGCTCCTCCCTCCTGCTTCTTCACCCACAGGAACAGAACTCACTGGAGAGCTGAAATCAGTGGAAGAGGGAGGAGCTTTACAGCAGCACAAATGTGGGTGCTGTGAGCTCGGAGTGCACAGCACAGACAAAAAATGGGTTGTTTTTTGAAATATATAACTTAAACAGTCCACTTCAGCTGCTCAAGCATGTATTATCTGAGCCATAGGTGCAAACAAAGTGCAATTCAGAAAGCAGTTTTTCAGCTAGACGTCGATAATCAGATAAAAATTCATGTATTTAGGCTTGTCTGCCTTAATGCCTTCTCTTGTTCCATTATGCCGTGCTGAATTTCTTTTTTAAATTGATGAAATAAATACATTAATTTTTATCTGACTATTAACTTCTAATGTCTAGCTGGAAAATAGTTTTTTGAAATGCATCCAAACCAGAGCCCCCTCCCCCTTCCCCCGGGAATAGCAGAGGATTTTGTCAGGATGCAAGGTAAGATAAGACACACAATTTTATTGAAATGCAAATGCTTAGAGAGAGCAGAAAGGCATATTTGCAATGCAGCTGTAATGGGCTTCTGCAACCTGCATTTAGTGAAAATTAGATCCCCTGTGACAGGTTCCCTTTAATTAATCTGCTCTGTTTGTACCTTGTTTTTATGTTGATGCTCTTTCAATCTACACAGTGCTAGACAATTGTGTCAGATTATAAATATAGATCTGCACTACCACACCCCTTCATGTGCACAGTTTTCTAAAGTGTCGGACAAAATGCACCCACAACACAATTTTGGAACAGAAATATGATAAATACATGTGCTAGCTCCAATGACACTTTGCCATGAACAATAATATATGTGGGCCATTGTATTTAACTCAATCTCAACTGCCCATTGACAGAAGTTGTTGCAGTTTCTTATGATCCTATGCTAATCATGGTAAGCAGGAGTGGGTATTCAGCTGTCAGACTCATCCGGAGACCCTAGGGCAGTGATGGCAAAAGGCTAGAGACCAAGTGCCCAAACTGCAACCTAAAACCTACTTACTCTTCGAAAAGTGCCAATATGGAAATTTAACCCTGAATAGCCCTAAACTCCTACATTCGGGAATGGGCACAATATGTTTTACATTGTTTAAATGCATAACATGTGGTGCGTGTTTATGATTGGGGGCAGTTCCTTCCCATCCTTCCCATATTAGTGGCCTAATATTGCCATTATAGACAACTATAAAATCTGCAGCAGTCCTGTGTTAGTAGGTGCACTAGGTGCAGAGGGTGCCAGATTCATGAATTTTGGCACACGTTCTTCATGAATCTGGTGTCCCTGAACTGCACCGACAGAGTGCACCAACTTTATTTTGGTGCACCTTTAACATAGAGTGCCAGACAAGCTTTCACCTGTCCAAGCCCCTGTCTCTCGGCTCCTCCCCACCCAAAATAGGCCTGGGGGCCAGAAGCATTTACTTTGAAAAAAATATAATTTTCAAAGCAGGGGGGGGGGTCGTTTGAATATTTCATCTAGGAATAATGGAATAGCATAGTGGTTCTATTTTTAATTTTTTTTCGGAAATGGTTCCATGATTAAGATCGACAGTATGGGGCATCCATATTGCGCTGCTATGATTGCAACTTCAGGTCTCCAGCATGGCGGTGACAGATGGGCCGAATTCCATTATGTATCTGGTGAAACACCCGAAAATTCTGTCTAACACAGCTCGTTTGATAAGGGGATGATGTATGGAGGCAGTTAGGTAGTAGTAGATTAAAGGTGCTGCAGTTAAAACTATGTTAGTTGGATCTTGGGATGGAGCTGGCGGTCCGCTGCCAGGCGAGCTTTCGCCTGTCCAAGCCCCTGTCTCTCGGCTCCCCCCCACCCAAAATGGGCCTGGGGGCCAGAAGCGTTTACTTTGAAAAAATTATAATTTTCAAAGCAGGCGGGGGCTACAAACAGCGCTTCTAAGAATCTTTATTTGGGTGCACCTTTAACATAGAGTGCCAGACAAGCTTTCACCTGTCCAAGCCCCTGTCTCTCGGCTCCTCCCCACCCAAAATAGGCCTGGGGGCCAGAAGCATTTACTTTGAAAAAAATATAATTTTCAAAGCAGGGGGGGGGTCGTTTGAATATTTCATCTAGGAATAATGGAATAGCATAGTGGTTCTATTTTTAATTTTTTTTCGGAAATGGTTCCATGATTAAGAGCGACAGTATGGGGCATCCATATTGCGCTGCTATGATTGCAACTTCAGGTCTCCAGCATGGCGGCGACAGATGGGCCGAATTCCATTATGTATCTGGTGAAACACCCGAAAATTCTGTCTAACACAGCTCGTTTGATAAGGGGATGATGTATGGAGGCAGTAAGGTAGTAGTAGATTAGTTGGATCTTGGGATGGAGCTGGCGGTCCGCTGCCAGACGAGCTTTCGCCTGTCCAAGCCCCTGTCTCTCGGCTCCCCTCCACCCAAAATGGGCCTGGGGGCCAGAAGCGTTTACTTTGAAAAAATTATAATTTTCAAAGCAGGCGGGGGCTACAAACAGCGCTTCTAAGAACCTTTTGTATAAGATCAAGTGTAGTACTGTTCTTGTAAGTAATTGGCCTGGTTATGGCGGGGGAGGGGAACGTAAACAGATGTGCAAGTAGCACTGAAATAATATCGGTAAATGATAAAAGATTGGCGGTATATTTTGTGGAGTTTGATGTGGAAGCCGTGAAAACAACCCATAATTATGCCTGACACCAGCTCGTTTGCTAAGGCGACGATGTATGGAGGCAGCTATGTGGACGACTTTTGGAGGCAGCTATGGGGATGACGTGTGGAGGCAGCTATAAAGACGACGTGTGGAGGCTGCTATGGAGACAATTAAATTTGATAGTGTCTGTATGTGGCAGTCCAAAAAAGTTTTCAAACCAGAGGAGCAGGTAGGTGGCCCTCCAGAAAAAATAAATAGATTGAGTACCTGTATGTGGCAGTCCAAAAAATTATCAAAACAGAGGAGCGGGTAGGTGGCCCTCCAGAAAAATTAAATACATAGAGTACCTGTATGTGGCACTCCCAAAAATTGTTTAAAACAGAGGACCGGGTAGGTGGCCCTCCAGAAACATTAAATACATAGAGTACTATAGCTAGAGCCAGTTGGCCCTGGCAAAAAATATCCAGTTTCCTCTGTTTTAGTGTACAAAGAGGAGGAGAAGGAGGAGAATGAGGAGGAGGAGTGCATACATTATTCAGGTTGAGCTGCTTTTACCTGGTGGAGAATGGAAATCCTGAGAAATACAGGCTTTAATCATCTTGATAAGCGTCAGCCTGTCAGCGCTGTCAGGCGTGTATGCTTATCGGTGATGATGTCACCAGCTGCAATAAAAAACCGGCTCAGACAACACGCTAGCGACAGGGCAGGCAAGAACTTCCAAGGCGTAAAGCGCCAGTTCGGGCCACATGTCCAGCTTTGAAACCCAGTAGTTGTAGGGAGCTGTGTGATCATTTAGGAAGATGGTATGGTCAGCTATGTACTCCCTCACCATCTTTTTGTAAAGATCAGCCCTACTCTGCCGAGACTGGGGACAGGTGACAGTGTCTTGCTGGGGTGACATAAAACTGGCAAAGGCCTTGTAAAGCGTACCCCTGCCAGTGCTGGACAAGCTGCCTGCTCGCCTACTCTCCCTCGCTACTTGTCCAGCAGAAGTACGCCCTCTACCGCTAGAGCTGTCAGAAGGGAAATACTGTTTCAGCTTGTGCACCAGCGCCTGCTGGTATTCATGCATTCTCACACTCCTTTCCTCTAGAGGGATGAGAGTGGAAAGATTTTGCTTGTACCGTGGGTCCAGGAGAGTGAATACCCAGTAATGGGTGCTGGAATAAATTCTTTGAACACGAGGGTCACGGGATAGGCAGCCTAGCATGAAATCTGCCATATGCGCCAGAGTCCCAACGCGCAAGAATTCACTTCCCTCACTGGCCTGACTCTCCATTTCCTCCTCCTCCAACTCCTCTTCTTCAGTCCATACACGCTGAACAGTGAAGGACTGAGCAATGCTCCCCTCTTCTGTCTCGCCAACATTCTCCTCCTCTTCCTCCTCATCCTCCTCCACCTCCTCCGATACGCGCTGAGAAACAGACCTGGGGTGCTTTGGCTATCAACAAGCGAGCACAAAGCTTCCGACTTCATGCTGACCAGAGAGTTTTTCAACAGGCTAAGCAGCGGGATGGTGAGGCTGATGATGGCGGCATCGCCACTGACCATCTGTGTTGACTCCTCAAAGTTACTCAGCACCTGACAGATATCAGACATCCACGTCCACTCCTCATTGTAGACTTGAGGAAGCTGACTGACCTGACTACCAGTTCTGGTGGAAGTTGACATCTGGCAGTCTACAATCGCTCTGCGCTGCTGGTAAACTCTGCATAACAAGGTTAATGTTGAATTCCACCTCGTGGGCACATCGCACAACAGTCGCTGAGCGGGCAATTGGAGGCGGCGCTGCACTGCCCTGAGAGTGGCAGCATCTGTGCTGGACTTCCTGAAATGAGCACAGATGTGGCACACCTTTGTGAGCAAATCAGACAGATTGGGGTATGTCTCGCTGAACTATGAGATTTAAAACCTGGACCAGGCATGGCTCATGTGTCAGTCTGCCGAGTTGCAGAGCCGCCGCCAGGTTACGGCCGTTGTCACACACAACCATGCCTGGCTTCAGGTTTAGCAGTGCCAGCCACAGATTAGCCTGCGCCGTGATGCCCTGTAATAGCTCTTGGGCGGTGTGCCTTTTATCGCCTAGGTTCAGCAGTTTGAGCAACGCCTGCTGTCGCTTAGCGACGGCACTGCTGCTGTGCCTAGAGCTACCGACTGATGGCGCTATGCCCACGGATAGTAATTCAGAGGAGGAGGTGGAGGAGGGGTGGGAGGAGGAGGAGGCATAGTAGGCCTGAGAGACCTGGACCGAGGTAGGCCCCGCAATCCTCGGCGTAGGCAGTATATGAGCAGCCCCAGGGTCAGACTCGGTCCCAGCCTCCACCAAGTTAATTCGTGCCATCAGCGATTTATAGTGGCCCTGCCCGGCAGCACCCGTCCTCATGTCCGTGGTCAGGTGGACCTTGTCAGAAACGGCATTGGTCAGGGCACTGGTGATGTTGTCTGACACGTGCTGGTGCAGGGCTAGGACAGCACAACTGGAAAAGTTGTGGCGGCTGGGGACCGAATACCGAGGGGCGGCCGCTGCCATGAGGTTGCGAAAGGCCTCGGTCTCTACCAGCCTATATGGCAGCATCTCCAGGCTGAGTAATTTGGAGATGTGGACGTTGAGGGCTTGGGCGTGGGGGTGGGTGGGTTGCTCTGTATTTCCTCTTGCGCTCCAGCTTCTGGGGTATAGAGAGCTGGATGCAGCGCATGGAGACATTGGTGGACGCTGTGGAGGATTGTGGAGGCAAAGGTGTGGTTTTCGCCCGGGAGGTGTTTGTGCCGGGGTCCTGGGCAGGGGATTGACTAGCAGAGGCAGCAAATGACACAGGGGAAGGGGCAGTGGTGGACCCGGCCAGAGGTGAACGGCCTTGGTTCCATTGAGTGGGGTGTTTAGCATTCACATGCCTGCGCATACTCGTGGTGGTTAAGCTAGTAGTGGTGGAACCCCTGCTGATCCTGGTGTGGCCAGGTTGCACACCACAGTCCGTCGGTCATCCGGTGTTTCTCTATAGAACCTCCAAACTTCAGAAAATCTAGCCCTCACCATGGAAGCTTTACTACGTGAAACATTTGGCGCTGATGCACCAGCTCTTGCCCTTCCTCTCCGTCTGGCCCCACCACTGCCTCTTCCAACCTGTTCTGGTATAGGACTCGCCTCCGTCTCACACGCACTGTGTTCACCCGGCTTATCAACTCAGCTTGGGTCTGTCACCTCATCATCCTCCAATCCCTCATTCTGCTCCCCCATCGGACTTCCTGTCCTGACAACAACTTCACCACTGTCTGACAACCATGTCTCCTCATCGTCCGACACCTCTTTACACACTTTTTCCACTACGTCAAGAAGGTCATCATGACCCACAGACTGGGACCGGTGGAAAACCTGGGCATCGGGAAAGAGCTCAGCAGCAACTGGACAAGTGGTTTGTGACTCTGGGAAGGGTCCAGAAAACAGTTCCTCAGAGTATGCCGGTTAAAATTTTCCTGGGAGGGGGCAGACTGAGGGGAAGGAGGTTGAGGTGGACTGTGTGGAAGACTGACTGGTGGACAAATGGCTAGAAGCATTGTCCGCAATTCACGACATCACCTGTTTGCACTGTTCTGGCCTCAACAGTGCTCTACCACGAGTCCCAGTAACTTGAGACATGAAGCTAGGGAGTGTATCTCTACGGCGTTCCCCTGCTCCCTCATCAGCAGGTGGTGTCTCACCCCGCCCAGGTCCACGGCCTCTGACCCCTGCAGCAGTTGAATGCCCACGCCCTCATCCTCTACCCCTAGCCCTCGGGTTCAACATTTTCAAAATTAAAGTCTATTATATAGACAAAACAGAAATATAAACTGTAAAAAAAAATTTGTGTTTTTTTAATTTTTTTTATTTTTTTTGTGTTTTTTAATTTTTTTAGACTGTGCCTAATTCAATCAAACTCCTAATAAATTGTCCCACTTAGGTGTTTGAGATGGATATGTGTGTCACTAAGAGCTAAATAGAACGTTCTCAAGTCTCCCTGCAATTTTGTCACAATATAATACCAGCTGCACTACTAGTTCTAGCAAGCCCAGCCACAAGCAAATAAAAAAAAATAAAATATAACGCTATTGTAACCCTAAGAAGGGCTGTTGGGTTCTTGTAGAATCACTCCTGCCTAACAGTATTCTAATAGAACACCCTAACGCTTTCCCTGAGCAGCAGCAGCTCTCTCCCTAATGGCATCCAGATAGAGAATGATCCGAGCAGCACCGGCAGGGGCTAGTATATTCCAGGGTCACCTGATCAGGCCAGCCAACCACTGCTATCGACATCTAAGTGTACCACGTGATGCTGGGTGTAGTGCAGAGTCTCCTGGCTTGTGATTGGCGCTGTTTCTGGCCGCCAAAAATCTAAACACCGCGAGATGACATTTCGCTCATCTCTAGCTGGTATATATATTGCTTCTGTAGTGATTTACATTTTTTCAGCAAATCTGAAAAGCTCTTTGTTCTTGTATTCGTTTAAATGTAAGAATTGTAGACATCTAGTGGTAAATGTTGAAAATGAAATCAGAGCAAGGATCTTGCAAACAACTTTCACTACTTTAAACATTTTTTAACCCCCTAACGACCAGGCCCTTAACGACCAGAATTTAGCATTTTCATTTTCTACTCCCCACCTTCAAAAATCCATAATTTTTTTATTATTCCATGTAAGGAGCTGAGGACTGTTTTCTGCATAACAAATTGCACTTCATAGTGACGGTATTAAATATTCCATGCCATGTACTGGGAAGCAGGAACAAATATTTTAAACATAGTGAAATTAGTGAAAGAATGTATTTGCGCTGTTTTCTTGTGAGCTTGGTTTTAACTGAGCGCCACAAATGACATGTCTAGTTTATTCTTTGGGTTGGACGCGGCGAGCGAAGCATCACTACGCTCATGAACGTCACTGACTCTTATGGTTTTTGAGAGTGGATTATATTGTATCATCAATCAGTTAAGGGACTTGTTTGATTTGTTTGCCTTTAATAACCATCTTTTTTGCCTTTTAAACCTTCCTTATACATGTGTGCCTAACGAAGCATTAATTATACTAACGATACCAGAATTAGAAGCCGAAGTGACAAAGCCATGATCCAAAGTAAAAGCCTGTTTTTTATCCTTCAGCAATTTTGCAATGGGAATAAGACAGAGAATCTGCCCCCATGACACATCTATCGCGGTTTTGGTATGCGACAAAATTGCTGGAATAAAGGGGTCCCATATCCCTGCCTGCCCAACAGATGCAACATACCTGACTGGTTAAATGCAGGTGGACGGGAAGGAACCTCGTCAGTGACGTTCATGAGCGTAGTGATGCTTCGCTCGCCGCGTCCATAGTTACTGACCCCGCCCATGACCTCACGTGACTACTGCAGAGTCACATGACTGGCCTGTAGGAGGGGAGTGGGCGTGCCTATACGGCTATTTAAGACGCATGCGCACCAAATGTGGCGCCGACGCCAGAGATTAACCTAGTGGTTAGAGAGATAGAATCGGGTAGTGATGAGCCACTGCTCACACCCGTCCGAATATAATCAATAGTGTGTGAGAGCCAACGCCTGCATACAGAATTGTTAAGCATTGCGGCTCGTTGGAAATTTACAAGATACCGCAATCTGCTGAGTTTTCATTTCCCCTGAGGAGTGCATGTGACTATGCACGAAACGCGTAGGGAATAAGGAGTAACATCGACTTTAGAATCAAGGGTGCACTAGTTTGCATACAGGGACAGATTTGGGGACCGCCCTTGTAAGGGCTGGGAGTCACTAATAACGGGATTAGGACTGCAGAAAGGGCATAATAGGGTGAGATTGAGTATTCCCTTACAGGAGTGCCCCTTCGTCCAACCCGACCGAGTGAAGACCGGTAAGACCAAACCTGTATACCTCCCTGACCCATTGAAATGCTGATTTCTTGTTATGCAGATATATGGATTATGTGCATCTATTGATCCATTGATTAAGTGAATTTTTGTACTCAATACACTAGGAACATTTTAGCATTATCACCATTAATTTTATTGTAAGCTTTTGATTAAAAGTTAAGTTTTAAGATAATTCTTGATAGCATTGTGCTGGCAATTATATAGATATTTATTGAATGCTATAGGCCAGTGGTGGCGAACCTATGGCACTGGTGCCAGAGGCGGCACTCAGAGCCCTCTCTGTGGGCACCCAGGCCATCACCACAGCATGAAGTTCACCAGACAGGACTCAAAGAATCTTCCTATAATGATAGGCGAATTAGCCCTCCTCCTTTCAACTGCGTTGGTGTCTTTAGGAGGCTGAACCATTGAAAGTTGTCAAAGAACAAAGAGAAATAAATTACTGCTTAAATTGCTGTGATGGTACTTTGCAATAAATAAGTGGCTTTTGGTTGAAGTTTGGGCACTCAGGCTCTAAAAGGTTCGCCATCACTGCTATAGGCTATTTATCTGAGGCTATGACTGCTGAATAGTCTCGCTGCTGCTATTTTTGTTATAATTGTCTGTGGACATGGCTGGCTTCTTGGCAACAGGCTTAGACACACAGAACTGGTTGGCAGAGGCTAAAGAGGTATTCTCTGAAAAAGACTTTGTGCAGAAAAAATATACACCAACCTTTTCAGCTGCATTTAAAGAACTAAACAAAATTTATAGAGAAAGGATAACCTCGTGGTGGGAAGTCCAATCGTTAGAAAGCTACCTGAAAAATTCAATAGTCCCAAGAGGGCTAAGGATCACACTAACTCCGGCACAAAGGTGTCGATCGACAACTTTAATATCAAAGTGGGAGCGTGAAGCGACTAATAGTTCGCTACGGCTCATGCAACTTCTGCTAGAAGAAGAAAAAAAGATCTTAGCCAATTTAGAGACCAGATTACAGGAACAAATTGAACTGACAAAAAAATTTGAGGGAGAATCAGAGTTTAAAAACAGGGAGAGCACCCTTCAAGCGGCTATAGAGAAATTTCAGTACCACGTAAAAGAGCGCAAACATCGCCAATACCTGCGTGATCTCCAGGATTTTAAAGAGAATAAAGTCTACTCTGCAGTTGCAGGTAGAAGACAGGCGATTCGTGATACTGACATTTCGTCTACCGAGACAGAGAACTCCGATACCGACTCCTCTGCCAAACAACAGCGACCTAGAAACAGAGGTAGAGGCAGAAGTA
The DNA here is from genome assembly GCF_040894005.1 of Engystomops pustulosus. Lineage (NCBI taxonomy): Eukaryota > Metazoa > Chordata > Amphibia > Anura > Leptodactylidae > Engystomops > Engystomops pustulosus. The sequence goes on along the minus strand of NC_092414.1, from coordinate 116,056,952 downwards.
GAGGGGGCTCGAGAGGCAATAGAGGCTCCGGGAACCCAAATAGGGATTTTTTAGAATATCCCTACCAACTGAGGGAACGGGGGATACCAGGGGCTCAACAGGGGGAGGCCCCAAGTAAAACATCTGGTTCGGAAGGATACAGACCAGGTAATTCAGCAGAGCAATACACAGATCATAAACCTTACTTCCTTAACTCTGACAGAGTCCCAAAAAAGTATCCTTCAAAAGGGCCTATCCTTCGTACCAAGCTCAGACTTTGACCTATTCTGCATGGTGAAGGACCTCAATTTATTTGTGCGAAAATTAAAGTGGCATAAATACTTTGCCAAACGAGACCGGCAAATAAGTTCCGAAATGGGGATCCCGGAGGAGATTCTCCCAGATATAAGACTACTAACGAGTTTAGCAACTGACAACATCCCGGAGCAGACGGGGAGAGGCCCTTATACCGACTGTAAACTAAAAAGTACTCGCCTTCCCCCGAATATGGATGTGTCACCTATAGACGTATTCCTGAATAGAGTCACCACTGATTTAAGACAGTTAGAGAACTCCTTCAGTCAGTATAACTGTTCAAGGGCTGAAATGGAGGCCCTACGGTCATTACAAAATGAAACATCAATTACTATTAAGAGTTCCGATAAAAGGGGGCAACATAGTACTCATGATGACCCCCCAATATAAGGAAATGTGTATGAACTTGTTAAAAGATAAAGACACATACGAAATTCTCCCCACCAATCCAACCGATATCTATTTGAAAGAACTAAGCGTTCTTCTGAGACAAGCTAGAAATGATAACCTCATTGATGAATCTGAATTCAATTTTCTGTTGCCAAAGAATCCCGTTGTAGCAACATTCTACAGCCTGCCTAAAATACACAAGGGGCTGTCCCCGTTAAAAGGACGCCCCATAGTGTCAGGGGTGGGTAATATAACCCAGAATTTAGGGATTTATTTGGATAAGGTCCTGAGAGGCTTTGTTTTAACACTCCCCTCATATACAAGGGACACTTTAGATCTTCTAACCAAGTTAGATGGTATCACCTTGGATCATGAGCACATACTGGGAAGTGTTGACGTCGAGGCATTATATTCCTCAATACCCCACAGCATGGGCCTTAAAGCTGTTGCACACTTCTTAAGGTCAAGAGGAATACAACAAGAGGGCCATAACGACTTTATCTTAAGGGCCTTAGAATTCTGCCTCACCAGAAATGTCTTCCTTTTTAATGGGAGATTCTACCACCAGCTCAGGGGCACGGCGATGGGTTGGCCCTGCGCGCCAACCTATGCCAACTTGCTCCTGGGCTGCTGGGAGGAAACCATGGTATTTGGAGAGGAGAATATGCCGGACACATCGAAGATCGAGGCGTGGCACAGATTTATAGATGATGTCTTTGTGATCTGGCGGGGCCCCCCCCAGGAATTTGAGCGGTTTGTAAAGGATCTGAACACTAATCCTATAGACTTACGCTTTACCCATGAGAGCTCTGATGAGAGCCTACCATTTCTAGATGTACGTATCACTATAGACAAACATCGAGCACTTACAACTGAGATTTTTCGTAAGACCACCTCGACAAATTCTCTGTTGAGGTGGGACAGTAGTCACCCGACCCCCCTAAAACGTGGCATCCCTAGAGGACAGTATCTGCGTCTGAGAAGGAATTGTTCAGACACAGATACCTATATCGAACAAGCAAAAGACCTGCGCCTCAGATTCCAAGCAAAAGGATACCCAGATAAAATCTTAAGGGCAGCCTATCAGAATGCACTCCAAAAAGATCGGCACGAACTCCTTAAAAAACAAACTGAGACCAAAGAGGAGAGGATGATCAGATTAATTACAACTTTCGATAATGGAGCTAAGGATGCCAAAAAGGTGTTGGAGAGACACTGGGACATCCTACTAATGGATCCTGATATTAGGAAGGTTTTGAGCCCCTATGCAACGGTGACCTACAGAAAGGGGCAATCACTAAAGGACAGGTTGGTACATAGTCACTATACCCAAAGTCACAACAGCACATGGCTTGATGGAACAACCAAGACCACCGGTAGTTTCAAGTGTAGTGGCTGTGTCGCCTGCCCACAGATGCTAAGGTGCGACGCTTTCACATCCACAGTGACAGGTACCACCTACAAAATTAAACAATTCATAAACTGCAAAACACAAGGGGTAGTATACCGAGCAGTATGTGAGTGCAGGATTGAATATGTAGGGAAGACCATTTGTGAACTTAGAAGAAGAGTGGGAGCGCATCTAGGGGACATAGTACATAAGAGAGACACACCCCTTGCCCGCCACGTAAATCAGGTCCACAATGGTGATATGAGCAAAATTAAATTCCATGGGATTGAAGCAATACAAAGACCAGTGAGGGGGGGTAATTGGGATAGATCTATTCTACAACGCGAGACCAAGTGGATATTCCTTTTAGATACAGGTGCCCCCAAAGGCCTTAATGAGATGCTGAATTTCACTTCCTTTTTGTAGAATAACTCCCTTTGACTCTTATGGTTTTTGAGAGTGGATTATATTGTATCATCAATCAGTTAAGGGACTTGTTTGATTTGTTTGCCTTTAATAACCATCTTTTTTGCCTTTTAAACCTTCCTTATACATGTGTGCCTAACGAAGCATTAATTATACTAACGATACCAGAATTAGAAGCCGAAGTGACAAAGCCATGATCCAAAGTAAAAGCCTGTTTTTTATCCTTCAGCAATTTTGCAATGGGAATAAGACAGAGAATCTGCCCCCATGACACATCTATCGCGGTTTTGGTATGCGACAAAATTGCTGGAATAAAGGGGTCCCATATCCCTGCCTGCCCAACAGATGCAACATACCTGACTGGTTAAATGCAGGTGGATGGGAAGGAACCTCGTCAGTGACGTTCATGAGCGTAGTGATGCTTCGCTCGCCGCGTCCATAGTTACTGACCCCGCCCATGACCTCACGTGACTACTGCAGAGTCACATGACTGGCCTGTAGGAGGGGAGTGGGCGTGCCTATACGGCTATTTAAGACGCGTGCGCACCAAATGTGGCGCCGACGCCAGAGATTAACCTAGTGGTTAGAGAGATAGAATCGGGTAGTGATGAGCCACTGCTCACACCCATCCGAATATAATCAATAGTGTGTGAGAGCCAACGCCTGCATACAGAATTGTTAAGCATTGCGGCTCGTTGGAAATTTACAAGATACCGCAATCTGCTGAGTTTTCATTTCCCCTGAGGAGTGCATGTGACTATGCACGAAACGCGTAGGGAATAAGGAGTAACATCGACTTTAGAATCAAGGGTGCACTAGTTTGCATACAGGGACAGATTTGGGGACCGCCCTTGTAAGGGCTGGGAGTCACTAATAACGGGATTAGGACTGCAGAAAGGGCATAATAGGGTGAGATTGAGTATTCCCTTACAGGAGCGCCCCTTCGTCCAACCCGACCGAGTGAAGACCGGTAAGACCAAACCTGTATACCTCCCTGACCCATTGAAATGCTGATTTCTTGTTATGCAGATATAAGGATAATGTGCATCTATTGATCCATTGATTAAGTGAATTTTTGTACTCAATACACTAGGAACATTTTAGCATTATCACCATTAATTTTATTGTAAGCTTTTGATTAAAAGTTAAGTTTTAAGATAATTCTTGATAGCATTGTGCTGGCAATTATACAGATATTTATTGAATGCTATAGGCTATTTATCTGAGGCTATGACTGCTGAATAGTCTCGCTGCTGCTATTTTTGTTATAATTTTTTCATACATTTACAAAAGTTAAAACCTCCTGTACCAAAAAAAAATTCTTCATTTTGCTATGTTCTGGTGCAAATTACTTTTTCATACTTTGGGATATGGAGCTGTGGGTGGTGTCATTTTTTGTCATTTCGATTATGTTTTCAATGCTACCATTTTTTATATTTTTTAAAATGGCAAAAAATAGCCTTTGGGGCTATTTTTTGTTTCGGGGTTAAACACCGGCATAACCATAATTATATTTTGATAGATTGGACATTTTGGGATGTGGCGATACCTATCATGTTTAGGATTTTTACAGTTTATATACATTTATATACTAAGGAAAAGGGGGGGGGGGGGATTTGAATTATTTTTTTATTTATTTTTTTTTTTTTTACTATTTTTCTGACCCCCTTTTGTACTTTAGGTTGTCAACCCTAGGTTGTCTGATTGATCCTACAATATACTGCCATAATAGTATTTGTAGAATTTACACATCATGTATTTCAATGTGCAAATCACACATTTTGTCAATAAAATATAACTTTTATTCTGATATTTAAAATAGAGGTGAGTAATTGATACAAATAAACTTATTTTTAAAAACCTAATGATGTGTGGAGAGTTTTGTTACATGGTTGCAATAGTTTCCACTCATTGTATAATGCTATTGATTGCACTACAGTGTAGCTTCACGGTGGATAGGTATTGTTTAGTTAGATGCACTGTAGCCTAATTTTCCATTCTTGACACTAGATGTCAGTATATGTTTCCAATTTCCCCACTGGCTACAATTGGCATTGTTCTCTTATGTCTCGTGCTGTTCCTGCCGTTTCAAGCCGTTCAGTGCAAACTACAATTGCCTGTATTTCTGTAAGAAGCAAGCCCTATCTAGACTAAGTAAGGATAGGGAGCTCACGGTGAAACCCTCCGACAAAGGGGGTAACGTAGTCGTAATGGACACGAGTGACTACGTCCGAATGGTGATGGACCTTCTAAATGACCAAGAAACCTATGAATGTCTATCAGGAGACCCCACAAACAAATACATCTCCGAACTTGAAGCCATTCTGAAAAATACAAAAGATAACAACCTAATCAGTGAGGATGAATTTAAATACATGTTTAATAAGAGACCCACTATCTCTACATTCTACGCACTTCCAAAAGAGCACAAGGACAAAAGACTCGTACCAGGCCAACCCATAGTGTCAGGTTGTAACAACCTAACCCAAGCCTGCAGTACCTATGTTGACCAAATCCTCCAGTCATTTGTTCAAACACTATCCTCATACCTGCATGACACTAAAGATGTCATTAGGAAACTCTTTGAACTTGAGGTCTCCCCTAGAACGATGCTAGCGAGTCTGGATGCCGAGTCCCTCTATAGCAACATCAGACACAAATTGGGTAATGAAGCGGTGAAATACTTCTTAAGTACAAAGGGGGTACAATTTGGAGAGCTTAACTCCTTTGTACTGGAACTCTTGTCCTTCATTCTAACGAGGAATTACTTCTTGTTTGATGGTACCTTCTACCACCAGGTGAGAGGGACGGCTATGGGGACGCAATGCGCCCCCTCATATGCCAACCTCTTTCTTGGGTGGTGGGAGGACACCGTAGTCTTCTCAGAAGAAATGACAATATATACCCATCAAATCCTACACTGGGGCAGATTTATAGATGGTGTCCTCATCCTTTGGGATGGGGACAGACCATCATTTGACAAATTTGTGGACATGCTAAACGACAACACAATAGGCATGAAATTTACCAGTGAAATCCAGGAACACTCCATTCACTTTTTAGATCTCACAATTTCCATAAATACAAACCGACAGGTGGAAACACAAATTTTTCGCAAACCTGCATCCACAAATAGCTTCTTGGACTGGCGTAGCTGGCACCCACAAAATCTCAAAAGAGGCATATCCGTGGGCCAATACTTGCGAGTATGCAGGAACTGTACAAGTGACACATCCTTCTGTACCCTACTGTTCAACAGATTTAAAAACAGGGGATATCCCAAAAAACATCTATATTGGGCATATTCTAGAGCCAAGAGAACGGATAGGGACACTCTTATAAGAACCACTCAGCTCAAACATGAACAGGATCAGATACGGTGCATAGCAACTTACGATGCATACGCTGAACAGATCTCAAACATCATCAAAAAATATTGGCCCATCTTATTGGCAGATCATGACTTGAAAGGAAAATTGACAAACTACCCAGCAATAACCTATTGGAGATGAAAAAACCTCAGAGATCACCTGGTCAAAAGTCACTTTACCAGAGAACCGATGAATGAAACCTGGCTACGATCTACGATTTTGGGCTCATACCCATGTGGAAACTGCACATTTTGTAGGTTTATTCCCCCGCATTAAAACCTTCACAAACCCCAGAAATGGAGAAGAATTTACCATCAGGCAATATATCAACTGCAAGAGTGAGGGGTCATATATGCAGCCCAGTGGACATGCCCCCTTTTATATGTTGGAAAAACCATCCAAGAACCGCGCAGACGCATGTCAGGTCATGTGAGTTCCATTACCACCAATAAAGATACCCCAATCTCTAAGCATATCAGGACAGTACATAGTGGTGACATCAACTACCTACAATTTTGGGGCATTGAGAAGTTGCAACTGGGTCCTAGAAAGGGAAACCTGGATAAATTGTTGCTACAAACAGAGGCGCGTTGGATCCATAGATTAAAATGTCGGAGCCCATAAGGCCTGAATGAAGGCTTCACCTTTGTGGCTTTCCTATAAGATAATATAGGTATAGCCAATACCTCATGAAGATATAACCTTGTTCAGAATACCCTATACACATGGGGTTCCTGGATCACAATACTGTAAAAGAAAATTGAAAACCCAATTCTCCATATAGATGTTCATGTAAACCAATGAGGGATGAATAAGAGGAGTTCTACTGAATCACCTAATATAAAAAATCAGATGAACTAGCCACAATATTAAATACACAATTAATTGTGCAAATAAAAGTTAGAGACTGGTGGCAAAACAATTTTTGAAAATTATTAATGAGTCAAGAAAAACCCTGATGATACTCCACCATATGAGATCAAACATAAGAATATATCTAACCATACACATTATCAAGCGCAATTAAAAAACTGTACCTAGCGATGTCATTGGACACAGCCTAAGATTGAAATCCTGGTACAGTGATATACATACCGCATCTGTAGACCTGCATATAGAAATCAGCGCTAGGCACAGCAAATTGTGACCTAATTACAGTTACGTGGTTTACAGGAAGTGGGCATACACAGTACATACCGAGCCGCGTGAGACCAAGTGTTGGGACTTGCGCACTGCACCCCGGAGACCCACGAAAACACCAAGTTGTCACGCAAGAGACTAAGTATCGGGATTTGCGCACAAACTTCGGAGATCTACGAAAACATAAAGTCGGTACGCATGCGCAGTAAAGGCAGAGCCTTCTTCGATACGTGCGAGCAACCCCCATGTATATTTTCATTGCGTTTCTGAACGTGCTTCAAATGCAAGGTGTGAATGCAGCCTGTGGCCATGTTCACACATTTCGTTTTTTGTTGTTTTTTTCAACGCTTTGGAAAGACAATCTGTTCCTCTTCCATTTGAAAAGAATGTTCATTCAGCAGACAAATTTTTGCAACAAAAAAAACATAATGTGTGAACGCAGCCTCAGGCTTCCTGCAGGCTTCCATGGTCCAATGGAACATTGTTTGAGGGTTGCTTGTCATCAGGATGCAAGTACATAATAATAGCCTGAACCGCAAACATGGTTAGGACATGGTTATTCACAGCCATGTGCATGAGCCCATAGAAGTGAATGAGGACGTGTAAAACAATCCTGCAGAAAACAGGCCTCAGGCCCCATGCACACTTTGTTTTTTGATGAGTTTTAACTGAATTGGAAACCGCAAAAGGTAGGGGTTTTGTCAGAGCACATATTTCTTTCTACTGAAAAAACTTTTGTTCTGGAATGAGCCCCTCCCTGTTGCGTTTTTAAATGGAAATAAAACAGATCAAGAACTGCAACGTGTGAATGGGGCCTGAGGCTTGTTATCTGCCGGACTGTAACTTCTTGGAATCAGTATTTAACATTTATCACCAGGATGAAGGATTGTAAACCTGCAGATCTTGCCAGAGGGGGCGCACACCAGCATGTAAGTGTGCTTGGTTTACAATCCTTCATCCTGGTGATAGATGTCCTTTAAGGAATGCACATGGTACATGTATGTCCTTAACAGGTTTCAGGTACAGGTGGTCCCCTACTAAAGGACACCCGACTTACAGACAACCCCTAGTTACAGACATACCCCTCTGCCCACTGTTACCTCTGGTGAAGTCTCTGGATGTTACTTTAGTGCCAGACTGTAATGATCATCTGTAAGGTGTTTGTAATGAAGCTTTATTGGTAATTTTCAGTTTCATTACAGCCAAAAATTTAGAAAATCTAATTGTCACTGGGACAAAAAAATTTTTTGTCTGGGTCTACAATTATAAAATATACAATTCCTACTTACATACAAAGTCAACTTAAGTACAAACCTAAGGAACCTATCTGGCAAATAACCCAGGGACTGCCTGTATATGAAGAAGGTTCACAGGCTAGGTCCTTTTCATACACACCTTTGTACCAAAGGTTCATTTTTTTATATAAAAAGTGAATAAAAGCTTTATGAATTTGGTGTCCTCGTGATCACACTTACCCAAGGAATTATGGGGATGTATGATTTGGAGCATACAGTGAAAGCCATACATACGTAGCCCACAAAAAAATGGCATAAGTATGTTTTTTTTGTCACTTTTACCCCATTGGGATTTTTTCCCGCTTTCCAGTACACGGCATAGAATATTAAATACCATCACTAGGAAGTACAATTTGTTATGCAGAAAACAAGCCTCATACAGCTCTGTACATGGAAATAACACAGTTATGGATTTTTAAAGACACAGAAATAAAAATGGAAAATCAAAGATGAAAATGGTCTGGCCTTTAACCCTTTAAGGGTTAATATTCCATGCAGTGTACTAGGAAGCTGGAGAAAACTTCCAAATGTGGTATAAATGACAAAAAAAAGTTGCATTATTTTTATTACAGGCTCGGTTTCACACACCTCTTACTTTTTTAAACTTTAATGTACGGAGCTGGAGAAGCTGACATTTTCAGTGATATCAGTTTGTGAAGTGAAGAAGCTTTTCATCACTTTTTATTCAAATGTTTGTGCATTGAAATGGTGATGAATCTGCAATATGGACATCATGACGGGTGGAGGGGGTTGTTGGTAAAACTGAGGCTGCGGTCACACGTAACGCGGGGTATACTGGTAATACTGAGGCTGGGGTCATACGTAACGCGGGGTATGCTGGTAATACTGAGGCTGCGGTCACACGTAAAGCTGGGTATGCCGGTAATACTGAGGCTGTGGTCACCAGTCATGCGGGGTATGCTGGTAATACTGAGGCTGCGGTCACACGTAACGCTGGGTATACTGGTAATACTGAGGCTGCGGTCACATGTAACGTGGGGTATACTGGTAATACTGAGGCTGCGGTCACATGTAACGCGAGGTATGCTGGTAATACTGAGGCTGCGGTCACACGTAACGCGAGGTATGCTGGTAATACTGAGGCTGCAGTCACATGTAACGCGGGGTATGCTGATAATACAGAGGCTGCGGTCACATGTAACGCGGGGTATGCTGGTAATACTGAGGCTGCGGTCACATGTAATGCGGGGTATGCTGGTAATACTGAGGCTGCGGTCACACGTAACGCGGGGTATGATGATAATACTGAGGCTGCGGTCACGTGTAATGCGGGGTATGCTGGTAATACTGAGGCTGCGGTCACAAGTAACGCGGGGTATGCTGATAATACTGAGGCTGCGGTCACATGTAATGCGGGGTATGCTGGTAATACTGAGGCTGCAGTCACACGTAACGCGGGGTATGCTGATAATACAGAGGCTGTGGTCACACGTAACACGGGGTATGCTGGTAATACTGAGGCAGCGGCCACACTCAACGGATTGATTCCTTCAGCCCTTGCATTTGGACAATACAAGACACCGGGTGCGGGTTACTGATCGCATGCGTCTGCATAGAAGCCCATCCTGCCCCCGTGCGCTTTGATTCCATTTGTAAGTCAGTGCGTTACATGTGACATCACTCCTTATTCTACATCAATACTTAACACAGTCAATCAAAGTACTACAACTTTCAGCATCTCATTCAACTGCTGGGAGTTGTAGTTGTTGAGTCCACTGTTATTCTATATGTATATACACATTGCAGGGATGTAATGAGGTGCACTGTGTGTGTGTAAATGTGATGTACTTTTATTTTGTACCTTTTTCTTGTGCTGGAAGCCATCAGCAGCTCCTCATCCATCCTGAGCTCCTGCTGAGGGCAGCCTGTGCTGTGCCAGGGGGAGGACACTCCAGCAGCAGCTGCTAGCTGATTGGTGGCTCCTGATGTCTGTCAAGACCAGGAGGAAGGGGGCCCACTGTGACTACTAGGGGGCCCACGTCCTCTGGTCTGTAATTAGTGACAGCTCACTGTCTGCTCCTCCAGTGAATCAGGGGCCATGTTCTCCTGCAGTGACGCAGGGGCTGTGGTGCTCAGTGCAGTGAGGAGGAAATGTCTTACTCACTGCCCCAGCGCTGCTGTGAGAAGAGTAGAGAACCTGTCTCTCCCTCCTGCAGGACGTCATAGTCCCCCCTGCTACCTCCCTCCTCCAGCCTCAGCTGAATGTGCCTGCACAGACACAGGCAGGAGATGGTGACTTATGATAAGGGCCCACCAGGGTTTTGACAGGTATCCCGGCAGGCCAGTCTGAGCCTGGAGCTAGCTCCGTTATAGGCAGAAAGAGACAGTTACAGAAATACAGGCTATTGTAGTTTGCACTGAAGGGCTTGAAAGGGTAGGAACAGCACGAGACATAAGAGAACAATGCCCATTGTAGCCAGTGGAGAAATTGGAAACATATACTGATATCTAGTGTCAAGAATGGAAGATTAGGCTACAGTGCATCTAACTAAACAATACCTATCCGCCGTGAAGCTACACTGTAGTGCAATCAATAGCATTATACAATGAGTGGAAACTATTGCAATCATGTAACAAAACTCTCCACACATCGTTGGGTTTTTTAAAAATAAGTTTATTTGTATCAATTACTCACCTCTATTTTAAATATCAGAAAAAAAGTTATATTTTATTGACACTTGGATATGGGGGGTACTGCTTTGCCATAGGCAAAATTCTGTAAATACAACTAACGCCCACTCTGTTCTCCGCCTCCGTCGGGGACTCCAGGGCTCCAGTGTTCAGTAATTTTAAAAGTCTTTTTCTGTGCAATCAAAAACATTCCTATAACACTGGTTGATTTCCTTAAAGGGAACCTGTCACCACATTTTTCACAAATACAGCTAGTGGCAGGTTCCTATAGAGATAGTAACAAGAGCTCTATGGGAACTTGCCACTGGCTGTATCTGTGAAAAATGTGGTGACAGGTTCACTTTAAATAAAAGTCTAAATTCCACTGCCGTCACCTCAATTTGCTCCCCTTTACAGATAAGTTTACCAAGAAATCGGTGTAGAACTGTTATAAAGTAAAAAATGTCAGGGGGGAAAAATCACACTTTCACGTACACTGCAGGAAATATAATTTTTTTTGGGGGGGGGTGGAGAGGATATAGATGTATATGTAGATTCATTTGGATGTATGGTTAAATATGTTTTTAAAAATGACATACAGATGAAAAACCCATTCACCATTATCGGTGACAGTAAATATGTTTTATTACTAAATCACAAATAAAATATATGCTGTTCTATAGTGCACACTACAATACATAGTATATGTGAAATTGGTAAGAACTACTTGTGGATACATTTAATATATGGATAGTATTGAAGTTGATTCATAAGTATTTCATTAACCACAAGCATTACAACTACAAGATGTTATGTGGCTGTAGGTATATGGTATTGTGCTGCCATCTTGGCATTTCAGCTCAATCGTTTTATCTTTAGTTGTTGCATCTTTACAGCAATAGCAGTCACTCACTACTTTATGCATTATCTCGTCATATCTGAAAAATAAAGAGACAAGATGCACATGTTAAAAAAGTGTTCAGAATCATCAGTACAGAAAAATAGTTAGTTCCCCTTCGTACCCCTTTTGTATCCCACATGAAATCATGCTGGAGGACATCTGCTTAAATATATTCTAACTTCTACAAGTTTATGAATACATTTCTCTTGTTAAAGGGAATATATTTAGCTGGTTGGATTTCATGGATTGACCACAGTGCAGAGGATTCGACTCCAAGTATATGTGAAATATGTGAAATATGATGCAAAGGAAGCAGGCAGGTATGAGCTGTATATGGTCTGTCAGGTTCTATATGGTTTTATAGGTTTCATTAGTTGTTTATTTTAACATCTTATGCTGGTTCAGACAGTCACAACAATCATTCCATATAATGCTGTGAGGTTTGCTCATGGAAAGGCCCAGAGCAGAGACTTTAACTGGAATATAGTCTGTTTATTAAGGTATGACAGCTGGGTAAAACTGGTCTAAGAGAGAACAGTGTATAAAATATCGAAGAATAGAGTATATAAAGAAATGAGAGATGCCATGTAAAAAAGATTATTAGCTACGGTGGAAGAAAGAAGCGTTGTAGGCTGTAATGGTGTGAGGCCAGCTTCTCCTTGAATCCTTGAGTCCTCAGCAAACTCTGATGACATTTCCAACCATACAGGGAATATCATCATGGCAATGGCCGTTCTTATCACGTAGGAAAGGGTAACAACTGTTCCTGAGATTTGTTACCAAACTGCTTTCATAGGTAAGTTCACACAGGGAGATATTTATTAATCAATTTATTCAACTAAAAGCTAAAAGGAATAAAATTGTAAATGTAAAAGACGTGTTTCGGGCCCTGAGTGGATGCATCTTCAGGAGTGTAACGTTGATTACCTTTAAGTGAACACCTATATGCAGGAGATACTACACTGTTTGCACTCTCTCTCTTTTTCTGCTTCTAAATACAGGCTCATATTATGGAATATCATCGAACAACATAGAGTGACTGACGTAAAATGAAAAGTGCAATACTGCCAGATCATTCCAGACATTTATTATGGTATATCAGGTAAATGATGTATAAATATCCCATCATAAATATACCACCTTTATTGTTATACCCATCACTCTATATTGTCCCATGACATAATATCAGCAACTCGGGGTCCAAAACACTGAATATGATAATATAGAGGGGAATAAATAATAATACAGGGGGAAGTAAACTACAAGTTTCAGAATGACACGGTTGGTATTAGGAATGCTGTGGATAATATGCAAAGTGGGATAAAAAGGGAATGGTACTAGTCCCAGAATGCCTGGTTATTTTATCAATGTGGAGACCAGGGTATAACAAGGGGAAGCACCAAGTTTCATTAAAGGGGTATACCAGAATTAAGTATTAAGTGCCAGCGTTAAGGTGAGAACCTTCACATTAAGACCATGTACTGTGATGGCAGTGACACACATCATTGCTAGGGTAACAGAGCAAGATAGACCATTAGATCACCATTGGGAGCAGAGCAGAAGAGAGAGGAGCTGTAACTGAGAACTGAAGGATAATGGGAGTTGTAGATGGTGACCATCTTTAGATAACTCCACCTGCTTCTGTGAATCATAAAAGCAAACAATTTAAGTTTAATTTTGTGCTTAATGACATCGAGTTTTGTTGTATTTATTTATTTATAGCATTATAGGCTTTTGTAGAAGATGTTCATATTCCCGGAATACCCCTTTAAGTCTAGTTTTTAATTATATAATAATAATAATTTTTATTTTTATAGTGCCATCAAATTCCGTAGCTCTTTACAAATCATAGGGGACATATACAAATATAATATTACATTACACAGAACAAACAGTCATATGGAACAATAGGAGTGAGGGCTCTGCTCACAAGAGCTTACAGTCTATGAGAATGAGGGGGTGACACAATAGGTAAAGGCTTGTGTCTTATTTACAATGTCCAAGGTAACTGCAGAGAAGCGATAGACTGAGATGAGAGAAATGGAGGTGCAGCATTATTCAGAGCTTTGTGGATGAGGGTCATTATTTTAAAGTGAATACAAAAGGAGACAGGCAGCCAGTGCAGTGATTGGCACAAACTGGAGGCATCCATGTAGCGTTTGGTCTGAAAGACGAGCCTGGCTGCTGCATTAAGAATAGATTGTAGAGGAGAGAGTTTAGCGAGTGGAAGAACGATTAGTAGGGAGTTACAGTAGTCTAGTCAAGAGTGAATAAGTGTAACAATTAGCATTTTATAAGTTTCAATTGTCGGAAATGGATGGATTCTGGAGGTGTTTCTGAGATGCATGCGGCAAGAGTGAGCAAGAGATTGAATATATATAAATCAAGATTCTACACAGAATATGTATTATGGGAACTTAAGCACCAGCTTGTCCAAGCTGTTATTATGGTATTTTAAGTTAAAATGTGGATGGGGAAGTTTATAATAGGATGACTATAACACCTAAACACCTATGCAATGTAAGAGAGGATTGCAAGGAGGAAGGAATGTATAAAAATAGAAAACTACAACCAATAATGTCCAGTCTGTTATTATGTGATAGCAGGAGCCAATCCAGAAAGTGGTAAAACAAGGGACATTGTACCACATTCATTAAAGTTTTTGAGACAGTTTTCTTTATGTCTTTGCACTAGAAAGAATGTGCAGACTGTTTGCACATTTATATATAAAGTACCTGCACCAGTTTTGTGCCTCGGCTGCACTGTGTCCCACAAGACAATGTGTACCTAAAGGGATGTGCGTGTTAGTGTTTAGTCGAACTGTGTGTCAAAATTCTGTCCAACATGTGCCATGGGAATGAGGCTGCATTTTGCTAGGGCTACATATATACTGGGGCGCTGCATTTTGCTGGGGCTACGTATATGCTGGGAGTAGGCTGCATTGTGCTGGGGCTATCTATATATTGGGGTGGCTGCAGTGTGGTGGCTTCCTATATATTTACGGGTGGGGGGGGGGTACTTATGTATTGAACTCATACTGGTGCTGTATTTATGTACTAAGCCTTGCTCTGGTGAAGTATATATGTAAATCACTATTATAATTCATGCCAGGTACAATATTATCTTTTAAAAGACACTGTACATTTTATTTAAAAGGGGACACTGTATATGTTAAAAACAATTTGGAGGAACAATCTCTAAGGAATAGTGTGACTATAATCCATACATAAATCCACGTCTGTAATATTTTTGAATTACTGTAGTTGGGGGTTGTTTAAGCTAAAAATGGGGGTACATTGTATATATTTTAATAACCTGGGGAAAGATGGGGCATTTTTTGTCAATTGCCCTGTACAATAAATTACCTAGGAACTGCCCTGAATCCAAACATATATATATATATATATATATATATATATATATATATATATATATATATATATATAACACATACGATCACAGAAACAGATCTAATTTTATGATACTTGTGATTGACTACCGTTGTTAATTTTAGAATATGGAACTCCGCTGAAAACAAAAATTAAATGTCATAGATTCTAAGTGCTTTCTTCAGCTCACATTAATTTTAAGATTGTTTTATATTTTTTAATTAGATTTTAATCTGCCAAGGCCTACCTTGGATTAGCTTCTTCACATTCTCCAACACATTGGGCCATTTCAACAATTGATGAACAGTATGTTATCAGTTTATTATCAGAGTCTGTATAAGTAATAGTTAACTCCAGTGGTGATGGTTGACATGAGTTGTCACTAGAGATGAGCGAGCACTAAAATGCTCGGGTACTCGTTATTCGAGACGAACTTTTCCCGATGCTCGAGAGTGCTCGTCTCGAATAACAAGCCCCATTGAAGTCAATGGGAGACTCGAGCATTTTTCAAGGGGACCAAGGCTCTGCACAGGGAAGCTTGGCCAAACACCTGGAAAGCTCAGAAAAGGATGGAAACACCACGGAAATGGACAGGAAACAGCAGGGGCAGCATGCATGGATGCCTCTGAGGCTGGTTAAACGCACCATTATGCCAAAATTGTGGGCAACAGCATGGCCATGACAGAGTGACAGAATGAAGCTAGATAGCATCTAAAACATCCAATAATTGACCCTGACACTATAGGGGACGGCATGCAGAGGCAGCGGCGGCAGGCTAGAGAGTGGTATGGCGACATACCCTAAATGGACTCAGGCTTCAAACCAATGGGTGGCAGAGAGGAACCAAAGGAGGTGAGCAAGAAGCGCTGAAATTATTTCCTCTTTGAACAAAAGGTTGATGGTATATTTAGTCGATAACACAGCATGGTGGCGACATAGTGACCAAGTTCCATAACGTATCTGGTGAAACACCCGAAAAATGAGCCTGACACAGCTCGTTTGATAAGGGGACGACATTTGGAGGCAGCCATGGAGAGGACTTCCATGATTAAGAGCGACAGTATGGGGCATCCATATTGCGCTTCTATGATTGCAACTGCAGGTCTCCAGCATGGCGGCGACAGACGCGCCGAGTTCCACTATGTATGTGGTGAAACACCTGAAAATTCTGCCTGACACAGCTCGTTTGATAAGGGGACCATGTATGGAGGCAGTGAACTAGTAGTAGATTAAAGGTGCTACAGTTAAAACTATGTTAGTTGGATCTTGAGATGGAGCTGGCTCTAGGCTACTCCCCAAACAGCACTTCTAAGAACCTTTTGTATAAGATCAAGTGTAGTAGCGTTCTTATAAGTTTAGGATATGGCGGGTATGGGGAATGTAAACAGATGCGCAAGAAGCACTGAAATAATATTGGTAAATGATAAAAGTTTGCCAGTATATTTTGTGGATTACACAGCAGGGTGGCGACAAAGTTAACAAGTTTGATGTGGAAGCCATGAAAACAACCCAAAATTCTGCCCGACACAGCTCGTTTGATAAGGGGACGATGTATGGAGGCAGGGAACTAGTAGTAGATTAAAGGTGCTGCAGTTAAAACTATGTTAGTTGGATCTTGAGATGGAGCTGGCGCTCCGCAGCCAGCCGAGCTTTCGCCAATCCAAGCCCCTGTCTCTAGGCTACTCCCCAAACAGCACTTCTATGAACCTTTTGTATAAGATCAAGTGTAGTAGCGTTCTTATAAGTTTAGGATATGGCGGGTGAGGGGAATGTAAACAGATGCGCAAGAAGCACTGAAATAATATTGGTAAATGATAAAAGTTTGCCAGTATATTTTGTGGATTACACAGCAGGGTGGCGACAAAGTTAACAAGTTTGATGTGGAAGCCATGAAAACAACCCAAAATTCTGCCCGACACAGCTCGTTTGATAAGGGGACGATGTATGGAGGCAGGGAACTAGTAGTAGATTAAAGGTGCTGCAGTTAAAACTATGTTAGTTGGATCTTGAGATGGAGCTGGCGCTCCGCAGCCAGCCGAGCTTTCGCCAATCCAAGCCCCTGTCTCTAGGCTACTCCCCAAACAGCACTTCTATGAACCTTTTGTATAAGATCAAGTGTAGTAGCGTTCTTATAAGTTTAGGATATGGCGGGTGAGGGGAATGTAAACAGATGCGCAAGAAGCGCTGAAATAATATTGGTAAATGATAAAAGTTTGCCAGTATATTTTGTGGATTACACAGCAGGGTGGCGACAAAGTTAACAAGTTTGATGTGGAAGCCATGAAAACAACCCAAAATTCTGCCCGACACAGCTCGTTTGATAAGGGGACGATGTATGGAGGCAGGGAACTAGTAGTAGATTAAAGGTGCTGCAGTTAAAACTATGTTAGTTGGATCTTGAGATGGAGCTGGCGCTCCGCAGCCAGCCGAGCTTTCGCCAATCCAAGCCCCTGTCTCTAGGCTACTCCCCAAACAGCACTTCTATGAACCTTTTGTATAAGATCAAGTGTAGTAGCGTTCTTATAAGTTTAGGATATGGCGGGTGAGGGGAATGTAAACAGATGCGCAAGAAGCGCTGAAATAATATTGGTAAATGATAAAAGTTTGCCAGTATATTTTGTGGATTACACAGCAGGGTGGCGACAAAGTTAACAAGTTTGATGTGGAAGCCATGAAAACAACCCAAAATTCTGCCCGACACAGCTCGTTTGATAAGGGGACGATGTATGGAGGCAGGGAACTAGTAGTAGATTAAAGGTGCTGCAGTTAAAACTATGTTAGTTGGATCTTGAGATGGAGCTGGCGCTCCGCAGCCAGGCGAGCTTTCGCCAATCCAAGCCCCTGTCTCTAGGCTACTCCCCAAACAGCACTTCTAAGAACCTTTTGTATAAGATCAAGTGTAGTAGCATTCTTATAAGTTTAGGATATGGCGGGTGAGGGGAATGTAAACAGATGCGCAAGAAGCGCTGAAATAATATTGGTAAATGATAAAAGTTTGCCAGTATATTTTGTGGATTACACAGCAGGGTGGCGACAAAGTTAACAAGTTTGATGTGGAAGCCATAAAAACAACCCAAAATTCTGCCCGACACAGCTCGTTTGATAAGGGGACGATGTATGGAGGCAGGGAACTAGTAGTAGATTAAAGGTGCTGCAGTTAAAACTATGTTAGTTGGATCTTGAGATGGAGCTGGCGCTCCGCAGCCAGCCGAGCTTTCGCCAATCCAAGCCCCTGTCTCTAGGCTACTCCCCAAACAGCACTTCTATGAACCTTTTGTATAAGATCAAGTGTAGTAGCGTTCTTATAAGTTTAGGATATGGCGGGTGAAGGGAATGTAAACAGATGCGCAAGAAGCGCTGAAATAATATTGGTAAATTATAAAAGTTTGCCAGTATATTTTGTGGATTACACAGCAGGGTGGCGACAAAGTTAACAAGTTTGATGTGGAATGCCCTTTAATAGCTCTTGGGCGGTGTGCCTTTTATCGCCTAGGCTCAGCAGTTTGAGCACCGCCTGCTGTCGCTTAGCGACGGCACTGCTGCTGTGCCTAGAGCTACCGACTGATGGCGCCATGCCCACGGATGGTAATTCGGAGGAGGAGGAGGTGGAGGAGGGGTGGGAGGAGGTATAATAGGCCTTTGAGACCTGGACCGAGGTAGGCCCTGCAATCCTCAGCGTCGGCAGTATATGACCAGCCCCAGGGTCAGACTTGGTCCCAGCCTCCACCAAGTTAAGTGTAGTAGCGTTCTTATAAGTTTGGGATATGGCGGGTGAGGGGAATGTAAACAGATGCGCAAGAAGCGCTGAAATAATATCCGTAAATGGTAAAAGTTTGCCAGTATATTTTGTGGATAACACAGCAGGGTGGCGACAAAGTTAACAACTTTGATGTGGAATCCATGAAAACAACCCAAATTTCTGCCTGTCACACCTCGTTTGATAAGGGGACGATGTATGGAGGCAGCTATATGGATGACTTTTGGAGGTAGAAATGGAGACAACGTGTGGAGGCTGCTATGGAGACAATTTAATTTGGATAGTGCCTGTATGTGGCAGTCCAAAAAAGTTTTCAAAACAGAGGACCGGGTAGGTGGCCCACCAGAAAAATTAAATGCATAAAGTACTATAGCTAGAGCCAGTGGGCCCTGTCAAAAAATAGCCAGTTTCCTCTGCTTTAGTGTGCACAGAGGAGGAGAAGGAGGAAAATGAGGAGGAGGAGTGCATAAATTATTCAGGTTGAGCTTCCTTCACCTGGTGGAGATTGGAAATTATGAGAAATCCAGGCTTTATTCATCTTAATAAGCGTCAGCCTGTCAGCGCTGTCAGTCGACAGGCGTGTACGCTTATCGGTGATGATGCCACCAGCTGCACTGAAAACCCGCTCGGACAACACGCTAGCGGCAGGGCAGGCAAGAACCTCCAAGGCGTACAGCGGCAGTTTGTGCCACATGTCCAGCTTTGAAACCCAGTAGTTGTAGGGAGCTGTGTGATCATTTAGGACGATGGTATGGTCAGCTACGTACTCCCTCACCATCTTTCTGTAAAGATCAGCCCTACTCTGCCGAGACTCAGGACAGGTGACAGTGTCTTGCTGGGGTGACATAAAGCTGGCAAAAGCCTTGTAAAGCGTACCCTTGCCAGTGCTGGACAAGCTGCCTGCTCGCCTACTCTCCCTCGCTACTTGTCCCGCAGAACTACGCACTCTGCCGCTAGCGCTGTCAGAAGGGAAATACTGTTTCAGCTTGTGCACCAGGGCCTTCTGGTATTCATGCATTCTCACACTCCTTTCCTCTCCAGGGATGAGAGTGGAAAGATTTTGCTTGTACCGTGGGTCCAGGAGAGTGAATACCCAGTAATCGGTGCTGGAATAAATTCTTTGAACGCGAGGGTCACGGGATAGGCAGCCTAGCATGAAATCTGCCATATGCGCCAGAGTACCAACGCGCAAGAATTCACTCCCCTCACTGGCCTGACTGTCCATTTCCTCCTCCTCCAACTCCTCCAACTCCTCTTCTTCTGCCCATACACGCTGAACAGTGAAGGACTGAACAATAGTCCCCTCTTGTGTCTCGCCAACATTCTCCTCCTCTTCCTCCTCATCCTCCTCCACCTCCTCCGATATGCGCTGAGAAACAGACCTGAGGGTGCTTTGGCTATCAACAAGGGAATCTTTTTCCCCCGTCTCCTGTGACGAGCGCAAAGCTTCCGACTTCATGCTGATCATAGAGTTTTTCAACAGGCCAAGCAGCGGGATGGTGAGGCTGATGATGGCGGCATCGCCACTGACCATCTGTGTTGACTCCTCAAAGTTACTCAGCACCTGACAGATATCAGACATCCACGTCCACTCCTCATTGTAGACTTGAGGAAGCTGACTGACCTGACTACCAGTTCTGGTGGAAGTTGACATCTGGCAGTCTACAATCGCTCTGCGCTGCTGGTAACTCTGGATAACATGGTTAATGTTGAATTCCACCTCGTGGGCACGTCGCACAACAGTCGGTGAGCGGGCAGTTGGAGGCGGCGCTGCGGTGCCCTGAGAGTGGCAGCATCTGTGCTGGACTTCCTGAAATGCGCACAGATGCGGCGCACCTTCGTGAGCAAATCAGACAGATTGGGGTATGTCTTGAGGAAACGCTGAACTATCAGATTTAACACATGGGCCAGGCATGGCACATGTGTCAGTCTGCCGAGTTGCAGAGCCGCCACCAGGTTACGGCCGTTGTCACACACAACCATGCCTGGCTTCAGGTTCAGCGGTGCCAGCCACAGATCAGTGTGCGCCGTGATGCCCTGTAATAGTTCTTGGGCGGTGTGCCTTTTATCGCCTAGGCTCAGCAGTTTGAGCACCGCCTGCTGTCGCTTAGCGACGGCACTGCTGCTGTGCCTAGAGCTAGCGACTGATGGCGCCATGCCCACGGATGGTAGTTCGGAGGAGGAGGTGGAGGAGGGGTGGGAGGAGGAGGAGGCATAGTAGGCCTGAAAGACCTGGACCGAGGTAGGCCCCGCAATCCTCGGCGTCGGCAGTATATGACCAGCCGCAGGGTCAGACTCGGTCCCAGCCTCCACCAAGTTAACCCAATGTGCCGTCAGCGTTATATAGTGGCCCTGCCCGGCAGCACTCGTCCACGTGTCCGTGGTCAGGTGGACCTTGTCAGAAACGGCGTTGGTCAGGGCACGGATGATGTTTTCTGACACGTGCTGGTGCAGGTCTGGGACGGCACATCGGGAAAAGTAGTGGCGGCTGGGGACCGAATACCGAGGGGCGGCCGCCGCCATGAGGTTGCGACAGGCCTCGGTCTCTACTAGCCTATAGGGCAGCATCTCCAGGCTAAGCAATCTGGAGATGTGGACATTAAGGGCTTGGGCGTGTGGGTGGGTTGCACTATATTTCCTTTTCCGCTCCAGCGTCTGGGGTATGGAGAGCTGAACGCTGGTGGATGCTGTGGAGGATCGTGGAGGCGACGATGGGGTTTTTGTGCCAGGGTCCTGGGCAGGGGGCTGACTATCAGCTGACACAGGGGAAGGAGCAGTGGTGTGCACGGCCGGAGGTGAACGGGCTTGGTGCCACTGAGTGGGGTGTTTAGCATTCATATGCCTGCGCATACTGGTGGTAGTTAAGCTAGTAGTGGTGGAACCCCTGCTGATCCTGGTTTGGCAAAGGTTGCACACCACAGTCCGTAGGTCATCCGGTGTTTCCTTAAAGAACCTCCAGACTTCTGAAAATCTAGCCCTAGCCACGGGAGCCCTCGCCATGGGGGCTTCACTACGTAACACATTTGGCGCTGATGCACCAGCTCTGGCCCTGCCTCTCCGTCTGGCCCCACCACTGCCTCTTCCAACCTGTTCTGGTCGAGGACTCTCCTCCGTCTCAGAAGCAATGTGTTCACCCGGCCTCTCAACCCAGCTTGGGTCTGTCACCTCATCATCCTCCGATCCCTCAGTCTGCTCCCCCCTCGGACTTCCTGCCCTGACATCAACTTCACCACTGTCTGACAACCGTGTCTCCTCATCGTCGGACACCTCTTTACACACTTCTTCCACTACGTCAAGAAGGTCATCATCACCCACAGACTGCGACTGGTGGAAAACCTGGGCATCGGAAAATTGCTCAGCAGCAACCGGACAAGTGGTTTGTGACTGTGGGAAGGGTCCAGAAAACAGTTCCTCAGAGTATGCCGGTTCAAATGCCAAATTTTCCTGGGAGGGGGCAGACTGGGGGGGAGGAGGCTGAGGTGCAGGAGCTGGAGGAGTGCCGATTTCGGTGACATGGGTGGACTGCGTGGAAGACTGACTGGTGGACAAATTGCTCGAAGCATTGTCGGCAATCCACGACATGACCTGTTCGCACTGTTCTGGCCTCAACAGTGCTCTACCACGAGTCCCAGTAACTTCAGACATGAACCTAGGGAGTGTAGCTCTGCGGCGTTCCCCTGCTCCCTTATCAGCAGGTGGTGTCTCACCCCGCCCAGGACCACGGCCTCTGACCCCTGCAGTAGTTGGACGCCCACGTCCCCGCCCTCGTCCTCTACCCCTAGCCCTCAGGTTAAACATTTTGAAAATGAAAGTTATAACTTTAATTTTTTTTTTACTTTTTTTTGGTTTTTTTGTTTTTTTTGTGTTTTTTAGTTTTTAAAACCAAACGATGCTATCCTATGGCTATGGCTATTTTCTAGCCAACTATGAAAGCACACTGCTATGCCAGATGAGATGACGCTGAGTTATGAAAAAATAAACGTAAAATAAAAAGTAAATGGCAGACTGTGCCTAATTGAAATCCAACCCCTAATAAATTGTCCCACTTCGGTCTTTGCGATGGATATGTGCGTCACTAAGCGTTAAACACAACGGTCGCAAGTCTCACTGCAAATTCCTCACAATATGGTAGTAGATGCACTACAGCAAGGCCAGCCACCAGCAGATCAACCAGAAATAAAATATATAACGCTACTGTAGGCGTAAGTAAGCCGTTTGGATTCTCCTATGGCTATTTTCTAGCCAAGTATGAAAGCACACTGCTATGCCAGATGAGATGACGCTGAGTTATGAAAAAATAAACGTAAAATAAAAAGTAAATGGCAGACTGTGCCTAATTGAAATCCAACCCCTAATAAATTGTCCCACTTCGGTCTTTGCGATGGATATGTGCGTCACTAAGCGCTAAACACAACGGTCGCAAGTCTCAATGCAAATTCCTCACAATATGGTAGTAGATGCACTACAGCAAGGCCAGCCACCAGCAGATCAACCAGAAATAAAATATATAACGCTATTGTAGGCCTAACTAAGCCGTTTGGATTCTCCTATGGCTATTTTCTAGCCAAGTATGAAAGCACACTGCTATGCCAGATGAGATGACGCTGAGTTATGAAAAAATAAACGTAAAATAAAAAGTAAATGGCAGACTGTGCCTAATTGAAATCCAACCCCTAATAAATTGTCCCACTTCGGTCTTTGCGATGGATATGTGCGTCACTAAGCGCTAAACACAACGGTCGCAAGTCTCACTGCAAATTCCTCACAATATGGTAGTAGATGCACTACAGCAAGGCCAGCCACCAGCAGATCAACCAGAAATAAAATATATAATGCTATTGTAGGCCTAAGTAAGCCGTTTGGATTCTCCTATGGCTATTTTCTAGCCAAGTATGAAAGCACACTGCTATGCCAGATGAGATGACGCTGAGTTATGAAAAAATAAACGTAAAATAAAAAGAAACTGGTAGACTGTGCCTAATTGAAATCAAACCCCTAATAAATTGTCCCACTTTGGTGTTTGAGGTGGATATGTGTGTCACTAAGAGCTAAACACAACGGTAGCAAGTCCCCCTGCAAATTCCTCACAATATGGTAGTAGCTGCAAATAAAAAAAAAAAATGTATAACGTTATTGTAGCCCTAAGAAGGGCTGTTGGGTTCTTGTTGAATCACTCCTGCCTAACACTATTCTAATAGAACAGCCTAACGCTTTCCCTGACCAGCAGCAGCTCTCTCCCTAGCGGCATCCAGACACAGAATGATCCGAGCAGCGCAGGCAGGGGCTAGTCTATTCCAGGGTCACCTGATCTGGCCAGCCAACCACTGCTATCGACGTGTAAGGGTACCACGTCATGCTGGGTGGAGTGCAGAGTCTCCTGGCTTGTGATTGGCTCTGTTTCTGGCCGCCAAAAAGCAAAACGGCGGGAGATGCCATTTTCTCGAGCGGGCGAAGTATTCGTCCGAGCAACGAGCAGTTTCGAGTACGCTAATGCTCGATCGATCATCAAGCTCGGACGAGTATGTTCGCTCATCTCTAATCTTTACCAAGTTTTACCATACTGAGGCATAATCAAAAGCATAAAGTAAGCCTATCCCAAGGCCTCCTGTAAGTGATAGTGAAATTATATACTGAACACCATGTGGTATAAAAGTTAAAGTGCAGTGATACTAACATTAGTAACTATAAAAAAGCATAAAAGTTAAAACAGGAAAACAATAGAATAAATGTGTACATTTTCTTATATATTTCCACAAAATGCTGTAGAGTTCTTCAATATTGCAGAGTAAGGTCTGTAATATTGCAGAGAAAGGTCTTGAAACAGCTGAATTTGAAGCTGAAGCTGTTTTAGGACGAAGAGTTCTGTGAGTTCTAGCCATCTTAATAGCCTCATCCAAATACCAGAATGACCAGAAGACTTATAATCACTGGTACATTTTTACAGTCTGTAGCCGCAAGGAACCCCCTTACTCTGATAATATGTCTCCCACATGTAACACTTGTATAGTTTTGGCCTGCACTAGAGGAAGGGAGCTCAATGTGTTAATCACTTTTCTAGCTTCTACATGGACATCTTCCAACTGGTCCACTGTATGAGCTACTGCTGAGAGGTCTTGACGCATTTCAGTTATGGCAGACCTGCATGTATCTTTAACTTCAATTACAAGAGCTTGTAAGTCCTATTTTGTAGTTAACTGATTCACTTGGGACCACTAATCTGCAGACATTGGTGGACAGGGGGACAGGAACAGCCGGGTTAAGTGAGCCTTGAGACCAACCTTGCAGACTGTACTTCAGGATATGGGGAGTGCTGGCATAGTCCAGTTCCTCCATGTCTATGAAAGGAGAACGCAGGATCTGGTGACGTGGGGGCCGCTGTGGAATAGGTGAAGATGTCTGGGTCAGGGTAGCAGGCCTGACATTAGACCCACTGAATCCTCTGGGGAGTTGATGAGCTCCCTCAGTATCCACAAGCTGTGGTGAATGAGGAAGGTTAAGCCCCGAAGGAACCTCATTGGAGTCCCTGAAACCTGGTAGCGGTAGAGGGAATGAGGAGGATGTCTTCTGTGAACCCCTGTAAGCACAGGAGCTCCTCTTGGATCAATCTTGGATAAGGCATGTATCTCTCACATGCAAGGTACAGGGTGTTGGAGATGCAGGTTGTTCTGGTGAAGTTAAATCTTTCTCCTGTTCCCCATCTTTAAGCTAGAAGTTGGTGCTATAAGGGTGCAAGTAGTCTGGGTGGATGGAGCTGCTCTGACGCACGTCCTACTCCTCAGACATTCAGGTTTGTTTTAGACTAAATGAGACTGAGGTCTTTATGAGAAAAGTTTGGGTTCTGTGTGTAGTAAGCTAAAAGAATCTGTTATACATTTGATACATCAAAACCTGTACCTCAAGTTACTTTGTGCTTCAGATTTTTCATGTGATTGGGATTTGTTTAAATTCGTTCCATGATGCTGTTACTGTAAATTGCAAAGGGTTACTTGCCGCCGATTTCACAAAGCCGAAGGTACAACAAATTTGACCCGTATAGCTTAATAAACTACATAGTGGAAAATTGGTAATACTGATATAATTGGGTTAAAGGTATACTTGGATGCATTTTGCCTTCACCTGCGCTAAACACTCTATCTATGCTTCTGCATCTGTCCTATCTGTTATTATCAGACATGTTAAATATTACCTTCAGTTGTTGTTTGAAGCTCTGTTATGGGAAGTAAAGTATTGGTTATTAGCCCACATATGTAAAACAGTGCTAAGAGAATTTATTGGATCATAGCTTATACAGTATTTAACATGTAAAAGGTAGTAACGACAAAAAGAATAACTTCTAAACTATAGTAATATAAAAAAAATAAAAACATTAGTTATAAACATGTATTAGCTACATGTTTATAAAAGTAGGGTGCAGATCTTGGATTTGATAAATCGGCAAATTTCTATAAACATGGCAGCACACCCAAATTCCATCCCAAAAAGTGGGTTACTTTATTCCTAGAGTGTTGTGGGCACTTTGGAAATAAAGCAGCCAACTTTTTTGTATGTTTGTGACTCCATTTTTGGAACCTTAGATGATAGATGTTGAAAATATGTTTATATTTCATTTATTATTAAGGATTTAAACTTTTACTGATTCTTTTCTGCCATTTTTTTCTCTTAGAATATATCATTAAATAAAATGTATTATCAAATCATTTACTTAACAACAGGAAATCCCATTGTGAAGAAGTACAGTTTGAAGAAAATATTTACAGATATTTAAATTATGATATTTTGAATTATTCTTTTTATTTCTAGTATCTGTTAAGTATCTGGGTAAAAGATCTTAATATACTATTAAATGGGACTTTAGCAAAAGTGTGTAGAATTTTACATCTGTTGCAAAAGTGTGGGGGGATGATCTATATACTCCCATATGCCACCCAATTGCACAATAGACAGTCAACAAAAAAAGAAAGGAATATTTTTTTTCCTGAAATACAAAATCTGCCTCTCTGAAAAGCCCAAGAAGCATTTAGATGGGATTTTTCATCAGTGGTTAGGCAGCAAGTCCCTGAAAAATGAATATTGAATAATATAAAAGGGAGGGGGGAGGGAACTAAAATGGTCTATTTGTCTGTTCCAGTATTTTCACTAGATCAATAAGCTTGACTTTTTAATAAGATTAACTATTCATAATAAAAAAGAGAAATCTAGTATAAAAACTTTTATAGTTGGAATAGAAATACAGCAATAAAACAACACCAGTCAACCCTAAGATGGAGGTAAATATTTTCTCCTTTATTTTGCATGATACTGAAATAGTATTAGTACTATTCCTTGCACAATCCCTGCATGCAAAACTGGACCTGATGAAGCTCTTTGCATAGTGCAAAACACGTTGTCCAAATAGTTTTTTCGAATAAAGGAAACCCTTACCCTTGAGTACCAGTGCCATCCAGCAGCCTCTTTTTTTTGCATAGGGAGTTACAACCTATCTATCTGTTACACACCCTTGTTACCCAACACTTGGGTGAGGGTGGAGACGCGGCAGAGGATACTCACCATATATGCCTAACACCAGCGTTGTGCCTGTCTCCAAAACAACTAAATAAAGTGAATACATATCTCACCCATTAACAAATTCTAACCCACCAAGGATAATCTCGCACTAGGTAGAGCTACTTTTCTCTGTTCCCCTTCCTTTTTCTCCATACACCCACAGTATTAGTAATAGCCATCAGATGACAGACTGGAGAGGGCACAATTCAAATGGCTATATCATTTGATATAAAAACATAGTTCTGGTGTCATTTTAATTGTTGTGACTGTTTCATTAATATATTGTCTAAAAAAATGTATATTTACATTGTTAATTACACCTCCATTTATTTTAACCCCTGTGAAACACCTAAAGGGTTAACAAGCTTGTTAAAGTTGCTTTTTTATACATTGAAAGGTGTGGTTTCTAAATTGCCATAATTTAGGTGGTTTTACTATTATTTAGGTCTCTCAAAGTCACTTACAGCTGCGCAGGTGCTCCTAAATATAGGTTTTTTTCGGTTTTCATAAAAATGAGAAAAATTGCACCCAAATTCTAAACCTTCTAACAACCAAGAAAAAAGAGAGGATGCGTAAAAAGCAACGCTAATATAAAGCAGACATTTGGGAAATGTTAGTAATGAAGTGGTTCGGTTGGTTGATTATCTGCCCGAAAAACAGAAAATTTTAAACTCTGAAAATGAAGAATTTTTAGAAATGTTTTCAAAATTTCTGCCAAAAGATATCATGCACATTCTTATACTACTTTGAAGTACCATGTGTAAAGAGGAAACAATCTCAAAATACTCTGGATATGTTAAAGTGTTATAACCTGTTATAATGACTTAAAAATCAGGCTTGGCCCAAAAGCCCTAAAATGAAGGGGTTAAGTTACTTCTATTTAAAACTTTAGTGACTTACTAATAAATTCAGTGCCTTCTCACTGCTCATTGCCACATGTGAAACGGCTACCCTTTTTTTTTGTCCCTTTTCTCCTTCCATTCATAAATCATATAGAACACAGCCCCATTCAGTATTGATTTTAATGAAAAGATGTTGAAGTTAATTTATTGAAATAAACATGGCTATTGAAGGTCAATTTCCAAAAGGTAACCCTTACAGTCAATATGTGGAGACATTGGTCTGAAAACCTGTAACATTTGCCCAATTCATTTTTATACAGGCTTTGTATTACATTACATTTTATTAATTAGTACATGAAAACGCACAGATTGTGACACATACTAAAATTAAAATAATATAATAAGAAACTTTGAAGCACTGTAGAGATCTTAACAACTTTCCAGGAATATATAACTAATTTAACTAATGAAGAACATAATTTATGTGTTATGTTACTTTTAGAAGAGGAAAATAAAACAAAATCATAGAAAAAATGCACTGTTCTTAAACTCACCTGCACATGAACATAGCTGGATAAGCAGTGAAACACCTAAAAATACGAACGTTTTGAGATGCATTTTCAAAATTAGACGTCTTACATGAGCATCATGGACTCTAATGGAGGTGCTCTGCTGGTAGCTTTTATATGACACATATTTCAGATTTATTTGCATAAAAGTATCACACCTCTAAAAAAGAACATCTAAGCAAACATTGTTTTCTGGCAAGATTTATAATTAATTTTCATGCTTCAAAAATATTGTTTGCTAGACTAACTACAATGTCAACAAAATGCTGAATTAAATTTTTCCCTTAATAACTCCATGGAAGATTTTCAAATCAATGCAATAGTGGAAATAGATGCCATATAGATGGTATTCTGTGTGGATAATCCTACAGTTGACAAAGCTAGTTGTATAAAGAGAAATTTTGGCTGTCCGCACCAGATGGGAGTTTTAAAACACCATGTCTTTATTGGCAAACCATGATAAATAAAAATTGTAGCAGCACGAATCTAACCTAAGACAAGGAAAAAACAAAATAGCCTACACGTTTCAGACGAAACTCATGCCCTTAGTCATGGCTAACATGTATAATTAGAGAATGAAATATATTCCTGCCCCATGCCACACATCCGTGGAACAGGAAGGGGCAGAGTCTAAAGCAAATCAGGTAACAATAATTAAAAACATTTGAATAAAAGATTTTTTATGTAAGTAACAGTAATTAAAAACATTTGAATAAAAGACTTTTTATCCAAATGTTTTTATTTATTGTTACCTGATTTGGTTTAGACTCCCACCCTTGCTGCTCCACGGAGGTGTGACGCGGGGCACATATATGGTATATAGCATTCTCTAATTATACACATGTAAGCTATCACTATGGGCGCGAGTTTCACCTGAAAAGCGTAGGCTATTTTGTTTTTTCCTGGTCTTTGGTCAGATTTGTGCTGCTACATTTTTATCAGGGATTGCCAACAAAGACATGGGGGATTACTTACTAAGGGTCATGGATCGCACTTTTGTCGTATTTTGCAACATTTTCGGGGATTGCACGGCTTTGACAGGTATTTAACAGGTGTCTTCACTGGGATTGGGTGGCACAAGATCTGTTTTTGGTGCAGCTGCGCTGGCTTCCATGTGACATCGGACAATCCGACTGAGCAGTCTCAAACTCTTCTGCAACTTTTTCTAAAGTTTTTCCTACATCTGCGACATTATATGCGCCTTTTTGTACCATAATTTGCTCCAAAATTGTGACTTTTTCATACTTTAACATGTGGATTTTACAGGTATATAAGTTGCAACACTGACAAATTTTTGCGCGGCTAACTTAGCTAGGCGATTGCAAAAGTCCGACAATGCACTTACATGCACCAGGAAGAAGAAGGTGAACTCCGTTCGACCTGAGTGTGGAAGCAACACCTGCAGGATATCAGGCGGATGATCTAAGTGAATTGCAGCTAAGTGCATTATCGTCGGACAATGCACTTTGCGGACCGGGTAAGTAAATGTGCCCCATGGTGTTTAAAAACTCCCATCTGGTGTGCACAGCTGAAATTTATTTTTATGCATCGTGTTTTGGTCCGGGGGAAACTTCCAGCACATTTGTCATGGAGGATCAGTGAGCTCATTTTCTTATTCATTTGACAAAGCTAGTCATAAAAGAGGTAGAATTCAGATTTAAGAAAAAAACTACTGCTCCAATAATAGCATGTTTTGACTATCACACCTTATTAGTCGACGAGATGAATAGCAACCATCACTTTTTTATCTAACAGAGCCACATCCTCATGTTAATTTTCATAATCTGTAGCTATGTAACTAGTTGCTTACATTTTATCATTGTTATGAGTTTGAAAAAACAGAGCCCAGGATTAAATTATATATTTTATTGTAATATCCAGTAAACACGATAATTTCGTAACATGTTAATCTGTCTGATCTGCAGTCATGTTCCCTCTTACCTACATTTCTTTCACCTGATATAGATTAGCAAAAAAATGGGTGACAAAATATATATAAAAAAACAAAATAGCCTACATATATATATATATATATATAAAATGAAAAGTGTTCCATAATTAAAAATTGAATTTAAAATACATTATGAAGATCTAAAATATATGACTTATAAATAAATATTTCATATTGAAAATATAAATATAATAATGTGTTGTGCATAAAGAAATCTTCACACCTGCACGCAGAATATATTGATATATTGATAAGTGAACTCTGTACATAACTAATTTGCATATAATATTGCAAACTACAAGGATTCTTGACTAAACTTTATACAAATACTTTGTGCCATGCAAACATTCATAGGTTCAATTTTATCTGGAGCTTTGCACTTAAGTCCAGCATAACAGTGGCATACAAAGTTTTCAGTGTAATATCTCAGATCTTCTAGACTTGGACTTCCATTCACCTTGTATGCACTTTTATAATGTTCTATTGCAATATTTGTTGCATTTAAGTGAAGGTAAGTGTTTTTGTTCCACTCTTTGCGGATGCATACACCATTATTTTGGCAAAGTACTGCACTACATAATCTGGCTGATAATGAAACATTAATAATATATGGGTTTAGAGTTTTGATGATGAAAGAATTTAAATCCACACACTTGTTCTAGAAATAAAGCAGAGAAGAATCATGTTGAAATATACCGTATAATGTTTATATAGTTACATAACTATTGCCCTACAGTTCATGTTTGGTAGATACCTGCTTCCAAAGTAATAAATCATAGGGTGTAATTTATCTTACAATTTTTTTCTCTTATTTTCTGGCCATTTTTTTGCACAATAGATATATTTGCACGTAAATGTGTGACTTTTGCAATCGCCTAGCAAAGTTAGCCGCGCAAAAATCTGTCAGTATTGTAACTTATATACCTTTAAAATCCATATGTTAAAGTATGAAAAAGTCACAATTTCGTACAAAAAGGCGCAAATAATGTCTCAGATGTAGGAAACACTTTAGAAAATGTTGCAGAAGAGTTTGAGACTTTTGTGCGTCATTTTATTAAAACCCCATAACTCAGCTGCCTGATATATCAACCTCTAAGATAAATCAAACAAGTCCAAAACCAGGGAAAACAAGAAAAGACACGCACAAATGCCTCAATTAAAGATAAATGACCCCCTTAGTTTTTAACGTTAAATCAAAAAGTTTAAAAAGTTATGTGCACATTTTTGACTTGAAGAAATCACATTGCACTCTATCCCATTGTATTCAATGGGTTTGTTCCTATTTGCACTTTGAGCATGCATTTTTTTTTAAACATGTGAAAAATGCCCCATACAAGTCTATGGAGATGTATCCAAAGTACAATGGGGCAGATTTATCAAGTGTCTGAAAGTCAGAATATTTCTAGTTGCCCATGGCAACCAATCACAACTCCCCTTTAAAATATTCATGCTGTAAAAACACACACATGAAAAACTGAGACACTGAATAAACTCTGTCAACTCTAAAAATGTCATTATTTCACTGACCAAACCCTGATCACAAGTGTATATCTATAGTAAATGCAATCATAGTAGTTTCATTTTTTTCCTCAAATTGTATTCTATAGTATCTCTTGGGTCGATTACTTTTTACCACTTTATCTTTTCCTAAATGCTGGTGCAATCTGACTCCATTTACAGCACAACAATTTCCACTAAACTAACCTCCATGCGTAGTAAAGCAAAAAATGAATATACAGAATAAATTTGGCACACAGCATGGGCTCTAAATCTAGCCATATTATAGATATTTTACTTTATTTATACATATTATATTTTTCAAACTTGAAAGCAAATATAAAATGAGCTCAAATATGTATAGTTTTGCTTTAATCTTTATTAGAAGATTAGTGCACATACTACACTAGATCTTATTTACAGATTTCCCAGTTTGATTGCTGAAATTGATCTATGCCCTGCAATATTTTCACAAACATGTTGTAAAGACAAGGATAACAAATAGAACATACATGTCATCTAATTATCCATATTATTATGCACATTTATGCAGTCAAAACAACATCACAATAAATCAGTGGTCATATTCTTTTAAAAAAAATTTGGTTTGGTTTAATTTCTTTAAAAAGAAGCCGCAATTTACTGGGTCATATCAAAACATCTTTTTTTCTGAAACTTATTTTGTTATGAAGAAGACTGTTTAAACTACGGTACATACCTTACTGCGTGTTAGGTTCACACTGCCCCATACTATAAATCCATGGGCCCCCAAAGCAGCACTTTCACCAATTGTGTTCACAAGATCAGACTGTAAATGACAACAGAAAAGGTATGGTAAAAAAATTATTACTTGCAACATCTTTTTAAAATAATCACACATTAAGGGGGTTTTCCATGCTAACAATATTAATGTTTTAGCAAATATCATATTGGTTGGACTTCAATAGTGTCATTAAGGGGTAAAGGATGGTTTCCAGGCGTAAAGTATTGATTACCAGAAAACATCTTGTCTCGTGTTGTCTTCTCTGTAACTGTATAATGTCTACCTGCCTTCTCCTGTGTTCTATCCGTGATTGTTTGTTTAGGCAGGTGAGATTGTGTTCTAGACAATACCCAGTGTTGAAAACTATTGAAGCAAACTGTGCTGCTTTCTTGTGACTACCCTCTGCGGGCAATTCTAAGGTGAATTGTGCCTGATTTTTCTTTTGCTTTTCTTTAGTTTTCTTTCGCTAGCAGCTGTGTTAGATCTTGCTATGTCATGTCATGTAATGACATCATTACTTGGTTTAATAGCTGGAATATCACTGGCCTGCTTAGCCATATTATGTATGCATCATTGTCCCCTGCAAGGGATTCTTTTGAGCGGTTCCGTACCCCTGTGTTCTCTGTTTTCAGTTCAATAAAATTCTTTGACATTAAAAATGCATATACAATTGTATAAGATATATAGAAATAGAAAAGAATCAGAAATAGTTAAATAGAAAAACAACTATAAATGGAATAATAAGTATTTCTTACCAGTGTCAAATATTTTTCAGGTTGATCAGTAAATACAGGACGACTGTAGACATATATTGGAAGGGAGTAACGAGTACTAGAGAGTGTTGAGAGTCTTTTTGCTTCTTGGATACGATGCCGTGTATAGAGTGCTCCAAGCTGAGAAGACTTTAGTGCTGTTTCCAGGTACATGTTTGGAAACAGTGCTGTACTTTCTTTCCATAACCATCTCATTTTATCGTTTCTTAACATTTCAATATCTGGGCATTTTCCACTGTAGTTGCGAGAATTCTGTTTATATTCATAATTATGACAATTAGGAAACAGGTAGAACCCCCAAAGGTAATTCGGTCTCAGTTGTTTTCCAAGTCTGAGAGTATTTATCATTAGTTGTTTTGCTGTTGACTCAAACTGTGTCTTAGCCTTAGATTCTACACTTCGCTGATCGATTGTCAGATCTTTTTGCTGCGCAAAGTCAATAGAGTATTTCTTATATATTGCCTTTGACGCCCAGTTTCTTATCCATGTTGGCCTCCAGGCTTCCCAGTCAATAATGGCAAGTCCTTTTTGAGTTGAAGATGGAATATAATGCAAAATATCCTCTCTGGCTTTTTTTAAGTGGAGTTCCATATTGCTCATTTGGGGAATACCCCCATTGTAGCTTGTACCAGTTTCAGGGTCTATAGAGGGATAATAGCCTAGTCTATCACTGTAGAATAGGCTAATGTTCTGGTTCGTGGCAGATGGGAGTGTGCTTCCCACAATTTCAAATAAACTGACATCAATAGGGATTCTATATTTTCTCATGCACAGCTCAGTTGGTGCATTCCATATTGCCATAAAGGGTGAGTACATTCTCGGTGGTGCTCTCTTTTCTGCCCCTTGGCAGGGAGGAGTGAGTGTTAGCAATAATAGTTTTTTAAGAAGTACAAATGTACAGAGATTTAGAATTATTTCCATTGAGAGCCCAAACAAAAGCTTGAAAGAATGAGTAGTCAGAACTATAGAGGAAATAAAATGAAAAATATATATTGCATCAGATTGCTGGTGCAGTACAACCTTCTCAATAAGCAGGATTAGGCCTCCATCACATATAGTATACATTTTTCTGTATGATAAAATAATTGTGAAAAGAAAAAAGAACACACTGAGGCTAATGTAACATACCTATGTTTTGGCTTGGCTTTTTCTTCTGTTTTTGCTATATTTTGTGGCGCATGTGAACTTGAACAATTTTTTTGTGTCTAAGACAACCTCCCTTCAAACTTCACCGTGGTCTAGTCTTCTGCAATGTTTCCTGAATTATTACTCTACTACAGATGTGGAAGATGTAAACTTGCTTAGGTAAGTCAGTTTATATAAAACCTCAAAGTTCACAGTGCATGTCGGAGCACATGGGAATCACGAGGTGTAAGGAATTACCTAAGGAGCGCAGAGATACAGATCTGGCCAAGACTAGAAATGAATTTCTGCAACAATCAAGGTTCCTCCATAATCCTTATATTGAAGAAGTTTAGACCAACCACAATTCGTCCTTGACCTGGCTGTCCAGGCAATCTATGCAATCATGGGAGAAGAGCCTTGTTGAGAGACGTAAGGAAGAGTCCCAAGGTCAATGTGGCTGAGTTCCAGAGATGCAGTAGGGGGATAGGAGAAAGTTCCACAAAGTCAACTATCACTACAGTCCTCCACCAGTTGGGGCTTTATGGCAGAGTTTGCCAACAGAAACCTCTCCTCAGTGCAAGACATATGAAAGCCTGCATACAGTTTGCAAAAAACAGAAAGGACAAAAAGGACTCCCTGACTATGAGATTTTCATAGTCTGAAGAGATGAAGATTTAACTTTTGGTGTTAATTTTAAGCAGTTTTGGGAATATTTATCAAGCTGTCTGAAAGTCAGAATATTTCTAGTTACCCATGGCAACCAATCACCGCTCCCCTTTGAAATATTCATGAGCACTGGTAAAATGAAAGCTGAACTGTGATTGGTTGCCATGGGCAACTACAAATATTCTGACTTTCAGACAGCTTGATAAATCTGCCCCTATGTGTGGAGAAAAGCAGACACTGCTCATCACCTGCCAAATACTATCCCAACAGTGAAACTTGGTGGTGGCAGCATCATGCTATGTGTTTTTTTTTCATCTGCAGGAAAAGATGAATGCGGCCAAACACAGAGATATCCTTGATGAAAACCTTTTCCAGAGTCCTCTTGTCCTCAGACTGGGCCTAAGGTTCACTTTCTAACAAGACACAGCTAAAGTAACAAAGCAGTGGCTTCAGAACAACTCTATGACCATTCTTGACTGGCCCAGTCAACCTAGACTCAATCACTGGCATTTCACCAACATTTACCATCCAACCTGAGGGAACTGGAGAGGATTTGCAAGGAAGAATGGCAGATGATCCCAAAATCCAGGTGTGAAAAACTTGTTGCATCATTCTCAAGAAGACTCATGGCTGTACTAGCTCAAATGGTTCTTCTACTCAATACTGAGCAAAGGGTCTGAATACTTATGACCATGTGATATTTCAGCTTTTATTGTTTAATAAATAATAAAAAATATCTACATTTCTGTATTTTTCTATCAAGATTGGGTGCAGAGTGTACATTAATGAGGGAATTTTCTTTTCCGATTGGCTGCATTGAAACAAAGAGTGAAAAATTTAAAGGGGTCTGAATACTTTACGTACCCACTGTAATTCTCCTAGGTTGAGTGAGATTGCCTGTGAGGTAGAATTCTCTGTGGATAACCTGCAGCAACCAACACTAACAGCATAATGTTTTGTTTTGTTATTTCTACACAATACACATTTACTTACATTTCTAAATTAAGAGAGCTGCATCTTTCGAAACATGTATTAGGATGAATAAATAAAGATTATGACTTTTTAACCTGAAAAATGACTCACCTGTGATTTATTTGAAAGGTTCTTACCTGCACTCTGAAGGTCCAAACACTTATAAGGGGAATTGTGAGATAATGTATGCTCTTGGTGCCAAAGTCATCGAAAAAGAAAGCTGACAGTCCACAATACACAGTACTTATAAGGTTGCCTAACTGGATTAAAGTGTTTTTTAATTTGTAACAATGTTATCTTAGGTTTGAGAATAGTGGCATCTTATCATTTTGCATAGTCTAGTTCTTAGATCACCAATACAGATGTTACAGAGTAGAATCTCTTTTAGTTCTTTTTATTTAGACTGGATCTGATAATGAATATTGGACCTATCTTTAACCCAGCCATATCATTCTGTACCATTTTATAAGCCTCTATAAGCTATCACTTAAAAACGGAGCAACAGACTATTCTCATTGAATGGAAACATGTGTAATTGAACTTTTTCATGCATTACATGATACAAACACCAGCCGGATGCCTCACTTGAAATTTCTTTCAGCTTTTACCATTCCTTCAGTTTGCTTTAATAAGACATTGTAGGATGAATAACAAAATGACATACATTTTAAACCATTGTTTTGTCCCAATTTGGAAGTTTATATTTATTCACTAAATGGTCAATTTCTACGTGTCTATAAAATCTATCAACTAGCCATGCCCAAATTAGCTCCATGAATTTAGCATGATACTTTACCATTACCAGTTCCATCTTAGACACTTCAGCTATGATTGGTATTATTGAAAAACTGAAGTGTCTACTAACCAGCACGGTTGCCAAGTGCTAAGATGTTGAAGTCAGCAAAAATTCCAAACCTTCTCTGGCATTAAAATCTGCATAAAACCTGTATGTTAGGAAATTCGCGGGGTATCAATGGCCAAGAAGCATGCGCATGCCTTATATCATAAAGCACACTAGCAAGAAATGGATGTAGTGGTGTAAAGAGCTACTGTACTAGACTTGGTGTATTAGTATCAATGAAGTAAATTCTTAATGCAATGGCACTATGGACAATTGTATGTCTGTTAGAATAGATTGCGCCCCAGTACACAAAACAAGGTCATAAAAGACACGGGTGGATGAGTTTGGTGTAACTTTACTGACCTACACCGCTTTAAACATCTTTGAACTACAGGCGGTCTCCTACTTAAGAACACTTGACTTACAGAAAACCCCTGGTTACAAACGGACCTCTGGATGTTGGTAATTTACTGTACTTTAGTCTTAGACTACAATAAAGAGCAGTTATTAAAGCAGTTATTAAAGGTGTCTGTAATGAAGCTTTATTGTTAATCCTGGTTTTTATGACAACACAACATTTTTAAAATCCAGTTGTCACAAAAACCAAAAAAAATTTGTCTGGGGTTACAATGGTAAAATATACAGTTTGGACTTACATAGAAATTCAACTTAAGAACTGCCTGTATTCTGAAACCACAGCTTCCAGCCAACATGTTCAACAACATGTTCTTCTGGATGAATAGGCAAAAAGTCCCACAGACACACAGGTCAATATGTTTAAAGTAAATCTACCATTTGCTTTTATGCATTATGAACAAAACATACCTTGAGAATGCTGTAGCTACACTGATTCAGAAAGATATTTAGTTTAATCATTGAACTAAGTGATTGTGCTGAAAAAAACAAGTATAAAATTATGATGATGAAGCTCTGTTGTCCTGTGGCTGCCTCGGTGCTTCTCCTCACCCTAATTATGCACTGCTTCAGCCTTGTCCTGCCCAGCATAACCCGAGAATTTGTCATCACTGTGTTGTCCCTGACAGACAGAAGACATCAATAGCTGCAACATCCCCCAGCTGCTGTGTATGAGCTCAGATTGAATAGTCCTTCCTGGACAGTTCATTCAGCTATTTTGTACACATCAGCCGGTAGTCACCCAGCTTCCTCAAGGTCCTGAATTTTATAATATTTTTTTTGAGCAAAAACCACTCGGTTCAGGGATTAAATAAGATATGTTTCTGCATCACTGTATCTTTAGCATTCTCAATGTATGTTTGGTTCACAATGCATAAAAACAAATGTTAGATTTAAGTGTAATGTGTAGATGCCCCGATAAAGACTGCATGCTCTATCTATTTTACCCCTCTATTTGTTACTTTTACTTTAATCTTAGGATTGATATATGTTAATTATAGTCATGTCTACAGTAACTTATTGTGATTTTTCATCCGTATGATTGTGATTTTCAACAATCTTTTTGACAAGACTTCCCTTATTATGGAAGTGTGATACATTATAATAATTTAATATATTTGTTCTAAACTTTTCAGTAAAATGTGTACCATAATATAACTGCTGAAACAAAAAGTTGTCGACATCCTATGTATGTCAACTTGGTTTGGTTCATCATATAAACTGCAATTGTAGGTACAGGTACAGTAACACCCAACAAAGTCTGACATGCTATTCAATTATATCTACCCATTGATATATTATTGTATCCTACATGTAATTAGCAATATGATATGGTATTGCTCTCCATTAATGGGCACATTTACAAATAATGCATATGCAACAGCATCTGCATCACAAATATCTCATGGAACATCTATTTTTTATTTATTATATTCAGGCATCAGTCACTTCGCCTTCAAGATACAGTTGTTAGACATATATCTATTTGGTAGGCTTATTGTCTACATCCTTGTGTAGAGAAGATAGAGTTCTTGTATAAGGCACCAGACAGAAGCACTTACAATTTTGGAAAAAAAAGATAAAAAGATTACTGTGATTAAGACAATCGTTTCCTTAAAGAGTCCCAGCTGTTATCATTTTTTGCATTGATAAGACATGCAAGTGACTGTGAGTAGCTGCCAATATTTATCTATATGATCACCAGGCTTTTTTATTGCCACAGGTCTGTTATTTACACATCTATCAAACACTTGTGATAAGGGGAAGTTTCTTATAAAAGTTGAACAATGATGCCATTAAGTTAAAAGGATCCCCAGTGCTCATACATATTTATTGACATAATCCATGACTAATCCATTTTGTTAGAGTACATTAAAAGAGCGCCATGAGCAAAAGCTTCAAATGTGCATTCCCCCTGCAAACAATGGTTAAATTAATAACTAAAAGTGAATATCACAAAATACTCTCCAAACACTAAAGATTGTGGTCAGACAGTAGGCTTGCACCAATACCAGAATTTTGAGTGTGATACGATATCTGGAAAAGTATCATGATAGTCAATATGAATATGATACTTTTCCTGAAAATAAAAAAGTGCAGAATCCAAAATGTTTATTAAAACATTTGTATTTACATTGCCATCTTCCTTATGTGGTAACTTTTTCATTTTCCCACTGACTGAGCTAGTTGAGGTTTATTTTTGTGTCATGAGCTGTAATTTTCCTTGGTAGCATTCAGGGGTTTGCACGACTTTTTGTAGCCTTTTATTTTTTTTTTAAACAAGGTGACAAAAACACATTTTCACGAAATTTGTTGGGGATATTTTTTTACGCCACTCCCCAAATGGGTTAAATAATGGATTATATTTATAAATTTTGGTGAGGGTTTTTTAGTAAATGTTTAATATATTTTTTCAATAATAAAAAGGAATAATGTGTTTTTTTTAAAAAAAAATACATATATATATATATATATATATATATATATTTTTTTTTTTTAACTTTTAGCCAGGAGAGGACTTGAACTACAGATCTAGCATTTCAAAGTGTAGGCTGCATCACCAAGACTCACAGCTGCAACCCCTTTAGGGTGCATTCACACAATGCGTTTGGATACTCTGGAAAAGTTTTTCCACATTGCTGTAAGGCCCCTTCCACACTAGCGAGTGTGATGTGATGAACTCGCATCACACTCGCAACGCAAGCTGCCGGGAACGCACGGCCCGAACGCTGCACCGCGGGAGTGAACTCAGCATGTCAGTTCACTCCCGCGGTGCAGCGTTCGGGCCGTGCATTCCCGGCAGCTTGCGTTGCGAGTGTGATGCGAGTTCATCGCATCACACTCGCTAGTGTGGAAGGGGCCTAAGTGTAAGCAACTGTGTAAACATTTTTACATCTGCTTACACTTACAGCAATGAATAAAAACACTTTCAGAGTATCCAAACGCATTGTAACAATTAAAAGTGCATGCGTCCTGAGGCATCCAGAACGTCATGTGTGAACGCACCCTTAGACTTGCCCACTAGCAGTACAGAAACAGTCTGGGGCTGAGTGGCTTAAAGGGGTTTTCCCGTGGATAAGGCCTAACTTTTGTTCGTGGGAAAACCCCTTTAAACTTTTCCTGCAGTGTTTTATCAGGGGCATCAGCAGCCTACACGTAGAAACTCTAATTGGCACAGATATGACCTCTGACAGGACACATCGGCATAGCATGGAGCCCGTTTTAACCCCAGTCACAGACCTCTCTGGCACTAGCAATACAGAAGCCCAGTGGGCCATGAAGGTCTGTGACTGGAGCTGAGTGGGTTAAAACTCCTGTAGTGTTTTTGAGAACATAGGAGTGACAGCCGGCACCGATACTGACAGCAAGTAGCAGAGCATCGGGAGCTGATGCTAATAAAACACTGAGGGCAGGATATATGGGCTGAGCGGGTTACACAGTTCCGGGCTGAAGAGATGAGGGGCAGAGGCACTGAATGTCAGGGAATGTAGACTCTCCCGTTACCTCTAGCGCCATCACACTGAATCTCCCTGCTCCAGTCTCCACTCCTTGCCAGCCGCTCACACACAGGATGTACTTCATTCCTTCTCTCTGATTGGTCGCACCACAAGAAATCCTGGTATTGAAGCATTTTGCCTCATTTAAAACCGAAAAGGTACCGAAATTTCGATGCATCGTGCAACCCTATCAGACAGTATTTTCCAAACCCACTGTAATAAACAGTAGCAGTATATTAGATCAGGTTTTTAAAAATCCATATTGACAAAGTATGTAAATCATTGCTGGAGCTTTCATCACATATACTACTTGTGACATTTTACTTTGCCAACAAAGCAAAATGTATGTATATTAAAAAAATAATGCAGATTTATATGTAGTTTTAAATCAAAGTAGGGAACATTACGAATTGGTCAACCACAGATTTTCTTCAGATTTTGCAACAAACCAGCTACATTTGCAAAACAGAAAGACGGACTGCTGGTTTAAGATCTGTCTATGCTACTGGACAGTTCCATGCAGGTTTTATGTTAAAATGGTGAACATTTTATCAACTTTATTGACAGAGTGGATCTTCTTCCTGGAAGCACACACAAAATATGTAAAAGTATCCATCCCATGCAAATTTACGCTTAAAAGATATTTATAAAATGCATCCAAAGCATATACACAAAGCACAGTGCTGTCTTCTCTATGACATGGATTTCAGATTTATAATTCAAAAACAGACACTGTGATCTGGTGCAATTTTGTATCCTCTTTATTTGAGACAATTTTGATAAATCAGAATTTTAAAAAAATTGCTTTGGAGAAAGTATTTTAAAAAAATGGTTTCAAACATTATCTCATGTTGTTTGGCTTTTGTCGTCAGAAAGCTGGAGTGCACATCGGCAGCTGGCTATAAGGTAATCCAGGATTTGAGAAAAAACTGCTGTGGCACACCTTCTGCAAAATTTTGAAATAAAAGTTTTCTGGATTTCTATGAATGTCATTTTAAACACCGCAACATGCCATGTCATAGTCAGAGCTCATTTTGCACAACATGACATATACCGTATATACTCGAGTATAAGCCGACCGAGTATAAGCCGAGGCCCCTAATTTTACCACAAAATACTGGGAAAACCTATTGATTCGAGTATAAGTCGAGGGTGGGAAATGCATTGGTCACAGCTTCCCCAGTATATAGCATGCCAGCCCCTGCCCCAGTGTATATAGCCAGCCAGCCCCTGCCCCAGTGTATATAGCCTGCCAGACCCTGCCCCAGTGTATATAGCCTGCCAGACCCTGCCCCAGTGTATATAGCCTACCAAACCCTGCCCCAGTGTATATAGCCTGCCAGACCCTGCCCCAGTGTATATAGCCTGCCGCCGCTGCCGGACAGATTGCACAGAAGATATACATGGGTTGCCGGAAAAGTGAGTTTAGATATATTTATTTTTTTGACTCGAGTATAAGCCGAGTTTGGGTTTTTCAGCACATTTTTATACTCGAGTATATAAGGTAATTTTGTCAGAAGCTGAGTCCTTTCATTCAGAGAAGGAACCTAGCATACACCAACACCAGTGCTCCTACAACAATGGCTGTGAGCATTGTTAACACTGATCACTACCATTAACCTCTTACTTTTTGTTGTCACTACTCACCACAGCGTGTAACAAGTGACATTCCTCCTGAATCTGGATTGAAGAGAGCTTAAGCATTTTCATGGCTATTAGGGGTCTAGAGAAGGACAGAGGTCCGGATAGACCTGGGAAGCCCTAACTACTGCTGAAGATACCATCCAAACCTAATATGTTAGGTTTATAATGAACATTTTTTTGAATCATGAGTGATTCAATGCATTTATTTCACCTTCTTCAAGATCTTGTCATGCCACCTGGTATGCTGCTTTTGATCCTTGCGTCTCTGGTGACTCTCTGGTGATATTGATGGTGCTGTAGCTGTTTTTTAGGAGATTGTTTCCATGACATTTTTCATAATTTATTTGCTAGATTTTATTTTACAACACAATGATTTTGTTTTAAATTACAAATATTGTAAACAGATGTTTGCTAGTGCAATCGGTGCACATTGATCGCCCTTTTATGCCAACTTTATTTGGAGGTAGTGGGAGCGCACACAGGAGTGTCAACCCTTGCCATTGTTGAATGCCATGACAAATTTTATTTTAATAGATGATATATCTTTGCTTTGGCAGAGAACACAAAAAGAGTACAGTGGGTGCGGTAAGTATTCAGAGCCCTTTAAATGTTTCACTCTTTGTTTCACTGCAGCCAATTGGTAAGATCAAAAAAGTTATTTTTGTTTTGCTCATTAATGTTAACTCTGAACCCCATCTTTACAGAAAATGAAACAAATGTAGATATTTATTAAACAACAAAAGCTGAGATATCACACAATAATGAGTATTCTGACCTTTTCATTAGTATTGAGTAGTATCACCCTTTTTAAATGCCCAGCAGCGGCCTCCCCTCACTAGTAACATGTCTCAGCAGCGGTCTCCCTTCACTAATAACATGTCCAGGAGTGGCCTCTCCTTACTAATAAAATTCACAGCAGTGGCCTCCACTCACTAATAACATGTCCAGCAGCAACTTCCCTTCACTAATAACATGTCCAGGCAGCGGCCTTTCTTTGCTAATAAGATGTCCAGCAGCGACTTCCCTTCACTAGTAAACTGACTAGAAGCGGCCTCCATTCACTAATAAAATGCCGAGCAGCGGGCTCCCACACTCAAGGTGTGGGTATGTGTTAAGTTAAAGTCTCAAAGCTCGGGGAGAAAATGACATTTAGAATGCTTCCTGCTTGTTCCGTTTTATCTTTGGAAACTTGAGTCTTGTAAAACATAAAATTAAAGGATATTTCAGATTAAGCAGTTAACATCAACAAAGTGTCAATTTGCTTGAATTTTAAAAGCAGTACTCTAGATAATTATAAAGCACTAATAAAAAGTACAAAATGAGAACAAAAATTAAACAGGAAAATACAGTTTATTCCCCAAACAAAGGAAACTTTTTAACAAGGCAAAGCAAAATATTTTTC
Organism: Engystomops pustulosus; assembly: GCF_040894005.1. Taxonomy (NCBI): domain Eukaryota; kingdom Metazoa; phylum Chordata; class Amphibia; order Anura; family Leptodactylidae; genus Engystomops; species Engystomops pustulosus. The sequence goes on along the minus strand of NC_092414.1, from coordinate 116,012,468 downwards.
ACCTTGTGCACAATCTCATAATTTAATATAAAAAAAATCTGCCAAACAGAAAAAATATAATAATGACATTTACTGTACATACATATTGTACATGCACATAGTAATAAAACAAATAATAATGGAAAACCAATATCTGGATTTGTAACAAATAACCACCAATGTATACAGCTTGATGTAGAATATTCTACAATATTTTTTTTGTAAATTAGGCTGGATTCATTTGGCCATAATAGGTCCCTTTTTTCAATGCTGTAGGACATATATATTCCTAGGCCAAATCTGGCACGCCATCTTATTTTATGTGGTCCAAAAGGTCCACTTAATTTAAAAATCAGATTTAGGCCTTTATATGTGGCACCAAAATAACCAGGGCAGCATCTTTATTGAAGTTCTTGCATAACTTGGTTGAGTGGAGGATGTAACCTCAAAGGATAATTGTAAGGCCAGCTGCACACAATACAGTTCTTAATACAAAAATTGCATAAAAAGTGTGAAAAGATATTGTCCTCTCCTCTGACTTAAAGTGTAACTATCCTTTTAACAAAATTGTGTAAATAAATAATATATCATATGTAAAGAGTTATTTGATAACTGCCCTTTACAGGTCCTCTGTGTACAGACTTGAGAAGGCTTATAAGTAAAAAAAAATAGATTGATACCGTTTCAAAAAATTGATATACTGCAGATGAAAAAATATGCACTACACGTCATATGCTGTGTAAGAAATATACAAACTGTTAATCCTGACTAACACTAGTAGTATTGCATAACACATTGCACTTTCTGCAGTAATATGCATTGTGTGCAGCTGACTAAGGCCTCATTCCTACAAACGTATGCCCGTATGAGTGTAACATGGGGAAAGATAGGACATGTGCTATTTTTTTCCCATGTACGGAGCGTTATGGTGCTGCAAACGTGCAGCACTGTGTTGTTCCGAGCTGCACATGTGCGGCACCATATCGCTCCGTGCGGCCATTGCCGTCGATGGGGGACGTATGTGCGGCCGCAAGCCAGCGGCCGTACACACGTTCCCCCAACGCTTGTATGCATGGGGCCTTAGACTGTATAAATGTATCTACTGCTCAACGCTGTTAGGGTGCATACCGCCATGCACTGGACAGGGGGGGTGACCTTTCCCCCCACCATAGGAAACAGCGGAGCATGGCCGCACACTCCCGAAAAGATAGTGCATGCTCTATCCTTTCCTGGTGTGTGGCGCCGTACCGCCGCTGGGCTGCCATTGCCATCTATGGGGACATATATGTGGCCGCATATACGTCCCCATAGACTGGCGTCTGAATGTACCCCTTAAGGAGAAGATACATTTGGAGTATTTTAACATAGTGTTTTTGTCCTAGGTTTTTGTTCCAGATTTTACAGTGGAAATCAAGTCATAAACCAAGAAATCTTTGGGATTTTGACTAACCTACCCTATTTTCTGAGCAGCATCTGCCTACAATATGGAACTTGCCACTTTGCTTTTTGGCCAAAAAATAAAAAGACACAGAAGTCTCCCATTGATTTCTATGTTCCCACAGAGTTTTGCAAACCTAAAACCTGTGGTTAAATCTGCTGTGTGAGCTAAGTTTTTTACAGTCTTACAATTATAATCATCCTTTTAAAGGCAACCATAAGGCTCATGTGGCATTTAGTGAAAATAGATTAGACATCCCTGTAGTCGGATGGTCCATACAATATGGATGTATTATTGCATGGTAAATTTAGCCCTAATGTGAAACATAGAGAGCATTTCTTCATCACAAACGACTCGGCAATCAATATTTTAATATGTGTCCGCATCATTCCGAAGGCAGTTAGTGTTATCCTGAAGTCTTGTCAAGCTATTTGTAAAATGCCAAACATTGACGGATGTTGAACTTTCATGCTATTGATAAAAGAGAAAAAAAAACAATTAAAATAACCATCATAAAAATATAATAAAGTATAATAATTTTCTTATTTTACAAGTTTGTAAATCATAATTATTAAAATCGATGTCTCTCCTTGGACCCTTGGGCTCATCAATATAGAACACAGTTCTTTAACTCTGCACTAAGCTAAAAAAGGGAATTCTCTCATTTGCTGTCATTAGCTATAAGGAGGTCATGGAGACACATTGTTGCTCCCCGATGACGTCACGGGGAGCGACGATGTTAGCCAATATGGCGGAGCCCATGCGCTACCAGCTTGTTGCTGGTGGGTGTTGGCTGCAATATGCAGCAAACAGCCACTTCTTATGTAGAGGGCTCTGCAAATTTGTGGACGTAGTATTTTATTTTGAGCTCACATAACAATCTATGCAGTGTTTTGTTCGTGACACAAAGGGCTAGTTAAAAATTAACAGATGTTAAAGGGTTTGTCCATTTATATCAAATAATTCATATGGAAAAGTTATACAATTTTCCAATATACTTTCTGTATCAATTCCTGAAAGATTTTCAGATCTCTGCTTGTTGTAATTATATAGAAAGCTTCATTGTTTACTTCCAGTGGATAGAAATCTGTCCATGGTCATGTGATGTGCACCTGCGTGTCCATCACATGACGATAGACAGATTTCTATTCACTGGGAGTGAACATAGAAGCTTTCTTTTTTTTAGTTTTAAGGTAAAAGTTACAAAAAGTAAAAAAAAAAAAAAGCTTGACCTCAACCCAACTGATACGATGTGGTGAGACTTTAAAGTGAACCTGTCCCCAGATTTTAAATCACATTAGTAACAACACTATCAGGTTTGTAAAGCAATATCCTTTCTAGTATTTCTTCTTTTATGTTACGTTTCACCCATTTACCTTCCAAGTCAAATGACAATGAGCGGAGGAGAGTCACAATCAAGATTATATACACATTAGGTATCCCAAAGTCCCAAAATGTCCAATCTATTCAAATTTGATACACATTGGTGAAAAAGCTCATACAGTTCTCAAAATTATCTCCCTCCCCCCCAAAAATTGCACCTTTTACAGCCCTATAATACAAAGTATCAAAAAGGGTTTTTAAAATAACAACATTACAATTTGATAGCATAACAAATATGTTATGGTATCTGTGATCATATGGACCCATGAGTCATATGGAGTGCACAAAAATGTTATAAATGCATGGAATGTTGTTGTTGTTGCATGTTGTATAGTGTCACTTGTAAATAAAAGTTAACTTGCCTTTTATTGTCACATCGGGCTGCATAGTTAAAGATTACACGACTAATGATTCAAGGGAATCTGATGTGTTGCTGTTAATCTTAGGTTGTAATCTTAAAACATTTAAAGGACCAGATGTTTTACTATTATATCCTAATATGTAAAGCTATAGAAATCAAAAAGATGTATTTCCTTTATCTCATGGCTGTATTTCTCTAGAATGACGTACCAGTGTTTTTTAGTCTAGTGATAATCCTCTTGCTTTTACTGCCAGCTCCAGTCTTATTTCATTATGCTTTTTCAGATTTTGGACCTCATGCGGAAAGTTCATATCCCATACAGAAAGAAATGACTGTATTTCTGTAATAAAGAGAAAAACAAATTTAAGTCAAAAATGTATTAAAATTATGATACAAGACATATTTTATGCAAAATAATAAATAAATATGATGCAATGCATGAAATGCAGTTGCAATGTTCAATGTACAACTTTGTATTGTAAATTCAGTACATATTTGTGCAAGAATTTATTAAATGTCCATGACATGTTATTCTGGAAAATGCTTTTGAAATGTTAAATTTTTTTTACAAAAGTACATATACAATTGCAAATGTGTAAGAACATGTTCTAGTCAGTATATATTTTTTTGCAATGTATGTTGGCCTCTTGTCAGATTTAATTCATGATTTAAGCAAAAAAATAAATAAAAAAAAGAAAATACTGTACAGAATACTACTGTTCGAACTTAGTAGTTGAAGTCTTTTGTACCTTTTTCCCTATTGATGCTGATTTGTTTTAATTTAAAGGACATATACCATCAGTTTGACTGATGGTAGAAGTGTAGCACTTACAGGCACACCAGGTGATGCAGGTCCTGCATGTGGTCGTTGTAAGAGCAGGATCTGCATCACTGGCGTGACTACAGTACAGTGGTAGCAGCCATAGCAGCTATAGTGTCAGGGGATCCTGGACTCCAACCTGACACACTAAAAATGAAGGATGTGCACCATTAAAAACATATTGGGGGTCATTTACTAAGGGCCCGATTCGCGTTTTCCCGACGTGTTACCCGAATATTTCCGATTTGCGCCGATTGTACCTGAATTGCCCCGGGATTGTGGCGCACGCGATCGGATTGTGGCGCATCGGCGCCGGCATGCGCGCGACGGAAATCGGGGGCGTGGCCGAACGAAAACCCGACGTATTCGGAAAAACCGCCGCATTTAAAAACCGAAAAAGTGTCGCTTGGGGACCGCTTACCTTCACCTGGTCCGAGGTGGTGCATTCCGGCGCGATGAGATGACTTTCAGCGCAGCAGCGCCACCTGGTGGACGGCGGAAGAACTACATTCATAAATCCCGGCCGGACCCGAATCCAGAGCAGAGAACGCGCCGCTGGATCGCGACTGGACCGGGTAAGTAAATGTGCCCCATTATGTTGTACATTGTACAGCACAAAATGTGTATAACAATGCACATTTTCCACAGTACACAGCATGCATCGGCAGCTCAGATAAGAAATGTGGGGGGAGAGGACAGTAAGACTAGGATCTCTCATGCCTAATTCTAAACCCTCAATGCCCCCTTGGTGTGAAGGTGGCAGGTTGGGGAAAATAATCACAAGTGCTAGCCGATAAATATACCCCATTGTCTATCATCTTGATTACCTATGTCCAGCCGTTTCTCTGATATCCTCCTCCATTTCTGCAGTAGTTGTCTACCCTGGGTTTACTGCTAATCCATGTGAGACCTCTCGCTTGTTTAGGCAAAGGTTACAGATTTCTACACAGGTTTCTACACAGCAGGGAAGCAGTTAACCTTTACAGCTCACACAGCACAGGCTGCACTCTATAAAACTGTTTCACTGCTGATTTATCCTAATTATTTCAAACTGTATCCCCCTCTATGTGGTGAAAGCTGACAGGCTAGTTACAAAAGTTCTGTATATACACATTACGTGAAGTTGGATTTTCTTGTAAGCATCTCACTGGATTTACTTCTAAATTACTGAATGAGAGAACCAAAAGCATTGTAGGAATTGTGACCTGCCTAAAGCTGACTCAGGGCAAGACATGAAGGGGATAATCTCCACCCACTTCACTGCTGCTGAAAAAGATTTTGAAAAGTAGCTTAAGAACAGAAATTGCCATAGCTTTGAAAAGAAACGCAACACGAGCATTGTTCTGTTTTTGTATCACATATGACAATTTGGTAAAAAAACATTATGAAATGAGTTACATTAAGGCAACAAAAGGTAACAAAATAATTTAAATTTATAACATAACAAAAAGCATGCCAAATTCTTATTTAATTCAAACAAATCTCAAAATGTACCTTTCTGTGGCGTGCAACGACATCCTAAAATGAGCACAACATTCTTTACACTTCCTTTCTCTAGAAGAAAACAAATACGTACAAAATATTACAAGGCAGAGTCACAACAGCGGATTGCACTGTATAAAAACTACATCAATGGCTCGAACTTTATAAAATTATATTTGCAGTTCATTATTGTTTTATTTTACTTTGGGAAAATACCACATTTCATACACTCTGAAATAAGGTGAATAAAATGCAGCCTTTTGCTTGATTATACAACTACCTAGTTGAGAGGGAATCATGCAGCGAATAGAGTCACAGAAACTTGAGATGATTCTTATCGGTCGCCGAGTTGATAAGTCAATGAGCAGGATATGTCCTCCACCTGTTCCCACCCATAGTGCAGTATTTTTCTGTAAAAACAAGGCTTTCACCCGAGCAGTGTAAGCATCTTCTTTCTTAATTTTTCTCTGCTTTACAATTTCTTCTCTATAGAAAATACAACATATATCGCAAATCAGTGAATCACTGAACTTAATACAACATAAATATACGTCATTTATGGTAACAAATCTCATTCGCATTGCAAATTAGTGGGCCTGCAAACATCCTTTATCACTGATTTACTTCTAAAATACAATTTAACATATATACTCGAGTATAAGCCAAGTTTTTCAGCACAAAAATGTGATAACTGTGCAAACTCGGCTTATACTTGAGTAAAAAAACAAAAAAACAAAAAGTGCAAGTCCTTTTCTATACATCGATGCACGCACTAGAATGTCAGCATGCGGCTGCCATCACCATACCCAAGACGGACCTCGCGGGGACAAGGTGCTGAAGCCAGAGCATCAATGTAAAGAAGAGGAAGGGGGGGGGGGCGTCAGAAGGCGAGTACACTTTTGTTCTTTTTCCCTACAGGCTTTATATTGGGGGCAGTGTCTGCATGTTGTAAACTGGGGGGCAGGGACTGGCAGGCTATATATTACAGGGGCTGACTGGCCATATACTAGAGGGGATGACAGGCCATATACTACAGAGGCTGGCTGGCTATATACTACAGGGGCTGGTAGGCTATATACTAATGGGAGATGGCAATATACTACAGGAGGCTTGCTGGCTATATACTGGGGGAGCTGTGGCCAATGCATTTCCCACCCTCAGCTTTTACTCAAGTCAATAGGTCTTCCCAGTTTTTGTGTTAACATTAGGGGTCTCGGCTTTTACTTGGGTCAGCTTATACCCAAGTATATATATGAGTAAAAATGCCTCACTATAAACTGTAGTTATTTCACCATGAAAGTGGTTTTACATGTAGGGGGAGATTTAATATGCATCATCTTTCAGTTTACTGGACAAGGCATATGACAAGCCCCATCTCCTTCAGCATGATGTGGTGGGGAGCAGGGGCATCAGATCCGGGCTGCAGAAACACAGGGAGGAATGGAAATAAGATTGATGTTCAAAAAAACCATACTTAATAGATACCTCCCATAGTATTTATGGGCCAAGAAACATTTAGTAAAAAGTGCAAAGTATATTTTATAAATTACAACAATAATAATAATTCAAGAGTGAATCTAATTCTCATAATCCTCTGCAGCAAAGGTTATGCCAAAAGCAATGCCACATAGGAAGCGTTGTGAAACCGTGTGAAAAGGAAGTTGGCATAAGCAAAAATGCAGGTGTCTAAAGACTAGAAATGGGGGAAAGGGAACAGAATAAATTATATCTATATGTGATATAACTGTGATAATTTTCTAGGGCAAAGTACCTGAAGAAACCCAGGCAGTAAAGCAGTGTGAATCTCTAAAGGTCAGCCAGGTTGAGATATGGTTGAGAGGAGAAAACCAATCAGCTCTAGAGGGAGAATCTGCAGACCGCCGCCGACTGGGAATAAACTGCCGGACTGCTATGTGAAAGTGTCTCAGCAAGCTTTACTTGATTCTTGAGATGGGGCCTTGAAGAGCAGAAAGCAAAGCCTGCTCCAGGGTGAAAACTATCTGAGAGTTACTAAGGGTGTTGTACAACTGATTGACATCTTGCTAAGGAGAGGCACCAGATATGTAGCATCGTACCCGTGTCACCTTCACAACTCCAGCACTGGTTCCAGATCTGCACACACCTACCCCCATAGAATTTAAAGTAAAAATGGCAAAAAAAAAAACCCATGCAGTGACCTGATGCCATCTCAAATATCAGTAAACACACAGAAAGAAAAAAAAAACAGTTTTTTACTTTAAAAATTGGGCACAGTCAAGCATTTCACATAATTTTTCTGTCTTCTTATCCCAAATTTCAACAAATGGGCTGTATTTTTTTGCGACATAGATGTATTTTTCAACCGCCATAGCAGTGATATTTGAATCACTCATTGATCCATGTGAAAATCTACAAATAAAATCAAAACACAATTAGCCAAGAATCTGAAAGCAATAACTAAATTTGGAAAATTAATAGTTAACTTATTATAGAAGAAGAAAATACTAGAATGCTTCTTTGAAAATCAATACTTTAATATAGTAAAATTTTAGTTGCCCCTATATTTTCAGGCTTTTATATTTCTAATGGTTGTAAGTCTCAGGGTTAGGACGGATTCTTTTGGGATCTATAAAGCGTTCTGGATGGATAAAATCTTCTGTTAAAAACATTTGACTGGCTTTTGTTGAGTTGTAGCAACATAGGCATTGAATATTGTTTTAAAGGTTAATTGGCTAACCATATTGACTGAAAGCAAGTTTTATATTTTTAATTTCTTATTTGATTCTCCATAAACAGGGTGTGTGTTTGTTTACAAAGTACCTGGTGTACTAGGTAAATGTGTATTCTAGCTATGACAAGGAGACGAGGAAAAGACATTAATTACACAATTTATATTGTGTATAGAACTGGCATAAGACAGACGATAAGAATTACAGCATTGGAAACAGAAAAAAGCATATTACCTTGTGAAAGCATATAAGTTTATTAATTGATTTTAACAAAAGTGGACATAGATTTTAAACTCACGGCATGGAGCTTTTTGTTTCAAGAGTCTTCTGAACTGAAAAATCATTTGAAAGAAATAAGATTTTTGTTCCACACACAGCCCAGACAGCAGTCTTTTCAGTGGTATATGTTGATCCACACATGCACATTACTGGTGTGCTGATATCCCCTACACTTAGAATCTTCATAGGAGTCACGTTATTGCACTAAAATAAAATTATTTAAAAATGAGCCTAACAAATACCATTCATCAATGATTACACATATGCCATGTTATAGTCAAACAATGTACAAAAAAGGAATCTGTTAGCTCATTAAATATGCTGTCCCATTAGGAAAGGCCTCAGTAATACATTGGAATGAAGAATTATGACACTATTTTTTAGATTTCTTAGTTTTTGCTACTTGGAGTATACATCTAATAGCACCATATTGAGATGGCTGATCCACTAGAAGAATTGCAAATACCTATAATAGAATATTACATATTATATTAATTTTTTTGCTCCCCTTCTTCAAAAATCTATAACTCTTTCATTTTTCTGTGTACAGAGCTGTGTTAGGGCCTGAAATTGTCGGAAAAACACATTTTTGTCACTTTCTTGTGTGCTCAGTTTTCACTCTGCGCTCCAAATGATAAATCTACTTCATTCTTTGGTTCAGTAAGATCATGGTGATACTACTTTTACATAGATTTTATTAAGTTTCAATACATTTAAAAAAAAATTAAAAACAATGTGTACGAATACAAAAATAGTTTTGCCATCTTCTGACGCTAACAACTTTTTTCATACTTCGGTGCATAGAGCTGTGTAAGATGTCACTTTTTTGCAAGATAAGCTGACGTTTTTATTGCTACCACTTTGAGGACTGTGCAGTCTTTTGATCACTTGTTATTATATTTTTTGTGGGATGTAAAACGGCATAAAAGTGGTGATTTGGACATTTGGGCCCTATTTTTGGTTATGGGGTTCACGGCCAGAACCTGGAAGAAAATAATTCAAAATGTGTTTTTTCTGCAATTTCACTGCATCTGGAATTTTTGTTTGGGTTCCCAGTACATGCAATACTAAATAGAAACACTAGGAAGTACGAATAAGACGCATTGGTGGCAAGACAGAAAAGGGCATTAGTGGCAAGATTAATTAACCAGGGGGTTAATTTGTTCTAGAAAATTCTTGGTTTTGCAGAAGCAATCTGTGTACCAGGTAAATAAACACACATCAAATTTATGCATTGGTGAGCTGATATGTTTAACTTCAAAGTGGAAAAATAATCTATTTTCGAATGAAGTAGCAGAATATCTAATAAAATTGCTGATTTTATAACAAAATTACTTACTTTTATTGAAGCTGCTTCAAAAATTGCAATGTGACCATTTGCTGTGCCAGCCAAGAGAAAATATTTCTTTTGACTAAAATGAATAACATATATATTTAGACAGGCAATTAAAGAATGCTAAATATTTTAAAGAGAATCTGTCAGCAGTTTAGCTTCTGACATGTTAGTAAGTATCACTGAAGATACATTTGTGCATGTTGCTAGTAGTGACAGGACTGCAGAGGACAGTTCTGCAGCCAATCAAGGGCTATGGGCAGGTATTTCAGCCTGAAGAAATTACTTCTGCACCACAGGCTACTCCACAAACCTTCGGCTATGAGTTGGGGCTGTATGACAGTATTTGGGTTGGATACTCAAATAGTCACTAAGAGCAGAGGGGATTGGTTGTAGAACAGTTCAGAGAGCAGAAAGCCCTTCAGCTTGATTGACCAGCATACAGAGTACTTGCAGAAGCTGCAGATCTGAATTAAAAAATAACATTTCACAGTCCTTCTACTACTTACTACACACACAAGATATGACTGCACCGCTCTTTAGGGCTTATACCAAACTGATATGTGTATATGTTATAAAATGCAAACCAATTAAAATATTAATAAAAATATATACTACATACATATTTATACCTCTGTAGTATCTGACAAGAAAACAAGAAGCAAGTAACAGAGTCACTCATTTTTTGAACACAGTGTTTTGATTTTAGATCTTCTGCACGTGCAGCCAGAATATCACCAGATTGTGTCCCAGCCAAGATCCAATTTTCTCTTTCATCAGGTACAGTCACAAATGCAAGACAAAGGATTCTACTCTCACAAAAATCCTGAAAATCAAGAAGGAAGAATTATAAATTAACTAAGCCTCAATCATGTTAGTTTGAAAATCACTGTATCATACTTATGAATTTCTTTTAGGTTGTGCTTGAGACTTAAAGGCAGTCTACCACCTCCAAACTCACCCACAAGTAAATATAGCATTGTGTAGAAAAGGCAGTTCCCCGAAACACACGTCAGAGTGTGTGTCAACATGTGTAAGCAGTCAGGTTTGTATTTTATTGTATTGTACTGTACTATTACAGTAAGTGAATGTGCAATTTATGTCACTTGTTGTAACGATTATTATTTAACGCATGGGAGAACTTTATTTCCCCGATGAAAAAAAAATTAAGAGTAAAAAAGTAAAATAAAAGGTTATAGTGTCAGTATAATCCAAAGACAATCTCCAGCACTCACAACCTCGCAGGTCTATCAAAACATTTCACCCAAAGAATCTCCAGCACTGGCAACCTCACAGGTCTATCAAAATATTTTTGGGAAACCGACACTGGCAATATGACCACCAATATGGTGACTTACATTTACCATGTTACCACCAACAAAGGTGGCGGGGATAGGGTTAAAACCCTACATATGAAATAGGCCAAATGGATGTTATTCCTGGATACAAGACATCCTTCAGGCTTGAATCAGAAAAACGATCTATACATTTATTGATGTTTATTTACCTGCTTGCAAATGTTTCTGATTCCTTTATATATTATTTGTGTAACGAGTATATTACTCCATTGTTCTCTGCTGTTTTTCACTTGTATTCTAATTACTACTCATCCGGATGAGGGTGTGTGTGGCCTCTGATGTGCTTTCTTCCCTACTTATGTCGGCTCACTAACTTGTTGCTTTAGGTATTAATAAAGGACCCATCAATCTAGGTCCGAAACGCATTGCCTTTTTTCCACGGAATTACAGTTTTTAATAATTTTTTAATACACTGGGATTTTAACTAACTTTTGCCTGATGCCGATGGATTGCCTTAGTTTTTCCTTTATCGTCCTGATAACTCCTGAGATAAGGAGGGACATTAGAGAGTGCTTTGAAGTAACAGTAGCGACAAATCACAGGAGACCTCCTCAATTAAGCTTGTTTAAGAATGACAAGGGACCTCCAGTAAAACTGGAATGAGAAGGATCACAGATTTTCACAACAAAGTGCTAACTAATTTGCCTTTGATGCGTTGGTGGGGCTTGGTCTTTGGGGATGAGCGGTGTCACATAATTTAATGTTTTACTTGTTTGTGTTTTATTTGACTGAAACACCTTTCTTGTTTCCTTTTCCTTATTACACCTAACCCCCCCCCCCCCCGACCTCCCGAAAGACTTTAAAGTCGAACTAGGAGATATTAATGAAGTCTCAGTATCCTGGACTCTGACTGGATATAAGGATACATTTGGACTTTGTTGACCTGACCTATTTCTACAGAACAAGGTAAAAAAGAGAACCTTACTAGCTACCATGATATCCTCCCCTTTTCCCATACCCAATAAAGTTCTCTTCCCTATTATTTGTTTTGTTGACCCCTATAGAAGGTTCTGTTTTACAATTAAACATTCAATAAAAATAGTTTAAAAAAAGTAAAGGAATGACATTTCTATATTTTCCTTCACAGAAGGCAGTAACAACCCCAACTTCAGAAGCTTCCTTGTTTTCTATAAATTCTAAGAATTGCTATAAATGCTGGGCAGTGAGGTATTTTATATATTTATACTGAGAAACAAGGTAAATTTAAAATCAACATGTTAAAAGTGAATACATTACCTCAAAAGTATGTCCACCTTTCATTAAGTTCAAACAAGAGATCTGCCCCTGGTCAGTACTTCCACTTCCAATTAAAACAATGGGCACCTTGAAACGTGGATTGCTCGCCACCATGCATTCAGCTGTTAAAGTGCTTGGTATTACAAGATTCCTCATTAAACATAGGAGTTCTGCAGAGTTCAGAATCTCATAAACCTGTAGGGAATCAGACAAAATCTACAGGGTACTGTAACAATAACATATAACATATAATTCCTTTGCTTTACATACAGAAAATAAGATGTATTGAAAAGATTTTCCTGTTTTCTATTACTGAGGCGCAGTTAAAAAAAACTTTTACTTATCCTGCATTGGCTAGCTGTCAGTTTGTTGACTCTCCTGATTTGTTGTGTGTTTGCAGACAGCACCGGAATCGCAGGGGCTTGTCCACTGACTACTGATTGACAAACTACACAACCTAAAACCTTCCTGCCCAGCCAGCATCACACAAACAACAAAGTAAGAGGACTGATTATAAAAGGAATAGTTACAAATAACATACAAACAAAGTAATAATCACATACATATTGTATTGAAAATGACTAGATTAGTTATGGAAATTGTCTCTCTGCATTAAAAATTTCACTGATAAGCATAACTAAAAATTTAATTAAGGATACCATACACTTTTATTTAGCTTCTGAACATATACTAGTATCTGAACATTGGAAAGAGAGATGAGACAGATCAGAGATTATGAGACCCAGGAGATGCATATAACACCATGACATCCCCCCCTCTACAATCACAGCCATTACATACTGTCAGATCTGCTGTGTCTCCCCTCCCCCTGGATAAAGATTTTATCTGCCTGTAGCTTGTAGATTCACTCTTGTCATGCACCGGCAGGAAGTCAGTGTGTGAGCTTGTCCTGGAATTTAAGGTAAGCGGCTAGAGGGAGAGAGCAGAGAGAAGCTCAGTGCAGCGACAAAATAACACTATGTCTGCTGACCCCAAATGCCAGGGTTGGGTCCAGGGGCAACCTGGTGTACACCAGGGCTGATAGAGAAAGGTTGGATTTATATCTGTGAAATGTTGTATTTTTGTTAATGACATTGAATTAGAGAATCTTGTCCTTGTGGGAAAACCCCTTCAACTCCTTAAAGCCGAAGCCACTTTTCACCTTCCTGACACGGCCCATTTTTTCAAATCTGCCCTGTGTCACTTTAAGTGGTTATAACTTTGGAACGCTTTAACATATGCAAGTAATTTTGATTTTTTTTTTCTTGTGACACATTTTACTTCATGTTAGTTATAAATAAATGCAAAACATACCACCAAAATTTTTTGAGAAAATCAGATATTTGGTGAAAATTTGGAAAAATTCTCAATTTTCGAAATTCAAAATATTCTACTTTTTCCACACATAGTCATAACAGCAAAAAACGTAATAACTAATATTCAATGTATGTCTACTTTATGCCTGCGTGGTTTTTTATACATACTCTCATTTTTGTAGGATGTTATGGGGCTTTGAACGTCAGGTGCAATTTCTCACATTTTCATAAAAAACACAAAATCCTGCTATTGAGGGACCTGCTCAGGTTTGAAGCCACTTTGAGAGGCCTAAATAAAAGTAAAACCCCATAAATTACCCCATTATAGAAACAACTACACCCCTCAAAGTACGTAAAACAACTTTCATGAAGTTTGTTAACCCTTTAATTGTTTTACAGGGGTTAAAACAAAATCGGACGCAATTTAAAAATGCATTTTTTTTGGCTAAATTAATGCTTTTTTCATAAAATGTACAAATTCTCAGTGGATAAAATACCAAAACGCTCCACAAGGTTTGATACCCAATCTCTCCCGAGTATAACAAATACCCCATATGTGGTGGTAACCTGCTGTATGGGCACACGCCAGGGCATCGAAGGGAAGCTGCGCCATTCAGAGCAGATCATGCATTGTCACTTTTTATTGGCTATACAATCTTTATTTTTTTGGCAATTTGGACATATAAGGGCTTTTTTTTTTTTGCGACATGAGATGCAGTTTACAAATACTTCATTTTAGTGGGTCATTAGCTTTTTGATGAGATTTTCTGTTCAATAAACTTTATTGAAAGATAGCATATGACAAAACTGTTTCTATACATTACTTACAATGTCAGAAACGGGCGCCAAATAACTATCAATTCGGTAATAACATTCAAGAGTGCTCTTGTCTAAGGTACACAATATTTAGGACAATATAAAGAATATTTCTGTTTATTTGAAGCATATAGGTAAATGTTAAAGATGACCGCGTCCCAATTTACAAGTATTAGTACCAATACTGGCAGCAAATCAAACATCAATAACAAAGCACATTCGACACAAAAGTACAGAGGGAAGTACACAGGGGACGAGGAGGGATGGGAAGAGGTGGGAGGGCATTAGAGGGAGACACATAAGGAAGAAAAAGAGGGGAAAAAAGGGGATAAATATATATACAGCCAACCAACTATGTATCTACCGCTCGATCTTTGCCTGAGCAGCAATTGATAAGGTGGGGATCTATGGGCTGCCCCCACCCGCTATCCAGGAAGCAAATTCCGTTGAACTATGGAAATCAATCCACAGGGACCAAATCTTGTTGTACCTATGCATTTGTGAATCTGCGATCCCCTCTATAGCTCTCATCTCCTCCATTCTCATGATATGATTCATTGCTTCCGCCCATTCAGCCCTTGAAGGGCAAACACTTGACTTCCAAAGTCCGGGGATGATCTGGCGAGTAGCGGAAATGCAATGTCTCAGGAAACCTTTCTTTACCGGCATCAACAGAGAGCAGGCACATAGGCACCTTCTGCCGTCGAGCAGCGTGCATCAGGGACACCATTTTGATTGTATTATCCCTGGCTTCTATACCTGGGACAAAGCCTACCTGCTCTTTGTGAATGAGGTCAGGGATCAAATGTTTGCAAGCGTTGTGCCAGAAGTTTGGAGTAAACTTTAATGTCAATATTGATAAGGGAGATGGGTCTGAAGTTGGCGCAATGGGTGGTATCCTTCCCAAGTTTTGGGATTACAGATATATGTGCCATTAAGGATTGTTTAGGGAAAGTAGCCCCTTTCGCTATCACGTTATATGAGGCAAGGAGGGGTTCTAATATGTCTAGTTTCAGTGCTTTATAAAAACGCAGGGAAAAGCCATCAGATCCCGGACTCTTGCCCACCTTTAACTCTTTAATCACCTGAGTAAGTTTTTCTGATGAGAATTCCTCCTCTAGACCCTCTGCCAATGCCTGTGATAATCGTTTAGGGGCATCAATGCGACTATATGCGTTATGGACACTAGAATAGTGACTATAATCCCTTTGTGTTGGATGCAATATTCTCCAAAGGTCCACTAGGTTTAATTTGGCTAACTCTTTTGATGAGATTTTATTAACTCTTTAATGTATGGAGGAAAAGAAAATTGTCAATTTTGTGTTTCTTTTTTTTGTATCTTTTTGGGGTTGTACACCATACACTAAAAACACTATATTATCTTTATTCTATAGATCACTACGATTACGGTGATACCTCATTTATATAGCATGCGCATGTTCAGTGTGTCACATCCGGGTCCTGCTAGAAGGCAGGACCCGGCTCCGGAAGAAGATTGCGCAGCCCCGGGACACTGGCAGTCCTGGGGTTGCGATAGGAGCCACAGACTTCCCCCCCTGTTAAATGTCCCTGACATGCCGTGGTCAGCACGACCGCGGCGTGTTAGGGTTTAACATCTGTGATCAGAGAAATCTCCGATCGCGAGTGTTGGAGGAGGGTGTCGGCTACATTATATAGCCGACACCCGCAGTTTCTGGCGCCGGCTCTGTTAAGGCGCCAGATGCATGACGTACTATTACCGCATATTGTGGGAACGCACCTCCCACAATGCAGTAATAGTATGTCAAATGTCGGGAAGGGGTTAAGTCTGGCATGCATATACATATTCACTGCAAATATAAACAATATCACTTTGAAACAATAAATCGATTCTGACTGCTCACTGACCAAAGACATCAGCAGGCGCACGTATTGGGTCTGCTGAAACAACTTTCAACCTCACTGCAGTTTCTCCTGTTCCTATGTTAATCACGGAAGCAGGCCCGCTTCTCCGGCTGTCAGACACAGCTGGAGACCCTAGGTAGAAGATAGAAGTGGTTTATTTCCACTTCTACCTCATCTTTTCTTGTATTGAATGCAGGAGCCGGCAGTGCCGCCTGCTCTATAGACCTGGCAGTCACATGATCGCTGGGTCTGCAAGTGTTAATCAGAGCTGCGGCGTCTGGGTCTGGAACCAGTATAGCTCTAATCAGACATCTACCCCTACAAAGGGTTGCCCCAATATATGCCCCAGTTACAGGTAAAAACTAGTAAGTTGAAAAAATAAATAAAAAACAAACGTGGAAGTTTCCCTAGGGGTCTTTTATGACCTCATGGGGGACATAAAAAGTGAAAAATACCCACAAGTTATGGCCCTTAAACCAGCAAGTATGAAAATTCGCAAGAGAGAAACATTATATAACAAGTGGATCTGAAAGTAGTTGAAATGATTAAAATACCAAAAGAAAACCAAATATTTGAAGATGTAATGAATAATGTTTAGCTATCCTTAGAGACAAGGGCTACTTACTCTGTGTCTCTGCAAACAGAAACTACATTAATACAAACATAACCTAGAATACTGTGTGCAAGGATATTAATAAAACTGAACAATACCGGTCAACAGTGGCGGATTAAGTGTCCCTGGGCTGTTTACACGACTAGGCCCCCCCAGCATCCGGACCAACATGTGCCCAGATGTTAGGTCTTAAGTACTACTCTGTATACTCTGTATCCTTAATATTGTACTGTTCATATGCAATTTAATGATGAAATTCAAACCTGCTCTTATAACCCATCAATTTAGGAAAGCCAATCACATTCCCTAACTGCATTAAACCATCCATCCAGACTACCGTCCAGACCAGATTGCACAGACAGTGTCTCCTTCACCTGGCTACCCCAGCCTCTGTGCTCTGCAGCTGAACACCCCCTCATACTGTAAATACTCACACAGACAGTGTCTCCTTCATCTGGCTACCCCAGCCTCTGTGCTCTGCAGCTGAACACCCCCTCATACTGTAAATACTCGCACAGACAGCATCTCCTTCATCTGGCTACAGCAGCCTCTGTGCTCTGCAGCTGAACACCCCCTCATACTGTAAATACTCGCACAGACAGCATCTCCTTCATCTGGCTACAGCAGCCTCTGTGCTCTGCAGCTGAACACCCCCTCATACTGTAAATACTCGCACAGACAGCGTCTCCTTCATCTGGCTACCCCAGCCTCTGTGCTCTGCAGCTGAACACCCCCTCATACTGTAAATACTCGCACAGACAGCATCTCCTTCACCTGGCTACCCCAGCCTCTGTGCTCTGCAGCTGAACACCCCCTCATACTGTAAATACTCGCACAGACAGCGTCTCCTTCATCTGGCTACCCCAGCCTCTATGCTCTGCAGCTGAACACCCCCTCATACTGTAAATACTCGCACAGACAGCGTCTCCTTCATCTGGCTACCCCAGCCTCTGTGCTCTGAGAAAGCCAGTGGGCGAAACACGTGTTGGGGCTACACAGTGCACACCCGGTATCCTGGTATGGTAATGACTTTCTAGTATTGTTTTAGAGCCGTTCATGTTAGCAAGCTTAGGCTTGTATATAGCTGTTTTCTACCTCGAGTTACTAGGTCTCCTACTCCATACTGATTCATTTTATTCCCTATGGCACTTTGCTTGTTCTATATGTAGCTATGCACTGTTTTTAATCATGTATTCCCATTGTATAACTACCATGCTATGTAAACTTGCTGTTATTAATAATTTTTTGCATAACTAATAAAATTTATTTAATATTTACAATTGTTTGAGCATAGTACCAATTTGTATTTTTTGATACTTACATTTTGGGGCACAGGATTTTGCAGTGGCATTTGGATTTGGTGCCCATATCCTTAGCTCCCCCATCTGTTGGATTTGATCCTTTAATTAATTGTCTACAGCAGAGACCCACCCCCCTCCCCCTTTAAAAAATGTTCACAAACCCCAAACCCTTCTGGCATCTTCTCTTCCTGCCCAGATGCATACACTTTGACATTAGGCTGCTGCAAAACTGCCATAGTGTATGCGACGGAGCTGCAGGGTTACAGGGTTACATGGTTACATACGAATAGAAAATCTTCCATTTATACTCATCAAGAACTGTGCCATATTAAGCCATACTAAACATGTAGTGTGTTAGCAAGGCAGTCAAAACACAAATACAATCATTAAACTTGTAACCACCCATCTGCAGACCTTGTGAAGTGCTGTTTTAGAGAGAATATACATTTTAGATGCCAAATATGAACACAAAATCTAGGTGAAATACACTGAAACAACAGATGTGGTTCTCTCATAAATGTGTATTTGAGAGGTTTCACTGTGCTAAATTGAGGTCCAATCCCTAGAGCTGTTCTTTGCGTGCACTCTGCTACCTCATCACGTTATGTCAACACTGCAATGTCTTCAAATAACTACTTGTGTATGTGATGTGCGTGTCAACTCCACCAATCCCATGTCAAGGTTATTAATATCAAAGTTCCAGAATCATACTTGCTGTACTAAAGTGTGAACTATGGACAGGATGTAGTATGATTAAAAAGGTCTTCCACTTTCAGGAAACCTCTGGAGCCACAGGTGAGGGTCTGTAAGGATTTGATGCTGCAAGCAGTAATTACTTAGATATAGAGCATGAGTTATTAAAACAAAATCTTCTGGGTTAGCCTGGCAGTATAATCCTAGTTATGATTAACAACCTGAGGAGTTTGTGGTGTTCAGACCTGCTGATAAATGCTCGTCAGCTATCTATATCCTGAAATAATAGTTTTTCTTAATACATTTTTCCTGAAGCCTTCTTAAAAATGTGTACCTTAGCAGATGTGGGGCGTTCTTGAGGGTTTTCATTTAAACACTTTTTAATCAATAATTCAACTTCTGGCCATGCAGCACAGTTGTAATCTTTGACTGGATCTAAAACAAAAATAGAGAAGATGCAAATAATAATATGAATTATATTTAAAGGGTTATGATCAATAAACACTGCATGTCATGTGATCTGCATGTTATAGAAAGAGTAACCGAGAAGACTGATATGTACTGTAGATATGCAGGAAAAGATTCAGAACAACGTGAAACTAATCAAATGAAATGTGTTTACAAAACACAATGTGTTTACAAAATGCATGCGTTGACAGCTTTGCAATCAGGTACATCTCCTCTTCTCAGCTATTCTGATGCGTTTGAAAACTTGCGGTACTGCCACATGTAAACGCACCCTCAAGTTTTACTAAATAGGTTCCTATATAGCAACATAGGAAATTATGACGCAAGTTTAAACACAGCAAATGTGTAGCCACCTCACACTTCCAAACATATCCGTCTTAATGAAACGCTGGTGCCCGTGGATCCATGCTGAAGTTTATGGCATATCAAATCAAGTTTTCCAACAATGAAAACTATGAATACATATTAGACTATGACGAAGGCTTGTTAGCCGAAATGCCTACGTCATTCTTGGCATTTCTCGGATACATGTACTATGTATTCTGACGTTTTGCAGTTACGTCTGTGTCTGCTGGTTCGTCCCGGGATCTTTGGAAAACTTATATAGGAACCTGCTCTGCATCTTCTCTACTATAACATGATTATGTTGCTGTAGATTACAGATATCAGTTGGTGGCAAGTTTCCATTTAAAGAATCAGAGAAAAATTAGAGTGGATCTGTGCATACAATTTTAGAAGCTTTTTAGACCCATTAACCACAAGTACAACACAAGTGGATGGCCTCACAAAAAGTAGGCAAGGTCTAATTTGAGTAAAATGCAAGCCACTCTCGTGCCAGTTATATCCTGCAGCATCAGACACTTTAATATATCTAGCACAGTTTAAGCTTCCTCCGCCTGACTTAGGACTGTCTAAACCTTTGAAGCATTTATAATATATATATTATATATTTATAGTAAACTTTGTAAAATATAATATTTCATTATATAAAAAAGCTGCAATGCCTTTTCCTTCTCCTACTTTCTCTTGCGGAGAGCAGTGTATTTTAGGTCATACACAGCACAGATTGTTACTTATTTATGAGCTGTCATTGGGGTTTGTGTAAATCAGATATCAATTCCAAACTGCGCAGACCCTTGTGCCTATGGAGCTCTGAAGGTACAGAGAATAGTTCCAAGAATAGTGAAGTACAAGGTTTTGCCTGTTTACATTCCATCCATATCACTCTGTGATTAAACTCATTCATTTTCTCTGAAATTTCTACTCTTAGACACTTCTCTATAAATAATATTTCTACACGGAAGGAAAGCTGGTAACCCTTAATTACTGGCGAAGGATCGATTCGGATGAAGTGGAATTCGAACCAAATTTCAGGAAAGATTTAGTCGCAAATGTGAATTTCTTGTCCTTTAGTGTAAACAAAGTTTTTCCTAAAACAGTGACTAACAAGTAGATGAACATGTAAATGATAAGCCAGGGAACACAAGTTTATAAGTGTCGATAGCCAATCAGCAGCTAACCACCCCAAGTGATGTTGCAAGCTGTCAACAGCCACTATAAAAGCCTGATACCTTGTAATCTCAGTCATTAGCTTACTGATAGTTTTGAAGCACATAGTATTGGTTGTGACCGAAGATTAGACAGGCTTTTCTTCCCTGCTGATGCCTGAGGGGTCTATATAACCTCAAGACATTAGCCAGCAAGTTAAAGCTTGGGCGCGAATGGGTCTTTCAAATGGACAATGACCCAAATCATACTACCAAACTGGTTACAAAATAGCTTATAGCAAATTTACCATCAAAATCAAGCATCATAAACCAGGGAAACTCACTCACTTTAACTCAGGGGTCTGGTAACGCCATCAGAGCACACTGGAGCCTCTCAGTTCTGTAGCTTCAAACAATGTTATAAAAGAAAAAGTGTTTTGTGATGCACACTATCCCCTATAGGAGCTGCCAAACAGTCACAGATGGATCCCACATCTAGCAATTAGTAAAAATAAAACAGTCTGACCGGAGCTCCTTGTGTGTCCTTTTATATATCCTTTGATTAATCGACGATTTCACTCCTTTCCCAACTATGTTCCAAATTCTTCAGTACACTTCCACACAAACGGTATTTGGATGGGAATAGATCGCTATTCAGACAGTTTTAAGCTGCGTTTTCTTGCATCCTGTAGCCAAATAGTATACAGCTACTATAGAAGAGATTAAGCAGCAGATAGGGTAGTATGTTCAAATATATGGAATTTATTTTATTAAAACATACTCACAAAATAGAATAAAATCATGTGCATATAAAAATCCACCATGTGGACGCCAGACTCGCTAGTTCGCCCGACCCAGGGTTTCGCTACCACGGCTTCTTTCGGGGCGTTGCTGGCTAGTAACCTCTCAATCTTTTTATACCTTACAATAGCACATAGTAATTTTGCTATGTGTAAGGTATAAAAAGATTGAGAGGTTACTAGCCAGCAACGCCCCGGAAGAAGCCGTGGTAGCGAAACCCTGGGTCGGGCGAACTAGCGAGTCTGGCGTCCACATGGTGGATTTTTATATGCACATGATTTTATTCTATTTTGTGAGTATGTTTTAATAAAATAAACTCCATATATTTGAACATACTACCCTATCTGCTGCTTAATCTCTTCTATAGTAGCTGTATACTATTTGGCTACAGGATGCAAGAAAACGCAGCTTAAAACTGTCTGAATAGCGATCTATTCCCATCCAAATACCGTTTGTGTGGAAGTGTACTGAAGAATTTGGAACATAGTTGGGAAAGGAGTGAAATCGTCGATTAATCAAAGGATATATAAAAGGACACACAAGGAGCTCCGGTCAGACTGTTTTAATGTTACAATGGTATCTAATGGTAGCAGGAGATGCTAAGGCAGGAGAGACCTACTTATTGTAAAATCCTGTGAAGCTACAGGACTGAGATGCTATGAAAACCCCACCAGAGACCTTCAGGCTCGTTTCCATAATTGTAAAAGTTGATTATAGAATGAAGGAGGCATTGGATGACAAATATAAGAACATAACCAAAGTCATTGTACCTGGATATAGGAGTAAGTGTCCCTGGTTTATCATGCTTCTTTTGACTTTATATTTTTTTTTGTTTAAGATAACAAACTAAATGTTTTGGAGATGCCATTGCAAAGCCAATAGGATCTCAATCCTATTGGCTTTGAAGGTGCAAAGTTGTCTGGAGGAATGGGCCCAAATTCCTACAAACTATTGTGATGAGTCTGATGTGCATAGGGCATGTCCATAATTGCTGTTCCAAAAATGGATGAATTGTATTAATGATAGCTACACAGAAATATCTCCATAAAAACAATTATCCAAAACATACCAGGCAATTTTCCATGAATAGCCAATTCATCAAATTCATTTGGAAACTTCAAACCTTCAATCATCCTAGCTCCAGCTGTCAGAATATCATACAACAATAGTCCAAATGAATAGACATCAGCCTGCTGGTTGTAAATGACATTTCCTCTTGCAACCTCAGGTGCTCTAAATCCTAATTCAATAAAACAAAAATGAAATTTATGGGTCAGCTTCTAATAACACAAAAGTCTATGTGACAGGGAACTATTTACAAAACATATTGTAAAAGACTATATAATATGACCTTAATTGTTTGAATAGTACAGAATATGTGGCAGATACCATTTATACATCAAATTTTAAATAGAACCTGTCACCAACAAACTTTTTTATGATTTTCACGTTTCCATATGTGCTTTTGTCATGTAGGTGGGATGTGTAGACAGAGCCAAATCTAGCCTATTTACTGCCCTCCGATGATGTTACCTCACTCACTAGTAGTCATTCAATGACACAGACATCAGTGAGATCTAGCATCCGGCGCCTTACAGGTGATGATCTGCTCCATCAGGAAGAGGACTTCTTTGCGATTTCTCACAGCCACCATTTATCTGAATTCACAGTCAACTGTCTTCACCTCCTTGCAGCACAACTCCACACGGTGACCTAATAAAACCAGAAACGACGAATTCCATCTCCTCAGTGATGTCAACCCACCCCTGCAAGCATTGCCTGCGCTTGCGCAGTGAGCTGTATCTTGTTGACATGAGCAGTGAGAGCCTCGTCTCCAGCGAGATACTGCGTGTGGGCTCACGTGATCCAGGAGTAGATATTTTTTTAATTTGAATCCCAACCCTTGGGACTTCAGGGGGATGTTGGCAGGGAGCCGGGTATTTTAGTACAGTGCCTATAGTATCTGATCTACACATGCCACCAACATGACAAAAGCACATAAGCTTTTGTCATATTATGGGCTTTTGGAACATGTGATAACCACATGGCGGCAGGTTCCCTTTAAGACTTTATAAGTGATTTTTCCATTACAGGCAGTCCCCGGGTTACGTACAAATTTCTGCAGTATTGTTGTTAAGTAAAAATTTTATGCAAGTCGGATTGTAACCCCAGCCAGAAATTTTTTGGTCAACTGGATTTGTCATAAGAACCAGGATTAACAATAAAACTTAATTGCAGACACCTTACAACTGAACAATGTAGCCTAGGGCTAAAGTACGGTAAATTACCAACATCCAGAGGGCCGTTTATAACTAGGGGTGGTCTGTAAGTCGGGTGTTCTTAAGTAGGGGACCACCTGCAATCTATACACTGTTTAGCATCACATCAGCGGTGAGAACAGACCAGAAATATTCAATTTATAGGGACCTGATGCAAGCAGCAGACATTTTTATTCGTTATAGGGCTCCTCTGGTTTATGGAAACACAGCTGTATAATCCCCTTCATAAAAATAATTCTAACCAAATTGATGCTATGTGCAGGAACAGTTTGGAATGAGATTTTTTATAAAACTGTGCAACACCCCTGCCAATGCATAGGCAAGGTGGTTATAATAATTCTTTATTTATATAGCGCCTACAGAGTTGCAAAAAGCTCCCTCTCCTTGTCAGGATCTATCTGGTGAGCCTGCGCAACTCATTCAGAAGCTACTGCTAGGAGAATTTATTGATTGCAGCTGTAGCCACTGCCTGGTAAGGCAAGAGTTATCACAGACAGTTAGACAAACCGTTATTTTTAATATTTGAAGATTCACTAAGGACTCGTTATGTTCCACAGGACTGGTGCATAGCAAATGTGGTACCAATATACAAAAAAGGATCAAAAAGTGGTCCTGGAAACTACAAACCTGTGAGTCTAACTTCTGTTGTGTGGAAAATATTTGAGGGGTTTGTTAGAGATGCTATCCTGGAGTATCCCACTGTACATAACCTTATAACCCAGCGTCAGCATGGGTTTATGAGAAAAATCGGTCCTGTCAGACTGGATCCGGGGGATTCTGTGGATGTTGTATATCTGGACTTTTCAAAGGCATTTGACAGTGCCGCATAAAAGGTTGGTTCATAAAATGAGACTGCTGGGACTAGGGGATAATCTGTGTATTTGGGTAATTGGCTTAGGGATAGAAAACAGAGGGTCGTCATTAATGGCACATTCTCAGATTGGGTTGACGTTACCAGTGGAATGCCACAGGGGTCAGTATTGGGGCCACTTCTTTTTAATATTTTTATTAATGACCTTATAGTGGGTTTACTACTAGAGGATAGTTTAGCATTACAGAGGGATTTGTGGAAACTTGAGGAGTGGGCAGAGAAATGGTTGATGAGGTTTACTGTAGCTAAATGTAACAGTCAATTACATGGTAAAACTAGAGATGAAAAAGACTTGGGGGTATTGGTGGATGGTAAATTTAATTTTAGTGACCAAAGCCAGGAGGCTGCTGCTAAAGCAAATACAATTATGGGATGTATCAAGAGAGGAATAGATTCTCATGATAAAGACATAGAGTTGCCCTTATACAAATCAGTGGTCAGACCCCACATAGTGTATAAAAAGGACATAGTAGAACAGGAAGGGGTGCGGAGGAGAGCAAACACGATTATTAGGGGAATGGGGGGACTAGAATACAATGACAGATTACAAAATATGGGATTATTCAGTTTAGAAAAAAAAAACTGAGGGGAGACCTCATTACAATGTACAAATACCTGAACAGGCAATACAAGGATCTCTCCAAAGATCTTTTTATACCTAGGCCTGTGACCAGGACAAGGGGGCATCCTCTACCCGTAGAGGAGAGATGGTTCTACTGTCAACATAGACAGAGGTTCTTTACTGTGAGAGCAATGAGACTATGGAACTCTCTGCCCCAAATGGTTGTTATGGTGGACTCTATGTACATGTTCAAGAGAAGCCTGGATGACTTTCTGGAGAGAAAAAATATCACAGGTTATGGGGAAAAAACATTTATTGAATTCCTAAAGGCTGGACTTGATGGACTTGCGTCTTTTTCCAGCCTTATATACTATGATACTGTGAGATTTTACTGTCCAATGATGTTCTTGAAAAGCAAGCTTGAAGCTGATTGGAGAAGTGATACCACCTGACCAAGGGAGTATATAAACCCCTGGTGGGCAGGAGCACATGGTCTTAGTCTGAGGACAATGTCTTAGGCTGCAGAGAGCAGTAAGGAGAGAACCAGACCTCATGGTCATAGCAAGTGTCCTAATACCAGGAACCACAGGTGCCCCAGGCCAGTGCCTAGTATCTAAGACAAGTCAGGAGACTTAAGCCCAGAGCCGAGATCCACCACCTGGACTCCGTTCAATCTCTAACAGCCCAGCCTGCATCTACTATCAGGCGGCGTATAACCTTCCTGCAAACCAGCTCTCTATGACTCTTCCAGCTTGTCAAATCTGCTGCTGAAATCTACTGTTACCGTTTGGCCGTTTCCTGCTGTTGAATAAAGAACTGTAAGTTGATTTGCACAACGTTGCCTCCGTCTGATCCCTGGTTAAGGCTGCTTACCACCACGGGCTTCCCCGTCCATCACCCAGGGATTCATCCTACATACACCTCAGTGGTTGCCCCAGGGAGAAACCATTGCATCAGCCTCTCCCTCCATATTTCTTGCACAAACCACCTGCTGGAGACCTGCCAGGTTGTAGGTCAGCCCTCCAGTCCCCATACCAAGAACCATGATGACAGCATGCTCAAGGCCGCACTAGACAGCCACTCTGGTATTCTGGGCTCCGGTTGCCTCCAGGCCACAAGAAAAGGCTAAGCCCCTAGGTGGGGGATGTTGCAACTGTGTTTCATGTGTTACAAATAAATATTCAGTATTTGTTTATAAAGGAACTACCGCAAATAAAAAATATTCCAGTCTTTATAGTTCCCTTAACGCCGAAGCCACTTTTCACCTTCCTGACACGTCCCATTTTTTCAAATCTGCCCTGTGTAACTATAAGTGGTTATAACTTCGGAACGTGATTTTAAAATAGTTTTCTCGTGACACTTTGTACTTCATGTTAGTTGAAAAATTTTGGTGGTATGTTTTGCATTCATTTATGAGAAAATCAGATATTTGGTGAAAATTTGGAAAAATTCTTGATTTTCGAACTTCAAAAATGTTCTACTTTTTCCATACATAGTCAAAACCGCAAAAATACTTAACAACTAACATTCACCGAATGTCTATTTTATGTGGACATGTTTTTTTATGCATACTCTTATTTTTGTAGGATGTTATGGGGCTTTGAACGTTAGGTGCGATTTTTCACATTTTCATAAAAACCGCAAAATCCTGCTATTGAGGGACCTGCTCAGGTTTCAAATCACTTTGAGAGACCTAAATAAAAGTAAAACCCCATAAATTACCGCAGCATAGAAACTACACCCCCCAACGTACGTAAAATAACTTTTATGAAGTTTGTTAACCCTTTAATTGTTTTACAGGGGTTAAAACAAAATCGGATGTAATTTTGAAAGTCAATTTTTTTTGGCTAAATGAATGTGTTTTTCAAAAAATGTACAAATTCTCAGTGGATAAAATACCAAAACACTCCAAAAAATGTAATACCCAATCCCCCCCGCGTATAAAAATACCCCATATGTGGTGGTAACCTGCTGTATGGGCACACGCCAGGGCATTGAAGGGAAGCTGCGCCATTCAGAGCAGATTATGCATTGTCACTTTTTATTGGCTATACAATCTTTATTTTTTTGGCAATTTGGACATATAAGGGCTTATTTTTTGCGACATGAGATGCAGTTTACAAATACTTCATTTTAGTGGGTCAGTATCTTATTGATGAGATTTTATTAACACTTGAATGTATGGGTGAAAAGAAAATTATCAATATTGGTTTACTTTCTTTTGGTATTTTTTGGGGGTCGTACACCGTACACTAAAAATACAATATTATCTTTATTCTACAGATCACTACGATTGAGGTTATATAGCTTTTCATTTATTTTTACAATTTTACTGGATAAAAACTAATACAGGCAGTCCCCGGGTTACATACAAGATAGGGTCTGTAGGTTTCTTCTTAAGTTG
The DNA here is from genome assembly GCF_040894005.1 of Engystomops pustulosus. Lineage (NCBI taxonomy): Eukaryota > Metazoa > Chordata > Amphibia > Anura > Leptodactylidae > Engystomops > Engystomops pustulosus. The sequence continues at coordinate 115,984,596 of NC_092414.1, read as the reverse complement.
AATTTGTATGTATGTCAGAACTGTATATTTTATCATTGTAATCCCAGCCAGAACTTTTTTGGTCTCTGTGACAATTGGATTTTAAAAATGTTGGGTTGTCATAAGAATCAGGATTAACAATAAAGCTTCATTACAGACACATTTGATAATTGTTACAGCTGATCATTGTAGCCTAGGACTAAAGTACAATAAATTAACAATATACAGTGGTCCGTTTGTAACTAGGGGTCGTATGTAAGTCGAGTGTTCTTAAGTAGGGGACCGCCTGTATAGAGGAAATCTCATTTGTTTTTGCATCACCATCTTTTCGGAGACGTAACATTAATATTTTTTGGTTGACAGAGCTAGTTTAGGGCTTATTTTTTACGTGTCGAGTTGTTCTTTTCAGTGGTACCATTTTGGCGCACATAACTTTTTAGAACATTTTTGGGTAGAGATTTTATGAAAAATTTACATTTTTGGCGTGTTTTTCGGGTTTTGTTTTTACGGCGTTCACCGAGCGGGTCCAATAATGTTTCTGAGTTAATGTACGGATTGTTATGGACGCGGCGATACCAAATATGTGGGTTTTTTTGTGTTTTTTTCACTTTATTGCATGTGTATAGGGAATATTTGTGTTTAGGGGACTTTAACTTTATTTAATTAATTCTTTTTATTAAAAAATGTTTTTATGTAATGTTTTAAACTTTTTTTTATTTACTTTTACAGGTTAGCTTGAACAAGCGATCCACTGATCGCTTGTTCAAGCTATTCTTCACCTTACACAGTGTAATACCGATGTATGCTGCGCATGCTCAGTGTGTTACAGCCGGGTCTTGCCAGAAGGCAGGACCCGGCTCCCCGGAAGATCGTGCAGCCCCGGGCACTGGCAGTCTCGGGGCTGCGATAGGGGCAGCGGCGCAGCAAGCGCTGCGGGGGGGGTCCTATTCACTTTAAATGCCCCTAACACGCCGCAGTCAGAGTGACTGCGGCGTGTTAGGGGTTAACACCCGCGATCGCAGAGATCTCCGATCACGGGTGTCAGAGGCAGGTGTCGGCTATAATATATAGCTGACACCCACAGCTTTTGGCCCTGGCTCCGTTCAGGAGCCGGGGCCAGAAGTTTGACGTAATAGTACTGCATTCTGCGGGAAAGCACCTCCCGCCATGCAGTACTATTACGTCAAATGTCGGGAAGGGGTTAAATTTAGTTTTAGCAAAGCTTGTACAAGACAGCAAACTCTATTACCTGGGGTACCTTCTGATGTTTTGATCCCCATTCTGCAACAGTATTGAGCAATTCCGTAGTCAGCAATCTTAGCAATAACTTCAGAGTTTGGATATAAACTAAACAGCAAAACATTGTGAGGTTTTAAGTCCCGGTAGATAATCATTGATGAATGAAGGTACCTATTCCAAAACAAAAAATTAAGTATAACTATATGAAACCTATTATAAACACAAATCATGCAATAATAGTCAATAGATGCAAGACTATAGATGTGAAGTAGATCTGATGGTAGATTCCTCCTTCCTGCCTCTGTCCTAATCTGTTATTTAATAATCCTGGGACATAACCTAACTTGTTAAAAACATTATTTTAGTAATATGTAAATTAACTGCAGTGGCTACTGGGGCATGTAGTATCCTGGTCGGGCACTGGGAGCTAAGGCTAGTACACTCCCCAGTAGCCTCTGCAGTTTATTTACATATTACTTAAATAAAGTTTTTTAACAAGATTATTAATTTTTTAGGGCTTAGGCAGGTAGGAGAAATCTACCATCAGATCTACTTCTAGATTTCTCATGGTAGATTTCCTTTAAATAAGACACTGTAGCCAAAAAAAAAAACCCCAAAAATCACATACAGCACAATGCAACATTACAATCAATATTTCTACAAGCCTACATGCACATAACATATTGTTTAACTAGTCCACAGCAAATCACTTGGTCAGCTCACCTGAGATTGAGATGTAGCCAATTAGTCAAGTGGATTGATCTAGCACAGTTTCTCTTTCTTTTATGGACTACAACTAGATGAACATGGTAAGCTAGGTCAAACATACGAAAATCCACGTGTAGTACAAACACAAAATCTTTATTGCAATCTTCTCCAATACATACAGTTTATTTAAAATTGACACAAGGTGATAAGAAGAGTCAAGGCAATGGAATACGTGTTTCTGATCAGCTATTTATCCTAATTCATGGCTTTTTGACTTGTTTAAGCAAATAAGCTGTCAGCAATCCCAGAACATAATCCACTAAACATTACATATATTCCAATAATAAAATGAAAACAGAACATCACCACTATAGAGAAACTTCATGTTTTTACTAATACAGGCAGTCCCCGGGTTACATACAAGATAGGGTCTGTAGGTTTGTTCTTAAGTTGAGTTTGTATGTAAGTCGGAACTGTATATTTTATCATTGTAATCCCAGCCAGAACTTTTTTGGCCTCTGTGACAATTGGATTTTAATAATGTTGGATTGTCATAAGAATCAGGATTAACAATAAATCTTCATTACAGACACCTGTGATAACTGTTATGGCTGATTATTGTAGCCTAGGACTAAAGTACAGTAACTTACCAACATCCAGAGGTCCGTTTGTAACTAGGGGTCGTATGTAAGTCGAGTGTTCTTAAGTAGGGGACTGCCTGTATGTGTATTATATTATACACTTATGAACACTAACCCTAAAACTGACATATAACGTCCAATCTCTTATTTAATACTATAGTTATCAGAGTTTCTAAACTAATATTTTCAAAAAAATATCCAATAGGTTTCTCGATTAAACAGCGTTTTCTTTCAGTCTCCTCCACGTAGTGGTTTGACAACCTTTTCTAAACCCATGCAGGAAAAAGATCTACAGTCATGAACCGATTGAAAATGTTTTGAGGCCATAGAGATATTACCGTATATACTCGATTATAAGCCAACCCAAGTATAAGCCGAGGCCCCTAATTTTACCACCAAAACTGGGAAAACCTATTGACTCGAGTACAAGCCGAGGGTGGAAAAAGCATTGGTCACAGCCTCCCAGTATACAGCCTGTCAGCCCCCTTGAAGTATACAGCCTGTCAGCCCCCTTGAAGTATACAGCCTCCAGCCCCCTTAAGTATACAGCCTCCAGCCCCCTTAAGTATACAGCCTCCAGCCCCCTTAAGTATACAGCCTCCAGCCCCCTTAAGTTTACAGCCTCCAGCCCCCTTAAGTTTACAGCCTCCAGCCCCCTTATGTATACAGCCTCCAGCCCCCTTATGTATACAGCCTCCAGCCCCCTTATGTATACAGCCTCCAGCCCCCTTATGTATACAGCCTCCAGCCCCCTTATGTATACAGCCTCCAGCCCCCTTATGTATACAGCCTCCAGCCCCCTTAAGTATACCGCCTCCAGCCCCCTTAAGTATACAGCCTCCAGCCCCCTTAAGTATACAGCCTCCAGCCCCCTTAAGTTTACAGCCTCCAGCCCCCTTAAGTTTACAGCCTCCAGCCCCCTTATGTATACAGCCTCCAGCCCCCTTATGTATACAGCCTCCAGCCCCCTTATGTATACAGCCTCCAGCCCCCTTATGTATACAGCCTCCAGCCCCCTTATGTATACAGCCTCCAGCCCCCTTAAGTATACAGCCTCCAGCCCCCTTAAGTATACAGCCTCCAGCCCCCTTATGTATACAGCCTCCAGCCCCGTTATGTATACAGCCTCCAGCCCCCTTATGTATACAGCCTCCAGCCCCGTTATGTATACAGCCTCCAGCCCCGTTATGTATACAGCCTCCAGCCCCGTTATGTATACAGCCTCCAGCCCCGTTATGTATACAGCCTCCAGCCCCCTTATATATACAGCCTCCATCCCCGTTATGTATACAGCCTCCAGCCCCATTATGTATACAGCCTCCAGCCCCCTTATGTATACAGCCTCCAGCCCCCTTAGCCAAGCACATAAAAAAAAAAACCTTTCATACTCACCTACAGACGGCTTCCTGATGCTCCATTCCGCGTGGCTGGTCTTCGGTCTGTGGTCTTCTCTGTGTTGTATCAGCCGGCAGACACGCGTCCACGCGATCTGCCAGCTGGTGCACAATAGCACGTGACGGTGTCGCCGCTGATGACATCATCAGCGGCGACACCGTCGCGCGATATTGTGCGCCAGCCGGAAGATCGCGTTGACGCGTGTCTGTCGGCTGATACAACACAGAGAAGAATGGAGACCGAAGACCAGCTGCGGGGAAGACAGAAGAGGAGCTGCTGAACATCGGGAGCCACGCGGACCATCGGGCCTCCGGAGGGTGAGTATGGAAGTTTGTTTTACTCGTGTATAAGCAGATGGGAGGTTTTTCAGCACATTTTTTGTGCTGAAAAACTCGGCTTATACACGAGTATATACGGTAACTGCTTTATTTATTTAGAACTTCTTTATTTTTTGTGTCTGAAAGAAGACGTCTAATACATACTTTAAGAGAGCCACAAGTACAGCTTACATATTGTAGTCTACAAACTCTACTTGTTATAATGTACAATACATAGGTGGTGTTGCAGTTTATATACTGTTTCACACTACCCTGGTTTCCCCAAAAATAAGACAGTGTCTTATATTAATTAATATAAACAGAGAGTCTGGGTCCCCTTAGAAATAACATGGGGGTCATGGTGGAAGGAGATGAGGAAAGGGCCAATCTACTGAATGTCGCCTTCTCAACTGTCTTTACCCAGGAAAATCCCCTGGTGGAAAACACAATGAGGAATTATGTAAATTATTTTTGGAATGTCAACAGTTTAACCCAGGAAGAGGTACGGCGCCGCCTCGCAACCACTAAGATAGATAAATCACCGGGGCCAGATGGCATACACCCCCGGGTTCTGCATGAATTATGTGCGGTGATAGACAGACCGTTATTTTTAATATTTGAAGATTCACTGAGGACTGGTTATGTTCCACAGGACTGGCGCATAGCAAATGTGGTGCCAATATACAAAAAAGGATCAAATAGCGATCCTGGAAACTACAGACCCGTGAGTCTAACTGCTGTGGTGGGGAAAATATTTGAGGGGTTTGTTAGAGATGCTATCCTGGAGTATCTCACTGTGCACAACCTTATAACCCAGCGTCAGCATGGGTTTATGAGAGATCGGTCCTGTCAGACTAATCTGATTGGTTTCTATGAGGAGGTAAGTTCAAGACTGGATCTGGGAGACGCTGTGGATGTTGTATATCTGGACTTTTCAAAGGCATTTGACACCGTGCCACATAAAAGGTTGGTATATAAAATAAGACTGCTGGGAATAGGAGAAAATCTGTGTATTTGGGTAAGTAATTGGCTTAGTGATAGAAAACAGAAGGTGGTCATTAATAGCACATTCTCAGATTGGGTTGATGTTACCAGTGGAGTGCCACAGGGGTCAGTATTGGGGCCACTTCTTTTTAATATTTTTATTAATGACCTTGTAGTGGGTTTACACAGTCAAGTTTCAATATTTGCAGATGATATTAAGCTGTGTAAAGTAATAAATACTGAGGTCGATAGTTTAGCATTACAGAGGGATTTGTGGAAGCTTGAGGAGTGGGCAGAGAAACGTAGATAAATGTAAAGTTATGCACTTGGGCCATGGAACCAAAAAGTATAATTATGTTCTAAACGGTCAATTACTTAGTAAAACTGGAGCTGAAAAGGACTTGGGGGTATTGGTGGATGGTAAACTTAATTTTAGTGACCAGAGCCAGGCGGCTGCTGCTAAAGCAAATAAAATTATGGGATGTATCAAGAGATGAATAGATTCTCATGATAAAGACATAGTTTTGCCCTTATACAAATCCCTGGTCAGACCACACTTGGAATATTGTGTACAGTTTTGGGCACCAGTGTATAAAAAGGATATAGTAGAGCTGGAACGGGTGCAGAGGAGAGCAACCAGGATTATTAGGGGAATGGAGGGATTAGAATACACTGACAGATTAAAAAATTTGGGATTATTCCGTTTAGAAAAAAAGACGACTGAGGGGAGACCTCATTACAATGTACAAATACCTGAACGGACAGTACAAGGATCTCTCCAAAGATCTTTTTATACCTAGGCCTGTGACCAGGACAAGGGGGCATCCTCTATGCCTAGAGGAGAGGCGATTCTACCATAGCCATAGACAAAGGTTCTTTACTGTACGAGCAGTGAGACTATGGAACTCTCTGCCGCAGGAGGTTGTTATGACGGATTCTATGTACTTGTTCAAGAGAGGCCTGGATACCTTTCTGGAGAGAAAAAATATCACGGGTTATGGGGATAAAACATTTATTTAATTCTTAAAGGTTGGACTTGATGGACTTGCGTCTTTTTCCAGCCTTATATACTATGATACTATGAATTTTTGCTCCTAAAGAGGCTCTAGGTCTTAATTTCAGGGGATGTCTTATTTTTCCATGCACAAGAATTTATATTCATTGGTGAACAAAAAAATCTACTTCTAAAACAACTGTTATAACTATCCAAACTTTGAATTATTGGAATATTTTGCCCCAATCTCTCATGTTTAGCACTTTCCTTAAATGACCACTTCATGTCCATGTAGCTGCTTGTAGGGTATTTGTCCTGCAACAGTCAGTGATATTCAGCAATTATTCACCCACGTCAAAACCTATAAAAGATCTACTAATACTAATGTACAGCATGTGGGGAGCTTCTGCAATGACTGCCACTATGTCTTATTTTCAGGGGAGGTCTTATATTTATAAGACTGAACAAAATTGTACTAGGTCTTATTTTAGGGGGATGTCCTATTTTAGGGGAAACAGGGTATATTGTTGTCCTGTACTGGTAGATTCAAAGCATTTAGATGGAGACGCATGGTCACAGCAAATACATTTCCTATGGCCACATTTAAATAAACATTTAGTAGATAACAAGGTATTTCTGTTGACATTAGGTGAAATGATACTTCCTGAACTCGGTGCCTTTCTTGAAACAAACATGTTTTTTAGAGATATTTTTGAGATATTACCACCGTGAGTAAGAGGTGATTTAAGAATATTATTGACAATGTGATTTTCTTTTTAAAAGTCAATGGCATTTGTACAATTTCATTTCAATCTCACAAATTCGAATTAACTGTAGTAGGCTTCAAATATGGTATAAACTGTAACGCTTCATCACTTTTGAAGTTAATATCAAGAAAGTGAATAACACTGGAATTAAAACCCAAATTGAAATTAAAGGGGTTTTCCCGCAAAAGAAAATGATCAAAATCTCAATCCCCTAGTGATTTTTAAACAATAAAGATTATTTTAAACCCTTACTTTGCAATTTTACTCAGTTTTATAGCTGTTTTATCACTCCCTAGGCTAGTCAGTGTAAAATCCCAGGATGTGGGCAGAGACTCCCGACCACCCAACCCTAAGTCTGGAGTTACACGGTCCTGTCTAGGGGCAACTGAAATTGTGTACACCAGGACTGAAAGAGATAGTTTAGAATTATCCCTGTGAAATGCTGTATTTTTGTTTATAACAGTGAATTAGTTTTGCTATCCTGAGTACATATATGAAACTTGTCTTCGTGGGAATACCCCTTAAGGTACATATCATTGTTGTTAATATAATAGACAAAATCCATGGTTTGCTATTCCGTGCCCTCCTATACCAGTAACAGGTCGTCAATGTAAAAACCATACCACTTAATATTGGATTGTTAGGAAGAAGAAAAAAAAAAATTCTCCCACACAGCCATGTAGATATTGGCCATGGAAGGAGAACATTTCCCCTTTGGCCATCCACACTTCTGCAGGAAAAATTTCCTATCAAATGAAAAATTGTTTTTGGATAGCGAGAATTCCATAGCCAAACCAATGAACTCTTTTACTGCAGGATCATAATTACTGTAAAATGTAAGAAAGTATGTAAGACATTTCGAAGCTGTATTATGATCCAATGAAGGATTCAAATCTACCAAACCAAATGTGAGCCAGCAATATGATTTTATCCAAACATCTATGTTTCGTATCTCAAAAGTACTTTGGGAGTGATCTGACCATCGTTTGAAGGTAATAATCTACCCACTCAATGAGTTTTTCCGTGAGTGACCCTTTTCCTGCTACTATAGGAAGTGGGGACGGGAAAACTATTATTTTTGTTATAGATTAATTCTATGGTGCTGCACAATCAGTAAGGGATTCACATACATTACATTAAGACAAAAACAAATGCAAGTACAAAATAGAAAACTACAGTGATCAAGAGATAAGCGGGAGGAGGAAGCTGCCCGTAAGGGCTCACAATCTATAAGGGGGGGGTAAGTTGGACACAATCTATTCATTGTGCATGACATTAAAGCTTCCAATAAGTCCACAACAAAACACTTGGCGAGCTCACCGGAGATGTAGCCAATTAGTCAAGTAGATTGATCGAGCATGGATTCTACAGTTTTATGAATAAGAATAAAGAGCTTATCCGAACGTGTAGACATTTGCTTTGACTCTTGCTATTCCCTCGTGTTGATTTTTAACAAACCATACGTATTGAAGAGTTAAATAAAGATTGTGCTTTTACTACACAAGGATTTTCGGATCTTTGAGGTGGATTACCGCATTCATATTGTTTAACTGTTGCATATTTGAGGAAATTGGAAAGAAAACAACACAGCTATTTATATTTTTGACCATCAGAGCTGCACCAGATACGATAAGGTCCAGCAGCTCTGCTATACCCATGGAACTGATTGGTGTCCAATAGAAGACACTGATAACTATACATTGCTGATTTAGCACTACTACATGTACAGTTGTTTGAGCAGCAGTAAAGAATGAAGTAATAAATCGCTTAGGTCTGCACTCCAAGTACAATTAAAAATAACATTATGTGAATTCCCAATTTTTAGTTTTACCTTAGACCATCAGCGACATGAAGAGCTATTCTGTGCTGAAGAGTTCGAGTGAGGCTACTACTGTCTTGCTGAAGCAGATGATCAAGAGAACCCTTTGTAGCAAGTTCCATTACTAGCATCCTAGGTCGAACACCAGCTGCAAGTAAACACACTAGGCTTGGATGATGGAGATGACTAAGTACCGTCAGTTCCTGGAAAGTGGTGAATAGAAGCAAAAATGTTCACAAGTCTTATTTTACTAAATCTACAATGTCTTCAAATCAATTCCAAATAAAAAACAGGCAAATATATATTTCAGCACCAATCTATGGTAAAGCATGTATTGCTTTTTCAATCTAGTCACCACCATGAGTTAACATCTCTTATAGCTTACTGTATATACTCAAGTATAAGCTGAGGCACCTCATTTTACAACCAAAAACTGGGAAAACCTATTGACTCAAGTATAAGCCAAGGGTGGGAAATGCATTGGTCACAGCCTCCCAGTATATGGCCAGCAAGCCCCTTGTAGTATATAGCCAGCAACCTGTAGTATAAAGGCAGCATTCACCTGTAGTATATAACCAGCCAGCCCTCTGTAGTATATAGCCAGCCCTATGTAGCATATAGCCAGCTGGCCCCCTGTAGTATATAACCAGCCAATCCCCTTTAGTATATAGCTAGCCCCGTTTAGTAGTCAGCAAGCACCCGGTAGTATATAGCCAGTCCCCTGTAATATATAGCCAGCCCCCCTGTAATATATAGGCAGCCCCCTGTAGTATATAAGCAGCCCCCTGTAGTATATAAGAAGCCCCCTGTAGTATATACCCAGCCCCGTGTAGTATAATGCCTGCCAGCCCCCTTTAGTATATAGCCAGACTTGTGTAGTATATAGCCAACCCCCTTTAGTATATAGCCAGCCCCCTTTAGTATATAGCCAGCCCCCTTTAGTATATAGCCAGCCAGCCCCCTTTAGTAAATAGCCAGCCAGCCCCCTTTAGTAAATAGACAGCCCAGTGTATTACAATGCGAGCCATCCCCCTTTAGTGTATTGCCAGCCATATAGTTATGATGTCAGCCGACGCTGATATCATAGCGTGCGTCGGCCAGATATATAGCCAGCCCCATGTAGTATATAGCCAGCCCCCTTTATTATATGGCCACCCCCTTTAAGTATATAGCTAGACCCCAGTTTGCCCAGCACAAAAAAAAAAAAAAAAAACGAAGTACTCACCTTTTCCGATGGCCCAGTCATGTGCACGGACCTGCCAACGGAAGAAGAGGAAACCTGGGGGGGTGCCGTAAAGGTGAGTTTTGACGTAATTTTTTTTAATTGACTCCAGGATAAGCCGAATATGAGTCTTTCAGCACATACTCGGCTTATACTAGAGTATATAATTCTTGGTTAATTAAGAGAATGTGATGCGGATGTTTGGTAAACAGATATCCGACCCCTTATATCCGACTCCCTGTGAAGTGTCATTTAAGGGTCTCAGTGTAGAAGGGGTTGTATTTTTTTTATTTAGATTAAGTAAGAGAAATTATATGTGCAAAGAAAAGCCGGTTAAAAGAAATTTTACTCTATTTGATAAGTAAAATACTTCATTAGCAACTGTGTGCCAAGTGATATGGCAGTGAAAATGTATTGGCACAGATGAGCATTAAATGCATTTACGGATATGCTTCATGTTCTTTGCATCTTACAGACTTGATTCTATATTCCTACACATTGGTTGACATGTTCCACTACAGCAGTGTGAGGAGAAAACATGCTGCATTCCTACATAAACACATGTGGAGTGTACCACATTTATAACTGGTTGTAGACACTTTGCAAACATGGGTGATTGACTCACTCGACTAGGTTGCTTTAAACAAAGTCCATAGCATATGTTCTGCTGGAGAGGTGGAGGGGTGAGGTCTATATTCTGATGTCAGTCACTTGGTTGGAGATCCTTACCTGTCGTAAAAGTCTTGGGGAAGTATGTTTGTTGAAAATTTTTACTGCTACATCTTTGCCTCTATATAGAGCTCTATAGACTGAGCCAAAGCCTCCATCACCTGAAATATAAATGTATATATTATAAAGTATTTGAAATCCTGTATTATCACAGTTCACAGTTAAATAGAATTAAGAACAGAGTTAAGGGTATAAAGATCTAGAAAAGTTTTATATTACTGCAATGATAATAAGGTTGTCAAATGAAAACATACCAACTAAACAAGTAGAAGTATTTGCCGGACATCATAAGCGGCAATAATTTGTCTACATCATATGAAATGTTCATCACACACACTGTTACATTTTTGGTTGGAATTATAGGCTGTAGAAGGTAATACCAAAGTATGGTAATTACCTAAAGGAATCTTTAGGGTGCTGATGGTGCTAGACAGGTGAGAAGCTATCTGAATACCGGCAAGCCAAACAAAAAGCAATTTTAATATGTTACACTGCGCAATGCAAAGTGGCTCCTGAACCTTTCCTAAAAACAAAAAGTCTTGGGATCTGCAATTTCTCTGACTTCCCTTGATCTGTATATATTGTGGCTCAGAAAAAACAACGGTAAATTTGAGGTACAGTAGGTATATAACGCTACCACCTTTTTATAATCAAAAACAGAAAATGATTGCTGCATTTAGAGTCTCAAATTTGATTGGATAAATTATTTTTAGCAGTTTTAGTACATTTTATGTATGACCTAGACCAGTGATGGCGAACCTTTTAGAGGCCGAGTGCCCAAAATGCAACCCAAACCCTTCTGACTTGAAGTGAAGTGCCAACACAAAAATTTAACTAGAATAACAAGGTTTTAATTGAGAAAACGAGCCATAGAGAGACGCCCCCCCCCATATACGTAATATAGTATAAAATGAATACAGCTTGTCGCTATGTAGTATAAAATGCATACAGCTTGTCGCCATGTAGTATAAAATGCATACAGAATGCCGCCATGTAGTATAAAATGCATACAGAATGGCGCCAAGTAGTATAAAATGCATACAGAATGGCGCCAAGTAGTATAAAATGCATACAGAATGCCGCCATGTAGTATAAAATGCATACAGAATGCCGCCATGTAGTATAAAATACATACAGAATATATATATATATATATATATATATATATATATATATATACATACACATATAAACACCTACATATACACATCACATACATATACACCCACATATACACATCACATACATATACACATTACATACATATACACATACACTCATTACATACATATACATATTACATACATATACACAGATAAACTTACTTTATTTTCTTTTATTCTACAGGAAGGTTCTCCAGGAATGCATGCAGGTTACGCTGTATGCATTCTCCACTCCCACCTGGAGCGGAGGAGAGGGGGGCTACGGAGCGGAGGAGAGGGGGGCCACGGAGCGGAGGAGAGGGGGGCTACGGAGCGGAGGAGAGGGGGGCTACGGAGCGGAGAAGAGGGGGGCTACGGAGCGGAGGAGAGGGGGGCTACGGAGCGGAGGAGAGGGGGGCTACGGAACGGGACAGAGGGAGCAAAGCAGTGCGGACCGGACCGGGATAGAGCAGAGCGGACAGGGAGGGAGCAGAGCAGAGTGGAGCGGCCCGGGATAATAATGCACATGCGCCGTTTCTATGGGAGCGACTGAAACTTTCAGCGCATCCCAAGTTACCGCGCATGCGCAAAAAACTCTGCGGTTCTGTCTATGGAGCGGCGCATAGTTCCGCCGCTCGCATAGACCAAATTTTTACGGGCAGCGGCTTACTGGCGACGGTACGTGTGCCAACAGAAACGGCTTCGCGTGCCGTCTGTGGCACGCGTGCCATAGGTTCGCCATCGCTGACCTAGACCCACTAGACCCACCATGATTGTGGTAATTTTCTTATATTTGTTATCCATGGCTTCTTTCCTTCTACAATCAAATTTAAAAATTATGCTGATGATTCTGAGGAGCTACGCTAGCCTTTCTGTGATCTGGCTTTACAGACTGTTATGCGGTCTCAACCTCCCCCTGCTTCCACATGGTAGTTGATGGTAGTTTTCCTTTATTAAAACAGAGACAGCTAATTTTGTTGTGATCATCTTGTTAGAAAGCAGCACCACTCTGCACAGAGCAGAAAATGACTTTATATATAGAGACCAGGGGTCCAATTTACTGTATATATATAACCACTTACCCCCTGTATATTTATACATTGCATTATACAATTTCTTTGTATTTCCGGTATAATTCTTAGTGTGTGATCTTCATAGATTGAACCATCTATATGGACATTGCAGCAAACCACTTCTCTCATACGTGCTGGGTGTAATTTTCAGTATTTGTGCTTGTGAGTGAAGATAGCCATTTATGGATGTTACTAAAATAGGTTGCTGCCATTGTATTTTATAGAACAACAGAAAGTTGAAGAAAATCTTAATATTAAGCAGTAAAATACATACCCAGTAAATACTCAGGAGACTGGTCAAATTCTAGTTCCTCGCTATTTAGCATAATATTTCTGGGCAGATCAGCGAGAACAATATCGGGAGCAATTTGAGAGATGGGAATTGTAGATCTTGGATCTTCTGGATTCATTAATAAGTCACCTGTTTGAAATAGTTGCAATTTTTTTTTAGATATTTCCAAAGATTTAATACACATCTGAAGATATTGTCCTTCTGTACACCTCCACTAAAAGAGCATCAACACTGTGAAACTGAAAACCCCTTTTAGGCTACATGCACACGTCCGAAGCAACAGATGAGTGAGCTGCAGGTGTGTGCATGTACCCTTACTTTTACTAAAATAGCAGACATAAAGTAAGTGAAGATGGATGAGTGACCGTCAACCCAAGTAAAGTTTCAAGTAGGCAGGACAGAATGTGGGAGTAACAAAAAGACTATTATGTCCCATCCAGGTGGAAATTTTGTCCATCTTCAGCAGGGCCTATTATTTAAAAATAGCCAGGCTGTTTTATGGTAATAAGGGACTGCTTTTTCAGGGTTATACAGAATTTATTATACGGTTATCTCTAATTTTCTTGAAGTCAAGATTCTGGTCCACTATAATTATTGCATCCAAAAATGAAATCAATACTATAAATAATATTAACAACAACATTCAAGAGAAGCTTACCTTCTTCGGCTTTCACCAACAGATCAGACAGTAGAATTTTCTTGTGTTCCTGTCCATCATCAAAGCTATATAGCACCCACTTTTTCAACAATGTTTCTCCATCCCCAGAAATATCAGTCTCCAGCAAACCAGGAAACCATTCCTCCATTAGTGAGTCAATATGATCTACAACCTGCCCCAGTAGAATACAACCTAAATAAAAATAATAATGTAATAAAGAAAATACTCTACCAGCAAAAAGATTCATTATTCAGCAACAGATTTCATTATTTTCTGTAAATGTAAGCTTGCACAGGAGAAATGGCTTATTATTCCTCAACATAAAGTACAAAAGATCTTTCCTGATGATCCATCAGGAATTAAAGTATATAGAATTTTTAAGGTACTGCCTACTAAACAATATTGTCATAGTTAAAGCGAACTTGTCAGCAACAAGTGGGCTCTTAACCCACTACCAGAAAATCAACTTTGAATTGAGATGTAAAATGGCTGTATAAAGTCAAGAAGGCAGAGAGTTTAACACTGAAGTCAAGGTGGTGAGCTCTGAACGCCTCCTCCTCTGTGATTGACATCATGCATTGGATTTTAGGAGATTTGGTTAGTGATGTCTCAGGATGCAGGACCATCAATTACAACGAAAGACACTTTCTGAGGAAGGTGAGCTTGACTTCAGGTGTTAAAATCTCTGCCTCCTTGACTTTATACAACCAACTTACATCTCACCTCAAACTGATTTTTCAGGGTTGATGCCACCTCCTTGGACCATGAAAGAAACCTGATCTGGAAGGCGTTCAGCTGCTTAACAACATACTGGTAGTGGTTTATAAGGTCAATTTCTACTGACAGGTTCCCTCTAAATCGTTCCAGTACTGTTTCAGAGATTACTTAGTAGTAATCTGTATTCAGAATGTGTTGTAATTTTCAGGTGCTAAGCTATGGGCCAAATTGTTTAAATTTCCAAAACAGAGTCAAATCATGAGTAAGGACTATTTCGAAACGCATATACTTAGTCACTGTTTATAGCTGTACGTATACTGTCTATACTGTCTACTGTATGTATATTCTTTTGCGTGTATTGTATTGTCTATTGTGCCCATAAGGCAATTAAATATATAAATCTAACCTTGGTTGTTCTCTTATAAAAAAGACATAGACATAGGAATTTGTGAATCGAGATATCTATGCTACCTGGGTTGACTGCTGGCCGAATATAATCCCATTACAAACAGAGCATATATCTAACGAGATTTGACTACTGTGGTAACAGGGCTCTGTTTCACCGAGATGAGTGAAAGGGGACTTTTGGACATTCAGAGTGTGGACAAGTGTTGTGCCACAGTGGAGGTTGTGTGAACAACATATGATAGTTCTAAACTTTTTTAATATATATATATTTTTAAATATGTTCGTGCATTTCACTGCCTTTCATTCTTTTTTAAAGAGAATGGGGCAGATTTACTTACCCGGTCCCGTCGCGATCACGCGGTGCGTTGTCCGACGTGGATTCGGATCCAGCGCAATTCACTAAGATCAAACGTCCAAGTTCCTGCGTGTGTAGCTGCTGCGCCGAGGTCCACCGGAGTTCACCTGCTTCTTCCGGTGCATGTGAGTGCATGATCTTGCGACACAAAACCTTTTTTAAATTCCGCGGTTTGTCCGAATCTGTCGAATTTTCCGACGGCCCGCCCCCCGATTTCTGTCGCGTGCAAGCTAGCGCCGATGTGCCAAAATCCGATCGCGTGCACCACAATCCCTGGGCAATTCGTTGCAAAACAGAAATATTCGGGAAACCCGACGAAAGTGCGGTGTTCATACCCTTAGTAAATGAGCTCCAGTAAGTATTCAGAAAATCACCTATGAACTAGTTTTTATCTTGGGCATATTTGTTTTAGGTATTTGTCATGTTATGTTACATTTAAGAATTTGTTATGTTAACAATATTTGTTTAAGGAATTATTAATGATAATTAAAAAAAAAAATTTCATGTCGCTATCTATTACCAGGATCACACATTTTAACATGTACCTATAGACTCTTTTATTTAAATTCCAAAATCAAACATGATAAACCATTTTCCAAATTTCCAAATCACCTGGTCTATTCATTTTTGAAATATGAAAAATTGCATAAAAAGTTAAGTTACACTTTAAATCATCAGTACTTAAAAGAATATGTGCTAATTGCACCACATTCCTCAGAATTTTACCTAAGTTTATTAATAATTAATTTGGCATATTATTTATCCAAATTATATAAATATTTCCATTTAGAGAAATAAAATATTTTCTATATGCTTACAAAGTTGTGTAACAAGAAGACTTCAATTATAGCATCTCATTGCAGGAATAGTAATTGAGTGGGATCTCTTGATGAGAATAGGGGGGACCTCTTTGCCTGTGTCAAGCTCTTCTTTTCATAACCTCTTATTGATTCCATAACTATCGTTTCTAACTCAAACTTGTATCTGCAGCTTAAATGTTTATTGATTATTCTATCAAGGTTGATTTTGTTTTTGTAATTGGCTGTTTGAAAGATTTATTATTCAATATCCCCTTCACCTCAAAGGTATTGACTGTGTAGACAACAGGCAGTCCCCGGGTTACATACAAGATAGGGTCTGTAGGTTTCTTCTTAAGTTGAATTTGTATGTAAGTCGGAACTGTATATTTTATCATTGTAATCCCAGCCAGAACTTTTTTGATCTCTGTGACAATTGGATTTTAAAAATGTTGGGTTGTCATAAGAATCAGGATTAACACTAAAGCTTCATTACAGACACCTGTGATAACTGTTACAGCTGTTTATTGTAGCCTAGGACTAAAGTACAATAAATTACCAATATCCAGTGGTCCGTTTGTAACTAGGGGGTCGTATGTAAGTCGAGTGTTCTTAAGTAGGGGACCGCCTGTACTGTTATTGTAGTATATATGTTCAGGTAGTTTTCTTTTTTATTAACAACGTACCACAGATCGGCAGTAATAAGTTATTGTTATGAATACTATTGATTCCTTTCTTATTTCAATTGATTACACTGCTCCTATAATTGTATTATTCTTATACATTTTGAATCCCAACAAAGCTAAAAAAGAAAATTCCCCAATTTTGACTTCCCCCATGCAAGTAAAAACAATACACTATACAACAATATGGCCTGTCTGGAAATACATGGCAACTTTGACATCTACTAAACAACAAATGATACCAAAACAATTACATTTACCTTTTCTACAGGATGGAACTGTAATTTTCAAAAAACTGTTTGGGTTACTGTGCAGGTTTGTTGATTCCACCAAACAGTAAGCTTCAGGAGACCAATTTAGATAGATGCCTTGTCTCCAGTACATCCTATTAGGGCGCTGGACTCTTTCTGTTTTACAAGAAAAATTGTAGACCACTTAGGATTTAAAATTGAGCTTAAATAATTTCATAGTTTCTTATTTTTTTACATTTTATGGATAACCCAAAAATAAATCTAACAAAAGTTGCAAGTAGTTCACAATATAACCAGAGGTACCTGGGGAATCATGCTAACAGTAAACAAATCACTGTGCATGAATACACATAGAAGCAAGATCAATTCAGGTTTCCCTTTGCACAGCGTGTCCCACCACTTCGCATCCTACCACAATGAAGATCCAACCTTACTGAAGTTAACTCAGAGTGAACAAATCCCCGCCTCCCAACTCGACAGATTTAATTAATTAGTCCGTAGGGAGAACTTCTGGATTTTTAAACTGAACACTTTAACTCCCAGTCGCTTCAATGAAATGATTGAACGGACATACCGAATGCCATATCTCTTACAGCACTCTTTATATACATATACTTTTTATGTATATTTATATATATCTTTATTCTTCCACTTTTATATGTCTTTATGCCCTTGATATAAGGTTCCCGGTATTGTTTGTTTTTACTCATGTAAAAAAAATGTCTTTTATTTCTATTTTTTATTTTTGTTACCCATCATTTATTTATTTATTTATCTATCTATTTATCATGTTTTTATCCTCCAATTCCCTAAGTATTTATGCTCCTAATATACGGAACTCACACAGACCCCTACACTACTTTAATGACATTATCTGTTACCCCATTCATTACCCAATACACATTCATCCACTCATCTCGGCCTTTTGGCTAAGATCAAGTGTAGTATCTACATCTTCCTCTCCTGTTCAGTCATATAGAAATGGCCGACACAATTCAAGCGCACTGCACATAAATATTTTGGTGCACCATAGACATGCCCACAAGGTCATAAAGGTTAATAAGAGGCTCTGTATAACGAAACTGGGTAAAAGAAGTTGCAGACTGGATCTTGCAGCCAAGACCATGGTGCTATGGAATTACTTGTGAACAGGAAAATTTAAAGATGGTTGTGCAACAAGAGTTTTTCATTAGAAAACTTTTATGATGCAGGTTCTTTCATTTACAAGACATATGCTAAGTTTACATGTGAGTGACTAATGAGTCGGTGACCGAAAAGGGGAAGCTTTATAAAATCAGTCAAAAAGAAAGTCTTCATTGCCGCAATCAGACCAGATTTCATTTTTAAACCAGTCTGAAAAAGAAAGTTGCTTTCTATTTACCATTTTTGATAAATTTGTCCTCTACTTACTGAAAAATGCTGCCTCAAACATTTTTCTTTTAGATGTTAAAGAACACCTAATATTTGCTGGGGTGAAAGTCGCAATAATACACAAGTAATACTGAACACGTTATCAAGGCAAGGTATAAAGATGTTATTAATCACCTCGTATAAACGATTTGGTATCTTTTAAACAAAAATGTTTGAGAAAATAGTAGACAACAAAAATGTGGATTGCATACCTCGGCCAGACAGCATATATGAAGACACTTCCAAAAGTCTGTTGATGAGCCTGGACCAAAATCCCATTGGAAAATAGGACATTTCATATAGTCTTATGATGACTTCTGAATTTTCACAGTGGGGAAGCTCTATCACTGGACGATGGTCAGATAAACTAGAATATATTCAACAGTTTTAGAAAATAAAAAAACTGAAATTATTACATACAAAATACAGAACACCTGTTCTAAAGGTTTTAATTATGCTACAGTGATAACTCTACAACCCATTAGAATTCTTACAACCCATTACCCACACAAGATTTCCTACAACAAATTGCTTTTTGACAATATAATATGTATAATGGCCCAACTTCTTTGATAAGACCAACCAGTTGATTTAAAGAGGTTTACTCTGAACAATGTTTGCATGGGTTATTTATCTTTAAATGTAAAAAGAAAGTCATTTATTGTCAAGCTCATTTAAAAGGCATGAACAATTAATTTCAAAGAATGTTGACTGTAAATGCTCAAACTTACCTGCTTGGAATAAGAAGTTGCTCATCTCCCAAAGGTAAAGCAATTTGAAACTTTTCCAGAAGCTTAAAATACTGTGAAATATAATTTTTGGGAAACTTTTGTTTCTTGAACAGAAGTTTTTCCACATCTATGCAGTGGATAATTCCTTTTGGATACCTCTGACATCCTTCAACTTTTACTGTCAAAATCTGGAAAAGAATATAAAAACTGTACAAATACTAAATTAAATTTATTTTTACAAGATGAAAAGTAAGTTCATGGTGTGTCATTCTACCTCAAAGTCGTATAAAATAATATATGATAATCAGAATTATACTTTTTATATGTCTCAATGTGAACATAAAGTGGCCTTTTTAACATTCTAATTTCAAATTACATATGCATGTAAAAGTAAATAGGGTAAGAGACTGATAAAAACCTGTGCCATTATTTTACAAAGCCATTCAGGGTTCACAAAATAAAGATCTCGAAGCTGGAGAGCAGGGTCTTCAAAGTGAAGTAAAACTCCTGTCAAAGTGTAAATATAAGAATATAAGCATGTTGGAAAAAATATGTCCAGTAAGTGCTAATAAGTACAGTAATATGCTATCTTGCTTTGTATGGTTTTCAGCACTACTTTACCACCATTTATAAACAACCAAAAGCCATTTTCATAAACATGCAGGAGAGAATGATCATTTTTTTTCTGAAAGTTACAACACAAAAGTGTAGAAATTATTTACATGGGGATATAGATATATACATTCAGTGTCGGACTGGGGCCCTAGGGCCCACCAGTTAAATTGATTCTGGGGGCCCACCTACTGCTATCTGGAAATATTATTTTTATTGTGTTTTGAAAGGCACTGCAAAAGCATCAGGCGAAACGCATCCCAAATCAGTATTAATGATGGTAAAAATGCAGGTGTATTTTGGGTGTGTTTTTTCATAATGTTTTAACTGTTTTAAACCTCAATCCAAACACGTAATGTGAACGAAGTTTAAGACCATGTGCACAGGATGTAATTGAATTGTGTTTTAAAATGCCTTTCAGGCATATCTGGAGAATCCCCTCCCTAAACTCAGATGGGTTCAGACCTAAACCCTTGTGTTTGGTATTAACCGGCTTTGCAGAGTTAAAAAAAACACACTTGTTGAGGTCTAAAAATGTCTGCATTCAGACATCAGAGAGGAGTCTGCATTCAAGGAGGAGATTTTCCAGATGTGCCCAAAATGTATTTTACAATGTTATTAAATCTTGTGAACATGGATGTAAGGTCCAGCTTATTGTGGCCCCTCTCATCTCTTCATATTGTAGCCCTGCTCATCTCTTCCTTATATTGTAGCCCCTCTCATCTCCCCCTCATATTGTGGCCCCTCATTTCTCCCTCATATTTGCCCCCTCTCAACTCTCTCTCACATTGTGGCACCCCCTTTATCTCTCCCTCACATTGTGCCCCCCCCTTATCTCTCCCTCATATGGTGGCCCCCTCTCATCTCTTCCTCATATTGTGAGCCCCCTCATCTCTCCATCATATTGCTGCCCCTCATATTGTGGCCCCTCTCATCTCCTCCTCATAATGTGGCCTCTCATCTCACCCTCATATTGTAGCCTCTCATCCCCCAATATTGTGGCCCCCTCTCATAACTCACTGCATCATGACTGTGCATTCACATCAGATATGTGCTGTGAATGCTAATAACTCTCTCCACCAGGAGGTAATTCAACTCTTTCTGTGTCAACTCTGGACACATAAAGTATAAGTTCCGCAGCTAAAAGCTAAAAGGAATTAGGGCCACCGGTGTGCCATGAGTCCAACCCTGTATACATAGCTTACTTAATATATGAAAGTAAAATAAGAAAGGAGAGAAGGGTAACATTACTGGAGGCCTGAGTACTGAGCAAGTGTACTAGGGGCCAGGTATGAAGTACAAAAAGCAAAGTGGCATATTACAAGGCAGCAATGAAGTTAGCTTTGTTATTTAACATTTTGTTCTTGTTATATATCCTTTTCAAGATTTCCAGTTTTCCCAAACAATCTCACACATGACCAGGGATACATATTTTGGTTGGATAAACCCTTAGAAAGGGTCTGAGGACTTTGGACCACAATGCTTTGATCATAAAAGATGTTAGACATAACAGTAGTCGAAATGTGTAAGGGTGTAGAAAAGTGTTTGCTGCAATATATGGGAAAATCTTAATATCAATCTATCTACGGTCATAAAACAGAATCTCTCTATCAGCTTTAAAACTATGTGTAATTTAGAGAACATCAGCAGGTTTAAAAATTAAACAAATATGTGAAAGCGCAATCAAAAATAGGTATGGCTTTAACTGTGCTGGCCCTATTATCAACTTTTTGTATAAAAGGATTACACAATAAGACACACAAAAGTATCATGCTTTTCTGAAGCATAAACAAACACTGTACTGCAGCCAGACTATGGTCACAAGATAATTTAATTACCAGATTCATTAAGAAAATGAACTGCATGTTGAAGTTCATGTTCATCCAAATCCAACTGGTTTTCTGTGATAATTTCCTGAAGCCTCTTGTGGTTAATTACAGGAAATGCAATCGGAGCCGTTTTTCTTTCGATGAGAATTCTCTTCTCAAGCTCCAGATAACTGTCTGGAATCAGCTGTCCAAGAACGGGTTGGTCTCTAATCTAAACAAAAAAAAAAAAAAACAGATTTGCGTCATTTGACAAGTTCAGCTTACGATGATTTGAAATCCATTACATATGTATATATTTAAAATTATTATGCAATGTTCATGTATTTTTTAATCTGTGCATTGAATATTATTAAGGAGAGCAGTTCACCAAACATGACATGGACTTGCACATTAACAATTTTTTCCTTTGCCCATAAATTAGGGCTTGTAGTTTTTACATTGTGTTTTTCACCCCTTTTTGCCTCATTTTTTGACTAATTTTTCAGCCATTTTCTGTATAAATGGCCTGTTTGTGTATGTAGAGAATACGTGTAAAAGTGTACTGCTTGCAATAAAAGTCAGAAATTAGTAAAAGTCAGAACATACCCCTTTAGCTTTCTACTTACGCTACAGTTCACACATGCGTTTGTCTGTTTACAGTACCAATTCCGTTATTAAATAGCAGAAAAAATAGTGCAGTGGCTTGAGTCATTTTTTCTGCTAGGAGTAACAGAAGGTTAATGGAAAGTAATCTTCCAAACACTAAAGTCTATAAAAAGAAGGTCACCAGAAGACCTCCTGTTCACCTTTCTTTTTGAGTTTCCGTTACATTTTCCTGTAACGGAAAGCCCGTAGCAAATGTGAACTGGTCCTGACGTAGAACATTCTAACATGTTTTTACATGTTAAGAGGACAGTCAATCAAGTCCTACAATTACGAGTGTTGATAGTTTTAAGGTAACATAGTACTTTGGATTGGCACTGAATTGTTGAATTAGAGTTCATACAGTTCTAATGAAAGAAACAACTACAGGCGGTCCCCTACTTAAGGACACCCACTTACAGACAACCCATAGGTTACATACAGACCCCTGTGACCTCCGGTGAAGCTTTCTGAATGCTTTACTATAGTCCCAAATTGCAATAATCAGCTGTATGGTGTCTGTAATGAAGCTTTATTGATAATCCTTGGTCCCATTACAGCAAATGTCACTGGGGCCCAAATTTTTTTTGTCTGGATCTACAATTATAAAATATACAGTTTCGACTTACACACAAATGCAACTTAAGAACAAACCTCCGGACCCTATCTTGTACGTAACCCGGGGACTGCCTGTATATTATCAGTAGTTTCATGCTTGTGGTCAGTGCACACGTAGGATTATAGTGGGAGAAGAAATATTTTTACCAATCAAAATTTTGCAATGCATTTAGTATTTTACCTAGAAGAGGAGAGAAGGATTACCTTAAAATTTAAACATTCTTTTATGACTGACTTCCTAAGTTTAGCCAAAGCATCTGACTCCTCTGTCGCATCCACAAAGTGATGATCATGAACACAGGGAAGTTCACGTTGGTTGAACAGCTCCATTTTTATTTTATTTATGCAGGCTTTTCTCTGTTTCTCATCAGATACATCCAAGTGTGTTCCAACAAGAATAACAGGGGAGGATGAGGCGCGTGCCTAAAAATATAAATAAATGAATTCATTTAATTAAATCTATTAATGTATTGAGTCATACGATCTTATTGACGGGAACCCGAGGGCTCTTTTTCACTGGTAACAACAATAGAGACTGAACAGTGCATAGCATGTTTTTAACTATTCTCTATATAACTTGGTTGTAGAAATATGCAATGTTAATCTTTAGCTGGCTCCCTGACAGCTTGCGCTCCCAAGGGTTGCACTTTTCAAATGGTAATGGGCTTCTGCTCATTTGAATACTCAATATGCTCATCCCCCCGTTTACTATTATTCACCCCAAACCCCCTCCCACATCCACCCTTTATTCCCCCTCCCACTCAAGAACTAGGCTCACTGTACAAGCAGAGCCTTGTAACTCCGAAGTGAGCAGTGAGGTGGCTTGCTGTGCCCCACTGCTCACTTGACATGTGTTGCTTCACTACACTGTCTTACTTGCAGTGAAGAGGTACTTCCTCACTGCCTAGTAAGACAGTGTAGTAAAGCAACGCTTGTGCTGTGAGGGGCAGCGGGGCACAGAAAGCCACCTCAGGAAATAAAAGGCAATAAGAGAGAAAGTGTGATCTTAGATAGTTCTGTATAGAGAAGGGCTAAAAACATGAATATTAGTTGATATTATCCCTATGTAGTAACAAAAATGCAGTAACATATAAAGTGAATATTTCCATTATCTGTGAGGTGCAGCAGCTCCTGTGTGCAGCAAATTCTCCCTGTAGCTGCTGGCTATGAATCTGGAGGTGGGGGGCACTTCAGGGGGCTGTATCTCTGGCTCTGTGACACATAGAACATTACTTCTTTTTTCCTATGAAAGAGAGTCTCCTCTTTTATGTGAATCTAAATTTGTGTTTCTATGTTTCAGGAAAACGGAGATATTAACTGTTAAAATGCTGTCGGGAGTGATTTTTATATATCTCATTTTTATATATTCTCACTTTAAACCTGAATATCTTTGGATCCCTGGCACCTAGAAACACAATTCAAGATTCATTTGAAAGAAGAGATTCTACCCTTGCCCACTTTGCCTACCCATAGCGCCGGCCCTCTTCAGGGTCTATGAGAGTGCAGGAGAATGCGGAGTGCTGTTTCCATAGTACTGAATGGAGTAATACTACTACTGAAGCTGGGTTAAAATGTGTAAGAGAGAATAAAATAATATACCTATCTGATCCACATGCAATTTTCATCAAAAATTGTATACATTGCTGTATATTGTGGTGAATATTCACATATGGGGTATGTATGAACTTCACACATCTTACAGAAAGGAAGCTGCAGTGGCGTGGGACATTTGATAGAGGGGCTTATAATGCTTATAATAAAATTAAGGAGGGAGAAACGATATGTATGAGAGTGTTGGAGCTGGTTGTTCAGGGGGCTCTGTGTATAATTAAATGTGGCTGGGAGGAATCAGGAATACGAGGGCTCTTTCAATATTTTAATAGGTGGGAGGGGGGTGGGTATGTGGGATCGGGGCTCTGTATATAAACCTGCATAGAGAAAATATGGACATATGAGGGTTTATTTTTTGTGGGTTAAGATTCACTTTAAAGTTGCTTCAATTTGGGGCATCTATATCTCTTGATTTGTATATTTGGGTTGGGGTAACCCAATATTACGGAATAAAAACAAAAATTGAGAAATCTCATTTATTTTAGCATTGCCATTTTTAAAAAGGTATAACTTCTGGGTTTTTTCAGTTAACTGAGGGAGCGGTTTGAGGGCTTATTTTATGTGAGAAGAGTTGTTTTATTCAGTTGTGACACTAAGGTGCCTTTTTAGAACATTTTTAGTGGATTTGATGAAAAATCAAAAATTTTGGCAAATTTGTCAGTTTGTTTTTTAACGGTGTTCACCATGTAGGTGCAATTATGGTTGAGATTTGCTGTACAGATTGTTACGGGCGCAGCAATACCAAACATATGTTGGGTTTCTATGTGTTTATTGTTATACTTTATTAAGTATGTATATGAAAGAAAGGTGTTGGAACTTTATTTTGTACTTTATAACATTTTTCAAAATTTGGATTTGAACAAGTCATGCTCTGATCTATTATTTTAATTCAAAGCACTGCACTGAATCATGCTCAGTTGGTTACAGCTTGAACATTTTAAATCAACATTATAGGATGGTGCCCAGGGCTATAAACTACTTAATGCAATTTTGAAAATGTGACAAGTATCTACTTCTAGAAAATATATGGTTGTATGGGGTTTCTCTTTATGCTGCCACTTTATTTATTTTTTACATGTACAAGTAAAACCAATGATTCAAAATTTCCACAAACTCTGGACAGGGAAAGGGTTACTAACATAATTAACAGAACATAAAACACCACACAAAAATACCTTTATGTTAAAAAGCCAAGGTTTTATGGCATCAACTTCTGAGGCCCCTTTGCTGAGATCAAAAACTACAAGATACAGAGCACGTGGAGTCATAAAATGTGGATGGGTGCTATAAAACTCCTCCTGTCCTAAAACGAAACAGGTCAATTAACATTAGGTATCAAAAAATAAAATAAAATGAAACAGTAACTATGTAAAGGATATTCGGTTGAAGAAGAATTAAGAAAAACTTACAATCAAATATTTAGATGAGATTTTAAAGCAACCACAATTACTTGTCAGCGTGATGATCCTGAAGCAGGATCTTATCTTCATTAGTGCTGAACATGCTTCCATATTAAGAAAATCGCTATATAAAAATACATAAATGAGGCTTTGGTGTTCCTGTGAGCTCCATCCAAGGCACACCGCGCTCCATTGGCTTAGAATTATTTACACCTCCTGGTGCAGCTTAGTCCCTCCTCCCCCCTGACTTCACCTAGTCTCAGCAAAGGAAATGGGAAGGAGCGAATAAGTAACAGCAAGGGGCGTAAATAACTATAAGCTAATGGAGCTTGGATGGCGCTCACATTAGTGCATGAGCCTCATTTACATGAGCACCGCAAAGCCCCTTTCACTGCAAAAATTAGTGTCACATGAAAAATAGTGCACCCGTCGCTTGTGCCAGAAATGTGTCTCAGGCACTTCTTAAATACCTGTGCAAGCAGTTTGCGCAGAAAAGAACGTGCAAAGTCTGACAGTAAACTGGCGCACAGCCCTTAGTAAATGTGAGCCAATATGATAACATTTTGGCACACCGGCAAATTTTTGGTGCACCATGTGTCCCACCTTGGGATAAGCACATTTTTGTAAACCTCATCCATTTTAGTACCAGTTTTCGGGCTCACATTGCACCTGAATTCTGGCGCAGCTTGCAAAGGAAAGTTTTAACATCCAATTATCACAAAGACCAAAAAAACTTGGCTGTGGTTACAATTCTAAAATATACAGTTCCGACTTCCATACAAATTCAACTTAAGAAGAAACCTACAGAACATATCTTGTATGTTATGTAGAAGCTTGGTGGCTTTGGCCCGATTATGGGTTCTGATCCTGCCACACCTTAAAGGTCAGAGTCTCCCATAGTTCAGATGAACCTGCATTCTGTGGACTTGACATGCAATATGTGTATTATTCACTTCTGTGATAGCATCATGTGACCTACTTGTGGTCCTGCAAGACCTTGTTTTTTATTCTCTTGTGTGTGTTTGATGCTCTGATAATTTGATATATTGATGTTCTATGTTAAACCTATGTAAACTGTTTAATAAAAATAGATTGAACATAAAAGATACAACCAGAAATAAAAAACTGAAAATATTTTATTACCAGCAAAGTCCCAGACATTCAGTGTGATTTCTTTCTTTACTTTCCCCCTTATTAGAATGGGCCAGTCCTTCACATCAATGCCAATGGTAGACTTCTCTTGTCCCTGCTCTGGGCGTTTTCCTTTCATTAGCTGCTGTACAAGTGTTGTCTTACCACTTCCGGTGTTTCCCATAATTAGCAGTTTCATGCGATTATACGGCACAGCCTTTTTTAATCGTTGCTGAAGAAATCTAAAAGTAAATTATGTAATTGAGAATAGAAAAGCCCATGCTATTATAACTCCTTTTACAAAACAATATTCATAAAGGAAAATATATGTATTAATCCATGTGGCCAATAATAATAAAGTAGAGAGAGGGGTTTGTGGGGGTGATGTCCCATTCTCAGGATAGATCTACTATATATCTAATTGCCTGGGGTTCTAACAAAGCTAACAAAGAAATGGCAGCAGTGATCAATCTATTCAGCTAAGCATCAAAACAAATTGTATCAACATGGACTTTTAGAGTGTGGTCACACGTTGCAGTTACAAGGTGCAGTTTTGTTAATTTAACAGGTGAAATCTTTTTTTCTTTGGAGGTTGTTTTTTATGGGATTAACTTTGCGAGTCCAATAACGATTCTGTCTTATTATGCAGATTGTCACGGACGTAACGATACCAAATATGTGGGGGTTTCGTGTATTTTATTAAATTTTACTGAATAAAAACTAATTTGGAGAAAAATTTGTTCATTTTAGCATCACCATCTTTTCATATGCATAACTTTTTTATTTTTTCGGCTGACAAATCTGGTTAGGGGCTTATTTTTTGCGAGAAGAGTTGTTCTTTTTAGTGGTCTTATTTTAGAGTGTGTAACATTTTTTAATCACTTTTTAGAGCATTTTTTTAAAGGTATTAATTAAAAAGAATTTTCAGAAAAGGTTTTTGCGTTTTTTTCCCCAGGGTTTACCGTGTAGGTCCAGTAACGATTCTGTTTTATTATCCAGATTGTTACGGACACGGCAATACCAAATATGTGGCAGTTTTTTGTGTGTGTGTGTGTGTGTTTTTTATACTTTATTGAGTGTTTTTATGGGAAAGTGTCATTTTAGGGGCTTATATTTTTATGTATTTATTTTCTATTTATTCTAATGTGTTAACTTTAGTGTTTTTAACTTTTTTTACTTATACATACTTGAACTTGAACCAGCGATAGATACCTATAGATACCTAAAAAAAGAAAGAACACTTGGCAAAAACACTGTACCTTATGAGGTCTCTTGCTTTGCATCCTATACGCTTCAGATCGAAATCAAGATGTAGTCCATCAAGTGGAAGGTCCCACACTTTAGTGAGTTTTCCCATTTCATCTGGAAATGACCTCAAATCTGGATTGTGGCTTATATCAAAACAAGTGATATTCACGAGAAATCCAATTTCAGGTGGTATCTAAAACATAGTAAAGTATTAAAACAATAGCAAATCTAGAACTCTAAAGCAAGATAATATATTTGAATTGTTACCTCCTTGATCATGTTGCAGGAGAGATGCAGTTTCTCAAGACGTGACCATCTGCTTGGATCTTTACGAAGGTCATCAAGATTCAATATGCTAATTTGATTGTGATTCAATATAATTTCCCGCAGGTTTATTGAAGCCCATTCCAGTGGTGCAGGAAGATTATCAATCTTATTGTTGCTTAAATCTATTGTCCTTAAACTTAAAACGGACAAAAGTAAAGGTCAACAATAAAAAATTACAGCAAAATATTTTATTTTAATTGTTTATTTATCGTCAAGTAATAATTAATTATATAGCAGCAATTATTTTTAAAATGTTTGAAAAATAATAAACTAGTCAATGGAATCTGCCAAAATCCTCTGTCTGGTTTTCTATTGCAGATTGTGAACAACATTACCTATATTCTGAGTTATGAGAGGGACAACACTCACGCAATAAAATGAATAATGGATCATAAAATAATCTCCTAAACAGTACATTTGTTTTGGTTATTACATCTAACAACTTGTTTGTTTCAAAACTTAAAAAAAAAAATAAAATCTGAAAAAAAGACAATAATGTTAATGAAATTCAAACTTAATTTTATAAGTGCTGTACTTACTAAGAGAGTTGAAGAATTTCTTTGGGGATACTTGTAAATTTATTGAAAGACAGCCTTAATGTAGTTACCTTTGAAGGAATATTAGGAACAATTGCTGAAATGAGAAAAAAAAATCCCACTTAAAGTTACTGATTAAACATAAAGAAAACTCTTCTTTTTTAAATATAACAAGACATGTCTGTCTGAGATTTTCAGAACTGCTTGGTGAGGAAAATTTTAAAAAAATGTGCTTATTTAAATTTTTCCATTAACCCCTTACATCCTAGTGTGCGGGTAGGTAACACACAAAGACATACATGTCAGTGGCAGAGGTGGGCTACACGCCTCGTTCTCATCAGTCAGTGTATGAAAATGAAGAAAATGGAGCATTTGTCATTGCCTTTAGATCAAAGCTACCCCACTGTTTTCACTTCCCATCTATAAGGGAGCTTTCCTTTTCTGTTTCATTTTGTCAAAAAGCTAAAAAGAATAAATAAACGTGACCATATGGGGCCACTGCTATGGCTGCACAATTTGCAGCCACATTGGGGCACCCATAGAGGTCTCCAACTCCCACTCACAAAGCACTTCTTGTCTCATGGCACTGTGACCTAGCTAGGTCCTATTTACGCCATCTCTACAGGGCAACCGCTTGGCTTTCAATAGAGACAGGAGGGCTGAGGAATACTCACGGCCCGGGCAAGCATACGTTCATGTACAAGGGGCCTTACAGTCAGTCAGTGTAAGTCAGATCATCAGTTTACTGTCAGTGTAGTTTCAATCAGTGACAGTTTATCTGAGTCCGCCAGCAGCAGTCAGTGTCAGTCAGTGTCAGTAAAGCAGCCAGTCGCTGTCCCTGCATTACTGTCAGTCACTGTCAGTCTGCCAGTTTTAACCAGTGACAGTTCATTTGTGTCCATCAGTGGCAGTCTTGCAGTCAGTTGCAGTCAGTCCTTGTTAGCGATAGTTCATCAGCGTTAGTCACTGTCAATCCATTAGTTTCACTCACTGACAGTCCATCAGCGTCAGTCAAGCAGTGTCAGTTGCTGTCAGTCTCTCAGTTTCAATTGGTGATAGTTCATCAGTGTCTGCTTGTGGCAGTCATAGTCAGTCCAGCAGTCAGTATGTGTCAATTCATTAGCGTCAATCCATGTCAGTGTCAGTCTCAGTGTCAGATTGTTCAATGTAATAGTTAGATAACTTTAGGTAGTAAGTGGTAAGTAGTAAGTAGGTAGCAATGGGTTCCCATAGAGCCCTATTAACCGATACCCTTCTTTTATGTAAGAAGTGTTCATCTCAGATCCTCATAAAATAAAAGATATAACCTTGCCTTGCATGAGGGTGCTGAGGGGGGTTGACCTCCTCAGGCTAAATTCTGCAACTTCTTCTTAGCATTCAGCAATGTCATGTGACCAGGGTGACATCATCTCAGGTTCGTTATCCTTCTAACATCAGCAAACTGTACCCCATGCATGTATCTGATCACATCATGTCTACATGGACTTCTAATCCTCCCCATCCTCCATGAAGGCATGCTGTGACTTCATGTGATCAGATAAATGTATGGGGTACAGTTTGCTAATTTTAGGAGATGAGATCATGTCACCCTGGTAACATGACATGCTGAATGCTGAGAAGAAGTTGCAGGATTCAGCCCAAGGAGACCACACCACCCATGACTGCATGCAAGGCAAGATTATAAAGATGATTTATGGGGATCTGAGATAAACACTTCTTAGTTAAACGAAGGGTGTTAGTTAGTTAAGCTTCGGCTCCAGGTTTCAGTAGGCCCCTGGACGACAGAGCCTCGGTGGGCCCCTTAGAAGTAAATTCACGTGGTGGCATTAAAAACAAGAAAATTTATTATATAAGAATATAACAATATTAATATACAGCTGCTCCAGCCTCCATTAATCGTTATACAGCTGCTCCAGCCTCCATGAATGAATATACAAAGGCTCCAGCCTCATGAACAGAGGTTTCAGCCTCCATGAATAAATAAAAAGAGTTTCCAGCCTCCATGAATTAATATACAGACTCCAGGCTCCATGATTAATTAATATACAGAGGTTTGTCTACATTAATTAATATGAGGATCAAATGAACATTAATACCTTATTGTGGGCAGTAAAAAAATAATAAACGCTACCTTACCTCAAAGACGCAGGTCCAGGGGCTTCATCTAGATGTCCTCTTCACTTCTTCTCTTCTGGAGCAATTTTCAGTGCAGCGTCCAGTACGGAACGCATGTCCCGTGAAGTCATCATGCTGGGTCGGCCAGAGTCCTCAAGCCACAGTGAGAGACATTCTACCTCTCAATGACATTATTGACGACAACGCAATTATTCTCCCCGGTGATCCGCTTGCGGCGCCGCCCCATCACCCGTGCCAGCAATACAAGGACGCCTACAGACGCCATTTTCAATTACATCGGTGATACAAAGATGCCATCACCAATGTAATTGAATTTTCTAATCTGACCAAAGTGTGCCGTGGGCCCTTTTGGGAGCTCTGGGGTCCCAGCACTTGCCCGTGTAAGCCGGGTGCTGTGCCGGCCCTGAGTTAGTAAATAGGGGTCCGTGGGAACCGTCACAAGCTTTATTTGCAAAAATGTGGTGACAGGTTCCCTTTAAGTGTTACTAAAATGTTAGTGTTCATATATTTTGCACTTTTTTTTGCATTAAAACTTAGTTCTATATTTAGCAACAAAGATTACACATTGTTACAGTTCAATTTTTTACTGTAACTTTACATATGCTCCTGGAAGGTCATTTATTATGCATCATTCAAGTTGCATTTCCTTGTATAGTGTGGTCAGTTGTCATGTGTGGGTTATATATAATGCAGTGGGGTGCACAGCATGGAGAGTTGAGTTTGGAGGAGTAATTGTAATTTCTAAGCACAGTGTTGTGATCAATGATAATATTAAAGACAAATGGGTCGTCTTACCTATTTGGTTCGTCATGGCGCAAAACACTTCCAGCTTGGCACAGTTATTCAGGGTAGAAGGCTCGAATGAAGAAATCATGTTCTTGTTGAGATTCAATGTCCTCAGTTCAGGCAAACACAGAGGTGCATGGATTTCTGAAATGGCGTTACTGTTTGAAAATTGAAAAACAGTTCTATTGATGATTTAAGTAACTACAATGCATATGTTATAACTAGTCTTTAACTAGTCCTGTCACCACACAAAAGGACTGTAGAAAGATCCCGAACGTACCAGATCCAAGTACTAAAAAGTAACTTTTAATTCATTATTTTAAAATATATTGCATTAACTGTGAAGTTTACATATTTTAAAAATACAATACACTATCATTGTGTAGTGCATTCCCTAGGATTTCCCTTTAGGAGGCTTATATTTATTGGCAAGTAACCATAAAAGGTAATGTACAAGGATACTCAGGTTCAGTGTCTTTATTGGTAGTGTATAGAGCAATGGTTCTCAACCTTTCTAATGCTGTGGCCCCTCAATACAGTTCTTCATGTTGCGGTGACCCCAAACCATGTACAAGAATATAACAACTTTAATACTGCCCCTATGTACAAGAATATAACTACTATAATACTGTCCCCTGTGTACATGTATATAACTGCTATAATACTGCCCCTATGTACAAGAATATAACTACTATAATACTGCCCCCTATGTACAAGTATATAACTGCTATAATACTGCCCCTATGTACAAGAATAGAACTACTATAATACTGCCCCTATGTACAAGAATATAACTACTATAATACTGCCCCCTATGAACAAGAATATAACTATAATACTGCCCCCTATGTACCAGAATATAACTACTATAATACTGCCACCTATGTACAAGAATATAACTACTATAATACTGCCCCCTATGTACAAGAATATAACTACTATAATACTGCCCCCTATGTACAAGAATATAACTACAATAATACTGCCCCCTATGTACAAGGATATAAGTGCTATAATACTGCCCCCTAGTTCTAGTTCCCCCTCCCTCCTGCCCCCACTTCTAGCCCTCCCCTGCTGCTCCCAGTTCTAGCCCTCCCCTCCTGCCCCAGTTCTAGCCCTCCCCTCCTGCCCCAGTTCTAGCCCTCCTCAGCTGCCCTAGTTCTAGCCTTCCCCTCCTGTCCCCAGTTCTAGCCCTCCCCTGCTGCCTCAAGTTCTAGCCCTCTTCTGCTGCCCCCAGTTCTAGCCCTCCCCTCCCCCCCCCAATCTAGCCCTCCCCTGCTGCCCCCAGTTCTAGCCCTCCCCTGCTGCCCCCAGTTCTAGTCCCCCCCTCTTGCCCCAGTACTGCCCCCCCTCCTGTCTCCAGTTCTCTTCCCCCCCTCCTGCCCCCAGTTCTAGTTACCCCCCTCCTGCCCCCAGTTCTAGCCGTCCCCTGCTGCCCCCAGTTCTGGTCCCCCCCTCCTGCCCCCAGTTCTGGTCCCCCCCTTCTGCCCCCAGTTCTGGTCCCCCCCTCCTGCCCCCAGTTCTGGTACCCCCCTCCTGCCCCCAGTTCTGGTCCCCCCCTCCTGCCCCCAGTTCTGGTCCCCCCCTCCTGCCCCCAGTTCTGCCCCCCCCTGCCCCCAATTCTGGTCCCCCCAATGCCACCAGTTTTAGTTACCCCTCCTCCTGCCCCCAGTTCTAACCCCCCCCTGCTGCCCCCAGTTTTGGTTTTTACATTTGCTGTCCCCAGATCTAGTCCCTCCCCTGCTGCCCCCAATCCCCCCCCCCTCTCATGCCCCCAGTTCTAGTGCTTCCCCTCCTGCCCCCAGTTTTGGTGTGTCCCCCCTGCTGCTTCAAGTTCTAATTTCTACTCACTGTGAGCAGAGCAGTCCTGTTCTGCGGGAGTCTGTATAGAGGAGAAGCCAGAGGGTCATGTGATGATGACATCCTTGTGATAAAAAGTATCAGCTCACCTCCTCTTCAATGCCTTTTGATGTTAGGTCCTGGCACGGGCCACCCTTCTGCGTGGGTATACAATGTTTCCAAAAAAGTTTGCGGTCCAGCCGGGTTCTTGGCATCAAATATAGTTTATTAAGTTACATTGTAATCACTCCATGAAACATTTATGATCCGTCAACGCGTTTCAAGCGGTGTAACCGCCCTTACTCATGACAAGAAATACCATGATGACATCCTCACAGGTCCTCCAGCTTCCCCTGTACACAGCAGCCGACAGGTCCTTAAGCAGTGAGTGCTTATTACACGTTTTATTCCGTTTTTGCCGCAAATCGCGGCAAAAACATAATAAAATCACGACCCCTGCGTTTTGGTCATTCGACCAAACGATAACACTACCTATGACTAGAACTCCTAGAACTCCAAGTTAGACCCTAGTCTAACTTGCATTATATGCTGGCTGTTAGAAAGCGAGAAGATGGTTCACTAAACACAATAATGGTTCTGCTATTAAAACTAACACACAAAGACCCCCCAAGATGTTTCACCGAATACACAGCTTTATCAGGGGTTTGGGCTTAAACCGGCATGCGGCGTCTAGCTTTTATAGGAAGGTATCATCCTTCTCAAAATTTCCCAATCAGATCCAGCAAAACCAGCGGTGTGACATTGACATCATCAGTGATGCAGATAGCTCCTCCTCGTATCGACGGCACTGTGGGTCACGTGCACTGGTCACATGATTGTATTATAGTGAAAAAAATACATGTGCCATTCTGGAAAGATAAACTTTGAGGAATGATTCACTGCTATACAACAGGAGTGCAATAATGTTCGTTATTCCCTGTATTATATTCAGATAATTTACATTGATATCATAGAAAGTATATGCATCAAAATCATTACGATTATAGGGGTAATTATAGTACACATTTAGTAGAAATCTGCATCTAATCACTTGGGGAGTTAAGCGCATAATGCCGCAAAAATCTTTACAAGATTTTAAAAAATGTGATTGTGTGAAAAAAAAGATACAGTATATTGTAAAGAATAGTGGCCATTATCAAAATAATAACATATTGAATAAAAGTAGAATTTTAATGTCATAGATTCAAACGTAGAAAGTGATATTCCAGACGTGACGAGAGATCAGTGTATCCTTTTTAGTATTAAAAGAACTAAGGTGACCAAATATCCTTCTTCTCAACTCTTGGATTGTTTTCCCAACATAAAGTTTCGGGGCAGATACAGAAAGCCACATAGTTCATGTTGGCACTTTTACAATTTTAGAAATCTTTTATCTCGAATACTTCCTGGTTGAAGGGGTTCATAAAGTTTTTGACATGGTAGATATCTACAAAAGGTACATGTTCCACATGGGAATGACCCTTTGATGGAAGATTTTAGCCAAGTCATGGTCTCTTTCTTCAGAGCAAAGTGAATGTGTACCAGATAGTCTCGAAGGTTTTTGCCTCTGTGATAGGTAATCGCTGGATAATCCGGTAGGCATTCTGCCAAATCTGGATCAGCTCTTAAAACCGGCCAGTATCATTACATAATGTTATATGCATAGGCACCATACTTGCCAATGCATTGTATTATGCTTTGCTGTGAAATCTTTGTGAGACCGGGAGGTTTGACCTGTTGGTGTTTTTAGCCCTTGGCTAAACCCGACAAAATTGGTTTACCCAGTATAGGTCTTTTTTGCTTATGTACCTTTGGTAAGGCATAAAAGGTGGCAATTGTAGGGTTACTGCAGAACAGGTATTTTTGTTCATCTTCACTTATTAAATTCCCCAGAGCAATCACTTCTAGTTCTGACACATATTTAATGGTGGGATTGCATGACAGTATTTCATAGGTATTTCTATCACCAAGAAGTCTCAGGACCATATCCCTGTATTCGGGGACATCCATAATAACAATGTTACCCCCATTATCTGAAAGTTTCAGAATCAGGTCCTGATTTTTTTGAAGTGATGTCATAGAAAGTCTCTCAACGCGAGTCAAATTAGACTGTAAGCTGTTACTATTCATATTCAAGAACTCTATATCTTTAGTGATGAGCTGTACAAAGGTATCCAAGTTAGAATATTTGGTAAAGAGAGGAGTGAGTTTGGACCGTGGTTTAAAATTTGACAGTCCTGTCACCACTATCTGTCGGAGCAGCTAACAAGGATTCCATCCAAGCCTTTTTCTAGTCAATTGTTACATTTATCATTCTAAAATCATATTTTCTTTATTATGTTAATAAGGCTTGGCAGATGGAGAGAGACAGGATGTCACTGCTGTTCCCCCTCCCCTCTCCTCATGTCTGTGTGTAATGTATAGTAAAGCATTGCTACTTCTGTGTGTTATCAGCGGACATGCCGTATTCTCCCATACACATGTGAGAGACACAGACATCAGCCACACAGCTACTATCTGACATGCTCTCTCATACACATGGCTGCATCCTGGAGAAGTTGAATACACACACAACCTGCAGGGGGTGTGACCTAGAGAACCAGGAAGTGTAGAGAGGAGCCAGCACATCATTATACAGGCTGTCAGTCAAGCACTGGGGGTGTGGCTGAGCTTCCCACTCATGAATAAGCTGGACAGCTTGAATATGATTATGACTCATTGGACATCGCTCAGGTCATCTGCATACAGCTTTAGTACCTGATTGCTTACAATTACAGGCATCTAGGGGGACAATGAAGGGATAGGGGCAATGCTTTCTAATGGCAAATTATAAAAATATATTTAGTTTTGGGGGTTAATTTGCCTGGCGGGTTCGCTTTAAAATAATAAGGGAGGGTTAGCCTGAAACTAAATCCTCTCAACTGCCCCCACTTAAAAACCATATTAAGTAAAGCCCCAAATGGACAACGATCCATATACTGCATAATGTGAAATAAAGGAAAAAGTGGGAGCAAAAACTGCAACAAAAAAATTAAAACCGGGAGGACAAAATCACCACTATCCTGAGAAAAGTAAAAACCATAGTCACAACAATATGGTTGCACAGTACAAAATCAGAAATGCATGGGACATTCAGATATCAGGTAACAAGACTGCAGATCAGGGAATATCTCCACACAGGAAGAGTAACTAATAACCTGTCTCAAGTAGGCATTTGCATGGCTAAAGAGCTGACTGAGAAGCAGCCGAGTAATCTGCTTTAACTCTTGTCTACCCCTCAGCCTTGCACTTCCAACAAATGTGACAAAAAGCCTATCTTCAAATCAATATTATATTCTAAATAGGTAACTCTGATCAAGGGTGCCCTATACGAAGTAAATATTTTTGATCTACTGAAGACTTGGAGACAGAAAGAAGGCTTCTGCTTAATAGTTCAACATATTTACAGCACATTATCACTTGAAACTTCATGCTAGGTTACCTTACCCTTCAAGAAATAATTCTTCCAGTTTCTGTACAATATTTCCAATGCATTCTGGAAATTCTTTTAGCTGGTTGTATGATAGATTTAAATGCTTTAAAGTGAGACAAATCACATTTGTATGCACATCTAATGAAGGTCCAATTTCATTTCTTGATAAATCAAGGAATGAGATACTATTCATTTCGAGAACAGAAGCAGGAAAGGTTTTTAAGTTGTTATTGCGCAAATCCAGATAAGTCAAAGATCTTAAAACCTGAAATAAATAAATAATATGCATAAGAAAAACAAAAGTAACAAAAAAACAAATGGTTCCCAAAATAAAAGTATCAGATAAAAATTGGATTTTCTAATTAACTGTAAAGTTACTCAAGTTTTCATGTACAGAATCCTAAATATCTGCTTTCTGGGTAACTTTCCTCATGAAAACAATTCCTTCATGGCTGGAAGTTACTGATGTTCCACACTGTAAGAAACAATGTGCTGTGCTATGGTTAGTCGGTTTCTCTCCCTTTGGGCACTTTGTAGGGTGTCTCATAGAAGAAATAACATTCTGTTTTGTGGCTTCCCTACTTACATCACAGAGAGTTTTAGGAATGGATGTTAAATTATTCTGCTGAAGCTCCAGTTTCTCAAGACGTTCCAAATGATTGGATAGAAGTGATTTCT
This sequence comes from Engystomops pustulosus, assembly GCF_040894005.1. Lineage (NCBI taxonomy): Eukaryota > Metazoa > Chordata > Amphibia > Anura > Leptodactylidae > Engystomops > Engystomops pustulosus. The sequence continues at coordinate 115,946,441 of NC_092414.1, read as the reverse complement.
TATTAATTAAGTCTATGCTTTCTAGATCATTTACTGACAGGTCTAAGGAGCGGATATGTTCTTTTTCACTTAAGGAAGAGGTGCTATCAGTTCGCTTAATGTGCAAGGACAAAAGGGCTTTACCTGAAAGAAAAAACAAAGAGATACCATAATGATTGCATAAATCTACAGGAGTTTAAATTACAACTGTAAAGTATAAATTAATTTGCCTAACTCTGCACTAAGCAATTCTCTAATTTACTCTAATTAGCTATCTCATGTGTTCTGCAGTTAGCAAAGGTTTTACTTTTCCCCCCACCCCAGGCTAATCTCCATTTCCATGCTTCCTGGTAACCATGGGAAACCATTTAGAACAGCTAGAGACCACAGAAAGCTTGTTGTGAGTGTCAGTAGTAGAGGAATGCAAAAAATAGGACCTTGAGTGACATCAAAAGCATGTGACTCTTCACATACTTCAGAACAGCCAATTACAAACATGCTGTCCTGCTCTAGCTTCAGTTTCCTGAGCTGATGTCATAGCCAGAAAGTGCCCACCCACTTCAGGAATAGCTAAAACTGATTTAATAAAAAATAATGTGAAAGGGGTTGTCCAAGACTTCTTAAAAAACAAACTGTGGCCGGGGTGGGGGGCTGCTTAACAAAATAAAATATGTACTTACCTTCCGGCACCCTCCGGGTGTCCCGCGCTGCTGTCACTCTGGTCCATGCGCCATGTAAACAAACATAGCCACGGGAGCAGTGCTGGATTCAGCTTGTGGCTGGACCCAACAACAATCCGTCCTGCATATACAATGCTGTGAATAGGGACGGGTGGGTTTGCCGGCAGGAAGCTAAGTCCAGCACTGCTCCCGCAGCCATGTTTGTTTACATGACGCGTGAACCAGAGCTAAAGCAGCGCGGGAAACCCAGAGGGCGCCAGAAGATAAGTATATCTTTATTTTTTTTAAGCAGACCCCTCCCAGCCACCTTTTGTTTTTTAAGAAGTCTTGGACAACCCCTTTAGGCTCTCTGCAGCTATGCTAAAAATTATTTTTTGTCAGTAACTTCAGTTACGCTTTAATTTCTTTGCTCTCAAAATGTAAGAATGTACTTACATGGATAATCAATCTGAGGAAAATCTTTTCTGCGACACAAATTAGGTTCGTTCCCAAAACCACCCTATTGAACAAAATAATATTAATTCAAAAAAGTATAGAAGAATTGACAGAATATCTATATAATATAGCTTTATAAAAGCTGGTATAATGGTGTCAACTAACTAGTTTTAACTAACCATGGGCATTGTGCCTGTCAGTTTTCACCATTTAAAACCCTAATCCATTCGTCTCTGTGTAGGAGACTGTTAGGATAGACAGATCAATGGATGCCATTGTACTATGAAAGGAACAGAAGCATGGGAAAAGAGGTCAGAAGAAAAATAATACACTTTATTGGAAAACATTTTCATCACACAAAAAGACACAATAAAAACAATGTGAACCCATGTCACCAATATACAAATCCTCAGAGCAGTGTGAAGCACATGATAATGCCCACTGTCCTGGTACTCCAGCCCCCACTCCTGGCCAAACTTAAGTATGTCAAGGTAAACCATAATAAAAGTGGCAGGCTGAAAATATGGGCAACACACTACAAAGATTATATCACATAGTAACATGGAAATCCATGATCAAAATCCCTAGATAAAGAGCCATATAACAGCCATACCACGAAAGGTCAAACAATAAAGCACATGTATACCAGTAAACCAAGGCCCAAAAAGAACAGGGAGCTGGGGATGAACACCCCACGCATATTGCCACCTGGAAGTAGCTTCGTCAGGGGTGAGGTCATGGTGTCATGTGTCCATATATATACTTCTCCTCTCTGCAGCAATATCCGGCATCGATTTACGGTATAAGCCGGGAAGTGACATTGCTTCCCGGCGAATACTGGAAATAGACACCGTATATTGCTGCATAGAGGAGAAGTATATATATGGACACATCACACCGTGGGGCGTTCATCCCCAGCTTCCGGTTCTTTTTGGGCCTTAGTTTACAGGTATACATGTGTTTTATTGTTTGATCTTTTGTGGTATGGCTGTTATATGGGTCTTTATATAGGGATTTTTTTCATGGATTTCCATGTTACTATGTGATAAAATCTTTGTAATGTGTTGCCCATATTTATCAGCCTGCCACTTTTATTATGGTTTACCTTGACATACTTGAGTTTAGCCAGTAAAGGGAGCTGGAGTACCAGGACTTTGGGCATTATCACGTCACACTGCTCTGAGGATTTGTGTGTTGCTGACGTGAGTTCACATTTTTAATAGTTTTTATTGTGTCTGTTTGTGTGATGAAATATTGTTCCAATAAAGTACATTATTTTTTCTGACTTTTCGCAAGCTTCTGTTCCTTTCATTGTACAATATTGTAATTTTTTGGCATGCTATGGTCTCTATACTTGTACATTGGGTAGTGCTGGTCCGTTTCCTCGTTTCAGATCAATGGATGCCAGCAGAGAAAAGACAAAATCAGTCTGGGACAGGGGCTGGAAATGTTTAGACAAAATCCAAGGTTCAAGCTAAAGTCACGGCAGGCAACAAACAAACAGAAAAAGCTAAGCAAAATGGAGAGGGAAAACAGTGCTCCCTAGTGCAAAGGATTATGCTTTGGAGAATATATCATGCATCCAACTAGGGTAGCTTCATCAGGTCTATTCCTGAAGCGCCTATAGTTTGACACGAAAAACATTGCCATTTCTTTCGATTTTTTTAATAAGAATTTTATTGTTATAGGTGTCATTTTCTTAAACCACAAAATGAACTTCATCCAGTGGATACAACTTTCAGATTGAGCTCTGCGCCTGCGCAAATTAACATCTACAAGTTTTTATGGGGTATAATCCAACCAGGATACACATCTTCGGATGACCATAATCTAGATACAGATCATCATCAATTTGTCGATTACCTTTTTTCATAAGATATATGACAGAGATATATTCCTTTATAAATTACTTTTGTGGTGTGGTCAACTTTTGATGGTTTAATTTCTTTTTTCCATTTAGAGACTCTCTCATCATGTAAGTCACCAAGTTATACCTCATACAGCCCCCCAGCCATCACTATATACAGCTCCTCCAGCAATCACTGTATACAGCCCCCAGCCTTTTATCTGAAAAGAGCTAGCTGTTGGTAGTGTAATTGGGATTGCAGTGTAATTTTGGCATTGGACACACTCGTTTAAACCAGTATTATCTTGATTTAACACTAAGCAATAAAGATCATACCAAGGAATTTGTTTGCCTCTGATCCGATGTCAAATGATTCAGCTTAGAGTTTTCCTTGTGAATGTCTAGATTGACAAATGAGTGAGATTTTTTCATAGGATGCATTCCTCCACTGCCTTTAAAGACAAAATAATGGGTAATATTAATTTGGTGCTGCTAATCCCTAGGCATTTTGACAGATTAACAGCATCAATATAACCAGTAACCAGCTGCTAGGCTAGGTTAGACCACTAGCCACCCCACAAACATTATACATTACACCCAAGGAATTGAGAACACTTATAAATAGAAGCTAAGGAACATGAGAAATTGGAGACACCTAAACTGACTTGTCCCATTGCTGCTAGAATTAAGAGCCAGGAATCTGGTAACATCAGTCCCACTCATCCTCTCTTTGTAAGAACTTTGTAAGAAAGATGAATTTCAGATTCCTGTTCCCTTATTCAATAGTATGTGTGCTACCAGAGTATCCTCTGAAGTGATCAGAGTGAATCAGAAATAATAGGGTTACTTCAGATATTATGGCTAAAAAGTATAGGGATACTGGTAGAAACACACTTTAGAATCATTTTATTCTAGGGAATACAGATACACGTTTTACCTTCACTATCCATGTCATCACTGTTGGTGAATACATCATCAAAACCATCATGTGTAAAGGAGTCATCTTTGCCCAACAAATCCTGCACGGAACATGAGTCTCCTGAGGATCTGCAACCATAGTGTTGGCTTTGATATCGAAAAACCATTCTTGCTAAAATTGGTCCCAAGTCTGCAAGTCAAGTGCAAATAAAGTATATTGTTTTATTACATTCAGGGGAGTTGGTAGGGAGGGCTTTTAAAATGTTTGGCCTTTTGAGTAAATTACCGTGTATACTCGTGTATAAGCCGAGGTTTTTCAGCACAAAAAATGTGCTGAAAAATGTCCCCTCGGCTTATACACGAGTCAATACAGGACTAAGTATATACTTATATACTTAAAAATTATTTAAAAAATAATAAACTTATATACTCACCCTCCGGTGGCCCCGACATGCAGCACTGCTCCCCCGATGTCTGCGCGGGTCCTCTTCTGGCTTCCGCACCCGTCTTCTGTCTTTTCTAACTTCACGCTGGGCGCCGCCATGGTTTTCTCCCAGGCGGCGCCTAGTATGATGTCAGCAGCGGCGCATCATATTAGGCGCCGTCCGGGGGAGAACAATGGCGGCGCCCAGCACGAAGTTAGAGAAGACAGAAGACGGGTGCGGAAGCCAGAGGAGGACCCGCGCAGACATCGGGGGAACAGCGCTGCACGTCGGGGCCACCGAAGGGTGAGTATATAAGTTTTTTTTTTTTTTTTAATGCTGGGCTGTGCTGTATACTACTGGGGGCAGTGCTGTATACTACTGGGGACTGGCTGTATACTACTGGGGGGTCTGTGACCAATGCATTTCCCACCCTCGGCTTATACTCGAGTCAATAGGTTTTCCCAGTTTTTGATGGTAAAATTAGGGGTCTCGGCTTATACTCGGGTCGGTTTATACTCGAGTATATACGGTACCTAGAAAGTGTCCTGAAGTTCATCACCATATTTTATGTTGTGTTAGGGTAAATACTAAATATATTATGTAAAATATATTCTTATTGATAATCACTCTTATTATTTATTATTATATTCTAGAAAAATAATTGTTTAACCCCCATCGGTCGGTCGGTCACTAAGGGTCATTAGGCTAGGCTAGACAGGTGGGACCCTGCTTAACAGTCCGGATCAGAACGTCAGGTCCTGCGGTCAATGTAGTGACCGTGAGATCTACATATCTGCAGAGGGAGGGGGCTCCCTCCCTCTCCTTATGGTACACCGTGATGTGATCGCGGGGTGCAGTCTTCAAATCAAAACAGCCGGGGACCTAATGAAAGTTCCTGGGTCTGCCTTCAGCACATGCCTCCTCGAGCAGCAGCCTGTCAGCCTATGCTGATGCATAGACTGACACTTCTAATGCACTGCAATAAATGGTTACTGCAGTGATCACTAGTTCATACGATAGTATTGAAAAACTTCCCAATCTATAAAAATGAAGAAACAGTTATTCCCGGCGGTGAACCCCGTAACGGAAAAATGTGCTCAAATGTACAAATAGACACTTTTTTGCCCTTTCCCAACACATAAAAAATGTAATACAAACTGATCTAAAGATCGCACTGTACCGAAAATGGTAGCAATAAAAACATCAGCCCATCCTGGAAAAAATGACTCCGTACTGCTATGTATGAAAAAGTCAGAATATGGTAAAATCAACAATCTTTTTGGGGTACAAAAAGTTTTAATTTTTGGTAAAATCTATTAACAACTAATAAAACCGATATATATTTGGAATCCCTGTGATCGTACCAAACCAAAGAATATATAAGAGTTGCTATTTGGGGTGCGAAAGACATAAAAACAGAGCCCACAAATGCGGTTTCTTGTCAATTTTACCGCATTTTGAATTGTATTTGCACTTCCCAGTATACGGCACGGAATAATAAATACCGTCACTAGGAAGTACAATTTGTTACACAGAAAACAAGCCCTCACACAGCTCTGTACACGGAAAAATTTAAAAAGTTATTGATTTTTGAAAGTAGGGAACGATAAACAAAAAAGTAAAATGGAAAAAGCCATCAGTGAAAAGGGGTCAAAATTCCCCCTATACCACATGATAAAAAGTTTACAAATTCTTTGAGATAAGGGTTTGTGGTACCTGAGGCCACGTTCACACGTGGCATTTTGGATGCGTTTGGAAATGCAATCCAAAGGCATATTTTGGTAATATTGTGTTTCCAACACGTTAACTGAACGTGAATGAAATGTAATCTTACCTCAACATGAGATCACAGGTGAAGCCTTTGCCTAAGTGTAAACGTGTCTCCAGGGGCTCTACAAACATGTCATGGCACCTGAAAACTCATCCTGCCCTGCAAAAGCTTAATGGCTCCTTCCCTTCTGCACTTCGCCATGTGCCCTGACAGTGGGTTACATCCACATATGGGGTGCCCTCTTACTCGGAAAAAAACTGCACAATAGATTTTTGGATGCATTTTCTACTTTTATTCAGTTAATGCGAGTAAATTTTGCAGCAAAATAAATGTACTAATAATAAATATTAATGAATTCCAAATCGACCTCCATTTTGTTTGGATTTCTGCAACATACATAAAGGGCTAACAGGTTTCCTACCTGCTATTTTGAATAGTTTGAGGGGGTGATTTATATTAACAGAACTTACAAAATGAAATGGTCCCTAAAATTATTTATTCTAAAATTTTCTTAAAAATTTGAAAGAATGCTATTTGATTTCTGATATTTCTAGTGTTGTAATAAAACAAAAGAACGCCAACACAAAACTGAGATATGGTAAAAGTTAGCTAGTAACTAAAAGAAAGAAAATACAGGCAAGAAACATACCTTTGCTTCCTTCATGATCTATTGGAGGATTTTTAAGTAAATTCTGTTTTTCTGAAAAAAGTGGATTAAGCCATGATGGTTGTATTTTTCCCAAATGAAAGCCTCCCAGGCAAATGCTATTATTTGCTGCATCTAAGCCAAGTTTTTTTAAGAGTAAGCTGATGATCTCATTATTTCCATTCTTAATGCTCACTCCAAGGGCTTTCCGGGAATCCTGTTCATGAACTCCATGATTTAACAATAGCTCCACCAGCTTAGTGTTGGTTCCCTTCTCACAAACCTTTTCAAAGATAAATTTAAGTGAGGTGTAAAAAAAAATTACATTTTAAAATCACTATTAAATGCTTACAGGAAATAATAAGAACCTGATCGATTGCAAGTTATTTCCTATCCACAAGATAGGGTTTTAACAATGTGATTTGCAAGGCTCCAACTGCTGGGGGCCCCCCTGATCCCAAGAATAGGGGCCATTTGCTCACTTATGGGTAGAGCAGCAGGACATATGCTCATTCAATTCTATGGGAGCGGTTGGAGATTGCATAGCAGTCTGCCATCTCTGCGCTCCCATTCACTGTGAAGCGGTGCTTTGTAATTTCTCATACTCCCATAGAACTGAATTAGTGAGAACAGTGCCCCTGTTCTTCAGATTGTTGGGGCTCCAGTTCTTGTCATTACACACTTTATCAGGTTCCTTTATCTCTGAGCTATCAGTGGTCCCTGGAACACAAGTCTTATTTATACAAACTGCTTGAATAAGAAAGAAAAGCAGGTTAAAATAGGACACAGGAACATTTTTTTTCTTTCATAAAGTTCTAATTTTTTCTTTTATCATTTGCACTTTATACTTCATACTTTAATGTAATCTTTAATCAGAGTCTGAAACCAGAAATCAGATGCTTGAAATGTGAGCAGAATTTTCTGCTTAAATGATTATTTTACAATAGCCTGCTTAAAGGGGTTGTCCAAAAATTTGATATGGTTTGTGTAAGGAAAAGTTATACAATTTTCCAATATACTTTCTGTATCAATTCCTCCTGTTTGCTGTCATTCTATAGAAAGCTTCTATGCTTACTTCTAGTGGAAAGAAATCTGTCCATGGTCAGGTGATGGACATGCATCAAAGAGATTAATCAGAGCTGTGTGATAATAATGGCTTGCACACGTGCATGTCCAGCACCTGACCATAGACTGAGTTCTATCCAGCAGAAATAATCATAGAAGCTTTCTATAGCAGGACAGCAACCAAAGATCTAGAAAATTGAGGAACTGCTAGTGTATTGGAAAAATTAATAGCTTTTCCTTACACAAACCATATCTGCAGTATATATTACTGTAACTTTGTTCCTTTGCTCCCATGTTTAGAGTATTTGATGACTCAGCAGTGTATATACGCCAGGAAAATAAGTAATCCAGCTTTTGGAATTATAATTTAAGGAAATCTTCCATGGGCAAACTACTTTTTCAAGTAGTTCCCAATGCAGATTTCCCATGGCTGCATCCCGTTTTTGCCCAATGCAGAGATGCAGCTGCTGCTAAAATAAACTTTATTCTATCTTCCTACTGCCAAGGTGCTGGGGAATGGTTTGCTCTCCCCTCCTTTCGCCTCCATAGAGGTACGAGGCAGAAGTGTCCCCTTTAACCGCTCCTGTTCGCAATTTCAATGCAAAGCCATCTGGATTTGCCTCCTGCCGTTCTTCAGGGGGTATGTGTGGGAACACCGGAGAATAGAATTAGCCTTTATGCCGATGATGCAGTGTTATACATGGCCAACCACATGCTGCTACTCTTCCTAGGGCCATCTCAATTATAAATAAGTTTGGCCTCCTCATTAATTGGGATAAGTCTTTTCTTATGCCACGTCCAAGGGAGGGCTATGGGTGGGGCTCTTAGTTCTGTGGCCTACAAATAGTGGAAGGATTTCAATACCTGGGAGTACATATTGTACAGGACATTTCTTGCTCCTCTTCCCTCAATATTGCCCCTTTAGTGACTTATCTCAAAGATAAGGTAAATACTTGGAAGCCTCACAAAATTAAGTCAAATTGACTAAAAAATTTTTAATGTTATGGCATTTGGAAGGTGGCAATGCAAAAGGTTTTCCTTTTTTTTTCTTTTTAAATTTGGTATCGCTGTATGCATTTATTATGTTATTTAGGTTCAACAATGAAGGCAGAAATGTTTTATTACAAAAACAAACAATGTCAGATTTGTGTTCTTTTTTAATTATGCTGCACAGATAGGGATAATAAAAGTTCACCAGAAGGATACATGAAAGCCAAAATGCTATTCTGCTATTAAAAACTACATTTTGTCCCAATAAAACCCCTTATTGCTACAGAAAAATAAACATTTTGTTAATAAGATGAATGGGAGGAACAAGGAGAAGATAGGAGATGATGATGAGAGGACAAAACTAAAGTGTACCTGAACAATTAAAGATGTATGCTTGGTTTTCTTATTAACATCTGCGCCGAGCAACAGCAAAGCTTCCACTATAACCATTTGATTTCCTGCACACGCCTTCGCCAGCAATTTGTTTTTTAAATCATCTTCCAAGGTCATTTCAGCAAAACAACGATAACATAATACCTGCAACTAGAACATAGACAGCCATATTAAGACAGTTTCAGTAGAAAGAAATTCCCAATGATCCCTTGAATAAACAGAGTTGTGGGATGGGCATGTGCCATACGGTATATAGAAGTCGATTACAGCTATCTCTGGCATGGAGAATGAGTGGTGCACCCTTCACAAAAAAAGGGACTGGGCTGCACATCATTTTGAAGACAGAGGGTCACATGATTGGTTTTATCCACATCAGTTCTCATATGAATGCATTTCACAGAAAGAAAAAGTTGCACACATAAACATAAATCATCTAACAAAAACTAGGACAATCTTTAAGGGTCAAGTTAAATACATAGATCTAATCTAGAATTACCTTCTCGTGCCGTTTGTTTGCTAAGCACATTGATATTTGGTAAAAAAGGACAGTGTCAAAATCTTGCAATTCTAAAAGCTTCGCAAATGTGTGTGACAACTTCATCAGTGTTAATGCAGTCCGAAATCCCTGAAAAGGTAAAAAAAATTGCCACTGTAATTTCGTTTTTAACTTGTTTATTGAACAAGAAAATAAGGTACATACAGGTGTCACAAAGCATGTAAAGTACATACAAATTACATTACATGTGCCGTATACAGAAAAAACTTTGTACACACAAAAGCCGTGCACTAGAGAAAGAAAATTCAACCTAGCACATACACAAAAGTTCATCTCCTTTTCCCAAGGCCTCGCAACATATCAAGTATAGTGGGCTAGATCCAGTATTTTTAACAAAACGCAGTTTACCTAACGGCATCAAGCGAGAATGACAAAGCCAAAGCAAAGCGAGTCAAGGCGGAGTCGAACCACCTACCCCAAACCTTTCTCAGGGTGATGTCTATGAAGGAAGATCACCCTTTCATATGAAACAACACCATTAACTAGGGACTTCCATTGAGAGCACCTAGGGCAGTGATGGCAAACCTTTCAGAGACCGAGTGCCCAAACTTCAACACAGACCCGCTTATTTATCGCAAAGTGCCAACACAGAAATTTAATGTGTGATTTATACTCCCTTCTCTGTCACAGTTTTCATTGATACCAGCACCTGAGGACACCAATAAAGCAGAAAATAGTCCCAGGTACAGCTGTCACTTTAAAATACCTCTTTGCACAGCAAGTCCTGGGCTGTCTGGGACTGCAGTAAGATACCTGGAGTCCTCTCTGGTGATGGCCTGGGTGCCCACAGAGAGGGATCTGAGTGCCACCTCTGCCACCAGTGCCATAGGTTAGCCATCACTGACCTAGGGGGTCGTGGGTCCATCCACCTAAGTGCCACCGCCATACCGGCCATAAACAGCACCTCATGGAGAAAAATCCTTGTGTGATGTGTTCAAAGTTCCTCATTCAAATATCCAAATAAACAGACTTCGGGTGAGAAATCATCCGGGGACTCCAATATATCAGAAAATGGGGCAGATTTACTTACCCGGTCCATTCGCAATCCAGCGGCGCGTTCTCTGTGGTGGATTCGGGTCTGGCCGGGATTCATTAAGGTAGTTCCTCCGACGTCCACCAGGTGGCGCTGCTGCGCTGAAGAGCATCGGAACGCACTCAAGTTCACCGGCCTATTCCTAGTGAAGGCAAGTGCAAGCTCCGCAACATTTATTTATTTTTTTTAAATGCGGCGGTTTTTTCCGAATCCGTCGGGTTTCCGTTCGTCCACGCCCCCGATTTCCGTCGAGTGCATGCCAGCGCCAATGCGCCACAATCCGATCACGTGCGGCAAAATCTCTGGGCAATTCAGGGAGAATCGGCGCAAATTGGAAATATTCGGGTAACACGTTGGGAAAACGCGAATCGGCCCTTAGTAAATGACCCCCAATGTGTCAATCACCTCTTTCCAAAACATTTGGAGATGTGGGCAGGCTGCTACTGCTTGATTCAGGACCGTACAATCCCCTATCCCAGAGATACCCTATCAAGGTATCTCAGCTTATACTTAGGTTGGTTTATATTCGAGTATATACAGTAAGTTAAATAACCAGTAAGAAAAATTCAAGTAATACAGGATTGTAGGGTACACTTCGCTATTTTAAAACCAAATTATATTAAAAGGTATGGCAGATATGCTGCAAATAGTGAGATATAAAACTTACCTCCTCTTGTATCCTGGCAACATCATTATACCGTTGTAATGTGGACACCAAATGAGTTGATAATAGGTGCATTGTTTCAATGCATAGGTTCTTTCTTGTTATTAGAAAGGACAAGAGAGAGATGCCAAAGTATTGAATTTCTAAATAAAAATAACCAGAAAGGCTTATATTATTTTTTGTATCACACAATAGAAGTACATAGAAGAGTTTAGATGATAGACTTGAGGGTCAAACCTGATAGGGGATGTCCACTTTCAGCAAATAATTCATACTGCTTGTGTATTGAAAAGTTATACCATTTTTCAATATACTTTCTGGAACCCACACGGTTTTCTAGATTTCTGCTTGCTGACATTCAATAAGAATGTTCATTGTTTACTTCCTGTGGTTAAAACCGGTCCATGGACATGTGATGTCTCACAGGTGCACAGCTCACTATTATCACAGACAGTAATAAAAGCTGTGTGTTATAACGACCTGTGCTCCTGTGTGACATTATATGGCCTATAAAAACTATAAATTGATACAGAAGGTATATTGGAAAATGACATCAATTCTTTGCTAAAAGTGGACAACCTCTTTAACCCCTTAAGGACCAGGCCCTTTTTCGTTTTTGCGTCTTTATTTTTCACACCCCACCTTCAAAAATCTATAACTTTTTTATTTTTCCATGTAGAGAGCTGTGTGATGGCTTGTTTTCTGCGTAACAAATTGCACTTCATAGTGATGGCATTTAATTGTCTATGCCATATACTGGGAAGCTGGAAAAAAATTCTGAATGCAGTGAAAATGGTGAAAAAACGCATTTGCGCCGTTTTCTTGCGGGCGTAGATGTTACGTCTTTCACTGTGCGCTCCAAATGACATGTCTAATTTATTCATTGGGTCAATACGATCACATGGATACCAAATTTGTATAGGTTGTATAATGTTTTCATACATTTACAAAAATTAAAACCTCCTGTACAAAAAAAAAATTCTTCATTTTGCCGTCTTCTTGCGCTAATAACTTTTTCATACTTTGGTGTATGGAGCTGTGGGTGGTGTCATTTTTTGCGACTTTTGATGACGTTTTTAATGCTTTTATTTTTAGAATTGTACGACCTTTTGATCACTTTTTATTTATTTTTTTATATTTTTCAAAATGGCAAAAAAATGTCATTTGCGACTTTGGGCACTATTTTCCGTTACGGGGTTAAACGCAGTAAAAAAACATTCTTATATTTTGATAGATCGGGCATTTTCGGACACGCTGATACCTAATGTGTTTATGATTTTTACTGTTTATTTATATTTATATCAGTTCTAGGGAAAGGGGGGTGATTTGAATTTTTAGGTTTTTTTAATATCATTTTTTATTTTTAATTTTTTTTATAAAATTTTTTTTACTATTTTTCAGACTCCCTAGGGTACTTTAACCCTAGGTTGTCTGATTGATCCTACCATATACTGCCATACTACAGTATGGCAGTATATAGGGATTTTGCACACCATCTATTACAATGTGCAGATCGCACATTGTAATAGATGGCCTAAAACATGATAGCCTCGGATCACTGTGTGATCCGAGGCTGTCATGGCAACGGATCGCCGCTCCCCGATGACGTCACGGGGAGCGGCGATCGGAGCCAAGATGGCGGCGCCCACGCGCCGCCGGCTCGTTAATGCCGCCGGCAGCTTTGCCGGCGGCAATGAAAGGGTTAACACCCGCGATCGGTACAAGCACCGATCGCGGGTGTTAGCGACGGGTGCTTGCTTCATTGTGAAGCAAGCACCCGGCGTGTATGAAGAGGGCTCAGCCCGTGAACCCTCTTCATACTACCCCATGCGCAATAAAACGTACAGGTACGTCTTATTGCGCTATGGGGTTAATCGGCAAAAAGGTAAGTATAGAAGTCAGGCAACTGTCTCTAATACCCAGTCTACACGCATTTAATTATATGGCGAAATACAAGACACAAAGGATTAAGAAACTGGAGACTATACATATATAGACAGAAGCAGCATAAAGTACTGTAGATTTTGCATTTAGATGCAGTATGGCCCAAAAAAGGGTAAATGTTTTTTTGTTTGCGTCTGTAGTAACAAGGATTTGTAAAATGGTCACATGGCTTTCTACAGGTATTTTACCGAGAAAACACTTCACTCTTGGCATGCCATGATTAAGAATGCCTAGAGTTTTCGAAATGCATTGGCTGGACTACACCGCACTTACTGGAATTATAAAGTCAAGATCATGCTTTAAACCTGTAATGTGCAGTTTGCGCCAGATTATCAAATTGTGGTGCATGCTGATTATAATAATATTATAATAATATAATAATAACAACCCAATTTCCACTACAATACTAGTTTAGTAAAAAAATTAACATCATGCATCACCTTCATTTCCAGGATACATCTGGATGCTATGCAGAATAGTATCAAAAGCTCCCTGTTCCGATAGCAACTCTAAGGACCCTGAACATTCTGACAGTGTGTTCACTAATTTAAGGCCACATTCTTGTATACTGGGATTGGAAATGAACTGCAAAAAAGATAAAATACAGGAAAGTTATTTATGTTTTGAATTAATTTTAACTTATACACTAGAGCTACATGGGCAAAACCGACTGAAAAACGGACGTTAAAGGAAATTAACCACTGAATAAACAACAAAAAAAACCCTCATCTTGATCCCGGCGCTGTACAGCGCTAGTCTTCACACGCCAGGATCACCTTGAAAAGAAAGCTATAATTATCAGGCCGAAGCGAGGGAACATGTTTGGCGCTCTGGGCTGCTAATAATGCTCATCCCCACACCTCCCTTTCCCATGCTGGGTGATGTCACTTGAGAGACATTAAAGGGGTATTCTCGTCTGGGCATTCACATTCTGTTTCTGCCATACATAAACATTTTTTCAATTAGATGTTATTTTACAAAAATTTACCTGTATGAAGATAATTTCTCAAAAATGTAGTCATATGGTCCCTTAGAAACAAGACTGACTCCTTGGATACGGCCACCTGTGCTGGAGGGATTGCACAAAGAAACAAAAGGTTTTTGAATATGAAATGTCCGGGAGTTACTGCAGGTCCCACAGCCGTCCTGTGGTAATGATTGCTGAAGCCAGGAGGTCAGGCAGAGCTCAATAGCGCATGTCTGGCCATTGCTGGCAAAATGTGAGGTGGTCATATCCGAGGAAGCTATCTCGTTTCTAAGGGTCAAATTGACTACATTTATGAGAAATTATCTTCACACAGGAACATTTTTTTTAAATAACATCCAATTGAAGAAATGTTTACAATTCATTTAATTCATTTCATATATGTAAATGCCCAGATGGGAATACCCCTTTAATTCACTCCATGCTGCTAATTGTAGCTTTTTTTAGGTGATCCTGGCGTGTCAAGACTAGCGACGGACAGCTCCAGGTTCAAGATGAAGAGCAGTGCAGGTGAGCAGTTTTAGGGTTCTTTTTGTTTTTTGAGTGGTTGATTTCCTTCAATGTTTATTTTTTAATGGCCAATTTTTTTTTATTCAGGCACCCCAAGGCGTCCTAACAACAAATAACATACAACATCAAAAGTAATAAAAAATCTAAAATAACTAATAAAAAACTGATACAAAAAGTGTTTATCATGATTATACATATATGTACACTTTGCATTTTTTAGATGTCAAAATAAATAAGTAAGGGTACAGAGGTTGTCAAAACCATCAATTTGTTGCAAACCGCTCACATTGAGGACCTATCCTCTACATGGGCAAACCCCCCATTGTAGTATACAGCCAGCAGATGTAATATGATCTAACAGAAGGCTCAGCATTGACCAAACAGCAAAAAGAACAGTTCCTAAATTAATGCTGTATAATTTTTGGTACTCAATGATTGTATTGGATTTATTGAATTTACTGAATTATAGCCGCATTTAGCAGTTAATAAAACAAGTTTCAATGCCCATACCTTATTAAGGGCTTGCAAGATGAACTTGTGAATTCCTTCAAATAAGTACTGGTTTCTGATCACTTTGCGTGGAAGATTTAGGAATGAATTCTCTTCAGCTTTCACAGCATCATTTTGCAGATCACATGTAGGGTCTGAAAATCAAAATATGATAAGATGACGTGAAGATTTGAAAAATATCCATTTTTTCTACACAAATTCTTGTTAAGGTTGTTAACAGCACAACAGTGATTTCTTACAAACACTGAAATTTGTTGCAGTTTTACAATTATAAAATGCATAATAATTTCACATTGCAGTCTTCTACTTCCAGTAACATCCTCTATATAGCTTTCAGTAACTGGGGACAGCTGGCAACAGATTATGACAGTAGGGTCTTGGTATTCGGTCCCCACCATTCTGATACCAATAGCATATTCTGAAAATACAGCACAGTATGCAAATTTCCGTAGGGGACTGGATTCGGAGCTGCCATGTAAGGAACAGTGGTAGCGAGCTCCCACAAACGAGTTCCCTCAGACCTGCTACATACCGCTCATAGCAGATAATTTGGGTCTGAATACCCCCAGCGAACATCCCTGTTCCTGGCACATAAAATGGTACATGAAGTACTAACAAGCAGGGCGCACCAGCGGGAGAGATTTAACTTGAGGAGACAGGAGAGAGCAGGATGGCAGTGGTACCAGAGTCCTTTTCTGAGTGTGCTGCACCGGAGCAGAGTGGCTCAGAGGTGACGGAGAATACACCAGCCCCTTCTATTTTGGCTAAACTGGACTTGTTTAATATTGATTTTCAGGAGCTGGCAGTGGCAAAGCATTTAGGGGTTAGGTTCCCCAAATAACGTATAGCAGTACACTTGAAACGCATACACCCTGATATTGTTCTGCTTTAGGAGTTGCACCTCCAGACAGATGTTTAGAGAGGATGAAAAGCCTGTGGGTGGGTGAGGTATTTGGATCGGCAGTGGGAAATGCTAGTGCAGAATTGTTAACCCTGGTGCATAACAGTTCTCCAATACAGGTAATATCCAATGACACAGAAACAGGGCAGAATATCTAAGTTGGCCTTTTCATATCTAGGAGAAATGTGGGATCTGTATAATGTTTATGGCCCAAATTGTAACTCTTAGCCTTTCTTTACACTGCTGGAATTTGATGTCCTTAGATCCCCATCAACTTGATCTTAGGAAGAGATTGAAATTTGGTCAATGATGTAAATGAGGATAAATGTACATCACAACCTCGATCTTAAGCTTGTAGGCCTGGAGACTGAGCTTTGTTTTCTTTCCTGGAGCAACTAATTTAAAAGATTCCTGGTAATTGTTTCATCTGGAAGACAGACAATTCTCACATTTTCCTATGCATGTGGAAAATGGATTAGGATTAATTATATCCTCTCCTATAGGGAGGCGAGGAGCATGATGCTCAGGCAGGAAGTGCCTGTGTCTGAGCTGGTGTTTTAATGTAAAGGGCAGGAGGCAGAAAGCACAGCAGTGTGCAGACTAGAGATGCTATTCAAGTAAAGAATCCGACCATGGTCAGAAGATTTACGGTCAGGATTTAGAGAAAGGACTGGCGACACCCTGAAACTTGGTAGAATTACTACATACAAAATGATCTGTAAAATGGGCTATTAAATCCCCCATACTGCTGGGAGATACTGTCACAGCTTGGAAACAGATAAGAAAGTTATATGGCCTTCTGTTCAAGTCAAAGTGCATGCCATTAGTTGGTAACCATTAATCATTGTGGCATATTTTAGGAACTTTGGGGATAGATTGGAGGGAAAAGCACGGTTTAATGGCTCAAAATGCCTTTAAAAATAGTTAGCATTATTCCAAATTCTATCCTTTTGTAAAAAAAAAAAAGTGTAATTGATATTAGGAAGCAGTTATTTGATCAGGTTTTTGAGGACATTATTTCAATTGCATCAGAAACCAGGTCCCAGATCTCTCCAAAATGTCATGGGGATGGTCAATGAATGGACAGATTATTATAAATGAAAAATGCCGGGAAACATATTTCAAGTTGTTGTACTGGGCGATTTATGGGTTAAATATACCATTGTCTAGATTGCAGCATGGAATCTAGGCTTGTCCAAACATCCAACATCCCTCAGGGAATATTATTCCCAAAAGTAGTCTTATTGGTGGCAAAGAGATGCATCCTATCAAACTGGTTACAAACGTCGCCCCCGCTCTATAAGAATTAATAGGCCAGTTAAAAGCTCTAATGAATACAGATAGATTAGACACTGCAAGACAAAAGAAAAGTGCAGAAAAAGCAACTGGAAAATATTTATTGAGGCTTATCGAAGTTTGTTTATATATCTTTACTTGATGTTCAGCTAATTTAGACATTTGGGGGAGGGGGATTTTGAGTTTTTCATTCAATCTAGTCCAAATTCGGATTGGCACCTTTCTTTCAGTGGAATGGCCCACTTAAATAAATATATATGTATATAATGTCCCTCTGTCATATTCCATTCCCCTGGGAAAGAACACAGCTGCTTTCTTACTCAGGATGTGGTGAGGGCAATCTCACATATCTGTATCCTTGGACAACAGGATGTCCACTCCCTTTTACTATGGGAATATCACTCAAACTCTCCAGGGACGGTTATTTAGAGACACTTCACACCTCTATGCCAGGATGGGAATGCAGGATCTCTGTTATTCCTACCTGAGGGGGGCTGGATGGGTGACTAAATACACACCCTGTATTGGAAATACAGGATAGGAAGGGTTCTACATCTGTTGTCCACCATCTTGGGGGAAGGGACAGAGGAGAGACTTATAAGGGGATGATAGTGGAGGATAGGGGAAGAAATCTTCCATGGAGACCAGCTAGGAAAGGAAGAAGAAATGTTCCCTGAATACCAGCTAGGAGGGAGAAGGAATCTGCCCTGATTACCAACGAGGAAGGAGAAGGAGTTAGGAGGATCACCCCGCAGACTATATCACCTTCCCGGACTGGGCTGAGTACCTGTATTCTGTACCCCGGCTCCCCTGTTCTCTATCTCTGTACCCCGGCTCCCCTGTTCTTTATCTCTGTACCCCGGCTCCCCTGTTCTCTATCTCTGTACCCCGGCTCCCCTGTTTACCTATCCATCTATTAACCTACCTCTATACCCCTGCTTTCCTGTTAATCTCCCTGTCCCCCTTCGTTCTCTGTAATAATAGGGATAGTTAGGTGTAAAGATCATTCTATGTGTGTGCGAGTTGTTTATATGCATTGTTGTGGGTTGGATTCTGTGGGTTTGTGGGTATTGTGATTAACATTGTATACTTCTAGTGTGTTAATAAATATTATTGGTATTAACCCTGAGTGTGGTAAATTATAGTGTACAACACAGAGACTAGAAACAGAAGATATAGAACATAGTAAACGGTACAACGAGGAAGGAAGTGATATTAATCGTTATATTGCATAACAATTTATAGAACTACCGGAATCCTATTACAATCGCTTTATTGTATCATAAATTCTGTGTATTGTGAAATTTTATATAATCAATACAAAAGGTTTTTAAAAAAAACTGACAAAGGAATCGGGAAACCCTTGTAGGTGCTTATTTGAGGCATTTGTGAGAATAGTGAATATACTGAAAACAATGCAACATGATAAATCTAGCTAGATGCATATAATCACTTACCATCACACAAAATCTGCACCATTACACGCAAAGCTTCCAGCTGGACCCCAGGTACCTTTCTGTGCTTCTTCATGGCATTTAACAAACTTGTCATGGTCACAGTCAATAAATCCAAATTAAAAGAGCTAAAAAGGGATAAAACAAGAATGTATTTGCTGATTAACTGATTTGCATAAATATGACACTATACAGTATAAGGAAATAAGAACAATTACTGATGAAAACAGCCTCGGTACAGTTAAAGATACTAAAATGTAGCAATAAAAGATATACTTGTGAGGTCTGTCCATACACTGAATAGTGTGTAATATGGTCAAAACCAAAACAACCACTGCCCTGCTAAAGAAACTTTCAGGGTTCCGGACTAGCCAAGCAGGCTTCAAAACAGAAACCCTACTGAGCATCTACGGGCCATCACCAAACAGTATGTGAAGAAGTGCAAGGTTTCTAACCTCTACCAGTTCCATGATGAAGTGGAATTGACAGATTGACAGCTCTTAGTGAACTCCATGCCCAAGGCAATGCAATCGGAGCTTCACTTGTTCAGGTTTAAATAGTAAATACTCAATATATAAACAGACTAAAAATGTTAAAACATTAAAATAAACTAAAAAATAAATATATACACACACAAACACAAAAACCCCCCACAAATTTGGTATTGCTGCGTATGTAACAATCTGCATAATAAATTGTTATTGACCCGCATGATAAACAGCGTAAAAATAAATAAATAATAATAATAAAATTAATTATTTCCATTTCCTAAACCAACAAAGAAATTATTAAACTAATTTGAAGTAAAGGCTTTCCCCTACTTAAGAACACCTGACTTACTGACTATCCCTTTTACTCTACTTTAGCCCTAGGCTACAATGATCAGCTGTAACAGTTATCAAAGGTGTCTGCAATTAAGCTTTATTGTTACTCCTCATTCTTATAACAGTCCAACATTTTTAAAATCCAGTTGTCACAGAGACCAAAAAAAAATTGGCTGGGGTTACAATTATAAGATATACAGTTCTGACTTACATACAAATTCAACTTAAGAACAAACCTGCCTGTGCAATATGTCACAAGAAAACAAATTTCAAAATTCCTTGGATATGTTCCAAAGTGTTCCATAGCTATAGGCAAATTTGAAAAATGGAGCTGTGTCCTTGAGGCCAAAATAGGCTGTCCTGAAAGGGTTAAAGGGGTTTGCCCATGAAAGGAAGATCTCAAATTTGAATCTCCTAGTGATGTTTACACAAAGCTAATGTTTAAAGAGAACCCGTCATGCAAAATAACCCCCCTAAACTAAATATATTTTCATAAACTGCCATTAGAGATCATTGCCTCTATCCCTTCATTGTCCCTCTACATGCCTGTAAACCTAAGCAATGAGGTCCTAAAGCTGTATGCAAATGACCTGTGAAATGTCCAATGAAGCATTTGCATATTCAAGCTGTCCACCTTATTCATGAGTGGGAGGCACAGCCACACCCCCAGTGCATGACTGACAGCCTGTATAATGATGTGAGGCTGTATAATGATGTGCTTCCTGGTGCTGGTGGCCACACCCCCTGCAGCCTGTGTGTGCATGTGTGTGTGTTTAGGAGAGATACAGCAGCTCCAGACAACCATGTTACAGCAGAACATGTCAGATTCATGTGTAGCTGATGTCTGTGTCTCTCACCTGTATATTAGGAGGATGCAGCATGTCAGCAGATGCAGCACACACACTAGCAATACTTTACTATACATTACACACAGACATGAGCAGGGGGAGGAGAGGGGAGGGGTAACAGGGATGACATCACTGCCTCTGACCATGTGACCAGCCTCATTTACATGATAAAAAATATGTGATTTTACAATGAATAATGTATGAAATAACTAGATAAAGGCTGGGATGGATCCTTGTGAGCTGCTCCAACAGGTAGTGGTGACAGGACAAGTGACACAGACCTGATGACAGGTGTCCTTTAACCTCCTTACCTTACAATTTCACTCAGTTTTATTGTTGCTTTAGCTCCTATAATTCAGTTATGGTCAGTGTAAAATTCTAGTGTGTGGGCGGGACTCTCTAAGCAGACTTGCTTATGATCCCTCTATTGTTGTGTGAGTTGCTGTGTGCTGACAATGCGCTTAGATTATGAGGGCCCGGTTTAATCTACACTTTTATTTAGCTTCTGTACATTCTAGTAGTATCTAGTAGATCAGAAATCATGAGTCATGAGAGATGATGAGATCCATAAGACGGATAGAACACACAATGACACAGTCAGCTCTGCTACATCTCAGCTATAACACACAGCGTCTCCATTCCTGGATAAAGACCTTATCTCATCTGTAGCTTGTAAAGTAAACTCTGAACACTGCTGGCTGACAGGAAGTGTCTGTGTGTGAGTTGGTCTTGTAATGGATGGGGAGGGGCAGAGCGCACACTGAATCATGCAGACAGCAGAAGCTATTCATGACAACAATCTGCCTTGACCAACCATAGTCAGAAGATTTACGGTCAGATCCAAGGGAAACCAAAATTGTATACACCAGGACTGATAGAGGCAACTTGAAATTAAGTCTGTGAAATGCTGTATTTTTGTTAACATTGGTGAATTAGAGAATGTGTTATTTTGTTATCCTGAGTATATTTAATAATATTGTCTAGGTGGGAATACCCCTGTTAGGTTTACAAATGCACAGAGAGAAAAAAAAACCTTTGGGGACATGTTCTGTGATCTGACAAAACTAAAATTCAACTCTATGGCCATAATGACCATTTATAAGTTTGGGGGAATAAGGGGGAAGACACCTCAATACATCAGCCAGGAACTTTTAACCTTTGCAGCAAATAGGTCTTCCAAATTGACAATGACCCAAAGCAAACTGAGAAACTGGTAACAAAACGGCTTCAGCATAACAAAGTCAATGAAGGAGATCAGAAGTGTCTGAAGTAAAACCGTTCTAGTTGCCAATGTAAAGCAATCAAAACTCAGCTTTAATTTTATAAACTGCTGTGGGAAAATGAAAGCCAAGCCCTGATTTGTTTCCATGGGCTCAGACATTTCTGATAAATTTCCCCCAATCCTCTGGAGTGGGCATCACAAAGCCTGGACCTCAATCCTATTGAAAATTAATGGCAAAGCTTAAAAGGCAAGTGCAAGCAAAGAGGCTTACAAACATGGCTCAGTTTTACATATTCTGTCAGAATGAAAGGGCCTAGCAAATATTGTGAGAATCTTTTGGAAAGATATCCAAAACGTTTGATCCAAGCGTACAGTTTAAGGGCAATGGTATCACATACTAAAGAATTGTATGTAAACTTTTGACTTTGTAGAAAGTCATAAAAATGTCTTTAAAATTCTCTCATTATTCCAGCATTTGGCAAATATAAATTTTGGTAATGCTAACTGACCTAAAACAGGAAAAGTTTATTCTTATTTCATGTTAGATAGTGAGAAAAACATGCAAAAGTTTTTTCTATACAGTGTATGTAAAGATATGGTTTCAACTGTATTTCTGCGAAGCTCTTCTATTGTTAGAAGCTTACCTTCCATTAAAAAGATGAAGAAGGACTCGGCAGGCACTTTCTGCTGCTTCTGGAGAGTCAAGATGTCCCTTCATTATCTCAAGCACATTGATATGAACACCTTTCTCCAATAAAATCTGTCTAATCACCCCTGTAAATAAAGGCAAGAGTTAAGTTTAAGGGAAATTTTGGAAAATATCTACAATGTGGTGCATTTTTAACACTTCACATTTTGACTCCAAAAATATTTTGCTTAAAGGGGTATTCCGGGAATATGAACGTCTGACACAAAAACCCATGATGCTATAAATACATGAATGTAACAAAACTCAATGTCATTAGTCACAAAATGGAGCTTAAGTAGTTTGATTTTATGATTCACAAAATTTTATGGCCTCTATAAAGTATGAGGAATTATGACCAAGATGGGCGCCACTGGAAAGTCCCTAGATGCTTTAGTTCTCAATTAACTCTTCCTACCTCTTATGCTCTGCTCCCAGTGATGATCTATTACATTTTCTTGCTCTGTTACCATAGTAAAGAGGTGTGTAACTGCCATCACCAAAACATTGGCCATTCTGGATGCACTGCAACCAACCGACTACAGCCAAAATAGTGATGATTAAATGACCTGCCCACCGCTGCACAGACTGATTAAAGGGCCAGTAGTATTTTAATTCTTTATTAAAGTGTATGTCAGCAACATTTTTCTGCTAAGGGAGCAAAATTTTAAATAACAACTTATTACATATTACTCACATAACATAAAGTTTAAAAAGGCATTCATATAAAAGAATTGCACGTTCGGTTCTGCTTACCCAACTCCAGAGTTTTGCCCATACGACTTCTTCCAGGGCTTGGAATTACATATTAGTATATATTTTAAGGACACATTTATATATGAATTATGCGGATTCCTGGAATACCCCTTAAACTATCAGCAAAGTACTGTGTGTTCCCAATGGATACACATTGCTGCTTTCAAAGTCTCTATCAACATTGACCTTTAGCATTGACCTTAACAGACATGACATTTTATATGTATCTTTGGAATATTAAATTATCACTATTGCATGAAATACCGTTGTCTTTACAACATCAAAAATTCAATCCACATTTACCATTGTGTCTAGAGAGAGTAGCTAAAGCAGTTGTGGTTGCTTGGAAAACCTCCTTGGAGGAAGAATGCATCAGCATGGACAACATCACCTCTCTGTGTACAGGGTACCTAAAATAATAGTGTACTATTAATTCTTAAACGTTAAACCAGTTTCTCTCTTATGAATTAATGTTCATTACTTACTGATTTTGTTCATCCCCAATTCTATTATGAAGCTCAGGTTGATACATAAGAAGATTATTTAGGGCCCAGCACGCAGCTTCCTAGAAATTAGAATGGTTAAAAAAAAAGGAATATTCTTTGTAAATGTTTTGCAACAAGGATTTTCTGCCTAGTTGTGCAAGCAAAACAAACAAAAGTAGCAGCATGTTTGCATGCAAAACAGGCTTCCAGCACACAAAGAATATCCACTGGGATCCATAAAAATGTAAGATGCTTTATTGGTTTCTACAAATTATCACAGATGGATAAAATGGATGAGAAACTAATCATCTGAAACTTATAATCAGCAGCATAGAGCATGGGGAACAAGATGTCCGGCACTCTGGGCTGCTAATTATGCAAGCCCCTCCACGTCCCTCACCCATGCTGAGATGAAGAAGGTGACGTCACACGAGAGGACATCACCTCCCTCTCCCACGCTCCCAGCATAACTTTTAATTAAACAAACAATATAAATTATTTGCTGAAAGTGGACAACCCCTGTAACCTCTTCACGCTCTGCACTGTACATGTACAGCACAGCGGTGTGGTGGCGATATGAAGAGGGCTCACGAGCTAAGCCCTCTTTATACAGAGGTGGGGTTTGCAGCCTACTGCAGAAAACACCCACCGCTAATACCCACTATCGGTGCTAGCACCGATCAGGAATTTATAAAAATAAAACAAGCTAAAAATTCTAATCATTTTCAATGTCCGAACCAATACTTTTACACCATTTCATACCACATAAAAATGTTATAAAAGGTTATCAAAAGGTCGCAGTCCTCAAAATGGTAGCAATGCAACAGCTCATTTGCAAAAAATGACACCCTACATAGCTCCATAGTACACCATAGGATGAAAAAGTTATTAGCAATAAATGTATTAAAACACAATAAAGCTTATATTAATTTGACCATGATCGTACCGAACCAAAGAATAAAGCAGAGGTGTTATTAGGAGTGCACAATTTCAATGCATTTGGATTTTTTTTCCAGCTTCCCAGTACACGGCGTGGTATAATAATGTCACTAAGAAGTAAAATTTCGCATAAAATAAGCCCTGACGCAGCTCTGTACACAGAAAAATGAAAAATTTATGGATTTTTGTAGTTGGAAAGCAAAAAACGAGCGACAAAAACCTGCATCCTTAACCCCTACTCGCACCACAACGTTATAGTATGTCCCTGCAGGAAGATACTTACCGCAAGGCGACGTGCTATAACGTACCGCTTCTGGCACTAGCTCACAAATGAAGCCGGCACCAGATCGCGAGTGTCAACCCCTTACACGCCACAGTCAAGCATTACCACGTTGTGTTAGGGTGTTCCCCCTAAGGATCGGATCCCCCGCGTCGATTACCGTGGGATTCGATCCTTTCCGGGCAGCCCCGAGGTCTGCCAAGTGCCCTGGGGCTGCCCGATGTTCTAAGCAGTCAGACCCCTTCCTGGTCTGACTGTAAACTGTCTGCGCATGTGTCTGCATGCTCAGACAGTTTACACTGCTCTACAAAGAATTAGTATTGTAGAACAGTGTATTGGACTTGAACCAGCAATCAGAGCATTGTTGGTTCAAGCTCAAGTTTGTAGAAGTAAAAAAAGTGAAAAACAATCACAGTTCAGCTTTCATTTCACCAGTGCTCATGAATATTTAAAAGGGGAACTGTGATTGGTTGCCATGGGCAACTAGAAATATTCTGACTTTCAGACAGCTTGATAAATCTGCCCCAATGTGCCACAAGAAAACAATCTAAAAGTCCCCTGGATGTCTCATAGCGTTCCAAAGCTATAACCACTTAGTGACACAGGGCAGATTTGAAAAATGGGGCCTCGTCCTAAAGGCCAAAATAAGCTGAGTCCCGAAGGGGTTAAGGGGTTAAGTGCCAGAATTAAGGGCCGATTTGTTTACCTGAACATCTGTATTCTTCTTATGAAGTTTTAAAGCTTTAAACGCAGCTTCAAACCAATACTGTTGTCCTCTATTATCATCTCCATCTTCAGAATCCTCTAAGTCTTTGTTTAGAAATATAGTTTCGGCTTTAAAAAGGAATTACAAGTCAGTGATCAATAATATAACTGAAACACATTATAAAATCATAGCACACTAGATTTATGTAAAAAAAAGATTTTTCATATTTTTTAGACTATAAGACACACCTTAATTTAAGACCCACCCCATATTTGTACATTACAAAAAAAATGCAAAACTATATTTCACACCAATAAAACTACATTTGCACACACACAGCTCTGATACATCAGATTTTCCTCCCCCACACAGACCATTAACTCTCAACCACTTATAATTATTAAATCCCCTACATACCCTCAGCCCCCTATCCCCACAGTTCACCATATATACACATAATATATGTACAGGCAGTCCCCGGGTTACATACAAGATAGGGTCTGGAGGTTTGTTCTTAAGTTGAATTTGTATGTAAGTCGAAACTGTATATTTTATAATGGAAGTTCTAGACAATTTTTTTTCTTTTGCCCCAGTGACATTTGGAGTTTCAAAATTTTTGGTGTAATTGGACCAAGAATTATCAATAAAGCTTCATTACAGACATCTTACAGCTGATCATTGCAGTCTGGGACTATAGTAAAGCATCCAGAGAGCTTCACCAGAGGTCACAGTGGGCAGAGGGGTCCGTCTGTAACTATGGGTTGTCTGTAAGTCGGGTGTCCTTAAGTAGGGGACCGCCTGTAGTTCAATAATAAATGTTCAAGTAAATCTAAAAGCTGAACCTTATTGGAGAAGATCTATAAATGCATTATCTTATGATTTCTCATGAAAGAAATAGAAAGAAAATACTGCGTCCATGTAAAATGTGTGTGTCCATACAAGTGTCTATGGGTGAGCATCCTAAAGAACAGTATCACGCAAGACTGGCTTTCCACCAGTTAGAACGATTTTTCATAACCCCTTTTGATGGACATTGAGCATTTTCATTTCGAGTGTAGCAAATACATCAACCTACAGTGTATTCACTTGACTTTACCCACCTGAATGAAACTTTAAACAATAATTTTGTATGGTTTATATGTATCGGCTGTACTATTTCACAG
The DNA here is from genome assembly GCF_040894005.1 of Engystomops pustulosus. Lineage (NCBI taxonomy): Eukaryota > Metazoa > Chordata > Amphibia > Anura > Leptodactylidae > Engystomops > Engystomops pustulosus. The sequence continues at coordinate 115,919,532 of NC_092414.1, read as the reverse complement.
CATATCAGGGAAAGAAAGAGGATAGATAGAAGTAACCACTTACTAAGAAGAGCCAGACATGCCAGAGCAGTGGCTTGAAGTTTTGAATTGGAAGAAAAGTTCATCAGTGCGTTAATAATAACTTCATGAGCTTCATTTAATACCAGGATGTTAAAAAAGCTTCCTAAAAAGAGATACACAATATTTTCATTATGTTTGTTAAATACTTAATTTATGGATTTCCACCTACGTCATACTACAGAGTAAAGAGATTTATTACTTAAAAACAAAGGGGGATAGTTATCATATGCCGATGCTCGCTGCCCACCACAGCGCTCATTTTACGGCGGGCGGGGCCTGGCATAGAAATAGACGCAGCCGGTGACTTTTCACACTTGAAAAGTCGCTGGCAGCAGCGAGTTCACTGGCGCGGGGCGTTAACACCCTGCGCTGTCCCACGCCCTACTGGTGTGAAGGTGGCGATTGGGGCAAATAATCGCAAGTGCTAGCAATAAGCACTGATGTGGTGCAGAGTTCCTGATAAATATGCCCCATGGGCTCAGATGTATAAAAAGTGGCCAAACACTTCAGAAGTATATATGCAATCTCCAAACACGCTTTTTCTGGTGCAAACTTAGACAAAAAACCTGGCACAGAAAGAATAATGAACCTGGGCCATAGTGTGTCAATACAGGCAGTCCCCGGGTTACATACAGGATAGGTTCTGTAGATTTGTTCTAAAGTTGAATTTGTATGCAAGTCGGAACTGTATATTTTATAATTCTAACCATACCCAGAATTGTTTTGGTCTTTGTGACAATTGAATTTAAAAAATGTTGGTTTGTCAAAGAACCAGCATTAATAAGCTTAATTGCAGACAACTTTGATAACCTTTATAGCTGTTTATTGTAGCCTGTGGCCAAAGTGCAGTAAATTACCAACATCCAGAAGTCCGTTTATAACAAGGGGTCGTCTGTACGTTGGGTGTTCTTAAGTAGGGGACCGCCTGTATCTAGCGTTAACAGTTCATGTTCACATTATGAGTAGAGCAGTGAGCAGGGATGCTGGGCCAATTTCCATATGGTCACTTCACTGCACAGTTATCTGCTGAACTGTTCATAAAAGCAATCATCTGCCTCATTTTTCAGGGGAAGACCAGAGCCTATACAGTACCATGGCAATATAGCAAAAAGTGGCCTCCTCCTAAGGATACATTCACACATCCATATGCCAGCCCCATACCACTGTGTACTGGGAAGGAGGAAGAATGACTTTTCCCCCTCTCCATAGTGAACAGCGCCGCATAGCCTGCAAACAAAGGGAAAGATAGAGCATGCTCTATTTTTTCTCTGTGTATGGCGCGGAACAATGCCACACACTTGTGGCACCGTACCGCTTCCAGGAAGCCATTGCAGTCTATGGGGAAGTATATGCGACCGCATATACATCTCCCCCAGATGGCCGTGTGAATGTACCGTTACCTGGTTAAAAAAAAAACATTTTAGTAAAAAGTATTTATTTACTGGCCTGTTAGACACCTACTTAAAGTAAATTGTAGTTAAGGGAATCTTTAAGCATAACTTAACTTTCACCAATATTGCATAAATCACTAGCACAGATGATAACAGTAAACTCTGTAAAGCTGTTTATTACAGAAATATGCTTCCTTAGGACAAGATCAACAGATCGGAGTTGTAGATCAAATCAAGGGATACACAGGGAGTCAGGGATCTTGAGGTCATAAGATTCACATAACGTTTGATTATCTCAAAAGCACAATGCGTTTCGGGGTCATATAATACCCCTTTTTCAAGTGACACAGACTAAATGGAAAATAAAAAAATTAAAAAATTATAAAAAAATAAAATTGCTGATACATGCATACGAGTATAAATATAAACATAACCGTAAATATAGTAAACTGGAATAGTGTACAATAAAGAAATATATAAATATACAATGATAGAATTATAGTATAAAATAAAATATTATATATGTATACAAATATACAAAAAGAGCATCTGAGCATAGGCCAATACATTGGTAGAAAAATTATCTTTATAAAAACAACCAGGTTCATAGGTAAATAGATAGATAAATATATTTAAAGCATGTAACCAGAAATTAATAAATCAATCCATAGGGGGATAGAAGCACATTTGATGCATAGGAGGATTAATCATACATATTTTCCTTTTATTCTCTGCAACTTGAAAAATGGGTCTTATACGACTCTGAAACGCACTGTGCTTTTGAGATTTCAAAATGTTAATGTGCATCCTATGACTTCTTAATTCCTGACTTCCTATGTGCGCCCAGAAACAAACTCCTTGTATTTCTTCCATACTTAAGCAGTTTGTTAAATCAGCTTTCTATCCTGTACTCCAATGACAGCTAAAAAACCTATAAAGTGTTTAATGACTTAACTATGTACAGTTACTGGACAGTCTAAACACCTCGGAGAGATAAACAATCTCTAGATATAGTAAATCTTAACTGTGAGCCTCCTTATCTGTCTGAGGTGGATAGACCTCAGAAGATTTTCAGGTACACTGCTCACTACAGGAGAAAGAAGTAAAAAAGGGTACAGAGAAGCAGCTTTCCTTAATGAAGCAGATTACAAAGCTTTACTATTATTATCTGCTATTCAGTTCTGGTATTAAAAAAAATACTTCAATCTTTAGATACTCTTTAACAGTGGCTGTAATTGTGCCATTGTTATAAGAATGGTAGAAGTATGAAAAGTGCAAAGAGGGCCAAAAAACCCCTTTCCCCTTTGTGAAATAACCCTTTTCAAAGACACTGAAATCAGATCTATTACTGTAAGCCTACAAACAGGCCAAGTGCTGTATTCTAGTTCATCCCTAGGCTCCTAAACTCCTTTTATAAATGAATGGTTACTTATTACAATCATAGAAAGAAAACTAAAAATTTTGAATTAATAACTCACCAAAGGTAAGTTTTTGGAACAAACAGCAACAGACTTCTTGAATTCTTTCACTGTGTGGAAATGTTTTCATTGCATCCATTATTATGTTGTAACATCTGACATTACCAGACATAAGTACTTCCACATTGCAGGCTGTAATAAGCATAAGACATGTATGCAAAAATTGTGAATATGATTTATAGAATTTGATGTGAAACGCATGCTATGTACATGAACATACACCACAATTTGAGAGCATGTATGGTTTACATGTGCTTCCCCAATCTTAGATTAGCACATGATAGCTTGCTATGCCTGCTAATAAAGATTTATTACAGTATTTACGCAGCGCAATTTGATAAATTCAGTATATAATTCAGGGGGGCAGGAGGTTAATTTTTGTAAATATTTGAGAACATTATAAAACCTATACAAATTTGGTACCCCTGTCATCGCACTGACCAAAAGAATAAAGTACACATGTCATAAATGACAGTGAAAGCCGTAAAATCCAAGCCCACAAGAAAATGGTACAAATGCGTATTTTCACCAATTTCACTGCACTTGGAATTTTTTTTCTGCTTCCCAGTACATGGCATAGGATATTAAACACTGTCACTATTAAGTGCACTTTGTTATGCAGAAAACACGCCCCCAAACAGCTCTCTACATGGAAAAATAAAAAAAAGTTATGGATTTTTGTAGGTGGGGAGTGAAAAATGGAAACGCAAAACTGGTCGTTAACGGGTCAACATAGGAAAAACTCTGAATTTCTTTTGTATATAACACACTGCACCTGAAAGGTTTCACCATACTTGGATACCACAATTGTTACAAAGTCCTCTTTATATAATCCCATTAAATATTTTTCTGAGCATTTCATGGAAATCCTTTATTTAAAAATATGTAGTAGATAAAAGATTAAAGGGCTTCACTTTGCCTATCAAGAAAGCAGTGCAGAACGTCTAATAGATGTATATTGGTAAATTTCCTAATATGCTGCCCCCACACATACACACAATTTACAAAAAACATGAGGAAAAGTGGCCAACCTATTTAATATTTGAATGACTTACGTGGGCCAGCCAATGGGATCAAAAGACGTAAAGCGTGGTAAACAACAGTCTCTGTATTTTTATACTGTGCCAGAACGTTCAAGAAGATCAAATGATCTTTGTCCTCTACGAACTCCATTAACTGCTCTTCTGGCACTGAAAACAAAAAATAAAAATTAGAGAAAAAGTATGATCAGATACATATTTCGCCGGACTACATATAAAAAAAAAAACACTAACAATGTCATGTTTATTAACCCCTATGGGACTCAGCCTCTTTAGGCCTTAAGGACGCGGCCCCATTTTTCAAATCTGGCCTGTGTCACTGGTTATAAGTGGTTATAGCTTTGGAACGCTATGAGATATCCAGGGGATTTCGAGATTGCACTTCAAATTAGTTTAAAAATTTGGATGAAATCTTTTGCATTTAGTTATGAAAAAAAACAAAATTTGGCAAAATTCTTTATTTTCAATGTTCTAAATTCCCTACTTTGATGCAGATAGTGATAGCACCCAAATAAATTCATAACTTACATTTCCCAAATGTCTGCTTTATGTTGGCATGGTTTTTTAAGATTCCACATATTTTACTAGAATGTTATGAGGCTCAGAATTTAGGTATCATTTGTAAAATCACCAAAACCCGTATTTAGATGGACCTGCTCAAATTCTAATTGACACTGAGAGCCCTAAATAATAGCAAGACTCATAAATTACCCCATTATGGAAACTATACCCCTCAACGTATGAAAAACCACTTTTAAGAAGTTTGTTAACCCTTTAGGTGTTTTATAGGGGTTAAAACAAAATGGAGGTGCAGTCTGCAAATTGTAATATTTTTTCACAATACACTCATTTTGGGTGGAAAATTAAACATTTACAATGGATTAAATGAAAAAAGGCTCCACAAAGTTTGAAACCCAATCTCTCCCGAGTACACGGATACCCCATATGTGGTGGTAACCTGCTGTATGGGCGCACGGCTGGGCATAGAAGGGAAGGAGGCGCCATCCAGATCAGATTTGCTATGTCACATTGTACAGGCTATAATTTTTTTTGTATTTTTATTGTGGACCTATGGGGGCTTATTTCTTTTGCCACATGAGATGCACTTTTCTGGTAGGTAATTTTGGGGCATTTATAGCTAATTGGGGAGATTTTATTAACTCTTTGTTGGTGGAGGAAATGAAAATCATCAACTTTTAGGAACATTTTTATGTGTTTTTTTTGTCCGTTAACCATACCATAAAAATAGTAAATTATTTTTATTCTATGGGTCGCCACGATCACAAAAATGCCTCATTTATATAGATTTTTTATTTTTTTCTCATTTTTACTGAATAAAAAGTAATTATGTAAAATGTTGTTGATTTGAGCATCACCGTCTTTCATATGCATACTTTTTATTTTTTGCCTTATTTTTTGCGGGAAGGATTGTTCTTTTTAGGGGTCTTATTTTAGAGTGCATAACATTTTTAAAATCACTTTTTAGAAGATTTTTTATAGGGTATTAATTGAAAATCATCTTTTTTTTGGAGCTTTTTGGGTTTTTTTTTTACGGGGTTCACTTTGCGGATCTAACAACAATTCTGTTTTATTACGGTATGCAGATTGTTACGGACGCAGGGATAGCAAATATGTGGGGGTTTTGTGTATTTTATTCAATTGTACTGAATAAAAACTAATTTGGGGAAAATCTTGTTCATTTTAGCATCACCATATTTTCATATGCATAACTTTCTTATTTTTCGGCTAACAAATCTGGTTAGGGGCTTATTTTTTGCGAGAACATTTATTCTTTTTAGTGGTCTTATTTTAGAGTGCATAACATTTTTTAAATCACTTTTTATAGGGTATTAATTAGAAATTTTCGGAACATTTTTGCGTTTTTTTTTCTTCTGCGTTTACCGTGAAGGTCCAGTAACGATTCTGTTTTATTATACAGATTGTTACGGACGCGGCAATATCAAATATGCAGGTTTTTTTAGTGTTTTTGTGTTTTTAATACTTTATTAAGTGTTTTCATGGGAAAGTGACATTTTAGGGGCTTATATTTTTATGTACCGTATATTCCGGCGTATAAGACGACTTTTGAAGACAGAAAAATCTTCTGTCTGTTCTGGGGTCGTCTTATACACCGGTAATTGACTGCCCGCCGCGCATTCACGACGGCGGTCGGGTCGCGCTGCATGGAGAGGGCTCACAGGCTGAGCCCTCTCCATAGCCGGTAAGTCTTTGCTGCATATTGCAGCAAAGGCTTACCGGTAACACCCGCGATCAATGCTAGCATGGGTGCCGCCATCTTACCTGGGATCGGATGGGCGCCGCCATCTTACCTGGGATCGCCGCTCCCCGTGAGGTCATCGGGGACGGCGATCCGTCTCCATGGTAGCCTCGGGTCTTCCAAAGACCCGAGGCTATTTCGTTTTAACCCCTTCATTACAATGTGCTGATAGCACAATGTAATGAATGAGGAGGAAAATCCCCATATACTGCCATACCCTAGTATGGCAGTATATGATAGGATCGATCAGACAACCTAGGGTTAAAGTACCCTAGGGAGTCTGAAAAATAGTATAAATGAAAATAAAAAAAAGTTTAAAAAAAAATAATAATAATAAAAAAATAAATAAAATTTCAAATCACCCCCCTTTCCCTAGAACTGACATAAATATAAATAAACAGTAAAAATCATAAACACATTAGGTATCGACGTGTCCGAAAATGCCCGATCTATCAAAATATGATAACGGTTTTTCAATGTGTTTAACCCCGTAACGGAAAATAGCGCCCAAAGTCGAAAATGGCACTTTTTTGCCATTTTGAAAAATATAAAAAAAAATCTATAAAAAGTGATCAAAAGGTCGTACAGTCGTAAAAATGATATCATTGAAAATATTATCAAATTTTGCAAAAAATGACACCACCCACAGCTCCGTACACCAAAGTATAAAAAAGTTATCCCCTTAATCGTACCGACCCAAAGAATAAAGTAGACATGTCATTTGGGGAGCTCAGTGAAAGACGTAATATCCAAGCCCACAAGAAAATTTTCATTTTCATTGCATTTGGAATTTTTTTCCCGCTTCTGAGTACATGGCATGGAATATTTAATAAAATAAAAATTTAAGGTACAGTATGGTAACATTTACAGTAAAATGGACGATGGTAATGTTGTTGTTGTATGCCTTATGTTTATGAGCGACAGTTTTCCTACTATATACCTGCATGTCATAAGAATTTAAATTAAGGACCGGGCCATTTCCTGTTTTTTCATTTCCATTTTTCACTCCCCACCTTCAAAAATCTATTACTTTTTTATTTTTACACGTAAAAAGCTGTGTGATGGCTCATTTTTTGCGTAATAAATTGCACTTCATAGTGATTGCATTGAATATTCCATGCCATGTACTGGGAAGCAGGAAAAAATTCCAAATACAGTGAAAATGGTGAAAAAACGCATTTGTGTCGTATTTTTGTGGGCTTGGATATTACGGCTTTCACTTCACGCCACAAATGACGCATCTAATTTATTCTTTGGGTCGGTACGATTACAGGGATACCAAATTTGTATAGGTTTCATAATGTTTTCATACATTTACAAAAATTAAAACCTCATGAACAAAATTTTTTTTTTTATTTTGCCGTCTTCTTGTGCTTATAACTTTTCCATACTTCGTTGTATGGAGTTGAGGGTGGTGTCATCTTTTGCGACTTTTGATGATGTTTTCAATGATATTATTTTTAGGACTGTACGACCTTTTGATCACTTTTTATAGAATTTTTAATTTTATTTTGAAATGGCAAAAAAGTGCCAGTTTTGACTTTGGACGCGATTTTCCGTTACGGGGTTAAACGCAGTGAAAAAACGTTATTATATTTTGATAGATCAGGCATTTTCGGACGCGGCGATAGCTAATGTGTTTATGATTTTTACTGTTTATTTATATCAGTTCTAGGGAAAGGGGGGTGATTTGAATTTTTAGGTTTTTTTATTATATATTTTTTTTTTACTTTTTTTATTTTTTATTTTTACTATTTTTTAGACTCCCTAGGGTACTTTAACCTTAGGTTGTCTGATCGATCCTACCATATACTGCCATACTACAGTATGGCAGTATATGGGGATTTTACTCCTCATACATTACAATGTGCTGATAGCACATTGTGATGAATGGGTTAACCCGAAGTAGCTTCGGGTCTTCGTGAGACCCGAAGCTACCATGGCGACGGATCGCCGCTCCCCGATGACGTCACGCTTTGCCGGCGGCCGACACCGATCGCGGGTGTTACCGGTAAGTCTTTGCTGCAATATGCAGCAGAGACTTACCGGCTATGGAGAGGGCTCGGCCCGCGAGCCCTCTCCATGCATCGGAACGCGACCGCCGCCGTGAATACACGACGGGTGGTCGCGAACCGGTTAAAAAAAGGACCATGTTAAATTCAAATCTGTTTTTTTAAAAAATTTTACCGGTGTTTTGTATGAGTTGGAAAAGGGGTAGTCTTATACGGCGAATATATCTTAAACTACTTTACCATTTTTTTGTTCGATTTCTGTTTTTGCACAAGACACTTTATTGATACACATTTGTAGACATTAACACAAGTTCCCGGCCCCCCCTCCACATTGGGCGTCATGCCGGTATCCATAGAAACGCGTGCACTTCACGCTTTGAATATCATACATATTCTTTTCACTTGTATGTATGTTTGACAAAACAATATTGTACTTATGGTGCGCTAACACTTTTTGTATTTTTGTATATCCTGTATTTATACAATTGATGTCACATATGTCGCTGATTACTTCACCTGACTATTTAAGTCAGCTGACCGCTGACTCACTATGCTTGATAATGTCTTCATAGAGTAAGATGAAACGTTGCATCCTCATCCATGGTGGAATAAAAGTTTTTTCACTTTATCCATACGGAGTGCTGCTTCACTTGTTGCCTTTTGCTATATCTTAAACTCTATATTTTAACAGGAAAGTAGGGGGGTCGTCTTATACACCAGGTCATCTTATACGCCGGAATATACGGTATTTATTATAATGTGTAGTGTTTAGTGTTTTTCACTTTTTTTTACTTTTCCATACTTGAACTTAAACCAGCGATGCTCTGATCTACAATACTATTTTAATGTAGAGCAGTGTAATCTGTCTGGCATGCTCGCGCATGCTCAGACAGTTTGCAGTCAGACCCGGAAGGGGTCTGACTGCTAGGGAGATCGGGCAGCTCCGGAGTTGTAGATGGTGGCCATCTTGAAGAGAATTACATATTTTATAAAGCTCATAAAATTTTGTGAATCATAAGAACAAATAATTTAACCCCTTACCCCCAAAACCACTTTTCACATTCCTAACACGGCCCATTTTTTAAAATCTGACATGTGTCACTGTAAGTGGTTATAACTTTGGAACCCTTTAACATATCCATGTGATTTTGAAATTGTGTTTTTGTGACAGTTGAAAATTTTTTGTAGTAGGTTTTGTGTTAATTTATGAAAAAAACAATATAGCAAAAAAACTTAATAGCCAACATTAATCGAATGTCTGTTTTATGTGGACATGTTTTTTTTATGCAGCATCTCATTTTTGTAAGATGTTATGGGTCTATGAACTTTATGTCCGATTTTTCACATTTTCATAAAAAACACAAAATCATAGTATTGAGGAACCTGCTCAGATTTCAAGTCACTTTAAGAGGCCTTAAAAGTAAAACCCCATAAATTACCCCATTATAGAAACTACACCACTCAACGTACGCGAAACAACTTTTATGAAGTTTGTTAACCCTTTAATTGTTTTACAGGGGTCAAAACAAAATCGGATGCAATTTGGAAAGTAAAATCTTTTTGGCTAAATGAATGTGTTTTTCAAAAAATTTACAAATTCTCAGTGGATAAAATACCAAAACGCTCCAGAAAATTTGATACCTAATCTCTCCCGCGTAGGGCACACACTAGGGCAGTGATGGCTAACCTATGGCACTGGTGCCAGAGGTGGCACTCAGTGCCCTTTCTGTGGGCACTCAGGTCATCACCAGAGATGACTCCAGGTATCTTCCTGCAGTCCCAGACAGCCCAGGACTTGCTGTGCACAGAGGTATTTTAAAGTGACAGCTCTACCTGGGACTATTTTCTGCTTTATTGGTGACCTCAGGTGCTGGTATCAATGAGAACTGTGACAGAGAAGGGAGTATAAATCACAAATTACATTTCTGTGTTGGCACTTTGCGATAAATAAGTAGGTCTTTGTTGTAGTTTGGGCACTCGGTCTCTAAAAGGTTTGCCATCACTGCACTAGGGCATCGAAAGAAAGCTGCGCCATTGAGAGCAGATTATGCATTGTCACTTTTTTTTGGCTATACAATCTTTATTTTTTGACAATTTGGACATAGAAGGGCTTAATTTTTGCGACATGAGATGCACTTTACAAATATTTCATCTTAGTGGGTCATTAGCTTATTGATGAGATTTTATTCACTCTTGAATGTACAGGTGAAAAGAAAATTGTCAATTTTGGTTTCCTTTCTTTTTGTATTTTTCGGGGGTCGTACACTGTACACTAAAAATACTATATTATCTTTATTCTATAGATCACCAAGATTACGTTGATACCTAATTTATATAGTTTTTCATATATTTTTACAATTTTACTGCAAAAAACTAATATAGAGGAAATCTCATTTGTTTTTGAATAGCCATCTTTTCGGAGACACCTTTAATATTTTCTGGTTGACAGAGCTGGTTTAGGGCTTATTTTTACGTGTTGAGTGGTCCTTTTCAGTGGTGCAATTTTGGCGCACATAACTTTTTTTTGATCACTTTTTGGAACATTTTTGTGAAGGGATTTTATGACAAGTGTACATTTTTGGCGAGTTTTGGGGGTTTTATTTCTGAGTTATTGTACGGATTGTTACGGACGCGGCTATACCAAACATTATACACCCCTAAACATATGTAAAACAACTTTCATGAAGTTTGTTAACCCTTTAATTGTTTTACAGGGGATAATAGAAATTTGAGTGCAAATTTGACATTTTATTTTTTTGGGCTAAATTCATGTGTTTTTTTTAAAAATGTAAATTTACACATTTTCAGTGGATAAAATATCAAAACACTCCTCAAAGTTTGATACCCAATTTCTCCCGAGTGCCAATACCCCATATGTGTTGGTAACCTGCTGTATGGGCACACGCCACCCCATTCAGAGCAGATTATGCATTGTTACTTTTTATTGGCTATTAGAGATGAGCGAACGCACTCGTTCGAGCATTAGCGTACTCGCAACTGCTCGTTACTCGGACGAATATTTTGCCAGCTCGAGAAAATGGCATCTCCCGCCGTTTTGATTTTTGGCAGCCAGTAACAGAGCCAATCACAAACCAGGAGACTCTGCACTCCACCCAGCATGACGTGGTACACTTACACGTCGATAGCAGTGGTTGGCTGGCCTGATCAGGTGACCCTGGAATAGACTAGCCCCTGTCCGCATCATTCTCTGTCTGGATGACGTTAGGGAGAAAGCTGCTGCTGCTGCAGGGATAGCGTTAGGGTGTTATATTAGCTTACTGTTAGGCAGAAGTGAGTCTACAAGAACCCAACAGCCCTTGTTAGGGCTAGAATTTTTTTTTTTCTTTGCTTGTGGCTGGGCTCGCTGGCACTAGTAGTGCAGCTAGTACCATATTGTGACGAATTTGCAGGGAGACTTGCGAACGTTATATTTAGCTCTTAGTGACACACATATCCATCTCAAACACCTAAGTGGGACAATTTATTAGGGGTTTGATTGAATTAGGCACAGTCTAACGATTTTTTTTTTTTTTTCAAAACTTAAAGTGACAGGCACACCACAAAATCCAGTTGTGTGCTGTCAGTGTAGGTTAGAAACTAGCCATAGCAATCATCATCATCTTTTGTGGTTGCTGTGTGATTTCTTCTGATTGTTTTGTTAAAAAAAAAAAACAATACAAAAAAAACACACAAAAAATTTACAGTTTACACTTTAATTTTGAAAATGTTGAACCCTAGGGCTAGAGGACGAGGGCGTGGGCGTCCAACTACTGCAGGGGTCAGAGGCCGTGGTCCTAAGCGGGGTGAGACACCACCTGCTGATGAGGGAGCAGGGGGACGCCGCAGAGCTACACTCCCTAGGTTCATGTCTCAAGTTACTGGGACTCGTGGTAGAGCACTGTTGAGGCCAGAACAGTGCGAACAGGTGATGTTGTGGATTGCGGACAATGATTCTATCCATTTGTCCACCAATCCTCCACCTCAGCCTCCTTCCCTCCAGTCTGCCCCCTCCCAGGAAAATTTGGCATTTGAACTGGCATACTCTGAGGAACTGTTTTCTGGACCCTTCCCAGAGTCACAAACCACTTGTCCGGTTGCTGCTGAGCACTTTCCCGCTGCCCAGGTTTTCCACCGGTCGCAGTCTGTGGGTGATGATGACATTGTTGACGTAGTGGAAGAAGTGTGTAAAGAGGTATCAGACGATGAGGAGACACGGTTGTCAGACAGTGGTGAAGTTGTTGTCAGGGCAGGAAGTCCGAGGGGGGAGCAGACTGAGGGATCGGAGGATGATGAGGTGACAGACCCAAGCTGGGTTGATAGGCCGGGTGAACACAGTGCTTCTGAGACGGAGGCGAGTCCTCGACGAGAGCAGGTTGGAAGAGGCAGTGGTGGGGCCAGACGGAGAGGCAGGGCCAGAGCTGGTGCATCAGCGCCAAATGTTTCACGTAGTGAAGCTCCCGTGGCGAGGGCTAGATTTTCTGAAGTCTGGAGGTTCTTTAAAGAAACAACGGATGACCGACGGACTGTGGTGTGCAACCTGGCCACACCAGGATCAGCAGGAGTTCAACCACTACTAGCTTAACCACCACCAGTATGCGCAGGCATGTGAATGCTAAACACCTCACTCAATGGAACCAAGGCCGTTCACCTCCGGCTGGGCACACTACTGCTCCTTCCCCTGTGTCATCTGCTGCCTCTGCTAGTCAGCCCCCTACCCAGGACCCTGGCCCAAACACCTCCCGTGCAAAAACCACACCTTCGACTCCACGATCCTCCACAGCATCCACCAATGTCTCCATGCGCAGCGTCCAGCTCTCTATACCCCAGATGCTGGAGCGCAAGAGGAAATACAGTGCAACTCAACCACACGCCCAAGCCCTCAACGTCCACATCTCCAAATTACTGAGCCTGGAGATGCTGCCCTAGAGGCTGGTATAGACCAAGGCCTTTCGCAACCTCATGGCGTCGGCCGCCCCTCGGTATTCGGTCCCCAGCTGCCACTACTTTTCCAGATGTGCCGTCCCAGCCCTGCACGTGTCAGACAACATCATCCGTGACCCACCAACGCCGTTTCTGACAAGGTCCACCTCACCACAGACACGTGGACGAGTGCTGCCGGCCAGGGCCACTATATATTGCTGACGGCACATTGGGTTAACTTGGTGGAGGCTGGGACCGAGTCTGACCCTGGGGCTGGTCATATACTGCCGACGCCGAGGATTGCTGGGCTTACCTCGGTCCAGGTCTCTCAGGCCTACTATGCCTTCTCCTCCCACCCCTCCTCCTCCGAATTACCATCCCTGGGCATAGCGCCATCAGTCGGTAGCTCTAGGCACAGCAGCAGTGCCGTCGCTAAGCGACAGCAGGCGGTGCTAAAACTGCTGAGCCTAGGCGATAAAAGCCCAAGAGCTATTACAGGGCATCATGGCGCAGACTGATCTGTGGCTGGCACCGATGAACCTGAAGCCAGGCATGGTTGTGTGTGACAACGGCCGTAACCTGGTGGCGGCTCTGCAACTCGGCAGACTGACACATGTGCCATGCCTGGCCCATGTGTTGAATCTCATAGTTCAGCGTTTCCTCAAGACATACCCCAATCTGTCTGATTTGCTCACAAAGGTGCGCCCCATCTGTGCGCATTTCAGGAAGTCCAGCACAGATGCTGCCACTCTCAGGGCAGCGCAGCGCCGCCTCCAACTGCCCGCTCACCGACTGTTGTGCGACGTGCCCACGAGGTGGAATTCAACATTAACCATGTTATCCAGAGTTTACCAGCAGCGCAGAGCGATTGTAGACTGCCAGATGTCAACTTCCACCAGAACTGGTAGTCAGGTCAGTCAGCTTCCGCAAGTCTAAAATGAGGAGTGGACGTGGATATCTAATATCTGTCAGATGCTGAGTAACTTTGAGGAGTCAACACAGATGGTCAGTGGCGATGCCGCCATCATCAGCCTTACCATCCCGCTGCTTGGCCTTTTGAAAAACTCTGTGGTCAGCATGAAGTCAGAAGCTTTGCGCTCGTCACAAGAGACGGGGGAAGAAGATTCCCTTGTTGATAGCCAAAGAACCCTCAGGTCTGTTTCTCAGCGCATATTGGAGGAGGTGGAGGAGGATGAGGAGGAGAATGTTGGCGAGACAGAAGAGGGGAGCATTGCTCAGTCCTTCAATGTTCAGCGTGTATGGTCAGAAGAAGAGGAGTTGGAGGAGGAGGAAATGGACGCTGGCGCATATGGCAGATTTCATGCTAGGGTGCCTATCCCGTGACCCTCGCTTTCAAAGAATTTATTCCAGCACCAATTACTGGGTATTCACTCTCCTGGACCCACGGTAAAAGCAAAATCTTTACACTCTCATCCCTGGAGAGGAAAGGAGTGCGAGAATGCATGAATACCAGCAGGCCCTGGTGCACAAGCTGAAACAGTATTTCCCTTCTGACAGCGCTAGTGGCAGAGGGCGTACTTCTGCGGGACAAGTAGCGAGGGAGAGTAGGCGAGCAGGCAGCTTGTCCAGCTGGCAGGGGTACACTTTACAAGGCCTTTGCCAGTTTTATGTCACCCCAGCACGACACTGTCACCTGTCCCCAGTCTCGGCAGAGTAGGGCTGATCTTTACAGAAAGATGGTGAGGGAGTACGTAGCTGACCATACCATCGTCCTAAAAGATCACACAGCTCCCTACAACTACTGGGTTTCAAAGCTGGACATGTGGCACGAACTGGCGCTGTACACCTTGGAGGTACTTGCCTGCCCTGCCGCTAGCGTGTTGTCTGAGCGGGTTTTCAGTGCAGCTGGTGGCATCATCACCGATAAGCGCAAACGCCTGTCGACTGACAGCGCTGACAGGCTGACACTTATCAAGATGAATAAAGCTTGGATTTCTCAGGATTTCCATTCTCCACCAGGTGAAAGAAGCTCAACCTGAATAATGTATGCACTCCTCCTCCTCATTTTCCTCCTTCTCCTCCTCTTTGTACACTAAAGCAGAGGAAACTGACTATTTTTTGCCAGGGCCAACTGGCTCTAGCTATAGTACTCTATGTATTTAATTTTTCTGGAGAGCCACCTACCCGGTCCTCTGTTTTAAACAATTTTTGGGAGTGCCACATACAGGTACTCAATCTATTTAATTTTTCTGGAGGACCACCTACCTGCTCCTCTGGTTTGAAAACTTTTTTGGACTGCCACATACAGGCACTATCCAAATTTAATTGTCTCCATAGCAGCCTCCACACATCGTCTTAATAGCTGCCTCCACACGTTGTCTCCATTGCTGCCTCCATACATCATCTCCATAGCTGCCTCCCAAAGTCGTCCATATAGCTGCCTCCATACATCGTCCCCTTAGCAAACGAGCAGTGTCAGGCAGAATTTTGGATTGGTTTCATGGCTTCCACATCAAACTTGTTAACTTTGTCGCCACCCTGCTGTGTTATCCACAAAATATACTGGCAAACTTTTATCATTTACCGATATTATTTCAGCGCTTCTTGCGCATCTGTTTACATTCCCCTCACCCGCCATAACCAAGCCAATTACTTATAAGAACAGTATTACACTTGATCTTATACAAAAGGTTCTTAGAAGTGCTGTTTGTAGCCCCCGCCTGCTTTGAAAATTATAATTTTTTCAAAGTAAACGCTTCTGGCCCCCAGGCCCATTTTGGGTGGGGAGGAGCCGAGAGACAGGGGCTTGGACAGGACAAAGCTCGCCTGGCAGCGGACCGCCAGCTCCATCCCAAGATTAGGCAGCCTCAGAGGCATCCATGCATACTGCCCCTGCTGTTTCCTGTCCATTTAGTCTCCACGATCCTCCACAGCGTCCACCAATGTTTCCATGCGCAACTTTCAACTGTCTATACACCAGACGCTGGAGCGCGAGAGTAAATACAGCACATCATCCCCTTATCAAAGAAGCTGTGTCAGGCAGAATTTTCAGGTGTTTCACCAGATACGTAATGGAACTCGGCTAATCTGTCGCCGCCATGCTGGAGACCTGAAGAATCATAGCAGCGCAATATGGATGCCCCATACTATCACTCTTAATCATGGAAGTCGTCTCCATGGCTGCCTCCACATGTCGTCCCCTTATCAAAAGAGCTGTGTCAGGCTCATTTTTCGGGCGTTTCACCAGATACGTTATGGAACTTGGTCACTATGTCGCCACCTTGCTGTGTTATCGACTAAATATACCGTCAACCT
Source organism: Engystomops pustulosus (assembly GCF_040894005.1). NCBI lineage: Eukaryota > Metazoa > Chordata > Amphibia > Anura > Leptodactylidae > Engystomops > Engystomops pustulosus. The sequence continues at coordinate 115,903,077 of NC_092414.1, read as the reverse complement.
TTTGTTCACATAGGAAATCATTTCAGCGCTTCTTGCTCACCTCCTTTGGTTCCTCTCTGCCGCCTTAACCAGGCAAAATACTGATACATACAGTGCTACACGTTATCCTCGCCAAAAGGAATTTTTAAAATTGGTTTGAAGCCTGAGTCCATTTGGGGTATGTCGCCATGCCACTCTCTTCCCTGCCGCTGCTGCCGCTGCCTCTGCATGCCGTCTTCTATAGTGTCAGGGTCAATTATTGGATGTTTTAGATGCTATCTAGCCTCATTCGGTCACTCTGTCATCGCCATGCTGTTGCCCATAATTTTGGCATAATGGTGCGATTAAGCAGCCTCAGAGGCATCCATGCATGCTGCCCCTGCTGTTTCCTGTCCATTTCCGTGGTGTTTCCATCATTTTCTGAGGTTTCCAGGTGTTTGGCCAAGCTTCCCTGTGCAGACCCTTGGTCCCCTTGAAAAATGTTCGAGTCTCCCATTGACTTCAATGGGGTTCATTATTCAAGACGAGCACTTGAGCATCAGGAAAAGTTTGTCTCGAATAACGAGCACCCGAGCATTTTAGTGCTCGCTCATCTCTATTGGCTATACAATCTTTATTTTTTTGGCAATTTGGACATATAAGCGCTTAATGTTTGCGAGATTAGAGGCACTTTACAAATACTTCATTTTAGTGGGTCATTTGCTTATTGATGAGCATTTATTAACTCTTGAATGTATGAAGGAAAAGAAAATCCTAAATTCTGGGGTCCTTTCTTTTTATATTTTTTTAGAAAAACAAATATAGAGAGAATCTCATTTATTTTCGTATCGCCATCTCTTTGGAGACATCACTTATTTTTTGGTTCACAGAGCTGGTTTACGTGTTGAGTTGTCCATTTCAGTGGTACCATTTTGGCGCACACAACTATTTTTGATCACTTTTTATAACATTTTTGTAAAGGGATTTTATGAAAAATTTACATTTTTGGCAAGTTTTTCAGTTTTGTTTTTATGGCCCCCACAGAGCGGGTCTAATAATGTTTCTGATTTATTGTACAGAATGTTACAGATGTGGCGATACCAAATATGTGGGGGGTTTTTGTGATTCTGTGGGGGGGTTTTTTCAACTTTATTATATATGTGTAGGGAATGTTTGCATTTAGGGGACTTTAAATTTATTTAATTAATTCTTTAATTAAGTGTTTTTATTAAGTATCTTAATTTTTTTCTTTTACAAGCTCTAATTCATATAGCACGATGTAATACAAATGTATTACACAGTGTTATGCTCAGTGTGTTACAGCCGGGTCCTGCCTCGGCTCCCAGAAAACATAACACAGCCCCAGGGCACCGACAGACCCCGGAGCTGCCATCATAGACACGGAGTGGAAACGCAGCAGGGGTGAGGTGGGTCTGCTCTAGTGAAGAAGACCTATGAAAGTTAAAGCCTGCGATCAGAGGTAACTCCCATTGCGGGTGCTAGAGACGGGTGCCAGTTGTAACATGCAGCTGACAACCGCAGCTTCTGGTACTGGCTCCATTCATAGCACTGCATGATGCATGAACACACCTCTCGCCATGCAATACTATAACATGAAATGTCGGGGAGGGGTTAAGGTCCGTTTTGTGATTAATGACATAGTTTTGTTGCATTTAATTATTTATAGTATTATGGGTTCAAATTCCCAGAATAATCCTTTAAACCAAACATAAAATAGAAAGGTCAACACACCAATTTAAACCTAGTACACCTACTTTGACCCTATTTTTTTCAATTTTTTTTTCAAATTTTAGTTGCCCTTGGATGCTTATCTCCCACCTAAATAGGTTAGGCCTAAAGCTAATGCAGGAAGGTACAGTTAACAATCAAATACGGTTTTTGTTTGGTATAGCAATGTTATAAGTCCCATATTTAATAATACTATGCGTAGCAGAATTTTTGGAGTAATTTTGTAGTATTATTCACTGAACCATCTACCTTAAATATAAAAGGGCAAAACAGAGCAATGTCATTTACCATATTGCTTTGCAACAATACAATAAATAATTTACTATTTTTTTAATTTCTATTATAATTAATCTTAATGTGACTTATGAAAACAAGCACATTTTAGGATAAAAATAATACATATCACTAAGTTAATTTTAGATGTGTTCATGAACAGTATATTTGACATATCTCTTATCAAACAAATTAACTTGACTTAACTCACGTCGTTAAAAAGCCATGTGGATTTGCAGGCCCATACATGAAGATGGTCTGATGATACAGTGAGTTGTAGCATAGTATTGTTAAAAAGAATAAAAACAAAAGAACAATAGGGTATGCAATATAATGAGGCGAAAAGATTATTCATTTATATTGTAGAAATAATCTTAGTGGTCAGTGTATATATTCACTTCCGTTAAACATAGCCTGGACAGCCAACCCTCTTAGTCCAAAGCCTCCAGTTAAAGGGGTATTTCCACAAAGACAAGATTCTTAAATGTACTTAGGATAACAAAAGACTACATTCTCAAATTCTTCATTATTAACAAAAATACAGCATTTCACAGATATAATTCCAACCTCTCTATCAGTCTTGTTATTTACAATGTTGGTTTTCCCTGGATACCACCATAAATCTTCGGACTGTGGTTGGATTCTTTTTATGAATAGCTTCTCTGCACACTGTAGTGTTGTCTGTCTCATGTCCCTCTTCCGTGCATTATGAGTTCAGATACAGGCACTTCTCGCTGGTAGGCAGCAGTGTGCAGAGATTTACTCTACAAGCTACAGACAGATAAGGTCTTTATAGCAGAGTTGTCTGTGTGTTTTAATGAACTCAGTGTGTCATTGTGTTTTATATCCATCTCATGGATCTCATCATCTGTGTCTCATCTCTCTTTATATGTGTCTGATACTAGTAGAATGTTCAAAAGCTAAATGAAAGTGTATATAAATGTGCTAATTTATATACAGTATGTCATAGCACAGAGGGATCAAGAAGTCTGCTGTCCCTGTCCACACTCTGGAATCTTACACTGTTTAAACTCCTATATATCAGCGATGGTCAGCTATAAAACTGAATAAAATTGTTAAGTAAGGGGGTTAAAATGTTTATTGTGTAAACATCAATAGGGGATTGAGATTTGAGAACTTGAGGTGGTTGTGTGAGGGTAGGCCTTCTAATATCTCTGGTTTAAACAAAATCTTCTCTCATTTTTGTGTGGTTCTTTCCCTCTTATTTCAAGTGAATTCTTATGAATGAATTGAACAATCTGTTTTCTTTTTCTAACGTAGGGGCAAATACTGAATGAATAGTATCAGACTCTGGAGGGATACACTGTCCTATAGTAATATCCCCTTTTTAATTACTTTGAAATGCAAAAAAATAGGAACAGCAATTGAAATATCTACAAGATTATGCAAAACAGTAATTTCATGAAACTTCAAAGAGGAAGTTGGCGGTTAGAGGCTTTTAAAATGCATTTTAAAGGAAACCTACTATTTGATTTGATGCATTATGAAGCAAACATACCGTATATACTCGAGTATAAGCCGACCCGAGTATAAGCCGAGACCCCTAATTTTACCACCAAAAACTGGGAAAACCTATTGACTCGAGTACAAGCCGAGGGTGGGAAATGTATTGGTCACAGACCCAGCCAGCCTGCCCCCTATAATATACAGCTTGCCCCCAGTGGTATACAGCCTGCCCCCAGTAGTATACAGCCTGCCCCAGCCTGCCCCCAGTAGTATACAGCCAGCCCCCAGTAGTATACAGCCTGCCCCCAGTAGTATACAGCCACCCCAGCCTGCCCCCAGTAGTATACAGCCACCCCAGCCTGCCCCAGTAGTATACAGCCACCCCAGCCAGCCCCCAGTAGTATACAGCCACCCCAGCCAGCCCCCAGTAGTATACAGCCACCCCAGCCTGCCCCCCAGTAGTATACAGCCATCCCAGCCTGCCCCCCAGTAGTATACAGCCACCCCAGCCTGCCCCCCAGTAGTATACAGCCTGCCCCCCAGTAGTATACAGCCACCCCAGCCTGCCCCCCAGTAGTATACAGCCTGCCCCCCAGTAGTATACAGCATGCCCCCCAGTAGTATACAGCATGCCCCCCAGTAGTATACAGCATGCCCCCCAGTAGTATACAGCCATCCCAGCCTGCCCCCCAGTAGTATACAGCATGCCCCCAGTAGTATACAGAGTCCCCCCAGTAGTATACAGTCAGCCCAAAATTAAAAAAAAAAAATTATTTACTCACCCTCCGGTGGCCCCGATGCGCAGCGCTGCTCCCCCGATGTCATCGCGGCTCCTCTTCCTGCTTCGCGGCTCCTCTTCTTGCTTCCGCGCCGTCTTCTGTCTTTTTTAACATCGCGTTGGGTGCCGCAACTGTTCTCTCCCGTGCGGCGCCTAGTATGACGCGCCGCTGCTGACATCATACTAGGCGCCGCACAGGAGAAGAACAATGGCGGCGCCCAGCAAGATGTTAAAGAAGACGGCACGGAAGCAAGAAGAGGAGCCGGGAAGCCAGAAGAGGAGCCGCGATGACATCGGGGCCACCGGAGGGTGAGTTAATAAGTTTTTTTTTTTTAGTCCATTTTTAATTATTTTTTTAAGTATTGACTTGTGTATAAGCCGAGGGGACGTTTTTCAGCACATTTTTTGTGCTGTAAAACTCGGCTTATACACGTGTATATACGGTACCTTGAGAATGCTGTAGCTACACTGATGCAGGATCATATCTTAGTTAATCCCTGAGCTGAGTGGTTTTGCTGATAAAAAAAAAAAATTATGATAATGAAGCTCTGTCACTTCTGTGGCTGGCTCAGCGCTTCTCCTTGCACTTTAGTTATTCACTGCTTTACATGATGATGTAATCCCTGGGTTGTGCCTCAAGACAGAGTAATCAATTGCAGCACCATCCCCCCAGCTGCTGTGTATGAGTGACCCAGCTCAGGTTGATTAGTCCTGTCTGGTCTAAGCTCCACGTGTAATACAAGCTCCGTGTAACTTGTGCAATCATGCTTTCCCAAGGTCCTGAATGCTATAATTGTTTTTTCAGCAAAACCACTCAACTCAGGGATTAAACAAGAGAAGATCCTGCATCAGTGTAGCTACAGCAGTCTCAATGTATGTTTGCTTCACAATGCATCAAATCAAATGGAAGGTTTCCTTTAAACTAAACTTCCACAACATGTATTTCCCTAATTAAATACTAAAACAAAGCAACATGAGAATCGCATCCAATAATACCACTCATCCTTTACCCAGAGGTGAGGATATTGGTGCCTGATTTCTAATTATTAGATTTCTATGCTTGAATACATATCCAAAAGATGGAATAATGTTCCTCAACCTTCTGTATTTCTTGCCATAAGTGGTCCTCAACACTGGACATTTCGTAAAAAAACAAACAAAGGTGAGAAATGAATGAGACCCTTAAAGGGCTCTTGAATTTGCACATACTTCAACAAGCTTTACCTTTAATTAAAAGCAGATATAATGCTTGGCAGCTATACAACTGAAGTTCTTCTTTATCAAAAAACTGCTTCATGGCTTCAAATATCAACAGGAAAATGTCTACTTCATGATCCAAAACCAAGAAATGCAGTACATCTATAAGAAAAAAGAAATTCAATACAAGTACAGTGTTAATGACAGGATATATAGGTAATAATAGTGTCATGTACCTCTGTGCCAAGGACAGATTTATGCAACAACATTAACTAAAAAAATTAATGAAGGCTAAAAGAAAAAAATTAAAAGGGGTATTCCCACAATGACAAGTTACTTAAATGTACTCAGGATAACACATTCTCTATTTCACTGTTATTAAAAAAATACAGCATTTCACAGATATAAATCCAAACTGTCTCTATCCTGGTGAACAGAAATTTCAGTTGCCCCTGCCCCTGACTTCCTGCCAGCATGTACACACCGTGAGGAGAACTACAAGCTACAGGGGAGGGGGAAGCAGGCACATCAGATCTGATAGCATGTGTTTTGACATAAAGAAAAGCTGGAGAGTGTCATTGTGTGTAATATGCATCTCACGGATCGCATCATCTCTCATCTCAGATCTGTCTCATCTCTCTTTCTATATGTCAGATACTAGTGAATGTTTAGAAGGTAAATGAAAGTGTATTTAAACCTTGTACCCCGATAATCTAACCACATTGTCAGCTCTAAGAACTAGAAGGATCTTAATGGGGCTTATTTACTAAGGGTCCGCGGCAGCACTTTTGTTGGTTTTTCCGACGTTTTCGGGATTTTCTCCGCTGGGACAGGTATTTAACTGGGGATTGTGTTGCATGCGATTGGATTGTGGCCCAGCTACGCAGTCTTTCATGCGACAGAAATCAGGGGGGTGGGCCGTCGGACGATCCGACTTATTCGGACTGAGCGCAGGATTGCCGTCTAAAATTGTGTCACAAGACAATGCAATTACATGCACCAGGAAGAAGAAGGTCCACTACGTCAGACCTGAACGATATCGGGCACACGATCTTAGTGAATCGCGACACAGTGCATGATCGTTACAATGCACTTTCGTGAACTCCACAGGACCGGGTAAGTAAATGTGTCCCACTCTGCTTAGAGAGTCCCCGCACAGACCTTGGAATTTTACACTGACCATCACTGAGTGATATGAGCTAAAATAGCAATAAAGCTCAGTAAAGTAAAGGGTAAAAATTATCTTTATTGTATAAAAATCCCTAGGGGATTTTAAAACATTTCTTTCATAGGCAAACCCCTTTAAGAAATGAAAATATAATCTGTTATGGAATAAACTAACAGCAGGACATCTGAAATTACCAGCTCCACTTCAAGATCACTGGAGACTGGTAACATTACTATTATGTTGTTACATGTACCAGTAAAAGGATGAAATAAACAAGCTCTTACCTACAAAGAAAGCTTGGAAATGTCAAGTATTATAATTAAATAGAAACCTGGTTATTATATGTACCTGATTCAAGGATAATGGCTAAAACTTTCAATCCAATCGTCAGAACGTTAAGATTTGTTGAATAAACAGACAGGATTTTCAAGATTTGTCTAAAAGGAGAAAGAATATTTTAAGGCAACAAGGTGTATTATCAGAAATACAAAGTTATAAAGCAGTCATGAAAATAGATCAACATCATGAGGGAATTTCACACAGCAGCAGCTCATACGAAAGAAAAACAACGGCAGAAAATACGGTGGAGCTTTCAGAATACCTAACATGAAGACTGCCTCAAGAATTGACATTCTGACCATTCCTTTGTTTTTTTTTAAACTTTGTTTAACATTTTCAGATTTTATCAAAATTATGGGTGGCATATAGAACAACAAGCACACAAGATAAAATGAACATAACAAGGGGTAGGCAAAAATACTAAGTAGAGAGCAAATCAAATAGAACAGAATAAGACTAAAACATGTTAATAACAAGGCAAATATAATAATATAAGACAAGGTGGAGAAGTGTTGAGAACAAATGGAGAAGGGGGAGAGAAGGAAAAAAGAAGGTAGCAAAAAAAGAGAGGGAGAAGATGAGGAAGAGGCCCTTCACAGCACTCCTGGGGAGAAGCAAAACCACTAAAAGGTGGAAAGGGAACACAATGAGAAGTAGTGTACAGCAGGGTCTCATTTAGTCACTTAGACTTCTACTAAATGATGTGATTCAAAATAGTGCACGGAAAGATCTTCTCCATACGAAATGCAGAGCGTTTTCCTACTTATGACATTGGAGTGTGGTACAACCAAGTCTCATTTAAAATTATTGTCTAACGCCCATATAATTGAGAAAAATCCAATACGATACAATCAGTTCTTTATAAAATCATACCATAATAAATAACATGAATGCCAGCAAGATTTAAACCACCATAAAACCACTTCCCATCTTTGATAAGTTTCACGGTATCTTCATAAATAAACACAAAAAAGGAGGTATGTTGATAATTGAATTTTTTTTAAGCTTTTTTTGTACATTTTGTCATCTCCTTATATACTATCAGAATGCAATGAGCTGAGCACTGCCATGTTTTTTTTAATAGTTATTTTAATTACCGTATATACCGGCGTATAAGACGACTTTTGAAGATAGAAAAATCTTCTGTCTTCTCTGGGGTCGTCTTATACGCCGGTAATCGTCTTATACGCCGGATCCCGGTGCATGGAGAGGGCTCACGGGCTGAGCCCTCTCCATAGCCGGTAAGTCTTTGCTGCATATGCCTCAAAAAGCTGCCGGCAGCCTCAAAAAGACATCGGGGTGCATACTCACCCTCCGTTGGCCCCGATGTCCGTGCGGATCGTCTTCCGCGCAGTCTTCTTTCTTCTGCTGGGCGCCGCTATGTCTTTCCCCGGGGCGGCGCCTAGTGTGACGTCAGCAGCGGCGCGTCATACTAGGCGCCGTCCAGGGGAGAACAATGGCGGCGCCTGGCACGAAGTTAGTGAAGACAGAAGACGGGCGCCGAAGCCAGAAGAGGACCCACGCGGACATCGGGGGAGCAGCGCTGCAGGTCGGGGCCATATATAAGTCGGGAATATATAAGTTTATTATTTTCTATTAATGCTGGGCTGGCTGGATATTACTGGGGGCAGTGCTGTATACTACTGGGGGCTGTGCTGTATACTACTGGGGGCTGTGCTGTATACTACTGGGGGCTGTGCTGTATACTACTGGGGGCTGTGCTGTATACTACTGGGGGCAGTGCTGTATACTACTGGGGGCAGTGCTGTATACTACTGAGGGCTGTGCTGTACACTACTGGGGGCTGTGCTGTATACTACTGGGGGCTGTGCTGTATACTACTGGGGGCAGTGCTGTATACTACTGGGGGCTGTGCTGTATACTACTGGGGGCAGTGCTGTATACTACTGGGGGCTGTGCTGTATACTACTGGGGGCTGTGCTGTAATGGTAATGTTGTTGTTGTATGCCTTATGTTTATGAGCGACAGTTTTCCTGCTATATACCTGCATGTCATAAGAATTTACTTTAAAAAAAGGACCATGTTAAATTCAAATCAGTTTTTTTTTAAATTTTTACCAGTGTTTTGTATGCGTTGGAAAAGGGGTAGTCTTATACGGCGAATATATCTTAAACTCTATATTTTAAACAGGAAAGTAGGGGGGTCGTCTTATACACCAGGTCGTCTTATACGCCGGAATATACGGTAATAAGATAGCAAGATACACAAGTGACAGGATTTGGGTACAAATAGGTAGCTTTGTAATAACCACAATATAAGTGTTTGCTCATGGATGTGACCAGTCTGTTGATCGAACATATCTTTATTTTATATATTGTAAGTGGTTACTGAGACCCAAATGTAAAAGAACATGATGTAATCTGTCACTATACAATAAAGTGTAAAGGTTTTTTCACTTACTGATGTACTCCAAGGACTTCCCATTCATTTCCAATATCTACTGGAGTATGTAAACTATGGAGTATATTTGGGCATACCACTATCAATCTGCATAGTAGAGACCAGCCCACCTGAAACACAAAACATTTTGCAGAAATTATTGAATTAATTTATTGAATTATTATTATATAAATTATTCTTAATTAACCCATTTAATACTTTTATCAATCGCTAGAACAGTGCATCCCTCATTTCCACTTTTCCATTCCACTTTCCCAAGTTGAGAAGTAGTTTGCATGGACTGGTGCGTTTTTGCTCAAAACAAACTCATTACAAATTAAAGGTGTTGTCTGAGATAAATATTACTGTAAATTAAAGAAATTATACTTACCATATATACTCAAGTATAAGCCTAGTTTTTCAGCACAAAAAAATGTGCTGAAAACCCAAACTTGGCTTATACTGAGTAAAAGAAAATATAGTTTTTATAGGTTTTACCAGGTTTTTGTAGTAAAATTGGGGGCCTCGGCTTATAGTTGGGTCGGCTTATACTCAAGTATATATGGTACCTTTATTGAAGTGAGATCTGCAGTCTGTACCACAAACAGTGAATCCTTTACCCAATCCCATCCCCCATCCCCCTCAAATATTCTGATTCCAAGTACAAAAATAGTTCTACTCAAGATCCAGGTAAACAATATGATCCAGCGCCCCAGAAAATAAGTATAACATGGTATATTATTAAGTATACTGTGAATCAGTGTTCTTACGGAATGTTTTAGCTTTAAAGCTAATATTGTCCTTTTCTCTTGGCACACAGGTGAAGTTACTGTTGCTCAATATTAATACATTTACTTTTGTAGGTAGTTTGCTCAATTGACCAATTGATCCAAATACTTGCACTTTAATGTGCGATATAAAGCAAACAGACTGTGTGAGTTAAGAACCATTACTTACTAGTTAAGTTAGTTATTACTTACTAATTGATTAAAGAATTTTTTTTTTTAACCCAGGAACCAGTGATTTGAATGTTAATTTTTCTGGGGACTGTGGGGGGTTATTGATAATGTTTTGTTTTGTTTTTTTATTTAAAGGAAATCTACAACTTTGAAAACTACCACTTCAAGCATACCTCCTTGTCGGCATTTGCAACCCGATGCTAAATCTTACCTTGATTTGCCATAAAACGTTGTGATTTATGGCTTTTTAAATTATGCAAATTAGCTCCAGTTGCTCATTTTCAATGCACACTATGCGTCTAATGATGCACAACTCCTGCATGCTATGTAATCTACTCACTCCCTGCCATTCTGCAGTTTACATATGAGCGCTCTTCACCACCATCTCGTATCCAGCTACCGTCTCTGAAGTAGTCTCTGGGCTGTATCGCGCAGCCGAAAAAAGAAGCAGCCAGATAGGGGAATCAAGAGTTCTTAAGGGCTGGTTGATGTCACTGGCTCTCGAAAGTAGCTTTCAAAGCGGTAGATTTCCTTTGAATGGGTTGCTCTGATAATTCCTTTAGTAATATAAATTGTTTTGGGGCCCATTAAAAACAAACATTGGGAAAATGTAGTGTTCAAGTTACCAATGTGCTCTGTCAGATCATTACAAATGTTTTGTAAAAAACATACCTCCTTATTAAAATGATAAAAGATTAGAATAAATGTGTACTGTGAGTGGGGTAGGTCGAAGAAGGTAGTTATTTAAGTTCAAGGGGTTGTACTGGGTATCTATACTGTAGACAGGAGATTACAGTCTGATCAGTGCTGGTCCATCTACTGGAACCCCCATATGAACATAACCTCGCTCTCCATAACAGGAGTTCCGTTCTCACTGACTGAATGACTGGCAGGTTGAACATGTTGAGCATCTACAATTCCCTACTACGGGAGTGGTAGAAATTGACAAGCAGTCTGCTTGGTATGTCTAGCACATTCACTTGATCATACGATTGCTGTAGATAGGCAAGCCCTGAGCTTGAAATGCCACTTAATTCAATTAGTGAGAATGGGACCTCTGTTCTTGGAAATGGTAGGGGTCCCAGCAGTCAGACTGCCACAGATATGAGTGTTATCTGCAATCATGTCGATAGAGCATAACAATGACACTTGATACAACCCCTTTAACAACTGGTTTACTATATGAATATGGCAGCAACCTGTAAAATAGAATAAAATATTCACAAAAAAATCATAGTTTCTTCCCTTAAAGATGTTTTCTCATCAACATTTAAGGGATAGGGGATCCACAGAATAAGGTATATAAATATCTGATTGCTTGGTGAAAACTTTTCCTATTCTCCATTACTGTCTGTGGTATTCTTTCTATATTTTCATGTCTAGTCCTTATAATGAATACATATTGATTACAGGTACTGCTACAAGTTGAACATGTACACCAGGAAAGTTCCCAACATACAAGCTGTATCCTTTTGGCCTCCATCTGTTCAGTATATGCTTGTATAGAGCAATTAACACACACAACACAACACATCATTTCATCCTGCTGCCCCTCGTATACGCTTATCAAAGGCCATAAATGTAGAAGCTTTCAATGGCAGGACAGCAAGCGGATATTTTGAAAACAATGAGGAATTGATACAGAATGTTTAACTTTTTATTACACAAACCATATCAATTATTTGCTGAAAGTGGACAACCCCTTTAAATTGTTTTCAATGGCTTTTGTTGTGAGCTATCAGGCTTGAGCTTCTTATCAGTGTAAAGATAAACATTCAAATCACCATCACAGAGGTACATGACAGAGCCATAAAGAACACTAATAACTTAACTGGGTCAATTCAGGCAAATGCAGCAGCAATTTTCTTAAAAAAAAATCTTCAAAAGGTTACTCTGCCTTAGCTTTGGTATAAAGTACAACGCTATTGTATTACATGTATCTGTAAAAAAAGGTTGTATGTATGAAGTCTTAGTTAATTTTGAACTTCCCAGTGAAAGCAGGTTGTCTTTTTAATACATGAGGTGTAAAATAAGGTATGCTTCATTCTTAAAGGGAACCTGGTATACTTTGGCCTAATAAACCACTTCCAATCTGATGTCAAGCAGCTTAGTACCTTTGAGATCATGTTTCATTCAAGCCCAATGTAGTGGCAACATCCAGAAAGTTATCTTTGACGTGTCATGTAAAATGGTTGTATAAAGCCAAGGAGGCAGAGAGTTTAGCACTAAAGTCAAGCTCTCAAGATGTTGCCTCTGCTGTGATTGAGATCATACACAAGACTTATGGAGAGCTAGTAGAATGTCCCAGTGTGACCCGCATTGTTCTACCTCCTGGTCCCTGCCCCATTATAGCTGCAGAGCAGGGACCAGGAGGGGGATCAGCTCATGCTGCCTCCACATGTGATCTTAGTGACCCGACCACTGACCCACCCCCTGGCTGCCCTGCCCCCTCCTACGTCATCTCAGTGCTCAGGGGAAAGGAGGAATCAGGACAGCGGGGGAATGAGGAAAAGGTGATAACAGATGGCAGGAGGGCGCTGCATTCAGAGGGGTCGCGGAGCCCGCTGCACGAGAGGGGAGAAGGAGCCCGCTGCACGAGAGGGGAGAAGGAGCCCGCTGCACGAGAGGGGAGAGGGAGCCTGCTGCACGAGAGGGGAGAGGGAGCCCGCTGCACGAGAGGGGAGAGGGAGCCCGCTGCACGAGAGGGGAGAGGGAGCCCGCTGCACGAGAGGAGAGAAGGAGCCCGCTGCATGAGAGGAGAGAAGGAGCCCGCTGCACGAGAGGGGAGAAGGAGCCCCACTGTATGAGAGGGATCGTGGAGGCCACTGTATGAGAGGGATCGTGGAGGCCACTGTATGAGAGGGATCGTGGAGGCCACTGTATGAGAGGGATCGTGGAGGCCACTGTATGAGAGGGATCGTGGAGGCCACTGTATGAGAGGGATCGTGGAGGCCACTGTATGAGAGGGATCGTGGAGGCCACTGTATGAGAGGGATCGTGGAGGCCACTGTATGAGAGGGATCGTGGAGGCCACTGTATGAGAGGGATCGTGGAGGCCACTGTATGAGAGGGATCGTGGAGGCCACTGTATGAGAGGGATCGTGGAGGCCACTGTATGAGAGGGATCGTGGAGGCCACTGTATGAGAGGGATCGTGGAGGCCACTGTATGAGAGGGATCGTGGAGGCCACAATATGAGGGAGGATGGAAGTATGAAAAAGTTATTAGCGTCAGAATATGGCAAAACACATTTTTTTTTTCATACACATTGTTGACATTTTTTAAAATATATTAAGACACAATAAAACCTATATAAATTTGGTATCACCATGATCGTACAGAACCGAAGAAGAAATCGTATCATTTGGAGCACACAGTGGAAGTGTGCCACAAGAAAATGGCATATATGTGGGGGGGTTTTGGCAGATTTCACCACATTTGGAATTTTTTTTTCAGCTTCCCAGTATACTGCATGGAATAATAAATAATGTAATGGTGAAGTAAAAATTGCTATGCAGAAAATGAGCCCTCACACAGCTCTGTACACAAAAAAAAACTAAAAGTTATAGATCTCTGAAGGTGGGGAATGAAAAATGAGCAAAATGCTGCATGCAAAAGTCTTAAGGTCAATATTTTACTACGATTGGGAGGTGGGGCATGGGGCGGGGCAATGTTGTGGTTTCTGAAAAAAGGTAGGGGCTTTACTTATTGTTTTTCTCTAGCCCAAAAGTTGGAAGATACGACAGTTAGCCGCTACAAAGTATCATACTTCACAGAAATAAAAAAAACAAAAAAAAAAAGAAAACACAATGGTCGTCCTGTTTACCTAAAAGCAAACACTAAAGATCACCTGTTTCTGTAATATGGCAACATTACCTCTTGTATGGCTGCAACTTTCATATACGATTCCAGTACCAGCAAGAGAGGCAAATGAACATTCACATGACTGAAGATTTCTGCAGCTGACAGTGAATAAAATACATATATGTTATCTCAAAAACATGAAAAGACTATACAGAGCGAAAAGCCGATCCAAAAACTTACCATCTTCACAAAAGGTGTGAGCATGCAAATCTTCCAGTATCTGAACCAGATTGTCAATCTGCTTCCCTTCTTCTACATTTCTAAGACGTACAACCAGCTTCTTGACATTTTCTTCTATTGTGGTGTTCATGGTTTCTTTTTGTCAGGGAGACTGATCATTGTTTATTTCTTCATTGCAGGAAGGTCCATAGCAGAATGGACAGAACAGGCAGTAACCTTTGGAAAGAAATAAAAATGCAGTGAACTGACAGAGGACAGCAGCTTCACATTTTACAAGACAAAGATGCCAGAGTAAAAGTCACACCCATGAAATTTATATGAGCTCACACCACAAGTCCCAACCTCTCAGGTGGGGCTGAAGCAGGAAGCAAGAAGGAGAAACAGCTCACACGCCAAAACTCTGTTTTATTAGGAATAGCATGAAAAGATAAATATTTATGTATTCTCTGAGACTAAATTACAATAACCCCCCACTCTCACCATGGTCACATGCAGAACTGTTTTAGGAAGAAAGCAGCCATGTTTTACTATCTCTATAGCAGTATGGCAATAAACTACTAGGAGTAGCCCATCAAGTAGATTAACACATGCCAGATCACGTTCCTTTTATACCCCAGTGTGACTTTTAAGTCCTATGCAAATTGCAATGGAGGGACAATCTGCGGTAAGGAGAGCCTGGCTTTAGCTCCAAGTTCTCCGAATCTACGACTTTCAACAACGTATTTAGCAGGGACGGTGGGCATATTGGTTTGTTATTGCAGATATATGTCAGATTGTTGCATTTATTTTCACGTAGCCCTTAAACTTGACATTTAAAGACATTCCCCAAATACAACTTATTCTGTACTGCTCATCCTGGTACCACAACTGATGACAAGAAATGGGTTGCTTTGTTCCTTATCTAAATGGAGTCAAACTGATGCACCGCCATGCCAGCGCTAAAGGAACAAATAAGCCAAATGCCAAATGAGGTGGATGATGCCAAATGACATCCTCAGCATATTCCAGAAGCTCCATAGAAAAAAATTGAGCAGCTCTTTCACAGCATAGAACCATTAAGGGACGGGAGGAGGGACTTCCATCCTCATGATAGGGGGAGGATCTTAACAGTTGGATCTACAACACATCCCAAATTTTGTGTAAAGGAGATATGCTGTCTAATATAGATGCCTCACGGTTATAAAACTATTTTAAAGGAACTCAACCACTAAAAAAACCCAAAAAAACAGCTAAAAAAAACTAAAGCTAACTTCCTTGCAAAGGTATAAGAGCATGGTGGAAATGGCACTTCCAGACCTTCATGTCTATTATTTGGCAGGTCATTAGACATTGGCTGCTTTCTCACCATATGCCAAATTTATCACCTGGCCCATTATTTGGATATAGATTGCCTTTGGCCGTCTGCTCCCAATTCCAGTTTGGCAGCAGGCCAAATCCCTGTCAAAGGTTACAGATGTGATAGCTGAAACCCCATTATGGAATAACTTGAGTCTCTCTGAAGTAAACAAATTACCTGACCTACGAGTCTGGACAGCCTTCGGGATTGATACACTACATGACCTCTATGATAATTCCATTTTACGGAATGGAATGGTGTGACTCTTTGGATACGTTTTACTCAGAACTCAGAACATTGCAGGCTAGCTAATAATTTGGAGGTGGTGGGAGACGAGGAGGACCAGATGGTGGGCAAAGTAAAACATTGTGGGAAAGTTCTTGAAGACCTGTATTTTAGTACCTAATCACTGATTATGTATGGACGCAACCTGGCAGCAGCACTGTAGAGATTGTGTTTTAGATGTTTTTTTATATCCTTTCTTAAAAAATGTAAAAAATTGTGTGCACGGTATGTGACAAGATATTATATTTGTAATGTAATGTTACTATTATGGCTGTTGTACACTTTTAATAAAACAAAACCTCAAAAGAACCTCACCTCCGCTCCTCTTCATCTCGATCCCTGTGCTGTCCTCTGCTAGTCTTGACACCGCGGGATTACCTAGAGAAAAACTTATAATTAGCAGCACGGAGCACGAGGACAAGATGTCCGTAGCTCTGGGCTGTTTATTATGCACGCCCCTGCACCTCCCTCTCTCATGTTGAGGGCATGGGAGAGGGCGGTGACATTATGCGAGATGCGTGCATAATTAGCAGCCCGCTAATTCTAAGTTTCTTTTCAAGGTGATCATGGGGTGTCAAGACTAGCCAAGAAAAGCAGCCGGATCAAGATGAAGAGGAGCGCATGTGAGTATCTTTAGCTGTTTTTTTGTGGTTAATTTTCTTTTAAACAAAATCTACAATACAAAACTTAGGGAGACTAACTCATATATCCAGGAGATGAGCCAGAAGAGCTCTGGGCGGGGCAGTTATCCCTGGATGAGTGTTGCCTGCTGTTGCCTACTGTAAAGTTTTGAATAAAGCCAAGTCCAGCATGTGATGTGCAATTTAGATGATCTTTTCAAATATAGGGCTCCACTTTCATAAAACCAGAAAATGAAAAGGATCATGTGATGTATTCCCATGCCTTTGCTCTAAAACCTACAGTATGTGTACTGCATCTGCCGGTATGTGTACTGCATACTGAGTCGTGTAAAAGGAACTGTGCGTTCCCTTATTTTTAAAGGAATTGTGACAATTCCCCTATAAGCTGTCACTTTCCACCATCTTCCCTACATGCTTTAACCACAGGTATCAGCTTCTTACAATCATTACAGACCTTATAAATTTCACTTTTTTTCACATATTAGCTATGTGGGGTAAAGAAATCTATAATGACTGTGATATGTAGAACATGTAATAAAGGTAATAAAAGCAGATGACCTAGGCAGGAGTCTTCATTGCACTTCACACAGAAAGGTGGCCTTGCATTCATACACTTGTCTCATGCAGGTGAAGAGAAGAAAACTACTGCTGGTTACTCCTGCCATCAATGTAACAGAGCAGGAAAGAATCAGGGTTTTTTTTTTCATTCTTACCAATTGTCTTTATTTGCTTTTTAGAATTCAACAAATATATATAAAAATCAACAGATAAAAAAGACACTTTATTACACAGTTTTTCAATACAACCAGATTGAGGTAAGAATCTAACTTGTACAACTTGACATTTAAAAAAAAAAAAATCCCATCCCTTTACATTGTGATTTACTTATACTTCGGATAATATAGCACACATAAACAAAGGCAATAATGGGCTTCTACTGTGCAAGACTGATAATTATATGGTAATTACATATGTATGGTAATTATGGTACACATGGCTATTGAAGTACAACAATACATCTGATCAACGACATCTGCGACCTAATACAGATCCCACTATACAGTATAACACAAGGTTGTGAGAATATACATGGTTATTACTATAAGGTATTCCTACAGTATATACATAGCTCCAGTATACAGTGACATCACTACAGTATATACACAGCTCCAGTATACAGGGACATCACTACAGTATATACACAGCTCCAGTATACAGGGACATCACTACAGTATATACACAGCTCCAGTACACAGTGATATTACTACAGTATATACACAGCTCCAGTACACAGTGACATCACTACAGTATATACACAGCTCCAGTATACAGTGACATCACTACAGTATATACACAGCTCCAGTATACAGTGACATCACTACAGTATATACACAGCTCCAGTATACAGTGGCATCACTACAGTATATACACAGCTCCAGTATACAGTGACAGCACTACAGTATATACACAGCTCCAGTATACAGGGACATCACTACAGTATATACACAGCTCCAGTACACAGTGACATCACTACAGTATATACACAGCTCCAGTACACAGTGACATCACTACAGTATATACACAGCTCCAGTACACAGTGATATTACTACAGTATATACACAGCTCCAGTATACAGTGACATCACTACAGTATATACACAGCTCCAGTATACAGTGACATCACTACAGTATATACACAGCTCCAGTATACAGTGACATCACTACAGTATATACACACAGATCCAGCATACAGTGATCACTACAGTATATACACAGCTCCAGTATACAGTGACATCACTACAGTATATACACAGCTCCAGTATACAGTGACATCACTACAGTATATACACAGCTCCAGTACACAGTGATATTACTACAGTATATACACAGCTCCAGTATACAGTGACATCACTACAGTATATACACAGCTCCAGTATACAGTGACATCACTACAGTATATACACAGCTCCAGTATACAGTGACATCACTACAGTATATACACAGCTCCAGTATACAGTGACATCACTACAGTATATACACAGCTCCAGTATACAGTGACAGCACTACAGTATATACACAGCTCCAGTACACAGTGACATCACTACAGTATATACACAGCTCCAGTACACAGTGATATCACTACAGTATATACACAGCTCCAGTATACAGTGACATCACTACAGTATATACACAGCTCCAGTACACAGTGATATTACTACAGTATATACACAGCTCCAGTATACAGTGACATCACTACAGTATATACAAAGCTCCAGTATACAGTGACATCACTACAGTATATACACAGCTCCAGTATACAGTGACATCACTACAGTATATACACAGCTCCAGTATACAGGGACATCACTACCGTATATACACAGCTCCAGTATACAGTGACAGCACTACAGTATATACACAGCTCCAGTACACAGTGACATCACTACAGTATATACACAGCTCCAGTACACAGTGATATTACTACAGTATATACACAGCTCCAGTATACAGTGACATCACTACAGTATATACACAGCTCCAGTATACAGTGACATCACTACAGTATATACACAGCTCCAGTATACAGGGACATCACTACAGTATATACACAGCTCCAGTATACAGTGGCATCACTACAGTATATACACAGCTCCAGTATACAGTGATATCACTACAGTATATACACAGCTCCAGTATACAGTGACATCACTACAGAATATACAAAGCTCCAGTATACAGTGACATCACTACAGTATATACACAGCTCCAGCATATAGTGATATCACTACAGTATATACACAGCTCCAGCATACAGTGACATCACTACAGTATATACACAGCTCCAGCATATAGTGATATCACTACAGTATATACACAGCTCCAGCATACAGTGACATCACTACAGTTTATACACAGCTCCAGCATATAGTGATATCACTACAGTATATACACAGCTCCAGCATACAGTGACATCACTACAGTATATATAAAGCTCCAGTATACAGTGATATTACTACAGTATATACAGTATATACACATCTCCAGTATACAGTGATATCACTACAGTATATACACAGCTCCAGTACACAGTGACACCACTACAGTATATATAAAGCTCCAGTATACAGTGATATTACTACAGTATATACAGTATATACACAGCTCCAGTATACAGTGATATTACTACAGTATATACACAGCTCCAGTATACAGTGACAGCACTACAGTATATACACAGCTCTAGTAAAGTAGTGCGCAGCCAATGACAGAGAAGTAGTAAAGCTGTATATAGGATTATATATGTGGCCTCTATAGTGCAGAATTTACCTCAGTTCCCCGCCGCTGGAAAGTCCAACTACGTCCTGTATATCCACTCACATGGAAAGGAAATACCATTCAGGGTCTGCACTCTCTTGACATCAGAAGGTCACGTGATATGCCAACGTCATGTGACGACTTAGAAGCAGTGATATATTATAAGGTCTTTCCCCAGGAAGAAACGATATAAGTACATAAGTAGAACTATTGTGTCTGCGTATTCTGTCTCCCACTATAGAAGCCAGGCCGGAGCTTATAGACGAGGAGCACATGCAGGTAATTGTAGAACATGACTGCAGAGTCTCCTCAGCTGCAGCAGGATGTAGTTTTCCATGTTACTATATGGTAGAAAACCCAAAGCTTATACAAAGTTGTGTGGACACACTTGGTCCTAAGGTAACATTACAGTCCCACATAGAAATCTAATCCGGTACCAAGTGATTGTGTTCTGCAACTAATGAAATTGCTATTTTTTCCCAATTTCTCCCACAGTCAAAGGACAGTTTACTGATGGTAGATGTGTCCTACTAAGAAGCTCCCTTATTTACAAATCTGTCGTGAGACGGAGAAGAGCCTTATAGGTCAGGCCTAAAATTTAACTTTTAATATTGTATTAAAATACACATTATTCAATTATATATCACACGCTATGATTAAAAATTGCATGTAGAGGCTGCTATGTATCTTGTGCTTTGCCTATCTATTTGTGACCATCATTAGCCCCGATCCCCTGATGACGCTGGCGAATTCAGGCGAATCATGTCGGGGGGCTTATGTTTGTTGTTTTTTAAATGTCTTGCTAGAGGCTGTCTAATGAATTTGTTACTGCAGGAACCTATATGATGGTCACAAATAGGCAAAACACAAGATACATAGCAGCCTCTACATGCGATTTTTAATCATAGCGTGTGATATATAATTGAATAATGTGTATTTTAATACAATATTAAAAGTTAAATTTTAGACCTGACCTTTAAGGCTCTTCTCGGTCTCAGGACAGATTTGTAAATAAGGTTAGTTACGGCCTTGGCAGTCCTAATAGGGCTATTTTTGGTGTAGGAAACTACTAAGAAGTTCCTGACAAACTATACTCCTCTGGACTTCTTTTATTATAACTATATAAGCGACGAGTGCAACAATATAGAGTTACAAAACCATCATCAGCAGAGCGCCTCAGAGGGCCTTGTGTTATAATTTATTCACTCCCCCAAATAATACAAGTCCTGCCTAGTCCCACATGACAGCTGGGATCAGGCAGGACTTGTATCGTAAAGGAGAGTAAATAAATTATAACACAAAGCACTCTGAGGCGCCCAGAGACGAAGCCCCACGCTAATTAGCATAATTTTTATAACTATATTGCTGCATTCGCAGAGTATAGAGTTATAATAAAACAAGTCCTAAACAGCATAGTTCATCAGGAACTACTTAGGGGGACACGTCTACCATCAATAGACTGTTCATGAATAAGAATTTATTAAAGGGTTATGTCAGGACTTTTTTACTCAATCATCTACTTTTAGGTTGTGTGATTCATATTGGAGCAGAGTGTCTGACAGTCCGCTAAGTAACTGTTTAAATGCAATTTACCTTCAAAATCAAGCATGCTAAAGCAAGGTCACTTACTCATGGATCTCAACAGACCATGTGACAAATAGACCCCGAGACTGCTTTAAACCCTTAACGCTGAAGCCACTTTTCACCTTCCTGACACGGCCCATATTTTAAAATCTGACATGTGTTTATTTGAGTGGTTATAACTTTGGAACGCTTTAACATATCCAGTTGATTTTGAGAATGTATTTTCGTGACACATCGTACTTCATGTTGGTTGAGAAATTTAATCAATATGTTTAGTATTTATTTATGAAATAAATGGAAATTTGGCAAAAAATTTTTTAAAAAACAATGTTTTCCAAATTCAAAATTTTCTACTGTTTGGAAAGTTGGTTATATCACTAAAATAACTTGATAACTAACATTTTCCATATGTCTGCTTTAACTTGGCTTCATTTTTCAAACATTTTTTCCTTTATTTAGGATGTTAGGAGGCTTATAACTTTAGGTGCGATTTTTCAGATTTTCACAAAAATCATCAAAACCTACTTTTGGAGGGTCAATTTAGTTAGACGTGACTTTATAAGGCCCACATGACAGAAAACCCCCACAAATGACACTATTTTAGAAACTACACCCCTCAAAATATTCAAAACAACCTTTGGGAATTTTGTTAACCCTATGAGCGTTTCATGAGGGTGAAAAACAAATGAAAGTGAAATTAGAGAAATGTAATTTTATCTTACTATAGATTCATTGAACACTTAAATTTGCACCTTCACAATGGGTTAAAAGGAAAATGCATTTAACAATGTTTAGTGCAATTCCTCCTGAGTATGCCAAGACCCATTTTGTCACTGTACCCTGCTGTACGGGCACAGGGGGGCACTTGGAATGGAATTGTTTCGTTTTTGGAGGGCAGATATGGCTGAAAAAGTTTTCATGTGTCAGGATGGATTTGGAGAGCCCTAATGGTACCAAAACAGAAGAAAGCCCCAACAAGAGACACCATTTTGGAAAGTACACCCCTTGGAGAGTTTAGCAAGGTGTAATTTGTGTATTTGCCCCAACAGGTGTTTGATTCAATTAGGCCCCAAGAGGGAAAAAGGTGAAAATTTTCTCAAAAAAGTCACTTTTACCCCAAATTTTTGTAAGCCACAAGGAATAAAAGATGAAACAACCCCCATAAATGTGTAAAACTATTTCTCCTAAGCACATAATTGCACCCCTTTTGCATATAAAGTGTTGTATGGGTACACAGTAGGGAAAGAGGGGCGTTGGCCTTTTAGAAGCCAGATTTGACAGACATCCTTTACATGTGTCAGGATGCATTTAGAGAGCCCTAGTGGTACCAAAACAGAGGGGAACCCCAACAAGTGTCACCATTTTGGAAAGTGCACCCCTTAGAGAATTTAGCAAGGTGTAATATATGTATTTGTCCGATTTCTCACAAGTGTAGAAGTACCCCACATGTGCATATAAAATGCTTTATGGTGGCACAGTAGAGGAAAAGAGTGATGTTTGTCTTTTAGAGGCCAAATTTGACAGAAATCCTTCATATGTGTCAGGATACATTTGGAGAGCCCTAATGGTACCAAAATAGAGGAAACCCCGAACAGTGACGATAATTGTTGAATGTACACCCCTTGGGGAATATAGCAAGGTGTAATATGTGGTGTAGTGTAATACACGTGGTGAAATTAGCATTTTGAACATATAGGTGGTTTCCAAATATGAAGTGCAATGGAGTCCAAGATGGAAATAGAAAACCTAAATAAAAAACATAAAACTCACAAATGCCCCTAGTTTGCAAACTACATCCCGAAATTAAATAATCGAGGGTATAAGGAGCAATGTGACCTAATAGTTGTTGCAATCATTCTTTTTACCAAAATGAATTCACAACAGGTTGGGTGTGAATTGTGAATGTGTTGCGTATAAGGAGGTGGAATATACCAAGGGACCAACTAAACATTTGTCACTCTGGAGTTGTCACAGGTCTCTTAGTAGTATATAGTGTCCATCCTAACTCCTCCTTTGGAACAGACTCGTTATTGAGTCCTATCTTTAGAAGAAGCGGAATTTAACGGGAAAATGCTGTCCTGGCAAAACAAGGAGACATCTAAATCAGAGGTACTGGGGCCCCGTCCTTCTTGTCCCAATATTAGTTTCCTAATATCTTCCTCTTGAAAACAGAGAAATGATACGGCAGGACCTGCACATTGGAACAGCTCGTAAGAGCTGTACAGCATCATCTGTACAATGTACACGGCCAGCGCTTTTGTACCATATCTTCGTTTTCCGTAGGGAAATTATCGCCAAGTGTTGCTCTTATTCACCCTAGTGATGCCCATTGTGACGAATATTGCTTCTTTTGGCTGGACCAAATCGACCAGCCAATAGGGGCAAACATGGACAGAGGGGGACAAAAATACCCTCTGGACCGCAAGGCAAAATTGGTGGCTGTCAGGAACAGCCGCCACCCTGCCCCGATCGCCGTGTCTACAGACATGGTGATCGGTATTACTGATGTCATGAGTAAATTCGCTGCTATTGGCTGGTCTGCATTGATGAGCCAATAGCAGCAACCCAATAGCAGTAACCCTTCTGGTCCATGGGGTAGGATGGCTGGCTGTCAGAAACAGCCGCCATCTTGCCCCGATCACTGTGTCTGAACCGTGTTGGAAAGTCACTACCCACCGCACTGTTCTATGACAATGCGCGTCGGGAATAGGCTATACAATCTTTATTTTTTAAGCAATTTAGACAAATAAGGGCTTATTTTTTGTGTGACAAGTTGTTCTTTTCAGTGGTATCATTTTGGTGCTTCTAACTTTTTCGGATCACTTTTTAGAACATTTTTTGTAATGCAATTTGATTAAAAAAATTAACATCTTTTGCAAGTTTTTTTTTTTTTTTTTTACCACGTTCACCGAGCGGTTCCGATTAGGATTTATTGTACAGATTGTTACGGATGCAGCGATACCAAATAAGTGTTTTTTTTTTTAATTTAGTGTTTTTTATACTTTATTACTTGTGAACAGGGAAATGTGGTGTTTGGGGGGGGGGGGGGACTTTCACTTTCTTTTATTATTTATTTTTAATTTAAAAAACCTTTATTTATTGTTTTTAACTTTTTTTTTACAGATACTGACATCTTAGCTTGAACAAGTGATCTTCTGATCACTTGTTCAAGCTCTTTTACAGGTTACACAGTGCAATACAGATGTATTGGCTCCCGGAGGAGGATCGCGCAGCCCCGGGCACTGGCATCCGACCGCAGTTGTTAGAGGAGGGTGTCGGCTATCATATGTAGCTGACACCCGCAGCTTCTGGTGCTGGCTCCGTTCAGGAAACAGAGGAGGAGAGGAGAGAGGAAACAAGGAGTCATCCAACAAGAAGAGAACAAAGAAGAAATGAATCTGGTGGTTAATATCTCGAATAAGATACTAACACAAACAGAAATCAATGTCCTTAATAAAAGATTGGGATTTGTACCAACGCATGAGACACAAAAGTTTGACTTTACTGTTGATTTTTATAAATTTTGCAGAAGCTTAAGATTGAATATGTTTTTTAAGGATAAAAAATTACAAAGTAGAGGTCAAGAAAATATCCCTAATAAAATCAGGGAACGCAGTACATTTGATCCAGAGATAACCTCCCCAATCTTTGATAGTTTCCAACAGGTAGTGATACAGGAAATATATGAAAAATGGGATATTGTACAAAAGAAAAAACATAATTTATCTAGAGCAGAACATCAAGCACTTAGGGATCTAGCAAATGATGAGAGTATAGTCCTTAAAAGAGCGGACAAAGGAGGGGCAACAGTTGTTTGGGACAAAACAGCTTACACTAATGAGGCATTGAACCAACTAGCTGACACTAATGTTTATAGAAAATTAAATGGAGACCCTACTAATATTTTTAAAAAAGAAATTGATCAAGTGCTAGACGACGCTGTCACTTCTGCAAAAATAACTGAATCGGCGAAAGGAAGTCTGACTAGTAGCTATCCAAGGGTACCGATACTGTATCTACTTCCTAAAATACATAAAAAATTAGAAACTCCCCCGGGACGTCCTATAGTCTCGGGGATTGAGTCCCTTCTATACCCCTTGGCTATCTATGTAGACAGCTTCCTACAACCAATAGTACAGAAACTACCAAGATGTCTTAAAGACACAAGCGAATTTTTGAGGAGTGTGCAGACCCTTGACCTCAGTGGTGTACAAATTTTGTGCACTATGGACGTCAAGAGCCTGTACACTAATATTCCAACTGATGAGGGCATACACGCCGTCAGAGAAAAATTATGTGATAATCCTGTGCTGTCAAATTCTATGATAGGTTTTCTTATGACACTACTGGAAATGATACTCAAAAAGAATTATTTTAGATTTGGAACAGAATATTATTTACAACTACAGGGGACCTCGATGGGGTCCCCTGTTGCTCCTAGTTTCGCTAATATTTTTATGTCAACTTTTGAGGATAGGACCCTGTTCACACACCCGCTCGGCAGACACGTCGTCCTCTGGCTACGCTATGTGGACGATGTGTTTGTAGCGTGGGGAGGTACGGAATCCGAACTTAAGGAATGGGTACAATATCTGAATCAATGCCATCCATTGATAGAATTATCGGCTGAATATAGTTCCACCAATATACAATATCTTGATGTTAATGTGATACTGAAAGAAGGTAAACTTGTCACAACGCTATATTCTAAACCAACAGATAAAAATAACCTTTTAAACAGATCGAGTTTTCACCATCCAGGAACCTTTAGAGGGATCCCTAAGGGTCAATTTTTAAGAACGCGTCGCATCTGTAATGATGATATAGAATATGACATACATAGTAAAAAATGATGGAAAAATTTGTGGAAAAGGGGTACAGTAGGAAAGAACTTATTAAAGTAAGGGAACAAGTAGCACAAGAAGACTGGAAAAAACTCAGACAAATTAAGGTTAATCAGAAAAAAGATAGAGACCATTTATTCATATCCACATATGATAATCACTCCTCGTTAATCAAAAAAGTTATTTTAAAACATTGGAGTATGTTAAAATACGATCCACAATATGGGTACTTGTTTAAGTGTAAACCTAGATTTGTTTACAAGAAAGGTAAATCACTTGCTAACCGCTTAATACGTGCGGATACTTGTAAAAATAAACAGAATAAACAACAGTTCTTACAAGCCAGGAGAAATGGAACTCATGCATGTCTGTCATGCCAAAACTGCAACTCTATCATTAAAGGTGAAAAATTATCACACCCATTGTATGGCACAATCATAGAAATTAAAGGCTGGCATTCATGTAATAGTAAAAACGTAATCTATGTACTAAAATGCCCATGTGGTAAAATGTACGTAGGGCAAACTTCAAGGCAAATTAAAATTCGAGTAAATGAACATCGGTCAGCTATCAGAATGTATGGGAAAGAAGAAATAGAAACAGCTAGAGGTACATTAGAAAAGAAAAAATATGGGGAAACTACAGTTGCGCGACACTTTAAAGAATGTAGACACCAAGTATCAGAACTGAGATGGATGGTGCTAGAAGAGGTATTTGGAAATGATAGAGAACAGATAAGGAAACGCCTTTTACAAAGAGAGGTTTATTGGATCTGTAAATTGGAGACAAAGAGCCCGAAAGGGTTAAATGAAGATTGTAATTTTAATATCTTCTTATAAGAGAAATACCAAAAAGTTAATGTGGTAGGTTAGCTAAGCTGTGTATAAAATATAACAGATGTAAGGTTTTTAATTATTTGTATATATCAAGGTGTATGTTTAAGAGGTTCCGGTTTCGGTGACTATAACTTACGTGAACGGTAGAGAGCGTGTCATGTCTGAGGAAGGGGGCGTGTCCCTCGAAGCGTCACAGCTAAACATGGCGCTCACGAGACCGCTGCTCGGCGTCTAAAGGAGTTAGCGTCTCTGCCCTGGGATCCAACTAAAATCGTGAGTCTAAATTCTATATAATTGAATATATCCAGATCAATGAAATTATGGTGTATAAGATACCGTGAACATGGAATAGACTCCCCGGATCCTAGTTACTATTGTTACAAGCTGAATTTGAGAAATTGTATCTACTATGATGTCTTCTACTATGGGACAGAATAACACTTTGAATTAAGAATATATGTGTTGAAATATTTGAAGTAAAGAAATCTATTTTTGTCTAAATGCATGTGTGGTCATTATATTGGACATTGTTCATGGAATGCGTTAATATAGGAGAAATGGAGGTTCTCCCGTCCTAGACCACTATATCCAAGGTTATTGAAATACTCCACATACTATTTCGTACTTTTGTGAGATTGGAAAAACGTTGCCTGGTCTGATGAGTCTCGATTTCTGCTGCGACATTCGGATGGTAGGGTCAGAATTTGGCGTCAACAACATGAAAGCATGGCTCCATCCTGCCTTGTATCAACGGTTCAGGCTGGTGGTGGTGGTGTCATGGTGTGGGGAATATTTTCTGGGCACTCTTTGGGCCCCTTGGTACCAATTGAGCATCGTTGCAACGCCACAGCCTACCTGAGTATTGTTGCTGACCATGTCCATCCCTTTATGACCACAATGTACCCAACATCTGATGGCTACTTTCATCAGGATAATGCGCCATGTCATAAAGCTGGAATCATCTCAGACTGGTTTCTTGAACATGACAATGAGTTCACTGTACTCAAATGGCCTCCACAGTCACCAGATCTCAATCCAATAGATGCCTGATGAAAGCTCTAGTCCAGAGCTGAAACGCGTCGCACTGTATTTTTAATACGTTATGCATATGCTCATTTTATGAGATAAATATTTTTAACAATAATAAAAGAGATTCCTTTATCCATTGGATCTCTACGTCTGCTGTTTGCACCAAGCGCCTTCCTGAACCTCTCGTCGGGCTCTTCCTCCATTCCACATCGTTCCGGGATCCTGGTCCTTGGCAAACGTGGTCTCCCAGGAGTGGCAGCTGCTGGTAGCTATTTCATTACATGCCTATACCATCTTCATCAAGGTGAGAGTCTTCACTTACTCTTCTACATTAATTGACCATTACGATATCACACGATAGCTGCGCCTCTCTTCCTTTGTCTCTACCTCCTGTCATTCTTTCTGGGACCTGGAGCCTTGCCCCCAGAGTCCCTCGATCCCAGGCTTCCACTGCACTCAATCCAATAGAGCATCTTTGGGATGTGGTGGAATGGGAGATTCGCATCATGGATGTGCAGCCGACAAATCTGCAGCAACTGTGTGATGCCATCATGTCTATATGGACCAAAATCTCTGAGGAATGCTTCCAGCACCTTGTTGAATCTATGCCACGAAGAATTGAGGCAGTTCTGAAGGCAAAAGGGGGTCCAACCCGTTACTAGCATGGTGTACCTAATAAAGTAGCTGGTGAGTGTATTTCCCACATAGTGGGCCACATTTATTGAACTGCGTGTGTCAGTTATCTGTATGACTTTACAGTGAAGGGAACGTGCAAACTGCGTGCACATATATTTATGAAGTGTCTGTGGCAGTATTTTGCCAGTATTGTCTGCCACACCATAAAATTCTGCACCTAAAGGGGCGTTCCGGGCTGATAAAGACGATGCACAACATTTATTACAGCGTCTTGACAGAATTGTGTCACACGCTGCATGTAAACTACAGGGTGATGGCAGGCTATATCCTACTAGGGGGCTGGCAGGCTATATCCTACTAGGGGGCTGGCAGGCTATATCCTACTAGGGGGCTGGCAGGCTATATCCTACTAGGGGGCCTAGCAGGCTAAATACTGTGGGGGGGATGGCAGGCTACATACTGGGGGGCTGTGACCAATGCATTTTAGAAGCTTTATTCACACAAAAAAAAAAAAAATCGCTTCCTTTCCATAGCGTCCCCCATGACGGCCCCAACTGGAGGATGACCCTTGACCTCTGTAGGGACAGGAAGCAGAGAGGATAAATACCCCACCCCGGCATCCGTACACCAGTGGCTTCCTGTCCCTACACAGGGCAGGGAGTAGAGAGAAGTCTCTCCTCATCCCCAGTAGTTGGGACGGTGAGGGGGGACCAAAGTGGCGCAGGGAATTGTCCCTTACCCTAAGGCAGTCTCGGCCTCGATCGGACTCCGGTCCTTTCCTCTGCCACAAAACAGAGACGCCATTTCCACCGGCTCTGCCCGCAGCTCCGCGAAGCTAAGGACACCCGGAGCGTGTCCATCGCGGAAGTCACGTGGACCGGCCGCCGTCCGACTCTGGTGACGACTTCCGCCGCAAATGACGGGACCGGATGTGACGTCACGATGGCGCGACCCGGAAGCAGGAGCGAGGAGCGGTAAGATTGAAAAGCGAGGTATTCACGTTGATCTGAGGTCTAATAGTCGCACTCTGGCCCTGACTCAAGTAATGCTGAGATCGGACGCTATTCTAGGCATTTGTCATATATGTGTCATATACGATCTAGGTCTATATACATGTGTATATTTCTCTTAGGGGCTTGTGCAGTATATCCCTCATTCAAGATACTTCAAGGTACTCCTTCATTTATATTCCACTTGGTTAAATGTCAGAGTCTATCTCACATTTCTATTAAATGTTTAGGCTTGCTGATATCAGTGGTCCCACAATTGGGAATATGGAGACACATGGCATGGAGGCTTCGAGTCTGGACCTCATATCCTTGAACCCTGTAAGTAGGGTTAATTAGGGATAGGGTGGTGGGTCACCCACATATCCCCATATTATCACATAAGGTGTCCGGTTAAGGACTAATTACTTCTCCTTCTCCTTGGTAGGAGCCCAGGGAAAAGGAGAAGGATAAAGGGAGAGCTAAAGATCAGTCAGGCACAAAGAAAATCACTTCAAAAAAGTGCAATATGTGCTTAGAAAAACTCCCTACGGACTACAAAAAAACCAGTCTGTAAAACCTGCGTGGATAACCTACTCAGAGAAGAGAGAGCCTCATTTGTGGATGAAATGCGTAGTTTTATCAGGGACGAAGTTAAAACATCTATAGCGTCATCCATAACAGCTTTTATACCTCAAGAGCCTCCGCATAAAAGACAAAGGGTTATAGAGTCCATGTCGGACTCCACATCAGACTCAGAAGGGACCAAGGAATCTATTGATATGGAGCCAGGGCCCTCAAATTCAGCAAGTAAAATGGAGTCTAGATATTTACTAGCATCCGAAGATCTGGAACCACTTCTAAAGGCTATGAGGGATACCCTCAAAATTGAGGAGATAGAAGAGACCAAATCTATTGAAGATGAGCTATTCGGACTTCTTAAAGTTAAGAAGAGGCGAGTGTTTCCCATAAATAACACTCTCAAGGAATTGATACTAGAAGAATGGAGAGAGCCGGAGAGCAGAATTTCCATATCTAGAGAGTTTAAAAACCGTCTCTCTTTTGATGAAGCAGAAACCAAAATTTGGAACTGTACCCCTAAAGTTGACATCCAGGTCCCCAAAATGACCAAAAAGACGGAGCTTCCATTCGAGGATGCAATCCAGCTAAGGGATCCCCTGGATAGGAAGGCGGACAGCCTTCTAAAAAAGACATGGGAGTGTGCCATGTTAAATCTAAAATCAAATATTGCCATGACATCCATGGCGCGCACTCTTTCACTGGATTACCGAATTGGAAGGTCATGTTAGAGACGGTACTCCAAGAGAAATGTTATTGAGTACGTTCTCCACTTTAAGAGCAGCTACAGCCTTCATCGCAGATGCCTCAGCGGAAGGAGTGAGAGTAAGCGCCAAGGAAGGTGCACTGTCAAATTCAGTCAGAAGATCACTTTGGCTTCGCCAACGGACTGGTGATTTCAGATCGAAGTCAAAGTTATGTGGTATTCCATTCGAAGGGGAATACCTATTCGGTTCTGAACTTGACACGCTTTTGGAGAAAGCGGTGGACAGAAAGAAAGGGTTTCCGGAATCCAGGAGTAACCCAAGGAAACAACCCTTTCGGGACTCTAAGGACAGAAAACAGCCCTTTAGAGGGAAAGGCAAACAGGGCAGATGGAGCTACCCTAAAGGAGGGAGAGTAAGGGGCTTCCTACTCAGTGCCAGCAACTCTGCCCCAGCGTACAGAAAACAATGACGCCAGGGTGGGGGGAAGACTATTGAAGTTCCATTCACAATGGACTCGGATAACATCAAATCCCTGGATACTAAGTATTCTTCAGGAAGGTTACCATCTAGAACTAACCTCTCTTCCTCCCAGAAAATTTGTTCTGACAGAGCAGGCCTCAGAAAACCTCTCAACCTCACTATGGTCGGAGATACAGAAACTAATTCAGTTGGATGTCATCATCCCGGTAGCTCAGAAACAATTAAAAGAAGGACACTACTCTCCCCTCTTCTTAATAAAAAAACCGAATGGCACTTTCAGAATGATTTGCAATCTGAAGAATCTGAACAGGTACGTGCAGTATCGAAAATTCAAGATGGAAACAGTGAGCTCGGCAGCCGTTCTGATCCAACCAGGAGCATTTATGTGTACGATAGATCTGAGAGATGCGTACTACCATGTGCCAATACATCCAAAATCTCAAAAATTCCTCAGATTCGCAGTACGATCGCCTTGGGGAGAGGAAGTCCACTATCAGTACAAGGCGCTGCCCTTTGGGATTTCTTCGGCCCCAAGGACATTCACAAAGATCATGGTCGAAGTGATAGCTTTCCTGAGGCGAACCCTAACCTGGACGATTTGTTAGTGGTGGCCAGTTCAAAACAAGAGCTAATACACCACCGAGATATCACAATGACGATCCTACAACAGTTAGGATGGATGATAAACTTGGAGAAGTCCAGACTAACTCCAAGTGCAAAAGTTGTCTTTCTAGGAACATTATTGGATTCGATCCAGCAGATGTCCTTCTTACCGCCAGAAAAAGCAACAAGACTGATACAACAGATTATAATGTTTCAAAAAAGAAATCATTGCACGATAAAGGGAAGCCATGAGGATCCTGGGAATTATGACATCTTCCATACAAAGTGTACAGTGGAGCCAAAGTCACACCAGAGCCCTTCAAAGTTGGATATTGGCCTCCTGGGACAAAAATCCCCAACACCTATATCAAAAGATTCAGATTTCGGAAGCGGTCAAGCAATCCCTGGAGTGGTGGATAAATACTTCGAACCTGGAAAGAGGAGTTTCATGGCATCCCTGGCCAGTGATAAATATCCGGACGGACGCAAGTCAGTCAGGTTGGGGAGCAAACATAGCAGGCCTTCCCATTCAAGGTCTATGGCCGTCGTCAATCAGATCCCGTTCCTCGAACTTCCGAGAACTGAGAGCTGTTCTAGAGACTTTAAGAGCCAGCACTCAAAGATTGAAGGAGAGACATATAAGAATTTATTCAGACAACACCACCACGGTGGCGTATCTCCGTCATCAAGGGGGTACCAGGAACCCCGATCTCCTCAGTCTCTCAGACAAGATATTCACTTGGGCAGAAACCAACATCCGCTCCCTCTCAGCCACCCATCTAAAGGGAGAGAAGAATCTGATAGCAGACTATCTCAGTCGTCAGGTCATAGACCACAACGAGTGGTGTTTAAACGAGAGCATCTTTACACGTCTCACACAAAAATGGGGACAACCAGTAACAGATCTCTTTGCCTCCAGCAAAAATACAAAGGTTCCTCATTTCTTCTCTCTGGAACCAAATATTCCATTTTGCCGAAGGGATGCCTTCAGTCAGTCCTGGAGCGGACCTCTAATGTATGCCTTTCCTCCTATACCTCTCATAGCGAGAGTTGTTCAGAAGATCAGAGAAGACAAAGCGAAGGTTATTCTCATTGTTCCCTGGTGGCCAAAGAGGAACTGGTTTCCGTGGCTAGGGAAGATGGCATTGGAAGAAGCTGTCATGCTGGAACCTCTAAACAATCTTCTGTTCCAGGGTCCAGTTTACCATCCAAATCCACAGGCTCTCCAGGTCTCGGCATGGATCCTGAAAGGATGTTGCTGATATCCAAGGGACTATCAAACAAGGTAATTTCCACACTCAAAGCAAGCCGCAAACCAGTTACCCACAAAATCTATGCCAGGATATGGGGAAGATTTGTATCTTTTTGTGGCAGGACTCCTCCTAACCAACTATCCCCTAATATTTCACAGGTGCTAGACTTCCTGCAAGCAGGATTTGACAAGGGCCTTAAGACGAGTTCTTTAAAAGTCCAGATTTCAGCCCTCAGCGCCTTTTTCGACGCCCCATTAGCAGAAAACAGATGGATCCAAAAGGTTTGTCAAAGCTACTGCTAGGCTAAGACCACATATAAAACAAAATATCCCAAATTGGGATCTTTCATTAGTACTAGATTACCTCACAAAAATACCGTTTGAACCTCTAGAGACGGTTAAACTTAGAGAATTAACGCTAAAATTTACCTTTCTCATAGCCATAACAACAGCTAGGCGTTTGGGGGAGATCCAAAGTTTGTCAATTAAAGAACCCTATCTTAAATTATGTGAGGATAAGATCGTGCTAACGTTAGATAAAACCTTCACACCCAAGGTAGCCTCATCTTTTCATCGTAACCAAGAGATTATTCTACCTTCCTTCTGTCAGAACCCAAAACATGCCAAAGAACGGGAGTGGCATACACTGGACATCAGAAGATACCTTCTACATTATCTCGAAGTTACCAAATCCTGGAGAAAAGACGACAACATTCTCCTACAATTTAAGGAAAAAACAAAGGCAGGAAAGCTTCAAAAGCATCCATCGCCAGGTGGATCAGAACAGTCATCAAAGAAGCTTATGATGCCAACAACCTGGACATTTCAGGGACTAATAGGGCCCACTCGACCAGAGGAGTGGCAGCCTCCTGGGTGGAAAAATGTGGTGCCTCACTAGAGGATATATGTAGAGCAGCTACCTGGTCTACTCACCTAACTTTTGCCAAACACTATAGGCTAGATGTTCAAAGTGCTAGAGACCAGTCCTTCGGAAGGAAGGTCTTACAAGCTGTTGTCCCCCCCTAATTGTTTATCTGGTACATCTCCAGTTGGGGCCGTCATGGGGGACGCTATGGAAAAGGAGAATTATTCTCACCGTTAATTCGGTTTCCATTAGTCCACCATGACGGCCCATATATATTTCCCACCCTGTATTTTGGAAAAGTTTAAATTGCCTATTTGTTCTGTGTGCATTAATAACATACAATAAATGGGTTGCATCCAAGGCCGGTGTAGTTATTTGGTAGCCACTGGTGTACGGATGCCGGGGTGGGGTATTTAACCTCTCTGCTTCCTGTCCCTACAGAGGTCAAGGGTCATCCTCCAGTTGGGGCCGTCATGGTGGACTAATGGAAACCGAATTAACGGTGAGAATAATTCTCCTTTTTTCTTATGTGAAATAATAAAAGTTATGTTTTATTCAGTACCTGGATATGGGATAATCTAATGTTGGCAACTTTCTGATATAAATTGTCGCTGTAGCTCATCCCATACATCACCACTATAATACATCTGCTACATTATCCTTATAATCATCTGCTTCATTGTCACTATAATTCATCTATTAAATTGTCTAGATAATTAATTCCTTATATCACCACTGTAATACAACTGCCACACTGTCAGTATAACTCATCCACTTTACTATAATTCATCCGCTACACTTTCTCATTGTCTAAATTTTTCACCTGCTAAATTGTGACTATAATTAATCATGATCATACATAAGTTTTCATGATCATACATCTGCTATACATCACCACTGTAATACATCATATACAGCATATACATACAAGACCGTAGGATTGCAGTATATGGTAGGAAGGTCAGACCATCTAGGGTTAAAGTACCGTACAGGGTAAAAAAAAAAAATAATAATAAACTGCTGTGAAAACTACAAGGAGGAAATATGTTCTTAGTAAAAGGGTAACACCTCTACTGATTAACAAGATGATCCTGAGAAACAGTTCATTTCCTGCATCTCTCCTGTTTACTTTTTGAGCTGACCCCACATTGTATACAAGATTGGTCTGGTGTTTTTATATTCATTGTAATCTATAACAATTTTTTTTAGTTTTAAATAACCACGTAATTTTATTTGTGACATGGACAGGTACATAATTGGGGAAATTCAAAAACCCCTTCCCGATGTGCGCCGTAATACTACGTGTTGCGTCGGCTGTGGGTGATTGGAGAGGGCTCTAATCATCTCAAACTCTTAGCGGTAACACCCGCGATCGGTGCTAGCAAAGCTGCCGACGGCTTAAAAAAAATGGCGGAGCATGGGCGCCGCCATTTTGGTGAAGATAGTCGCTCCCCATGATCGAGGGGAGGAGATCGGTTGCTATGACAGCCTTCCGAAGGCTGCCATTTTGAAAACTATAAAAAATTCTATAAAAAGGGATCAAAGGGCCATACAGTCCTAAGCATTGAAAACGTCATCAAATGTTGCAAAAAAAAAAACACCACACACAGCTCTGTACACAGAAGTATGAAAAAGTTATTAGTGCCAGAAGATGGCAAAATACAATATTTTTTCTTCTACACAAGGTTTTAATTTTTGTAAATGTATGAAAATATTATAAAACGTATGCAAATATGGTATCCTCGGGATCGCATCGACCCAAAGAATAAAGCAGACATTTAATTTGGGGCGCACCATGAAAGCCGTAAAATACAAGCTCACAAAAAAATGTTGCAAATCCCTTTTTTCCCCCAATATGACTGCATTTTTTTCTCGCTTCCGAGTACACAACATGGAATAGTAAATACTGAGCAATTTGTTGTGCAGGAAACAAGCCCTCACACAGCTCTTTACATGGAAAAATAAAAAAGTTATAGATTTTTGAAGATGGGGAGTCAAAAATGGATATAAAAAAAAAAAAAAGGGCCAGGTCGATAAGGGGTTAAGACTGGCATCTAGAACTTGATCGTATTCACTAAAAGGCTCTGGCCTGTAGACCGGATCGGAACTGGCAGAGTTTTGTGCTATCGTCTCCACCGTTTTTTCCCAGCAGAGACTGTAATAAATGGTGTCTTCCACCCACCAGCTTCCCCCAATATGTTGTAATTCTGTGAGTAATTTACAATAACTGTTCTTCTTTATATAAGGATAAAATTTTTAGCTTTATAAGTCAATATACTGCTGTCAACACTTACCATTTCTGTACACAATAAAGATTTTTGTTTACCAGAAACTTTTATATGTATTATGCAGGTCTCAGAAACAAAGTGGCCAAATGTCTGTTTGTTTTATAAGGACAGCTTTCCACTTCTCAAGCTGTTGCTTCATTACACACTGCATTGTGGTTATCACACTAATTGCTTCGGTGCACAATGTCTTCCGCCTGTGTAGCCAGGATTCCTATTCACATGAATAACTTCAACAGAAAGGGTCTTTAACTTAACAAAAGGAATGTTTGAGAAATTAACATCTCCATCTTTTTTTATAAGAAATAGTCAGTGGCCTTCATAGAAATGATAGGGCCGAATAGAAAGATAGGCAAACTGGAGATTAAAACAGACAATTTCTTAAATGTCAATGTCATTGTGTAGTCCTATGTGAATATTTAATAACATGAGTAAAATAACAGTATTTTGAGATTATTTCATAAAATGTATTTATTATTAGGCTGCGTTTACACGTAGCATTACATTCAGTTTTGAAAGACAATACAAAAGCTGAGGAGACCCTAATTGAATTATGACCAATCACGTTAAAAAACAGGTATTTCCTGGCTGCAGAGAGCCTAAGGCCGGCGCCACACGTGGCGCTTTTGTCTGCGCTTGCAAACGCAAACGCAGACAAAGTCGCGCCCACCGGGGCGGGCCTCGGCCCGATCGCATCGGCGTTTCCTAGAAACGTTTCCATAGAAACGCCGATGCGATCGGGCCGAGGCCCGCCCCGGTGGACGCGACTTTGTCTGCGTTTGCGTTTGCAAGCGCAGACAAAAGCGCCACGTGTGGCACCGGCCTTAGGGTGAAGACACACATGGCGTTTTTGGGCCGTTTTTACTAAGTGCGTTTTCAGATCGTTAAAAATGCATGCGTTAAAAAACGCATGCGTTTTTTGAAACCGCATGCGTTTTTGTCAGTTTTTCCGAAATTGCGCAATGAAAAACGGACGCATGAAAAACGCATGCGTTTTCAAAAAACGGATGCGTTTTTTAACGCATGCGTTTTTAAAAAACGCATGCGTTTTTTAACGCATGCGTTTTTAACGATCTGAAAACACACTTAGTAAAAACGGCCCAAAAACGCCATGTGTGTCTTCACCCATAGGCCGGTGCCACACGTGGCGCTTTTGTCTGCGCTTGCAAACACAGACAAAGTCGCGCCCACCGGGGCGGGCCTCGGCCCGATCGCATCGGCGTTTCTATGGAAACGCCTGCGATCGGGAACGAGCCGCCGGTGTTTCGCGTTAAATTAACGAGCCGCCGGTGTTTCGCGTTAAATTAACGCAAAACACCGGCGGCTCGTTCCCGATCGCAGGCGTTTCCATAGAAACGCCGATGCGATCGGGCCGAGGCCCGCCCCGGTGGGCGCGACTTTGTTTGCGTTTGCAAGCGCAGACAAAAGCGCCACGTGTGGCGCCGGCCTTAGGGTGTTGTAGAACATTGTGCCATGCTAATATAATGCATAAGGCCGGCGCCACACGTGCCGCTTTTGCCTGCGAAACACCGGCGGCTCGTTCCCGATCGCAGGCGTTTCCATAGAAATGCCGATGCGATCGGGCTGAGGCCTGCCCCGGTGGGCGCGACTTTGTTTGCTTTTGCAAGCGCAGACAAAAGCGCCACGTGTGGCGCCGGCCTAAGGCCGCGGTCACACGATCCGCTAGGCGTCCGTTCATAACGCGACGATAGCGCACAGGGGGCGGTCCTCGGCCCGACCGCACATGCGTTAACAGCGAAACGCATGCGATTGATAAGCCGATCGCATGCGTTTCCCTGTTAACGCATGTGCGTTCGGGCCGAGGACCGCCCCCTGTGCGCTAGCGTCGCGTTATGAACGGACGCCTAGCGGATCGTGTGACCGCGGCCTAAGGAACGTGGTTTGGTCTTCAAACAATGCTGTGTTTTAGTATGACACGCACATGACAGCTGTCGCTTTTAGAATCGCTTCACTCTCCAATTCCATGGGCACTTACAGAGGCCAACTTCCCCAAATAAGCGAAGCGGGAACGCAGCCTGACAAGGTAACGTCTGTGCCAGCTCGAAAGGACTGAGCTGAGGGCAAAGGTCCCACTATAACATCAAAGAGTGCACTCTTTTTACACTGACATCAGATGATTCCATAGATAGAGTCAGAATCTGTTATGTTAAACGTGGTGTATGGGTTCAGCTCAAATGTGGGGGTCGGCAATGACAAAGCTCTCTTGGACAGCAGGATTAAAGTTGAAACTGTGCATTTATTCCAGCAAAAACAGCAGTAACAAACAAAACATCAAATAAAATCCTTGCCTGTCCGGCTCTAACTAAACACTTGGCGGCCCTCACTAGCCACTGGAGGGCTTCTCCCTGCCAGCATGAAACATACGTTCAGTAACCCTGTGTCACTCACGTGTGGCTCTCACACAGTCCAGCTTCTGTGTCTCCAGGTAGAGAGTCACTTCTGAATGCTCCACACCCTTCTTTAACCCCTAGGCGCACCACGACGTTATACTACGTCCCCGGGGCTACATGCGTAGCGCACCGGGACGTAGTATAATGTCCAGCTTCTGGGACCGGCTCACGAACGGAGCCGGTACCAGAAGCAGCGGCTGTCAGCTGTCTATCACAGCTGACACCGCGCTGTAACACCCGCGATCGGAGCCGAGCATGACCGCGGCGTGTAAGGGTGTTCCTGCTGTGGATTGGATCCCCCGTGCCACTTACCGGGGGATCCGATCCTCTTCCGGGCAGCTCCGAGGACTGGCATGTGCCCCGGAGCTGCCCGGTCTCCATGGCAGCCAGACCCCTTCCGGGTCTGACTGCAAACTGTCTGAGCATGCGCAAGCTTGCTCAGACAGTTTACACTGCTCTACAATAAAATAGTATTGTAGAGCAGTGTATTGGACTGGTTTAAGTTCAAGTATGTATAAGTAAAAAAAATGCAAAAACAGTTAACACTACACATTATAATAAATAAAAAATAAATACATAAAATATAAGCCCCTAAAATGTCACTTTCCCATAAAAAACGTAATAAAGTATAAAAAACATAAAAACACAAAAAAACCCTGCATATTTGGTATTGCCGCGTCCGTAACAATCTGCATAATAAAACAGAATTGTTACTGGACCCGCACGGTAAACGCCGGAGGAAAAAAACGTTCCGAAAAAAGATAATTTTTAATTAATACCCTATAAAAAATGCTCTAAAAAGTGATTTCAAAAATTTTATGCACTCCAAAATAAGCCCACTAAAAAGAACAACTGTTCTCGCAAAAAATAAGCCCCTAACAAGATTTGTCAGCCAAAAAATAAAAAAGTTATGCATATAAAAAGATGGTGATGCTAAAATGAATAAGATTTTCTCCAAATTAGTTTTTATTCAGTACAATTGAATATTTTAATACACAAAACCCCCACATATTTGGTATCCCTGCGTCCGTAACAATCTGTATAATAAAACAGAATTGTTATTAGATCCGCAAAGTGAACCCCGTAAAAAAACAACCTAAAAAAACTCTCTCTGAAAGATGATTTTTTATTAATGCCCTTTAAAAATGCTCTAAAAAAAGTGATTTTAAAAAGTTACGCAATCTAAAATAAGACCACTAAAAAGAGCTATCATTCTTGCAAAAAATAAGCCCTTAAACAGATTTGTGAGGTGAAAAATAAAAAAGTTATACATATGAAAGACGGTGATGCTAAAATTAATAACAATTTTGCCAAATTACTTTTTATTCAGTAAAAATGGTAAAAAATAAAAAATATATATAAATGAAGTATTTTCATAATCGTGGCGACCCATAGAATAAAAATAATATACTATTTTTATGGTATGGTTAACGGCCAAAAAAAAAAAAACACATAAAAATTTTCCTAAAAATTGATGATTTTCATTTCCTCCACCAACAAAGAGTTAATTAAATCTCACCAATTAGCTGTAGATGCCCCAAAATTACATACCAGAAAAGTGCATCTCATGTGGCAAAAGAAATAAGCCCCTATAGGTCCTCATTAAAAAAAAAGAAAAAAATTATAGCCTGTACAATGTGACATAGCAAATCTGATTTGGATGGCGCCTCCTTCCCTTCTATGCCCGGCCGTGCGCCCATACAGCAGGTTACCAGCACATATGGGGTATCCGTGTACTCGGGAGAAATTGGGTATCAAACTTTGTGGAGCCTTTTTTAATTTAATCCATTTTAAATGTTTAATTTTCCACCCAAAATGAGTGTATTGTGAAAAAATATTACAATTTGCAGACTCCACCTCCGTTTTTTTTTTAACCCCTATAAAACACGTAAAGGGTTAACAAACTTCTTAAAAGTAGTTTTTCATACGTTGAGGTGTGTAGTTTCCACAATGGGGCAATTTATGAGTCTCGCTATTATTTAGGCCTCTCAGTGTCAATTAGTCCGTTCATAGCGCGACGCTAGCGCACAGGGGGAGGTCCTCGGCCCGAACGCACATGCGTTTCCAGAGAAACGCATGCGATCAGCTTAACAATCGCATGCGTTTCCCTGGAAACGCATGTGCGTTGGGGCCGAGGACCTCCCCCTGTGCGCTAGCGTCGCGCTATGAACGGACGTCTAGCGGTACGTGTGACCGCGGCCTCAGAAGTTGAGCAGGTCCATCTAAGTACGGGTTTTGGCGATTTTACAAAAAATGTGAAAAATGGCACCCAAATTCTGAGCCTCATAACATTCTAGTAAAATATGTGGAATCTTAAAAAACCATGCCAACATAAAGCAGACATTTGGGAAATGTAAGTTATGAATTTATTTTGGTGCTTTGACTATCTGCATCAAAAGTAGAGAATTTAGAATGTTGAAAATAAAGAATTTTTCAAAATTTTTGCCAAATTTTGTTTTTTTTCATAACTAAACGCAAAAGATTTCATCCAAATTTTTAAACTAATTTGAAGTACAATGGGGGACATTTACTATGGCGTTTCCGCCAGTTTTGTGGCGCTCTCACCGCATGTTCTGCTCTCAGACCTATTTATCAGCTGTCTGGGACAGAAAAAATGACTTTTTCCGTCTGCTCCGACTCTTCTCCGAAAAGGGGCGTGGCTTTGGCGGAGTGGAAACTCAGACACAATTAATATGTGTCACAGCCATTTTTGGGCGCTGTAAACTGGCGGAAAGTAGACCAAAAGAAAACTGCTCTAGCAGGGACTGTTGGACACATTTCTGGTGCTCGGGACAGATTTTGGTCTCGGGGACAGAAAATGGTCTCGGCGTCAGAAATGTCTCTGCACAGCTCTACAATATTAAATGTGTATCTTCTTTCCCAGAGCAGGTCGGTAACAAAGCCAATGCAGACACCGACACTTTAAGTAAATGTCCCCCAATGTGTCACGCGAAAACAATCTCAAAATCCCCTGGATATCTCATAGCGTTCCCACACTATAACCACTTATAGTGACACAGGCCAGATTTGAAAAATGGGGCCGTGTCCTTTAGGCCGGCGCCACACAGGGCGCTTTGTCTGCGCTTGCAAACGCAGACAAAGTCGCGCCCACCGGGGCGGGCCTCGGCCCGATCGCATCGGCGTTTCTATGGAAACGCCTGCGATTGGGAACGAGCCGCCGGTGTTTTGCGTTAATTTAACGCGAAACACCGGCGGCTCGTTCCCGATCGCAGGCGTTTCCATAGAAACGCCGATGCGATCGGGCCGAGGCCCGCCCCGGTGGGCGCGACTTTGTCTGCGTTTGCGTTTGCAAGCGCAGACAAAGCGCCCTGTGTGGCGCCGGCCTTAGGCCAAAAGATGCTGAGTCCCCTAGGGGTTAAGGGATTGCGCACCTGGTGCATTACTAGACCCATTAGAAACTGGAAGCTTTGGTCTGAAGCAGTGATCACATTTGTCTCCACTCCTGCAATTAGGGTCCTGTACCAGATCTTCCCAGAGACCAACACATGGAAAACAGCTTCCAGTTTGACCCAATTCACACTGTGGTCGCTGTAATACACATAAACCTTCATTTTTTCTCCAATTCAATAGTGACCTTGTCACATATCCCCCCCCCCTTTGATCACAACCGTAGGTGGGATCACTTTACTACAACCCCCAGGGTCAAATTTTCCAAATTTTAAATGGACATCTTTCTTTTGTAACATGCTCACCCCCTTGTGATAAGTGTTTTTGCATGGGATGTCATCCATGTATAATGTTGTCTGGATAGCGCAGTTCTCAGGCTCCACATCTTGCACACGCATATATTTTATGGGCAAACAGCTTTTAGAATCAGTCACACTATGGCCGGCGCCACACAGGGCGCTTTGTCTGCGCTTGCAAACGCAAACGCAGACAAAGTCGCGCCCACCGGGGCGGGCCTCGGCCCGATCGCATCGGCGTTTCTATGGAAACGCCTGCGATCGGGAACGAGCCGCCGGTGTTTTGCGTTAATTTAACGCGAAACACCGGCGGCTCGTTAATTTAACGCGAAACACCGGCGGCTCGTTCCCGATCGCAGGCGTTTCCATAGAAACGCCGATGCGATCGGGCCGAGGCCCGCCCCGGTGGGCGCGACTTTGTCTGCGTTTGCGTTTGCAAGCGCAGACAAAGCGCCCTGTGTGGCGCCGGCCTATACTTCAAGCTTCCAAAAGCAACCTTGCACAAGTCATCTTGCAATATGGACTGTGCAGTTGGTGCCACATTAAACGCACAGGATACATGCACACACTTCATATGTTTCTCATGGATCTTATATTCACGGCCTGAGGACAATACAATCAGCCCAACATCTTCTGAAGTATTTGTTTCAAACTGCAAGCAAGTGTTCTGATCATCACTCACACTCATCAGTTGTGTATGAGAACAGCCAGTGTCCATGAGCGACATACATGCATCACCACTATCCTCTGTACTGTAATCCTTACAATTCACAGCATTTATAGACATCTGAAAATCAAGAGAAGTTATTGTAGACACCAGATTCACAGGAATGTAACCACTTTCATTCACTGCACCTCCCACCACATTGGAAACCAAAGAATCTGCCTCTGTTATATCACCTGACTGTTCCATCAGGTCAGCAAAGATCACCTTCCCATTACAATCTCAGGCACACTCAGCTTGTGTATCTCACTCAAGGTAGAGGTCCTTTCTACACAGCTGTCAGGACCCTCATCCTGCTCTGCAGCATTACTCACAGAACCAGGGCTGAAATCCAAATCCATGGCACTCTTCATCCCTTTCACATGATCAAGCGCTACACAGCAGTCACTTTCTCTTTCATTATAACTGCCTACAGGGGGCACAATTTCTAGGGGTGAAATCTTGTCCTCACTATTTTTATTTTCATCACAATCGCGCCTGTCTGTGTCATACTCCATAACATCAGTTCAGTACTGTGAGTTTCAGCATATCCACCACAAGTGCTCCCACCTCACTGACAGGTGCCATATGCACCACAATTGCACCCACCTCACTGACAGGTGCCATATCCACTACAAGTGCACCCACCTCACTGACAGGTGCCACAGCCACCACAAGTGCTCCCACCTCACTGACAGGTGCCATATCCACTCCAAGTGCACCCACCTCACTGGCAGATGCCACAGCCACCACAAGTGCTCCCACCTCACTGACAGGTGCCATATCCACTACAAGTGCACCCACCTCACTGACAGGTGCCACAGCCACCACAAGTGCACCCACCTCACTGACACTTCCAACTGGAAACGCACCTGCATCACTTATGGCTTTATTCACACCATTTTGCTTCTCTGAATGTAATGACAGATCCCTGCTGCTTGATTTACTCAGTTCAGTCAAACC
This sequence comes from Engystomops pustulosus, assembly GCF_040894005.1. NCBI lineage: Eukaryota > Metazoa > Chordata > Amphibia > Anura > Leptodactylidae > Engystomops > Engystomops pustulosus. The sequence continues at coordinate 115,858,703 of NC_092414.1, read as the reverse complement.
CGAGTCCACAGCACAGTCAGTCATCTCCACACAGAACTCAGCGTCACCTCCATCACCTGCATATGTGTTATGTGAGAGGAGGGTTACATGGTCAGTACAAATCTCCCCACCATTATGTACCTCCATGTCTTGTGTGGTCACATGTGAAAACACATTTACCACTACCTTTTCTTCCCCCACAGAAATGTCCATCTTATCATTGTTCCCTGTTAGTGCAGGAGATAATTGGTCGATATTAGCAAACACATTATTGGTGCTTAATACTGGCATAGTCATAACATTTTCTGTGTTAGCATTGGTAACAACATGGACATCATGTAATGTTACATTTTCCTGCCACAACCTCTAGGGGCACCTTTGTGCACTTAGACACCTGTGTTTTCACAAGCTCTGGAGCACCTACCACCAAGTCTACAGACTCTGCACTGTGAGGTTGCAGGTGTACACCAGAGGTACACAGGGTGACATTGTTATCACATAGCATGTCATTACACACATGTTTATCATCAGGTAAAGGCTCTATGGATACAGGTTCTTTCTGAGAGATCACAGCATTTTCTGGGGAAGTTGTCTCCTGTGGATAAACATCAGGGTTAGCAAGGACATCATTTTTCCCCACAGAACTTGAAATCTCGGCCTAACACAATCTCCACATCAGTATCATCAGATTTAACAAGTTCATGTTCCACTGTTCCAAACTCAGTCTCAAAGTTTAAAGTCACAGTCTTGTGGGTCTCATGAACAACATCCAGAAACAGTATTAGTTCTGGCCGGATTTTGGAAATATTTTGGTCTGGAACCAAACAAACTCTTAACCCCTTAACGCTCTGCGCCGTAGCTCTACGGAGCAGAGGTATAAAGAGTGTATGAAGAGGGCTCACGGGCTGAGTCCTCTTCATACAAAGGTGGGGGTTTTTGCATTGTGCAGAAAACCCCCACCGCTAATAACCGCGGTCGGTGCTTGCACCGATCGCGGCTATTAACCCTGTCATTGCCGCCGGCAAGCGGGCGCCGCCATCTTTTTTACGATCGCCGCGCCCCCGAACGTCATCGGCGATCGGTTGCCATGGTAGCCTCGGGTCTTCTTTTGACACGAGGCTACATGGCTTCTGGAGATTCCTTACAATGAGCCAGTGGCTCATTGTAATGAATGACCTGCAAAAATGCCATATATTGCAATACAGAAGTATTGCAGTATATGGTATGAGCGATCTGACCATCTAGGGTTAATGTACCCTAGATGGTCTAAGAAATAGTGGAAAAAAAAAAGAAAAAAAAAAAGTTTAAAAAATAAAAAAAATTAATAAAATATTAAAAATTCAAATCACCCCCCTTTCCCTAGAACTGATATAAAACATAATAAACAGTAAAAATCACAAACATATTAGGTATCGCCGCGTCCCAAAATGCCCGATCTATCAAAATATAAAAACGGTTACGGCCGACGGTGACCTCCGAGGCGGGAAATGGCGCCGAAATGTGACTTTTACACCTTTTTACATCACATAAAAAATGAAATAAAAAATGATCAAAATTTCGCACAGACTTCAAAATGGTAGCAATGAAAACGCCGGCTCATTTCGCAAAAAATGACACCTCACACATCTCCGTGCAACAAAGTATGAAAAAGTTATTAGCGTCAGAAGATGGCAAATTTTTTTTTTCTTTTTTTGTACACATTCGTTTAATTTTTGAAAATGTATTAAAACACAATAAAGCCTTTATAAATTTGGTATCACCGCGATCGCACCGAACCAAAGAATAAAGCTGAGGTGTTATTTTGAGTGCACAGTCAAAGTCGAAAAAACTGAGCCCACAAGAACGTGACGCATGTGTGTTTTTTTTTTCAATTTTTCCACATTTGGAATTTTTTTTCAGCTTCGCAGTACACGGCATGTTAAAATAAATAACATTACGGGAAAGTAAAATTTGTTACGCACAAAATAAGCCCTCACACAGGTCTGTACACATAAAAATGAAAACTTTATGGATTTTTGAAGTTGGAGAGCGAGAAATGAGCGGAAAAACCCTGCGTCCTTAAGGGGTTAATGGGATTCCACCCACAGTACACTCAAATGTCTTCCTTGGAAGTTGCACCTGTTGTGTCATCACAGGTACAGGAGTTTGGTTCCCTCTGACCACATCATACTTCTGATCAGAACCAGCAGATTTAGCAATTAAGGGACAGTCAATGGGAACGTTTCCAAGCCCCCGGAAACACGCACACTTCACCAGCCCTTTGGCAAGTCCATAATTATGTAACTCTGGCTTTCCCAAGCCCACTGTAACATTATTTTTCACAGTGTTTACACTCCTCCCAGCTCCCTTAAAGCCCCAAACAGTCTTACCAGGAACTCCTGGATATTTCACTTTATCAGGGATTTTGTATCGGTGCTGGGTTGTATGTAGCAATTCCTCTGTTGAAGGTTGTTTGCTTGTAGCAACAGTATTGCTCCTCCTAGATGGCACCTCCAACAAAACACTGGGCCTCTTAGCAACAGGACATCCTTTCATGCAGTGATCCACCTGTAGACATCCCCAACAAGGCTCCTGTTGGTTGTCCATAGCAACAGTACTCTTACTCCTTGCATCAGGACCTTTAGACGTCACAGCCATTTTTATCGCAGCCGGTGTGGAACGCTGGACAACCGGGTAACCTTGCAAACCAGTATGGGACCCCTCAGTAGTCAACACTTGCGGTGCTGCCACAATGCCACTAAACTTTTCCATCATCAGCTGGAACTTGGCTCGGGACTCTTCCTGCTGCTGGCGGAACCTCTCCTTCTGTTGCTGGAGCATGGCCTGCTGCTGGCGGGTCCTCTCCTCCTGTTGCTGGAGCATGGCCTGCTGCTGGCGGGACCTCTCCTCCTGTTGCTGGAGCATGGCCTGCTGCTGGCGGGTCCTCTCCTCCTGTTGCTGGAGCATGGCCTGCTGCTGGCGGGTCCTCTCCTCTTGTTGCTGGAGCATGGCCTGCTGCTGATAGGACCTCTCCTCTTTCAGGTATTTAATTAAGTTCTCCATCTTTGCTTTATCCTGCAATTTGCCTGCTGCTTTCACCCAGGATATAAGTTTCTGGCCCTTGAAATTTCCACAGTGTTAAAGTTCATCCGCAGCTTTTCATAGTATCATAGTATATAAGGCTGGAAGGAGACGCAAGTCCATCAAGTCCAACCTTTAAGAATTAAATAAATGTTTTATCCCCATAACCCGTGATATTTTTTCTCTCCAGAAAGTCCTCCAGGCCTCTCTTGAACATGTACATAGAGTCCGCTATAACAACCTCCTGCGGCAGAGAGTTCCATAGTCTCACTGCTCTTACAGTAAAGAACCTTTGTCTATGGTGTTGGTAAAATCGCCTCTCCTCTAGGCGTAGAGGATGCCCCGTTGTCCTGGTCACAGGCCGAGGTATAAAAAGATCTTTGGAGAGATCCTTGCACTGTCCATTCAGGTATTTGTACATTGTAATGAGGTCTCCCCTCAGTCGTCTTTTTTCTAAACTGAATAATCCCAAATTTTTTAATCTGTCAGTGTATTCTAGGTCCCCCATTCCCCTGATAATCCTGGTTGCTCTCCTCTGCACCCGTTCCAGCTCTATTATATCCTTTTTATACACTGGTGCCCAAAACTGTACACAATAATCCATGTGTGGTCTGACCAGGGATTTGTATAAGGGCAAAACTATGTCTTTATCATGAGAATCTATTCCTCTCTTGATACATCCCATTATTTTATTTGCTTTAGCAGCAGCCGCCTGGCTCTGGTCACTAAAATTAAGTTTACCATCCACCAATACCCCCAAGTCCTTTTCAGCTTCAGTTTTACTAAGTAATTGACCGTTTAGAACATAATTATACTTTTTGTTTCCATGGCCCAAGTGCATAACTTTACATTTATCTACATTAAACCTCATCAACCATTTCTCTGCCCATCCCTCAAGCTTCCACAAATCCCTCTGTAATGCTAAACTATCGACCTCAGTATTTATTACTTTACACAGCTTAGTATCATCTGCAAATATTGAAACTTGACTGTGTAAACCCAGTACAAGGTCATTAATAAAAATATTAAAAAGAAGTGGCCCCAATACTGACCCCTGTGGCACTCCACTGGTAACATCAACCCAATCTGAGAATGTGCCATTAATGACCACCCTCTGTTTTCTATCACTAAGCCAATTACTTACCCAAATACACAGATTTTCTCCTATTCCCAGCAGTCTCATTTTATATACCAACCTTTAATGTGGCACGGTGTCAAAAGCCTTTGAAAAGTCCAGATATACAACATCTACAGCGTCCCCCAGATCCAGTCTTGAACTTACCTCCTCGTAGAAACCAATCAGATTAGTCTGACAGGACCGATCTCTCATAAACCCATGCTGACGCTGGGTTATAAGGTTGTGCACAGTGAGATACTCCAGGATAGCATCTCTAATAAACCCCTCAAATATTTTCCCCACCACAGCAGTTAGACTCACGGGTCTGTAGTTTCCAGGATCGCTATTTGATCCTTTTTTTGTATATTGGTACCACATTTGCTATGCGCCATTCCTGTGGAACATAACCAGTCCTCAGTGAATCTTCAAATATTAAAAATAACGGTCTGTCTATCACGGTATATAGTTCATGCAGAACCCGGGGGTGTATGCCATCTGGCCCCGGTGATTTATCTATCTTAGTGCTTGCGAGGTGGCGCCGTACCTCTTCCTGGGTTAAACTGTTGACATTATAAAAAGAATTAACATTATTCCTCATTGTGTCTTCCACCAGGGGATTTTCCTGGGTAAAGACAGTTGAGAAGGCGACATTCAGTAGATTGGCCCTTTCCTCATCTTCTTCCACCATGACCCCCATGTTATTTCTAAGGGGACCCACACTCTCTGTTTTTAGTTTCTTATCATTTATATACTTGAAAAATAATTTGGGATTATTTTTGCTCTCCCTGGCAATATTTCTCTCAGTCTCTATTTTTGCGGCCTTTATCTGCTTTTTACAGGATTTATTTTTCTCTCTATAATCCTGTAATGCCTCATCGCTACCTTCACGTTTTAGCACCTTAAACGCTTTATCTTTCTCGCTTATTGCTTTCCTTACAAGACTAGTTAGCCATATAGGGTTTTTCTTGTTCCTTTTATGCTTTTTCCCATAAGGTATGTGTTTCTCACAGGACTTTTTCAGAATATATGAGAAAAAGTCCCATTTTTTGGGGGGGCTTTTGTCTTTGAGAACATTATCCCAGTCTATGCCTTTAAGGTCTTCCCTTAGTTGCTGAAAATTTGCCCTCCTGAAGTTTAGAGTGTTGGTTGCCCCTTCACTAACGCTCTTAGTAAAGCGTAATACAAAATCAATGATATTATGATCACTATTCCCCAGGTTCCCCCAAACCTGTAGTTTTGATACCCTATCAGGTCTGTTGGTAAGGATAAGGTCCAGCAGTGCCCCCCCTCTTGTTGGCTCCAGGACTAGTTGCGACAGGTAATTGTCTTTTGTTGTTGACAAGAACCTGCTGCCTTTGAAGGACCTGCAGGTTTCTGCCCCCCAGTCGATATCTGGGTAATTGAAGTCTCCCATGATAAGTACTTCACCATGCTTTGAAGCCGCATCCATTTCACTTATCAGCATTTCCTCTGCTGCCTCCATTATATTTGGAGCCTTATAACAAACCCCTAGTAATATTTTATTATTCTTTTTCCCTCCTCTTATCTCAACCCATAGGGACTCCACATTTACTGATGTCATCTCGTAGGACGGGCTTGAGGCAAGAATTCACATATAAACAAACCCCTCCACCTTTTTTATTTATACGATCCTTTCTAAAAAGACTATAACCATCTATAGTAACAGCCCAGTCATAGCTACTGTCCAGCCATGTCTCGCTGATACCCACTATATCATATTTCCGCTCCAACATCAAGAGTTCCAGTTCCTCCATTTTGTTTGTGAGGCTTCTGGCATTTGTGTACATACACTTTATATGGTTTTTCCTGTCCGTATTCCTTTTGTCCTTATTCCCCAATCTCATTCCAGCCCCCCTTCCTCCCCCATGGACTATGACTCTTCCCAGCTCTCTATGTACACTGTCTATTTGCCCTGCACAAGTGTAGTTGCCCTCCCCCCATCCCTACTGTAGAGCCTGTAGCTGACAGAAAAGTCAGTCCAGTTCTCCATGAACCCAAAACCCTCCTTCCTACACCAACTTTTGAGCCACTTATTTACCTCCTTGATCTCCCGCTGCCTTTCTGGTGTGGCACATGGTACAGGCAGTATTTCGGAGAAAATTACCTTTGAGGTCCTTGCCCTGAGCTTATGGCCTAAATCTCTGAAATCATTTTTAAGGACCTTCCACCTACCTCTTACTTTGTCATTAGTGCCAATGTGGACCATGACCGCTGGTTCCTCACCAGCCCCTCCCAGTAATCCGTCAACCCGATCCGCAACATGCCGAACCCGAGCACCCGGCAAACAACACACTGTTCGGTATGCACGGTCTTTGTGACAGATTGCCCTGTGTGTTCCCCTAATAATCGAATCTCCCACTACCAGCACCTGTCTGACCTTGCCTGTGCTCCCATTACCCTTCTTACTGGAGCAGACATTCCCCTGGTTGCTAGCGGCCACGTCTTGCTGCAGCATTGCTACCCCAGAGCTGATATCCCCTTCATCCGCCAGCCTGGCAAACTTATTGGGGTGCACCAGATCAGGACTAGACTCCCTACAACTCTTCCCGCCGCCTTCTACATGTTACCCAACTAGCTGCCCCCTCAATCTGCACCTCCATACTTTCCTCCCCACACCCATCTTCCCCAGAGAGTTTGTGCTCTAGGAGCAGCAAACTTCGTTCCATATTATCAATTGCCCGCAGCCTTGAAACTTGCTCATTTAGATCCAGAATCTGGGCTTCCAGATGAGCAATTTTCACACACCCCACACAGCAGTATTCCCCCTCGAACGGCTGTTCAAGGAAAGCCGGGGATTACAATAGAAATATGCACAGAAGAAGAATTTACAGTCAAAGTAACACAAAACACAGCAGTTACCTGCTAAAGCCCCTCAAACTTAAGTCCCTTAAACCTAAGTCACACTTAAGAGACTGCACACACTTGGGATCAATGCACAATCGCCGCCAAGCTCGTACACTCGCTTTTCTGATGCTTTTTTTTAAAGGCTATCTGCCTCAAAAATCTGCAGAGCTCACTGCAACAAGATCTGGCTGCAAACTGCAAGATCTGTCATGCAGTTGCCGCTAGCAACCTGCCCATTGCATCCTTCACCAATTGTAGGGGTTCAGCTCAAATGTGGGGGTCGGCAATGACAAAGCTCTCTTGGACAGCAGGATTAAAGTTGAAACTGTGCATTTATTCCAGCAAAAACAGCAGTAACAAACAAAACAGAGGCTTGGACGCCACTGGAGCAGCTCTGGGAAGCTGCGGAGGCTTGGGCGCCACTGGAGCAGCTCTGGGAAGCTGCGGAGGCTTGGGCGCCGCTGGAGCAGCTCTGTGAAGCTGCGGAGGCTTGGGCACCGCTGGAGCAGCTCTGGGAAGATGCGGAGTCTTGGGCGCCGCTGGAGCAGCTCTGGGAAGCTGCGGAGGCTTGGGCTCCGCTGGAGCAGTTATGTGAAGCTGCGGAGGCTTGGGCGCCGCTGGAGCAGCTCTTGAGGTGGTTCAAACCTGGACTGGATTTTGCCAGGAACTTGGTATGGGTAACCATGTCAGGGTCACCACTATCCCACAGAGGAGTAGCCCAGTCCAGCGCCTCTCCAGTGAGCAAAGAAAAAACACATGCCAACTTAGTGCGTTCAGGGGTGAACTGGGAGGACGTCAGTTTGATATACAATGAGCATTGGACAACAAAACTCCTGCAAAAATTGGGGTTGCCGTCAAATTTGTTTGGCATCAAAAAATCTGATCCAGAGTTTGCTACCCAAAAACTTGGCTGGGGGACAGAAACAACAGGAGGAGCCGCAGGAGCCTGCTACTGGGAGGCAATAATCTGCAGGGTGGCTGAGAGTTTGTCCAAGAGCTCTTTTTGTGCAGCAATCTCTTGGGACTGCTGGGCAATAGTGCTGGGAAGGTCACCTAGAAGCTGGTACGGATCCTTGACACAGTCCATGACCTTTGCAGGATACAAGACCGGATCTTACTGTCACAATCTCAGGGGAATAGTCAGTGGACTTCCTGGACCACCGCGGGAGATAACAACCTGAGCAACCCGGGAGCGACTAGGCCCACGGTGGCAGCCAAGGTAGGGACACAGGGACCACGGGAAGAAGGGACCACAGATGGCAGGCAGGACCTCAGATGGCAGGCAGGACCTCGGATGGCTGGCAGGACCACGGATGGCTGGCAGGACCTCAGATGGCTGGCAGGACCTCGGATGGCTGGCAGGACCTCGGATGGCTGGCAGGACCTCGGACGGCTACTGGATACCAAACCGCCACAGGACACCAGGGCCGCCACAGGACACCAGGACTGCCACAGGACCGCCACAGGACACCAGGACCGCCACAGGACACCAGGACCGCCATAGGACACCACGACCGCGACAGGACACTGGAACACGGGAACACCACGGAACATGGGAATCACAGAATCCACAGAGGCATCTGGAAACGCTCAGGAATACAGAGGGCTTTCTCTTCAGTAACAGGACATGAAGATCCGTCAGGGGTGCTGGGAGTCGCCAGGCTATATAGCCGAGCTTGGAATGCCAGAGCAAATAAGGAGGAAGCTGGCCCTTTAAGGCTGAGAGAAGTCTGCACGCGCCCCCCTAGTGGCGGGAGCGCACGACTGCAGGGAAGAAGCATGCGGCCTACGCGCTGGGAGCCAGAATGCAGGCCGGAGCCGGGAGAGGTAAGTGAGGGCTGCACCCTCAATCTGTACCGAGGATCGCGGGTGTAACCGTGACACTAGGTAGGACATCTTCTCTACTGCAAACTTCGAAAGTTGTGGCCACGCATCAAGTTGGCGTCCCAGTAGTCCGGGGGATCCTGTACCTTGAGTGGTAAAGTGCTGTCCAAGTAGCCCACCAAATGCTGGTGCAGGGTCTGCTCCATGTCCTGCTGCTGGCGGCTACCCTCCTCACTAGGCGGGTGAAAGAAGTTGCTCATTAAGGACTCCAGACTTAAGCTGCTGCTGATGGAGCTGCTACTGCATCTACCCCCATCTCCCCAAAGCAGTTGTGGCAGTAGTATGTGAGCAATCACTGCCAGGGATCCCTATGTCAGACCTGACAGAGGATGGACAATGGCGCACAAAGGCAGCGGCCAACTGTCCTTTCAGTATTTATAGTACGCCAGTTGTTTCTCCCTCTCAGCAGCTGGCAAAAAGTCACCCGTTTTTTGACCCGTAGCAAGGGTCCAAGATGTTGAAGAGCCAAATGTCATCCCTATGCCGGATGTTGACTATTCGGCTGTTACTAGTTAGGCAAAGCAGCATGCTGCGGACCATCAGCGCAAGTGACTCCTGGCCTCCATCTCCACTGTATACTGCTACGGTGCTTCTGGGTCACCTGCCTCATCTTCTACCTCCTCTGGATGCTCCTGCTTCTCCTCTCTTGTCACCTGAGTGGAAAAACAACAAATTTCACTAGACTCTGCTTGTGCTACAATGTGCTCCTCCTCCCCCTCCAGTTCAGCCCCCACTGGACTCATGTGGCCATGAGATGTAGTCTCCACTTCTCCAGTGCCCTGATGAGACAGTTTTTGCAGCCTCAGTTCCAGGACATGAAGCAGTGGAATGACTTTATTCATCCCGCAGTCCTGGCGACTGACAAATAACGTGGCCTCTTCAAAGTGCCTTAAACGGCAGGTGTCACGCATGAGCTGCCAGTGGCTGACATTAAAGTCAAACAGGGGAGTACTCCAGTCCACTTGCATCATCAAAAAATCATTAATGGCTTTTCTCTGTTCATACAGGTGGTCTAACATATGGAGGCTGGAATTCCAACGGGTGCAAACATTGCATATCAGACTATGTTGGGGGAGGCCATTCTGACTCTGTAACTTGAGCAGGGTGTGCGTGGCTTTGTAAGAATGGATGAAGTGCATGCCCTGGCTCACCTTCTGTTCATATTTGTGAAGGGCTGGCACTGCCTTTTTGGAAAAAAAAATTGTGGCTTGGAACTCTCCTCCTCGGTTCGGCACAAGCCATAAGTTCTCTGAAGGGTGCAGAGTCCACAACTTCAAAAGGGAGGGACTGCAGTACCAACAACTTGGACAAGAGCATGGTCAGCTTAGGATGGCTGAATGCATACAGTTGTCTGTTTGTAATCACCTCACTCAACAACTGCTGCCGCCATGTGTAGCGAGGAGCCAGAGCATCTGGACCGGGATATGATGTCAAAAACAAACAGCTCCCTTTGGCAGAGGTGCTGGAGCCTTGACTGGCTGAAACGGCATGAGTGCTACTAGATGCTGCTGCTGTTGCTGCAGCGGCAGGATGGACCACCACATCTGTTCCACGTTTCTCCCAGGCCATTGGATGTTGACGCAGGGCCGTGGTGCCAACGTTAGCTCCCTGGCCACGCTTAACTTTCTGCCCGCAGATTCTACATATACACACGCTCGGCTCCTCTGGTGTCTTAACAAAAAAACTACCACAGTGCTGAGGTGATGATTTTACTGCCAACACTCTGCACTGAGTGACTACTAACGCCGCTGCCTCGCTGAACCCCTGTACCACTGCCTACTTGGACCTCCGAAGCAGGGTTTGTACCTAGTGGCTGTTTGGCTCCCATCCTCGCACTGCTGCCACCCTGCTGACTCATGGCCACAGTTGCGACTTGCTGCCTGCTCCGCTGCCTGATGCACAATCTGACACTCTCTTTGCCCAACGATGAAGAATCCCTTGCTACACCCGTCTCCCAAGTGTGATCGGCTACATCATCATCAATTTGCGTTTCCCTGTCACTGTTATTCTCCTCAATGATGTCAGTATGCACAGCCTGCCTACCGCACAAAGCGGCGGATGTCTGTCCCACCTTTTCACTAGCAAGCAGCTGCTGACAGTCCTAAAAACACTTCGTCCTCGCTGTATAGTGGCGCTGAGCCCAGACTACCTAGTAGCTCTCTGGCTGAGGGAAAAGAAAAGGACAGAGGCTGAGGACAGGTGAGGGCCGTTGACCTGCTCCTGGTCCATGCCAACTAACTGTATCTGACGAACCCACAGACTCTTGGCTAGGGTTATCAGATATTATAATTGAGGAATTGGGTGACCTAGTCAACCAATCAACAACCTTTGGATTGTTGATCAACACACTGCCACTAGATGACAACGGCAGTTCTGGCCTCACAGAGTCACCCCTGCTGCAACGTCCCCTTACTGTGCTGCGACCTCTGCATGCTCCACCTGCCACCTTTCTGTATGACATAGTGGTTAATCAACTATATGGATTTGACACATATTTCTTGCTCTCAACTTTAGCAACACAAAAGTATGGGAATTTGCGTTATCCAGATACCCCACAACAGACACCCTGGGAAAGGAGCAGAAACCACTACAACGGCTGTATGGATATTAAACAGATTTCTTCCTAGTGGCTTCAGTAACAAAAAGAACTGCTATTTGGGGTATACAGATCCCCCTAAATGCACACCCTGGGATTGGATCAGAAATCGCTACAGCACCAGTACAGTAGCTGGACGCTACATACAGCACATGCAGTGTGAAATGCCGAGATTGCAAATGGCTGACAGTTTTTATAGGGCTGTGTGACATCACATACGCCTGCCGGTCGCTGATTGGCTTACAGGTCCTCAGATGTCATCCTTGTTCCTTTCTCCTTCTCAGAGTTCTCTGCCCCATGTAACACGTTGTGCTCGCGGCCATTTAGCTAAAAAAGCAAGGGTTGAATGTTTGTTACCACTAATCAGCTTAAACTTCGTGACAAATCAAATTTTCCATGAAATTCGGACCGAATTCCACTTTGTTCGAATTGATTCACCCATCTCTAGTTAACACACTTTTTGTTTTGTACATTCTGTTAACACTAGGTGTACATAGCTCTCCATAGCTGTTGTGCTGCATTTCATAATGTAAAAGCCAAGTGTGTGTGCCGAAAGCACAGAATAGAAATGTGAATGAGATAATTGTAAAAGAGCACTTATCAAAATTCAAGAATGCTTTCCGATACTTGTAAGGTATTGGTGTTATTCTGGTACCTGCTGCTAATTTCCTTATTTATCTGAGAAACCCTACTAGCAGTCTAAAGGGAACCTGTCGCCTCATTTTCACTAAAGACAGGTTGCAAAAGCCCATCACAGCTGCAGTGCAGTTCTGTCGTCTTCTGTAACCACATCCATCGGTCACATACCGTAGAAGGAAAAATCTATGTGATAGGCTGGTTCACAGTCATCTCGAGCCTGCACGATCCCTTCGGTCCTGGCTCTCGGAAAGAACAGGCACATGTTGAAACTGTAAAGTATGCCAACTGGTCCTACTGGTTAACACCATTCAGACTGCCAGTACAGGCGAGATCTTCTCGCCTGTAAGACAGTAACTGTAATTGTAAGACATGTAATTGTCATGTCCCTGTCAGATCAACTCTGTGGGATGAACATACCGTCCAATTAAAGTGAGAATACATGTAGGGGATATTAGGAAACAACGTACTACCACTGTGGAAATCATTTTGCCAAGTGGCACCACAGTGACTCTTAGCTCCTACGTTTTCAGGTTATTGAGAAGGTAAGACCCCTAAACGGGGGAGGGGGGGGGGGGGGTAATTGGGACAGGCTGATTCAGCAAAAAGAGGCCAGGTGGATTTACACCTTAAATACAGTGGAACCTAATGGCCTCAATGAGAACCTACCTTTTGTTAGTTTCCTGTGACCTCCTCCTACCTGATTAGGTGAGGTTTGCATATAGGGATTTCTCATTAACAACTTGATATACCACTTATATTTACCCTGGCCTGTATTGGCTTTGTTTTTCTCCTTGTTTTTCTTATTGCTTATGTGACAAACATCGGCACTATTCCCTTTTTGTTATCAACTGTACCCCTTACCTCCCCACAAATACTCTTAGCGGGAGTGGTCTGTCCTTGTCTTTATCTTCACATCATAACTCGCTCTGATGCTGTCCAATAGCCATGGCACTCAATGGGGGTCATTTACTAACGGCCCGATTCCCGTTTTTGCGACGGGTTAACCGAATTTTTCCGTTTTGCGCCGATTTTCCCTGTATTGCCCCGGGATTTTGGCGCACGTGATCGGATTGTGGCGCATAGGCGCTGGAATGCACGCGACGGAAATGCACCACATTTTTTAAAAAAAGTGTCGCTCGACACGCGCTTACCTTCACCCACGATGGCTCGGTAAACCTCAGTGCATTCTGATGGTCTTCAGCACAGCAGCGACACCTGGTGGACGTCGAAGGAACTGAACCCCGGCCGGGTTCAGTTCCTTCGTGTGCCCCCCATCCGCTAGACAGTGAGATCTATTTTCCACATATCGAACTACATACCTCCGCATGTTTGTCTATACCCCGACGTGAGTGATTTTCTGCTAAAAATGTGCGGCACCTGAGGTCGGATAAAGTTTTTAAAACACAATTTAGTGAGGTGCAAGGCCTACACCTCATTTTCACACTTCTCTATCTATTTAATACATATAAACGTTATATTTTATTTATACTCTCTTTTCCCCTATTTTCAGTGAATATTACAATTCTGCCTTCTCTAAGCATTTACATTACAATATAATTGTGTGTTATAACTTACTTTGCACCCTCTATGTAGTCCCAGGGGTTGGGCTTTGCAATGCAGCTGGAATAGGTTATTGCAACCTGTCTAGTGAACATGAGGTAACAGGTGACAGGTTTCCTTCAACCCCTTAACAACCTGGCCTTTTTTTGTTTTTTCATTTCTATTTTTCACTCCCCACCTTTTTATGTGTAAAGATTTTATTTTCTGCGTAACAAATTGCACTTCATAGTGAAAGCATTTAATATTCCATGCCATGTACTGGGAAGCGGGAAAAAAATTTCCAAATGCAGTGAAAATGGTGAAAAAACACATTTGCGCCGTTTTCTTGTGGGCTTGGATTTAACAGCTTTCACTGTGCGCCCCGATTATGGGGATACCAAATTTGTATAGGTTTTATCATGTTTTTATACATTTACAAATTTTTTTTTAGATTTTTCAAAATGGCAAAAAAATGCCATTTTTGAGTTTGGGTGCTATTTTCCGTTACAGGGTTAAACGCAGTGAAAAAACATTATTATATTTTGATTGGGCTTTTTTGGACGCAGCAATACCTAATGTGTTTATGATTTTTACTGTTTATTAATATTTATATCAGTTCTATGGAAAGGGGGGTGATTAGAGTATTTAGGGTTTTTTATTATAATTTCTTTTTTTAACTTTTTATTTTTACTATTTTTCAGACTCCCTTGGGCACTTTAACCCTTGGTTGTTTGATCGATCCTAACATATACTGCCATACAACAGTCCGTTTCTCTGTTAAATATGTCGGAGTCTTTCCTTCCTACACTCCCCTTGACAAAGCGCTCATAGCGAAACACGTGTCAGGGCATCTCTCCATGTGTGGCTTGTCTTGGTATGGTATTTATTTTTCATTTCCATTCAGTCATTTTTTCTACAGGGTCTGGCTGTGTGCATTTTCAGCCCTACAGTTTAATGAATGTAGGCTTAGGGCAATGCTATATAACTGTTTCTACCTACCTACGTGCTTTTAAATAGCTATTTATTGTACCACACATGGTTTTTAACCCATTGTAGTCCATCCATTGTTTGCCTTTACTGCTCATTGTATGTATATTACTAATAAAGATTGTACTTTATATGTATTTATTAGTTGTGAGCGTTATATCACTGTTGCTCAAACTGTTGCTCAAACCGGTGCCCTCCCGTATCCAGCGCTGCTGTCGCTCCGGTCCGGGGGCCATGTAAACAAACATGGCCGCCGGAGCAGCGCTGCATTCAGCTTCCGGCCGGATGCGACAACCTTCCGGTCCCCATACACAATGCTGTGTATAGGGACGTATAGGCGTACCCGGCCACGGCCGGCCGGAAGCTGAGTCCAGCGCTGCTCCGGCGGCCATGTTTGTTTACATGGCCCCTGGACCGGAGCGACAGCAGCGCTGGATACGGGAGGGCACCGGGAGGTAAGTACAGCTTTATTGTTTTAGTAACCCCGCTCCCTGCCACATTTTTTTTTTAAACTCGGACAACCCCTTTAAAGGGATTTTCCATGAAAGAAAGTTATCAAATTTTAATCCCCCCCCTCCCCCGTGATGTTTACTGTTTTAGCTCCTATAACTCGGTGATGGGCATTGTAAAATTCCAGAGTGTGGGCAGGGACTCTCTAAGCAGACACCTCTGTGCTCTGAAATGCAGTGTGCTGACAATGTGCTTAGATTACTATGATTTAGAGTTTATGTACACTTTTATTTAGCTTCTCAATATTATAAAAAATGAGAGATGAGACAATTCAGAAATGATGAGATCCTTGAGATGGATATAAAACTCAATGACATTCTCAGTCTTGCTAACTTGCAAGTCACTACACACTCTGATGCCTGCTGGCAGGAAGTGCATGTGTCTGAGCTGGTCATGTAACGTGGGAGGGGGGGGGGTAGGAGGCAGAGAGCACAGCATGATGACATCAACTTTGAAGTGAGATGTAAACTGGTTCTATAAAGTCTTCGTGATGAATTTTCCGCCTCCATGACCACTAGTTTACATCTCACTTCAAAGATTATTTTTTTGGAAGATGCCATCACTCTGGGCCATTAACTTGTGTTAAGCTGCTTAGATATTATACTGGTAACAGTTTATGAAGTCAGTTGTTGCTGACAGATTCCCTTTGATTAAGCTTTAGCCACAATAAATGCACTTTGTACCTTTTTTCTATTCCTTTCTATACCTTTCTTTGGGTTCGATAAGATTTAGATTGTTGTTTGTTGAAATGTGTCTTATGAATGTGTTCAGATCTATAGTTCTCTTTCAGGAGATCATAATCTGCAAAGGGAGATATATATATATATATACATATATACACATACATATTTCAAGAATTTCCAGTTTTGCCATCACAAAAAGTTTAAAAGTTGATCCCAAACATGCACTCCCACAGTAGATGGACTCAGGTCATGCCAGAAGTTGTTTTTTTTACTTAAATTGTGTTTTACCAAAATTTTACTAGTGTGGATGGTAGAAGTCATCATGGAGAACTGGGAATGATAGAGAAGAAAGTGATAATGCCACCTTTGAAGTAAATGGTTATTCTGTTTCTAAATGTGTCTAATATTGTCGGCTTCAAAATGACAGGTAGAAACAACTTAAAGTATATTATTTCTATTATTAAATTATTGGAAGATTTATTTCAAATTAAATAAATAATGAATATTAAACACCAGAGATTACAGCAATAAGTACATTTGTTCTATTTTTATCATTTTACACAGAATATTATTTTTGAATAAACATACATTACTTGAAAAAAGAGCCGGTGTGGGCACTATACCAGCGACTCCAGCGCGGGAAGAAACACAGCGCTTCTGCCAAAATGTGAAGTCGGCCAGCAGCAGCTCCTGCAGAGGGACACTCACAGTCCAGCTTTGCTGCACCCGGAGGAGAACATACTAACAGGGTCTGGAGGAACCCCAGACCCTCCAGGTATTTTGAGTACCCCAGATATCTTTATAGCCTCCCCGGCCTCTACAGCCTCCTCCCTGGACCATGCTTTAGCGGCAGCCATTTTTAGCCAGCAGTCCTCTGATTCAGCAGAGGGCCAACTGCAGGCCCCAGCAGCTATGCAAGCCCCTCTATATTCTCCTGACAGCGTGTTGCTGGCTCGTTTTTCACATATGCTACAAAGTGAACTTGGAAAAGCATGTTCACAAACTTCTGATCTTAAAGGGGACTTTCAGTCTATAGGGTCCAGAATAGAGGCGATTGAGAATAAAGTAGATAAAACTGGAACAAGGGTGAACAAGAATCATGATCGCATTGCTAAAATAGAAGATCTAAAAAACTGGTCTAGGAGGGGCAATTTTCGCACACAGATGCATCTAAGGTGGTTCAAGACTTATTTCAGCTGCTCATCCCGGATTTATCTAATTCTTTCTTTGAGATGGACTGAGTGCACCGTGCTCTGACAGCCCTAAGGGCAGATGCTCTCCCAAGGGACATTGTAGTGAAACCCCATTATTTCACAGGTAAAGAAAAGGTGATGCAAGCATGATCTGGAATCCTTACAACTGTATGATTTGGATGTTCAAATATTTTTGGATCTAACATTCAGAGGTGCAGATCACTTAAACCACTATTGCGAGTGTTGCAAGAACAAAATGTTAAATATCAATGGGCATTCCCCTTTCTGCTGATTTTTCAACATCAAAATAGGTCTTACGGTTTTGCCACCTTTCCAGAAGGAAAATCCCTACTTTTGAAATTGGGCCTAATCGCAAGAGATCACCAAAAGTCATTCCTGCCCTTGACCTTTACTGCTGTAGAATCAGACCCACCTATGCAACCTCTTTGGCGTACGAAGGCCAAGAAAAAGTGACAGTATACAATGGTTGAAGAGTTAAGATATTTCGTGTTTACGATTTTTTCCTTCCTTAGGTACTCGGCCATTACTAACAGCAGTTCTATACTTATAAATATATTGAACATTACTGAATAAGTTATATAGGATTGGATACAAAAACACCCTTATGGTGGTAAATGGAATTCTATAAATATTTAGTTATTAATTTCTCTGTTCGGCTCAGGCGAGGAAGATCGTCTGCTGGGTCTGAGAGGGCTGCATGCTCTCTCCTAAGATGTCAGAAGGGACTCACGGCCTCAAGTTGGTTCTGGGCAATGACTCCTCTGACCTCGAAAAGTTCTAGATCTTTATTTAGGAATTTTACTATTAGTCTATACGGGCATATTTTGCAAATCCAAGTGAAAATAAATTTTGGTTGTTTTCCCCCTCTCCCTCTTTCCTCCCCTTCCAACCCCACCCCTTTTCCTACAGATATAGGGTCCTTGAGAGATCTTATTTGTCTTATTCACCCTGAGAAGTGATGGCTAAAGACTCGTTCATTATTCTCACCCACAATATCCAGGAGCTTCATGCACCAGCAAAGAGGAGAATGGCCTTTAAATGTTATAAAGCTCAGAAAGCAGATTTTTACAGAAAAAATCATGTCAACCAGGTCATCATGTCCGAAATATGTGGCGACTAACTATCCCCTTTTGTTTTTAGCACTGGCCAAGGAAAAAAAGACAGGAGTGGGCATCTTTATGTTGAAAAATGTGTTGTTTATCCACCATATTACGATAGCAGACTCAGAGGGTCACTTTATTCTGGTTGCAGGTACTATCCATGAACAGGCCATTTCTTTTCTTAATTATTACACTTCCATTGTGGATCAGGTGTGGTTCTTCCAGAGCATGTTCCAAAAGCTTTCGGCTAACTTACATGGAGCCTTGTTTGTGGGAGGCAATTCTAACCTGGCTTTGGATGATGTCCTGGACAAATCTGCACCTCGTTCTGCTTTTTGTGCCCCTTCTCAGCTTAGTACTGATCTAGCTACTCTTCCACACTCCCAGAATTTAGTTGATGCATGGAAATCCTGTCACCCAAATGAACGTGATTACACTTATTTCTCGGCAGCACACAGAACTTATTAATATAAGCCAAAGATGGTCTCAATTTCCCAAGGTAATAAACCAGGGACACTATTAGCTAAAATATCAACCCCCTACCCGAACATACACAGTACCAAGGCTACATCTCCCATCAGGATGAATATCTCAGCACCCGAAATAAGTGAAAGCAGAATTTGCTTGGTTTTACTCAAAATAATACAGTAATAACAGAAGATTTGATGACTCCAAGGCTGAGGAAATATTTAATCCCTTTTCAATCCCTTTTTTGTCTGAAGCCCATATGCAATTACATGTAACATCTACAAGAAGTAGATGAAGATATTAAAGCCCTCAACCCCTCTAAAGCATCGGGCCCGGATGGGCTCACAGGGTTGTATTTTAAAAAGTTTAGTGCAATCCTGGGACCCCATTTGGTGAGATATTATAATCAATTATTTGAAGGACGTCGTCCACTGGCAGAAACCCTGCAGGCAATGATCTTGGTCAAGCTAAATAGAGACCATTCCTCATGCCAAAATTTTAGGCCCATATCTATGCTCAATGTAGATATTAAGATATTGACAATGGTTATGCCCACCAGGATTAATTCATTTATTACGCATTACATTCACCCTGATCAGGTGGGCTTTATCTGTGGTCGTCAAGCTGGATCAAACTCTCAGATTGATTGATCTAATTTCCCTAGCGAAAAGTGGATGGGGAAAAGAAACCAATAAACATCATCTGCCTTTCCCTAGATCTACACAAATGCTTTGACTCTGTAGATTGGGACTATTTGGCAATATTCTTCCCCATCTGCAAGGGTTAATGTGGCGGGTAATCTATCATTGCCTCAAGCCTGTCCTGCAAGATGGCATCAGTGATGCAAATGCAAATGTGGAGTCCCTATGGGTGGAGATAAGGGGAGGGAAAAAGAATAATAAAATATTACTAGGGGTTTGTTATAAGGCTCCAAATATAATGGAGGCAGCAGAGGATATGTTGATAAGTGAAATGGAGGTGGCTTCAAAGCACGGTGAAGTACTTCTCATGGGGGACTTCAATTACCCAGATATTGACTGGGAGGCAGAAACCTGCAGGTCATTCAAAGGCAGCACGCTCTTGTCAACAACAAAAGACAATTACCTGTCGTAACTAGTCCTGGAGCCAACAAGAGGGGGGGCACTGCTGGACCTTATCCTTACCAACAGACCTGATAGGGTATCAAAACTACAGGTTGGGGGGAACCTGGGTAATAGTGATCTTAATATCATTGATTTTGTATTACACTTTACTAAGAGCGTTAGTGGAAGGCCAACAAACACTCTAAACTTCAGCAGGGCAAATTTTCTGCAGCCAAGGTCTTTCTAAGACCTTAAAGGCATAGACTGGGACAACGTCCTCAAAGACAAAAGCCCCCCCCCCCCAATAAAAATGGGACTATTTCTCATATATTCTAAAAAAGTCCTGTGAGAAACACATACCATATGGGAAAAAGCATAAGAGGAACAAGAAAAAGCCAATGTGGCTAACTAGTCTTGTAAGGAAAGCAATAAGCAATAAGGCGTTTTTAAGGTGCTAAAATGTGAAGGAAGCTATGAGGCATTACAGGATTATAGAGAGAAAAATAAATCCTGTAAAAAGCAGATAAAGGCCGCAAAAATTAAGACTGAGAGAAAGATTGCCAGGAAGAGCAAAAATAATCCCAAATTATTTTTCAAGTATATTAATGATGAGAAACTAAAATCGGAGAGTGTGGGCCCTCTTAGGAATAACATTGGGGTCATGGTGAAAGGAGATGAGGAAAGGGCCAATCTACTGAATGTCACCTTCTCGACTGTATGTACCCAGGAAAATCCCCTGGTGGAAGACACAATGAGGAATAATGTAAATTCTCTTTGGAGTGTCAACAGTTTAACGCAGGAAGAGGTACGGCGCCGCCTAACATCCACTAAGATAGATAAATCACCTGGGCCAGATGGCATACACCCCCGGGTTCTGCAAGAACTATGTACCATGATAGACAAACCGTTATTTTTAATATTTGAAGACTGGTTAAGTTCCACAGGACTGGTGCATATCAAATGTGGTACCAATATACAAAAAAGGATCAAAAAGCATTCCTGGAAACTACAGACCTGTGAGTCTAACTTCTGTGGTGGAGAAAATATTTGAGGGGTTTGTTAGAGATGCTATCATGGAGTATCTCACTGTGCATAACCTTATAACCCAGGGTTAGCATGGGTTTATGAGAGATCGGTCCTGTCAGACTAATCTGATTGGTTTCTACGAGGAGGTAATTTCCAGTCTGGACCTGGGGGACGCTGTAGATGTTGTATATCTGGATTCTTCAAAGGCATTTGACACCGTGCCGCATAAAAGGTTGGTATATAAAATGAGACTGCTGAGACTAGGGGAAAATCTGTGTATTTGGGTAAGTAATTGGCTTAGTGATAGAAAACAGAGGGTCGTCATTAATGGCACATTCTCAGATTGGGTTGACGTTACCAGTGGAGTGCCACAGGGGTCAGTATTGGGGCCACTTCTTTTTAATATTTTTATTAATGACCTTGTAGTGGGTTTACACAGTCAAGTTTCAATATTTGCAGATGATACTAAGCTGTGTAAAGTAATAACATTTGAGGTCAATAGTTTAGCATTACAGAGGGATCTGTGGAAGCTTGAGGAGTGGGCAGAGAAATGGTTGATGAGGTTTAATGTAGATAAATCTAAAGTTAAGCACTTGGGCCGTGGAAACAAAAAGTTTAATTATGTTCTAAACAGTAAATCACTTGGTAAAACTGGAGCTGAAAAGGACTTGTGGGTATTGGTAGATGGTAAACTTAATTTTAGTGACCAGAGCCAGGCGGCTGCTGCTAAAGCAAATAAAATAATGGGATGTATCAAGAGAGGAATAGATTCTCATGATAAAGATATAGTTTTGCCCTTATACAAATTACTGGTCAGGCCACACATGGAATACTGTGTACAGTTTTGGGCACCAGTGTATAAAAAGGACATAGTAGAGCTGGAACGGGTGCAGAGGAGAGCAACCAAGATTATTAGGGGAATGGAGGGATTAGAATACAATGACTGATTACAAAATTTGGGATTATCCAGTTCAGTAAAAAAGACAACTGAGGGGAGATATGATTACAATGTACAAATACCTGAACAGACAGTACAAGGATCTCTCCAAAGATCTTTTTATACCTAGGCCTGTGAACAGGACAAAGGGGCACCCTCTACGCCTAGAGGAGAGGCGATTCTACCATTAACATAGACAAAGGTTCTTTACTGTAAGAGCAGTGAGACTATGGAACTCTCTGCCGCGGGAGGTTGTTATGGCGTACTCTATGTACATGTTCAAGAGAGCCCTGGATGCCTTATCACGGGTTATGGGGATAAAACATTTATTTCATTAAAGGTTGCACTTGATGGACCTGCGTCTTTTTCCGGCCTTATATACTATGATACTATGATTACCCTTTCCGATACTAAGGGGATGGGATGCCCCTATCCCCCATACTTTTGATAGTTGCAATAGAACCCTTGGCCCACCTGATCGAATGAGAATGTAAAGGGGCTAGAGGTTGGAGGAGTGTCATACAAATGCGCCCTTTTTGCGGATGATATCTTATTGAGGTTATCCTCCCCACTCACGTCACTTCCTAATCTATTTCAGAAGCGTAACTCCTTTCTGCTCGCCCGCTGACTTTAGACGTCAGCGGGTGCAGGTCCGGAGTCTGCAGCGACATCTATAGACGCCGCTGCGGTTTCTGCTGCTCCCGCGCTAATCGTGGGAGCAGGACCCGGTCTCCGGGTGTCAGAGGCACCCGGAGACCCTAGGGAGAAGGGAGATGCGGTTCGTTACCTCTTCTCCCTTCTCTGATCCTCCCTGCATCGCGCTGAATGAGTACGATGCATAGAGGAGCTGAGCGGCGCGGCTGCCGGCTCCATAGACTCGGCAGTCACTTGACCGCCGAGTCTAAAGGGGTTAATCAGAGCTGCTGGGTCTAATTAGACCCGTTACAGGTCTGATCACCTGTCCCCAGTGACAGGTGGGCATTTACCCTGTAACTGAGGCTCTTATAGATGCCTCAGTTACAGGGGAAAACTTGTAATAGAAAAAAAAAAGTGAAAATGTCCCCCAGGGGTCTTTTATGACCTCATGGGGGACATAAAGTAAAAACACACACACACACACAAAATTAACCCCTTCACGCTCAGCGTCCGATATATCGGATGCAAGTGCTATTTGCATGGCATGGCAGCAGGCATAGCGTGGAGGAGCAGGCGTAGCGTGGAGGAGCAGGCGTAGCTTGGAGGAGCAAACATGGGGAGAGAAAAAGAACTGGACCGCACATCCACACATCACACAATGATCTAATGCTAGGCTACATTATATAACGAACTCGAGGTTCTTAGTTACATTTTGATCAAATTGTATAAGCCCACCAACCACTTCACGGTGACCTCTTTATGGTGGGTCCCTACGCTATTTTGTGCAGCATCACATGGCGTCCACCCCCGCTGCAGCACAGCGCCGGCAGGGACCAAGACCCGGTTGCCCCCCAGTACCCATACTGGCGGGCATAGCCCCCATGGCTCCGGGCCCAGGCCCCCACCAGCACCGCACCACAGAAGCGGCGGACGCCATGCAACACCGCACCATGTGAACAGGAAAAAAGGCTCACCATGTGTGAACAGGTGTTAAACTCACCGTTCCATGTGGTCTCAGACACTGGCTGAGAGGAAGTAGGCGGCCCCTAAATGCAGTCTCCTGCTAATTTAAAAACACCTGGGTCGAATGGGGCGGAGTGCTGGTACCAGGAAAAACAAAATAAATGAAGGGATAGAATGTATGGGTATGGGTACTGGGGGGCAACCGGGTCTTGGTCCCTGCCGGCGCTGTGGAAGAGCAGGCGTAGCATGGAGGAGCAGGCGTAGCGTGGAGGAATAGGTGTTCTGTGGAGGAGTAGTAATAGCGTGGAGGGGCAGGCGTAATGTGGGGGAGCAGGCGTAGCGTGGGGGAGCAGGCGTAGCGTGGGGGAGCAGGCGTAGCGTGGGGGAGCAGGCATTGCATGGGGGAGTAGGCGTTATGTGGAGGAGTAATAGTAGCGTGGTGGAGCAGGCGTAGCGTGGAGTGGCAGGCGTAGCGTGGAGGGGCAGGCGTAGCGTGGAGGGGCAGGCGTAGCGTGGAGGGGCAGGCGTTGCGTGGGGGAGTACTCGTTCTGTGGAGGAGTAGTAATAGCATGGAGGAGTAAGCGTTCTGAGCAGGAGTAAGCGTTCTGTGGTGGAGCAGGCGTAGCGTGGAGGAGTAGGCGTTCTGTGGAGGAGTAGTAATAGCGTGGGGGAGTAGACATTGTGTGGAGGGGCAGGCGTTGTTCTGTGTTGTTCTGCGTAGGTTGTGTACTACCCCCACCATGTCCCAGAAGTCATACACTGACTAGGAGGTATATAATTATATGGCCTCCGGTATGGAGTCTGCTAGTGGGGACGAGTGTGGGGACGTTTTGTTTGTGCGACTCTGAGGAACCCCTGAGAAGGCGCTTTTGTAGTAGTGCTGAAGTGCCTAGGTACAAGGACAAGAGAGAGGTTGCATCATGATTCTTGGGGTGTTTGTCTCCCGTGGCAGGAGCTGGGCACAAGATGACATAATAGATATTTTGTACTATCCGTTATGCATCATACTTGGGGTCCACCTGTGGGGTTAAAATGCTCACTACACCCCTAGATTAATTCAAGGAGGGATGTTGTTTTCAAATAGGGTCAGTTCTCAGGGGTTCCTACTGTACTGATCCCTGAGGGCATCTACAAATGTTTTATGGTGCCAAAAAAATGTAAATGTTGGTACTCCAAATGCAATTCTCTTCCGAGCCCTGCCCTGTCTCCATCTTTTAGATTATTGGCATGTACCCGGGAGAACCTGCATGATGATTTTTGGGGTGTTTGTCTCCAGTTGCATGAATTGGGTAAAATACTTTTGACACTACAATTACAAATTTAGAGAAATTGCAAAGCAAATTTTACTCGACACCGTTCAATTTGTGTTACATTTGAGCCAGGATCTTATGGGTTAAAATGCTCATACAACCCTAAATAAATTTTTTTGAGGGTTGCTCTTTCCTAAAATGGGGTCACTACACGGGGGTTTCTATTGTACTGGCACCTCAGGGGCACCCCAACACCAGTCTAGTGAAACGGGTTCTCCAAAAGCTAGATTTTGCTTGTCCCTTCTCCGGCCTGCTGTGTCCCCAGCCTGTAGACTATTGCTACACATGGGGCATTGCCATACCCGAAGTAACCCACTGAATGATTTTGGGGTGTTTATCCACAGTGGCATGAGTTGGGCTGAATCAATTTCTTCCTACTTTGGTACATTTGAGAAAACAATGCAATTTTTACACTGCCACCATCATTTTGTATTACATTTGACCCAGCATCTCAGGGGTTGAAAAGTTCATACAACCCTAGATAAATTCTTTGAAGGGTGCCCTTTCCTAAAATGGGGTCACTACTTGGGGTTTCTATTGTACTGGTACACCCCAACACCAGTCTAGTGACAAGGGTGCTCCAAAAGCAAAATTTCACTCCTTCCCTTCTCAGCCCTGCCGTGTGCCCAGCCTGTCAATTTTTGGCACATGTGTGGTATTGCCATACTTGGAACAACCCAAATAATTATTTTTGTGGTGTTTGTCTGAAGTGACATGAGTTGGACACAGTATATTAGGTGCTAGAATGACATTTTTAAGATAAAAAATCAATTTTTAATATACCATTTACTTTGCATTACATTTTGACCATCATGTTGGGGGTTAAAATGCTCACCACACCCCAAGATAAATTCTTTGAGGGGTGTAGTTTCTAAAATGGTATGATTTCTTGGGAGTTTCTATTGCACTGGTACCTCACGGGCCCTGCGAACATGACAAGACCCTCTAAATCCAAACGTGTGAAAGCGGAGCTGCAAAAGCAAAATTTCGCTCCGTCCCTTCTCAGCCCTGCTGTGTGCCCAGCCTGTCAATTTTTTGGCACATGTGTGGTATTGCCGTACTCAGGACAACCCAAAGAATAATTTTGGGGTGTTTGGGGTGTTTGTCTAAAGTGACATGGGTTGGGCACAGTATATTAGGTGCTAAAATTACATTTTTGAGATAAAAACGCAATTTTTAATATGCACAATTTACTTTGCATTAGATTTTGGCCAGCATGTCGGGGGTTAAAATGCTCACCTCCAACCCCAGATAAGTCTTTGAGGGGTGTAGTTTCCAAAATGGTATAATTTCTCGGGGGCTTCTATTGCACTGGTAACTCACGGGCCCTGCGAACATGACATGGCAATCTAAATCCAAATGTGTAAAAACGGAGCTGCAAAAGCAAAATTTCGCTCCTTCCCTTCTCAGCCCTGCTTTGTGCCCAGCCTGTCAATTATTGGCACATATGTGGTATTGCCGTACTCGGGACAACCTGCAGAATGATTTTTGAGGTGTTTGTCTAAAGTGGCATGGGTTGGGCACAATATATTAGGCACTAAAATGACATTTTTGAGATAAAAATGCATCTTTTACTCTGCACCATTTACTTTGGCCAGCATGTTGGGGGTTAAAATGCTCACCCCCCAACCCCAGATAAATTCTTTGAGGGGTCTAGTTTCCTAAATGGGGACATTTTTGGGAGTTTTCTATTATACTGTTACTTCAGGGGCTCTTCAAGTACACTGTGGCACCACAAAACATTTGCAGTCAAATTGGCCTTCCAAAAACCCAATGGTACAAACTCTGTTCTGGACATCACTGTACGACTAAAGAGCAGTTGACATCCACATATCTAGTAATACCATACTCAAAAGAAGCAGGCCAAAAATTTTGGGATGTATATTTACCTCAAATTCCTTCTGAATGTGTCCATTTTAGGGCTAAATGAAAATAATCTTATTCAAAAATTGAAATTTCAAAATTTTCAATCCATTTTTGTTTGCTTCCAGAGAAAGATTTAAAGGGTTAACAGACTTCTCAAATGCTGATTTGAATAGTTTGAGATGTTAGGTTCATAAAATGGTGTCACTTGTGGGGGTATATAGTACATAACCCTTTATAGGGCACTTCCAAACTGAATTGGTCACTAAAAATTTAGCATTTTTCAAATCTCTTGAAAATCCGAGAAGTTGCTACTAAAACTTCAAACCTTCTCAGATCCGTAAAAAAATGGAAATGTAAAACAAATTATGGAAATAAAAATAAGACCAATGGCAAAAGGTTTCTACAAAAAAAAATTTGTGGTATGACTTTTTGTCTAAAAAATATAACATTTGAAATTTGAAAATTGTAATTTTTTTTTCAAAATTTTCCTAAATTATTGAATTTTTACCCCCAAAACAGAAACTGATCACCGAAATGATAATACTAACATAAACTACAATATCTCACGAGAAAACAATCTCAAAATCACAAGGATATCTTAAAGTGTTGAAAAGTTATTACCACAGGAAAAGAAACTGGTCAAATTTTAAGAAAAAAGTCTGAGCATTAACTTAAAAACCGGCTGCGTCATTAAGGAGTTAATGAGTTTTCGGCTCTATTGCTCTTGAAGGTAAACCAAGACAAATCTCTTGCCTTGAATTTTTCTGTATGTTTAAATGGAGAGTGGATAAAATTCCATATCTGGACATGTTTCTAACCTCCTTCATTGATACTTTATTCACAGCTATCTCACTTTTCCATAAGCTGAGAAGGGACCTAAAGACATACCTTGAGTCTTTCATGGTTGGGCCGAATGTCGGCTGTAAAGATGTCTCTACTACCAAAGTTATTATATTGTTTTCAAACAGTTCAGATTGATATACCTATTATTAGTTTAAAATCTCTGCAAAGAGATATAAACAAATTAATACGGGGGCCTAGTAGAAGCAAGATCTTGGGATACATGTTAGCTTGGGAGAGAGACCTAAATAAATCCTTTTCTCTAAGACAGTGGTGGCGAACCTATGGCACGGGTGCCAGAGGTGGCACTCAGAGCCCTTTTTGTGGGCACCCGGGCCATTACCCCAGCACACCAGACAAGACTCGAAGACTTCCTGCAGTTCCAAGCAACTTAAAAGATGCTGCTTCCAGTCACAATTTGATACTGACTTCGCTACTTGGGACTGTAGGAAGAGGGAGAATTAGACATGGTCAAATTATTTTGGAGGACAGAGGGAAACTGGAAAGAATCTAAAATGATGAAAATTTTCCATCTTTCTACTGTGTTGCTGTCCTCAGGAGGCCAATATGAAAGTTGTTGAACAGGGAGCAATAAGTTACTGCTTTAATTTTTGGTTGGCACCTCGCGATAAATAAGCAGGGTTTTGGGTTGTAGTTTGGGCACTCGGCCTCTAAAAGGTTCCCCATCACTGCTCTAAGAGAATGGCAAAAATCTACATTGCACTAGTTGAAGCTAACTACAAAGTTCTACTTCAATGGTATCTAGTCCCCGCTCGCATTGCTCAAACGGTCCCTACTTACTCTCCTATGTGTTTTAGAGGCTGCGGTAATATGCGCACCCATTTATATGTGTGGTGGGAATGCTTCAAGAATCGTAGGTACTGGAGCCAAATTTATAATATGCTATATTCTATTACAATGATAAATTTGACTAATTTGTCCTCTATTCAAGCTTTACTAAATGAAAAGATACCGGGGATCTCAACTTCTGTGAGGAGATTCTTATAATTTTTCTTCCTGGCAGCTACAATAGCGATTGTGACCTCTTAGAAGAAAGCCATGGTTCCCGTGGATTTGATTCAACACAAACTAATGTGGATAATAGTAAATGACAAGCTTTGTTGTTCAGTACAAGATAAAATGATGTTATTTAAGGGAACTTGGTAGATGTGGATTACATATCAATCAGGAGTCTGATCTAAACGATGACATCCCTATTCTCAACAGGACCCCCCTCCTTTCCTTCCCTCCTTTCCTATGGTTTCTTTCCTACCCCTCCTGTCTTATATTTGTGATAGATTATCTTGCAGCGCTAAAATGTATCCAGCGGGTCTTTAAATTTTAACCTGCATCTCTGTAGACCAGCTGTGTTGTGACTACCGTTATGTAATTTGCTTACACTTAATTATCCCCCCCCCATTTCTTTTTCTGTACCCTTCCTAAAAACTTTTAAAACTTAATAAAAACATTGTGAAGCTAAATTACACATTTATTACAACATTAGCAGTTTGAGGGAAATTTATCAGAAGTGTCTGAGAACAAACCCCGTTTAGTTGCTCATGGCAACTACTCATTCAACTACAGCAGTTTATCAAATGAAATCTGAGCTCGGATTGGTAGCCATGAGCAACTAGAACAGAAACCAGAAATGTAAAGTTAGAGTGTGAAAAATGCTTTTAGTTGAAAATGGGAACATTGTATTTCTTGTTAATACTAAAGGGGATATCCATTGTTTTACTTATTTATAACAACCTTCCTCTTTTAAGAGGGAAGGTGAATTGGGGTTACTGTGGCATAAAATGGCATATCACACTTTAAAATACACATGTATGCTACACAGACAGCACCATACTCTTCTTACACCTAACATGTAAGGTCAAGCTTCAACCCCCCACTCAATGTCCACGTAATGAAATGTCCTGCAGTTGCCTTTACTCAATGAACTGTCCAGCAGCTGTTTGAATGAATTAATCGGTTAGATATTGAATGACTAAATCAGTTAAGGGAAATTGTATCTGAATAAATTATTTAGGAGGAACATTGTATTAAATGATTTATTAGGGGTCCACTAAATTTTACAAAAAGAATTGAAAAAAATGTGTTGGAGATCCCACTTCTGTATCTCATCTGGTCTGTTGTCACTGACTACTGTCATGGCCAATAGTTTTGAAAATGACACAAATATTGTATTTTCACATGATCTGTTGCCCTCTGGTTTTTATGTGTGTTTGTCAGATGTTTTTATCAAGTGCAGTCATATTATGAGTAACAAAAGCTTTTATTGACAGTTAGAGTGATTTAATGCAGCCAGTCAATATTTTCAGTATTGACCCTTCTTCTTCAGGACCTCTGCAATTCTCCCTGGCAGCTCTCAATCAAATTCTGGACCAAATCCTGACTGATAGCAGTCCATTCTTGCACAATCTTTGCTTGCATTTTGTCACAATTTGTTGTTTTTTTTTGTCCACCCGTCTCTTGATGATTGCCGACAAGTTCTCAATGGGATTAAGATCTGGGGAGTTTCCAGACCAAGGTCCTAAAATCTCTATGTTTTGTTCCCTGAGCCATTTAGTTATCACCTTTGCTTTATGGCAAGGTGCTCCATCATGCTGGAAAAGGCATGATGGATTCCCTTGGCTGAGAAGCAACCCCACACATGAATGGTTGCAGGATGCTTTACAGTTGGCATGAGACAAGACTGGTGGTATCGCTCACCTTGTCTTCTCCGAACAAGCTGTTTTCCAGATGTTCCAAACAATCGGAAAAGGGATTCATCAGAGAAAATGACTTTACCCCAGTCCTCAGCAGTCCACTCCCTGTACCTTTTGCAGAATATCAGTCTGTCCCTGATGTTTTTTCTGGAGAGAAGTGGCTTCTTTGCTGCCCACCTTGACACCAAGCCTTGCTCCAGTCTCCGCCTCACAGTGAGTCCAGATGCACTCATACCTGCCTGCTGCCATTCCTGAGCAAGCTCTGCACTGCTGGTAGCCCGAAGCTGAAACACTTTTGAGAGACGGTCCTGGTGCTTGCTGGTCCGTCTTGGGCACCCTGGAGCCTTTTTGGCAACAATGGAACCTCTCTCCTTGAATTCCTTGATGATGCAATAGATTGTTGACTGAGATGCAATCTTTCTAGCTGCGATACTCTTCCCTGTTAGGCCAGTTTTGTGCAGTGCAATGATGACTGCACGTGTTCCTTTAGAGATAACCATGGTTAAGAGACAATGATGCCTTTTAAAGTGTCCAATGGTGTGATTCTTACTTAATCATGACAGATTGAACTCCAGCCCTGTCGTCATCAACACACACACCTGTATTAATGGAGCAATCACTGAAACGATGTTAGCTGCTCCTTTTAACCCCTTCCCGACGCGCGCTGTACTAGTACGGCGCGGCGGGAAGTGACTTCTGCAGACACGGTGATCGCGGCAAGATGGCGGCTGTTCCTGACAGCCAGCCACCTTGCCTCGTGGACCAGAGGGGTTTCGTCGCACCCCCCGGTTCACGATCGATGCTATCGGCTGGTCAGTTCAGACCAGCCGATAGCGCTGGAATGCTGCATGTCCCAGCTATTGCCGATCGC
The DNA here is from genome assembly GCF_040894005.1 of Engystomops pustulosus. Lineage (NCBI taxonomy): Eukaryota > Metazoa > Chordata > Amphibia > Anura > Leptodactylidae > Engystomops > Engystomops pustulosus. The sequence goes on along the minus strand of NC_092414.1, from coordinate 115,827,820 downwards.
TGTGTCTAGAGACACGGCGATCGGGACAAGATGGCGGCTGTCCCTGACAGCCGACATCTTGCCTCGTGGTGCAGAGGGGTTTCGCCCCCCCCTTTCGTCCACGATCGCTGCTATTGGCTGGTCGATGCGACCGACCAATAGCAGCAGTATACGTCACTAGGGGGTCCTGTAGGTTAACACAGTATGATGATTGGTGCTGTCTAGGACAGCACCAATCATCATCATTAGGGGGCATGTCTGGTGGCATCATGCCACCTCCCATAGACAATCGGCCAATCGGATTTCAGATGGGAAGTTCAAATTAGTGATCACTGTTCTGCACGTCTCATTCTAGTGTGAGACAGCGTGCAGTACAGTGTATATCACCCCCCTGTGTTGCTGGACCCTCCTAGAATTGCTGGCTGGCACCTTTCTGGGCACCACCAGTGTGATCCTCAATTGCTGCTGTGACTACTACAGTAAGATCTCACTTCTGTGTGATCTTCTTTTTTCTTTTTTTTTTTTTGTGTGATCCCTAATTTCCCTATATCAATCCCTGTTCCTGATCCCTTCCACCCCTTCCCTGTGTGCGTCCTGCGACGCCGAGCACGTGTGCTAATTTTTTGGTCGCAGTTTTTTTTTTTTCACGTATTTTCCCCTGCACCACCTTCGTGGTTGCATCCTGTAAGCTGGGCACTGATCAGTGACTTGCATCACTGATCAGCTTTAGCTTCAGCTTTTTTTTTATACAGGAGGTTTTTTTTTTTGTTTTTTGCTCAGTTTTGTGTGTCCTGTGACCGCCAAGTGCAGATCGGTGACACACATCACTGGTTGGCACTTGTGCTTGCACAGTGCCAATTTTTTACTGCTGCTTTTTTTTTTAATAGTTTTTGCACACACAATCCATCTTGTGAGTGCGCTGCGACAACCGAGCGCTGATCAGTAGCATCTTGCTGTTCAGCACTTGCTCCTTTTTTGTCGCTTTTTTTGGTTGTAAAGAGAGGGATTTTTAAAATAATTTTTGCGCACACAATCCATCTTGTGAGTGCGCTGCGACAACCGAGCGCTGATCAGTAGTATCTTACTGTTCAGCACGTGCTCCTTTTCTTGTCGCTTTTTTTGATTGTAAAAAAGAGGTTTTTGGGTTTTTTTTATAATTTTTGCACACACAATCCATCTTGTGAGTGCGCTGCGACAACCAAGCGCTGATCAGTAGCATCTTACTGTTCAGCACTTGCTCCTTTTTTGTCGCTTTATTTGATTGTAAAAAAGAGGTGTTTTTTTTTTAAAAATAATTTTTGCGCACACAATCCATCTTGTGAGTGCGCTGCGACAACCGAGCGCTGATCAGTAGTATCTTACTGTTCAGCACGTGCTCCTTTTTTTGTCGCTTTTTTGGATTGTAAAAAAGAGGTTTTTTTTTTTTTAATAATTTTTGCACACACAATCCATCTTGTGAGTGCGCTGCGACAACCGAGCGCTGATCAGTAGTATCTTACTGTTCAGCACGTGCTCCTTTTTTTTGTCGCTTTTTTGGATTGTAAAAAAGAGTTTTTTTTTTTTTTTAAATAATTTTTGCACACACAATCCATCTTGTGAGTGCGCTGCGACAACCGAGCGCTGATCAGTAGCATCTTACTGTTCAGCACTTGCTCCTTTTTTGTCGCTTTTTTTGGTTGTAAAAAGAGAGGGATTTTTTAATAATTTTTGCGCACACAATCCATCTTGTGAGTGCGCTGCGACAACTGAGCGCTGATCAGTAGCATCTTACTGTTCAGCACTTGCTCCTTTTTTGTCGCTTTTTTTGGTTGTAAAAAAGTTTTTTTTTTTTAATAATTTTTGCGCACACAATCCATCTTCTGAGTGCGCTGCGACAACCGAGCGCTGATCAGTAGCATCTTACTGTTCAGCACTTGCTCCTTTTTTTGTCGCTTTTTTTTGTTGTAAATTTTTTTTTTTCCTGTAGTAAAAGTTCTAGTTACGGTTACAGTCTATTCTTTCATCGCCCCACACGTGTTGAAGCACAACATACATACCCCCTTGAATAAAGTATACACGTGTTAAAAGCACAACATTTATACACGCCCCCACCCCACCCCAATAAAAATGTCCAATACATCCCAAAGATCTTTTTCAGCAATGGAGGCTTAAGCCTTCCTTGCCGAGACTGATTCAGAAGGGGAGGATGCCCCATTTCTTTATTTTTCATCCTCCTCCTCCTACTGCCCTTCCTCTTCCTCTGGTGATGAGGGGCCCTCAAGAAGGCGCCCCAGGACCACCGCCGAGCATGTTCCCCAGCCCGCAAGTGATTCATCATGGAACCCACCCCCTGAAAATTATGTGCCCCAAATTCCTGAGTTCGTGGGCAGCTCAGGAATTCATTTTGACACTGATGGCCTCACTGAAATTGATTTTTTCAAATTCTTTTTCTCTGAGGACCTCCTAAATCTCATGGTGTCACAGACAAATTTATATGCCCAACAATTTTTTGCACAAAACCCCACTTCATCATTTTCTAGGTGGACCCCTGTAGATGCAGTAGAGATGATGAAGTTTTGGGGTCTTGTGCTCCACATGGGCATTGTTTAAAAAACAGAGGTTAGGCAGTATTGGAGTACTGATGTTTTCTACAGTACTCCAATTTACCGCACCGTAATGACGCGGCCACGCTTTGAGGCAATTCTTAAATTTTGCATTACAACGATAATGCACAATGTCCACCTCAAAGTGACCCATCATTTGACCGGCTATATAAAATTCCGCCAATCCTCGACCATTTTGGCACAAAATTTGCCGAGACATACACCCCTTTACAAAACATCTGTGTAGACGAGTCACTGGTACATTTCAAAGGCAGGTTAAAATTCCGCCAGTACCTGCCCAGCAAGAGGGCCAGGTACGGAATTAAAATGTACAAGTTGTGTGAGAGTACCACAGGGTACACCCATAGGTTTAGGATTTATGAGGGAAAAGACACCCGAATTAGCCCTCCAGAATGCCCCCCTGTCCTAGGAGTTACAGGGAAGCTTGTGTGGGATTTGGTGCACCCACTTCTGGATAAAGGTTACCACCTCTACGTGGATAACTTTTATACCAGCATTCCACTTTTCCAATCCCTAAACTCCAGAGGTACTGTAGCGTGCGGCACTGTACGCAAAAACCAGAGAGGCCTCCCGGGATCCCTTGTTAGGCAGCCACTTAGAAAGGGGGACATAAAGGCACTCTGCAATCAGAACATGATGTTGGTAAAGTATAAGGACAATAGGGATGTCCTTGTTCTGACCACCATTCATGGGAACTCCAGCACCCTCACCCCTGTACGAGGTACCACCACCACTACCCCTAAACCAGACTGCATCCTGGCTTACAATAAATACATGGGTGGGGTTGATTTGTCAGATCAAGTGCTGAAGCCGTACAGTGCTCTACGGAAAACGAAGATATGGTACAAAAAGCTGGCTGTGTACATTGTACAGATGGCACTGTACAACTCTTACGTGCTGTTCCAATGTGCAGGCCATGCTGTATCATTCCTCCATTTTCAAGAGGTGGTGATTAAGGCATTAATATTTGGACAGGAAGTACAGGTCCCCAGTACCTCTGGATTAGATGTCCCCCGTGTTGTTCCAGGGCAACATTTTCCCGGTGAAGTGCCCCAGACTGCATCTAAAGGAAGGACTCAGAAAAGATGCAGAGTCTGTTCCAAAAGAGGGGTTAGGAAAGACACTATATACCATTGCGAAACCTGCCCTGAGAAACCTGGCCTCTGCATGAAGGAGTGTTTCAGGATATACCATACAACTCCTGAGTAATAAAATTTTAATAAAAATTCTTGGGCATCCATAGCACATTATATTGGGAAAACCACCTGTATGTTCAAAATGCTCACTACACCACTTGTATTACACTACACCACATATTACACCTTGCTCAATTCTTCAAGGGGTCACTTTTTAGGTTTTACTCTGTTTTGTACCACTAGGGCTCTCCAAATGCATCCCGACTAGAGATGAGCGAGCACTAAAATGCTCGAGTACTCGTTATTCGAGACGAACTTTTCCCGATGCTCGAGTGCTCGTCTCGAATAACGAGCCCCATTGAAGTCAATGGGAGACTCGAGCATTTTTCAAGGGGACCAAGGCTCTGCACAGGGAAGCTTGGCCAAACACCTGGGAACCTCAGAAAAGGATGGAAACACCACGGAAATGGACAGGAAACAGCAGGGGCAGCATGCATGGATGCCTCTGAGGCTGCTTAATCGCACCATTATGCCAAAATTATGGGCAACAGCATGGCCATGACAGAGTGACAGAATGAAGCTAGATAGCATGTAAAACATCCAATAATTGACCCTGACACTATAGGGGACGGCATGCAGAGGAAGCGGCAGCAGCGGCAGGCTAGAGAGTGGCATGGCGACATACCCTAAATGGACTCAGGCTTCAAACCAATGGGTGGCAGAGAGGAACCAAAGGAGGTGAGCAAGAAGCGCTCAAGTAATATCGGTACATGATAAAAGTTTGCCAGTATATTTTGTGGATTACACAGCAGGGTGGCGACAAAGTTAACATGGAAGCCATGAAAACAACCCAAAATTCTGCCTGACACAGCTCGTTTGATAAGGGGACCATGTATGGAGGCAGTGAACTAGTAGTAGATTAAAGGTGCTGCAGTTAAAACTATGTTAGTTGGATCTTGGCATGGAGCTGGCGCTCCGCTGCCAGGCGAGCTTTCGCCAATCCAAGCCCCTGTCTCTAGGCTACTCCCCAAACAGCACTTCTAAGAACCTTTTGTATAAGATCAAGTGTAGTAGCGTTCTTATAAGTTTGGGATATGGCGGGTGAGGGGAATGTAAACAGATGCGCAAGAAGCGCATGATGCGCATGGAGCTGGCGCTCCGCTGCCAGGTGAGCTTTCGCCAATCCAAGCCCCTGTCTCTAGGCTACTCCCCAAACAGCACTTCTAAGAACCTTTTGTATAAGATCAAGTGTAGTAGCGTTCTTATAAGTTTGGGATATGGCGGGTGAGGGGAATGTAAACAGATGCGCAAGAAGTGCATGATGCGCATGGAGCTGGCGCTCCACTGCCAGGTGAGCTTTCGCCAATCCAAGCCCCTGTCTCTAGACTACTCCCCAAACAGCACTTCTAAGAACCTTTTGTATAAGATCAAGTGTAGTAGCGTTCTTATAAGTTTGGGATATGGCGGGTGAGGGGAATGTAAACAGATGCGCAAGAAGCGCTGAAATAATATCGGTAAATGATAAAAGTTTGCCAGTATATTTTGTGGATTACACAGCAGGGTGGCGACAAAGTTAACAAGTTTGATGTGGAATGCCCTGTAATAGCTCTTGGGCGGTGTGCCTTTTATCGCCTAGGCTCAGCAGTTTGAGCACCGCCTGCTGTCGCTTAGCGACGGCACTGCTGCTGTGCCTAGAGCTACCGACTGATGGCGCCATGGCCACGGATGGTAATTCGGAGGAGGTATACTAGGCCTTTGAGACCTGGACCGAGGTAGGCCCCGCAATTCTCTGCGTCGGCAGTATATGACTAGCCCCCGGGTCAGACTCGGTCCCAGCCTGCACCAAGTTAAGTGTAGTAGCGTTCTTATAAGTTTGGGATATGGCGGGTGAGGGGAATGTAAACAGATGCGCAAGAAGCGCATGATGCGCATGGAGCTGGCGCTCCGCTGCCAGGCGAGCTTTCGCCAATCCAAGCCCCTGTCTCTAGGCTACTCCCCAAAGAGCACTTCTAAGAACCTTTTGTATAAGATCAAGTGTAGTAGCGTTCTTATAAGTTTAGGATATGGCGGGTGAGGGGAATGTAAACAGATGCGCAAGAAGCGCTGAAATAATATTGGTAAATGATAAAAGTTTGCCAGTATATTTTGTGGATAACACAGCAGGGTGGCGACAAAGTTAACAACTTTGATGTGGAATCCATGAAAACAACCCAAATTTCTGCCTGACACACCTCGTTTGATAAGGGGACGATGTATGGAGGCAGCTATATGGACGACTTTTGGAGGTAGCAATAGAGACAACGTGTGGAGGCTGCTATGGAGACAATTTAATTTGGATAGTGCCTGTATGTGGCAGTCCAAAAAAGTTTTCAAACCAGAGGAGCAGGTAGGTGGCCCTCCAGAAAAATGAAATAGATTGAGTGCCTGTATGTGGCAGTCCAAAAAAGTTTTCAAACCAGAGGAGCAGGTAGGTGGCCCTCCAGAAAAATTGAATAGATTGAGTGCCTGTATGTGGCAGTCCAAAAAGTTTTCAAACCAGAGGAGCAGGTAGGTGGCCCTCCAGAAAAATGAAATAGATTGAGTGCCTGTATGTGGCAGTCCAAAAAAGTTTTCAAACCAGAGGAGCAGGTAGGTGGCCCTCCAGAAAAATTGAATAGATTGAGTGCCTGTATGTGGCAGTCCAAAAAAGTTTTCAAACCAGAGGAGCAGGTAGGTGGCCCTCCAGAAAAATTGAATAGATTGAGTGCCTGTATGTGGCAGTCCAAAAAACTTTTCAAACCAGAGGAGCAGGTAGGTGGCCCTCCAGTAAAATGGAATAGATTGAGTGCCTGTATGTGGCAGTCCAAAAAAGTTTTCAAACCAGAGGAGCAGGTAGGTGGCCCTCCAGAAAAATTGAATAGATTGAGTGCCTGTATGTGGCACTCCCAAAAATTGTTTAAAACAGAGGACCGGGTCGGTGGCCCTCCAGAAAAATTAAATGCATAAAGTACTATAGCTAGAGCCAGTGGGCCCTGTCAAAAAATAGCCAGTTTCCTCTGCTTTACTCTACAAAGAGGAGGAGAAGGAGGAAAATGAGGAGGAGGAGGAGTGGATAAATTATTCAGGTTGAGCTTCCTTCACCTGGTGGAGATTGGAAATTATGAGAAATCCAGGCTTTATTCATCTTAATAAGCGTCAGCCTGTCAGCGCTGTCAGTCGACAGGCGTGTACGCTTATCGGTGATGATGCCACCAGCTGCACTGAAAACCCGCTCGGACAAGACACTAGCGGCAGGGCAGGCAAGAACCTCCAAGGCGTACAGCGCCAGTTCGTGCCACATGTCCAGCTTTGAAACCCAGTAGTTGTAGGGAGCTGTGTGATCATTTAGGATGATGGTATGGTCAGCTACATACTCCCTCACCATCTTTCTGTAAAGATCAGCCCTACTCTGCCGAGACTGGGGACAGGTGACAATGTCTTGCTGGGGTGACATAAAGCTGGCAAAAGCCTTGTAAAGCGTACCCTTGCCAGTGCTGGACAAGCTGCCTGCTCGCCTACTCTCCCTCGCTACTTGTCCCGCAGAACTACGCACACTGTTTCAGCTTGTGCACCAGGGCCTGCTGGTATTCATGCATTCTCACACTCCTTTCCTCTCCAGGGATGAGAGTGGAAAGATTTTGCTTGTACCGTGGGTCCAGGAGAGTGAACACCCAGTAATCGGTGCTGGAATAAATTCTTTGAACGCGAGGGTCATGGGATAGGCAGCCTAGCATGAAATCTGCCATATGCGCCAGAGTACCAACGCGTAAGAATTCACTCCCCTCACTGGCCTGACTGTCCATTTCCTCCTCCTCCAACTCCTCCAACTCCTCTTCTTCTGCCCATACACGCTGAACAGTGAAGGACTCAACAATGGTCCCCTCTTGTGTCTCGCCAACATTCTCCTCCTCTTCCTCCTCATCCTCCTCCACCTCCACCTCCTCCGATATGCGCTGAGAAACAGACCTAAGGGTGCTTTGGCTATCAACAAGGGAATCTTCTTCCCCCGTCTCTTGTGACGAGCGCAAAGCTTCTGACTTCATGCTGATCAGAGAGTTTTTCAACAGGCCAAGCAGCGGGATGGTGAGGCTGATGATAGAGGCATCGCCACTGACCATCTGTGTTGACTCCTCAAAGTTACTCAGCACCTGACAGATATCAGACATCCACGTCCACTCCTCATTGTAGACTTGAGGAAGCTGACTGACCTGACTACCAGTTCTGGTGGAAGTTGACATCTGGCAGTCTACAATCGCTCGGCGCTGCTGGTAAACTCTGGATAACATGGTCAGTGTTGAATTCCACCTCGTGGGCACGTCGCACAACAGTCGGTGAGCGGGCAGTTGGAGGCGGCGCTGCGCTGCCCTGAGAGTGGCAGCATCTGTGCTGGACTTCCTGAAATGCGCACAGATGCGGCGCACCTTCGTGAGCAAATCAGACAGATTGGGGTATGTCTTGAGGAAACGCTGAACTATGAGATTTAACACATGGGCCAGGCATGGCACATGTGTCAGTCTGCCGAGTTGCAGAGCCGCCACCAGGTTACGGCCGTTGTCACACACAACCATGCCTGGCTTCAGGTTCAGCGGTGCCAGCCACAGATCAGTCTGCGCCGTGATGCCCTGTAATAGTTCTTGGGCGGTGTGCCTTTTATCGCCTAGGCTCAGCAGTTTGAGCACCGCCTGCTGTTGCTTAGCGACGGCACTGCTGCTGTGCCTAGAGCTACCGACTGATGGCGCCATGCCCACGGATGGTAGTTCGGAGGAGGAGGTGGAGGAGGGGTGGGAGGATTTGGAGGCATAGTAGGCCTGAAACACCTGGACCGAGGTAGGCCCCGCAATCCTTGGCGTCGGCAGTATATGACCAGCCGCAGGGTCAGACTCGGTCCCAGCCTCCACCAAGTTAACCCAATATGCCGTCAGCGATATATAGTGGCCCTGCCCGGCAGCACTCGTCCACGTGTCCGTGGTCAGGTGGACCTTGTCAGAAACGGCGTTGGTCAGGGCACGGATGATGTTGTCTGACACGTGCTGGTGCAGGGCTGGGACGGCACATCGGGAAAAGTAGTGGCGGCTGGGGACCGAATACCGAGGGGCGGCCGCCGCCATGAGGTTGCGAAAGGCCTCGGTCTCTACTAGCCTATAGGGCAGCATCTCCAGGCTGAGCAATCTGGAGATGTGGACATTAAGGGCTTGGGCGTGCGGGTGGGTTGCACTATATTTGCGTTTCCGCTCCAGCGTCTGGGGTATGGAGAGCTGAACGCTGGTGGATGCTGTGGAGGATCGTGGAGGCGACGATGGGGTTTTTGTGCCAGGGTCCTGGGCAGGGGGCTGACTATCAGCTGAAACAGGGGAAGGAGCAGTGGTGTGCACGGCCGGAGGTGAACGGGCTTGGTGCCACTGAGTGGGGTGTTTAGCATTCATATGCCTGCGCATACTGGTGGTAGTTAAGCTAGTAGTGGTGGAACCCCTGCTGATCCTGGTTTGGCAAAGGTTGCACACCACAGTCCGTCGGTCATCCGGTGTTTCCTTAAAGAACCTCCAGACTTCTGAAAATCTAGCCCTCGCCGCGGGAGCCCTCGCCACGGGAGCTTCACTACGTGACACATTTGGCGCTGATGCACCTGCTCTGGCCCTGCCTCTCCGTCTGACCCCACCACTGCCTCTTCCAACCTGTTCTGGTCGAGGACTCTCCTCCGTCTCAGAAGCACTGTGTTCACCCGGCCTATCAACCCAGCTTGGGTCTGTCACCTCATCATCCTCCGATCCCTCAGTCTGCTCCCCCCTCGGACTTCCTGCCCTGACAACAACTTCCCCACTGTCTGACAACCGTGTCTCCTCATCGTCGGACACCTCTTTACACACTTCTTCCACTACGTCAAGAAGGTCATCATCACCCACAGACTGCGACTGGTGGAAAACCTGGGCATCGGAAAATTGCTCAGCAGCAACCGGACAAGTGGTTTGTGACTGTGGGAAGGGTCCAGAAAACAGTTCCTCAGAGTATGCCGGTTCAAATGCCAAATTTTCCTGGGAGGGGGCAGACTGGGGGGGAGGAGGCTGAGGTGCAGGAGCTGGAGGAGTGCCGATTTCGGTGACATGGGTGGACTGCGTGGAAGACTGACTGGTGGACAAATTGCTCGAAGCATTGTCGGCAATCCACGACATCACCTGTTCGCACTGTTCTGGCCTCAACAGTGCTCTACCACGAGTCCCAGTAACTTCAGACATGAACCTAGGGAGTGTAGCTCTGCGGCGTTCCCCTGCTCCCTCATAAGCAGGTGGTGTCTCACCCCGCCCAGGACCACGGCCTCTGACCCCTGCAGTAGTTGGACGCCCACGTCCTCGCCCTCGTCCTCTACCCCTAGCCCTCGGGTTAAACATTTTGAAAATGAGAGTTATAACTTTAATTTTTTTTTAACTTTTTTTTGTGTTTTTTGTTTTTTTTTGTGTTTTTTAGTTTTTAAAACCAAACGATGCTATCCTATTGCTATGGCTATTTTCTAGCCAAGTATTAAAGCACACTGCTATGCCAGATGAGATGACGCTGAGTTATTAAAAAAATAAACGTAAAATAAAAAAGGAAATGGCAGACTGTGCCTAATTGAAATACAACCCGGGCCCTAATAAATTTTCCCACTTCGGTCTTTGCGATGGATATGTGCGTCACTAAGCGCAAAACACAGCGGTCGCAAGTCTCACTCCAAATTGCTCACAATTTGCTAGTAGATGCACTGCAGCAAGTACAGCCACCAGCAGATCAACCAGAAATCAAATATATATAACGCTACTGTAGGCGTAAGTAAGCCGTTTGGATTCTCCTATGGCTATTTTCTAGCCAAGTATGAAAGCACACTACTATGCCAGATGAGATGACGCTGAGTTATGAAAAAAATAAACGTAAAATAAAAAAGGAAATGGCAGACTGTGCCTAATTGAAATACAACCCCGGGCCCTAATAAATTTTCCCACTTCGGTCTTTGCGATGGATATGTGCGTCACTAAGCGCAAAACACAGCGGTCGCAAGTCTCACTCCAAATTGCTCACAATTTGCTAGTAGATGCACTGCAGCAAGTACAGCCACCAGCAGATCAACCAGAAATCAAATATATATAACGCTACTGTAGGCGTAAGTAAGCTGTTTGGATTCTCCTATGGCTATTTTCTAGCCAAGTATGAAAGCACACTACTATGCCAGATGAGATGACGCTGAGTTATGAAAAAAATTAACCTAAAATAAAAAAGGAAATGGCAGACTGTGCCTAATTGAAATACAACCCCGGGCCCTAATAAATTTTCCCACTTCGGTCTTTGCGATGGATATGTGCGTCACTAAGCGCAAAACACAGCGGTCGCAAGTCTCACTCCAAATTGCTCACAATTTGCTAGTAGATGCACTGCAGCAAGGACAGCCACCAGCAGATCAACCAGAAATCAAATATATATAACGCTACTGTAGGCGTAAGTAAGCCGTTTGGATTCTCCTATGGCTATTTTCTAGCCAAGTATGAAAGCACACTACTATGCCAGATGAGATGACGCTGAGTTATGAAAAAAATAAACGTAAAATAAAAAAGGAAATGGCAGACTGTGCCTAATTGAAATACAACCCCGGGCCCTAATAAATTTTCCTACTTCGGTCTTTGCGATGGATATGTGCGTCACTAAGCGCAAAACACAGCGGTCGCAAGTCTCACTCCAAATTGCTCACAATTTGCTAGTAGATGCACTGCAGCAAGTACAGCCACCAGCAGATCAACCAGAAATCAAATATATATAACGCTACTGTAGGCGTAAGTAAGCCGTTTGGATTCTCCTATGGCTATTTTCTAGCCAAGTATGAAAGCACACTACTATGCCAGATGAGATGACGCTGAGTTATGAAAAAAATAAACGTAAAATAAAAAAGGAAATGGCAGACTGTGCCTAATTGAAATACAACCCCGGGCCCTAATAAATTTTCCCACTTCGGTCTTTGCGATGGATATGTGCGTCACTAAGCGCAAAACACAGCGGTCGCAAGTCTCACTCCAAATTGCTCACAATTTGCTAGTAGATGCATTGCAGCAAGGACAGCCACCAGCAGATCAACCAGAAATCAAATATATATAACGCTACTGTAGGCGTAAGTAAGCCGTTTGGATTCTCCTATGGCTATTTTCTAGCCAAGTATGAAAGCACACTACTATGCAAGATGAGATGACACTGAGTTATTAAAAAAATAAACGTAAAATAAAAAGAAACTGGCAGACTGTGCCTAATTGAAATCAAACCCCTAATAAATTTTCCCACTTTGGTGTTTGAGGTGGATATGTGTGTCACTAAGAGCTAAACACAACGGTAGCAAGTCCCCCTGCAAATTCCTCACAATATGGTACTAGCTGCACTACTAGTGCCAGCAAGCCCAGCCACAAGCAAATAAAAAAAAGTATAACGTTATTGTAGCCCTAAGAAGGGCTGTTGGGTTCTTGTTGAATCACTCCTGCCTAACACTATTCTAATAGAACACCCTATCGCTTTCCCTAACCAGCAGCAGCTCTCTCCCTAGCGGCATCCAGACACAGAATGATCCGAGCAGCGCAGGCAGCGGCTAGTCTATCCCAGGGTCACCTGATCTGGCCAGCCAACCACTGCTATCGACGTGTAAGGGTACCACGTCATGCTGGGTGGAGTGCAGAGTCTCCTGGCTTGTGATTGGCTCTGTTTCTGGCCGCCAAAAAGCAAAACGGCGGGAGCTGCCATTTTCTCGAGCGGGCGAAGTATTCGTCCGAGCAACGAGCAGTTACGAGTACGCTAATGCTCGATCGAGCATCAAGCTCGGACGAGTATGTTCGCTCATCTCTAATCCTGACACATGTAAAGGATTTCTGGGTTCTAAAAGACAAACATCACTCTTTTCCTCTACTTTGCACCCAAATCACATTTGATATGCACATGTGGGGCAATTCTACATTTGGGAGTAATAGTCTTACAAATGTTGGGGTATTGTTTCATCTTTTATCCCTTGTAGCTTAAAATAATTTGGGGTAAATATGACTTTTTTGGGGAAAATGTTCACCTTTTTCCTTTTGGGGTCTAATTGGATCATACACCTTTAGGGGTACATACACATATTACACCTTGAAAAATGTTCCAAGGGTGTATTTTCCAAAATTGGGGTCACTTGTTGGGGTTCTCTTCTGTTTTGGTAACACTAGGGCTCTCCAAATGCACTCTGACCCATGTATAAGATTTCTGGGTTCTAAAAGACACACATCCCCCATTCCCTCTACATCGTACCCATACCTTTTATCTGCACATGTGTGGCAATTCTATATCCAGGAGAAATATGGTTACACATTTTGTGGGGTTGTTTCATCTTTTGACACTTGTGGCTTAGAATAATTTGGGGTAAAAGTGACTTTTTTGGGAAAATTTTCACCTTTTTCCTTTTGGGGTCTAATTGGATCATACACCTTTAGGGGTACATACACATATAACACCTTGAAACATTTTCCAAGGGTGTATTTTCCAAAATTGGGGTCACTTGTTGGGGTTCTCTTCTGTTTTGGTAACACTAGGGCTCTCCAAATGCACTCTGACCCATGTATAAGATTTCTGGGTTCTAAAAGACACACATCCCCCATTCCCTCTACATCGTACCCATACCTTTTATCTGCACATGTGGGGCGATTCAACACCCAGGAGAAATAGTTGTACACATTTTGTGGGATTGTTTCATCTTTTGACACTTTTGGCTTAGAATAATTTGGGGTAAAAGTGACTTTTTGGGGAAAATTTTCACCTTTTTCCTTTTAGGGGTCTGATTGGATCATACACCTTTAGGGGTACATACACATATTACACCTTGCTAAATTCTCCAAGGGGTGTACTTTCCAAAATGGTGTCACTTGTTGGGGTTCCCTTCTGTTTTATACCACTAGGGCTCTCCAAATGCACCCTAACCCATGTATAAGATTTCTGTCAAATTTGGCTTCTAAAAGACACACATCCCTCTTTCCCTTCTGAGCCCCACTGTGTACCCATACAACATTTTATCTGCACATGTGGGGCAATTCTACATCCAGGAGAAATAGTTGTACACATTTTGTGGGATTGTTTCATCTTTTGACACTTTTGGCTTAGAATAATTTGGGGTAAAAGTGACTTTTTGGGGAAAATTTTCACCTTTTTCCTTTTTGGGGTCTGATTGGATCATACACCTTTAGGGGTACATACACATATTACACCTTGCTAAATTCTCCAAGGGGCGTACTTTCCAAAATGGTGTCACTTGTTGGGGTTCCCTTCTGTTTTATACCACTAGGGCTCTCCAAATGCACTCTAACCCATGTATAAGATTTCTGTCAAATTTGGCTTCTAAAAGACACACATCCCTCTTTCCCTTCTGAGCCCCACTGTGTACCCATACAACATTTTATCTGCACATGTGGGGCAATTCTACATCCAGGAGAAATAGTTGTACACATTTTGTGGGATTGTTTCATCTTTTGACACTTTTGGCTTAGAATAATTTGGGGTAAAAGTGACTTTTTGGGGAAAATTTTCACCTTTTTCCTTTTTGGGGTCTGATTGGATCATACACCTTTAGGGGTACATACACATATTACACCTTGCTAAATTCTCCAAGGGGTGTACTTTCCAAAATGGTGTCACTTGTTGGGGTTCCCTTCTGTTTTATACCACTAGGGCTCTCCAAATGCACCCTAACCCATGTATAAGATTTCTGTCAAATTTGGCTTCTAAAAGACACACATCCCTCTTACCCTTCTGAGCCCCACTGTGTACCCATACAACATTTTATCTGCACATGTGGGGCAATTCTACATCCAGGAGAAATAGTTGTACACATTTTGTGGGATTGTTTCATCTTTTGACACTTTTGGCTTAGAATAATTTGGGGTAAAAGTGACTTTTTGGGGAAAATTTTCACCTTTTTCCTTTTTGGGGTCTGATTGGATCATACACCTTTAGGGGTACATACACATATTACACCTTGCTAAATTCTCCAAGGGGTGTACTTTCCAAAATGGTGTAACTTGTTGGGGTTCCCCTCTGTTTTGTACCACTAGGGCTCTCCAATTGTATCCTGACACATGGAAAGTATTTCAACAAAATTTGTCCTCTAAAAACTGAACAGCGCTGTTTCCCTACCAAGTGCCACCCTGTGCCCGTACAGCAGTGTATATTGACACAGTGGGTATTGGAATACTTAGGAGGAATTGCACCAAACATTTTGAGATGCATTTTCCTTTTTAACCCCTTGTGAAGGCGCAAAATTTAGTGTTCAATGAATATATTGTTAAAAAAAATTAGATTTCCGTAATTTCACGTTCATTTATTATTCACGCTCGTGAAATGCTCAAAGGGTTAACTAACTTTCCAAAGGTTGTTTTGAATATTTTGAGGGGTGCAGTTTCTAAAATGGTATCACTTGTTGGGGGAGTACTATCATAAAGTCCTTAAAAAGTGACTTCTAACTAACTTGGTCACTGCAAAAATAGGTTTTGACGATTTTTGTGAAAATCTGAAAAATAGCACCTAACGTTATAAGCCTCCTCACATCCAAAAAAAAGGAAATAATGTTTGAAAAATGATGCCAAGTTATAGCAGATATATGGCAAATGTTAGTTATCAAGTTATTTTGGTGATATGACTAACTTTCAAAAAGTGTAAATTTTTGAATTTGGAAAACATCATTTTTTTCAAAATTTTGACCAAATTTCCATTTTTTTATAACTAAATACTAAACATATTGCCTTAATTTATCCACTTACATGAAGTACAATGTGTCACGAAAAAACAATCTCAAAATCACCCAGATATATTAAAATGTTCCAAAGTTATTACCACATAAACTGACACATGTCAGATTTCAAAAAAAGGGCCGTGTCAGGAAGGTGCAAAATGGCCAAGTCGTTAAGGGGTTAAGGCAGGCCTGCAATGAAGTTGAAATGTGTTTTGGGGAAAAGTTCATTTTCTAGGCAAATATTGACTTTGCAATTATTTGCTGTTAAGCTAATCACTCTGTATAACATTCTGGTGTATATGCAAATTGGCATTATAAAACCTGATGCAGTAGACTTTGTAAAAATGGACATTTGTATCATTCTCAAAACTTATGGCCATGACTGTACAAACACCAAATACCATATAGGAGTGTTCTCAAGGTATGTTCAACAGCAGCAACAAGTATTCAATCTGGTGTGAAATATGAGATGAAGAAAATAGGACACTGTTCACATTTTTTGTGTTTTGTTTTTTTTCCATTCAGCACCTCATTTGGTGTACACAACTTTTGGTATTATATATCTATAGGGAAACCGCACAAACAAATACCAAAGCCGTAAGATAAAATGAAATAGTCTTTATTGTAGTGCACTCGTAATTTTTACTTAAAACCGTGCATATCTAAAACTCTGCATGTGTTAAAACATCATCATCCAGGTTTTCGCATTATAAGTTCTTCCAGGTTGTGGCTGTTACAGCTTCTCATAAAATAGTCACACACAATCAAAAATAATTTATTTTCTCTCAATACAGGCATTTCTACAATTTATTTATTTAAAACTAGAAGAAAAACAATTTTATATTTTCGGCACTATACTTTTCTTTTTCAAATATCCTGCCTTTTTCTTAATAACCAATATCCTGCCAGGCATTTCTGGAAATTTTGTTGCATTACTGGCCACAGCCCAGAAATCAGCCTAAACCTCAAAAAATATTTTACACTCTAAGATAGCCCAAAAAGAACACTTATCATCCATACAACATATACACTCACCGGCCACTTTATTAGGTACACCTGTCCAACTGCTCGTTAACACTTAATTTCTAATCAGCCAATCACATGGCGGCAACTCAGTGCAATTTGGCATGTAGACATGATCTACTGGGATTTTCATGCACAACCATCTCTAGGGTTTACAGAGAATGGTCTGAAAAAGAAAAAACATCCAGTGAGCGGCAGTTCTGTGGGTGGAAATGCCTTGTTGATGCCAGAGGTCAGAGGAGAATGGGCAGACTGGTTCGAGCTGATAGAAAGGCAACAGTGACTCAAATCGCCACCCGTTACAACCAAGGTGGGCAGAAGAGCATCTCTGAACGCACAGTACGTCGAACTTTGAGGCAGATGGGCTACAGCAGCAGAAGACCACACCGGGTGCCACTCCTTTCAGCTAAGAACAGGAAACTGAGGCTACAATTTGCACAAGCTCATCGAAATTGGACAGTAGAAGATTGGAAAAAGTTGCCTGGTCTGATGAGTCTCGATTTCTGCTGCGACATTCGGATGGTAGGGTCAGAATTTGGCGTCAACAACATGAAAGCATGGATCCATCCTGCCTTGTATCAACGGTTCAGGCTGGTGGTGGTGGTGTCATGGTGTGGGGAATATTTTCTTGCCACACTTTGGGCCCCTTGGTACCAATTGAGCATCGTTGCAATGCCACAGCCTACCTGAGTATTGTTGCTGACCATATCCATCCCTTTATGACCATAATGTACCCAACATCTGATGGCTACTTTCAGCAGAATAATACGCCATGTCATAAAGCTGGAATCATCTCAGACTGGTTTTTTGAAAATGACAATGAGTTCACTGTACTCAAATGGCCTCCACAGTCACCAGATCTCAATCCAATAGAGCATCTTTGGGATGTGGTGGAACGGGAGATTCGCATCATGGATGTGCAGCCGACAAATCTGCGGCAACTGTGTGATGCCATCATGTCAATATGGACCAAAATCTCTGAGGAATGCTTCCAGCACCTTGTTGAATCTATGCCACGAAGAATTGAGGCAGTTCTGAAGGCAAAAGGGGGTCCAACCTGTTACTAGCATGGTGTACCTAATAAAGTGGCTGGTGAGTGTATATTGGTGGTGTATGTTTTAAAACAGGGAGGGGAGAAAAATCTTATAACATATATTTTGTTGCAGTGTTATTGTCAGGATTTGGGATGAGTGGAACCTCTGGACCACTGCGGGAGGTGGTACTAGCCAACACTTGGTACAGGAGTCTAAGTGGCACTTGGTCTTCACCAGAGCCCGCCGCAAAGCGGGATGGTCTTGCTGCGGCAGGTTGGTGCCACCAGATCGTTCCACATGTGCGACTAGCCCATGGTGGCAGCTGAAGTCGAGGTACCTTAGCGAACACTGTCTCGTGGTAAGGCCCAGGCACAGGCAAAGGGTAAGGACAGGCGGCAGAGATGCAACGTCACATCCAATCCGGGGTCAGCAACGGGAGGTCCAGGCAGATGGGAATGGGAACACAGGCACACAGGACACAGGAACACAAGAATGCAGGGAACGGGAATACAGATTACACAGGAATACACAGGAACGCAAGAGACACAGGAATGCAGGAGACACAGGAACGCAGGAATATCGCTGGGGAGCTTTTTCTAAAGCTGTGAGATACAAAGATCCAGCGGGTAATGCAGGAAGTGGCCAGCTTTTATAAAATTCCTGGAAACGGACAGCACAATTAGCGGTGTGCTGGCCCTTTAAATCTTCGAGCGCTGCCGCGCGTGTGCCCTAGGTGGTGGGGATGTGCGCTGCCGAATCCTGAACGGGAGAGGTAAGGCAGTCAGGGGGGGCAATGGGGGACGCGGAGGTGCCGGGGGCCGGAGCAACACATGGGTGTACCTACGACCCGAGACGCAGGGACACCCGTGACAGTTATATTGCAATATATATATTTTAGCGAAGTCAGCTTTTAGTAAATACAGACGTACGTAATTGTGCAATGTTTAGGAGATGACAAAGCTTTTTGGTGACCTTTGACATACATGGGGTCCGTTGGTCAGTTAGTATCTCTTTAGGGATACATGTCCAAGTGAACATTTGGAACAGTTCCCTTGCCACTACTTTTCAAGAGGTGTTTCTGGGAGGGATGGCCTTGGGATAATGTGTGGCATAGTCAAATACGACCAAATATGCTGGTGGCCCCTGGCAGACTTAGAAAGTGGCTTAACCAAATCCATAACTATGTGCTCGAAGAGTACTTTAATTATGGGTATTGGGATTACCGGGCAGAAGTTCTCTATCGCTTTATAAATACTGGACTGAAAGAACCTCTGTTCTGTGGGTACCCTGGTCTTTTCTGCCCCTAGGTGCCCACCCAGCACATGTTAATGGCCCTGCTCCAACACCAAGAGTACATGAGGCTGTGGTACCACAAGTTGCTGAATGACGTCAGAGTCTGTTATCTTTACACTATACTGTAAGTCATCATTTACCATAAAATGTGGATACACCAACTCTCTACCTGGTTTTTGGGAAACACCATTTTCACAACTTTACATTCTTTCAGGCAACTGCTAGGTTTTGGTACCTCAACTGTTCTGCATCAAAGCTTCCCTTAGCAATTTATAGGGAGGAAAACTCTGTCTCAGGTGAAGTTTCCTCTGGGTCTCCAGCCAAGACCTCTAAAGGAAAGTTCTCCATTTGCCTTGTTTGCAAGTTTACACAGATTTTTGACATTTTGATTTGACTTACACACCTGAGCTTGCTTACTTTCCCACAGATTCCAAAACAGAGGAAAATCATGCCCCAGTAGGACTTAGCGCATCAAGTCTTTAACCAAGCACAGTTCATGCCTCACTGACCCACATAGTCTCCAGTTTGACCAAGGCCGTGGGATAGTCTTTTGTATCCCCATGTATACACACCACTCCCAACCAGCGGATCTGAACTTGGTTGGGGACGACCAAGCTGGCATTCACCAAAGTCAATAGACTCTGCAAGTCTTGACTTAGCACACTTGTCGATTACTAAAAATGTCTCTTTGGGCAACATAAGGGAAAAATAAGATCAAGGCCTGCCGACGTATGCCACCTTCTTTAGCATACAGCCTCACCCTTTAACAATAGGAACAATCTTACCACTGGATGGTCTTCTCTTGTTCCTAGGGGTATGCAAACCTGAGGTGCTCTTCTGTGGCGGTAAATCTCTCAACTGCAGAGACCAGGTCATCAATGCTTTTAGGATTTGTGTACCAAGGTAGTGCCATATCCTCACTGGTAGGGTAGACTCTCTCTGTTTTTCTCTCTCTATGGAAACCTTTCAAAGGTACTCAGATACACCTCAATGTCCAGAGTCATCTTTCTCAGAGTCTTCTGTACCTAATGTCATGGTGTAGACTGCAACCTTGAAGATTCCACCTGTCTCTTAGCCAAGACTTATAACTGCAGTTGGAGGGACTGGCTAAGATGCTGTTGCTTTTTCACCAACATTTCGTATGTCTTTCATTGTGCACTTGTCGCTGCAGAGCATTTGCATCCCGCTGTGTGGTGTGGGCTTGTTGGAGATTGATGTTGGACTGAACCAGCTGCTATATAAGCTCCTCCATGTTAGCCAATTGATCAGGCCTTCATCTGTCCCTTTAAGAGAACTGTCTCTTAAAGAAAATGCCTGCATTCTCCGCCAAAATGTGGCAGGGTCAGTTTTTACTATAGAAAATTCCAGAGACACTAAGATGCTTGATATCAGAAATGCGGCTTTTTAATGGAAGCCAAAACAATGCAGCTTTACAGGCAGGTAAAATAGAACAAAACAGAAAACAAAGTCTGGCTTGTCTGAGCATGACCTGTACATCAGCGATTCCCTCTCTAGAGAAGCAGCATATTCACAATGGCTAGTGACACATGGCTGGCTAGCCTTCCAGAGCAATGTCTCTCACACAGACCAGTATGCAGCTCTGGAATAAAGCCCCTCTGTCACGGTTACACCTGCGATCCTCGGTACGTCTGCTTCTAGGCCATGGGTCTGCTTCCTGTCTAGGTCACACGCTCCCGCCGGTTTAAAGGGACAGCGTCCTCCTAATTGACGCTGGCATTTCGATTTCTGGACTCCTATATAGCCCGGCGGCTCCCAGCATCCCCTGCTGGATCTTCAAGTCTTTCCACTGAAGAGAAAGCCCTCAGTGTTTCCTCTGCATTTACAGACCCCTCCGTGTTTCCTGTGCGTTTCCAGACGCCTCTGTGTTTCCTGTGCATTTCCCGACTCCTCTGTGTTTCCTGTGCGTTTCCAGACACTTCCGTGTTCTTCTGGCATTCCCACGTTCCTGTGTTCCTGTGGTGTTCCAGTACTCCTGTGGCAGTCCTGCCATCCTGAGGTCCTGCCACCCGAGGTCCTGCCTACCTGAGTTCCTGCCATCTCGAGGTCCTGCCTACCCGAGGTTCTGCCTACCCGAGGTCCTGCCTACCCTGTGCCTCTACCTTGGGTGCCACCGCGGGCCTAGTGGCACCCGTGGAATGACCTGGTGGCTCCCTGCTGCAGCAAGACCATCCTGCTTTGTGGCAGGCTCTGGCGAAGACCAGTGGTCCACTTAGACTCCGCTCCGGGGTTGCAGCTAGTACCATCATCCAAGGAGTCCACAGACTTTAGCCTTAAGAGACACTTCCCACAGAGACTCTGATGGTTCGTCCCTACAAACCGTAAGATCCGACCATGGACTCCGCCAAAGTAATTTATCCTGCTAAAGCCCTGGACTGTGCCAAGGACTCTCTCCAGCTACTGGCTGACCTTCCAAGCACTATCACCCAGCAGTCTCAAGAGATTGCTGCCCAAAAAGAACTCCTGGACAAACTCACTGCCACTCTTCTACGGATGATTTTCTCCCAGCAGCAGGCTCCCATGACTCCTCCTGTTGCTCCAGTCACCCCGCCATGTTTTCTGGAAGCAGAGTCTGGACTCATTTGATGGCAACCCCAATTTTTGCAGGAGCTTTGTTTCTCAGTGCTCACTGCACCTTAAACTGATCCGGATATGGCTACCTATACTATGTTTCTGGAGAAAAATCCGGTCCATGTTTGAACAATCTCAAGTCTGCCTTCCATGCCTGCCCGGTTTGTCCCTGGTGTCTCCAGAGTCTCCTCTGGCCTTCCCAGAGGCCACTCCAGAGTCTCCTCCGGCCTTCCCAGAGGCCGCTCCAGAGTCTCCTCTGGCTTTCCCAGAGGTCTCTCCAGAGTCTCCTCCGGCCTTCCCAGAGGCTGCTCCGGTGGGCCAAGAGCCACTCCAGTCTCCGGTGTGCCAAGAGCGCCTCAGCCTCTGCAGCTTCCCAGTGCTGTTCCAGTGGCACCCCGGCCTCGGCAGCTTCCCAGTGCTGCTCCAGCGGCGCCCCAGCCTCGGCAGCTTCCCAGTGCTGCTCCAGCGGTGCCCCATCCTCCGCAGCTTCCCAGTGCTGCTCCAGTGTCTTCCCAAGAGTCGCCCCAGCCTGCGGTTTCCCAAGGGCCACTCCAGCCTCTGGCCAAAAGACTTTCTAGACGTCCTTAAGATATCCTTGGCTTGTTTCATGCCAGGTCCAAGCACCACGTGGTTTGTCCTGTCTTCTCTGTTCCTGCTCTCCTCCTCAGGTGTCTCATCATCAAGAATAATTGGAGGAAGCGGAGGAAGAAGAAGAGGAGGCTGAAGAAGAAGAGAAGAGGGGACCTGCTGCCGCTGTCCCCGCTCCCCCAGGTTGGTACTTACCTCTCCCGGCTCCTGATAGCTCCGTCGCGGTCCCGTCCAGGGTTTGCTTCCTTGTTAGGCCACGCTCTCCGGATGCTAGGGCATGCGCGCACCGTCTCCATCAAGTTTTAAAGGGCCAGCGTCCTCCTAATTGACAATGGCATTTCCGGACCCCTATATAGCCCAGCAGCTCCCAGCACCCCCTGCCGGATCTTCAAGTCTTTCCACTGAAGAGAAAGCCCTCTGTGTTTCCTGTGTGTTTACAGATGCCTCCGTGTTTCCTGTGTGTTCCCATAGTTTTACATAGTTACCCCCCAAGGTCACCCACAGCTCATTTTCACCTTTATTACAGATTTTTTCAAATCTGTAATGTGTCATTATATGCGGATATAAAGTTAGAATGCTTTAAAGGGAACTTGTGACCAGAGGGGTATTTTTCACCGTTTACAGGTTCCTATGGACACTCTACAGTAGATAGCAATGGTGTTTTTATCAAATGTGTGGCTTACTTTGTTAGCAAAATATGCATTATCAACCTTTACCTGGCTAAGTACTACCACCCGCATTGATATCCTGAGGGTTGCACATTTCAAATACTAACTTCTGCTTTCTAGTTTGCATAATAGATGCACTTGGCGCCCTGCTCTACACTTCCTCCCACATCCTACATGTCCTGACCCACCCCCTAATGATGTCGGCTCACTGCACAAGGAAACTTTGCACTTGTGTGTTGAGCCTTGTATTGCCGACATGGGCAGTGAGCAGCGGCGCAGCTTGCTGCACCTCACTGCGCATGCTTCGTTTTCCTGTGCATGGTTGCTAGGTATGCAAACTCCGTAGTGAATTGCGTAGCGCCTCACAGGGGGGTGTTAGAATTAGAGATGCACAGCCCCCAGGACTTCACTGCGGGTGGTGGCAAGGAGCCAGGTAAAGTTTGATAATGCATATTTCGCTAACAAAGACACACGCTTGATAAAATCACCATTGCTATCTACTGTATAGTATAGATAGTCTATAGGAACCTGTCACCAGCGAAAAATACCCCTCTGGTGACAGGTTCCCTTTAACTTACCAAGGTGATTTTTAAATGGTGTGGTAAGGAGTTAAGTCTTCTTTATCATTGAAAACCCTTGTGAATAATAAAATTCTCTGCATCCTAATTTAATCTAATATATAATATGACCTAATATGATCTAATAATGTGCATTGTAAAAGCCTTAGGCAAATTTAAATTGGATAAGAGACTTTGTCTTTTATATAACCTTCAGAAAATCATGTGAAATTTCATAACCTTCACACACTTGGAACCACATCATTCTCGCTATTATCTTTTTATCCCCCTTTTCTTTTTGTTCATTTATCCCTAATATTATTGTTGTCATAGTTTGTACTTCACTCTCTATACCCTCTCTGCTGCTCTAACGCCCCACTGTGGGACTAATAAAGGATTATCTTATCTTATCTATGTTCCTACGTAACATAATTTCAAAGGGTTTAATGCTGCTAATGATCAATCATAAATAATGTAATTGCCACATATATGTACCGCTACACTTGCGGCAGCTCCATCCATAGTGTAACAGCAAAACAGCAGAATTGCAGGTACAGCTCTCAGACCTATGCCTGCAATTTTTGTATCCACTCAACACAGAAGCTTCCTGCTATGTCCACCGTACTGTATAGCTTCATTTAATTGAATACCTGAAATGTGCCGATGTGCAGTACAAATAGATGTGTTTTAATTCCTACTGTCTGACATCATTTTTTATAAGGCTAATGTAATTTTGTGTGAATAGTGAAATCTACAATTATCTCATGACACTATTACAAGATAGTCAGCCAATTAAGGTGAAAGAGAAGGAGGCCATCTGTCACAATAAATTAAATAATAATTCAATAAATTAAATGAAATAAAACTCTAATAATTCTTTCTAGTACTGCATCACATCCCACATCTATACATACAAATTACAAACTTATAAAATCATTACACACTAGTTTCCTACAGCCATCTGTCTTTGGCCAGATAACAGAGCTAATCTTAGATTTTTCTATTCACACAAAATTAAATTTAGCTTTGTATAAAATAGTAGGAAATAAAACTCACATCTTTTTGTACTCCACTTCAGCACATTCCAGTTTGCATTCAATTAGAACTTATATACCGTACATACTGGAGTATAAGATGAGGCACCTAATTTTAACACAAAAAACTGGGAAAACCTATTGATTCGACTATAAGCCAAGGCTGGAAAATGCATTGGTCACAGCCTCCCAGTATATAGCCAGCACCTGCCCTAGAATAAAGACAGTGGCCCCGTGGCCCCCGTATATAGCCATTGCTTGCCCCCCCCTATATAGCCAGTAGCCCCCTGCCCGGCCTAAAAAGAAAATCCTCTGTACACACCTTTCCGTCACCAACCGCAGGCTTCAGCTCCGTCTTCGGCTGCTTGTGCGGTCCCGCTGCATACACCATGATGTCAGCCGCTTGCTGGCTTATGGTGGTGCACACACTATGATGTTGGCTGACGTCATGGTGCGTGCGATGCTGCAGGGACCTGAGTCGGAGCCTAAACTGAAGACAGAAGAAGGCCTGTGGTGGGAGTTGGAAAGGTGAATACAGAGAGTTTTTTTAGATTTACTTGAGTATAAGTTGAGTTAGGGTTTTTCAGCACATTTCTTTTCGGTATACTCGAGTATATACGGTAAAATCAAATGGTAGGAATAAAGTTGAAACAACATTATACAGCACAAACTGATTTGGGAATCATTATGAAGCAGAATCATTACGATCCCTATGTGCTGACAATGTGCTTAGATGATCTACAGCAGGAATCAAAGTATTCTGAGTTGCACACTTAACCCTTTTAGGAGCTAACTCACAGTCACGGATCGATCCCACGTCCAACAAATAGTAAAAATAAAAACAGTCTGACCGGAGCTCCTTTTATGTCTTCTTGTATATCCTTTAGCGAATCCACAATTTCGTTCCACTTTCCCTCTTGGGAACTTTTCTAGTGCAGTTCCACACAAGCGATATTTGGATGAGGATAGACCACTGTTCAGCCAGTCCAGCTGCGTTTTCTTATATCTTGTAACCACTCAATAAATGTAGGGCTACTACAGAAAAGATTTAAGCAGCAATAGTGCAGTATGTTCAAACAGATTCAAATTTATTCAAATAAAACATACTCACAAAGGAAAAGTAAAAATGTGCATATAAAATCCACCATGCGGGCACCAGTCTCGCTAGTTTGCCCGACCCAGGGTTTCGCTACCATGGCTTCTTCCGGGGCGTTGCTGGCTAATGTTTCTTCAATCCTTTTATACCTTTCTTATAGCACAATTGCTAATTTTTATTCTAATTCAAATTAAGTATATCGGACCATTTTACAACTATTACATGTAAACATAGTATTGTAGTGTATATACAGCTAACAAAATATTCTACCAGGACGGTAAATGTATAGCCCCCAATGTTCCACACCTTTCCCCAATCTAATGTATCTCAAAAACGTTCCACCCTCTCCTCCGTATTATAGACACACACCCTATGGTTTCATTCATTCATAATTCTTATGCCGTTCCCATTCGTGTGGATGCGGGAAATACGAATTTTCCAATCAGGAGGTCAAAGTAATTCACACCCTCTATGTGACGTACATTCAGGAGGTCCGAATAATTCACACCCTCTATATGACGTCACGCGTGGCTCGATCTCGGGAGCTGTTCATCAAGGTGCGTTCACAGCCAAAGGTCTGTTTAGAATGGGATGTTTAACCCCTCCTATCTTCTCTCACATAACAAACAATATGTAGACGCCAATTCTTAAATCCCTGTTCACACTACTGCAGGGAAAATTGATCAGTCTAAGCAAAAAAAAATCCCCACTTCAAGAGATTCGTGCATCCTCAATACAGGGTATGTGTTTCAACATCTATATTGAACAAAAAAGTGGTATTTCCACACAACTGCATGTTTTATAGAGGGGTATATATTACACTATAAGTATGTAAATGACCAAGAGATTTGTCTATCACCAGCAGAGGAAATGTAGATACAATGCCTATATCCAAATAGAGTAGTGTTTCCACATACCTATATATTATATAGTAAAATACACATAACATCACCAATATGTCAGTCCCCATTAATTGTCTTAACCCATTTCCATGTTTATCTATATATAAGTCAATCAAATTTGTATTGCGCAGCCCATACAGATATTTTTCAAATATACAACACTCCTATAGCATTTAATTTTAACCAGGCTCCCTATTATTTTCACCAATGTTCCTATTTTGATCATACTAATATTAATAAATATTCCCAAGTGCATGTGCATCTAGAAGTATCAATTCTTCCCTTATCCTTAATCGAAAAGAACTTTTTCGCAACATATATGTTACTAATGTATTCTCATAACCTACATAAGTGTCTCCCCAAAAATTGGAGTCATTGTGACTAATATCACGACTACCTATTATAAACTCTAACTCTCCTTCAGAAAACACTTTAACTCAAAGTCTATGTTTAGTCCACCCGGTGTCAAAGTTCCCAAATTATATATCTAGTGTCCCTCCCTTCGATTTAATTTAACGTTCATTTGTTCCCACCGCCAGTGTGTTTTTACCTTTTCTACTGCCATAAAACTCAGACCACAAGGGTCTGAATTATGTACCTTTTTAAAATGTGCAGAGACGCTATGGCTAGTAACTCCCTTCTTAATATTTCGGCAATGTTCGGCAATTCTTGTTTTGATCTTCTGGCCTGTTCTCCCTAAATACCCCAAATTGCAGGGGGACATTAAAATATAGATTACATTCGTTGTGTCACAATTCATATCCATATTCAATTTAATTTTGTCACCACAGTAACAAATAATCAGAGTGCCCCTACAGCAACAGCTACAGTGCCCCACAGTAAACTCATAGCAGCCACAGTGCCCCCACTGTATGCCTCCATTTACTTACCTTTCCTTGCTCCCCAGAAGCAGCAGCTGTCCTCTTTTTTGCTCCAGTGTGCGCCCGCTGAATGGGCCAACTCTGAAGCTGGCACACATGATGACGTCATTACATCGCATGTGCCGGTTTCAGATGTGGCACATACATCTGCCGCACACTGGCACAAAGAAGAGGACAGCTGCTGTCTCTGGGGAGCGAAGAAGGTAAATCTTGGATCTTCCATGCCTGACCGTAATTAGAATATCGTGAGTATATTTAAGAATCTTGCCTACGTGGGAATACCCCTTTAAGTTAACAACACTACACAATACAAGTGTATTCTGGGAAGCTCTGAAATGAAGGAGATTCCTGTCCCATATAACTGACAGGGCATTATGAAATTTTACAATATCAAGCAATATCAAAAGGAGGCAGGGTTAAGTGGGGGATTATTGCAAAAGGGGCTTGGTACCTGTCACTTTGCCGGAAGTGGGTGGTTTGACGAAAGGTATACATGCTATACTAATCATGAGACTTGTGGAATCTTATGGGAACTGTATCAGAAGAGAGGACTGAGGCAGATAATCCCTGCATGGCATAATCTAAAACAGGAATATGCAAGACATAGACAAGAGCCTGTACATTATTTCTTAACAGTAGCCTATGCAGCACTTTACATTTTTGCTAGAGTGCTTTTATCAAAGGTAAAATAAGATGCAATCTTACTCTTAAGACATAGGGGCAGATTTATCAAGTGTCTGAAAGTCAGAATATTTCCAATTGCCCATGGCAACCAATCACAGCTCCCCTTTAAAATATTCATGAGCACTGGTGAAATGAAAGCTGAGCTGTGATTGGTTGCCATGGGCAACTGGAAATATTCTGACTTTCAGACTGCTTGATAAATCTGCCCCATAATCTTACTCATAAAACATCATTTAGAAATAGTTTCTTTGACAATCATACTTTGGGTATGGGGTGTTTCCCCATACCCAAGCACTGGTCACATAGGCAGGGCCGGCGCTAGGGGTAGGCAAAGGTGGCAATTGCCCAGGGCCCCTGGGAGAAAGGGGAGAATCTCTTCTTTCAAATGAATCTTGAATTTTGTTTCTAGGTGCTATGGATCCAGAGATATTCAGGTTTAAAGTGAGAATATCAGGTGCCATTTTTATATATATAAAAATCACTCCCAACGGCAGTTTAACAGTTAATATCTCCGTTTTCCTACATTTTAGAAACACAAATTTAGATTCATATAAAAGAGGAGACTCTCTTCTTTCATAGGAAAAAAGAAGTGAGGTTCTATGTGTCACAGAGCCAGAGAAACAGGCCCCTGAAATTGACCCCCCCCAATCCAGATTCTTTGCCATCAGGCTGCGGGAGCATTTGCTGCACACAGGAGCTGCTGCACCTCACAGACAATGGAATATTCACTTTATATGTTACTACATTTTGAGAAGGGATAATATCAACTAATATTCATGTTTTTAACCCTTCTCTATGCAGAACTATCTAATAACACACTTTGGGCCACATGTATCAATCGTTTTTTTCTGTTGTTTTTGCGCCTTTTCATTCAGGCGCACCGTTTTTGTGCCATTTTTCTAGCTGCGCAGCAAAAATACCCAGCTTTCCCTCATTTATCCTAGCAATCCAGATGTTTTGCTGCGCCTAATGATATTCATCACTTGCAACTTTTAATTTAGGCGCAAAAACGGGCGCAAAAACACTCCAGCCCGAAGGTGGCGTTAACTGAGAAGAAAGCACTGAGCCCCTTTGCAGAACAGCTCATTTCTAGCAGCAAAGCTCAGCCAGACACTGCAGACACTAGAACAGATCATACAGACATGAGATACTCTGCAGACACTAGTACAGATAATACAGTCATTAGATACTCTGCAGACACTAGTACAGATAATACAGTCATTAGATACTCTGCAGACAGGAGCTGCAGACTCTATTTACAGTTCATCACCTTCTATTTACAAAACATTCTGCAGAATCCTGAGCTCAGAGCAAGAGAGGAGAGAACTTTGCAGAATGTTGCACATAGTGCTGACAGGTGTCCCCCATGTAATCCTGCACAGTATCACCAGTGTTTCTGAGGGGGATACTGGCCAGAATTACAGGGGTGCAGCAGGAGACCAGCACTGGGGGATCCCCTCCAGGAGAAGCCCCTGCTGAGGAGGTCACTGGGTGCTGGGTGTCACACACCTGGGTGCTGCTGAGGAGGTCACTGGGTGCTGGGTGTCACACACCTGGGTGCTGCTGAGGAGGTCACTGGGTGCAGGGTGTCACACACCTGGGTGCTGCTGAGGAGGTCACTGGGTGCTGGGTGTCACACACCTGGGTGCTGCTGAGGAGGTCACTGGGTGCAGGGTGTCACACACCTGGGTGCTGCTGAGGAGGTCACTGGGTGCAGGGTGTCACACACCTGGGTGCTGCTGAGGAGGTCACTGGGTGCTGGGTGTCACACACCTGGGTGCTGCTGAGGAGGTCACTGGGTGCAGGGTGTCACACACCTGGGTGCTGCTGAGGAGGTCACTGGGTGCTGGGTGTCACACACCTGGGTGCTGCTGTGAGTGTTATCTTCATTCTGGGCTGTGGGAGAAGCAGAGAGGAGCTTGTAGCAGGATGACATGTAAGTGCCCGAATCTAACATTGCGCCTAAACTGTGTTAAAGTAAAGTGATTAATAAGAGGCAGGAAATTACCTTATCACAGATGGTTGTAGCTTGTGATAATTCTGGAAAACAGTGCACCAGAATTTAGGCGCAACTACTACACTTAGGCGCACAAAAGTGATAAATGTGGCCCTTTCTCTCTTATTCCCTTTTATTTTGTGATACTGTTTTAGGAAAGTAGATTTTCTTTATATAAGTATCTGGATTTGTACATATTTTAGAGGAAATTTTGAATGTTAATTGCCAAATGCATCGCCCGTTTGTCTGCTCTTTAAAATTCTATAGGTTTTATGGCGCCTTTACTTTTTATTTTGTTTTATTGATATATTGTGCAGGTTGTGACTGTCTAAAAATGTCTAGCTGAAAAGCAGATATCTGGTTATTACAGTTTTAGTGATATTTTGGGATTTATTTATGTGAACATATCAATATGGGACATTTGTGAACTCTACAAATGTCCATGTATTACATTTAGGAGATGTGAAGGGAAATATTTTCTGTTTGGATCAAATTTTTTGCCATCAAAGTCAAATTTTAAGTATTTTTAATAAAATGTTTCAGTTTGAATCAAAATTGCATGAAAGCGCCAATTTCTATAAAATCCTTGATGCAATTTTGAAAATGGGGCAAGTGTCTGCTTTCAGAAAATATCGGTCCCCCTCCCCAATGGGCCTCACAGTCTAATCAACCTACCAGTAATTTTTTGGAGTGTGGTTGGAAACCGGAGGACCCGGAGGAATCCCATGCAGACACACGCATACAAAATCTTTGCAGATGTTGACCAGCACTGCAAGGCTGTAGTGCTAATCACGGAGGCACCATGCTGCCCATAAATCTCCCTATCATTTATCTACCTCCTATAAAATTCTCCCATATTACAGTTTGATTTACCATACTAAAGGAGCCTCTTACTGACTGTGACTGGTCATAAAATAGTTTTATTTTGGGGCCCCACTTTTAGTTTTGCCCAGGGCCCCACTTTGTCTAGAACCGGCCCTGCACATAGGTGCAGATTTACTTACCCGGTTGCGTCGCGATCACGTGGTGCGTTGTCCGGACGAGGATTTAGGTCCCGCGTGATTCACTAAGATCGTGTGTCCGAGTTCCTGCATGTGTCGCTTCCACTGAGGAGGTCTGCCGGAGTTCACCTGCTTCTCCCTAAGGCTTTTCCTTTTTTAAATTCCGCTGTTTGTCCAAATCCGTCGGGTTGTCCGACGGCCACGCCCCCTGATTTCTGTTGCATGCAAGCCGGCGTCGTTGCGCCACAATCCAATCCTATGCGCCAAAAACCCGGGGCAATTCAGGGCAAAAGAGAAATATACTATATTCGGACCCTTAGTAAATGTTCCCCATAGTCTCTACTGTCTGTTTGTATCTCATATGAACTAGTGTTCCCCCCGCCTTCTCCATTCATACTTCACAGTTACCATGATTTTGCCCTCTACCCTTTCTTACATGCAGTTTCAGACTTGAACAATATACAAAAAAACAATGAAGGCAAATCACCAATCTGCAACATTGAAAAATATACAAGGGCAAAATTGGGTGTTCAAGGGAAGCAGTAGAAAAGATTCTGTAATTACCAACCATCAAGGAGTGTGTCACCAAACGATTGCAAAGAATGCTTCTTCTTACAATATTTAATCTGTCCTTAACCATAATCCAATTCATCTTTAATTTTATTGAGCCAATGGTACAACAGCTTTCTGTTACATGACAACATACTTCCTGTTTAACACTCTATAAGGCTGATGTTGTATAATGTATGCAGGGAAAATAAATCTTTATATAGCATCATCTTATTCAACAGCACTTTACAAATCATGGGAGACATGTAATCTGACCCCACATGGGTGACCCTCAGTAGTTATGCCCCCTCAGGTACCAGAGTTTTTGGGCAATCCTAGGATACATCTAGACACAGGAGTGCTCAGACCATTGGACATTTTCAATTTTTTATGATTTTCTAGACAAATCACTATTTTGCACAATTCAATCCAAAATCCTACTTCTTCACATGCAAAACCCCACAGGTGGACTCCTGTCAGGGCAGCAGAGATGGAAAAATAAAAGGGCATAATGCTGGGGCTAAAAAAGAACCCATCAATTAGGGACTATTTGTGCACAGACATTTTGTACCACACCCTGATGTTCCACATGGTCATGGGCAGGATGCATTTTGAAACCAACCACACATTTTTATGACACAGTGCCCACACAGAGATTACACCAGATATTATCATTTACTTAAGGCAAGGCCCATCCTAGACCGTTTTAGTGCCAGGTTTATGCAGGAATATACCTCCGAGAAGCACCTGTTACAGGTACCAGTCCCTGGTACATTTAAAAGGGAGACTTCATTTCCACCAGTATCTGCTGAGTAAAAGGGCAATGTATGATGGGGAGATGTAAAAGCTGTACATCAGAGTACATCAGACTACACATAAAAACTCATGATTTACAAAGGGAAGCACTCGAGAAAGAGCTCCCAGAATTACTGCTAAAATAGTTTGGGATTTGATATACCCATTACTGGACAAGAGCAGTACCGTATGGCAGTATATGGGGATTTTTCCTTATTCAATACTATGTGCAAATTGCACATTGTAATTAAATAGTTACATTCAGATAGCCTCGGGTCTTAGTATGACCAGATAGCTGCACCCCAATGATGTCACAGGGAGCGACAATCTTCACCAAGATAGCAGAGCACACACCGGTGATTGCAGCTGGCGATTGCAATGTAAACACCCGTGGTTGGTGCTAGCACCGATTGTGGGTGTTACTGGTGGGTGTTTGCTGCAAACATTGCCAGGAGACGTGTGATGAACTAATACGTCACACATCGTTAAGAGGTTAATGTGTACATTTTAGGGCTAAATGAGCATATTCTTATTAAAAACTGAAATGTTAAAATCTCAAATCCATTTTTATTTGATTCCTGTTAAACAATCAAAAGGGTTAACAGACTTCCTAATATGGATTTGAATAATTTGAGATGTTATGTTCATAAAATGAGTTTGCCTATGGGGGTTTTACATAAGCCTCTAAAAAGCTCTTTCAAACTATATTGGTAAACAAAAATATAATTTTAGCTATGCTATAAAGACCTTACTTATGTCATAGAGGAAAAACCTATGTAGGGTTCAGCTCACCTCCTAGATCAGTTGTCTACACAAGGATAGCATGGATGTCTGGATGGGGGAACCAGTAGGTATCAGGGTTGGAAGAAAAAAGTGGAATCCAGCTTCCAAGTATTGTAGAAAAAGTTTTGACACATTGAAAATACATTTTATTAGAAAAATCTAGGACGTCACTAATACATGAGTCTGACGCGTTTCGAACCGAAGGGTTCTTAGTCGTAGCCCTGGCTGAATGCAGTAATATCCCATACATGATCACAAACTGCAGTAACTGCTCAGAAGGGAAGGAGCGTCTATTTTGCTTGAACAAATTTCAAATTTCATTGGCTGATCCCCTTATAATAGTAGGGCAGTAAAAACCTCTAAAGATTAGACACATTTTAAAAACTAAGACCCCTCAAGGATTGCAGTAACACTATATTTGTGGGGGGGGGGGGGCGAAATATTCCATTGTTAGCTGTTTTTGGGATGGGGTCGCAAAAAAAATCTATTCAGTAATTGATTTGTACAGGGTTTTTTTGTGTTTTATACACCAAATAGCACATATTACATGTTATTTATGTTCTATGGGTCAGTACAGTTACTGTAATATCTGATTTATTTAGATTTTGTAGATGTTTGACTTCTACAAAATAAAAACTTATTTGGAGAGCCTGATTACGACTAAGGACCGAACAAAGTCCGAAACGCATCAGACTTGCTATGTCGTAGGACGTCTTCACTGTTTTTAAAGAATTTTGAATAAAGTGGAATTTTATATTACGGAAGATTACTGAACTTTTCTTCGTTGCTGGACAAACTGCTTGTATTCGTTACAAATCATCTCTGGTCCCCGCACAGCATGTTTGTGCATTGGCACGAAGAAGCAAGACGGCTACATAAAAGTGGTGAGCTGAACCTTTCTATTTTTTCTATTTAAATGGCAACCTTATTTTGTTTGTGGATTCGCAAAAGGAAAGGCATGATACACAGATCACTCACCGACTATATATGGCTTAAAACTTAAACTGGCTCTGGATATCCAAAAAGCACTGGAGTCATTGAAGCGAGCAGCCCTGCAGTCACTGCAGCAAGATATATCACAGCCAGCTGCCAAGTTATCTAATGGAGAATATAGAGTGTCTCGAACAGATGACTCCCAAGGTGAGGTGCCAACAAAGAAACTGTCTGAAAAACCTGATGATACTGAAAACCATTACAGAAAAAGAATCTACCTCTGGTTGGCCTCCCTGAATCCATTTGCCCAGGCAACCTGTAAGTTTTTTGCGAACTAGACAAATCCAGGGTAGAAAGGGTCCACTGTTTGGGCCAGGCCCAAAAACCACAATCGCTCAACTTTCAAACAGAAATCTTAACGCTATCATCCACAGTCTCCAAACTTCTCTTATTCAAGGATTACTCAGCAGCGGTGACAAAGGATAGAAGGGCCTTCAACTCTATCTGCTCAACATTGATGGAAAAAGAGTTCAGTTTCATTTGGTTTTCCAAGCAACTTTAGAGGTGTTTTAAGAAGATGGGTCCATGGGGGTCTATACATCTACAATAGAAGCAGAGGAGATGCTAATGAAACACAGGATCATATCCAATATTCAACACGCCAGAGATGGTAGGAGATGGATGGCCTTGCAACTGCCAAGCAGAATGCCAAAATGCTGAGCATCTTCACTATGACATTGTCCAACTCTCCAGAGATCTTTCAGAGGGGACTGCACCTGGACTTTACCTGGTGGGGTAAGATTGTAAGGAAATGGACCTACTGCCAGTGGGATAGTAATACATATTCAGATGTTTGTTTAAAGTTCTTCTGTTGGACTATCTAATTTTTGCCTGGAACATATGCTAGGTCCCTCACGAAATGAGAAATATAGCTAGCTGAGGATAGATTACATTGGCCCAGATTTATAAAACTGTCTACTGTAAAACTGTAATACTAAGGTGTCTCCATCATAAGACCATGGACAGATTTCTATCCACTGGAAGTAAACATAGAAGGTTTCTATAGGAGGCCAGCAAGCAGAGATCTAGAAAAATGTCATAAAGTGATACAAAAAGTATATTGGAAAATTGTAAATTTTTTTCCTTTCATAAACCATATCAATTATTTTCTAAAAGTGGACAACCCCATAAAGTACACAATGAAGATAACAGATGAGCTCAGAAGGAGTAATAAACTCCTGTGTACCTACGGTGCACAGTAGTGGGATGAGGGTTTTTTGGTCCCATTTCTGGTCCTTTTTTATATTTTGTTGTAACATGGAATAAACAGGCTGTTGTTTTCTATGTGACTTGGAGGTCCCTATTGAAAGAATGCTCAAAAGTAGGCTATTTTTTTGCCAAACTGAAATAAGGAGGGCTAGGGCGTTCATAAAACTATGCATTAAAAAAATGGATGCTGAAGCAACCAATCACAGTGCTGCTTTCATTTTTCAACTGAAAATTACCAAATTGAAAGAGTTACTGGTTGCTATGGGCAACAAAGGCCAATTTATAGGCAGATCCTAATAGGGCAGGTTCATAAATCTCTCTGAAATGAAAAATGGATATCTTGCTCCTAGTAGCCAGTGATATCTTACATTTGTATCAACTGAAAGTAAAAGTCAACAGGATTGCAGTTTTACAACGCCCCCTATGTTATATTTTATACAAACTAAATATTAGTTTTGCAGATATTAGACCTAAGGGGGACAGATAGGAATAAATCAGCATGTCGCAGCATATAGTGCAAAGAGATACAAGATACTATAAACACCCTAATCCCCAGGAGCTCTACTCATCCCTTGGTGGAACCATAAAACTGTTGAGGATACTATTCAGAAACTGGCCATACACCACATCAGCCACTAGATGGAGCCTCTGTTCTAATAACATTTTCATAGCTGCAATTTGTGGCTGCCTGCTCCTCTCCTCCTGGCTGCAGCTCTTCCTCCAGTGGTCCAGCTGCTGGGCGTCCTGGTTTGGGCTGTAGCTCTTCCTCCTGCTGCAGGGCGCTCTTCTCTGGCTGTGGAATATCCTTCAATAACTGTTAAACAGTACCTGCTCTTTCCCTTGGTTGGATCATAGAAAAGAGAAGTGCATGGACAGGACTTCTGCCTGAAGTCGTGTGTGGCTAGAAACATATGGGAGCATACAGAGGACTGTCCACTGGCTGTCTGTAACTGAATATTATATATGCCGACTATGTATAATATGTCTACTCACAGACCTGCAGCTGGTTGTGTGAGGTAGACTGGCAACCACAGAGTTAAACATATGTGTGGTAGGCAAATCCGACAAATTTATTCCCTGACAAATAGCAGAGTTACATGTTGTGGAATCGACATGTACTTTCCCCAAGTAACACTGAAAATGTAAATCCCTGACAGGTAGCGGAGTTACATCATGGGGAATATTTTTTCCCAATCATTTACTTTCCCCTGGTGACGCTGACTATTTTATTCCCTAACAAATAGCAGAGTTGAAGGATGGGAAATCATTTTTCTCAGTAATGTACGTTTCCCCAGGTGATACTGGCTATTTTATTCCCTGACAGGTAGCAAAGTTACATGATGGAAAATAATTATTTCCACTGATTTAAGTCACCCCAGGTGACTCTGACTATTTTATTCCCCTAACAGATAGCAGAGTTACATGATGGGGAATTATTTTTCCTTGTCATGTACTTTCCCCCAAGTGACACTAATTATTTTATTTCTTGACACGTAGCAGAGTTGCATTATGGGGAATAATATCATGTACTTTTCCCAAGGTGATGCTGACTATCACCAGGTAGGAGAGCTACATCATTTTTTTCTTGGTCATTTACTTTCCTCTGGTGACGCTGACTATTTTATTCCCTAACAGGTAGCAGAGTTATATCATGGGGAATATTTTTTCCCAGTCATGTACTTTTCCCCAAGTGGCACTGGCTATTTTATTCCCAGACAGATAGCAGAGTTACATGAAGGGGAATAATGTTTCCCAGTTATGGACTATTCACCAGGTTTTTCCCTGACAGGCAGTAGTGTCAGGGCCAGCATCAGGTTTTGGTAGGCCCATGGCAGGGGGCCCGTCTTTCCCATCCGTGGCTCGCCTTTCCCATCCATGGCCCGGCTCTCCGGCCCACCCACCATGGCCACCGTGCCGCCTCTCCCGTCCAGGCCCTCCCGGCCCGCAGGCCTAATCCATACCTCCCAACTTTTGGGCGAGAGAAAGAGGGACAAAAAGCCCCTCCCCCTTTATCTAAACCACGCCCATTGCCACACCCACAAGCATAGTATAATATTGACCTTGATGGTCCCCACATACTACAGTGCCCCTTACTTTAACCCCCCCCCCGTGTACCCGTATAATTCCACCTAATGCAACTCAACAACATATAAAACCCCTCTTTAATTTTATTCTCCCTCTACATTTGGTTTTCCACTTTTATTTAATCTCCCAAATTTATACATAATCCTATCTGTACTCCTACCCCCAGCCCTCCTCATATGGTGTGGTCCCAGTTCTCTTTCCTCCTCATTCTGTGGCCTCCTGTCCTCCTCCTGCACCCCCTCCTCCTGCATCCTCCTTCTTTAGCTCCTGTCCTCCATCCTCCTCCTGTGGCCTCCAGTCCTGCAGCCTCCTCTTGTAGCTCCTGCACTCCATCCTCCTCCTGTATCTCCCTGTTCTCCATCCTCCTTCCGTAGCTCATGTCCTCCATCCTCCTTCTGTAGCTCATGTCCACCATCCTCCTCCTGTGGCCTCCATCCTCCTCCTGTGGCCTCCATCCTCCTCCTGCAGCTCCTGTCCTCTAGCCTCTTCCAGTGTCCTCCAGCAGCCTCCTCCGGTGTCCCCCAGCAGCCTTCACCTGTCCCCCCCATTACCCTCCTCCTGTCCCCCACTAGCCTCCTCCTGTCCCCCAGCAGCCTCCTCCTGTCCCCCAGCAGCCTTCACTGTCCCCCAGCAGCCTCCTCCTGTCCCCCAGTAGCCTCCTCCTGTCCCACAGCAGCCTTCACTGTCCCCCAGTAGCCTCCTCCTGTCCCCCAGTAGCCTCCTCCTGTACCCCAGAAGCCTTCACTGTCCCCCAGTAGCCTCCTCCTGTCCCCCAGTAGCCTCCTCCTGTCCCCCAGCAGCCTCCTCCTGTCCCCCAGCAGCCTTCACTGTCCCCCCTGTAGCCTCCTCCTGTCCCCCAGCATCCTTCACTGTCCCCCAGTAGCCTCCTCCTGTCCCCCAGCAGCCTTCACTGTCCCCCAGTAGCCTCCTCCTGTCCCCCAGCAGCCTTCACTGTCCCCCACTAGCCTCCTCCTGTCCCCCAGTAGCCTCCTCCTGTCCCCACTAGCCTCCTCCTGTCCCCCAGTAGCCTCCTCCTGTCCCCCAGCAGCCTTTACTGTCCCCCAGTAGCCTCCTCCTGTCCCCCAGTACTACCTTCACTGTCCCCCAGCAGCCTTCACCAGTGCCCCAGCAGCCTTCACCTGTGTCCTCCAGCTCTCCCTGTCCTCTATCCTCCTCCTGGCCCCCTCTTCCTGTGGCCCTCTGTCCCCTCAGGTTCTTACCTCTCCTGGTTCCAGTCATTCAGTCTTCTCCCGGGCTCCGACTTGACTCGCGGAGGGGGCGGGGCCAGTCGGGGCGGGGCTACCGCCTCACATGACTTCATCATGTGAGGAGGTATCAGGGGCTGGTCCCGCCTCCTCCTGGCTTCGATGCTTCCGCTGCTCTGCAGCTCTTATCTATGGGGCCAGGAGGAGGCGGGACAAAGCAGGGGAGAGGGGTGGGGGAAGCCGTGACATTCCCCCAGCCGCCCGTGACGCGGGTACAGAGCCCAAAAAAACAGGACGGTTGGGAGGTATGCCTAATCCCATCCGTAGCCGCCTAGCTATCATGTCTGCGGCCATACATATATATATATGTATGTTTGTATGCATCTCTGTATACATGTATATATGCTGTATGTGTGTATAAATGCTGTGTACATGCTGCATGTGTGAATGTATGCTGTGCATATGCTATATGTGTGTATATATTGTAGGACAGAGATGTCAGCCGTGTGTCACTAGCCGCTGTGAGTACGCTGTTTTGCTAGAGAGGGACCTGCTGATGTACAGGTAGCGCTCAGACGAGCCCGCTTTTGTTTCCCGCTTTGTTTTGTTTTACTTGCCTGTAAAGCTACATTGTTTTGGCTGCCAATAAAAGCCGCAAGTAAACCACATTTCTGCCGTCAAGCCTGTCTGTGTCTCTGGACTTTATCACATTAAAACTGACCCCGCTACAATATGTATATATATATATATATATATATATATATATGTATGTGTGTGTGTAAATTATATATATATGGTGTGTTTATAGTGTATGTACTGTATATGTGCATGATGTCTATATGCTATATGTATGCATATGCAGTATGGGGCACATTCATCATTATTTATTAAACACATGTACAAGCTGTGATTTATGCGCCATTTCAGTGCAGGTGTGGCGCAATGCAACTTAGTGGGCTGGAGCAGGCTTAGGGCCAGGATATGATAAAGGTGCCCCTATGTGTGTATACGGTGTCTTTATACTGCATATATGGGTATATATAGTGGGTATATACTGAATGTCTAAGTATATGATGTATGTACTATATAATATACGTGCAAATTGGAAGTGTATATACTATGTATGTCTATAATAAGTTTATATAATGTGTACATACAGTATCAATTTGTATGTACTCTATTTGTAAATGTATATATGAATACATACCGTATATGCATAGAAGACTCGCGCGAGCCACCGGAAAGGTGAGTTTAGATTTTTAATTTTTTTTAATCAACTGTCCGGGGATCTGGCTCCATAACGGTCCGGGGATCTGGCTCCATAACGGGCCGGGGATCCGGCTCCATAACGGGCCGGGGATCTGGCTCCATAACGGGCCGGGGATCCGGCTCTTTAAGAGGGCACAGGGGCTGGAGGCTAA
The DNA here is from genome assembly GCF_040894005.1 of Engystomops pustulosus. Classification (NCBI taxonomy): domain Eukaryota; kingdom Metazoa; phylum Chordata; class Amphibia; order Anura; family Leptodactylidae; genus Engystomops; species Engystomops pustulosus. Next base: position 115,787,949 of record NC_092414.1, on the reverse strand, counting down.
ATACTTGGGCAGGGACCGACAGGCTACAAATTGGGGCAGGGGCCGACAGGCTACAAATTGGGGCAGGGGCCGACAGGCTACATATTTGGGCAGGGGCCGACAGGCTACATATTTGGGCAGGGGCCGACAGGCTACATATTTGGGCAGGGGCCGACAGGCTACATATTTGGGCAGGGGCCGGCAGGCTACATATTGGGGCAGGGGCCGGCAGGCTACATATTGGGGCAGGGGCCGGCAGGCTACATATTGGGGCAGGGGCCGGCAGGCTACATATTGGGGCAGGGGCCGGCAGGCTACATATTGAGGCAGGGGCTGGCAGGCTACATATTGGGGCAGGGGCTGGCAGGCTACATATTGGGGCAGGGGCTGACAGGCTATATATTGGGGCAGGGGCTGACAGGCTATATATTGGGGCAGGGGCTGACAGGCTATATATTGGGGCAGGGGCTGACAGGCTATATATTGGGGCAGGGGCTGACAGGCTATATATTGGGGCAGGGGCTGACAGGCTATATATTGGGGCAGGGGCTGACAGGCTATATATTGGGGCAGGGGCTGACAGGCTATATATTGGGGCAGGGGCTGACAGGCTATATATTGGGGCAGGGGCTGACAGGCTATATATTGGGGCAGGGGCTGGCAGGCTATATATTGGGGCAGGGGCTGGCAGGCTATATATTGGGGCAGGGGCTGGCAGACTATGTACTACTGGAGGCTGCTGGCTATATACTACTAGGGGCTGCTGGCTATATACTACTGGGGGCTTGGTGGCTATATACTGGGGGGGGCTGTGACCAATGCATTTCCCACCCTCGGCTTATACTCAAGTCAATAGGTCTTCCCAGTTTTTGTGGTAAAATTAAGGACCTCGGCTTATACTCGGGTCGGCTTATACTTGAGTATATACGGTAATTGTGTGTATGAGTTTATACATGTATGTATGTGTGTAAAAAGTGTGTGTATGAGTGTAGGACTAAATGTACACTGTTTGTGTACATAAATGAGTGTTAAAATATGTATATATTTATTTTTAAAGGAGAGGAGGGGGGCATAACAGATTTCTCCATGCCTCTCCTAGTTACACCCCTGCCTAGGGGGCAGTATTATAGTAGGTATATTCTTGCACATAGGGGGCAGTATTATAGTCGTTTTATTCTTGTACATAGGTGGCAGTATTTTAGTAGTTATATTCTTGTACATAGGGGGCAGTATTATAGTAGTTATATTCTTGTACATAGGGGGCAGTATTATAGTAGATATATTCTTGTACATAGGGGGCAGTATTCTAGTAGTTATATTCTTGTACATAGAGGGCAGTATTATAGTAGTTATATTGTTGTACATAGGGGGCAGTATTATAGTAGTTATATTGTTGTACATAGGGGGCAGTATTATAGTAGTTATATTCTTGTACATAGGGGGCAGTATTAAAGTAGTTATATTCTTGTACATAGGGGGCAGTATTAAAGTAGTTATATTCTTGTACATAGGGGGCAGTATTAAAGTAGTTATATTCTTGTACATAGGGGGCAGTATTAAAGTAGTTATATTCTTGTACATAGGGGACAGTATTATAGTAGTTATGAATTAAAAGTGATGTCCATTGGCAGCAGGCGAAAAAAGTCAGTGGCTGGTAAAAAAAGGCTTTATTGAAAAAACAGTGGTTAAAACAAGGATACCATGGTAGCAGGGATTTAACCATTGTTTTTTCAATAAAGCCTTTTTTTTACCAGCCACTGACTTTTTTCACCTGCTGCCGATGGACATCACTTTTCATTCATTCTCATTTTATGTGCTTGGAACCGAACCAGAAACCAAACCATCTGTGCACGGCATACACAAGCTTACCGTATTTTTCGGCCTATAATAAAATAATTTTCTCAGAAATCAAAGGTGCGCCTTATAGGCCAGTGCGCCTTATATATGAACTTATACAGAAATGTACTACAGACAAGATGTACTGTACATTTACCAGTGTTTAATAGCTCCATCCCCAGAAATTTCCTGCATCTTCCCACACCGTACACAGGGTCCCTGGCTCCTGAAGTGCCCTGGCACCACAACTAACATTGTGCCCATCCTGCCCTCCCCTAGCACGGAGAGACTGGAGCTGCCATAGTGCAGACCACGAGGCAATCATCATCATCAGTAAGAAATCCCCCATACCTGACAGTCCTATAACAGGGGAAAGAGAAGGAGCCACAGGGAACCCCACAGGAATAACACCCTGCCTGAGGAGGGAAGGAGAAGAGGCAGAGGGAGACCGCTTAACCCCTGCTGCATCACCCTGCATTAACCCCTAGCAGCCATACCTCTGAGATCGGAGCTCTCTGACACGCTGAAGACAAGTTTCCCGGGAAGTGTAGCTGGCTTGAACTGTGCACAGGTCTGCCACCTGCTGGTCATTTTTGGGTACTACTTTTGATCCTGCGCCTTATACTCCAGTGCGCCTTATATATGAAACTTGATGTCTTAGCAGGCATTTATTAGTGGTGCGCCTTATACTCCGGTGCGCCTTATAGGCCAAAAAATATGACAAACTCAGGGGTGAGTATATACCAATGCATTTTTTGCTTTGTCATTATAGTAGTTATATTCTTGTACATAGGGGCAGTATTATAGTATTTATATTCTTGTACATAGGGGCAGTATTATAGTATTAAATTCTTGTACATAGGGGGCAGTATTATAGTAGTTATATTCTTGTACATAGGGGGCAGTATTATATTCTTGTACATAGGCTTCAGTATTATAATATATGGACTTGTATCTGTGAAATGCTGTATTTTTGTTAATAACAGTGAATTAGAGAATGTGTTATTTTGTTATCCTAAGTACATATAAGAAACTTGTCTTCATGGAAATTCCCCTATAATGAAGAAAGAGACATTTTTGTTTATTTTTTATTTACTGTTAAGGAAACAACCTTTTTTTCATGAAAATATAGTTATATTTTCTGTCATTTTAACTACGGTGAAAATAATCCACCCCCTGAGGCAGCCCAGAGTAGGGGCACAGAGGTTGGGGGATTGAGAAGGAAAAGAGAAAAGCCCCATACACTGCATTCACGTTTGACCATGGAATTAAAGGGGTTAACATCCATGATTGTTTTTTTCTCTGATTGCAGGTGTTACAGCTGACACCCCATTGTAGATCTGAAAGCATCCAAACAACATTTGTTATATTTTCATATAATTTAGTTCAATGTCTGCTCACCGGTTCATGTGAGAAAGAAGTAGGAAATAATTCATGTGAATTCCATTTGGAGAAACTAAATTAGTGTATTTGTTTTTCTCATGTGAAGAACAGATAATCCAATGTATAAAAATACAGAAAGGGATGCTGAGCTTGCCCATAATCCCTCCTTGTAGTGAGCTGGATTGGGTATGAATGTGGAAAGAGAAATCCATTGGTTTAAAGCAGGATATTGCCTGTGTTGTCATGACAACAGATACAGATGTAAGGAGACACGCTGTTGAATGAAACTTTATATAAATTATTTATGGGGTCATGTACTCATCCCTTGGCTAAGATGATAAAATATATTACTGCAATACCAATTGTTAGGGATAACGATGCAAGTATAATATGCACCTGTATTAATATGTACATTGTATAGAGCAATATAGCAGAATTACTTAAGTGCCAGGCATAACATTTATTATGATGACCTTTGTGCATGGCAACCTTCATCCCTGGGATTTAAGATCCTTCCTGAATATGCTTTAGCCATGCACTCATTTCTGAGGCAATAAAATGATCATTTTAAGACCAGAACAGGCACAAGGACAAGAATGCTAAAAAGAATAGGGGAGATGGATTAATGTAAAACTGGGGAGTCGCACTTTGCACCTCCTTTTAATTGGTCTAGTTTGCTGCAACACAATGGGGCAGATTTACTTACCCGGTCCCGTCGCTATCCCGCGGTGCGTTGTCCTGACGAGGATTCTGGTCTGGCGCGATTCGCTTACATCGTGTGTCCGAGTTCATTTTTTAAATTCCGTGGTTATTCCCAATCCGTCGGGTAGTCCAGCGGCCCGCCCCCCAATTTCTGTTGCATGCAAGCCGGTGCTGATGCGCCAAAATCTGATCGCATGCGCCAAAATGCTGGGGCAATTCGGCGCAACACGGAAATATTCGGGAAACCCAACGAAAGTGCGGCGTTTAGTAAATAACCCTTCAGCCCCAATGAGGCACATTTACTAAAGGTCTGTGGACCACATTTCTGTCGGGTTTCCCGACTATTTCCAATTTGCGGCGTATTTAACAGGGGTTTTTGGTGCACGCTATCGGATTGTGTCGCAACCGCGCCAGCTTTCAGGCGACACAAATGGGGGGGGGGCATCAGACGATCCAACGGATTCGGACAACGCGCGCCATTTAACATTTAAAATTGTGTCACAAGCCAAGCACTTACATGCATCGGGAAGCAGGCGGTGAACTCCGGCGGACCTGATCGAGGAAGTGACACATGCAGGATCTCGGGCGCACGCAGGTAGTGAATCCCGACAGACTTAATCCTCGTCGGACATTCCCGATCGGGGATCGCACAGGGACCAGGTAAGTAAATGTGCCCCAATATCTCTTAAGTTGTTGCCTGTGTTATTTGAAAACTTAATCGATTCCAAAATGTATTAATTAGGCTCTAAGGGAAACTCTGCAAGTACAAAATCTGCTGTGAATAACCGAATTTATGGGAACATGTTCTATTAGTAATTATAGAAGATTTAGTCATTTTTTCTTTATTGCTAAATAGCATGGATCACATTGTAAAGAACATCGATGAGACCTATTGTACATTGTATTGTCTTTTAGATATTTTGATACTTTTGTTGTTTTCACTGGTGTGCCTGGTACTCCTCTCGGGTCACATACGCATCCATGTGCCTGTGGCATGGGACAGGCTCACTCACCTGTCCGCATTCCAGCGCTGTGTCCCGCGATCCGGTGCACGTGCCCCCACCACCTAGTGCATGCGCTGGCTTCAAGAGATTCAAAGGGCCAGCAGACCGCAAATTGGCGCTGGCCACCTGGCATTTTAATAAATAGCCAGTCCCTTCCTACAGATCCTGACGGATCTTTGTGTCTCATGCCACTGAGAAAGCTTGTCCCTTATGCCTAGTGCTTGTCTTGAGAATTCCCGTTGTGACCCCGGTTCCATCCCTGACTATGCTCCTTTGCTGCCTACCCTGTTCTCCTGCTCTGCCTTTGACAATGATCCTGTGCTGCCTGTCCCCGACCACGGTTCTGCCTTACGACACTGTACATTACCTTGGCCCCCACCGTGGACAAATTTGTGCCTGTGGAGTGATCTAGTGGTACCATACCGCAGCAAATAGAACCGGCTTCTCCGCGGGCTCGTCTGCGTTGGTAAAGTGGGTCTACTGCCCCTGGTTTCTGACAGTTGTGTTTTAGTAGAATTATAAAGGCCCAAACTGGCAAAGACCCAAACTTACTTTTATTTCAGTCATCAGAATACATGGATTGACTATAACGAGTATGTGGGAAATGGCTCTTGACCTATCTAGGAGATTTAACAGAAGTGTATGAGGTAAAACTGTTCTAGTGACCAAGGGAAAACAATCAGAGCTCAACTTTCATTTTATAAACAGCTGGAAAAATAAAAGCTGATCTCTGATTGATTGCAATGGGCAACCAGAAAAGGTCTGCTCTCAGACACTTCTGATAAATCTCCTCCAACTTCACCAACACTGATGGTGTGTACCAAGCACCACCTGTACTTGTGTTAAAGGGGTTTGACCCTGAAACAAAATTCTCAAACTTCAATCCCCTAGTGATGTTAACACCATAAAGATAATTTGTATCCCTTTACTTTACAATTTGACACAGTTTTAGTGCTCTGTTAGCTCCTATTATTCAGTGATGTGCAAAATCCCCCACTGAGCCTAGCCTTTGCTTGGTGGCCTGGAGGCAGCCGGGGCCCAGGATACTGGAGTGGCTGGCTATTGCAGCCTTGGGCACGGTGTGGTACAGGAACCGGAGGGCTGTCCTACAGCCTGGCAGGTCTCCAGAAGGTGGTGTGTGCAAGAAATATGGAGGGAGAGGCTGATGTACTGTCTGCAGGATGAGTCCCTAGGTGACCACAACATGAGTATACTTATATTTTTCAGATGTTGCTCTCCAGCATTCCCCTCACAAAGTTTACTATGGGGTACATGTGGCATTAACTCTGCTTTACATACAGATTCCAATAGGACATGCCACACTTTTTCTCCATAGTATTCATTCAGAATATAATATAAATAGTATTAATATTGCCTTACTTTATTGTCCCAATCTGCTATCAGTATTACTTAAAAATCAGCTCTCCTAGACATATTTCTATCCTTTGTCATCTTAATATAGCCATCACATTTTTTTTAAATTGCTAGCTGAAATATTTCTACATGGAGATTCCTTTTTTTAAAAAAAGTATCTTAGACAGCATGTAGAGCGTAAAAACATTTATTAAAGTGCCAAACACAGTGGTGGTCCAAAACAGACATAGGACTGTACAGGGGTGTACCCAGCCTCTTTTCTGCTGACCCCGAATGGTCAAAGAGTTATATACTGTGCTTAGTGGTAATAATGAGTTGGGGAACCCATGGTTCACAGAATTGCTAGAGAAGCCAGTGACACATGCTCCCTGCCATATAATGTGCCATTTCCAGAAGCTCTGTCTAAAATGCCCCCTTTCCTGCAGCTACCCCCTTTTCTGTAGCCCCTCCTGATAGCATTCCTTTTTCTGTTGTTTGTCTAAAAAGAAGTGGCTACAGAAAAAGGGACACTATAATACCCCTGTTTCTATAGCCCCAAACATCTTGTCAGGCTCAGAGGTAGTGGATCCTCTGAACCACTGCGGACGATGACACAAGCCACTACCTGGGACTCTAGTTTAAGTGGCACCCAATTTTCACCAGAGCCCGCCGCAAAGCGGGTTGAACTTGCTCCGGCGTGGTACCACCAGGTCGCTCCACAGGCGTGACTTGTCCGCAGTGCAGCCAAGGTCGAGGTACAGAAGCAGCAGGCAATCTCGTAGTTGGGGACAGGCAGGAGGTCAGGACAGGCAGCACAGGATCAAAGTCGTAGACGTAGCAACAGGTCAGGGCAGGCGGCAAAGGAGCGAAGTCAGAAACGGGAAATCAAAAGAATAGCGCAAGGCATGAGGCACGAAGATCTGGCAGGGTGCACAGGAAGAGGCAGACTTATATACATTTCTGAAAAATAGCCAGCGCCAATTAACGTCCAGCTCACGAACGTAGCCGGTACCAGAAGCAGCGGCTGTCAGCTGTCTATCACAGCTGACAGCCTGCGCTAACACCTGCGATCGTTCACGGGTGTTAACCCCTTACATGCTTGACCGCGGCGTGTAAGGGTGTTCCTGCTCTGGATCGGATCCCCGTGCCGCTTACCGGGGGATCCGATCCTCTTCTGGGCAGCCCCGAAATCTGCCTAATGCTCCGGGGCTGCCCGATGTCCGAGACCCCTTCCGGGTCTGACTGTAAACTGTCTGAGCATGCGCCTGCCTGCTCAGACAGTTTACACTGCTCTACAATAAAATAGTATTGTAGAGCAATGTATTGAACTTGAATCAGCAATCAGAGCGTTGCTGATTCAAGTTCAAGTAAGTATAAGAAAAAACATGTAAAAACACTAAAGTTAACAAATTAGAATAAATAAAAAATTAATAAATAAAAATATAAGCCCCTAAAATGACATTTTTCCATAAAAACACTTAAACTATTAAAAACACAAACACACAAAAAACCGCAACATATTTGGTATTGCCGCGTCCGTAACAATCTGTATAATAAAACAGAATAGTTACTGGACCTGCACGGTAAACACGGGGGGGGGGGGAACGCAAAAACGTTCTGAAGAAAGATCATTTTTAATTACTTTTTTTTAAAAATTATCTAAAAAGTGATTTAAAAAATGTTACGCACTCTAAAATAAGACCACTATAAAGAACAACTCTTCTCGCAAAAAATAAGCCCCTAATCAGATTTGTCAGCCGAAAAATAAAAAAGTTATGCATATGAAAAGATGGTGATGCTAAAATGAACAACATTTTCTCCAAATTAGTTTTTATATAGTAAAATTGAATAAAATACACAAAATCGCTACATCCGTGACAATCTGCATAATAAAACAGAATCATTATTGGACCCGCAAAGTGAACCCCGTAAAAAACAACCTCAAAAAACTCTCTGAAAAAAAGATGATTTTTAATTAATACCCTTTTAAAAATGCTCTAAAAAGTGATTTAAAAAAGTTACGCACTCTAAAATATTCTCACAAAAAAAACCCCTAACCAGATTTGTAAGCTGAAAAATAAAAAAGTTATGCATATGAAAGTCAGTGATGCTAAAATTTACATTTTTGCTTAATTACTTTCTTATTCAGTAAAATGGGAAATGTTTTTTTAAAAACCTATATAAATAAGGTCTTCTCATAATCGTGGAGACCCATAGAATAAAAATAATATACTATTTTTACGGTACGGTAAACGGCCAAGAAAAAAATATACAAAAAAAGTTCCTAAAAAATTGATGATTTTCATTTCCTCCACCAACAAAGAGTTAATAAAATCTTACCAATTAGCTATAGATGCCCCAAAATTATGTACCAGAAAAGTGCATCTCATGTAGCAAAAAAATAAGCCCCTATAGGTCCACAATAAAAAAAACAAAAAAAATTATAGCCTGTACAATGTGACATAGCAAATCTGATTTGCATGGCGCCTCCTTCCCTTCTATGCCCGGCCGTGCGCCCATACAGCAGGTTACCACCACATATAGGGTATCGGTGTACTCGGTAGAAATTGGGTATCAAACTTTGTGGAGCCTTTTTTCATTTTATCTATTACAAATGTTTAATTTTCCACCCAAAATGAATGTATTGTCAAAAAATATTACAATATGTAGACCACACCTCCATTTTGTTTTAACCCCTATAAAACACCTAAAGGGTTAACAAACTTCTTAAAAATGGTTTTTCATACGTTGAGGTGTGTAGTTTCCATAATGCGGTAATTTATGAGTCTAGCTATTATTTAGGCCTCTCACGGTCAATTAAAAGTTGAGCAGGTCCACCTAAATATTAGTTTTGGTGATTTTCCCAAAAATTTGAAAAATGGCACCCAAATTCTGAGCCTCATAACATTCTAGTAAAATATGTGGAATCTTAAAAAACCATGCCAACATAAAGCAGATACTTGGAAAATGTAAGTTATGAGTTTATTTGGGTGCTATGACTATCTGCATCAAAAGTAGGGAATTTAGAACTTTGAAAATAAAGATTTTTTTCCAAATTTTTGCCAAATTTAGTTTTTTTTCATAACTGAACACAAAAGATTTCATCCAAATTTTTAAACTAATTTGAAGTACAATATGTCACGAGAAAACAATCTCAAAATCCCCTGGATAACCAAAGCTATAACCACTTATAGTGACACAGGGCAGATTTGAAAAATGGGGCCGTGTCCTTAAGGCCAAAAGAGGCCCGTAGGGGTTAAATTTAAAGTCGGGAATGCGCGCACAGCGGAGGGAGTCATAGCAGGAGCCAGGAGAGGTAAGATGGGCAAGAGGGACATGGGGGCAGAGGGACACGGGGCAGAGGGACACGGGTGACAGTACCCAACCCCTTCATCCTCCTCCTCTTCTTAGAACGGATGAATCTCTGTAGAAGACCCTGGTCCAAGATGTTATCCTCCGGCTCCCAGGATCTTTTCTCTGGCCCTGAACCCCTTCCAGTTGACAAGATAGAATCGCTTCCCTCTGACAGTCCTCATATCAAGAATTTCCTTTACCTCATAGATGTCAATAGCATCAGCTTCAGGATAAGTAGGAGGTACCTGCCGCAAGAAGCGATTCAGGATGACAGGTTTCAGCAGGGAGACATAGAAGGAATTCAGGATGCGCATGGTGGAAGGAAGACACAACTTGTAAGATACAGGATTAATGCCTTGGGCCCAGGAAGCAAGGACCCAGCTTATAGTTGGGAATCTGCAGCCGAACATACTTGGATGACAGCCACACTTTATCCCCTGGAGAGAAAATTGGAGGAGGTCTGCACTTTATGCACCTGAGTTTTGGTTCAGACAGAGGCCTTAAGTAAGGAGAGACGAGTCTGCTCCCAGATGGATTTAAGATCACTGACCAACTCCTCTACAGCAGGAATGTCGGACGTAACCGGCATAGGAAGAGGTGGAAGTGGATGCTGTCCATAGACAATGAAAAAGGGGGAGGAGCAAGAAGATTCGAAATCCAAAGAATAATAGGAGAATTCCACCCACGGCAACAGAGCAGACCAGTTGTCTTGTCGATCGGAAACAAAATGACGGAGGTAACATCCCAGAGTCTGGTTAACCCTCTTTACTTGTCCATTGGACTGAACTCGTGGAGAGAATGCCAGAAGCAGGAAACAAACTGAACCCCTCGATCAGAGACTCTGGGGTTTATTTACTAAGGGTCCATCGGACGCATTTTCGTCGGGTTTCCTGGCGATTTCCGTTTTGCGCCGAATTGCCCCGGGATTTTGCCGTACATTATGGATTTTGGCACATCGGCGCCGGCTTGCACACGACAGAAATCGGACAACCCGACGGATTTGGACAAACCGCGGAATTTAAAAAAGGATCTGTGACGCAAGATCAAGCACTCACATGTACCAGGAAGAGGAAGGTGAACTCCGGCGGACCTGAGCGCGGAAGCGATAGATGCAGGAACACGAGCGCACAAGCTTCGTGAATCGCGGCAGACCTGAATCCTCGTCATACAACGCACCACAGTCTCGCGACAGTACCGGGTAAGTAAATGTGCCCCTATGTGCTCAGGAAGTCCACGTAGCCGAAAGATGTGGGTGAAGAACAGGCTGGCAAGACGAGGAGCTGACAGCAGATCTGGCAGGAAATAGGATATCTTAGAGAAGCATTCTGTTACCACCCAGATGACGGTACTCCCAATGGAACAAGGAAGATCCGTGATGAAGTCCATAGCCACATGAGACCATAGGCAGCTGGGTATCGGTAACGGCTGTAGTAGACCGGCTGGTTCGAGGTGAGATGGCTTATTGCGAGTACAGGAAGTGCAGGAGCCCACAAAATCCTGTACATCCTTGACCAGATCAGGCCATCAATAAAAGCGGGAGTAGCAACAACCAGTTGCTCGGGAGGGATAATATGGCGAGGAGCCGGTTCTTCCCCAATTACATGAAATGTCCACAGCAGAGCCCCCCTTTAATGCAAAGTCCACGTCAGAGCCCCCTTTAATTGAAAGGCTGTAGTAGACCTCCTGGTTTAAGGGGAGATGGCTTATTACAAGTGCAGGAAGTGCAGGAGCTCACAAAATCCCATACATCCTTGACCAGATCAGGCCACCAATAACAGCGGGAAATTACGGATACAGAGCGTTGAACCCCAGGGTGCCCAGCCACATGAGAGCAATATCCCCAAGTGAATATCCTCTTTCGTTGGACATAGGTCTTGCTGGGAGGAAGCTGCCGAAGATCCACTGGAGCAGCAACAACCAGTTGCCTGGGAGGGATAATATACCGAGGAGCCGATTCTGTCCCAATGACATCGGAGCCACGAGAGAGGGCATCTGCCTTGACCTTCTTTTCAGCAGGACAGAAAAGAATCAAAAGATTAAAATGTGAGAAGAAGAGCGACCAGCGAGCTTGCCGAGGATTTAGCTGGAGATAAAGGAGATTCTTATGATCTGTATACAAATAAACCGGGTGGTGAGCTCCCTCCAGAAGATAACGCCAGTCTTTGAGAAGAACCCGCATGTAAGGGTTCGGCCTTTGGGCCCTTTCTGGTTGAGCACCACCCCAGCTCCTAGTGAGGAGGCATCTACTTACAGGTGGAAAGGCTTCTCTATATCAGGCCGTGTGAGAACAGGGGCAAAGACAGACTTTAATTTACAGAAGGCTTCTTCAGCCGCCAGAGGCCAGAGATGGGGATTAGCGCTATCCTTAGTGAGCGCTACAATAGGAGACACTAGAGAGGAAATATGTGGGATAAATTGCCGGTAATAGTTCGCAAACCCCAGGAACCTTTGTATAGCACGTAAACGTACTGGGTGTGGCCATTGAAAGACTGCAGACAACTTTGCTGGATCCATCTGTAGACCCCAATCAGAGATGATGTAGCCAAGGAAGGGAAGACTCCTCTGATGGAACTGGCACTTTTCTAGTTTGGCTTAGAGGCGATTGGCTCTCAGGCGGCTAAGGACTTGACGTACGTGGGACCAATGGGATTCAATGTCCGCAGAGATCACCAGAATATCGTCAAGATAAACCACGACACAGGTATATAGTAAATCCCTGAAGATGTCGTTGACGAACTCCTGAAAGATGGCTGGTGCGTTGCAAAGTCCAAATGACATAACCAAATACTCAAAGAGCCCATCGTGGGTGTTAAAGGCGGTCTTCCATTCGACACCTCTGCTAATACAGATGAGGTTGTAGACCTCACGAAGATCCAGTTTGGAGAAGACCTTGGCTCCACATAGGCGATTAAACAACTCAGGGTGATCAAAGGCAAAGGATAGCAGTTCTTAACGGTGACCTTGCTAAGTCGATACATGACGGAGTGACCCATCCTTTTTGGTCACAAAGAAGAAGCCTGCACCAGCCAGAAAAGAGGATTTATGTATGAACCCCCTCTGCAGGTTCTCTTTAATGTAGTCTCTTTTTCTCCAGGATTGGAGTGGGTTCTTTTCTTGAACGCTGAAAGAAGGGCGCTGGCTGGTCCCGTAAAAATGATTTATTTCATTGAACATAAAATAAAGTAAAATAATTAAAATAGAACAAAGCGTTTCGCTTGGGCAAAGCGCTTCCTCTGGTTCATAAGCGCTTAGCCCAAGACCAGGGTGGCATCCACAAAGTTCTCTGCAGAACCGGAGTCCAAAAAAGCCGGGACCTGGAGCTGGGTGCAGATGCCAACACTGAGGAGCACCGGAATAGTCAAGCATGGAGAAGCTTTGCTTACACCTAGGAACGCTTCTCCCAAGAACCCCAGGTGCTGGCATTTCCCGGACGTTGGGGACAGACAGGGCACATCCCAATGAAGTGCTCTGGGCTGGCACAATACAGACAGAGGTTCTCCAGACATCTGTATACCTGCATAGGTTCCTCAGCAGACAATACAGGCGGAGGCAGGCTCGGCTTTTGGAAGGCAGGTGCCAAGCGAGGAAAATGTGTAACTCGTGCTTGAGGATGCTCAAAGCGTAGTTCTTCGGCGCGCTCCTTAAACCGTACATCAATCCGAGTGGCCAAAGTGATGAGACCACTCAGAGTAGACGGCAGGTCACGAGCAGCCAAAGCGTCTTTGACCTGAGCAGAGAGACCCTTTTTAAAGGCGGCGATCTGGGTCGCATCATTCCAGGCAAGTTCAAAAGCTAGGGTGTGGAACTGAACTGCATACTCTCCCACAGACAGGCCCCTGCAGGTTCTTCAAAGACAGACCGGAATTCCGCCAGAAATGCTGTGTGTGTAGCCGTGACCAGATCGGCTCTGTCCCACAGGGGGGTAGCCCAGGCAGGAAGCATTGGGTTATGAAACCCCTGCACAACTTGGGGTCCCCATCATATTTATAGGGCATGGAGAGTCGTAGGTCGGTAAGAAAGAGGTCACGGTCCAGCCAAATATCTCCAACTTCACATATCTTTATTTAGCAATTCTCCATTAAAAAGTTCCAAGCCATAGGTAACGTCTACACGTTTCGAGCGGAGACCCCGCTCTTAATCATGGCAAACATATACTAGCAGTCTGACCATGCTCATATTTAAAACTCCCTCCGGAGAGGCAGCCACTCCCCCTTCAATCACGTCAGTTCCGGTAAGTCCATGAATATGCATGGGGAGACAACCACTCCGGCTCAGGTAAGGATACAAACTAATTCACATTACGTATTTGATGTTATACCATAAGCAGAAATGATCAGTCTGTAAAAATACATCATTGCAAATTGCATGCGGTGTTAGGGAAAAGCACAGTCCCTCGACGGTATCGCTCTGGGATGTAACGGGAGGTGGATCCGCCCCCGCAAGAGAGCGGTCAAGCTGCGGGACGGCACCGGTACATGGACAGTCATAGCCTACGTTCTGCGACAGGAAGGCAAGTCGCGGTAGCAGGAGACACCACAGGAGCAGTCTCAATAACCTGATGCTGGTGCTGTGTTGCTACATGGCGGTGACTTGTCCCAGCTGTTCACGTTGTACTGCAATCTGCCAGGACTGATGGACCACAAAGGTGGCAAGATCAGGCTCAACGGGAAGCGGAACCTTGGCGGGGTCCATGGCCGGATCTTACTGTCAGGCTCAGAGGTAGTGGATCCTCTGAACCACTGCGGACGATGACACAAGCCACTACCTGGGACCGGAGACAAGTGGCACCCGGTTTTCACCAGAGCCTGCTGCAAAGCGGGTTGGAGTGGCTGCGGCGTGGTACCACCAGGTTGTTCCACAGGCATGACTTGTCCGCAGTGGCAGCCAAGGTCGAGGTACAGAGATGGCAGGCAATCTCATAGTCAGGGACAGGCAGGAGGTCAGGACGGGCAGCAAAGGATCAAAGTCAGAGACATAGCAACAGGTCAGATGGCAAAGGAGCGAAGTCCGAAACGGAACCGGGGTCACAACGGGAAATCACAGAAATAGCGCATGGCATCGAACACAAGCATCAAACATGAAGATCCGGCAGGGTGTGCAGGAAGAGGCAGCCTAGTGAGGGAAATGCAGCAGCTACTCATTAATAAAATGTGTGCAGTGGAGCTTCCCTTTACTGTAATGTCCACTGCAGAGGCCCCCTATAATGTAATGTCCACAGCAGAGCCCTGCTCTAATGTAATGTTCACAGCAGAGCCCCTCTTTAATGAAATGTTCACAGCGGAGCCCCCTTCAATGAAATGTCCACAGCGGAGACCCCCTTGAATCTAATGTCCACAGCAGAGACCCCCTTGAATTAAATATCTGCAGCAGAGTCCCCCTTTAATTAAATCTCTGCTACAGAGCCCCAGTTGGATGTAATGTCCCCTGCAGAGTCCCCCCTTTAATGGAATGTCCCCTGCAGAGCCCGCTTTAATGTTATGTCCTCTGCAGAGTCTTGGGCTTCTATTTCTCCCCATGCCTCCAGGTAGACATAATGTGATTTCATGTGATCAGATAAATAAGTATTATGGGGAAGATGACATCACCCTTGTCACATCACATGCAGTGCTAAATTATGTCTGTATGTTCAATGTCCAATGCCCAATTATGTCCAATGTTCCAGCAATGTACTGTGTAAAACATTTCACATGGTATTCTGTACAGAGCTGTATATGTCTGTAGTTGAATATTGGAACACAGTCCCTTTGTACTGGCAGCAGTGAGATCTGACAATCAGGACTAGGGAGGCAGGGTAGCACAGTGAACACTGCATATGCAGGAGCCCATTAATATAATTAGATTCACTTCAGGCGAGTTGCAAATAAGTTTACAAATGTTTACTTTGTAGCCATGGAAAAGACCCATTTAGGGATAAGGGAAATGTTTTTAATAATAGTTTTCTATGAAGTATTTATTTTGGGTGGGTTAATTTGAATAGCAGGTTCCCCTTAAAAGGAACTTGTCAGCATAAAATTACCTAATAAACCACTATCAGTTTGTTGTGAAGCACCTTCCAGATCATGTCTTTCATTCAATATTTTCCTCAGTGTGATTTCTGTGTTTTAGGCAGTCCGTTTTGTGTCTGAATTGTATCTGGATTGGTTTTTTTTTCCATTCATATGGTATTCATTCATCAGTTTTCCTTCACACCCACAAAGTCAAAAAATTGATTGTCTACATTAGAAGCAAAACACGGTTTTCAGCATCATTGGTGAAAATTTTTTTTTTTTGTTGACCCATAGACTTCTCTTCTGTTTTTTGCAAACTTAAAAAAAATAATCAGTGGAGCAGAACTGTTTTGGAAAAGCACATAGAAAATAAAAGGTCAGTATGCTGTCATTGAAAATCAAGGATAGCATATTGAGAAAAAACTGATATTTGAATAAGCCCTTAGCCTTCATGCAGACGAGATGTATGAGTGTAAAAATGATTGATTGTGTAAATGTGTGTGTATAAATATGTATGTATTTTTAAGGTGAAGGGAGCCCCATTCAATGGTCTGCTATGGGGTCCAGCCTCTGCATCTTTTTGACTCTTCTGCTCTGTGTTGGGACGCAGTCTGCGTGACGTCATCCCACGCTGCTGGGTCCTCCATAGCGGCATAGATTGTGCCACTCTGTACATCAATCGTGTCTATACCTTAAAGATACAGTCGCAATTGAGTTTTCATGTGGACGATCCAGCAGCCATCCAAAATGCCCACATTATGGTCCCGTATTTTGACATCTCCTTTAGGGCTCAGTGAGGTGTATATATGTACAGGTGTACAGGGTCGGCTCCAAGTTTCACAAGGCCCCTAGGCGACAGAGCTTCTATAGGCCCCTTTGCAGTGAACTCCAGGGTGGCATTACAAATTCAGAGACTAAAACAGTCTCTTTTATCCGACAATATTTCCTTATTTAAACCAAACAATACCAAACAGCCCCTGCATGTTTTTTTTTTTTTTTTTTTATAAAGCCCCCTCATTCCCTATGGATTCATTAGCTACAGTCCCCCTCTTCCCCATGAATTTCCTATGTAGAGCCTTATGTGGGCCGCCCTCAGCACTTGCACAGGTATGCTTAGTGCTGGCACTGGCCTTGAGGTGTATTTATGTTTTTATATATATATATATATATATATATATATATATATATATATATATACATACTCACCGGCCACTTTATTAGGTACACCATGCTAGTAACGGGTTGGACCCCCTTTTGCCTTCAGAACTGCCTCAGTTCTTCGTGGAATAGATTCAACAAGGTGCTGGAAGCATTCCTCAGAGATTTTGGTCCATATTGACATGATGGCATCACACAGTTGCCGCAGATTTGTAGGCTGCACATCCATGATGAATCTCCCATTCCACCACATCCCAAAGATGCTCTATTGGATTGAGATCTGGTGACTGTGGAGGCCATTTGAGTACAGTGAACTCATTGTCATGTTCAAGAAACCAGTCTGAGATGATTCCAGCTTTATGACATGCCGCATTATCCTGCTGAAAGTAGCCATCAGATGTTGGGTACATTGTGGTCATAAAGGGATGGACATGGTCAGCAACAATACTCAGGTAGGCTGTGGCGTTGCAACGATGCTCAATTGGTACCAAGGGGCCCAAAGAGTGCCAAGAAAATATTCCCCACACCATGACACCACCACCACCAGCCTGAACCGTTGATACAAGGCAGGATGGATCCATGTTTTCATGTTGTTGAGGCCAAATTCTGACCCTAGGATCCGAATGTTGCGGCAGAAATTGAGACTCATCATACCAGGCAACGTTTTTTCAATCTTCTAATGTCCAATTTCGATGAGCTTGTGCAAATTGTAGCCTCAGTTTCCTGTTCTTAGCTGAAAGGAGTGGCACCCAGTGTGGTCTTCTGCTGCTGTAGCCCATCTACCTCAAAGTTCGACGTACTGTGCGTTCAGAGATGCTCTTCTGCCTACCTTGGTTGTAACGGGTGGCGATTTGAGTCACTGTTGCCTTTCTATCAGCTCGAACCAGTCTGCCCATTCTCCTCTGACCTCTGGCATCAACAAGGCATTTCCGCCCACAGAACTGCCGCTCACTAGATGTTTTTTCTCTTTCGGACCATTCTCTGTAAACCCTAGAGATGGTTGTGCGTGAAAATCCCAGTAGATCAGCAGTTTCTGAAATACTCAGACCAGCCCTTCTGGCACCAACAACCATGCCACGTTCAAAGGCACTCAAATCACCTTTCTTCCCCATACTGATGCTCGGTTTGAACTGCAGGAGATTGTCTTGACCATGTCTACATGCCTAAATGCACTGAGTTGGACAGGTGTACCTAATAAAGTGGCCGGTGTGTGTATGTATATATATATATATAGGAATATGTATGAGTATATAATAAGGTATGTATGTGTATATATTACAGGGCACAGTATATAGTGAGGTGTAATTATGTAAATATATATATAGGTATGTGTATAGTGAGGTGTATATATATGTGTTATAGTACAGTGTACGGTATATAGTAAGGTGTATTTCTGTGTATCTAAATAGGTATGTGTGTATAGTGAGGTGTGTGTATATATATATATATATATATATATATATATATATATATATATATAGGTATGTGTATATCATAAAACAAAGGAAGTAGCAGCACTCCGTTCCAGTTCAAGGAAATTTATTCACCAAGTGAGGGTGTAGCAACGTTTCAGCTAACTCATTGTAGCCATTTTCAAGCAGTGATACAGGTGTTACACGGCGGGTTTAAATCCCCCGCAGGATGTGACGTCAGCAATGACGTATAACATTATACAAATACATATACATATGGAATTGTGCAATATCGTAAAATATAATGTATAGTTGTGACAATAGATACAGTGAACTGATACTGATGTGTAAAGTTGTGATAAATGACACTCAACACCACGGCGTACCAACTCCCGTAACATCAATGGATAGTCTGCGCATGTCTAAGCGTTGCTTGGTAACCTTCCAAGCTTAGCAACGCAAAAGGAAAATGAGAGACGCCCCGGAGTCTTCAAACTTCTGCACTCAGTACTTGCCCACAAAAGGAAGAATGGCCGTCTTTGTACCTGCCGGCGAGGAGTTGCTCAGGACGCGACTGTCAGGATTTGGCGATTGCTTGTGTCCTTTGGCAGATTTGCGTCCACATATAGAGTCTCACCTCTCGCGAGAATATCGCTACGGTATGGTACCGGCCATCTTGGAGGAGGGAACAGAGTGACAGGGACTCCACCTGATGTGCAGATGTTGAGGGGACCAGGTAAGTATGTCCATTTGCGGACCATGAGACCCAATTACAACAGCTTCTGGGTCCCTCAGACTTCACAACCTATAAGGAGAAAGCTACACAGGTGTTTACAAAATTCAGACAGGAACAAGAAGAGACAAAACGCCACAAGTGGCACAGAGACTCGGAAGACTACAAAACAGGAAAGATATACAACTGGCAACAGGATGAAACGCGTGATATGCGAACATCGGGAAATAAATCGACGAGAAAGACGAACAGACAACCCTCTCAAACACGACAGAAAAGCGATCCACAACATGTTCCTTTTTTAGTCTCAGGCGAGATACAGTCGAAAGGCGGAGGAGAAAAATCCGGCGTGGTGGCAGGAGACACAGGAAGCAGCCCCATGACAAGAAGTGGCAAATCTCTGAAACCCATGATACAGAAAAAATGAACCCAGAGGACACCAACCTTGTGGTAAATATTTCTTCTCATTTACTTTCTACAACACAGTTGGACTTACTTAGTAGAGGACTTACTTTTTGCCCTACAGAGGGAGTCAATTGGCTACGACTTGAGGCAGAGCTAGCCCGGTTTTTTAGAACCATCAAATTAAAAGTATGGTTCTCACAACAGGACTCCAACAATAATCAGAGTGATAGTACCACACATGCTGAGTTATGTCTAAAAAATTTTGATTTATATAACAAAAGTAACTTCATGCCATTTGTAAATTCTAATGCCGTAGAAACTTTTATCATGTTAGTAAAAAATGATCTAGGTTACGGTCCGATTGGGAAGGTCCTACTCCACCTACCACACGCAACAATCTCCCACGCTCAGCTAGGCTGGCACTCACTGAATTGATCCATGATGACCGATTGGTCATCAAACCAGCCGACAAAGGCGGTGCCATCGTCATCATGGATCAATGTGAGTACATTAATGAAATTCAGAGACAACTTGATGAAGTAGGGGTATACCATAGATTATCGGAAAATCCCCTTTCTTGGATTCGCAGAAGATTACGCATATTAGTGGACAACGCTTTTGCCAACGATATTATAGACAAAGCGACCCACACATTCCTCATCCCAGAGAAACCGATTACCCCGGTCATATATTGTCTTCCCAAAATACACAAGAGGCTCAATTCTCCCCCTGGTAGACCGATTGTCTCAGGGAGAGATTCGATTTTGTCTCCTTCAGCGATCTTTTTGGATAGAATTCTTAATCGATTCGCAATTTCGGCCAAATCGTACATAAAAGACACGTCTGATTTCCTGCAAAAACTCACAACAATTACTATTCCACCTAACGCCATTCTAGCATCGTTTGATGTGACCAGTCTGTATACCAGTATTAATCACGAAAGGGGCCTCTCCTGTATACAAAAAGTACTTGACACGACTGATTTTTCTGTTGAATGTCAATCCTTCATTTTGGGCTTATTAGACATCGTTTTGACATGTAATTATTTTTTGTTTGGAGATCATTACTTTCTACAACTTCGCGGTACGGCGATGGGGGCCAACATGGCCCCCACGTACGCCAACATATTCATGTTCGATCTTGAGGAATCGTCGATATATCCGTCACCATTCTATGCCAATGTACTTAGATGGTGGCGGTATATCGACGATGTCTTCTTGATCTGGACTGGTGACATTGACCAATTTTTTGCCTTCTTTGAATTTCTTAACCAAATGGACCCTGATATTAAGTTCACGGAATCCCATTCATTTTCTTCTATCCAATTTCTAGACACTACAGTGTATGTTGAAGGGGACAGACTTAGAACTGATTTATTTATTAAACCCACGGACCGCAATAACTTACTGAGGTATGACAGCGCTCACCCCACACAAATTACACAATCCCTCCCTTACAGTCAAATGATAAGGGTACGTAGGATAGTAGATGACCCGTCGAGAGTCGAAAAAAGACTTAATGAAATGTCTGACAGATTTATTTCTAGGGGCTACCCCAGTAGGTTGGTGTCCCAACATAAAGAAAGGGTTAAACAACTCACCACGGTTTATTTTCTACTGCGCATGCGCCAGTCTCGTTCCTATACTGCGCATGCGCCACTTTCTCCCGGATGCGATAAATTCAGCTCTCACGTAGATTCCGGTGAGCAAACAGCATCTGAGTCTTGCAGGTCCTCTACAACATGTAAGTACCCGTTTTTCAGCCCAAACAAGCCCTTTTTAGCAGTTCTTCACTGCAGTGTCTTGTATTGATATCGTACCTTTTAAGTTATAGGCCACGGATCTTTCTGAAGCATTTGAAACACCTGCATACATATGTAGATATATGAAGTATCACGAATTATGGTACCAATAATATTAATATCAATATGAATTAAGAGGATACTATGAATATGAATTAATAGGAACTAGCCATCAATTGGTTTTTAATAATATTAATTAGTCGATGTATTGATTCATCCCAGCCTTTTATGTATATATGCAACAATACATGTACCGCTTTGTTGTATAAGATGCTATATACTTACCCATTTGTCGACGTATGCATTCTATATGCCGTTTCTATTTCCAATATTATATACATTTTATATTTTGTATTGTATATATTTTTTAATCCTGGCTCACTTACCAAATCATGCATTTTTTGAAAAACTTTTTTACTAATATTTATTTTATTGTCTGTTTATTTATTTATATCATCATGTATTTACTATTATTCCAGTTATGGTCTGAGGAAGGGATTGTTTCCCGAAACGCGTAACCATTTGGACTTCATTCTGCTGTTTTACTTTTACTTATAATAAAATTACACATAATATTTTTCATATCACAGCCTTTATCCATTTTTTTCTTCTTCATCTCCTGAATTCGGTTAATAGCGCTTAAACACATAGCTCCTAAAAAACCTTTTGCTTTCCATATTCATATCACTACGGTTTCCTCTGGATTCCGGGATTTGGAGCAAGTGTGAGCTGCTGACGTTAACCTTATCGGAGAACATAAGGGAAAAGGGGTGAATACCTCCCCCCCTCCCCTCATTCTGATTTTATTGCACTGATTTAAGTGCCCACCAGGTGAGCACCTTCTTTATATCTACTCACCACGTTATCTTTACGATATCACGCGAGGCGCCGTCCTCCTTGTTGTCTCTTTTTGTCCTCCATATCTCCTTACAGTTCTACCGGCAGAGTTCTCCCTGTCCGGGTAAGAAGACAACTAGGAACCTCCCGGCTGACTAGGAATTGGGACTCCTGGACCCAACTCTCTCACACGTGAATCGCTATCTACCCATCCAGATACCCTTCAAGATGTGCCCTAAAGACCACAGGTTCCGTGAACGGGAACGGATCTTCATGAGCTATACAACTGCCAAGTCCGTGATGCTCGATAGTGGAAACACCACAGCAAAGGTTTCGGTCTCAGAGGAAGAGGTAATCACGAATTTATTCCTTGACCTTGAAAAGGCTCTAAAATCTGAAACCCAGCATCACCTTGATAAACTTTTTCTTGATACATACCAATCTGAGAACATTGTCCCAAGAGGACTGAGACTCCGCCCTGAACCAGCTTTTAAAAATGACTGTGACTTTGTAAAAACCTGGGACTCTATTCTTCACAATTGCTCAATTGCATTATTAAAATGCTTGTCTGACAAGAGGTCTACACTTATCAATGATGCTACCCTTAGTATTGATACCACCACATCCAAACTAAAAATCTTTGAAAAACACCCCCTGTTTGACAAGCTAAACAAAAAAGTGGAAACAGTGATTGAAACCCTTGAAAAAGAAATACTTACCAAAAAAATAGGAAAATTGGAGAGAGATAGAAATGACTACACTGTAGGGAATATCAAATATTGGACTAGGGAAAATAAAGATAAGAAGATTTCAGATAAACTACTAGCCAACTCCACCAATCATCCACATGATGCTACCCGACCCCACCCCTATAGGTCCAACATCAACCCTAATCGTACTTACACTGGGAACTACAATAGGAATAACAATATCACACATAATGGTCCCCGCCGCCACAAGACCAACAACTACAATCAAAATACCACCTACAGTCGCACATTTACTGCAACATCCGAGTCACACTTACGCACAAAACCTGTAATCAAAACCAAACAGAATACCAATGTAAAACGTACTATAGAAACCACACATGATTCTGCTCTGGCCAAATGTCCCTTCAATTTTGAATTACCACAACCCAACTTACCGTCCGGTGTTTTCAGAGATTTCAATGACTCTATTCTCACCATTCATAACACGAGCTTCTTCTCCAACAGTTCCCAGGATGAAGCCACCTTTTTTACTCCGAAAGTTAACTCACATGCCCGTGCCACCAATAGGATACTCTCACATAACGGTCCATCTTCAAGTGAATCTGGCCCATCTTTTTTAGGTCTTCCACAAGAAGTCAAGAGAACTCCAACGTTCCACTACAAACCCAACTTAGGCTTGGAAGAAACAGTCCACTTAGCACCACCACTAGGCATGAAAAGAAAAAATCCCATAAGCGAGGAAGTAGAGGAGGAAGACGCAGACCCAAACACTCCGTTCTCACTAGAAGAACCCCTAACAGAAACTCAGAAATGCAAACGACTAAAGTAGATCAACCCCCTGGAACCAATCCCAAGCCGACTAACCTCGTTTCTACGAGTTCAGTGAAGATATTTAATCTTTCAAACTATGTGTTAGAAGACATAGAATCAAAAACCCTGAAAAAAGGCCTCTCTTTTTGCCCATCTTCTAGTTCAAATGACTTCGATCTCTTTGTAGATCTCAATAAATTTATTCGCAAACTTACCTTAAAAAGGCATTTTAATATCACTAGCACAAACCAGGCCACGATTTTGAACCACACCGACTCACCAGTTCCCCCTGGATTACCACCCACCTCTTTCATCCATACTAACTTAAAACCAAAATCTACTTTTTACCCAACTCACCACAAAGGGAATTATATAGACACCTTCTATACGTTAGTTTCCTCAGATTTTCAAAATTTAAAGCCCAACTCCAAAAAACGATCTCCTATTAATCACAATTTGACATCAAAAGAAAGAACAGCCTTGAAAAAACTCTCTAGCAACAACGAGATTGTTATTAAATCAGCAGACAAGGGGGGTGGTATAGTCATTCTCAATAAACAGGATTACATCGCTGAAGCCGTACGTCTGTTATCCGATACCAACTTTTACTCGATACTCAAGAGTAACCCCACTACCATCTTTAAAAAGGAGCTGTATTCCCTTCTTGAAGAAGGCACTATCTCAGGTGTACTTTCCAAGAAGGAGGCCCAGTACCTCAGAATAGATGAACCTTCCACTCCTATCTTTTATTTCTTGCCAAAAATTCACAAAAACGCCAAACATCCACCTGGCCGCCCTATTATTTCAGGCATTAATTCTCTTACAGCCAATCTGTCGCATTATGTTGATTTATTCTTACAGAAGTATGTTAAGAAACTTAAGTCATTCACTCTCGACACTTCCGATCTCATCAGACACATTCTACCAATACCCTGGGAAGACTCCTATCTACTCCTCACTATGGATATATCGTCCCTATATACAGTCATACCTCATGATCTGGGGACCAATGCCATCTCTCATTTTCTCAACAACGATCCGGATATGTCAGATACCCAGAGTAGCTTTTTACTCAGGGCCATCACATTTATCCTCTCTCATAATTACTTCTCATTCCAAGAACAATTCTTTATACAGCAGAGAGGCACTGCCATGGGCAGCAAGTTCGCTCCTAGCTACGCCAACTTGTATGTGGGTCTGTTTGAAGAACTTAATATCTTCACTCATCCTGATTTCAGCAAATGCATAACCTATAAGAGGTACATTGATGATATTTTTATCATCTGGAATGGTAACAGAGACGAAGCTCTCAGCTTTATTGAAAACATCAATGACAACGATTGGGGTCTAAACTTCACCTCGAGTATGTCACTCAATGAAATCGAGTTTCTTGATGTAATTGTTTTTCATGATAATCACCAAATCAATACGAAGACTTTCTTCAAGCCTGTTGATAGTAACAGTTACCTGGACTTTAATAGCAATCATTTCAAAAAATGGAAAACAAATATCCCATACGGTCAGTTTAAACGTATCAGGCGGAACTGTACCAATAATAAAGATTTTGAAGCACAAAGTAAAATTTTGAGCAATAGATTTAGGGCAAAAGGCTATCCTCCTCCTCTCATTTCAGCAGCACAATCTAAGGCCAGCTCTTTGAGCCAAACCGAATGTCTAATAACGAAAGAAAAATCTGTCAGTGACCCCCACAACGAAGTTAACTTCATCACGACTTTCTCTGAGGATGGTGGAGAAATAAGACGTATACTCAAAAAATATTGGAAGTTACTTCTCCATGATCCACACCTCACAAACATCCTACCAAAAAACCCAAAAATTACCTTCAGAAGGTCTCGTACCCTGAAAAATATACTCGCCCCCAGCCGTTTACGCACCACCAAAAACAATATCATCCCCTCCTCTTTCTTTCCCAAAATTCTGGGTAGTTTTAAATGTGGCCGCAAGCTATGTAAATGCTGCGAGACAATCAGCCATAGAAAATCAGTTTTTACATCCAACAACTCGGGCGAATCATTTCAGATCCACCATTTTCTTAACTGTAGCTCTAATTACGTCATCTACCTTATGGAATGTAGCTGCAAATTACAATACATTGGACGTACAATACAACCACTAAGGGAACGCCTTAACAAACACCG
The DNA here is from genome assembly GCF_040894005.1 of Engystomops pustulosus. Taxonomy (NCBI): domain Eukaryota; kingdom Metazoa; phylum Chordata; class Amphibia; order Anura; family Leptodactylidae; genus Engystomops; species Engystomops pustulosus. Next base: position 115,762,323 of record NC_092414.1, on the reverse strand, counting down.
AAGCAACATCTGTAACGGTTTTCTATTGCATAGTGTATCCAGACATGCCGCCCAACATCATAAACGTGACTACAGAGAATTCAATATTACTCCGATAGAATATATTCCTCCCTCCACCCCACAGAGGTACAACCACCTCATAAAACGAGAAATGTACTGGATTTATAAACTTCAAACCCTTGTACCAGCTGGCCTTAACGAAACCCTAGAAAATATCTTTTAATCATACCAACCGGGTCTATCAGTTTAGACACCTGGCAACTTAATCAAATAAACACATTAGCATTTCTGTTTTACGTGGTGTTTCCATTTGGATGTACACATCATCATTTTTTCTGTATAAAAAAGTGGCAATTACATAGCTTATGTTTTTAATTTTAATTTTTCACTTCGGTTCCCTTTGTCCTTTTACTGTATGTTTTTATTATTATTATTATTATTATTATTATTTTTCTATTATTTCTTTATTTATCCATCATTTATCTATTTATCATCTATTACCAATTAATATCATCAATGATTATTGTTACCACCAATGTGTGTCATTTCTCTCTATGCCATGTAACATTTGCTTTCCCCCCCCCCCCTCGATCTGATCGTTGAACTAGACGTTCATTCCAATATAAGCATTTGTCTATACTCCATCCGTGATCCCCAGCAGTGCGCAAGCGCATGTCACCTATTTACTTCAATCACACATCGCTGCCGTCTAACCGCGGTTTATTTTCTACTGCGCATGCGCCAGTCTCGTTCCTATACTGCGCATGCGCCACTTTCTCCCGGATGCGATAAATTCAGCTCTCACGTAGATTCCGGTGAGCAAACAGCATCTGAGTCTTGCAGGTCCTCTACAACATGTAAGTACCCGTTTTTCAGCCCAAACAAGCCCTTTTTAGCAGTTCTTCACTGCAGTGTCTTGTATTGATATCGTACCTTTTAAGTTATAGGCCACAGATCTTTCTGAAGCATTTGAAACACCTGCATACATATGTAGATATATGAAGTATCACGAATTATGGTACCAATAATATTAATATCAATATGAATTAAGAGGATACTATGAATATGAATTAATAGGAACTAGCCATCAATTGGTTTTTAATAATATTAATTAGTCGATGTATTGATTCATCCCAGCCTTTTATGTATATATGCAACAATACATGTACCGCTTTGTTGTATAAGATGCTATATACTTACCCATTTGTCGACGTATGCATTCTATATGCCGTTTCTATTTCCAATATTATATACATTTTATATTTTGTATTGTATATATTTTTTAATCCTGGCTCACTTACCAAATCATGCATTTTTTGAAAAACTTTTTTACTAATATTTATTTTATTGTCTGTTTATTTATTTATATCATCATGTATTTACTATTATTCCAGTTATGGTCTGAGGAAGGGATTGTTTCCCGAAACGCGTAACCATTTGGACTTCATTCTGCTGTTTTACTTTTACTTATAATAAAATTACACATAATATTTTTCATATCACAGCCTTTATCCATTTTTTTCTTCTTCATCTCCTGAATTCGGTTAATAGCGCTTAAACACATAGCTCCTAAAAAACCTTTTGCTTTCCATATTCAAACAACTCACCAAGACTGATCTTCTCCAGTCTAAAAGACAACAAACCAAACCAGACCGTATTCCCTGTGTGACGACCTATGGAGCTCACAGCCGGTTTGTCTCCCAGGTGATACGCAAGCACTGGTCTTTACTGTCCCGGTCTCACTGTACTGTCAGGGAATTACAATCTCCTCCCTTATTTTCATACAATAGGTCCAGAAACCTCAGGGACCGTTTGGTGAGGAGTGACATTGGTCCAGCCACGACTAAAGCAAATCTCTCGACGGCACTTAAACCTGGTTGTTTCCCATGTATGAACTGCGAAAACTGCCAATACATGACGAAAGGGGATAAATTCATTCACCCGATCTCCAATAAAATATACACGATCACACATCATGTCACATGTAGATCAAATTATGTGATCTACGTTCTAACATGCCCATGTCCCAAACTTTATGTGGGTGAAACCACGACTGAATGCAGGTTTAGACTCAACAATCACCGTTCTACCATTAATACGGCCAAAATCGACTTACCGGTTCCGAGACATTTTTTGGAATGTAAACATAATGTCCACCAGTTAAAATTTTGCATTATTGATCATGTCCCCCCCATGAGGAGAGGAGGTGATAGACAAAAAATGTTAAAACAACGAGAAACCATGTGGATACACAGACTTAACTCCCTCCATCCCTCTGGTCTTAATATTGAATTTAATCTTAGCACTCTACTGTGAGTTTGCCCGTTGTACCAGCCAAACATGCATAACCGTCATACTTCAGAGTTAGGTTAGTCCTAAATGTTACAAGAAATGTTTTTTTATGATTAAGTTTGGAATACTTATGCCTTTTTTTGTTCTTTCACAGATCTTGGTTCTCACTGCAAGTGACACCCACCACCCGGCAGAAATCTACCCCTCCCTCTTCTCACGTTTTCATTTTTTATTTTTTCATATAATTGAGACCACAATGCCTGTTGTTGCACTATTACCGAGGGGATTCGGAATGTCCGTGACAGCCCCATGGGTACTGAGGCATTCGCCCGATAGGTGTCGTGCTGGAGGTGTTCAACCCTGATGGTCATTGGGAGCTTGTTTCACCAACCAAATTATCGACCCTGGAGCGATCAGGTCCTTGAGATACTTGTGCCTCTGGTCCCGTTGGCAGTACCACAAATGGACATACTTACCTGGTCCCCTCAACATCTGCACATCAGGTGGAGTCCCTGTCACTCTGTTCCCTCCTCCAAGATGGCCGGTACCATACCGTAGCGATATTCTCGTGAGAGGTGAGACTCTATATGTGGACGCAAATCTGCCAAAGGACACAAGCAATCGCCAAATCCTGACAGTCGCGTCCTGAGCAACTCCTCGCCGGCAGGTACAAAGACGGCCATTCTTCCTTTTGTGGGCAAGTACTGAGTGCAGAAGTTTGAAGACTCCGGGGCGTCTCTCATTTTCCTTTTGCGTTGCTAAGCTTGGAAGGTTACCAAGCAACGCTTAGACATGCGCAGACTATCCATTGATGTTACGGGAGTTGGTACGCCGTGGTGTTGAGTGTCATTTATCACAACTTTACACATCAGTATCAGTTCACTGTATCTATTGTCACAACTATACATTATATTTTACGATATTGCACAATTCCATATGTATATGTATTTGTATAATGTTATACGTCATTGCTGACGTCACATCCTGCGGGGGATTTAAACCCGCCGTGTAACACCTGTATCACTGCTTGAAAATGGCTACAATGAGTTAGCTGAAACGTTGCTACACCCTCACTTGGTGAATAAATTTCCTTGAACTGGAACGGAGTGCTGCTACTTCCTTTGTTTTATGCTGTACATAGCGGTCTAGGATCGGACCCGCTGTAGCTTTGCACCCACGGGGTTGAACCCTCTTTCTACTGTGCCGCCCATCTACATCACGTTTAGGTATGTGTATATAATGCATATATATATATATATATATATATATATATATATATATATATATGTTTGTGTGTGTATATGGGTATGTGGAAACATTTCACAGATCGACCACAGTGGAGAGGCTGTGAGCTGACTGTCAGACTTTGCTGTTGGGGGCCCCCTTACAACTAAAGTGGTGAGGGCCCCGGGGTGCACACCCCTGACCCACTCCCTTTAATTCAGCCCTGGGAGCCATTAAGGTTAAGAGTATACTAAGCTAGAGGGTGGGGCAATGACTCAAATATTTTGGGGGGATAGGGTTACCCCTATTGTCCCTTTTTCTCCCCTCCTAAAGTTTGGAGGGATGCCGTAGATCATGTTACTAGAGACAGAGAGGTATCTCCTATGCACGATTGCTGAGAAGTTGAGTTTTGGGAGAAGCCCGGTGCATCTTCTGTCATCTGGAGAGTTTATTAATGTATAGTATTTCTTTTTGTATGGTTGCCTCGGGCGACCTCTCGGTTTGCTGTTAACCCCGTAGCAGTGAACATATACTGGACCCTATGGACAGAGCCGCGTTTATCTATCAGCTAGTGACGCAAATCCCCCTCTAACTATCACCACAGAGTTAAGAGGCAGACGCGCGGATGACCCGGGGCGACAACACCTCTGAAACCTCGGCGTGACGTCAGCAATCAGCTGCTGCGGGTCATGTGACGGGTGCCCCGCCCCTCTGGTGTGACAGGCTTGTGTGGAGTGTAGAGTGTCAGAGCCGCCGGTCCGCCCAGCTCGCTGTGTCTGAGCTTTTATATGAAACATGAATAAAGTCTGTGAAAAGTAAGTGCTGGGCACCGGCGCTGAGGAGCACTGCTGTCTTCCACATATGTCCGGGGCACCTCTCCCGTGTACAGCCTGACTGGAGCGGCCTCGGGTCCATAGCAGCCGCTGCCCATCCATCTACCTATGTCCCGCAAAGCGAGCGACAATGTGGAGTACACCCTGCGGAGCCTGAGCAACCTCATGGGGGAGAAGAAGCGGAGGAAGCCCGACGAGGCAGCCGGGGAGAGGACCCTCATAGCCGCGGACTCCTGCACCAGCATCAACAGCCAGAGCAGCGCCGCCACCGCTCCGTCCTGTGCGGCCGGGGATGAGCTGGAGCGGGCGGCGCGCAGGCAGTTCCAGCAGGATGTCACCCCGGGCTTCGTGTATGTGGTGTCGGTGTTCTCTGCCCTGGGAGGCTTCCTCTTCGGCTATGACACCGGGGTGGTGTCCGGGGCTATGCTGCTGCTCAAGAAGGACATGAACCTGTCTGCGCTGTGGCAGGAGCTGCTGGTCTCCAGCACGGTGGGGGCGGCGGCGCTGTCTGCGCTGGCAGGCGGGGTGCTGAATGGAATAGTGGGGCGCAGACCGTGCATCCTCTTTGCCAGCATACTCTTCACTGCCGGGGCCGCGGTGCTGGCCGCAGCCCCTGATAAGGAGACGCTGCTCGGCGGCCGGGTGGTCGTAGGACTGGGAATCGGTAAGTCGGGCACTTCCAAGTTCTAGCGCCAGGTCCTTCTCAACTAACCGGTGCAACATGTATCCACAGCTGGGGGAGGGGGTGAGGAAGACACCACACATGGAAACACGTCACATAGAGCCCTCAGTGATAGGGACACTTCACATAGAGCCCTCAGTGACTGGAGCCTATAGTGGAGACACTTCACATAGAGCCCTCAGTGACTGGAGCCTATAGTGGAGACACTTCACATAGAGCCCTCAGTGACTGGAGCCTATAGTGGAGACACTTCACATAGAGCCCTCAGTGACTGGAGCCTATGGTGTAGACACTTCACATAGAGCCCTCAGTGACTGGAGCCTATGGTGTAGACACTTCACATAGAGCCCTCAGTGACTGGAGCCTATGGTGTAGACACTTCACATAGAGCCCTCAGTGACTGGAGCCTATGGTGTAGACACTTCACATAGAGCCCTCAGTGACTGGAGCCTATGGTGTAGACACTTCACATAGAGCCCTCAGTGACTGGAGCCTATGGTGGAGACACTTCACATAGAGCCCTCAGTGACTGGAGCCTATGGTGGAGACACTTCACATAGAGCCCTCAGTGACTGGAGCCTATAGTGGAGACACTTCACATAGAGCCCTCAGTGACTGGAGCCTATGATGGGGACATTTCACATAGAGCCCTCAGTGACTGGAGCCTATGGTGGAGACACTTCACATAGAGCCCTCAGTGACTGGAGCCTATGGTGGGGACACTTCACATACAGCCCACAGGGACAGGAGCCTATGGTGGGGACATTTCACATAGAGCCCACAGGGACAGGAGCCTATGGTGGAGACACTTCACATAGATCCCTCAGTGACTGGAGCTTATGGTGGAGACACTTCACATAGAGCCCTCAGTGACTGGAGCCTATGGTGGAGACACTTCACAAAGAGCCCTCAGTGACTGGAGCCTATGGTGGAGACACTTCACATAGAGCCCTCAGTGACAGGAGCCTATGATGGGGACACTTCACATAGATCCCACTGGGACAGGAGCCTATGATAGGATGGTGGAGACAGTTTATATGGAGCCCACAGTGACAGGAGCCTATGATAGGATGGTGGAGACAGTTTACATAGAGCCCACAGTGACAGGGGCCTATGATAGGATGGTGGAGACAGTTTACATAGAGCCCACAGTGACTGGAGCCTATGATAGGATGGTGGAGACAGTTTACATAGAGCCCACATTGACTGGAGCCTATGATAGGATGGTGGAGACAGTTTACATAGAGCCCACAGTGACAGGGGCCTATGATAGGATGGTGGAGACAGTTTACATAGAGCCCACAGTGACTGGAGCCTATGATAGGATGGTGGAGACAGTTTACATAGAGCCCACAGTGACTGGAGCCTATGATAGGATGGTGGAGACAGTTTACATAGAGCCCACAGTGACTGGAGCCTATGATAGGATGGTGGAGATAGTTTACATAGAGCCCACAGTGACAGGAGCCTATGATAGGATGGTGGAGACAGTTTACATAGAGCCTATGATGGAGAAACTGCATATAGAGCCTACAGTAACAGGAACCCATAATGAGGTGATGGTGACAGTAAAAAGTAACAATGTACAGTGGCATGAAAATAGGAAGAGGGCGGCTAAAATGGCTTATGGATGATGGAGACACTTCATACAGCAGCCTACAGTGACTGTGGAGATAAAAAGAGGTGATAGAGAAGCTTTACATTAACAGCCTAAGGCAAAAAGGAGGCAAGGGAGACACATGTTATAGAGCCTACTGTGACTGAAGGTGCGACAGGAGCCTATGAACGCATGATATAGGCGCTTCACATAGAGCCTGCAGTGGCTGATGGAGAAAGTTGACATTAGAGCGGAAAGTGACAGGGCGGTGATGGAGACTCCCTAGAGGAAATGTGTGATAGGAAGGGGGCTGATGGAGACAGTTTACATAAGAGCCTTAAATGGCTGGAGGAGTGACTGGAGGATATAATTGGGTGATGTAGGCAGTTCACACAAGAGCCTAGACTTTGGTGCTACTACAGTGATAGGATGAAGGAGATACAGATTATAGACTTGTCCACTTCACTAAGTGGAGTATTGTTTGTGCTAGTATCATACGTGGATTTAGGGTAAGAAGAGAGGGCTCTAACTATACTGAAAAGGTATAGAGTCAGCTCACCTGACTCACCTGGCATTTACGCTGTGTATGTCTGTGTTCTCCTATATGTTCATCTGCCTCTGTGAATTTTTTGAGAATATGAAATAAATTGCTATGTTTTTACTGACCCTGGATGGTTGTGTGAAGCTGGATCCGCTACATGTTTTTGCTGGTTCTAACTATAGGTGGAGGCATGATGGGTACTGGTACTACAACATGTACTGAGGTGAAGGGGACGGTACGGATAAAGCCATGTAGAGTGCTTTTAGGATGCATAATAGATAGGATCCTCATTTTAGCTTGGCAAATGGAGGATATAGGATGTGCTGTCAATGGTGTTGATGAAAACGGACCAAATGCAGGAAATGGGGATCTCCAGAAATACATGAGTCTATGTTTAAATTTATTGTAAGTGGGTTGTGACAATAACAATAATTCTCGTGTTGCTATTCAACCGCAGATGTGATGGTAATAGAGACTGTGAAAGGGAGAACGACAAGTTATAGAGGAGCGGCTAGAGACTACATGGAAGTAGATGATGAATTTAATCCTTATACAAAATTTATATTTAACTGGGTAAAATATAAGAAGGAAGATGTATGCGGCTGTGCTGTCACCACCGGTGATTGTGACAGTGGAGAAATTCTAGATTGGGAAGTGATGATAGTTGAAGAAAGTATTGGAGGTATATGGATGGTCTCACAAAGTTTGTTGTACAAAGGCATCGATGATGGGTTATATCAATTAATATTTACAATATGTATTAATTACTGACTATAGAGGTGAATGGAAAACTAGTGCAACCTATCAGATTGTCTCTCTACCATTGCAGAAGTGACTTTGAAATTTTTAAAAGCAGTCAGATCAGTTTCTATAGGAAATTCTCACATTTTATTTTTAAAATATTCAGTTTAATTTTATTCCTTTTTTGATGTCAGTGTCAGCCCTCATTGTCAGAGCATTTAGTCCTTTGTAGAATAATATACCATACAGACCATGTGACGTTAGGTAGCTGCAGCCAGCACCCCCATCACCAACCATAGTTATATGGTTTTATGTCAAAATTGGTCCTAAGATTAAAATTTGTACTTAAAGTACATCTACAATCAAGATTATGGACTATAAACCAAGTACACTTACATGCTGGTGTGTGCCCCATTTGTCAGGATCTGCTCTTCTTTAAGCTCATTATGCCTTTGTTTTTACGAAAAAAGGCTTCAAAATGAGCCTGAGGGGCTCCACGTTCCATAGAAGTTAATGGAGCCTGGAGCCCCTCAGGCTCATTTGCATAGTTTTTAGAGCATATTTTCTTAAAAATTGAGGGCATAAGTAATTAAAACAAGAATGGATCCTAATAAAGGTGCACACACCAGCATGGAAATGTATTTGGTCTATAATCCATGATCCTGATGATAGATTTCCTTTAAAGGGGTTTTCCCACAAACCATGTTAGGCTATATTCTGTGGATAGGGGCTAACTTGCTGATCGTGGGGGCTCAGTGATGACGAGATCACAAGAATGAGGGGTCCGATGGGGTTCCAGATACCTCAGCTGGATCCCTCGTCGCTCCTTGAGATTAATGGAGCATGACCGTTCTGCTCCCTACATCTCGAAGGAGCAGGCGGAAATTGCCGAGTATTGCGCTCGGCGATCTCCGTCTGCTCCATAGAGATGAATGGAGCAGAACGTATAGGGCCTAACTTGGTTCGTGGGACAACCCCTTTAAGAGAACCCCTAACAAGCTTGAAACATCTTAAAGGGAACCTGTCACCAGGAGACCCATTTTTAGCACTCCCCTAGTCCCCACAGAGCATAGTACATACATTGCCAAAGTGTTTTTGTATAAAAAATTGGTTTTACAGAAAAAAAGATATGTTATATTGTACCTTTCATTAGCATGTGCTGTGTGACTAGGCAGTTGCCCACTGGGAGGGGGTGGAAAGGAGCAGTTCCCCCCCACCCTTGGGAAACATGTGACCTTTTCAAATATATGAATAACTCCCATCACTCGGGATTGGCTGTAGAGGAGCAGGGGGCGTCGCTAAGCCCAGCGATGGGTGTTTTCATATATTTGAAAAAGTTACATGGAGAAGCTGTTCCCCAAGGGTGGGGGGGAACTGCTCCTTACCAGTCCCTCCCTTTTGGCAACTGCCTAGTCACACAGCACATGCTAATGAAAGGTACAATATAACATATCTTTTTTTCTGTAAAACCAATTTTTTTTTATACAAAAACACTTTGGCAGTGTATGTACTATGCTCTGTGGGGACTGGGGGAGTGCTAAAAATGGGTCTCCTGGTGACAGGTTCCCTTTAATGAAAATCTACCATCAAAATCCATCATGATAAAACAAGGGTACTTAACTCATAGATCCAGGCACCGTTATTTTCTTATGTCTGTTATCCATAGCCTCCTTCCATCTGAAATCAACGTTTATAACTATGCTAATTATCCCGAGGGGCTCTGGGGAATGTTTCGAGATCCTCTCAGTGAGGTAGTTTCACTAGTTGTTACAATTAGCAGAACATGTCTCCCCCTCCTCTCCTTCCTCCTCTGCCTGTGTAATCTAGCAGTAAGTGCAGGGGGAGGGGAGACCTGTTATGCTTTTTGTAACAGCCCGTGAAAAGATATCACTGATGGGCTCTGGAAACACCGTCAGAGCCCCTCAGGCTCATTACCATAATTATAAAGTTTATTTTAGAAGAAGGCCATGGATAACATATTAGAAGATTGCCACAGTCACTGGGTAATTGTTCTTGGTTTATCTTGGTAGATTTTTTTGGAAGTTTTTGCGGTTTCTACATCAGGTGTCTTAGTGGGTCCTTTGTGTTTTGACCAGTGTCCTTTTATAAATGAAGTTGCTTTAGTCATATGAGGCTAGTGTCAGGTGATACATATTTAAAGCAACAGTATAGCAATTGTTCAAAGATTTTGTAGTTGCTAGGCGACAAGGTGTCTTCCACCACCCTGCTTTCCTCTGCTGCAATGAAATCAGCAGGTTGTGAGGTTTGGTCCTGCACAGTCTTATCTCTTAAACTGCAAATATCTACTTTTTATTTTATTCCCCTAAAGGCACAATTTCAAGAATCATATTGAGAGGTTTTTGAAAGCGATCACTTAGTGGAAGCGGACAAACATAATACGTATTATGTCATCTGTAGAAGTCAAAAATGTAAAAATAGTGTGTTGTTGCATGTGGTTTAGTTATAGATTAGAATATTTCTTGTATTTAGTACAGTTCTTCTGCATCATTACCCCCATAAAGAAATTAATAAAAAGTGATAGGAATACACAACGTGCGCAGATTGCATGGACCCTGTCTTCTTGGATGGCTGTGGTAGCCTACAGTCTTATTGACTTGATATAAACTAAAATGCTAGTACCTAATGCAAAAAATTACACCTTACATAGGTCAGTACACCAAAGTGTACTGCCTCAGAATTTGGCAAAATTTATATTTACCTATATAAATGTGTTATCTCTGTGATCATATCGGCCCAAAGAATAATGAGAAAGTGTCATTTGGAGCGCAGAATAAAACCTGTAAAAACGGAGCCCACAAGAAAACACCACAAATGTGTGTTTTTGTCAATTTCACTACACTTGGAATTTTTTTCCATCTTTCCAGTACATTGGCTGAAATATTAAATTGCACCACTAAAATGTACAATTTATCCTGCAAATATCAAACCCTAAAAAAACTCTGTAAACGTAAAAATAAAAAAGTTAATTCTTTTAGAATAAGGGGAGTAAAAAAACAGAAACGCAAAAACGTAAAAGGGCTGAGTCCTGTAAGAGTTAAAATGATTGTTATTGTGTAAACATCACTAGGGGATTAATATTTGAGAAATACATTGTACTATTACATAGTATTAAATAGTAAATTGTAATATGTACAGTGTGGTCCCTTAAATGTATTATGTGGTTCAAAATAATAATCGCTTCTCATCCAACATTCCTGTATCCTCCATATGCCTGTCCTGCCCACATCTTGTTTGGTAGCTGGGCCTCTGATCCCTACTGCCCTGGTGACTACTTGTATATTGTAGTTCTCTGATCTTTCTGAATTTTTTCTTCTTTTTTTTTTTTTACGAACTTATGAATGTTTTGATACAAGCCGCAAAGGAGATGGCACTCTATCCCTTCTGATACCCCTAGGCTGGGCTCCCTGGCTTATCCCTCTGATAAGACAAATGGTGTTGAAACACATTAGGGGAAGGGAGGTGTGAATAGGGACCGTTCATTTGGGAGAAGCTAGGTGGACATTTGCACCTAGCTTCTCCCTAATAGATGGACAAGTGACCCACTGGATCCATCATTTGTGGGATATTTTTTTTCCTGCCACTCCATATATGGGTAAAACCTATCTTTACAGTTTGAATTTTTGACTACTCTGTAGTGATTTTGAAGTGAGAGTGGAGGAATCCATTGGGTATAATGAGTACTGTATAGAGTGTACCACTAACCCCAAAGGTATATAATCACTTTGTTCTATGCATAATAGTTACGTCATATACGCTCATTGTGTGTGGGGGCGAATTGGGTTTTAAGGAAGTATTAATAAAGAATATTTTTAACTGCAGCCTTTTTGTTGATTATACTGACATTGTGAAATTGTGAGGAAAATATCACTTCATGCTTTACATCAATAAGGTAGCTGGAAAGGCTTGAGCCTCTGGTTGTGGATGGTTGTATAAGTAATTGTTGAACTGCTAGCTAAATCTCTGAACCAGGATGGAAACTCATCACCTATAGATTGATGATAATTGCATTATTGACTTATCATCTGCTAAGATGGATACGCTTCTGATCACAAGCACTTGAAAATGTTCTGCGTGCTGAGCTGCAGTACACCGCCTGCCCACTTTACACTGTGTTACCTGTGATTCTGGGGCTGGAGACTGCTGGTGTCACCCCCTAGCAAACTGATATTGAGGACCTATTCTATGACTATTTAGATTGCTAGAACTGGAACATGTGAACATGGTTCAAAACTTTTACTTGTAGTGAGGAGACAGACTTATCTGATGCTGTATCGCAAGAGGTTCACTTATCACATGCATGATGTTTGTTTTTTTCATTGTATCCGTGATCCTTTTACAGCCATTATAATACATCTGCACTGATTATATGCTTGTCTTGGTAGGTTTTAGTCGACTTCCTATCCCATGCAGTAGTTGTTTGCTTTCTCAATCCTCCTCTCTATGTACAGAATTGACACCTACTTTATTTATCTAGTAAGGTTATTATTTGCAGTTAGTGTCTCTACATCCTGTTAGTCCTGTTTCTTGTTCTCCTCCCTTATTATTGTGCAACTTTATAACCAACTTTTCCAACCTGTCTGATGCCCTGTTCACATCTAATATATATCAGACCTTATACACACTACAAAACACTACAAACTACAATGTTTTAAGGCTTTGTTTCCAGCTAAAGTAGGCCAAGAGTTTTCAGGCTGATATAAGTAAGTCTGAAGTAATTCTCAAAATCTGTAGTGTTCTCAACGACAAGAATCTTGTAAATTAATCTTAAAAACTTGAATGATTTATACATCTACTGTATATGCCGACCCAAGTATAAACCGAGGCCCCTAATTTTGACATTAAAAAACTGGGAAAATCTATTGACTAAAGTTTAAACCTAGGGTGGGAAATGCATTGGCTTCAGCCTCCCTCCATTATATAGCTAGCCAGCCCCTTGCCCCTAGTATATATAGTAAGCCAGCCTATGCCCCCTAGTATATAGACTGCCAGACGATGCCTCTTGGAATATAGCCAGCCCATACCCCCAATATGCCAAGCCTATTAAAACAAAAAAACAACAACTCTGTACTCCTGCTTTGGGTCCCCGAGCACTGCTGGCACACATACACTATGACGACTGACTTCATAATATGGATGCCGGAATCTTGCACAGACCCGAAAACAGCGCACCGGAAGCAAGAAGGGAACCTGTAGGGGGTGCGTGAAGAGTAATTGCACCTGAAATGGGTTGTCCATTTTTGGAAAATCTTGTTGTATGATAAAAAGTTCCCACCTAGTTCTGTATTTATTCCTCCTGTTATTTATTGTTCACCTCCAATGGACACGGAGCTGTGTCATGTAACAAACCATATGCCTTAGTGTCCATCACTTGCCCATTAACTGGTTTTCATTAAAGATGGGCAAATTTGTTAAAATTTTGTTTAGTCTCGCTTCGCCGAATTTTCCGAAAAAATTTGATTCGACTCGAATCAAATCAAAATGAATCATGTTAAAAAACAGGCATTTCCTGGCTGCAGAGAGCCTGTAGGGTGTTGTAGAATGTTGTGCCATGCTTAAATATGCATAGGGAACGTGGATAGGTCTTCAAACAATGCTGTGTTTTAGTATGACACGCACATGACAGCCGCGGCTCTTAGAATCGCTTCACATTCACTTCCATGTGCACTTACATAGGCAAACTTCCCCAAATAAGTGAAGCAGGAACGCAGCCTGACAAGGTAATGTCTGTGCCAGGTCGAAAGGACCGAGCTGAGGGCCAAGATCCCACTATAACATCAAAGAGTGCACTCTTTTTTTACACTGACATCAGATGATTCCATAGATTACGACAGAACCTATTCTGTTAAATGCGGATACATGTGGAAAGCCCCCCAAAAGAGTGCAGAGGATGTGGGCAGTAATTTTGCATTGACATCACTGATCATTTTGCCCTTCTTTTTACGCATCAGTGTCCTCTTTCAATCGGTCAATAATCCATCAGTATTGCTAAAGCCAAAAACAAACAGCAGTTGATCCAGAATAGAGATGAGCAGCAAATGGGATACTTGCATGTCCTCTGTGTTCTGTATCCACTCCTGCTTTTGGCTATCAATCCTGAAACTTTTCATCCTTCTGACAGATGAAATGAAGAGGAAAACCAAACATAGTGGCAATGTCATAGACTGATGGAGGGTGAAAACAGCGTTATGGAAATCTCAGGGAGTTCCAGGGAGACAGCGGTCAGTTGGCAGCAGCATGAGTAGGCTGCAGAGTGGCACAACGACAAATTATGGAGGTGGCGGAACCATGGTAGGCCACAAAGAGGCACAATGATAAGAGTGTGGAGGTGGCAGCAGCAGAAGCAGCAGCAGGAACCCACAGGTGGCAGCAACTTGGTGGCAGCAGCAGGATCCCACAGGTGGCCGTAACAGGGAAAGCCACAGAGTGGCACAATTATATAGTGTGGAGGTGGCAGCAGCAACAGGAGGCCACAAAGTGGCACAATGATAAGAGTGTGGAGGTGGCGACAGAAGAAGCAGCAGCAGGAGTCCACAGGTGGCAGCAACAGCGAAAGCCACAGATTGGCACAATGATATAGTGTGAAGGTGGCATCCAAAGCAGCAGGAGCCCGCAGAGTGGCACAATGATATAGTGTGAAGGTGGCATCAGTAGCAGCAGTAGGAGTAGCACAATGATTTAGTGTGAAAGTGGCATCCAAAGCAGCAGGAGCCTGCAGAGTGGCACAATGATATAGTGCGTTGGTGGCATCAGTAGCAGCAGCAGGAGCCCGCAGAGTGGCACAATGATATAGTGTGAAGGTGGCATCAGTAGCAGCAGCAGCAGGAGGAGCCCACAGAGTTGCACAATGATATAGTGTGTTGGTGGCATCAGAAACAGCAGGAGCCCGCAGAGTGGCACAATGATATAGTGTGAAGGTGGCATCAGTAGCAGCAGCAGCAGGAGGAGCCCACAGAGTGGCACCATGATATAGTGTGTTGGTGGCATCAGAAACAGCAGGAGCCCGCAGAGTGGCACAATGATATAGTGTGAAGGTGGCATCAGTAGCAGCAGGAGGAGCCCACAGAGTGGCACAATGATATAGTGTGAAGGTGGCATCAGAAGCAGCAGGAGCCTGCAGAGTGGCACCATGATATAGTGTGGAGGTGGCGGACAATTCCACTCCCTGGTAAAGATGGTAGGAGGCAGATGGTGCAACTAGTAGCAGATGTGTGGCATCAGGCGGGTGGCAGCATCAGAACAGTAGCTGAGGCAGGTAGTTAGAACCCCGACTCATTTCTCATCGTTTGGAGGAGGCGTCATGGCTGATCTAATCTGATGCATTAGGCATTGGTGAGTTGAAATCCTGGCCGATCCAAGCCTGATTCATCTTGACAAAGGTCAGTCTCTCCACATTACGGGTGGACAAGCAGGTTCTCCTGGGGGTAACGATGGCCCCCGCCGCACCCGTTCTGATGCCACATTACTGGCCGGGCAGGAAAGCTTCTCTACTGCAAACTCCGCAAGTTGCGGCCATGCATCAAGTTTGGCTGCCCAGTAGTCCATTGGATCCTCTACCTCAGTTGGTAAAGTGCTGTCCAAGTAGGCCACCACCTGCTGGTGCAGGGTCTGCTTCATGTCCTGCTGCTGCTGGTGGCAGCTACCCTCCTCACTAGGCAGGTGAAGGAAATTGCTCATTAAGGAATCCAGACTTAAGCGATTGTTGATGGAACTGCTACTGCTCCTACCCCCCCAGCTCCCCACAGCAGCCGTGGTAGTAGTACGTGAGCAATGACTGCCAGGAATCTGTGTGCTCAGTATTTCTCTATAGTATGCCAGTTGTTCCTTCCTCTCAGCAGCAGGAAAAAAGTCACCCATTTTGGACCGGTAGCGAGGGTCCAAGTGGGTGGAGAGCCAAAAGTCATCCATATGCCGGATGTTGACTATTCGGCTGTCACTAGTTAGGCAAAGCAGCTTGCTGCGGGCCATCTGCGCAAGTGACTCTGAGGGACTCCCGGCCTCCATATCCACAGTGTACTGCCACGGTGCTTCTGGGTCATCTGCCTTTTCTTCTACCTCCTCTGGATGCTCCTGCTCCTCCTCTCCTGTCACCCGAGTAGAAAAACCACAAATTACACCAAACTCTGCTTGTGCTCCAATGTCGTCCTCCTCCTCCAGTCCAGCCCCCGCCGAACTCATGTGGCCATGAGATGTAGTCGCCACTTCTCCAGTGCCCTGACCAGACAGATTTTGTATCATGAAATTCCAATGGGTGGAAACTTCGCATATCAGACTATGTTGGGGTAGGCCGTTCTGGCGCTGTAACTCGAGTAGGGTGTGCTTGGCTTTGTAAGAATGGCTGAAGTGCGTGCACAGTGTCCTGGCCATTTTTTAGAATGTCTTGCAAATGGGTGTAAGACTTCAGGAACTTGTTGACTACCAGATTGAACACGTGCGCCATGTAGGGCACATGGACCATCCCTCCCGGTGCAGCGCGGACACCATGTTCCTCCCATTGTCTGTCACCATTGTTCCGATTTTCAGTTGTCACGGAGAAAGCCACACATTGATTTCTTCCAGCATGACGCTGGGGCAGCAGGGCAGTTCCTCCCCTGTGTGACTTCGTTTGTCCAGGCAAACCAGGTGTAGAACTGCGTGACATTGCTGTGCCCTGCACATGTGGTATGATGGAGCAGCACTTGTGGAGGCTGATGTGGTGGTGGAGGAGGCGGACACTGGCGTAGGAGCAGCAGTTTGACAACGTGGAGGAGAAAGCGCTGTCTTGTGGAAGTTGTTGGTGTGGCTGGGTGAGAAGCACATTCACCCAGTGGGCCGTAAAGGAGATATACTGGCCCTGACCATAATTACAGCTCCACACGTCCGCGCTGCCGTGCACCTTGGAAGAAACTGATAAGCTCAAGGACTGGCCCACCTTCTGTTGTACATATTGGTGAAGGGCTGGCACAGCCTTTTTGGGAAAAAAAATTGCGGCTTGGAACTCTCCACCTCGGTTCGGCACAAGCCATTAGTTGCAGAGTCCACGACTTGGAAAGGGAGAGGCTGCAGTACCAACAACTTCGACAAGAGCGCGGTCAGCTTCTACACCTTAGGATGGCTGGACACGTAGAGTTGTCTTTTTGTAATCGCCTCGCTCAACGACTGCTGCCGCCATGCATAGCGAGGAGCAGGAGCATCTGGACCAGGAGATGTCAAAGACAAACAGCTTCCTTCGGCAGAGGTGCTGGAGCCTTGACTTGCTGAAACAGCATGTGAGCCACTAGGTGCTGCTGCTGTTGCTGCGCCTGCAGGATGGACCGCATCTGACACCCGTTTCTCCCAGGCCATTGGAAGGTGACACTGCATGTGTTGGCGCAGGGCCGTGGTGCCAAGGTTAGCTCCCTGGCCACGCTTCACTTTCTGCCCGCAGATATGACATATACCCACGCTCGGCTCCTCTGGTGTCTTTCCTAAAAACTGCCACACCGCTGAGGTGGTAATTTTGCTGCCAACACTCTGCACTGAGCGACTACTACCGCCTCGCTGAGCCCCTGTGCCACTGCTTATTTGGGCCTGTGAATCAGGATTTGTACCCCGCGGACGTTTGGCTCCCGGCCTTCGCACTGCTGCCATCCTGCTGACTCACAGCCACAGTAGCGACTTGCTGAATGCTCCGCAAGCGGACACTCTTTTCGCCCAGCGACGATGAATCCCCCGCTACACCCGGCTCCCAAGTGCAATCGGCTACATCGTCAATTTGCGTATCCCGGTCACTGCTACTCTCCTCACAGGTGTCAGTATGCACAGCCTGCCTACTGCAGGAAGCAGCAGAAGTCTGCCCCACCTCTTCACTGCAAAGCAGCTGCTGACTGTCCTCAAACACTTCGTCCTCGCTGAATAGTGGCGCTAAGCCCAGAACACCTAGTAGCTCTCTGGCTGCAGGAAAGGAACAGGACAGAGCCTGGTTGAGGACAGGTGAGGGCCGCTGACCTGCTCCTGGGCCATGCCAACTAATTGTTGTATCAGAGAAACCCACAGACTCTTGGCTGGGGTTGTCAGATGTTATATTTGAGGAATTGGATGACCTAGTCAACCATTCAACAACCTTTGGGTTGTTGATCAACACACTGCCACTAGATGACAACGACATTTCTGGCCTCAGTGTCATCCCTGCTGCGACATTCCCTTACTGTGCTGCCACCTATGTCTGCTCCACCTGCCACCTTTCTGTCTGACATAGTGGTTTATAAACTATGTGGATTTGACACGTAAATCTGTCTGTAAACTAGAGCCCCCAAAAGGTATTGCAATGTGCGTTATACAGATACCCCCACAACTGACAGTGTAATTTCAGCGAAAATCACTGTATTAACTATGTAGATTTCACACGTAAATATGGCTGTAAACTAGAGCCACAATGAGGTATGGCAATGTGCGTTATACATATACCCCACAACTGACAGCTCACTACTGCAGATGCATGAATGTCAAACAGATTTCTTCCGATTCGATTTTGTCAATAAATAGAACTGCTCTTTGGGGTATACAGATCCCCCTTAAAGAACAAACAGGGATTAGTCTACCAATCGCTACTGCAGATGCATGAAAGTCAAACTGATTTCTTCCTATTCGATTTTGTCACTAAATAGAACTGCTATTTGGGGTATACAGATCCCCCTTAGAGAACAGCAAGGGATTGCAGCAAGAATCGCACAGTACAATAGCAGCAGCTGGACGCTACAACATGAAGTGTGAAGTGCTGAGATAGAAAATGTCTGGGTTTTATAGGGCTGTGTGACATCACATAAGCTTGCCGGTCGCTGATTGGCTTACAGGTCTGCAGATGTCATCGGGGGTGTTCCTTTCTCCTTCCCAGAGTTCTCTGCCCCATGTAACACGTTGTTCTCGCGCCCATTTAGCAGAAACATGAGGGGGAAAAAAACAACTTCCTTCCCGTGAATCGGCATATACTTCGGCTTCGTGACGAATCAAATTTTTCCTGAAATTGTAACCGAAGTTAGACTCATTAGAATCGATTCACCCATCTCTAGTTGTCATCCATTGGAGATTTAAAAAAATATGCAGTGACCTAGAATACTGAGAGCAGTTCTTTTTTTTGGAAAGTATAATGGAAAATTGTAGAACTTTTCATAACACAAACTATAACATTATTCTAAGAATGCTGCTTTATTTCCTACATTTTTTTTAGATCTAGTTCTGCCACTACAGCTATGCTTGTATTTGGAAGCTTTTGATCAGAGACTACCCAGATGCCCACATCTTTAAATTCCTCATAGAGGAGTCTGGACTTCATGTGATGCTCTTTATTGAATTTACATCTCGGGAGGCTATTGACACAGAATAGCTACCATTTCTATCCTAAAATTATGGATAACCTTAAAATGTTTGCTTTTAATATTCTAGATTATATGTGCATTGTTTTTATGATCAACACCATGAGCGGGGGATTTATTACTGCTTTTATGCCAGTTTTCTGGAATAGCAGCAGTTACCATATATACTCGAGTCGACCCAAGTATAAGCCGAGGCCCCTAATTTTACCACAAAAACCTGGGAAAACCTATTGACTCGAGTATACGCCAAGGGTGGGAAATGCATCCCCATTTATATAGCCTTCCGGACCCTGCCCCATAGTATATAGCCAGCCCCCTGCCCCAGTATATAGCCAGCAGCGGAAGAAGCCAGAAAGGTTTGATATATTTTTTTTTACTCAAGTATAAGCAGAGTTTGGGTTTTCAGCACATTTTTTGTGCTGAAAAACTAGGCTTATACTCGAGTATATATGGTAAATTATCGCCACCTCCAAATGGGCGGCAGAGTTGGTGGGCATGTGGCTTTACTGTTTTTTGCCAGGTCGGTCCGGCATAGTTTTATTACACAGCAGTAACGTCTGAGGTATTTTTGGTACCAATATTCCATGGACTCAAAGGAATGGAGATTCAGCGTTGTTTCTGGATTCTTGAGAGATTCAATAGTGCTGGCTGCAGTCAAGTGCCAAGGTTTCAGCGTATTGTATTAAATGGGCACTTGGAAAACAAAAAATAATAAGAAGGCAATCTCCCTTTAATTTCATAAGCAAAGGTCACATTAAAGTGTTAAGAAATCTCAGAATTTAATTCAATTACCTAAATTTTATATAATGTTCTAAAAACAAATTCTCCAGATTAATTGGAAATAATCACGTGAACAAAGAATTCTAGCATAAAATTGGAACAGAAGGACATAGGGACTTTATAAAGAGAATATTCACTGTAGCATTATATGGCGAACTGAATTGTCACTTTGCCTTTAAAATTAAAAAATAGAATATGTTCCTATAATTACTAGTCTGCTATCCGCAACTCAAATTTGCCCTGTTATTAGTCTTAAATGAAAACTAACCTGGCACTACCCCTGTGACTCCTTACAGTTGATTTGTATTCAGCGTTCAAAGCTCTTTTTCTGCAAAAGGCCCCTTTCACATGACCCTTTTTTCCTGTTGTATGCTACTTGTACCGTTTTGATGTGGGCAGCATACAGCCACATGCATTTCAATGGGCAATATACCGTATATACTCGAGTATGAGCCAAGTTTTTCAGCACAATTTTTGTGTTGAAAATTCCCCACTTGGCTTATACTTTGGTTGGCTGGCTGGCTATATGCTACAGGGGGCTGGCTGGCTGTATACTGGGGCTGTGACCAATGCATTTCCCAAACTCTGCTTATACTAAAGTCAATAGGTTTTTTCCAGTCCTGATGATAATAGTAAACTTTGTAATATATACTTTAATATTACTATGTAATATACTTTATTATAGAAATATGTTTGTTGTTTTTTTCCTGGCTTTCTCTCAGTCCTCTACTGATCATATAAGGACCTAATATTCTTCCTATTGACCGAACACTTTCCAGTCACTAACTGGATAGTCTAATCTCCTTACAGAGCTGAATAATCAAGAGAAATTTGCTCCATTATGGAAAAAGTTAATCTTTAGCCTGCTTATCTCTATTAAGTAGAAGGACCTCAGAGGGGTTTCAGATACGCAGCTCACTACTGGAGAAAGGTGAAAAAAAGGCACAAAGAAACTTCTTCTTTGAAAGTTTATTATTATGATTTCCTCTATTTCAGAAAAAAATAGCTTTAAAGGTTTAGATACTCTTTTATCCACCACCCTCTGTAATAGTATGTTGCAGGTGGCAATGAGGTATGGAGAGTGTTCACAAGCTGAGCCCTCTGTGCCACCATATTGGCAGAGATTGTTGCTCCCTGTGACTTCATAGGGAGCGAAGATGTGCCTCCAGGGCCTGACATTTGAGCAGATCTGTAATAGTGTGTTGGTGGCACGCTGTTACAGATCAATGGCAAATCTACTATGTACTGTAATATTGCAGAATAGGGTAGGTTAAAATACCCTAGAGGATATACAAATACAGTAAACCTTCCACCTTCCTGGAACTGATATAAAAATAAACAAATTGGGTATCGTTACGTCAATATCTATCAAAATATAAAAATGCATAAAAGTAAGCACTTGGGTGAATAAAGTACCCACTCTTTTTTATATTGTGGTGTGCAGCCTATTTTTTTACTTTTATGCATGAAGAGGTGGAGAGTCAAACCACTGAGAAGGGCAAGCACCCAAACTAAGCTTCCTAAAGTGGTGCAGCTGTGAACTTGATTAAAATATAAAAATGGTTATTTCTGGAGGTGAACCTCACAAGAAACTTGCACAAATGCGTTTTTCCATCAATTATTTTTTAGTTTTTTTCCGCATTATGGAAAATGAAATGCTACCACTAGGAAGTACAATATGTTACTCAGAAAACAGCCCTCATAAAGCTTTAGAGGGGAGCAAAAAAATGGAAACCTAAAATCTAAAAAGATCATTTGTGGCAAGGGGTTAAAGAAGGAGAGCAAAAACTCCAAAAACAGAAAAAGGGCATTGGAGGGAAGGGGTTAAGTAAATGGCTCTTGAACACATTTGGAACACTTTTACAGTAATTGCTAAATCAAATTGGTAACAAAAGAAGAAAGGTAAGTCTTTTGATCCTTCTGTGTAAGACATAGCCTAATCTCAGTGGAGGCAGATTTCTTCTTTACGCTGTTCTAGTTTTCACTGAAGAATTACAGATAAAAGCATGTTTCTTCAGAATGAAAATAATGATCTTGGGTTATTTGTGAAAACATCTTCTTATTATAAAAAATTTCCATACTTCTAAAATTCCCCTCAGCTGTATAAAATATAGGAAGTGATGGGAGGAAATTCTTAATACAATAAATGAATAAGTCAGAATGGGCTCCTTGCATATTGTACCTCATCTCTTCATGTTATGTATAAGTGGACTGAGGCTTTGTTTACATCTCTGGGCCTTAGTCGAAGATTTGGTCAAAATTGTGGAGGATAAAGTCCTTTCAACAGGACCTTATCTGAGAAAATACCAGACATCCTAACAGAAGCTCACTAGGCATCATAAGGTTATTTCACTGATAATTGGATTCCATTTTCTTAATGCTAATGTGAATATGGCTGTACGTTTAAGTTTTGGCTGGCATGGCTGCACATATTGAAAATGCATATTGTCACGAACCCTGCTCACTGGACTTCACACACGGGGATACCTACTCTATGGAGTCCTAGAATTTAGCCCTAAAGCTCCGCCCACATCCACAAAATGGCATCCTTACGCTAAATTTTACTCCACAGAATCTCAGCCACAGCCAATCCGCACTGCCACCACCCACGAGTTACTTACGCAAAGAAGGCTGTGGGCACCTCAACCACACAGACAATGGACCCTGATGATTTACACAGAACATGCACTCACTACTTATACAATATTAACAGGATAAATTCACACAGAACATGCAATCGCTTACTACATAGACTATGCTAACAATGACCTCTGGTAACGTTATTCCCTTCAGAGACTCAGATTCTTTAAGGCTACAAGCAGAAACTTATTAAAAGTTAACACTTTAATTTACATAAAAAATGCAGTACGCTCAATGAATAAAATTGTCAGATAAAATTAAAAAGATAAAAACAATACACATACGATACTTACAAACAGTTAGGGAAGAAGGAAACAAAAAACTCTTGCTAGCAAAATAGGACAGAGCATAGACATCGATCCAGTCTTCTAGTGTTATATAGAGTCCCCCAGACTGAACAAGAACATGTGGCTGCTTCACTAATTTAAACCCAGGGGTATTTTTGACCCCCCACCCCTGGCTGTGATGATGAGAGGGGAGTTTTCTATCACCCTCCCATCAGTGAGGTAGTTTTTGGGTCTGGGTTTTTTATCAAAACCCCATAACTTTTGATTGGAAGATGGCACAATTGTGCCAAACAGGTATGTTATTCCCATGAACCCCATACCAAACTCGGGGTGTCTTAGCCTAATATCAGTGTTCTGCTATTGGCTGCCTTCCCCTGGTGCTAACATTCTGATTTTCACTCCAGGAGTGTGTATAGACCCCATAACTGTCCTGTGTAACTGGGGACCCATACTTATGAATTATGCCCCAGTTATGGACAGCTATGATATTCTCTTTGTCTAAATTTGGAGGGAAAAACTAAAGTCTACGGGTTCTTTTCATCCCCCACTTCCTGGACCACTCACTGGCCAAAGGTGTCAATTCTAGCACTTAGGAAGTCCATGCTCCTCTGATCAAACAGAGACTCCCTGGGGTGTTATAGACACACTGCCAGGCTCCTCTTCCTGGCTGGTCTTAAAACAAATGGAGCCTAATGACTCATAACAGGACGGAATGAACCACAAAAAAGGAAAAATAAAACAAATAAACTGTAGAGTGTTAATATTATTATCACACATATTTTATCACATGTTGGAGTCCCTAACGTTGATTACCCACATCTCTCAGCCGCACATTTATACAGATTGTTTCCACAATACTTTCCATACCAATCAGAAAAAACCTGAGATATTACACATGTCAGGGAGAACAGGTCTTCATGGATTAATGCCTTAATGGTTCCAGAAGGTCCTTGTGGGCTGAACTATTTCTTAATATATTATTACAATGTTTCTTTTCTTCAGTTGTGTGTGTGTGTGTGTAATACAAACCTCTCTTGCCCCATAAATAACAATTTTGCTGTCAGCCTACTACAGATATTCTGTGTTGTGCTGTAGCTAAAGCCTGTTTTCCCATTAATCTTAGACTCCTCACTGATCAATCCACTAGTCTGTTCATTGATTTTACTCATTCTGCTGTCCCTTTGGATGTGTTGCATGTTATTGGCTTTGCTTGAGGGGTTTCAGGTACATTTACTCTGTTGTGAAATATCCAGCATTTATCATAAAGAGCTTGGGCGAGTGATAAACAATGGTGAAGATTGTCCCCAATAGGAACCAATCATGTGCAGCTTTTGTCGCATTATTTTTTGCAAGTTAAAGATGCTCTATGGTCTTTATTTTGACTTTTTATTTTCTTTTTGCGCATTTGTTTTTATTTTTTTGCATCTTTTTGGTGCCTACGCCAGGGTGTTAAGTTTGCTGGTGTGTGTGTGTCTGTTGCAGTGTTCCTAATGTATCTTTGCAAGACAGATGTTTTCTTTGATTTATGCCACCTCCATTTTTGAGAAAATGTGAAACTTTTTGGTCACAAATGGAATTACAGTATAACTCATACTTCCATACATGTACCTTGCAAAAATAAAAAAAACTCACACATTCTGAGATGCATAAGAAAACACAAGTGTATCAACAGCAGACAGCTTTGAAATAAGGCAGCAGAAATACAATGACAACAATAATGAATAGTTTTTTTTGTGATAGACGATCTTCATAATTTCGATCCCATTATATGCTACAAAATGTATAACAATCTATAGTATCTTGGTCCTAAATCTAAAATGTAATTTTATGAGTAAATAATAAAATGATCGCTAAGTTTTTGTTTTTTTTCCCCCTAACTCCCTTATCTTGTGTTTTGTCTTTTCCTCCTTTCATTAGTCTACTTGAAATGATTTCTAGTGGCAGTTTTCTTGACTTCTATTAGTCTGATAAAAATGGATTTTCACATTTGGTAAAGGCACCCAGTGTGCACCCAATTTCATATTTTATAACTACCTGTAAGGTGCGCATTGACACATTTGATTTTTGTCAGAATTCGTAGTAGTGAACCCCCTGGACCACCACGGACAATGGCACATGCTGACGCCTGGGACCAGAATTTAAGTTGCACCCGGTCTTCACCAGAGCCTGCCACAAAGCAGGATGGTCTTGCTGCGGCGTGGTGCCACCTGGTCGTTCCACAGGTGCGACTTGTCCGCAGTTGCAGCCATGGTCGAGGTATAGGAACACCAGGAATCTCGAGGTTGGGGACAGGTAGGTAGTCAGGAGTGGCGGCAATAATGCAGAAACTGGAACTGAGCAGGAGGTCAGGGCTGGCAGCGAAGGAGCAAGGTCAGGGTTAGGTCCGGAGTCCTAAGGAACGGGGAAGCGCATGCTGGCCAGTCGGAATGGGAGCAGGAACGCGGAGAGGTCAGTGACTTCGTAACAGGGTGCTCCCATGTGACGTGGAGCACAGGGGCACCCATGATAATTTTGAGCCGGCTTCAGCGGATTCTGCTGTGGTTTTGTGTGCAAATAAGCCTTGTACAATGTAAGCCTTGTACTGTATCTGTATGCCTCCATGTCACACAATTTCATGACTACAACTGCGTTTTTTATTGGTTGGTTTAATTTTTATTTATTTTTATTTTTTTTATGTTATGTATGTGTGAGCGTAATGGGCTCTATCTCAGATATGATGTCATCTCCTAATTGTATGTGGGTGGCGAGCAGCTTAGAGAATCGGTACATATAGGAAATGCAGAGCTGTATCTCTCATGATGATTCCACTTTATTCACACTGTAAGGGGGGGTTTTATACCTCCAACAATGCCAAGTAGGTACATATCGTGTCCTTCACTACAAACTTACAAACTCTGTTTTATGTAAATTTTCTAAACTTTTAAAGAGGACCTGTCACCCCCAAAAAGACCCCCACCAAATATGCCCCCCATTATCCTCTCCCCAGCCCCTTTCTATACATTCCAATGTTTTTTTAAATTTATGTTCGGAAAGTTGGTTGTAAGAGATCTAACCTCTTACCAAATAAGAGGTCGAATCCTCGTATCCCTTACGCTGGAAGTCGGACTTTCTGTCAGTGGGGACTTTTAAGAGTAGCTGGCAGCAGTGCATATATTGCGCAATCGCCGGTCACGCCGAGCTTTTTATAACGTTTGGCCGATGCTGTCAATCAGCACGGGCCATCCTGTACTGTCAATAAGCACGCCGCGGACGCTATCAGTGCGGCGCCCCCGCATCGCGGTGAGCCGGAAGCGATTGCGCAATATATGCGCTGCTACTCTTACAGGTCCCCGCTGATGGGCATGGTGGTGGAGTGTCGGCCGGCCCCCTCAAGAATAAGGTCGACTTCTAGAGCAGGGGATATGAGGATCCGACCTCTTATTTGGTAAGAGGTTGGATCTGTTACAACCAATAGGGGTATGGGGGGCATATTTGGGGTGACAGGTCCTCTTTAAGGATGTCCACAGAAACAAAACAAAAACTTGTTCAAGGCTATAGCTGTAGAATAGACGAAGTATGGATGTGTTGAGGCGGCCGATACATTTAGAGCTTAATACACCTTATTACATGAGATGTAGAGATAGGATGCAGAAGACATAGTACAAAATAGATAGTAAATAGTTTTCTCTCATGTAAACACATTAATTCTATCTGGTTTTTAAAGTGGTCATTAAGGGAACTTCTTCTGACATGCCACCTTACTACATTGGCGCATCTGGAGAAGATTGCAGGAGTTTGCGTCCTGCAAGTGCCGGTGCTGGGCCGTGTCATCACAACCCAGACCCGGGCACTAAAACCTGATCGGACAATCGCTTGTTTCAGCCCAAGACTGGGGGGGGGGGGGGAAGTAACAATCATTTTTATAATCAAAAATAGGTTTTCTAATCACCACACTTACATTTAAAATGAACAATATTGAACCCACACGGTGAACATCATGAAAAAAACATGAAAAAATTCCCTTAAAATATAAATTTTTATCAAATACTCTCACAAAAATGTTCTAAAATGCCCTCAGCCCGCTCTGTCATGAAAAAAAAGTTATGCCTATGAAAAGTTAATACTAAAACAAATTTTCTCATATTGGTTTTGCTCGGTAAAATTGAGAAAAACTATATTAATATAAGGTATCACTGTAATAATAGTGAACAAGATAATAAAGATAAAATATAATTTTTAAGTTGGGGTGAGCAGCCAAAAAAAAAAGTTAAAAATCCTAAACCAAAATTGATGAATTTCTGCCCACCTTGAAATAGTTTAAATCTCATGTATAAGCTGTAGTCTCCACAAAATGATGTATATAGTGTACAGGCGATCCTCTACTTAAGAGCACCCTACTTACAGACGACCCCTATTTAAAAACGGACCTGTGGATTTTGGTAATTTACTGTACTTTAGCCCTAGGCTACAATAAACAGCTCGTTAATTCTGGTTCTTATGAAAAGCCAACATTTTTAAAATCCAATCGTCACAGAGACTAAAAAGATTTTGACTCGGGTTGCAATAATTACGTCGCACTTCCATATTGTTTTAACCCCTGTTAAACACTTAAAGTTTTATCAGTAAAAGTTGTTTTACAAACTGTGTATAGGGTTTTATTTTTAATTAGGCCTCTCAAAATCACTAGACGTATATGTGCCGTATATACTTCAAAACGTCTTGATGGTTTTTATGAAAATAAGAAAAATTGCCCCTAACTTCCTGATCCTAATAACATCCTAGAAAAGCTGAAATAGTAAAACTGTCCTCAAGGGGTTGTCCCAAGTTGTATTGTTATCCCCTACCATAGGACAGAGCACAACAATCCTATACGATATGTCTGGAATCACCAATTGCCTTGGTGCTTAGTGCCTTAGTATCTTCATCACGCTCATGTATCATTTATAATATCTGATCTAATGAGTGGCAGAAAAACTTTTTATGCAAGATGTGTTACCCATCTACAAATGTGTCCTGACAATAAATATACTCCTCTGAACATTTTATAGGAGGTTTTTAGTAAAGCAAACAAATAACATATAAGCATAAGAGTTACCAGGTTGCTATTTTATACAGGGTAACCATTGTTAGAACCATCTGCCATGCATAAATGTCATATTTGAGAATTTCTAAATTTAACCCCTTAATGATGCATGACTTATTGCTACCAAATGTGTCGGCTGTGGGTGTTTGGAGAGGGCTAACGTGCTCTCCCACCAGCACCACCCGCAATAGCCGGTAGCAAAGCAGCATTTACGAGTTGGTGGTGCGTGGGAGCCTCCATTTTGGCTAAGTTCATTGCTTCCTGTCATCGGGGAACGGCAATCTGTTGCAATGATAGCCTCGGGTCACACCATGTATTACAATGTACGATTTGTACATTTTAATAGATGATGTGGATAATCCCAATATACTTTGGTAGGATCAATCAACCTATGGTTAAAGATAACCTATCTACAACATATCAATAGCAGTCTATAGCTACAGAAAATGTTTATTGAACTTGCAACTTAGATTCAACAGCTCAACTCTATGTATGGTAGATAACACTATTATGAATTCATATAATGTGTGTGTGTGTGTGTGATTACAGTACAGTCACATCTGGTTATGTGTTCGCTGTAATTCTGGAAATGGAGTAAAATCTACTGTTAGCTCAGTGGAGCATTCAGACATATTCTAGGAGAATAATGTCACCCATAGGCTCTCCTTATTTGACTATGAGCTCACTTACCTTTTTGTTATAAAATGACTTAAAAAATAAAATGAAAAGAAAGCAAATCTGGTTTTATGTACGTATTGCGCAGTGTTTTGATGGGTATAATAAATTACATTAATTACTTTGCCTATAACTGTCATCGTTCACCTGATCAATAATTTCTGCCGCTTTGCATTGATACTACAGCATGGACTACAGCATTAATTTGAGGGCTGGAAATAGCAGTGTCTTATGGTCTGTTTAAAACCCTCAGCAGAATATACTAATTATAAAATAAAAATATAGTCTAGATAAACTCTGAATACAGCTTTACTAGCAATCAAAGGAATACTTTATATATATACTGTAAAGAATGTGTGCAAAAACTGTAGAACAGATCAGTTCCTATTATCAAATAATTGCAATCTTTATTTTCTCTAAACTGTGTATTTTCCTTGAGATATGACAAAGGCCAGGGCTCTATAACAAACTGCTGAAAAAAAAAATCTATAGATTTTTTAGGGAAATTCCAACTTTTCACCAAACGATAGCTGTTGGACTGTAGAACAACTTTGCCTATTATCTTGATAACCTAAGTGCAGTAGTTTCTTTGATATCCTCCTCAGTTTAGCTTGGTTCTGTCCTAGCTTGCCTGCTGGCTGTGCTTATTTCTCATGTGATCTGTATGATTGTTAACAAGATATGGACTCAGATGAGGGGCTACTGCTCCCTGCTCACATAGGAAGGATGGGAAGGTCATGTGACTTAGCTGTACAAGTATAAGATCTACCCTGTTAAGTCCCTCCATTCCAGTCTGAGATTTTGACAAGTATCTTCAAGACAGAAAATACCATAACCCTGTAAATAAAAGGGTAAGAAACACAAGATAGGCATAGATCTGTATCTTTTTAAAGGGGAAATCACATATGACAATTTAGTAAAAAGAATTATAACATCGGGGTCGTGCTTCCAATGTCTCGTACGTGTTTACTGGCCCGTTATTGCCTTCACTTTAATGTAAAAAACATCTTATCATTTATTAATATTGTATCAGATGGACACCTCGCAATAACACAACTGTCTATGGATGAGAATCCTGTGCACATACATTATTTCACTCATCGAATAAAAATGATACGAAAGGTTTATTAAGGAAAAAACTAGAGATCATTTTGGAAGTAATTTGCGACTAAGGACTTTTTCTGAAGGTTTTGCTGCCATGTTATATTGACCTTATTAGAGATGCAGTTTCCATCCTGACCTCAGATTTAGGTCTCCTGCACACATATTAAATATTACAGTGCCAGCACTACAGTCTTTACAGCAGATGGAAAGTCCTTGCATCATATTTAGATATCCTGCAAGGACTCCCCTCCTGTACAAGGTGTGCAGTCCTTGGAATTGGGACGACATATGCGCCCCTTTCCACTGGCTGCATGCTTCGCCTTAAAGTGTAAGTAAACTTACAACAAAATTGTATAAATTTAATAGTAAAGATATTAATTACAAAGTTTATTATCGTTATTAACCCTTGCACAACTGGTCACTACAAATTACCTTGACCAGTCACCACGGGATGTATACAGTTGGTGTGAAGCATATTTAACAGATAGCTGCTTAAAACTGCTATGATGGTGCTGCAGCCGAAACAATGGTAGAACTGCTAATATGGTGTGGGCACCAATCGTGGTAGTTGAAGCTGACAGTCGCACCTACAGTGCTGACACATGGGCCCCGTCACATTGGTGACTTTATCGCAAGGTGCTGACAGCTAGGAGCTTGCAAGTGGCTTCCATAGCTGCCGTTAGCCAGTCTGCCAGAGGTGAACTTTAATAGGCAGCATATTCGCAATGTAGTTGTATATTCACAGTATACTGTAATACATTTTGATGCAAGACCTTTTTAATGCAAAGTTTAAAGGTATTAAGATATAACTGAACTATATAAATTTGGTATATCTGATCACAAAGTATAAAAGGGATGTATCACTTATAAAAACAAAGCCCATAAAATAAATGGCACAACAGTGTTTCTTTCACAACTTCACTTTTTGTTCACCACCTGTCTAGTACATAGCACAAATTGGTGTAACTGGTGATAACATTTAATAAAGTTGCAAAAATTTGGGGCTCCTCAACATATGTGACATGATGAAACATTTTCAGATGTGATTGCATTTTTCCACCCCCCATTGTGTATTTGATATTTGTTAGGTTTGTCACCTTAAAATTTTAGAATATTAATGATCTGATTGTCCTAGCAAGAAATACATTTATATAATTTGTTTTAATTCAGTGCAATTTATGTAGTTTAGCAAATCCTTTTCTTTTATACAAAGACATCTACTTATCTTGTCTCTGCTTGAGTGTTGACCAATTTATTTCATCCTTTAAAAAAGGAAAAATCTGCTGGGTAGGTAGTCCTTTAGTGACAATAAACCAGCCTCATAATGGCATGAAAGTGTGTTTTGTGCAGTTCAAGGCTGATTATATGAATATTTAAGAAGATTGATTATGTAAATATTTGAAATGGGAATATATGAATATAAATACCCTAGACACTTTATTTTGTTGATAATGTTAAATAAAAGTAAACTGAATAAAAGAGATTTGTCTACACAAAAATCCATAATAAGCAGTTGCAGAGGCAATGGGAAAGTATCCCTGTATTCACTGTCTGGTGCCTACACACCAGATCTACTTGCTTACCTGTACTGCCACGCACTATGTACCGTTTTTTATGAAGAATAAAGTATGAATACATTTTAACAAGGAAGTATTTTGTGTTTTTCCATTTGTTGGATCCAAGCTGTGTCTAGGTTTTTACCAGTTTGTACTCACTTAGACTAGGGGTGATTTATATGTATGCAAATCCCATGCACATGTTTTGAAAAATGATTTAACCTACAGAAAGGTTGAGGTCCCCTGTGCTGAAGCAAAATTGTAGTGTGTAGCTGATTTTGGCCAAAGTTGGAATTGTTGGAGTATGTCACCTGAAGACCTCCTATATCAACGCTTATCCTTATGTTTTAAAAGGGCCAAAAGGGACTTCCTTTGAACAGAAAGGTCTGCCTAGAGCTCCTGGTGCGAGCTATGGCTGCGCCCATTATTTCCACTTTTGGCAAAACTGAGCAGGTCCATTTCTGTCCTTGTCCTTAAAGGGGTCATCTACTTTCAGCAAACAATTCATATGGTTTGTGTAATAAAAAGTTGTACAATTTTTCAATATACTTTCTGTATCAATTCCTCACTGTTTTCTATATCTGTGCTTGCTGCCCTGCTATAGAAAGCTTCCATGGTTACTTCTGGTGTATAGAAATCCTTCCCTGGTCATGTGATGGACAAGCAGGTGCAGAAGCCATTATTATCACTGAGAGTAATCAGAGCTGTTTGATACTAATAACCCGGGCGCTTGCGTGTCCATCATATCACCATGGACAGGTTATATCCACTGGATGCAACATGGAAGCTGTCTATAGAAAGACAACAAGTAGAAATCTTGAAAATGGTGAGGAATTGAATAACTTTTCCTTACACAAATCATGTCAATTATTTACTAAAAGTGGACAACCCCTTAAACAACGGGCAGTGTTGTTGGACAGTGACACACAGGCTGCAAACAATGAATCGCAGGACTGTTGGAGCCCATGAAAAGCACAGTTTCTTGTGAAGATAGGCTTTTTCCAACTAATACAAGCTCTTTAAAGCCCCTATCAAGTTCAACTGCTTACTTCATTCTTTTAGTATATCTTTTACAGCATCTTTTGTTCCTTTTTCATCTCAATTCATTTGACCTCCTAATTGACGGATATTTTTGTATATCCAGCTATATCCACGTACTGAGATGTATTGGTAAGGTAATTAGTAGAATGAGTAATGCATTCTGCCCTCCATCCTACATAAAAGACCATGTTTAAAATGCCAAGGCCCTCAGCCACTTTATCCGTACATACTGCCTAACATTGTGCATATATTATGTCACTCATGCAAGGTAGAAAAAACATAATGGTTTTTAAGATTACTGGTCTCTTCTATACAGGAAACGTTAATGTCATTTATGAAATGCATGAATCACTGCAGCCTTTGACTGGATAATCAGAGCTCATAACCACTGCTAATGGCAAGTTGAAGCCAAGTTCAAGCATCACTTTAGTAAATATGAAATCTTTTCAACCTCTTATTTGTTCATTTCCTTTATTTCTCTTAAGATCTTTAACTTTCAGTAAGAGTAGGAGTTGTGATAAAATGGACCGACTCGGACATAATATATTACAGCATTCAGTTAGTTGGGTAGGATTCTTTTAGCATGGTACATCTTGCCTTGTAAATCTTTGACTACTCTTCCTGGCAAAATCACTCCAGATTTGTCAGATTGGAAGTGTATCACTTGATCAATTAAAGGGGTATACTCCTACCTCACATAGTATACAGGCAGTCCCCGGGTTACATACAAGATAGGGTCCATAGGTTTGTTCTTAAGTTGAATTTGTATATTATATAATTGTAGTTCCAGACAATTTTTTTTGCCCCTGTGACAATCGGAGTTTGAAATTTTTTGCTGTAATGGGACCAAGGATTATCAATAAAGCTTCATTGCAGACATCTTACAGCTGATCATTGCAGCCTGTGGCTATAGTAAAGCATCTAGAGAGCTTCACCAGAGGTCACAGTGGGCAGAGGGGTCCGTCTTTAATTATGGGTCATCTGTAAGTCAGGTGTCCTTAAGTAGGGAACCGCCTGTAGTTGATTCAATCTCTAACACACAGAAAAATTTCTTCAATGCATATTTTTTTTGGTGTTTTTTTTTTTAATGACCAACATACCCATAATATACTGTAAATAGGGCTTACCTTTCCCTCTAGCAATGGCCCTGTGTTGACATTAGATAAGGCCACTGCCGAAACCGCCGGGAATATGTGAAGGTGCATAGGGTGCATTCGCATAGAGCAGAGCTAGCTCTCTAGAACAGGACGGCTGCTGTTCAGACACGGCATGCTCAGTACGGCACTACTAAGTCTCATTATTCTTATGTAGAGTTGGCGCTAAAGACAGAAGAGGACCTGCAGGAGACGTCGGAAAGGTGATTTTTTTTTTTTTTTTTATAGACTCGAGTATAAGCCAAGTTAGGGTTTTTCAGCACATTTTATGTGCTGAAAAACTCTGCTTATACTCAAGTATATACAGTACTTATTTGTTTTTTTATGTTATGTTCATGATCATGGAAGCTACCTCTTCCATGACTCACAGAGGTTTATAAAAAGTTTTCTTGACACCCTCCAGCTGTACTATTGTCAGTAGTGGTTGTGAATGCAGTGTTTTGCTTTTTTTTTATAGTTGCCATGTCCATCTTGTATGTTTTTTGAAATGACATTACTGGTGCATAGTAAACAACTTCAGAAATAGCAAGTGTCAGTCTATTATTATAATTATGAATTTTCTTATATTTTTTATTTAAAAGTGCATTTAAGTTTCCTTATAAATGCACTAAGTATTGATAGGGAACATCCACATAAAACTACCTGGCTGACTTCTCATTCAGCCTCAGCTTTGTCTCTCATCTGATAGGGGCTTATTGCAGTAAAATTATACACTCTATGAACACTTGACCAATTTAGGATTTTATTCACTATCACTACAGCTCGGTGCCCCTCGGCAACTCCTCAGCAGCCCACATTTATCAAAAACTGCAGTCTGTATTATGTGCAGTTTACCTGTGGAGTGTGCAGGATGCACCACATTCATGAATTGTGGTGCACAGTCTTTTTGCACCATTTTTTTATGGTGCAATCTGTTCATGCTGCAGAATTGTGGCGCAGACACAATTGTGGTGGACATTGGGCAGAATTGTGACGCCCAGTCCGACAAAGCACTAACTCGCCCCTTTAAGTGCACACTTGGAGCTGCGACACAAATATGGCGCAGACATTTTATAAAAACATGTACAAGCAGTTTGCACATTGTTTTTAGTGCAAAGTCTGACAGAAAACTGGTGAAAAACTTTAATAAATGTGTCCCAAATGTACCAGAAAGGCAGAACGGAATAGAGATGTGGCAATTGACAAGGACAGGCTTATATTAATATAGTATGCAGGGTATATATATTTTTTTTTTTCAAGTGGCCCCACATAGGGTGGCATCACAGACTGGGAGACAAGGGGCAGGGTATTGATGCTTGTTGCTACAGCTGCATTTCTCAACATTTCGCCTACCTTTCAGTGTAGGTACCAAGAATACTTACAATCCTTGTGCTGTACTTACAATGTGGCCAGAGCAATCAGGAGTGCCATTGTATTTCTTAGGTGTTCATTTTGTTTTTCAACCAGACATCCTGGCCTAAATCATATAAACCTATCACACGGCATATTTCCCCTTTGGAACAGTTTTTCTTTGCAAAACTGGATCATGCCTGCAACTGGACAAGCTGTCCTTGCGTAGTATACTGGGGAGGATAGTGTAGACATCCTACCCCCTTCACCAATCTTGTTCAAGCTAGTAAGTACACAGAGGGTGAGAAAACAATTTTAAAACTTAGCTTTTAATATAATCCAAAATCATAAAAAATGAAAAATGGTGATAATATTAAAGAGTGAGATAGTAGCCCTCACGGGGCTGTGCCAGTCAGCATAAAACACCTTGAAGTATTTGTATGCTAGAGTACTTAGATGTCCAGATGGTTCTCAAACCTGAGTAGTTTGCTGTATGCCTATTCCGTTTTGACAAACAGCTGCTGAGAAGGTATTAGACGTTTCAGATTCTCCAAGTTGGATATTGATCAATAAAGAGAACCGAAATACCAACAGTAGAAATGGAGAGGGAGACACCAACGGACTGTGAGAGGCAAGTATAAAAGAGAGGGGTATTGAGACGTGCAGAGGCTGAGGGAGGGGGGGAAATGAACCTTGAGATGATCTCAGAGGTCCCCCTATAGTCCTAAATGTCCCGAATGGGGAGACGAGGAGAGGCTCTATATGCACCCTGAAGCCTCAACACTGGATCACAACCCTATGAAGCTATGACCCCGTCTGGAACCTCACCCAGCAGTAGACAAATTAGAGATATATAGTTAACTCAAGTGTAAGTTTACACGTGAGAGATACCAACACCGTGGTTAGAAAAGTATATGGTAGGTTTAACTTTTATGTGGTCAGGACCCTACATGACATGTTTCGCCTATATATTATAGGCTCATCAGGGGTACAAGAGACCCAATAGGTGCGAGAAAATTAATGTAGTCTAGTATCTGTGTTATTCCAAAGGAAGAGCTTAGCGCCAGGGTAGGAACGCCCTACCTGAAGAGAGTGTAGATACACTAATCGGTGTGGTAGCCTGCTGGGTTCTGGCAACGCGCCTGTCTTTTAAGCGCGTACCCTGAGTGTGGCGCCGCCCGCCGAGAACAAGGGCAGGCCAATGAACAGCGGAGACCACAATAACATGGAAACCTGATCTGTCCATAGAGCGAGCGCGCCGGGAAACAGGCTTCGGCAAGAAACAAGCCGGAAACAAGCCGGCATAGCCCTGCCACCGATCAGCCGCCGATGCGCCAGAGTAAGGCGCATCAGCAGAAGTCCAGCCGCAGGGCATGCGCCGAAGTGCTGCGCGGCCCCTGAGGTGGGAAGAGGGTTAATGGTGCCACACACGGGAGAAGAAAGGGTAAAAAAATGAAAAGAAATACCGAGAACGATAACCCGGCAGCCCTCAATAGGGCTGTTAGAGGAGGTTAAGGCAAGAAAAGCTAAAGTAGCGATCATGGACACTAAATAGATAAAAGATTAAAATATGGGCAATTGTCAGCCCTTGGCTTTTAGACCGAAAAAGTAGAGATTCCCTGATTCAGTAGCTGAATGAGGGTACCTATGATAGAGGGATGGAAGTTCCCAACCTAGAGGATGCCCTATGTAATAAGTAGTAAAGTGTCATATGGAATGAAAGAAAGAAATAAATTTTATTAAAAAATATGCTCACAAAACGTTTGTAAAAATGCGCATTTTTTTTGACTAGATATGCGCATTTTTACAAACGTTTTGTGAGTAAATTTTTTAATAAAATATTAAACTTCAAAGAATATACTACACTATCCGTACGCGTATTTTTTCTAGTGAAATTGTCTTAAAGAGAGATGGCAATGAAGGAGCATTAGGAAACACGATGGAGTTGGTCTGAATAGTGACCTATTCTTCTCAGAAACCTGTGGAGACGTGCAATACTCATTGAAAAGGATCGATGCGTCAAGCAATATACCGTGTTGGATTCATAAAGAATTTAGAAAGGATTGTTGGAGCTCCGGTCAGAGTAATTTTTCTCTTTCTTTTGTTTTAATTGTGGGACTGTTTGTGGACCAGCCCTGAGCCGTTGTTAGCTCCTAGGAGCCAATTGTGCAACACATTAAGATTGTTATATTGTAGTCATATGGAATGGACAGATGGATTACTGGGTATGCCTGTGTGATGATGGGGTTACATGAAACACACAAAGTTTACTCGTTCATTGAGGCCCAAGGGGGCCACAGTTTTGAGGCGATTAATCCATTGCGCCTCCTTTTGTAGTAAGATACGTTCCCAGTCACCACCTCGTATAGGTGGATCAACGAGGTCTATTCCCAGAAATTGGAGGCCCTTGATGTCACCTCCATGTTTGTCGTTCATGTGTCGTGATAGAGGTTTGTCCCGTCTGTTCCGTATGTCACCTAGGTGCTCCCCAATCCAGCGTCTAAATTCCCTGAAGGATTTACCAACATATTCCTTCCCGCACTGACAGGTTGCTCGGTAGATTACGCCCTTAGATCCACAGTTAATAAACCTTTTGATTGTGTAAGGGGTACCTGTCACGTTGCTAGTGAATGAGCGGGCACACTGTACCACCTGACAAGCGATACAACCACTGCAACGGTAGCAACTCTTTATTTCCCTGGATAGGCAGGAAGTGGGTGCCGTTGGTTATGTGTAATGGCTGTGTACAAGCCTGTCCCGGATGTTTTGACCCCGTCTGTACGTTATGCTGGGGGTTTCTGGTAGAAAACTTGTCAGGTCTGGATCTATTTTCAGGATGTGCCAGTGTTTGCACAGTATATCTCTTATCTTGTGCGATGCCCCATCAAACGTGCCGATTAGACGAATAACTGGATCCTTATCGGGTTTGTTCTGTGGAGTAAGTAGTGCAATCCGGTCCAGAGTGAGGGCTCACTGATAAACTTTGCGTAGAATAAAGTCTGGATAACCTCGATTCAGGAAGCGCTGTCTAAGATCCTTAGCCTGGTGGCGAAACTCCTGGATTGATGAACAATTACGACGAATTCTTAAGTATTGTCCGAAGGTGATCCCTCTTTTGAGTGCAGGGGGATGGTGGGATTCCCAGCCATGGATTTACTAATCTTAATGTCTAGAAATGGGAGTTCGGTTGGATGTATTTCATACGTAAAGCGGAGAACTAGATGGTTGCAGTTGAGATCTGTAACTAATTTTTCAAATGCAATCTTGCTGTCTTCCCAAATAATGAAAATATGTTGTCAATATATCTGAGCCACATGCTGGCTGCTTCGATTCCCCGGATCCCGTCATCATCATGGAAGGCACATGTGTGTTCCCACCAGCCCAGGAACAGATTGGCGTAGCTGGGGGCGCAAGAGCTCCCCATATCCGTGCCCCTGAGCTGGTGGAACAAACGGTTATTAAAGGTAAAGTAATTATGTGTCAACAAAAATTCCAAGAGTTGAAGGACAAACAAATTGTGGTTTATGAATTGGTTGCCCCTACTATCCAGAAAAAATTTGACCGCTTTTAGACCCAATTCATGTGGTATAGAAGAATAGAGGGCTTCCACATCTATACTGGCTAATAGGCAGTGAGGGGGAGTATGTAGTCCATCCAATATTCTAAGAAGATCCGTCGTGTCACGAGTATACGAAGGGAGTGTAGTGACAAATGGGGCTAATATCTTGTCGAGGTATACTCCCACATGGTCGCATAGTGATTGGACACCGGATACAATGGGTCTGCCTTTCAAGGGGGTCACTTACTTGTGGATTTTCAGTAAACTGTAGAAGGTCGCCACCCGAAGGTGACTGGGAAGTAGGTAGGAATATTCTTCTTCGGATATCAATTTATTCTCCAAAGCCAGAGTTAGGATATCCTTCAGTTCCTTTAGATATCGTTCAGTTAGGTTCAAGGGGGGAATAGCATAACTGGTACGGTCCATAAGGATGGAGTCGCACATCTGTACATATTGGTCTGATTGCATGATAACAATATTCCCACCTTTATCCGACAGTTTAATAACTATGTCGGAATCGCGTTCAAGGTTTGTGATGGCTCTCAGTTCTTCTTGGGAGCAATTAAATTTAGTCGTGTGAAATTCGCCGTCCTCCAAATCATCCAGGACTAATTTTGCAAACACATCAATGCTTGTGATGTCCCCCAGGGGTGGAAGTTTCGTGCTCTTGATTTGTAAGTCCGTAAAGGGCCCTAGTCCATCTGTATTGGGGCCAGTGTCCACCAGGTCTTACAGAAGCCTGACATCCGGCAGAATATCTAGGGGAATATTGAGTTCCTGACAATCTTTTTTTATCCCTTATAGCAAAGAACTTCCGCCATCTAAGTTTGCGTAAAAATAGATTTATGTCTTTGAACCAAATGAGTCATATTTATATGCAGGTACAAATGAGAGACCCTTCCTAAGAATGGCCAATTCAGGTTCTGTTAGAATTTTGGTCGACAGATTGATGATCAAGGATTCTTCGCACGTCCCCTCGTGTTGCGGTTCTGCCTGGCCAGTGCCTTGTGTTTTCATGCTGTTATGATGATAGATGGGGGGGCATCTTATAGCCCTGGCTACCATGGGCGGCAGGTCTATGATCTATTGGGGGCTCCTATGATTTTACGGTACCTCGGGTTCTGTGACTTTTGGCTGCCAGGGACTGTTTCACCACAAAGTCACTGCATGTTGCAGCAATGTACAAAGATGACAATGAAACATGATTGCTTTAAAATAGTGCAATTTATGACAAAGTAATATTTGTAATGGCAAACACTATTCTGACAAACACTCTTCAAGTAGCAAGGTTATGTAAATAATGATCTTTCAAGAAAATTATCACATTTCTAAGATTACGTCCCTTAGTGAATGTCATTGTAGAAACTTTTGTTCTGTGAAGAACAACTCAGCTGCATCCCTTATGTGCTCAATATCCCCTTGATACCAAATTCTGCATAAATACCATGACCTTCATGAACTTCACATTGTTCATTCTCCTAGGGGCAGTTACTAAAATACATTGGCGCCTTGAAAAGTACATGTCAGAAATGTAACAAAACAAACATTGATTGATGTGTCAGTATCAGATCAGCGGCTGTAATTGGCATCTCTTTAATACTATGTTAGTAATGCCACTGTAGTTTTATTAGGAGATGATGATAGTAAACTTTGTAATATATTTCGTTAAACAAAACAGCGTGTGTGTGTTCTGTTTGCTCCTTACGTCCTGTCCCCACCTCATACAGAGGCTGAAGAGCAACTCTTTACATTCCTAGAGACCGGACCGAAGTAGAGGCATTTACCTAGGGTCCCATTTTTATAAAGGGGCCACCTGCATTTGGCTTTTTGTGGGCAGAGGCTGCACTGCTCTTTTAATACCCTTTGGTTGAATGCCCAGGTGAAGATGCTTATAATCTATCTCCTGTCTATATATCTATTTAGTTATCTATCTCCTATAATTTGTAATTTCATATCTATATATGTCTATCTAACCATTTATCTATTTAGCTTTACCTTGTCCATCTATCATCTATCTAGCTATCTATATATAATCTACTTTATATTTTTGCATCTATCCAGGAACCTATCATCTTTCATCTTTATTTTCTATCATCAATCTACCTATCATCTGTCTATCTTCTATAAAATCCCACATTACAGATTAATTACAGATTGCATTGCCATACTACTGTTTGTAATAATAAATAATAATCTTTATTTATATAGCACCATCAAATTACTCAGCAAATCATAGAGGGACATATATAAATATAATATTACATTACAGAGTACATACAGTCAAACAATAGGAATGAGGGCCCTGCTCACAAGAGCTTACAGTCTATGATGATGACGGGGAGACACAAGAGGTATAAGAGCTTGTACAATGCTCCAGCCATTCTTTATAAGGGAACAGCGTAAAATCATTTAATAAATCAAAATTATGCTGCTTGAACCTGCCATCAGCCACCATCTTATATACAGGGTCCAAGGTGAAAGTGACTGCAGAGAAGCCTGGAGCTTGGTGTTTATCTGGTGTTTGTTGGATAACAGATGGAAGGAGGGCATAGGATGGATTAGTAAAGAGAGAGTTGACATTTCATGCCAAAAACTATAAAGTGTTATTATTGTGCAGGGCTAAAGGGAAACACTTACTGAATGTGACTGTTCATAAAATAGTTTTATTTTGGGGTCCCAGTTTTAGTTTTGCCCAGAGCTCCACTTTGTCTAAAATCAACCATGCCTAGAAATATTCACTTTGTAAACCACATTTTCACCCCTTATTTGACTTTCAACCTCAAGAATTAAAGTCATTGTTCAGGATTAAAATTACATTGATGCTTTGTTACCATACCTGTGCATGAGTTACGGTATTTCAACATTCCTTCATTTAACCCCTTAACGCCGAAGCCACTTTTCACCTTCCTGACACGGCCTTATTTTTCAAATCTG
This sequence comes from Engystomops pustulosus, assembly GCF_040894005.1. NCBI lineage: Eukaryota > Metazoa > Chordata > Amphibia > Anura > Leptodactylidae > Engystomops > Engystomops pustulosus. The sequence continues at coordinate 115,720,944 of NC_092414.1, read as the reverse complement.
CCCCGTGTCACTATAAATGGTTATAACTTTGAAACGCTTTAACATATCCAGGTGATTTTGAAAATGTTTTCTCGTGACACTTTGTACTTCATGTTAGTTGAAAAATTTTGGTGGTATGTTTTGCATTTATTTAAGAGAAAATCAGATATTTGGTGAAAATTTTGAAAAATTTTCTATTTTCGAACTTCAAAATGTTCTACTTTTTCCATGCATAGTCATAACAGCAAAACTTAATAACTAACATTAACCGAATGTCTACTTTATCTGTTTTTTATGCATTCTCTTATTTTTGGAGGATGTTATGGGCCTTTGAATGTTAGGTGCGATTTTTAACATTTTCATAAAAACCGCAAAATCCTGCTATTGACGGACCTGCTCAGGTGTCAAATCACTTTGAGAGGCCTAAATAAAAGTAAAACCCCATAAATTACCCCATTATAGAAACTACACCTCTCAATGTATGTAAAACAACTTTTATGAAGTTTGTTAACCCTTTAATTGTTTTACAGGGGTTAAAACAATATCAGATACAATTTTGAAAGTACATTTTTTGGGGCTAAATTAATGTGTTTTTCAAAAAATGTACAAATTTTCAGTGGATAAAATACCTAAACGCTCCAGAAAATTTGATACCCAATCCCTCCCGCGTATAACAATACCCCATATGTGGTGGTAACCTGCTGTATGGGCACACGCCAGGGAATTGAAGGGAAGCTGCGCCATTCAGAGCAGATTATGCATTGTTACTTTTTATTGGCTATACAATCTTTATTTTTTTGGCAATTTTGTCATATAAGAGCTTATTTTTTGCGACATGAGATGCACTTTACAAATACTTCATTTTAGTGGGTCATTAGCTTATTGATGAGAATTTATTAACTTTTGAATGTATGGGTGAAAAGAAAATTGTCAATTTTGGTTTCCTTTCTTTTTGTATTTTTTGGGGGCCATACACTAAAAATACTACATTATTTTTATTCTATAGGTCACTACGATTACGGTGATACCTCATTTATATAGTTTTTCATTTATTTTTACAATTTTATTGGAAAAAAACAAATATAGAGGAAATCTCATTTGTTTTTGCATAGCCATCTTTTCGGAGACGCAACTTTTAATATTTTTTGGTTGACAGAGCTAGTTTAGGGCTTATTTTTTACGTGTTGAGTTGTCTTTTCAATTGATACCATTTTGGCACACATAACTTTTTTTGATCACTTTTTAGAACATTTTTGTGAAGAGATTTTATGAAAAATTTACATTTTTGGCAAGTTTTTCGGGTTTTGATTTTACGGCGTTAACCGAGCGGGTCCAATAATGTTTCTGAGTTATTGTATGGATTGTTATGGATGCGACAATACTAAATATGTGGGGTTTTATGGCTATTTTGTGGGTTTTTTTCACTTTATTGCATGTGTATAGGGAATGTTTGTGTTTAGGGGACTTTAACTTTATTTAATTCTTTTTATTAAAAAATGTCTTTATTAAATGTTTTTAGCTCTTTTTTTATCACTTTTACAGTTAAGCTTGAACAAGCGATCCACTGATCGCTTGTTCAGGCTGTTCTTCACCTTACACAGTGTAATACAGATGTATTACACTGTGTAATGTAACACTCAGTGTGTTACAGCCAAGTCCTGCCAGAAGGCACGGACCCGGCTGCCGGAAGGAGGATCCTGCAGCCCCGGGCATTGGCAGTCCCGGGGCTGCGATCAGAGCCCCGGCCCCACCCGGTAAGCGCCGCTGGGGGGGGGGTCAGATTCACTGATCGCGGGTGTTAGAGGCGGGTGTCAGCTATAATATACAGCCGACGCCCGCAGCTTCTTTCCCTGGCTCTGTTTAGGAGCCGGGGCCAGAAGCTTGACGTAATAGTACTGCATTTTGCGGGAACGCACCTCCCGCCATGCAGTACTATTATGTCAAATGTCGGGAAGGGGTAAAGTGAATGGAGCAGTACCACATAACCTTACAGAACCTGTGGATATGTGGTTCTGCTCCTAGTACATAACAGCTGCTTTTAAGCACCTATTTTTACATTAAACTTACATGGATTTGCATTATATTTTTGCAATAAAGGTGCCCGATTTGTATGTTTGGTCATCATCATTTGTTGACTGTGTGAGATCTAGCTCTTGTAAAATAAAACCATATCCTGTTCACCTGAAACCAGTCAAATGCAGCAAATACAGTAAAGCTTTGATATTTGCATTCACTGACAAAATTCATTACCCAGATAATTATTTTAAAGTGAAGGACTGGCTGTTTTTGACATTGAACTAAATACTTCAGAAGACCCTAGTCACAGTAAGACATGTAATCAATACCTGGAGTAGAATTTATCAGATGAGGTTGAGGAGTCAGGAGAGGTATTGATCATGGATGCCTCATATAGGATAGATGGTCTAAAACTTAAAGGGAACCTGTCATCACATTTTTTCACAAATACAGCTAGTGGCAGTTTCCCATAGAGCCATAGAGAGTAACTAACTGACACCCTTCCTTAAAGGGGTATTCCCATTTCAGAAAATGAATGTTATTGTTTGTATTATAAAAAGTTATACAATTTTCAAATATACTTTCTGTATCAATTCCTTACAGTTTTCTAGATCTCTGCTTGCTGTCCTTCTATAGAAAGCTTCTATGTTTACATCCAGTGGACAGAAATCTGACCATGATCACACAGGTGCACAGCTCCTTATAACCTACAGCTCTGATAACTCTCTGATACTAAAGAGACATGCAGCTGTGTGACAATGGTCAGATTTCTATCCAATGGTAGTAAAAATTGAAGCTTTCTATAGAGGGACAGCAAGCAGAGATCTAGAAATCCATGAAGAATTGAACCAGAAAGTATATTGGACAATTGTATAACTTTTTTGTAATGCAAACAATAACATTCATTTGCTGAAATGGGAATACCCCTTTAACTAAAAATTGTTCTCATCAGATTCCCATATATTCAACAACATAATTTTACCTGGCATCCAAAGATGTCTGGAGCCAGAGAAGTTGTGCATGGCCTCCCCGGGCTGAATCCAGCAGCTCTTCCCCCATGCTTTATCTGCATGCAGCAGTCATATCATGTGACCAAGGTGGCATCATTGCAGGTCCTTTAGCCTCCTAACATCAGCAAACTGTACAACAAGCATATATCTCATGAAAACACAGCAGCCTGCATGGAGAGGAGCAGAAGTCCATGCAGGCATGCTGTGATTTATGTGGTCACATATGTGCATGGGGTAGAGTTTGCTAATATTAAGAGGCTAAACGACCTGTGATAATGTCACCCTTGTTACATAACTTTCTCTATATATCCCTAGATACCAGGCGTGTTTATAACTCTGATTTTATGAGGATGTGAGGGAAACACTTTTTAGCTAAAAGAAGTGCAACACCCTCGCCGATGCAATGGCGAGGGAGGGTTTGCGAATACGTCCCAACTGCGTGTAATCACATTACACTACATGGTCCTGATAGGACATAGGGGTATTGCAGTGGTGAATCCTGCCTGGCAAGGCAGAGGTTAAGTATTTTGTATGATGCAAGATGCTGTTGTCCAATGATATGTGTTACATCCTGTGCTTTGTAAGCTGAGATGTGATTGGAGGAGCAGCCACCACCTGACCAAAGGAAGGTAATAAAACCCCCTGGCCAGGAATGTTCTAGAGGAAATAGAGAGAAGACTCAGAGAGATTCCAGTGTAGGAGAATCCTAGTGAGTGAGTGAGTAATCTCAGTCTAGCCCATACCAGAGCAGGAAGAGCCTAGCCCCTGCCTCTGAAGAGTGGAGCATCAGAGTTAGTGTAGTGAGGAAAAGGGGTATCATCTTACCTTTAAAGGTGATACCTGAAGCCCTACAGGACAAGCTGATGCATCCTATTAGGACACAGCTGCCTCCCAGCCTGCCCTCTGCATCCAGGCTGGTGAACTATCTCCTGAGGCTCCCTCCAACTCACATCTCAGCACTCCATCTACCTGTTAAAGGCACGTTGCTGCGGTTCCTGCCGGTTCAAATAAAGAACTGTAAGTTGTTTTCTTCAACTTCTGTCTCCGTCTGGTCCCTGCTAATACGGCTGCCTTCATCACCGGCACCCTGTCCATCACCCAGAGACTCACACTCGGGACATTAAGGGGGGCTGCCCCAGGGAGATCCGCTAAAGCAGCCTCTCCCTCATCTTTTCTTGCCAACACCACCCTGCTGGAGACCTGCCAGGCTGTAGGACAGCCCTCCGGTTCCCCCGTACCAAGCACCGTGACAATAGCGTGCTTAGGCCGCAACCGCCAGCCACTCCGGTACCGCTTGCCCCGGCTGTCTCCAGGCCTCACCTCAAGGGCTAGGCCCCGGTGGGGGATGTTGCAGAAGGTTGTCAGGGTTCCATAGGAACCTGCCACTGGCTGTGTTTGTGAAAAATGTGGTGGAGGCTATTGGAACCTGTCATGTAAAAAGTACCTTACTGATTACAGGTTCCCTTTTAATAGCTCATTCACATTGAATTGCCTGTAGACTGGTAAATGCTGGTAAACCTTATCTTCCTAAATATATAAATACAGTATCCAGGTTTGCCAACATTTAGACACTTGTGCTTTACTATATGTATGACCATATTCTATAAACCACATTTCTCAGTAAATCAATTGCTTGTATTTTAAAAATAGTTTTGCAATTTAGTCTGTTGTGGTATTGTGGATATTCATGTGATGTAAAATGTATTTACTCTGGGCTATACTGGTTTACAGGGTGATGGCACATGAAATTCTATGGTTAAGTCCATTAATCTATATGCTAGCACCTTCCTGTACTTGGTCTCCTCACCCACTGTTCTATACAACCACACTTAGTATGTCCTACTATACCTGCCTTTCTGAGTAAGCAGAGTAGCAAGATGAAATGCAGCAGAGATTTCAGGGAGGAGGTCAAGTTGCCGGTAAGGGAGGGAGCATGGGCAAACAAAGTAATTGGAGAAAGAAGCGCTGTTCTCTGATAAGCTATGTCACAAGTTTCTTGTGTTCACTTTTACTTGACTGCCGAATTTGTTAAAAAGTTAGTGACCATTTAAACACTACGTAAGATGAAAATGACTATGTGTTTGTAGAGAATTATATATTTGCTACTTATACCATATTTCATGATTACAAACATCGCTTGGACATTATTAGTTGACTAGTCCTACACATACAGTAACATTGTTCCTCTTTTTTTTAAGCTATTAAATTAAGCCTGATTTTTGTTTTGTTTTTTTAACATAATTTATTTTTTTTGTTCTTCTAGGTATTGCCTCTATGACAGTCCCAGTATACATTGCAGAAGCTGCACCACCACATTTGAGAGGAAGATTGGTCACAATTAACACCCTCTTCATTACAGGTGGACAGTTTTTTGCAGCCGTTATGGATGGTGCTTTTAGTTATCTTCCCAGAGATGGATGGAGGTTCGTAATGCAATAGAATTACTCAAAAGGTTAATAATTCCCTCTAATATTGAATTTCAGAAGAAATGTGAATATGTTTGTGAATATTAATGCAATAAACTGTCGGACACCTTTATTTTTAACACTAACCTCTTGCAGCCGGGGTTGAGGTTGATTTCATGATGTGATAGAACTTGGTTACCTGCAGTGATTAGTATGCCTCAGCATGAGATACAGGGATTGTCCTGGTAGGCATATTATAAAGCTGTGGAATCAGGCAATGGAGGCTTGGCAAGCTGGTGGAGTAGAAGAACACCTATGCTTTTCTATACATATTGTACTTACATAGAGGAAAATTCTAAATCCGAACAAGACAGAAACAGGTTGCCTAGTTGGCTAACTTGCTTTTCAAGTCAAGAAAAATACACCCAAAAATCTGTAAGAAATCCAGCAGAATGTACTAGTACCATAAGTAAAACGTAACTTTAAATAATTACTGATACAATAAGTTCACAGTGAACCACAATAATATACGCATCAACCATCTAGTCAGCAAAAACACATCAGAAAGGGAGCTCGTTCAGACCTCCAATAAGTCTCGTCTGACACGGTCCTCAGTAATACCTCACCGTGCCTTAGTGCATTCCTATATAGCAGTGATGGCTAACCTATGGCACTGGTGCCAGAGGTGGCACTCAGAGCCCTTTCTGTGGGCACTCAGGCCATCACCAGAGATGACTCCAGGTATCTTCCTGCAGTCCCAGGCAGCCCAGGACTTGCTGTGGACAGAGGTATTTTAAAATGACAGCTGTACCTGGGACTATTTTCTGCTTTATTGGTGTCCTCAGGGGGCTGGTATCAATGAAAACTGACAGAGAAGGGAGTATAAATCCCACATTAAATTTCTGTGTTGGCACTTTGCGATTAATAAGCGGGTCTTTGTTGTAGTTTGGGCACTCGGCCTCTAAAAGGTTTGCCATCACTGCTATATAGCATATGACACGGTGCATCATCTCAAAACCACGGACCAACATTAATTCAGACAGTAAGGAATAATAGGGTGGATCTCACCAGTCTTCGATGTGCCCTCTCGTGGTCGAGCAGTACTGGTCCGGAGGTACAGGACCTATTAAGCCCTACGATCAGTTTGAATCCTGACCCCGCAATATTGCTCCCGCCCTGACAAGGACAGTCCCAGTACGTTCCCTTACAGACCCTGTTAGTCCCTTATATGTAATATAGCGGGGTCAGGATACAAACTGATCGTAGGGCTTAATAGGTCCTGTACCTCCGTTGTGTTGTGTCAGACAAGACTTATTTTAGGTCTGAACGAGATCCCTTTCTGATGTGTTTTTGCTGACTAGATGGTTGATGTGCATACTATTGTGGTTCACTGTGAAATTATTTTATCAGTAATTATTAAAAGTTATGTTTTACTTATGGTACTAGTACATTCTGCTGGATTACTTACATAAAGGAAAACCAGACGGTGGCATTTCTATGTCATGTTGTGGTCAGTTTACGTTCTACAAAAGTCTTTCAGTAGTTTACTGACTGCCATATAAATGAAAGTCATAGGCCAGAAATAAATCTGCCCTAGCAGACGATTGATTTTTAAGATTTTATTTTGGGATACAAAGACGGAGCTTATGTTCTGTACACTGAAGATCCAGCTAAAAATTGGTTCTAGAAATAGTAGCTTAATGGTGTCATTGCTATTTTTGGTTCCATCCATTTTTCTGGAGCAGCACTGCACCTCAAAATTACATGTCACTGATGTGGCCTGCATTACATACCTGATAACGACCTATCCTGTATATCTTCCTTGTAACACCACTGACAGAACAGTGTATCTAATGACCCATCTTTGCATTAACATTATATTTGGGTCATATGCTATATATATACATTAATTTCATGCATTTAAAAAAGTATCTGTTTGATGGTAATTTCCCGTAAATGTAGCAATGTTGACCCTGAAAAACAAGTTGGTTTTCCTTGGATACGTCCACCACCGCACTCTTTCAGCAGTTGCCAATCATGCGCTATTGAGACCTGCCTGACCACTCGGATTCAGCGTTTATTACCACAGGATGGCTGTGGGACATGCAGTAACTCCCGGCCATTTCCTATGCAAAAACAAGTTGTTTCTTTGCTCAATCGCAACAGTGGTCAGATCCAAGGACAGTTGTCCACTGTTTCTAAGAGAGTATGACTACATTTATGGGAAATTATCTTTACAAAGATACATATTTTTAAATAACATGCAGTTGATTTAAATTGAATGTGAATGTTGAGATGGGAATTCCAATTTACCATTTAAGTCTTTACAGTCAATGGATAGTCTAAACTCCTTAGAGATCTAAATCATCAAGGGAAATATTTTCTAGGTATGGAAAGAGTAAGGTCCATTGCCTTAACATTCTGAATCTTGGGAAAGCTGGGTTGCATGATTGCACAAGTTACACAGAGCTTGTATTACACACGGGGCTTAGCCCAGACAAGACTAATCAACCTGAGCTGGATCACTCATGCACAGCAGCTGGGGGAAGGTGCAGCAATTGATTATTCTGCCTATCATGCTCTGGTGCAGTGCATAACTAATGTGCTAGGAAAAGAGCTGAGCCGAACCACAGGAGCGACAGAGCTTCATTATCATAATTTTATGATAGAGCTCAAGAATTAACCAAGATATGATCCTGTATTAGTGTAGCTACAGCATTTTTAAGGTATGTTTGGTTTATAATGTATCAAATAAAATCGTAGGTTTCCTTTAATCAGGTAAAATATAATACTAATACACACATTGAGGGGAATTTATTAAGGCTGGCGATTCCAACAAACCCCCCTCCCCTACATCAGCACTCTGCCACTCGTATCTACTAATGCGCTTTGGCCTCTTAGCTGATGTGGGTCTGGTCTCCACCAGGTCAGGCAAGGTGTGAACTGGCAGGGTTTCATCTATAGTCTCTGCCGGCATAATAAATTTCCCCCATTTTGTCAGCACATTTCACAGGTCTTTATACAACAGCATAACCACATGATATGCAAATAGCCATTGCAGTCCAAGGTATTTATCCTCTTGCCTCCACTACTTCCTTTTTTCATCCAAATTCACAGAATTTCTTTTAGTTAGCAACTGCAAAAAGATGATATCCGAAACTCACATTTTTAAATAATTAATTTTCATTTTATTGCATGAAATTATTATTTCATGACTAGCAAACATTCGGAGTCACTTTGCCCCCCTCCCTGTGTCCCACCGACTCTTTATGTATCCAGCAGGCAACAGGACCTGGCGTAGTTTTGCATAAAAATTGCATAAAAACCTGTGAATGAAAGTTTGCAGATTTTTAAAATGTATGCAGGCAAGAACGCCCGGTGCCAGCCCACTCCACCAGCTGCCGCACCCCTCTACATCCACTCACATGTCGTATAGGTGCTGTAGTCGCTATAATTAAATCAGCTCTTGTACGCCAATAAACTGGCATTGAAGCATTCATAAATCTCCCCCTATGTGTGAAAGTACATGGAATCTGCATTGCCTACTTTATTCCCAAGCCCCATTTGCTTTCATGCTACTGTATTATGCTGCAGTATGTATACACGGATATTTAAAGCAGAAAAACATAGCAAAATATGCAACCTGTGTAGGTAGCATAATGTACATTCACACTGATTATGGCAATCACACCTACAGGCATCCTAGCTACGAGATTCTAGATCTGTCTATACCACATACAGTATTTTAAGCCTTTATTACATGTTAACCAGCTGAATGAACTTAATAAGTTTGTAAGATACCCCTTCCAATAGTATTGTTTATTGTTGTGATAAACAGCATGCCTGCTGCAACATTTAAATACACCTCTTTGTCATATGGCAAAATATCCTATTTATTTAAATGAAACATGAATATGGATTACTGCCTACCCATGAGCAGAAATCCTTGTGACTCATTTGTTTTGGCTTACATGCTTGGCATTGAGATGTCTGAGTTGTGTATGAAACCCTATATTTATCTTTTATGAAACCTTATATTTCATTTTTATGGCAATGTAAGGGAAAGGCGTTTTAGAATAGGAACTTAAGCATGTCTGACCTCCCCTAGACACTTATGCCATCCGGATCTCATTATACATGCAGGTCATATGCATCTGAACCTTCTACAATCACATTAGTAAGTCACTCTCTACACTGGCCATGTCTTTGCATTTTACAAATTAATAACCTTTTAGCATTTTGCTAATCCATATACTTTAGAAAAGCTCTCATACTATGTTGACTAAATGGTGGAAAAGTTTGAATGAGACAGCCCCCTTCTCTGTGATATTCTGGAATGCATGTGAAACAACAAAAAATCTCCTTCATTTCCCCAGAAAATCCTGAATAGAGAAATGGTTACAGCCTTTCATATCAAAGAACTTCTTATTTGGTCAAATATACATACAAGAACATGCCTCACTACAGCTCGGCCTATGGCAGGGATTGAAGAACAATTATTTAATGTATGGAATTATGTAAAATTCATATTATTAAGTAATATTTTTTTTTACCAGTTGATGCCTGTTATATTTTAGTCAACCATAATATGTGAGACGTTTGTCAGTTCTTTTTCTAGAAGTCATAGAAATAGTCGCCCTGTTCGGTTGAAAGACCATGTTCTGTGCAGCTCGGTCCTATTAGGGTTTGTTCATACAGCAGATTTTGTGGCTGAAAAAAATCTGTAGAAAGTCTTAATCAGAATTTGACAAAGATTTTGGGCAGAGATTTTAGGCTTTGTTCACCAATGAGGGTTTCTGCATACTAGCTGCATAATTATGAGTCATATCGCTTTTCTGACTCAGTGTTTGTCCTCAAGAGTCATACATTTATATGGTCCTGTTTTCTTTGCTTTAGCTATCCTATTGACCCACATTTAGTGCATAAAATAAGGAAGCTGCTGTCATTTCACAATCCTGATCCAAAAGAGAAATTAACCAGTTTCTGCTTAGTGTCCAGCTCTTTTGCACAATATTCTCTATTGTAGACTAAATGAAATCATGGAAAGAGCAGAGTATACCTCAGTTTTCTCATATGCCAAAGACATAAAAATGGTTAGTTATCAGAATACTCTTATTGTTTATTGAGACATTATAAACAACAATCAGAATACCTCTTTAAAGTGTTCGGACCAAGTTTACAAGTTCATCACTTATCCACAATCATATTTTGTTGGTGCTACTGTTTATCTGATGTTGTATTTGCCTATTTTAAGACTTAACACTAGTACTGGCAGTCGCAGGGTTACATAGGAGATGGCTTCTTTAGGTTTGTTCTATAAGTCAGAACAAGGATATTTTATTGTTGTAATTTCAGACAAAATCTTAAATTGGGAACTGACTAACAAAAAACATGTATATTTATACTGTATATTCCTCTAAATTTCCATCTCCTCCTTATTTTTCAGATACATGCTTGGCCTTTCAGCTCTTCCAGCTATACTCCAGTTCCTTGGTTTTCTTTTTCTACCAGAAAGTCCACGCTGGCTTATTCAGAAAGGTCAAACACAAAAGGCAAGAAGAGTTTTATCCCGGATCCGAGGAGTTCAAACAATTGATGAAGAATATGATAGTATAAAGAATAGCATTGATGAAGAAGAGAAGGAAGTGGGTGCAGGTAACATTCCATTTATGTTTTTTAACTTTTTTCATTTAAAGCGGACCTGTCGCCACACTAACCCCCTAAGCCCACTAACATTACCACCTTCTTTAGGTTGCAGCATGAAATAGAAATCATTTATTTATATTTTTATTTATATCATTTATATATATTTTATTCTTTTATATAATGCAGTTAGTCAGTCACCCATGCATCTGGCCCAGCCCTGCCTCCTAATTGTGATGTGATTCTCTGGCTACCTCGAGATTTAGGAGGCAGGGCTGGGTATTCAGATGCATGGAATGGGCAGAGCTGCCTGGCTGCTGGAGGAGGGGTTACATGAATACAGGAGGCAGAGTTACATGACTGTAGGGGGAGGGGGGTGCCTGACTGTCTGACTGCATAAAAGATGTTTAAAAGATGCATAAAAGAATAAAAGATTTTTTAAATTCCTGCTCCAACCTTGAAATCTGCTAAAAAGAACTTCTGGGGATGTGCAGAAGAAGCTACTGTTTGTAGGTTTGAGGGGTTAGTGTGGTGATAGGTTCATGTTAAACAATTTAGTGTCTATTTAATTCAGACTGGCAGAACATATTATTTCTGTAATAATTTCATATACAATACAGTATGAAGTCATGTCTTAAGGAAATTGAATATTTGTATGGTTTGACTAGCAGAAGACTTTAAGGACTGTTTCCATTTCAGCAAATAAAAATTATTGTTTGTATGATGAAAATGTATACACTTTTCCAATATAGGAGGATAGCAGACAAGGAACACAACAGCGATCATAGGGTGATAATGTTTGATTCAGGGTATATGACGTAGTTGGACAGTCGCTTACCTGGATGAGTTGTGCTTTAACATAAGGCACAACTCTTGTATTGGCATATAGGGTTTTAGGTCGAGGTGCAGCCGGCGTCTTTGGGGTATCCAGGCACGAGATGCTAGATCGGCTGGAGTCAGAGAATAGGTGCAGTGAAGCCAAGAGCGGAGGGCGCACAACAAGACCGGGTAATGGTTCCAAAAAGAATTTTCTTTTTATTTAAATCATCGAAGGTACACAGAGGAAACATAACGCATTTCGGGGAACTGTGGTCCCCTTTTTCAAGTGGATAAGTGATCTGTGAGTTGGCGAAGGACAAAAGTTTATATACACAAAAATGAGAATTGGTACAGAGGGGAAACAAGGGAATTTGTACACAGATGTTGGTGGAGGAATATACCGTATATTCCGGCATATAAGACGACCCCCCTACTTTCCTGTTTAAAATATAGAGTTTAAGATATATTCGCCGTATAAGACTACCCCTTTTCCAACGCATACAAAACACCGGTAAAAATTAAAAAAAAACAGATTTGCATTTAACATGGTCCTTTTTTTAATTTAAATTCTTATGACATGCAGGTATATAGCAGGAAAACTGTCGCTCATAAACATAAGGCATACAACAACAACATTACCATTGTCCATTTTACTGTAAATGTTACCATACTGTACCTTAAGTTTTTATTTTATTAAATATTCCATGCCATGTACAAATGCAATGAAAATGGTGAAAAAACACATTTGCGCCATTTTTTTGTGGGCTTGGATATTACGTCTTTCACTGAGCGCCCCAAATGACATGTCTTACTTTATTCTTTGGGTTGGTACGATTACGTGGATACAAAATCTATAAAGGTTTTATAATGTTTTCATACATTTACAAAAATGAAAACCTCCTGTACAAAAATTATTTTTTTGATTTTGCCAACTTCTGGCGCTAATAACTTTTTTATACTTTGGTGTACGGAGCTGTGGGTGGTGTCATTTTTTGCAAAATTTGATAATATTTTCAGTGATATAATTTTTAGAACTGTATGACCTTTTGATCACTTTTTATAGATTTTTTTATATTTTTCAAAATGGCAAAAAAAGTGCCATTTTCGACTTTGGGCGCTAATTTCTGTTACGGGGTTAAACGCATTGAAAAACCATTATAATATTTTGATGGATCGGGCATTTTCGGACGCGTCGATACCTAATGTGTTTATGATTTTTACTGTTTATTTATATTTAAGTCAGTTCTAGGGAAAGGGGGGGGATTTGAAATTTTAGGTTTTTTATTATTTTTTTTTTTTAACTTTTTTTAATTTTTATTTATACTATTTTTCAGACTCCCTAGGGTACTTTAACCCTAGGTTGTCTGATCGATCCTACCATATACTGCCATACTACAGTATGGCAGTATATGGGGATTTTCCTCATTCATTACAATGTGCTATCAGCACATTGTAATGAAGGGGTTAAAACGAAATAGCCTCGGGTCTTCGGAAGACCCGAGGCTACCATGGAGACGGATCGCGGGGAGCGGCGATCCCAGGTAAGATGGCGGCGCTCACGCTGTGAAAACACCCGCGATCGGTGCTAGCAATATGCAGCAAAGACTTACCGGCTATGGAGAGGGCTCAGCCCGTGAGCCCTCTCCATGCACCGGGACCCGACCGTCGTCGTGAATACAGGGCGGGCGGGATTACCGGCGTATAAGACGACCCCAGAGAAGACAGAAGATTTTTCTGTCTTCAAAAGTCGTCTTATACGCCGGAATATACGGTACATGTGGATATAAATATAAGTAAAAAGGATAATAAATTGGATGAGACATTTTATCTAAAGGATAAGTAAATTAAAATACAACAAAAGTATCACGTATACATGAGTGAGGTTGTAATAAATGAGTATTTTACTTGAGCTAAAATAAATACTAAGAAATGTATATATTCAAGAGTAAGAATTGGTACAAACAATATGCGGGTTATGATAGGTACAAACAAACAGTAAAATACAGGACAGTGTATAGTCCCATCATAAAAAGTATTAAATCATATAAAGATAGAGTTACAAGTAGGTTCAAAGTTTAAGTATATATCAAGAGCAGGGCTTAGAATAGAGGTCTGTTAAAAGACGCATCGGCAACTTGATTATAGACATGTATAAATAAATAAATTAATTAATACTCAATAAATCTATTTATGCACTGAAAAGTTTCTTTCCCCCATCACGGTAAAGTGAAATGATCGGACTTACCAAGCGCTGGTGTGACTGAGGGACGCTCCAGTGCGCGACACCTCCATTGTTGGCGGGTGAGCGCGGGCTGTGCGTATGCGCACATGCATAAAGGAAACCAAAAACATGGCGTCCGGCAGTGTGGCGTCATGTGCTGTGCGATGTGCACAGTACTTGTTGCTGATATGTCAGTGAATCCAGTGACACAACAGACACTGGATTCACTGACATATCAGCAATTACTCCCCAAGTGCGAAAACATTTATTGCCCTTAGTGTTTACTTTTCTTTCAGCATTCATTGTTCTGTTTCTTATCACTTGTCTCATCAACCATAGCATTACTGTTTCCATTTGTATTCTGTTTGGATTATTGTTTTATACTATGCCTGATGAGGTTACTGGAGTGGTCTTGATAGCTTGCAACTAACTTCATCCTTTGTAGTTACTAAGGACTCTTTAACCACTGGCTAACACAATACAAATAATCTTTAAGCTTTTCAAAATGGAAGATACCAGAATGTACCACATTTTTATGGAACTGAAATCACTCCAGAAGAAACAAGCACAACTGGACAGCGACATCTTCTTTCTATCCAAAATTGCAAAATAGAAAATTTGATTCCCAAAGAACTTTGGCCGAGAAACCCAATTTTCTAATAATCTTTATTTAGTGCCATCAAATCAAATTTAGCGTTAAGGATGAGGGAGTGACACAAGAGGTTGTATAATGGTCCAGCCATTTTTATAAGGGAATGAAATAAAATAATTTATATTCAATCATCTTATTAACTTTTTTTTAGCAAAAACAACAATTAAGTTAACAATCAGAAGGCAAGAAGAAAAGTACAAGGAATGTACAAACAATATAGAACCACCTTAAGTGTCCAATTACAGGGGAAAATTGTTCCCCAGCGTAGTGCGGCATCAGAGTCCAACTTGTCGGTGTACAGCATCAGAGATATGTTTGGCGTATGATACATAGGATTGACAAGCAATATAGTCGGGCCACCCCAATATTCTTCATGTGTAGGGCTCCCCAGGCCTCTTGCACCTACACAGGGTATGATGTGAGTTGCATTAATGCCTGGATCTGGGTTCTCAACCCTTCTGCTCTAACAGTGGCAGAAAAACTGAGGCACCTAACAGTGGGGGGTCCTGAACCCGTTGGAGGAATAAGGGGCTGTTGGGTCAACAAGCCTATTTAAACAGACACTCAAATGGACATGAGGCAGTAAGAAGAAGAAGCAACGAGAGAGAAGGGAGGGCAAAGGAAGAAAGTATAAGAGGAGGAGAGGGTAGGAAGAGGACATCAAGGAACAAGGGAAGATGGAAGGGAAGGGTCGGTTGTTGGTTCATGTGGCTATGGGGCGGTTACAGTTGGGTTATCAGGGTGTGAGCCCAAGATATCTCTGAAGCTCTAGGACTCACGGAAAACCATCCAGGGTTGCCATAATTTTATGAACTTTTCTGAGGTACCCAAGGTATCAGCCATTAATTCCTCCATTCTATAGATATGCAGCAGCTCCTGGGCCCAATCAGAAGCGGAAGGGGGCATAGCAGAGCGCTATCTAGGGGGGATGACCGTGTGTGATGCAATCAAGGAGAATCTCAGGAGACTATTCTTTTGTTTCCGGATGGAGCCGGGGAGGATGGAGAGCAAAGCCACTTCCGGAGATTTAGGAGTCACTGAGCCAATAATTTAATAAGTTGCTTCAAATACCTAGTCCCAAAAAGGAGAGATCTTGGGGCACAGCCACCAGATGTGCAGCATATCATCTCCTTCTGCCATGCATCGCCAGCACGCATCCTGTATCGAGGGATAGATCAAATGCAGCAGACCCTGTACCATCTAGAGAGAATTTTAAAGTTTCTCTCTTGGGCGGAGCAGGCCACTGAGAGTTTATGCGTAAACAATAATGCTTTATCCCAGTCTCCAGTAGATATTCAAATTTCTGGTCAATTTGTCGAGGAAGGGTGGGGGGCGTACTGTGAGACATCTTCACAAGGAGACCACATATTTGTGAGATACAATGTTCCGGGGGGATGCTAGGCGGAGCAGTGCCTCAAAGGGGGTCAGAGGGGAATTGAAGGTGGCTGCGGACCCTGGTTGTTTTGGGTATGCTCCCACCTGATTCAAATAAACATAATTTAATTAATAAAAAAACTGTTACTTGAACCAACCATCAGCCCCCATCTTATATACAAAGTCAGTGGGACTGCAGAGAAGCACTTTCTGGATACCAGACAGGGGAGCACCCAGAATTGGTTAATAAAGTTAAAGTACATGCTAAAATACCCACTATTTACAAAACCTATGCTACAGGACTTCTGAAAGATAAATGAACCACCTCTTACATGTCTGCTACAAAATCAAAAGTCATGTCTGAGCTGAGATTGCACCAAGTAACAACACGCTTACAGAGAGCATAAAGAAACTACAGCAATACCACAATCTTTGAATATGCCTGATCCACAACAAGGAAGAGAAACTCCAGAGACTGCAAATCAATGCAGGACTCGCAAGCTATGATACAAAACAAAGCACTGCTAAGAGGAACCATCACTCCCACTCAAATAAGAAAAATCTTTTAATCTTTCATCAAAGTGGACCTTGGTGTTCTTTCTAAAGGACTCTCATTTTGTCCATCCAAAGCCCTGAATAAAACAGAACTTTGTAGCAATATGGAGGAGTATTCCAGGAGACCACGCCTAAGGGAATATTTTCATGACAAAGGGAAGTTTGAACCCACCACATCAGAGGGATACAGAATCTTGGCAATAATGATAAAAAAAATCAGACAGGAGAGACACACCTGCAACTGGAGGGAGATTTATCAGAAGTTTCTGAGGTACAACTGTTCTAGTTGCCCATGGAAACCAATTAGAGCTCAGCTTAAATTTTATAAACAACTTTGGGAAAATGAAAACTACGCTTTGATTGGTTGCCATGAGCAACTAGTAAAATTCTGTTCTCAGATACTTCTGATAAACCTTTATTCACATAGGCATGAAAAAACTGCAACGTTTCGATTCGCCATGAATCTTTGTCAAGCTTGGATCATATCATATTGGATGCTCTGGCCTTTTCCTTTCTATATTGGACTTTGGATCCTACACACCAGGACCCTGAGCTGCATGCATCACCCAATTTAATAACTGGTAATTTTTTGGTTGCTGTCTCTTGTCTGCTTTTTCTGATAAATCTCCCTCATTGAGTCCTTCAGACACTTGGTTAAATCAACCATACCAGACACAAACAAAACTACCATCACTAACATCTCTGAAAAATAACAATATACCAAGATGCTGAGAAAGATAATAGGGCGTCTGTCTGACTGATCAACATATTAAATCTTTTCAAATGGTACCAGAACATCCAAGGCCAGGGACATTCTACATGCTGTCTAAGGTTCACAAACATCTTCGCAGAACATATTTCTGGATATGTGGAAGGCGTTTTCAATCCTCTGGAGAAGGGTATGGCCAGCTATCTGCAGGAGACCTTCTGAATAAACTATTAGCAGTAGATTATCTGGTAAAGGAATCCAACCTGGCAACCATGCATGTGGAATCCCTATATTCAAATATTCCGTATCCTGATGGCTGGAAGACCTGCCAAACCCTCCTGGAAAGAGCAGGTATTTAACCTGATTCTGTGGTAAGGCTAACAAAATTCATCCTTACAACTACTTTTCATTTGGTAACGATATGTACTTACAGCAACCCGGCCATCGGAAGTAAAATGGCGCCACAATATGCCAATCTTTTCATGGCTTAGCTGCAGAGTGACTTTCTGTGCAGTGGTACCACCAAATCTCTATTATCCTATTAGTGGTTAATTGATGACATTCTAATGATCTAGACTCATTGTGAACATTAGCTAAAGAAGTTTCATGAGCTTCAATGAATTCCATCTTACCATCAATCTCACCCTCAACTACTCATTCTCCGAAACTAATTTTCTGGATACTATCATCAAAATAGAGACCGCTCAACATTCCATACATGGGACAGTTTCCATCCAAAGCACATCAAAGAACTCCGTTGTTGACAGTCAGACAATACATCTGGTCAGCCTCCAAATAACACTTTCAAATCAGGGATATCATCGGAGCACCATTGGAAATCAAATTCACATCCAGATTCTTTCATCTGCCATATATAAACATTTCTTCAATTAGATGTAATTAAAATTTTTTTACCTGTGTAAAGATAATTTCTCATAAATGTAGTGATATGGTCCCTTAAAAACAAGGCTGTGTCCCTGGATACGGCCACCTCTGCTGGAGGGATTGCACAAAGAAACAAAAAGTTTTTGCATATGAAATGTCCGGAGTTACTGCATGTCCCACAGCCGTCCTGTGGTAATGATTGCTGAAGCCGGGTGGTCAGGTAGAGCTCAATAGCGCATGTCTGGCCGCTGCTGCCAAAATGTAGGTGGTCGTATCCGAGGAAGCTTTTCTAATTTCTCATTTCTAAGGGACATCATGAATACATTTATGAGAAATTATCTTCACACAGGAACATTTTTTTTAACAAGATCCAATTGAAGAAATGTTTACATATGGCAAATGAATTAAAGGGGTATTCCGTGAATATGAACGTCTGATAATTTGATTTACAAAGTTTATGGCCTCTCTAAAGTAGGTGGAGTTATCATTAAGATGGCCGCCACTGGAAACTACAAGTTCCATGATCCTTTAGTTCTCAGTAACTCCTCCTCCCTCTTATGCTCTGCTCCCAGTGATAATGTAACAGACTTTCCTGCTCTGTTACCATAGTAATGATGTGTAACTGCCATCACCACAACACTGACCATACTGGATGCACTTCAACCAACCAACAACAGCCAAACATAGTGGTGATCACATGACCTGCCCAGGCAGGTGCAGGACATGTGATGTGAACATGTGACCGGCGGCCATCTTCTGTCCTGCAGCGGACCGCGCGGAGGAAATTAACGGACTGATTAAAGGGCCAGTAGCATTTTAATTCTCCATTACAGTCTATGTCAACAGCATTTTCTGCTAAGGGGAGCAAAATTTTAAATAACAACTAATTACACATTAGCTTATATTTTGAGTGCCCATTTGTATATGAATTATGCTGATTCCTGCAATACCCCTTTAAATTAAATTTAAATGCCCAGATGGGAATACCTCATCATGGAATCAATGCCATGGACTAGATCTAAATCAAGGGACAAAAAACCTGTCTCCCTCCTCAAGTGCTAAAACATGTATTGCCATTAGTGTTTACCTTTTTTTCCATTGATTGTTCTTGTCTCATCAACCATAGCATTACTGTGTCCATTTGTGTATTAATCTGTGTTCTATTCAGAAATTTTCTTATACTATGCCTGATGAAGAGACATGAGTAGTCTCAAAAGCTTGCAACTAACAACATCCGTTTTAGTTAGCCAATAAAAGGTATCAACAACTAAGGACTCTCAACTTTCATCCATTATACAAATAATACGTTTCTTAAAAAGCAATACCCCTTTAACAACGTATCTCTAATATTCTTTACCTTGGAAAAAGGTTTTAAAAGCTGGAAAGATACAGTATAAGAGCAGAAAATTGACCTATGGAAACTCTGGTGTCAAGGCTTTTTATCTCTAATAAAGTACATGCCTCTATGTTAAGCTAGAAAAGGTCAATCTGCCAATTAGTCAGTACTAGGAAAAAAGTTTTGGTTACATGCCAATAAAATTGATAGCCTTAGCTCTTTCAGAAATGTACTTTGCCATTTATCAAGGTGCACAAGATCCAATAAATTCCATGTGTGCAGAAAAATGTATTCTGACATTGGCACCTGAAAAAGGCAGTATACAGCATTTAATTTGGAATTAGAGATGCAAATACTGGACCGTAAAGTGGTATTTCTGAATAGATGTGTACCGTATTTTTCGGACTATAAGGTACACAAAAATCCTTTTATTTTCTCAGAAATCAAAGGTGAGCCTTATAGTCCAGTGTGCCTTATATATGAACCGTACTTAGACAACAGCTGCCTTGAACAGTGCACAGGTCTGCCACCTGCTGGTCATTCATCCTTATAATCAGGTGTGCCTTATAATCCGGTGCGCCTCATATATGAACCTAGATGGTTTAGCAGGCATTTATTGATGGTGCGCCTTATAATCCGGTGCGCATTATAGTCCGAAAAATACTATGTATTTATATTTTGTATTTATATGTATTTTTATTTTGTATTAAACCATCCAACAAGGATGTACTAAAACATAAAACCAATTTAAAAAGAAAATTGTTTAAGTAAATTTAATTTTCAAAATATGAAATTGAATTAAAAGTGTTGTGCTAACATTTATATACACCAAAATTTTAAGATTATAAATTATAGACCCCATATTGCTACACCTATTTAAAAAATACAGCTCCAGAATAGGTAGATTTAAAAAATCCAATAAATTGTGTGTTTTTGCAGGTCAAGATATGGGTTGTAAATCCAGGAATTTATTCTTCATGCAGTATTTTGCAGTTACAGGGATTTATAAAAAAATCCATTTTTCAGAGCTGCAATTTTTTTTTAACCATTGAAGTCATTGGAGGAAAATTGAACCAATGAGCAATACCTACTGTACATACAGCTTTGAAAAAACATAGCATGCTGCTTGAGCCACATAGTTTTAGAAAGTTATGTGTTGTGCTAATATTATCATGTTCACTACAATGGTACAATAGCTGCTGCTGTAAATAACACCTTTTTTCTTTTATATGTAGTGGTGCAATGAAGTACAGTTTTGGAGTGTATTGAAGCAGAAATCAATTATTTAATATTCAAGGACTATTGTTATAAAATAGACTTAGTTTTACAGCAAAAAAGCAAGACTATATATAGCTATGTTGATTCCCACCCTCTCCCCAAAAAAGGTGATCATTAAAGGCTTTTAAAGTTGGCAAGGAAGGCAACTAAAATTGTTCTTTTTTACGAAATGCCCACTTGTTGTATCTTTAGTAAACTATACTTTTGGTTTCTATGGAAACATGTTTTGTTTGGTTTGTGCTCTAACTCATCACAAGGTATTTCACACCTTTTCTTTTCATCAAAACTGCAAGATGGCATACCAAATGTTCAGCAAAGACTTTTCACAAAAGTTGAGATATCGTGCAATGTAATAAGAATGAACTATAGATTTAAAAAAAATTTAAAAAATTAATTTATATAGAACCACGGGTCTCCGGAATATTAAACCACATACCCAATATTGTTTTCATTTTCCTTTTTATGTTATACAGGCTCTAACTCAGTGGGGGCGATTTATAAATCTGTCTATGCACAAATTCTCACATGAAATTGGATTTGGACATGTGTGTTTATTAACAGTTTTAGACCATATTCTGGCAGTTTTACAACTTATCGGGAATAGGGATTGTGCCTCAGGAAAGTGCTTGTGTCCTCCACAGTTGTTAACTACTTCAGATAAATCATCCAACATGATTTATCATGTGCAGAATACGAATGTGTAGTTTAAGGCCTTGTGCACAAAATATGTACCAGATCATGGCCCCCCATAGAAGTCTATGGCAGCTGGTCATGGTGCGGCAAGCACACTGTGTCTCACCTCTCTGTGACCTAGCTGGGTGAAACTTGGGTCATGTCCTATATTTTGCCATTTTGCAGTGGGTTTGCTTTTTAAGGATAGGGAGGGGTGAGGAGTGCTCACCGCTCCTCTCCCTGCAACCCGGCCCCGTGCACGGTGGGGTTACAGCAAGGCTGCATATTTCTAAAAAATCCACTACCATTATAGAAATATTGGGGCAGATTTATCAAACGTGTCCTGTTGGACTAGACATGCTTGTGCTGCAGTAGGTTTATCTAATGTTTTATGATAAATCTGGTGTAGTAAAAAACTGTCTAATTGTCGTTTTCAACTTCTATTCATTGACCAAGTTTACGCCTAGCATAATTTTTGGCACACAGACTCTTTTCCTGCAAAGCCCTGCCCCCTAGTCATAGTAAACATACAAATGTAAAGTGTAAGTGTGGTACAATTACAATGGAATTCTGCGGTACACAGATTTATAAATCTGTCATTTTGAAGGGCGTGCTTGGTTTAAAGTTAAAATAATGTACTACCGTATATACATGAGTATAAGCCGACCCGAGTATAAGCAGAGACCCCTAATTTTACCACAAAAAAATGGGAAAACCTATTGACTTGAGTATAAGCCGAGGGTGTAGTATACAGCCAGCTAGCCCCCTGTAGTATACAATCAGCCTGCCCCCATGAAGTATACAGCCTGCCCCCATAAAGTATGCAGCCTGCCCCCAAAAAGTATGCAGCCTGCCCCCAAAAAGTATACAGCCTGCCCCCAAAAAGTATACAGCCTGCCCCCAAAAAGTATACAGCCTGCCCCAAAAAGTATACAGCCTGCCCTCAGTATGCCTAGCGAATAATAAAAAAATAAACTTAATACTAACCCTCTGACGATGCTCAACTTTGATGCTTAGTGGCGGCTCCCGTTCCTCGGCGGTGGCTCCCGGTCCTTGGCAGCGGCTCCTGGTCCTCGGCGCAGCTCCCGATCCTCTGCGGCGGCTTCTATCTTCACCGCCGATGTGCACAGTGCGATGCGGGCGGTGTCGCCGCTGATGACGTCATCAGCGGCGACACCGCTACATCATATTGTGCGCCCGCCGGCAAGTCGCATAGACGCGACTGCCGGCACGTGAAGATAGAAGAGAGAAGCCGCCGCAGAGGATCGGGAGCTGCCGCCGAGGACCAGGAGCCGCCGCCGAGGACCGGGAGCCGGAGGGTGAGTATTAATTTTTTTTTTTAATATTATTGACTCGTGTATAAGCCAAGATGAGGTTTTTCAGCACATTTTTTGTGCTGAAAAACTCGGCTTATACACGAGTATATACGGTAATTGATATTTGTATGAATGTGGGGTTGTGGACACACTATGGAAGATATACTTACTATAACTCTTGTGAGACACTGAAGGGGTTAACTGTGGATGGGCGGTATGTTTCCCCTAGGTTTTCCTATTATGCAAGGCCTTAGTGCTGAGGTTGTGTTGTCCAGCACCTTGGACACAGGTGATGGGAGCAGCCTAATCAGTCTCCATAAAGTGACTGAGCAGAGCTGATAGTGTTGTCTCTCTGAAAGGAGGCTGGAGAGCACACAGCCCTGACCTCTGTGCCTGGAGCAGCGACATATTTTATGTACTAGTGGTGAGTTAGAGAAACTCTGTTTAGTTAGCACCCCGACGGGTAGGATTTTGTTTGTTTAATGCCTGAATGAAAAGGCTGTTTTATTTTGCTGCTGCAATAAACGCAGGCGAGACCTGTTTTGGACTGCACCTTGGTGTCACTGTCTTGAACTGCATCCCAACACCCCGCTACCTCAGACTCTACTGGGCCAAATCTCCCACATATGGTGCTTCGGATTGCGGGCAGTTCAAAAGACACACACCTGAAAGGCTCGCTACATCCTGCAACATTGCATGACCTGGGTGAAAGCAGCAGGCAAATTGCAGGATAAAGCCAAGATGGAGGACCTTATTAAATACCTGCAAGAGGAGGCCAGAGCTAATCGGCTGCAGCAGCAGGAAGAGTCCCAGGCTAATCGACAGCTGCAACAAGCCATGCTCCAGCAGCAGGAGGAGAGGTCCCGACAGCAACAAGCCATGCTCCAGCAACAACAGGAAAAGTCCCGAGCCATGTTCCAGCTGATGATGGAAAAGTTTTCTGGCGTTATGGCAGCACCGCAAGCGACGACTACTGAGGGGTCCCATACTGCTTTGCAAGGGTACCCGGTTGTCCAGCATTCCGCACGGGCTGCAGTGCAGAAGGCTTTACAAAAGATGACGGCGACAGACGACGTGGAGGCGTATCTCACTGTGTTCGAGCGAGTAGCTGAGCGAGAGGAGTTACCAGCTGAGCAGTGGGCAGATGTCCTGGCGCCGTTCCTGACAGGCGAATCGCAGAAGGCCTACTACGACCTGAGTGAAACGGAGGCCCGTGAGTACCCCCAGCTAAAGGCGGAGATTCTGGCTCATCTTGGGGTCACCGTTCAAGTTCGTTCCAGCCGGGTCCACCAGTGGGCATACTCTGAAAAACTACCCCCGCGCTCCCAAATGCATGACCTGATCCATCTTGTCCGGAAGTGGCTACAACCCGAGGACTGCACCCCAGCACAGATGGTCGAGAGAGTGGTTCTTGACAAGTTCACCTGTTCTCTGCTCTCTCGGCTCCAGCGATGGGTTGGACAGGCCGGTCCCACAAATGCTGAGGAACTCGTGTCCCTAGTAGAGAGATATCGGGCTACGGAGGATCTTCTACTTATCTCTCCCACACGAAGCAGTGCCAGTGACAAGGTCATTAAACCATCTGGTAAGACTGCTACTGCAGAAAAAGGGAAACAGGTCAGGTTGGGAGGGGGTCCACTGGATACACAGAAACCCAGTGAGGCTCGTGACAGAGGTCATAGCCGTATCCAGTGCTGGCGATGCCATGAAATGGGCCATATTGCTGCCAACTGTCCCCTGTCAGTGGAGCCAATGGACTGCAACCAGACCCGGCGAATGTCACTGTTTGCCCGGCCGGTTCTAGCTGCCGAGTCAGTCACGGATGCAGAACCCCAAGTGTGTATGGTCACAATCGGTGGTCACACGGTGGAAGCCTTGCTAGACTCAGGGAGTCTGGTTACCCTGGTGCGGGGAACTTTGGTTGATCTTGGACTGTACAGTGGGCGTAAAGTGGGAGTGTTATGTATACATGGGGACACTCGCGAATATCCCACTGCCGTCATCAACCTACATACACCTTGTGGTACTGTCACCCATGAAGTGGGGGTGGTGGGGTCCCTGTTTCATGAGGCTATTATCGGCAGAGACTTACCGGTGTTTTGGGACCTCTGGAGACGAAGACCCACCTCAGGTGCTATTACAGATAATGGACATCGGATATGCCCGGCCTTGGCCCCTGAACCCTTCGAGGCCAATGTACCCACACCAGCAGTAGGGGTGACCCCAGGTGATGAATTCTCTCCCCTAGAGGTCCTAGCTGGTGAGGTGGAGGGTCACGAGGAGGGGGCCGACATTCCGGACCTTGAGATTTCCCGTGAAAATTTTGGGGCTGCAGAGCTACAGGACCCTACCTTATTTAAAGCACGGGAGAATGTTAAAGTGATAAATGGGGTACTCCAAATACCAGGGGCTGACAAAATATACCCCCGAATGGTGATTGTTGGGGAACTGTTGTACAGGGTTGACCAGATACGGGGTGAGGAGGTTGAGCAACTTGTAGTACCCCAATCTCACCGTAGGCTGGTGCTAGATTTGGCACACAAACATGTGCTGGGAGGGCACTTAGGTGCTGAGAAGACCCGAGAGAGGATCCTGCAGAGATTTTTCTGGCCCGGGGTGTGGGAGGAGGTAAACCAGTATTGTAGCTCCTGCCCTGAGTGTCAACTTACTGCCCCGGTGTCCCACTTCAGGAGTCCTCTGGTCCCATTACCAATCATAGAGGTGCCGTTTGAACGGATTGCAATGGATTTGGTTGGCACCATAGTCAAATCCACAAGGGGGCACCAGTACATCCTGGTTATCCTGGACTACGCTACGCGGTATCCAGAGGCGATTCCATTAAGGAACACCTCCTCCAAAAACATTGCTAGGGAGCTGTTCTCCCGCACAGGCCTCCCCAAGGAAATCTTGACTGACCAGGGTACTCCATTCATGCCTAGAGTAATGAAGGAGATGTGTAAATTACTCCAGGTTAAGCAGGAGCTGCTTAACCTGGAGTAATTTACACATCTCCTTCATTACCTCTGCACCTCTGTATATCACCCCCAGACAGATGGCCTGGTCGAGAGGTTTAACAAAACTTTGAAGGGGATGCTAAAGAGGGTGGTCAGCAAAGATGGGAAGGACTGGGATTGTTTGTTGCCTTATGTGATGTTTGCCATACGTGAGGTACCCCAGTCTTCCACAGGTTTCTCACCCTTTGAGCTATTATATGGCCGTTCCCCGCGTGGACTCCTGGACGTAGCTAAGGAGACCTGGGAACAGGAAAGGACCCCCCACCGTAGTGTGATTGAACACGTCTCACTTATGCAGGACCCCATAGCGGCAGTAATGCCCCTTGTAAAGGAGCACATGACAAGGGCACAAGAGGCCCAGTCTAGGGTCTACAATATATCAGCCAGACTCAGGACCTTTAACCCAGGCGACAGAGTGTTCGTTCTTGTGCCCACCGTAGAGAGTAAGTTCTTGGCGAAATGGCAAGGTCCATATGAGGTCATGGAGAAAGTAGGGGAGGTTAACTACAAGGTGTATCAGCTGGGGAGGAGGAAACCTGAACAGATATACCACGTGAACCTCCTAAAGCCATGGAGGGAAATAGAGTCCCTGATAGCCATGGGAGTAGAAAAAGCGTCTGTCCCCAAGAAGGTGACACCCGAGGTAGGTGTGCCCGATGCCAAGGTGCCTGAAGTACGGATCTCGGAGTCCCTCTCCAGGGCCCAGATTCAGGAAGCGAAGGAGTTTGTGCTCCGAAACGTTGATGTGTTCTCTAAGTTACCGGGTCGTACTTCAGTCATCAAGCATGACATCATAACCGAACCCCACATCCGGGTACACCAAAAACCCTACCGGGTCCCTGAAGCGCGCCGGCAAGCCATAATCGAAGAAGTCAGGCAGATGTTAGACCTGGGGGTTATCGAGGAGTCTAAAAGTGACTGGTCGAGTCCTATTGTGTTGATTCCCCAGCCTGATGGTTCCCTACGGTTCTGCAATGACTTTAGGAAGTTGAACGAGGTATCCAAATTTGATTCTTACCCTATGCCTAGAGTTGACGAGTTGATAGAATGACTTGGACAGGCTAGGTTCTTCTCCACCCTTGACCTGACGAAAGGGTATTGGCAGGTACCCCTTACTGACAGGGCTAGAGAGAAGACAGCTTTTGTTACTCCTGATGGGCTATTTCAGTATGTGGTACTCCCCTTTGGGCTACATGGGGCTCCCGCCACATTCCAGAGGTTAATGAATCTTGTGCTAAAACCTCACCGGAGATAAGCCTCGGCCTACCTGGATTACATCATAGTCTATAGTAACGATTGGGAGAGTCATCTAACCAAGGTACAAGCAGTGGTAGACTTCCTAAGGGCAGCAGGGTTGACAGCGAACCCCCAAAAATGTGCGCTTAGACTGGAAGAAGCCCGTTACCTGGGGTACCGTATTGGGCGAGGTGTCATCAAACCCCAAGTAAATAAAGTGGAGGCGATACAGCAGTGGCCACGACCTGTGAGCAAGTAGCAAGTGAGGGCTTTCCTAGGCATAGTGGGCTATTATCGCCGATTTATTCCCGATTTTGCGACAATAGCAGCACCCCTGACTGACCTGAACAAGGGTAGCGGGTCGGTAATGGTAAAATGGAGTGAAGAGGCTGGGGTGGCGTTTCAGCGACTTAAGACGGTTTTGTGCGAGGGACCGGTACTGATCACCCCTAACTTCACCAAGACCTTTATTGTGCAGACTGACGCTTCTGACGTGGGCTTAGGGGCTGTCCTGTCCCAAGTAGTGGAGGGTGAGGAACATCCCGTGACATTCCTGAGCCGCAAGCTCACACCTCCTGAGAAGAACTACAGTATAGTTGAGAGGGAGTGCTTGGCGATTAAATGGGCTCTGGAATCCCTGAGGTATTACTTGATAGGGCGACAGTTTACACTAGTGACTGATCACTCTCCCCTCACCTGGATAAGTCAGGCTAAAGAGAGGAACGCCAGAGTCACAAGGTGGTTCCTAATGTTGCAGAATTTCAAGTTCACGGTAGAACATCGAGCAGGAA
Source organism: Engystomops pustulosus (assembly GCF_040894005.1). Classification (NCBI taxonomy): domain Eukaryota; kingdom Metazoa; phylum Chordata; class Amphibia; order Anura; family Leptodactylidae; genus Engystomops; species Engystomops pustulosus. The sequence continues at coordinate 115,693,033 of NC_092414.1, read as the reverse complement.
AGCTGCATGGGAATGCCGATGCCCTGTCTCGTACCCACTGTCTGATGGCCAAAAGTGTTCGCCCCCACAGGGTCAAACAGAGGGGGAGGGTATGTGAGACACTGAAGGGGTTAACTGTGGATGGGCAGTATGTTTCCCCTAGGTTTTCCTATTATGCAAGGCCTTAGTGCTGAGGTTGTGTTGTCCAGCACCTTGGACACAGGTGATGGGAGCAGCCTAATCAGTCTGCATAAAGTGTCTGAGCAGAGCTGATAGTGTTGTCTCTCTGAAAGGAGGCTGGAGAGCACACAGCCCTGACCTCTGTGCCTGGAGCACAGTATATAGCCAGCCACTGTCCCCAGTATATAGCCAGCCACTGTCCCCAGTATATAGCCAGCCAGCCACTGTCCCCAGTATATAGCCAGCCAGCCACTGTCCCCAGTATATAGCCAGCCAGCCACTGTCCCCAGTATATAGCCAGCCAGCCACTGTCCCCAGTATATAGCCAGCCAGCCACTGTCCCCAGTATATAGCCAGCCGTGTATATGCCCCAAGTATATAGCAAACCCACAGTGTATAGTCAGCCAGCCCCCAGTATATATGAAAGCCCATAAGGCTGGAAAAAGACACAAGTCCACCGAGTCCAACCTTTAAGAATTAAACAACATGTTTTTTCCCCCATAACCTGGGATATTTTTGCTCTCCAGTAAAGAACACTTGTCTATGGTGATGGTAGGACCACCTCTTCTCTAGGCGTAGAGGATGCCCCCTTGTCTTTGTCACAGGCCTACGTATCAAAAGATCTTTGGAGAGATCTTTGTACTGCCTGTTCAGGTATTTGTACATTGTAATGAGGTCTCCCCCCAATTGTCTTTTTTCTAAACTGAATAATCCCAAATTTTGTAATCTGCCATTGTATTCCAGTCCCTCCATTCCACTAATAATCCTTTTTGCTTTCATGGATCATTGGGAACTGATAATAGCAATAAAAACAAAGTATTGTTTCAATGTATGAATAAAAACTTTACAGAGCCATAAGTGAGAAAGTTATCTGCGGGACAAATCGTTCGTCACTGTACCTTTTTAACCCCATTGTTTTAACCCCAGAGGTTTAACAAAACTTTGAAGGGGATGCTAAAGAGGGTGGTCAGCAAAGATGGGAAGGACTGGGATTGTTTGTTGCCTTATGTGATGTTTGCCATACGTGAGGTACCCCAGTCTTCCACAGGTTTCTCACCCTTTGAGCTATTATATGGCCGTTCCCCGCGTGGACTCCTGGACGTAGCTAAGGAGACCTGGGAACAGGAAAGGACCCCCCACCGTAGTGTGATTGAACACGTCTCACTTATGCAGGACCGCATAGCGGCAGTAATGCCCCTTGTAAAGGAGCACATGACAAGGGCACAAGAGGCCCAGTCTAGGGTCTACAATAGATCAGCCAGACTCAGGACCTTTAACCCAGGCGACAGAGTGTTAGTTCTTGTGCCCACCGTAGAGAGTAAGTTCTTGGCGAAATGGCAAGGTCCATATGAGGTCATGGAGAAAGTAGGGGAGGTTAACTACAAGGTGTATCAGCTGGGGAGGAGGAAACCTGAACAGATATACCACGTGAACCTCCTAAAGCCATGGAGGGAAAGAGAGTCCCTGATAGCCATGGGAGTAGAAAAAGCGTCTGTCCCCAAGAAGGTGACACCCGAGGTAGGTGTGCCCGATGCCAAGGTGCCTGAAGTACGGATCTCGGAGTCCCTCTCCAGGGCCCAGATTCAGGAAGCGAAGGAGTTTGTGCTCCGAAACGTTGATGTGTTCTCTAAGTTACCGGGTCGTACTTCAGTCATCAAGCATGACATCATAACCGAACCCCATATCCGGGTACACCAAAAACCCTACCGGGTCCCTGAAGCGCGCCGGCAAGCCATAATCGAAGAAGTCAGGCAGATGTTAGACCTGGGGGTTATCGAGGAGTCTAAAAGTGACTGGTCGAGTCCTATTGTGTTGATTCCCAAGCCTGATGGTTCCCTACGGTTCTGCAATGACTTTAGGAAGTTGAACGAGGTATCCAAATTTGATTCTTACCCTATGCCTAGAGTTGACGAGTTGATAGAACGACTTGGACAGGCTAGGTTCTTCTCCACCCTTGACCTGACGAAAGGGTATTGGCAGGTACCCCTTACTGACAGGGCTAGAGAGAAGACAGCTTTTGTTACTCCTGATGGGCTATTTCAGTATGTGGTACTCCCCTTTGGGCTACATGGGGCTCCCGCCACATTCCAGAGGTTAATGGATCTTGTGCTAAAACCTCACCGGAGATAAGCCTCGGCCTACCTGGATTACATCATAGTCTATAGTAACGATTGGGAGAGTCATCTAACCAAGGTACAAGCAGTGGTAGACTTCCTAAGGGCAGCAGGGTTGACAGCGAACCCCCAAAAATGTGCGCTTAGACTGGAAGAAGCCCGTTACCTGGGGTACCGTATTGGGCGAGGTGTCATCAAACCCCAAGTAAATAAAGTGGAGGCGATACAGCAGTGGCCACGACCTGTGAGCAAGTAGCAAGTGAGGGCTTTCCTAGGCATAGTGGGCTATTATCGCCGATTTATTCCCGATTTTGCGACAATAGCAGCACCCCTGACTGACCTGAACAAGGGTAGCGGGTCGGTAATGGTAAAATGGAGTGAAGAGGCTGGGGTGGCGTTTCAGCGACTTAAGACGGTTTTGTGCGAGGGACCGGTACTGATCACCCCTAACTTCACCAAGACCTTTATTGTGCAGACTGACGCTTCTGACGTGGGCTTAGGGGCTGTCCTGTCCCAAGTAGGTAGTGGAGGGTGAGGAACATCCCGTGACATTCCTGAGCCGCAAGCTCACACCTCCTGAGAAGAACTACAGTATAGTTGAGAGGGAGTGCTTGGCGATTAAATGGGCTCTGGAATCCCTGAGTTATTACTTGATAGGGCGACAGTTTACACTAGTGACTGATCACTCTCCCCTCACCTGGATAAGTCAGGCTAAAGAGAGGAACGCCAGAGTCACAAGGTGGTTCCTAATGTTGCAGAATTTCAAGTTCACGGTAGAACATCGAGCAGGAAAGCTGCATGGGAATGCCGATGCCCTGTCTCGTACCCACTGTCTGATGGCCAAAAGTGTTCGCCCCCACAGGGTCAAACAGAGGGGGAGGGTATGTGAGACACTGAAGGGGTTAACTGTGGATGGGCAGTATGTTTCCCCTAGGTTTTCCTATTATGCAAGGCCTTAGTGCTGAGGTTGTGTTGTCCAGCACCTTGGACACAGGTGATGGGAGCAGCCTAATCAGTCTGCATAAAGTGTCTGAGCAGAGCTGATAGTGTTGTCTCTCTGAAAGGAGGCTGGAGAGCACACAGCCCTGACCTCTGTGCCTGGAGCACAGTATATAGCCAGCCACTGTCCCCAGTATATAGCCAGCCAGCCACTGTCCCCAGTATATAGCCAGCCAGCCACTGTCCCCAGTATATAGCCAGCCAGCCACTGTCCCCAGTATATAGCCAGCCAGCCGTGTATATGCCCCAAGTATATAGCAAACCCACAGTGTATAGTCAGCCAGCCCCCAGTATATATGAAAGCCCATAAGGCTGGAAAAAGACACAAGTCCACCGAGTCCAACCTTTAAGAATTAAACAACATGTTTTTTCCCCCATAACCTGGGATATTTTTGCTCTCCAGTAAAGAACACTTGTCTATGGCAATGGTAGGACCACCTCTTCTCTAGGCGTAGAGGATGCCCCCTTGTCTTTGTCACAGGCCTACGTATCAAAAGATCTTTGGAGAGATCTTTGTACTGCCTGTTCAGGTATTTGTACATTGTAATGAGGTCTCCCCCCAATTGTCTTTTTTCTAAACTGAATAATCCCAAATTTTGTAATCTGCCATTGTATTCCAGTCCCTCCATTCCACTAATAATCCTTTTTGCTTTCATGGATCATTGGGAACTGATAATAGCAATAAAAACAAAGTATTGTTTCAATGTATGAATAAAAACTTTACAGAGCCATAAGTGAGAAAGTTATCTGCGGGACAAATCGTTCATCACTGTACCTTTTTAACCCCATTGTTTTACAGCGATTTTTCATTCATTTTTGCTCCACACCTATACACTTTTCATTTAGTTTTGTACAGAGCTGTGTAAGGGTTTATTTCTCAGTGACAACATTTATTATTCCATTCCCGTGTATTGGGAAACTGGAAAAAAATTCCAAATGTGTTGAAATTGGCGAAAAAACACATTTGCAACATTTTCTTGTGGGCTCAGTTTCAGAACTTTCACAGTGCAGTCAAAATAATATGTTTACTTTATAATATGTTTACTTTACTCTTTGGTTCGGTATGATCACAGTGATACTAAATTTATAAAGGTTTTATTGTGTTTTAATACATTTCCGTGAGCACTCTTCATACATCCTGAACAGCTCCCTTGAACAGCTTCAAGGAGTTAATATTCTGTGCAATGCACCAGGAAGCTGGAGAGAAAATAGAAATGTGTATTTCAAAAAAATCTTTAAAAACTTTAAACAACCCTTTGATCACATTTTATTCCAATTTTTATAGCTGGCAAACTAGGAAAAAGTGTTGTACTTCTCCATACATATGTAATGGCACCGTGGCATACCATGTACATCGTAATGGGTGTAAGTACAGTAACATTACACAAAATAATATGCCAATGTCGTAAGAAATTACTTTGATATCTATTATTGTTTTTTAATACTTCTATCAGGGCAACTCAAGTGTCCTCAGTTTATCCAAATTTTGATTTGGGGGAAGGGTGTTTTAATTTTTTTTATTTTTGAAGTGGCGGATAGTGAATTGGGGAACAGTGGTGGACAATCAGGGGTACTGGGATGCAAATTAAGCATTTTGTTTTCACTTCTGTTTGAGTCTTAAAACATGGCATGACATGGCCGTTTGAGATCTATACCTTATTTTTTCCCCATTATAAACCTGGTTATAATTTGTATTATTGCATATGCACAATGGCCATTCCTTGCTTACCTTGTTCCTTTTATACCTCATTTGCATTTGGGTTTCTAACTTAAGTTGAGTAAGTTGTACCATTGCAATTTTTTGTATGTAACATTAGGAAGTTATTATGATATGTATTAAATACATGTGAAGAATAACATTACTTCAGTATGCCTTGTTCAAAATAAAAAGTCTAGCGCTAAATCCTAAGAACGGGCTATAAAATCCATGTCATTATGCTCAGATTTATGGAACATTAGAGTTTGAGAAGTGAGCAGTTCTAAAGGACCTTAAAGGGAACCTGCCATAAAGATTTAGGCCCATAAGCAACTGGCAATCTGATATGAAGGACAGTCACAGAATTTCAACAATGTTCAGCATTAGATACATTGATCTGTCCTTGCAAAAACAAGTTATGCACAGATAAAGAACTTTATAAGTGCCTAAAGATTACCTAATGAGTCACAGGGTGGGTTTACCCCTCGGGTTGAATAACCAGACCTTTCCGAGCCATGCTTGACAACATTCCTGTGTCTCTGACCTGCATATTTTCCCATTGTACAAACAACTTGATAGATTAGATGTTTCTTTAATTGTTTAGTGTATAGTCTATTAAGTTCTGTGCTATGCTCAATTCTCCCATTGTCTACTGTCTCACACATAAAATCATTGTCCATCTGCCTTTTAGCTTTAAGGCCCTAAAACCAGATTTGTCAGTGCCCCCTTTCCATTAAGGTTGAATAAAGTTGAGGTATGCCAACATAGCCAGCATTACATTCACTATTACAGTACTGGGAAAGATAGCAAAGCATAGCACGCCATCCGGTCCATACAAGTTCAAATCACACAGGGGTCATAAGCATAGTTTTCAGTAAATGGATAGCTGAATCTTGCTAGGATGGAAGCTGTTCTGTGAAATATGTATCCCCTGTAAGACTTTGTAGAGTTATGGTCAATGTGAGAGGCACATATTTACTGCAATACACCAAATCAAGGTCCAGAAAGCCTTTTCTTAAAGCATACAAACCTACATCCCTTATACATTATTGTTCATTATACTCTATGAATTATGCATTACCATTTTACTTTGTTCTACATTTTTATCATTTTAAAACATTTAGTTTTAGAATTTGCACCTTTTGATGTTGGTAATACAAGAAAATGGTGATGGGATTTTAGTCTTTATCTACTTGTGCATTTTCAGAATGTATTCTTAGTGTCCTTTGCTATTGATAATGTTAAGAGAGTTCCAAATTGCTTGCACATCAGAGGACGGAGGGCTAAAACATGTGGTAGATCACAGGAAGGACATAAAAGGGACTACTTTAGAGAGTAATCATATCTTTTCTTAAGAAGAATTATTATCGCTAGATGTTCAGGTTTCTCTCAACAATTTGGTATTAGCCGAAAAGTATAGTATGTATCCATAAAAATGTAGATGTAGTAGAACATCTGTATGTTTATCAGTACAGCAGAGCTGATGTTTTCATTTCCTTTGACACAATTAAATATTATAGTCAATGTTCACAAGTTTGCAGTAACCTTACTGGCTGGTAGGATGTAGTAAAGAAGCAGTAATAATAAATCTTTTCATAGCACTTTTTCTGTAGCACTTTATAAATCAAGGAATTCATATATAGACAAAATAAGTCATTACAGAGCAATTACATAGTAAGATGACTCAATAGGAGTGTGGGGGTTGCCCACAAGAATGTACAATAATATTTATAATCATATATAGTGAAAGTTTTTTTTCTGATCAATCATCAATATATAAAATAATAATGTTTATTACATATTTCTGTGCTTTTCATTTTAAAAATTTGCATTTGTAGAACTGGCATAAAGCCTCTTCATGTAAGTTTGGCGAGCAGACATATTTTAGTTTTCCAATTTCATCTGAGCAGTATGCAGATTTTTTGAAAATATGTTTGATCAAAAGAGCAATTATCAACAAATGTTCTTCTTTGGTTAGACTACAGTGTTTCAGATTGTTGGTGTTTTTGTAGATGAATGTATTTGGCAGTACATTCCTAAAGCATATTGTGTCCTTTTTGTATTGGCAAGTTTATTTTTTTTTATTTTATATATAGGTGCTCTTTCAAACAGTAGATACCAATGCATCAGTAAATATTCCAAAGTAAAAATAAACAAAAACTTTTTCATACAGTATGAATTTAGTCTCTAAACTTGCAGATGTACAACTACTCTGTTTATATTTTTTGAATTGAAGAATAATTGTGTTTTGTTACTAAAAACCTAACATAATCTATGAAGTGGTCCTTTATATTTTAGCTAATTTGGATGTTTAGCTTTGGATGTTATCTTGGATTTTAAGCATCTGTAATCTGAGCAGTCCCAAAAAGTTATATTCCTTAATAGTTCCCTCTCTTTTGGAAAATCAATAACTACTGAGTATCTCATGTATCTATGATGACTTAAAAGATAATTATGACTTAATTTCTCCTTATTTAAGTGCTTATTCTGCAGTCTATGCTAAACAGGACACATATAAAGCCTTGAGATTCTGAAACTACAACATATTTACTTCACAAACATGTTCCCTAATGAAATGAGCAAAATCCTGAGTCATTGCTTTAAAGAAGGGGTTGGGAACCTATGACTCGCGAGCCAGATGTGGTTCTTTTGATGGCCACATCTGGCTCACAAACAGGGCTCCTATCTGTCAATAGGATGGATGCATGCGGCACGGTCCAACGGGCTGCTCGCGGTGCACAGTGCTATTGGTAGTTTTCGTCTGATCTGGTCCCCATTGGCGGCAGTGATGAGAGGCACGGTGCTCAGACTACATTTCCCATCACTCCCTCCGTAGTCCTACCGCTGGCTTCATTGACTCGGCACTTGCATCTAGCCGCGACAAGCACCATTTCCAACTGCCTGCAGGACACTCCAGAACCCCCTGGCGGGGCTGCTGCTCTGCAGTAGCATATAACTGCAGATATGAAGGGCATTATTATGGCAGGCATGAATCCAGGACCCACCGTTAATGATGTGTCATTATACACAGAGTTGTGAAATCACCTCAGCAGCCGATTATAATTTATACAGTGTTTCCCCCCCAAAAAGCCCCCTGAAACGCCCCCCCAAAAAATACAACATAATATATGACCTCCCCCAAATGTAAGGCCTTTATTCCGGGGGAGCCCTGGGTGAGACTTGTTGGAGGGGTCTTAATTACGGAAAAAAGCGATAAGGCTACGTTCACCCTGTACAGCAGATTTTATCTGCTACTAAATCAGGGGCAGATAAAATCTGCTGGATTAAAAAAAATTTCGGCGCAGATTTCACCGCAATATGCTGAGAAATCGATTATTTATTCATATTGCTGTGGATGCAATCTGCGGACCCATAGAAGTCTATAAGAGTTCCACCAAAAGATAGGTCACTGCTATAAATTTAATAGCTTTAAACATATTGTACGGCTCTAGCAGAATTATATTTTAAAATATGTGTCGCTTATGGCTCTCTCAGCCAAAAAGGTTCCTGACCCCTGCTTTAAAGGGTTAACAGAAATATTATCTTGCATTTTGTTATAAGTAGGATTAGTCATCCTCATTTACAGAATTGCACGCTTTTGTGATTAAAAAAGATTAACGTCAGTATAATTGCAGTGATATTAAGTGCTTGAAAAAATCTGTCCAACATTGTCCAAGGCATATTCTTAGCAAATTATTAGATTACATTTACAACAGCCAGCCTGAAAGAAACCGGAACATGCAGAGGTACTGATATTTGTGTTCTAAATGAGAAATGATGTGCCACACTCCTCCTACTCCTGCAGCCAATTGTCAATGGAGTCTATGGATTAAGAGATGATTTGGTTGGAAATCAGAATTGCATGTTATTGTCAGTTGAGTGTATTTATTTTGCACACCAAGGGGCTGGAGGGCATTTGATTAGGGGGGCTGCAGGGCGTTTGATTAGGGGGGCTGCAGGGCGTTTGATTAGGGGGGCTGCAGGGCGTTTGATTAGGGGGGGCTGCAGGGCATTTGATTAGGGGGGGCTGCAGGGCATTTGATTAGGGGGGCTCCAGGGCATTTGATTAGGGGGGCTGCAGGGCATTTGATTAGGGGGCTCCAGGGCATTTGATTAGGGGGACTCCAGGGCATTTGATTAGGAGGGCTCCAGGGCATTTCATGGATATTGGGGCTGCAGGGCATTTCATGGAAAGGGCGGCTGCAGAGGATTTCATGAATAGTGGGGCTGTAGGGCATTTCATTAGGGGGGCTGCAGGGCATTTCATGGATATTGGAGCTCCATGGCATTTCTTGGATATTAGGGCTGCAGGGCATTTCATGAATAGGGGGGCTGCAGGGAATTTCATTAGGGGGGCTGCAGAGGATTTAATGAATAGTGGGGCTGTAGGGCATTTCATTAGGGAGGCTGCAGGGCATTTCATGTATATTGGGGCTGCAGGGCATTTAAAGAATTTAGGGGCCACAGGGTATTTTATTAGGGGGACTGAAGGGCATTTCATTAGGGGGGCTTCAGAAAATTTTATTCGAGGGAGTGCCGAGCATTTTTTTTTTAATTTTATCTAACATTACTAGTTGTAGCTTGAAATGATAGGTGAAGGCTCTGTTAAGTGGAATACACCAAATGTCGTTTTGATCACATATGTCAATAGAAAGTACTGTTACAGATCCAGATATTCATTCAAAATGCATATACTTTAACTCGTAGTCTAAGGCCATCAAGCTAGGGTTTTTTTTCCTTCACTCAACCCATTTTGCAGGAAACCGTAGCATGATTTCTTTACGCATTCTGTTGATGGTCCTGTAATAGGTTTTTAACTTCCTTTGTTACTTGTTAGGGCCACTTAATAATTCGGCTAGCCCACAGAAAATCTGCTTTGTGTGTTCCCTGCCTAAAAGGGAGTAGAGTAGACATTCAGTAAAATGTAACTTCTGTTTTTATAGATTAGTTGTTTAGGGTCATATTTTTTTAGAAAGCCTTTGGCTTATAGACTGTAAGCTCTTGTGAGCAGGGTCCTCGCTCCTATTGTTCCATATGACTGTTTGTAATGTAATATTATATTTGTATATGTCCCCTATGATTTGTAAAGTGCTACGGAATTTGATGGCGCTATATAAATAAAGATTAATATTATTTATTAGGGTAGAAAAATGTAACTGATTTGGCATTCTTAGATGGATTGTACAAAGTTTAGACACACATGTCGCTTAATCTAGAAACCAACTACTGACTGTCCATGGTGATTGACCTATGGTGGAGAATTCATGTTTATTGTTCAACAGAATATTTGACAATCCCATTCACTGCACAGTGTTAGTGGAGCTTTCAGGATAACTGGACCTCCAGGAAACATCCACCTCAGTGACTATTTTCTGCTTATATGATGAGATATTGAATTTGTGTACATGGGAGGGGGGGGGGGGACTAAATGGTTTTATCAAATATTTATTGTAGACAAAATGAAGCTCAGTTGTTAGGAATGTTTGCTTATTGGATAGACCTTGGGCTAAAATGAAAATAGGTAATGTAGATGTCTATAGTGTGTCGAGTTATTTAACATTTTAGATGTTGCATCCCCATCATAACATTGTATTACATGATGGTTCATCACATTTTTTTAAATTTCATATTATGGTTGTGATCCCTTCCCTCCTCCAGAAAAGTATGTCACTATTTAGTTCATCACTGTCCATATGAAAACAGAATCCCCTTTGTGGTGTATCCTAGCAACTGGTTGTGAAATGTATCCAAGGCATAATATTAAAGAAACCATAAGGGACATGTGTTTCCTCTATTAGCAGTTCTGTAGGAAAATGGATTTGATTAATATGTACAGCATATTTTATACTTGACTTGACCTTTAGATTGATGGATATAATGAAGGGAGTGAATATATGCTTATCACTAATATGCATTCTTTGTGTCCCTATATGTATATTAGAGGTGAAGAGGTTGTTGAATTTCCCCAGCGTCTATTTCCCTCTATTCTGACCTACTATTTCCAGCAATTACACAGGAACTGCCTGGTGAAGCTAGAGTGATACCCAGAAGCATACATATAGTACGGCCATAATAATAATAATAATAATCTTTATATAGCGCCATCATATTCCGTAGAATACAGAGTACAAACATTCGTATGGAACAAAAGGAGTGAGGTCCCTGCTCGCAAGAGCTTATAGTCTATAAATATATAGTCATATTCTCATGAAATGTTTCACAATATTGGCAAGTACTATAAAAATACATCATAATAATAACATAAATGTTCTGAAAATTGATTTGGCCCTTTTTAAATCAGTTGTTGGGCTAAGTCATATCAGAAGAGAAACAGGACTCCATTTCTTCTTTTAGCAGTTTTTAGTATAAAAAGAATACAAAACTTTGTGTGTAAAGCCTCATCATATTCGACAGCACTTAACAGATAATGGGGAACCCATAAAAAACCAATAACACAGAGTGAATAGGAATGAAGAGTCACAAGAGCTTACAATCTTTGTGGAGACTTAAAGGGGTATTCTCATCTGGGCATTCACATTGAATTTAACCCTTTCAGGACCTGGCCCTTTTTTGTTTTTTCATTTTCAATTTTTACTCCCCATGATCAAAAATCCATAACTTTTTTATTTTTCCATGTACAGAGCTGTGTGACGGCTTATTTTCTGCGTAACAAATTGCACTTCATAGAGATGGTATTGAATATTCCATGCCGTGTACTAGGAAGCAGGAAAAAAATTCCAAATGCAGTGGAATTGGTAAAAAAACGCATTTGTGCCGTCTTCTTGTGGGCTTGGATCTTACGGATTTCACTGTGCGCCCCAAATGACATGTCTACTTTATTCTTTGGGTCTGTGCGATTACGGGGATACCAAATTTGTATAGGTTTTATAATGTTTTCATACATTTAAAAAAATTAAAACCTCCTGTACAAAAATTTTGGGGGGGATTTTGCCATCATCTGGCGCTAATAACTTTTTTATACTTTGGTGTATGGAGCTGTGGGAAGTGTCTTTTTTGCGGATTTTGATGACGTTTACAATGTTATCAATTTTAGGACTGTTCGACGTTGTGATCACTTTTTATAGAATTTTTAAATTTTTTTCAAAAATGACAAAAAAAAGTGCCATTTTCGACTTTGGGCGCGATTTTCCGTTACGGAATTAAACGCAGTGCAAAACCGTTATCATATTTTGATAGATCGGGCGTTTTCTGACGCGGCGATACCTAATGTGTTTATGATTTTTACTGTTTATTTATATTTATATCAGTTCTAGGGAAAGGGGGGTGATTTGAGTTTTTAGGGTTTTTTATTATAATTTTTTTTATTTTTATTTGTCTGCACGATCCTATCATATACTGCCATACTACAGTATGGCAGTATATGGGGATTTTACTACTCATACATTACAATGTGCTGATAGCACATTGTAATGCATGGGTTAACCCGAAGTAGCCTCGGGTCTTCGTGAGATGACGTCACGGGGAGCGGCGATCCTCGAAAAGATGGCGGCGCCCACGCGGCATTGCCGGCGGCGATCGAGGTGAAAACACCCGCGATCGGTGCTAGCACCGATCGTGGGTGTTACCGGTAAGCCTTTGCTGCAATATGCAACAAAGACTTACCGGCTATGGAGAGGGCTCAGCGCGTGAGCCCTCTCCATGCACCCGCGGCCGACCCGTGACGTGCTACTACGTCACGGGTCGTGAACGGGTTAATTAATCTGCCATATATATACTTTTTTTTCAATTAGATGTTATTAAAAATTGTTTACCTGTGTGAAGATAATTTCTCATAAATGTAGTCACATGGTCCCTTAGAAATGAGATGGCTTCCTCGGATACGACCACCTCTGATGGAGGGATTACATAAAGAGACAGATTTTTGTATATGAAATGTCCAGGAGTTTCTACATGTCCCACAGACGTCCTGTGGTAATGATCGCTGAATCTAAGCAGTAAGACAGGACTCAATAGCGCATGTCTGGCCACTGCTGCCAGAGCGTGGGGTGGTCGCACCGAGGAAGCGATCTCGTTTCTGAGGGACAACATGGCTACATTTATGATAAATTTTCTTCACACTGGAACATTTTTTTTTAATAACATCCAATTGAAGAAATGTTTACATATGGCCAATGAATTAAATTACATGTGAATGCCCAGATGAGAATACCTATTTAAGGGGGATACAGGGGCTGACAGTGTTTGTACCATGGTCCAGCCATTATTTATAAAGGGATAAATAAATAATGCTGCATGAACCAGTGCTGCATTCAAGCATTCTGAAACATCTATTTTACACAACAAAATTGGGGCAGAAATTCCTTGTGTGACTAAATCGCTAAGGCCGGTTGTTTATTCCGTGCTTATTTATGCAGGGGAAAAAGCATACAAATCTATGGGAAATCTGTGTATAAAAGAGGCATTTCTAGATCTAGAAATCTCTTGTATGCACAGATTTTCAAAAGATTTTTGGATGTGGACCTTCCCTGCATAAATAAAAAATATAAATAATGAAAAGTACATTTTCTTGTGTGCACGGCTGACCTGAATTGGCTGTGTGGTAAGCAAGGAGATACCAGCCCAGGCCTGACAGACTACACTTCAGCTCAAGTTCAGGTCATTTTACAAATTTGTATTGTTGCAATATGTATTTTGCTTTCAATTCTTTTTTTGTGAAGTGGCAATGAAATCATTGAATGCTAAGCTGATGTGTACATTAAAGCAGAAACATCCTCTGAGCTACATTTACTGCATTTGCTGTGCTGGCTACATTTACTGCATTTTTAGGTAGCTACATTCATGAGGCCAGATGAGAAGCATAGCAATATGATCTGCTTTAAAAGATGTTATAAAAAGAAAATTATGCCACTTGTGTGATAAGGACAATAATTCCACTATAACTCCAAGGACACCTGTGGGCCACCCAGCAGGACTAAGGGTGCAGTCACACGTTGCAGTTACAACTGCATCGCAATCAGTTTTGAGGTGATTTTAGGAGCAGTTTTGTTAATTTAGCAGACATGGAAGACATGAACTGAACGCGTGAATTTGATTTTGAAGGAAAAACTTGTTCCACAAATGTATTTTACCTGTTAAATTAGGAGGGGGAGATTTATGTGCCTTCTGTGCCAGAAAACTGTCAGAGAAGGCATAACGAATATCCCCCAAAGTGTTTTTGTTGGACTAAGCTCGGTCATGGGTAAAGGGCTTTAACACCTCAACACATGACATAGCTATACGTCATGGTGCCTTTCATTTATCAAGATCTGTAACAGTGTCCTGTTGGCAATGAAAACATCATCTCACCAAGCAAAAAAAATTACCCTTTACACAGGTACATACACTGAAGTACACTGGCAAAACAAAGAGAATTCTTTATTTTGTACAAAAAGTTTTGATTTTTAAATTTGGTATCACCATGAGTTTACCAACCCATAGAATACAATGGAGATGTTATCTTGCACAGTGAAAAGCTGTAAAAACAAGAGCTCACAAGAAAATGGCAAAAACCCAGCTTGTAATGGAACATTACAAACTTGCAAAATTAAAAAAGCTATGGACTTTTGAAGTTGGAGGAGGGAAAAGTGGGGAAAGTGCATCAGCGGCAATTGTTTAAGTATTGTGTAGACTCTGCAGCTTATTTTCAGAACCGAATTTACTACCAATGCAGCATGATCTTCAGACGGATTTCGTTGTTGATTTTTCCTTAGGTTGGCTGTAGGTTTAACACTTGCATTAACCCATATCTGCCATATATCCCATATATAACTTGGCAACAAAAAAAGTATACTTGAGATTTGAAGAATCACAATGTGCCAAGCTTTCCATGTAGAAACTGTAATTCTCATGAATTAGCATTGTATAGTAAATTGCTGCAGATCTGCTAAATGTGAACCCAGAAGATGGGTCTGAGTTATTTATCCCCATGTTTTTCAGTTTGAAGTATTAGGGTGCCAGCAGAAGGTTTGTGCCTACTTTGGTGACCTGTCCTGGAGTAGTGATGCATCTGTAAGGTGGAATAGGCGCAATAGTCATTAGGAACATCTTGCTATGATGCATTCTTTTTGAAACAAGATGAATTTTACACCCATATGTACATGGACATTGATTATGTGTTCATATGTTCATAAAGGGAATCTGTCTTCAGGAAGGTCATTTTAAGATGATGACAAGTCCAAAAGAATGTTGAATAATTCCAGTGCTTGTTTCTTTAACGATAGGGGGGGGAGGGGCAATTCAAATGGTATAAGTTGTCTTCTCCTCAATTTCTCCTTCACTCATCCTTATTCATTGCTCTCCCCCTTCATGAGCCTCATCCCTGCTCACTGTCACTAGCAATTCTCATTTGAACTTATCACCAACGACCCCCACCTTCTTCCCCAAGACTCGCCTCACAAGATTTAAAAACCACTGGAATTATTCAGATGTGCACAACAGTGGCATTTTTTTAATTCAACATGCCTGAAGCTATTGGAACCTGTCATCATCTCAAAATGACCTTCCTGATGACTGTTTCCCTTTAAATTAATGGTGCAGGTGTATTTAATGATATACATATTACAAAATGTGTGAAAGTACCTCAAACTACAAAATCATTGGTTAGGTCATGTTTATATTTTTCCCAATAATTTTTTAGGATTGAAACTGTATAGTCATTATTGTTGTATCAAAGCTGGAGTGGAATTTAGTAGGTGTTGGTTAGTAGTGAAACAGTTAGCAAAAAGTTTTTGTTAAATGACCAATCTCTGCCAAGTCTGTTAGTTACACATGCTGTCAAATTAGGTAGGCAGTCCAGTGTTCTGCTACATGAAAACTAAATTGATGCATTTGTATGGCAGTACAGTTATATGTGTTTGCCTTCAAGCTTCATTATCAAAGAGAAAAAGGAAAAAGCTTAATGGCTGGAGGTTTTGTTGAAATGGTAATGAATGTGGTTTGAAATCCTATTCTTTGCTCTTTGCCTGTTAATGGTCTGCTGTGTCTACTTTCTGCAGTCAAATATGGAATGATTGGCACACTTACGAAAATAGTCTCCAGTTAGTATTACTTTTATTACATTAAATGTGGTTACATTTGCAGGTGATTAATTATTCATAATGTTGTAATTAAACACTAAGCATTACATTGAACCTATTTTTCTATTATGTATGCCATATATTCGTTGTCAAGTAAATGTTAAAGGGTTTGGCCATTTGGGGGCAGAGACTGACTGAGCTGCATGGCAGATGCTTTTCTGTGAGTTCCCACAACAATGCTATTTAGTGACCCTTACTAACCCCAAATTGGGCAAATCCTCATGGGACAATGCAGCGGATAGTCCATAGACCCCCAGTGGAAGAAATAGAAAGGGGCATTTTGAGAAATTCCTCCACAAAAAAATCATGCCATCTGTGAAGCTCCACAAGATGGCGGTCACACATGAGGAAGAATAGGACCGCATTGATGGCTCAGAGTCTGAGGAAGCCTCCTTCTCAGAGCTTTCCCCACTGTCCAGTTCCATGCTGAAGAAGCTGCTAGCACAAGTGCTCACACCTGTTTTGTAAGAACTGTCAGCCACACATAAAGAGGTACAAGCCATAGGCCAGAGGGTGGAAGCACTAGAGGACAATCAAGCAGCCATATTAGAGCATAGTTCTGCTCTGGCGCATAACTTCAGTATTCAAGCTGAAGCCTTCAATATGGTCCTTTTCCTCATAGAAGACCAAGAAAACCGCAGCAGGCAGGAGAACATTCGGCTGCGGGACATACCAGAGACAGAATATCACCCACGACCGCCTGCCTGATACAGCTAAAGCTCTGTTTGGTGACTTATCGGTGGCCAGTGCAAATTGTAAATTGAAAGGATCCATCGTTCACCGCGCTTTCCGCCAAAAGGAAACGACCCACCGAGGGTTGTCGTGTGTGGCAAGAGAGAAAAAGGAGATTTCAATAGAGAAACTCCACATCGCCATCTTTCAAGACGTCACACCATCAACACTGTACAAGCAGTTGCTCCTCCAACCTCTCACTGAGCACTTGAAGAGTAATAAAATAATGTTTAAGTGGCTGTTCCATTTTGGCTTGGCCTTCAAAGCTAATGGTCGTAGATGCACCATTAAGTTCCCGAGAGACCTAGGCAAGGCGTGGGATATCTTGGATATCGATCTGCTGAACATCCAATCGTGGTTACCTTTAAGGGAGCAGCACATGGAGATCCGTCTCTCTCCTGACCATCAAAAGTGGATGCCGGCAGAGAAAGGCAAGTCTTCAAAGCAGAAGAAGAAGAATAGTGGTGAAATACAAGGATGTCACCGACCGTAGGACTCCTATCTGTGCCTCACAAAGAGACTTCTCCTGAGACTCTCCTATGGACAAGGTATCCTTTCTCTATTGCTGCGTTAACCTACATTGATGCAATGATGGTAGTAGTATCTAAACTATGGAGAGCCTCCATAGTATCACATGTAAAATAAAGTTCTATAGGTGTTAAGGTCTAAGTTGTGGTATATGATCAGGCACAAACCAACATGTGCAGAGTCCCCCTTTCCCAGGGGCGCCTACTTTCTCTTATAGCTATGTTCTAGAGATAGTAGATACAAGCTGCCCACTCCCCTTCCCCTCGTCTCAGGTTTTGTTCGAAGATGCACACTATAAGTCACATTAGCTGAAGACTGTGACTACAACAATATTACTAGGTTGTCATAGAGACAATGTGCTTCGATTGGGAGGATTCGCCTTTCCTACCAAGGCGAAATGACTTACATTAGGTTACCGCCTTTAATGTGCGGGGTCTGAATACAGCTCAGAAGAGGTCCGAAGTTTTTACCCTTCTGAAATGAGAAAGATCAGACATATGTATACTTCAGGAAACTCATTTGAAGACGGACAAAATACCGAGATTCCAAACCAACTATTACACACACACTTTCCACAGCACGATTGACACAGCAGCCAGAGGGATGAATATTTCTGCTAGTAAAGGGGAAGATTGGATCACTTGCTGTGTCCGTTAACTGACTGATCGTCAGGAAAATCCACTTACTTACTTACGGAAAGCACATTCCACAAATCACTCTCCAAATGGGATCTGGTAGACACTTTGCGCCATTGTAATGTGGCAAATATAGATTACACTTATTTTTCCAAAGCCCACAAGTCATACCAAAAATTAGATTATATCCTTACATCCAAAACACTAGTCACTATGATCAAGAGCTCGCAGACAGGACTTCACTTTATTTTAAGCCCATTCCCTAGTGAACAAATCTTTGGAGGCTGAACGAAACCTTTCTAGACTCGGTGAGGGAGACTACAAACCTAAAGTTAGAGAATTATTTTACAGGGCATATACCACCAGGATGAAGGACTATATGCAAATGAGCCTGAGGGGCTCCTGGCTCCATAGGTGTTACTGGAGCCTGGAACCCCTCATGTTCATTTGCATACAGTCTTACATCCTGGTGGTAGATGTCCTTTAAAGATTCCAACT
This sequence comes from Engystomops pustulosus, assembly GCF_040894005.1. Lineage (NCBI taxonomy): Eukaryota > Metazoa > Chordata > Amphibia > Anura > Leptodactylidae > Engystomops > Engystomops pustulosus. The sequence goes on along the minus strand of NC_092414.1, from coordinate 115,674,597 downwards.
CGAGAGGTCTACCCCAGCCATTGACATGGGGGCATGGCTCAAAAAGAAAAGAACACAGGAATTGAACTCTCTGCTGGAGGACGTTTACTGCCTTGAAACACGTAGTAAGCATACAGATGCAAAACATGGCCTGGAGGAACTAAATCTCCTGCAGAAAAAGGCCATAGATCTATGAAACACAAGAGCAACAAGCCAAATGTAAGTACTATGCACATGGGGATAAAGCATATGCGTAAACATACATACACGCTATCACCAAGGAAGGAACGGTAGTACAGGACACTAAAACCAAAGCTGAGAAAATTAGATTGTTTGTTTTATAAACAACTCTAAAACCTCATCTGTAGGCTTACTCAATCAGCACCAAAGCACTGCCTCCTTTTTAGAGAACCTGAACCTGACAAAACAGCAGATCAGCAAAACTCTCTCACTAGACCAATCACTCAGAGGTAGGTGACAGAATGCCATTAGGCAAAAGCTCTGGGCTAGACAACCTCCCCATTGGCTATTATAAACAGATGAGAGATATTTTTTTACCCCACCTGATTAACTGGTGCAACACACTTCTGGAAGGGCAACAATTATCCAAACAGGCGCTAGCAGCCATTATTTCTGTCCTCCCCACACTGGGCAAGAACCCAAGATTCTAAAGCAGTTATCTGTCGATTTCTCTAGTTAACTTAGATTTTAAAATGTGGGCCAAGGTCTTGGGCAATAGGCTAAGTGACCTACTACTGAAACTTATTGATAAAGAGCAAACTGGGTTTGTGCCAGGCAGGGAAAGTAATCATAATTCAGTGCGAGTCCTAAACAACATTCACGATGATGTTGAAATCAAGACATCCCTAGTCCTTCTCGGCACTGATGCCCCTATCACCTACCTTGTTTATCCTAGTCATGACAACCCTTCTTCAGGCACTTAGACAGCATCCTAACATCAAAGGCATTACATTAGGGGAAAACAGAAATCTTAACACTGCCTTCGCAGGTGATTTGCTCCTCATGCTAAGGGACCTGACAAAATCATTCAAACATGTTATCAAGGTATTTGAAGTATTTGGTGTCCAATTTTAAGATCAATTAAAGTCGGAGGCAATGAACATCATGGTCCCACTGTCGGTAATAAAACGCCTAAAAGAGTCAGCCCTGTTCCAATGGCAAAACACATAATTAACCTACTTAGATATCCAAATTACTGACTCAGTAATGATTGATTCATGCCAATTCTTACATCAGATCGCTGCCCAGCTTAAATGTCTTGATATCCCTTTCGTCTCTTGGATGGGTAGTAAGAATTTGTTAAAGTCATTCATCATGCCGACCCCGCTATACCTGCTGAAAATCGCCCCCATTGAGATACCCATTTCGTTTTCCAATTCATTAAATTCATTCATCAGGTTCCGCTGGAAAGCAGATCAAGGATTAGTTATGATAGGTTACATTTAAAGCAGTGGGTTCAACTGTCCAACCCACCTTACTCAAACTTAGGAACAGAGGCTGAATTAGCCACACTTAGTAATAAGGTTTTAGCCCATTGGCACCCCAGACAAAAGCACAAATCTAATAACTAGAGGCACTATTAAAGTGATCAAATGGGTAAGTGAAAACATGTCTGCCTTATCAAGTCCTCCTTTCTTACTTCCCAGCAAACTTATACCACTCCTCTAACCTGCCTACAACTCCGCCTTAGACATATGGAACAAATTCACATGCATACCACTTTGCACCTTTTTCAGATCACCCAACACAGACTTGGTACCTAACAGTGCAGATATTGAAGAAGCATGTACTTTCCTACATGAAGCAGAGCTTAGGTTTGCTAAACAGCACACACTGCTGAAAGATCCTGCCTGGCTAGAAAATTGGCTACTAAAGACAGAGCCACAAAAAGGTCAATCTCGAATATTCTGTGCCATTTTTCTATGCTTCCAATCTTATTTTAGTATTGAATGGCTATGCTTTGTTTACTTTGTTTCTAAGCATCACTAAGCTTTGTTTCTAAGCATCACTAGGGGATGCTTAGATATATACTGTATAATATTTAGTTTTATTGCTTTAACAGCGTGTAATAACGCTCTAGTGGTGTCTACTAGCAGGCAATAACTTAACAGAAACACTATACATGGGGATTGAAACACTTTACAGCAGTAACTTCTGTTACTATAGTATATTCATTTATTCCTAGACAACATTTTTTGATGAAACAACTGTAACTTGATACCATAAATGTAGTGCATTTGTATTTTGTTTCAAAGTCACAAATGTAAAACCCAAACTATGAACAAGATAAAAACTGATAAACATAAGAAGATGGCTAAAACGGATCAAGCAAGGCCTTGCATATAAAAGTCAGAAATAGCTGCTGAAAGCTGCAAATCACTCAGGGGCTACTGAAAATAGCTTAACAATGTTGATTTAGTTCTTCTTGCTCCCTCTTTTTGTATCTCATAAACAAAAAATAGCAATTTTCAAAAAAAATTTGCCTTAATTGGAGCAAGAATTATCAATAAAACTTCACTAGAGATACATTACAGCTAATCACAGCAGCCTAGGGTTAAAGTAAAGCATTCAGGGACCTTCACCACAGTTGGCTGAGAGGTCCTTCTGTAACCAGGGATCATCTGTAAGTTGGGTGTTCTTAAGTCATGGACCACAGACACACCTGTATTTACTAAGAAACCAAACATTTAAAGATAGCAGAATGCAGGTGGTAGTCCCGGATCTGGGACAAGGGAGCAGGACAAAGGGTATAAAAGGAGATTAAAAGAGAAATAAAAAAAAGGAAAGGGCAATGGTCAAAACTCACTTCAGGCAGCCAAGTTGTCGTCCAGGGCAAGATCTACTCTATTATGCTCAAATGTCTGCATAAAAAAAGGTAGTATGTTGGGTAGAGGTGGAAATCCATCCACTAATATAAGGTTTTTCCTTTACATGTTTCTCAGAGAGGAGGTTAAGTTCTCTTCTGAGTTTACCTTCTGAGATTTTTTTTTTCAAAGCGCTGAGATGCAGGCCTTAACAGCCATAACCAGGCAATAGCCTGTCTTCCAAAAAGACCCAGTTCTGTTTTTCATCTGCAGACAACATCATATTGGACAGCCTTAACATTTTAGCCCTATGGATTGTACTGCACTGGTGTTCTACGATTACTAAGGAAAGTTTTCTAGTCACTAAATAAAATCTCCATGAAAGTTCTCCATAGAACTAGTTTTGACCATTATAAATCATTTTTACCCCTTGGGTTCTGTCTTTGAGGGCTTAAACATGACATTTAATCTGATCCATCCTACTGTCAATTTAAAGGGGTTGACTATGTATAGATGTATATGTACCTTTGCCTCCTGTCCTCAACATGTTGCCCTCTACATACACACCAAGCTGCTGTCTCTCTCACTGCTCTAGACCATCCTTATGGCATCACCCAGTGTATCTCTTGCCTCACAGTCCATCCACACTGCCAGAGAAAGAAAGAGGAGAGGGGAAAGAAAAAGGATGAGTCATAACGCTGCAGTTCCTCTTATTTAGAAGAGCTCAGAAACATAAAGAAAGAAGCACAGAGGGTCTGCATACATTACAAAAGTATGTAGCAGGACTGCTGAATCACTTGATGAACATTCAGGAATTATCTAAAAGACAGTAAAGGTGTATTTGTGGAAATAAAAGTACGGTCCAGACGAGATCCCAACTCTGATTCTTTCTTTATTTAAAGCATGTATAGCAAATTCCACTCAGAAAGACAACAATCGCCTACGCGTTTCGGACAGGCTACCTGTCCTTAATCATGGCTAAAATACAGTGACACACATTTGCTTATAAGGGTATATACCCCTCCCCCATACCACCCTAGGTCATTTCCGTTAACGCCCACAGGAAAGTAAGACGTATTGGCAACAACAACTATGCATTTGAAATTATCAACAGCCCATGCAGAAGTCGGTTATATGGTATCCTTAGGCATCAATAGTCACCAACAAATAACAACAGTCCATTGTAAGGTGTCCATATCTTTATGCAAGTTCTGTTCCTGTGCCTGGCTTCTTGTTGTCTAGCAACAGGTTTAGAGTCATGTGACCAGTCACGTGATGTAGACTAAACAATGATTCTGTTACTGTTGCTTAGCAGAATATAGACGATCCTGCAGTGAGCTCGTGGTGGGTACTCTGGCACAAGAAGTTCTCAAGGTAAGTAGTATTCCATACGAGTCACATCGACGGCGCAGCGGGGATCCACCAGCAGGGTGTATTGGCAACTTATGTAAAAGAGTGTCCAACCCCTTTAATGTTATAAAATCTCAATCTAGTTGTAACGTCCGTGCCTAAAAGCCACATCCTGCTCCTTGCATTTCAGCCCTGCCTAGCAAGGTTTACTAGCCTGATGGACAGTTCCCCAGTGTGCCGCTGGAGGTGTGTCCGGGAACGGCCTTGTATACCTGCCCATTCTCATCAGACCTGGCTGGTTATTCTTGCAGTCTATCTGTGTATCTAGTGCTCTTGCCATTGCGTTTCTTGCTATTCTGTGTATTGACTTCTGCTTTGCCAACTGACCATTCTATTTGCTATACGAATCTGTACCGTGGCTGTCATATTGGTTTTCACCCGGCTTGTCTGTCTTTATCTGTTGTTTGTCCCTCAGTATCATTTATCTCCTAGTGTGACCCCACCTTCCTGTCTTTCTTCCTGCCATCTTATAGGGTCACTCAGGGATCGTCAGATAGGTTCCTGATAGTGGGTTCGCCCTTACCAGGGTGGTTTATCTGCTTTAGGCAGGGCCTTAGCCCGCAGGGACGTCACAGGTTCGCCACCACCTACCTAGTCTGACAGCTAGCGCCAAGCCTGGTTGTGGTTGCGCGGTTGCTGGACAGGTACTGACACTAGTGCTCTGAATATATATTCATAAATGTTTCCAAATAATCGACATTCCTTTATTTTGTTACAATAGATAAAAGGATTTCCCAAACTTGAATATTACTAATGACATCTACATAGGTCATTGACCACTGATTAATGATTTATGGATATGTCGTCAGTAGTATTCAGGCCTGGAAAACCCCTTGTCACAATTTCAGGGAATAGTCCCTTAGGTCTAAAGTCTTGTGGACTCCCTGGACCACCGCGGGAGATAAAGATGCCAGCCGCAACCCGGGAGTGGAGTCTAAGTAGACTCATGGTCTTCGCCAGAGCCTGCCGCAAAGCGGGATGGACTTGCTGTGGCGGGAAGCCACCAGGTTGCTCCACGGGTGTGACTAGGCCCGCGGTGGCAGCCAAGGCAGGACCACGGGATGGCAGGACCTCGGGATGACAGGACCTTGGAAGGACGACTGGCAGGACCTCAGAAGACCACTAGGATACCGGACCGCCACAGGACTGCAGGACCGCCACAGGATTGCAGGACCGCCACAGTGCCACAGGATTAAAGGAACACCAGAGGAACACGGAGGCATCTGGAAACGCTCAGGAATCACGGAGGCATCTAAAAACGCTCAAGAAGGCTTTCACTCCAGTAGAATGACCTGAAGATTCGTCAGGGAATGCTGGGAGTCGCCAGGCTATATAGCCGATCCGGGAATGCCAGAGCCAATAAGGAGGACACTGGCCCTTTAAAGCTGGGAGAAGTCTGCGCCCCCCCCCCCAGTGGCGGGAGCGCACGACTGCAGGGAAGAAGCATGCGGCCTACACGTACCAAGGATCGTAACCGTGACACCCCTATAACCAAATTATGGTCGGTAGCCTTGTGAACATCCTTTTTTCTGTCAAAGAAGTTCCAAGTTTTCCATACTACATTTATCGTTGTGCTATTCATGATTATTTCAGATTAATGGATAGAGATCACTGTGTATTTATAGCACAAGTGTATTATACTCCAAGCAAGACAACTGGAGACGATAAAATCAACAGCAATTCAACTTATCCGTAAAATGCTGCCAATTGTTCAGATGTTGGATAGCCACCAACATTTGAAATGGATAATTTATCCCGTCATTAATTCTTTTTGAGCAATAATGCAATACGAAAAAGTAAACTTTGAAATCCTTTGTTAAATAGAGCACAGAAGAGATACTCCATTCTATAGAAATTATTACAATAGCACTGTAGGCAGGAGTGGTACTGTTTTTGTTTTAGCCATTCTTTTTTCCACCATTCTGGTAATTTTTTTGTGTAGTATTTATGAGGGTCACCATGCTGATTGTGGGGCAGATAGAGCGAAAACTGCCCATCTTCACCTTGACATCAATTTTTTGTGTTTTGTGAATTTCTTTATTTACTAGGCTTTATGTATTTACAAAAAAGGTCTTGTATGGAACAAAAAAAATTTTGGAAAGACATAACTGACACACATTAACTGCTTTGTAAGTAATAAATGTTACTAAATATAGAATGCAAAATGCCATTTTTTAAATCGTTCCACTCATTGTCTACACATTTGTGAATTAATGAAGTTGCTAAGCAACACACAGCCACCATAGAGTTATACATTAATCACTTGTTTCAAAAGGAATATTCATGATATGTTGAATATTTCCATCCCATCAAGGGGTTTAAGGTTTACATAGCTTATTGCATAATTCTTTTTTCCAGCTTGTGTCCAGATTGTTAATTAAATTGTGTGATGCTAATGTTGACTGGCTCTTTGTATAATACATTACATGCAGGATTCTCTTTGGAATTGTTTCCTGACAAAGACTATACAGTACACCACATACTGTATATTCACAGCAGAATCCTGGTCAGAATATACGTTATTTATTAATCTTTTTTTACATAAATGCGACTCATGTAGTTTGTAAATGTACTAGCATTCAGATATTTTACAGTTGAGACAATGTATTTTTAATTTCCGTTTCAAATTATTTCAAATTTCATTGAAAGCTACCTTCAAAATTAAGCATAGATAAACCAGGGGCACTTACTCATAGATCCAGGCACTGTGACTATGGTCACAGGAGGGCTATGAGGCATAACCTGAACACCTCACAGGATGTTACACTGTGCAGGAGCACCTCTCCCCCTTCTCCCGTGGTGTTCCCCTCTCTCACTGCAGCAGAGGAAGTTTCGGCACACAGTGGGAGGGGGATATGCTCTTGCACAGTGTAATGGCCTGTAAAGTTACGACACGGAAGGGCTCTTGTAGCGCCCTTCCATTGCCACAAGCATTGCTTTGGTGACAGTCTACCACCACTAAATCTTTAACAGCTACATAAGATACAATTTTATGTTTTTAAGTTTCTACTTTTACTTATAATTTGCACTTGTAATTTTCCATTGTCTAATTTCTAAGTAGTTGTTCTATCGGTTGTTCAAGATATAATAACATCTCCATGATCCATGCTAGAGCTTTTTAACATTTTATATATTTGGTTAGTAGGTTAAACCATTGTCCTTGACAGTGTATAAATAAATACTTACTTGCATTGATAAGTAGAAAAAAAAATCACAAAGGAACATAATCTTTTTTTATCCCCTGACTTTTCAATAGAAAGTATTTTAAAAAATGTATTTAAAAGAGTTTTTAGGAAAAAACCTTGATACATACTCACTTCATGGATTCCCTGTTCTCACTATCACTAGCGGTTTTAAATACTATTTTATTTGCCTGGAAAAGCACATTAAAGAAGCAAACAGGTAGTTGGAAAGATACCACAAAAGCTAAACTTTTTTTTCATTTTCCACAAAATATGAGCACTGTGGGCAACCCTGAGTACCTCTAGATCTCTGAGCCTAGAGGGAGGATGACCCGGTCACCAGCTATATTGATGTACCGCACTTACATACTATTAAATCATTCACTCACATGTATTTTGTATTTTATTTTTAAGGTGGACCAGTAATATACAGAATGTTGGTATACCCTCCCACACGTCGCGCTCTTATAGTCGGTTGTGGATTGCAGCTGTTCCAACAATTGGCTGGCATCAACACGGTTATGTATGTATCTCATTTTAATTTCTATTTCTATAACAAATGTATATAATACACTATGTACAACTTCCCTACACTTTGTGAAAGGTACAGTGACAAGCCCATACTACTTGAATAATATCAGTAATCCCGCCATTGTGTTTTACGGCCACATGACATTGACATTTTCTGTGGCAGTATACCCACAACTGTTGTTGGCTATTTCAATAAGTTGTTTGAGATGAATAACTCCCTATTACATGCTTCTACTTAAATACCCTACATACCTGAAATATTAATTACCCCAAATATTCCTAACGTTTTGTATTTTATATCAATTTTTCACAGTGCTTCTGCTAATAACATACAAAAAGACATTAAACATCTCCCCAGGACTGTTACATAGTACAATTTGCAATTTTGTGTTGTTAAAACTGTTGGAAGACTGTGGAGAAATTCTATGTATCCTTGGTGAAAGAAGGTCATTACTGACTACTCCGTGTGTTTTTCCCCACAATTCTGCATACACAAGAACAGATAAAGCCACTCTAAGCTACAGCAGTACTCCAGATCTCAGCCATTACACTTATAATTTCATTCATCAGAATAAGCATTTTTTGGTCCATTTAATTTAGCATAAAAACAATGAAAGCTATCCATACGAAACATGGACTGTCACATATTCACTTTAAATGTATGTTCTTTTACTTTGACCGCTAAATAAAGCCTAAACAAAGTGCAAATGTCCGATTAGTAGTTGTGGGCACAGTTTTTATTTTGTGCATGTATCAGAACATTTTAGTATGGCTTTATTAGTTTTGCAGTTGGTAATTCCACATTACATTTCAACATCTTTCTCCCCAGAGTGCATTTGCTATCGGCTGGTAACAATGATGCTATCAGTGAGTGCGTTTAGCTGGAGTTTAAGGCTGGTGGCAGGAAAGTGAAATGCAGTAATTGGCTTAGACATCCAGGTAGTGAGGCATGAACACTAAAAAAAAGTATGTCAACCTCGTTGGTAATGATTTCAGAAGCTAACGGGGGCAAGCATATGGATCTAGTTTTGCTTTGTAAGCCTTCTGTTAATACCTGTCATATTCGATTGCATCAATCTCATCCTTAAATTACTTGGTAAGATCTTTCACATTGCATGTCCTATAAGAAGCTAGTAAGCAGGTATTAAATTATGTATAACACTCAAAAGTATTACCCTCAGTCTATCAATACAGTTAGAGGCAAGAAAAGGGTTATATAATGGCAGCATATAGAAAATGACCTTTTATGTTTCTAGAAAGCACTTTGTTTGACAGATTTTTTGTTTTCATGAAAATGTATTCATTCTCCTATAAATAGGATTGCATTCTGATTGAAAGCTGGCTGGGCTGGACCTGAGGAAACATTACATTTTCCTCCTTCCTTAGTTCTGAGGCAGTATGACTATGGTAACTGTCTGATGTAGAACATTCTTAGCGGAGCTCCTTCCTGCACTGAGGATGCTCTATGCACTGGCTATCGAGGAGTAATTTTTATGAGCAAATCACAGTTTCACCTATTGGGCCATTCACAATTGTAATTGTATTGTATTGTAGTTTGCTTACTTGTTGTCTCTTACTTCATTCATGCTCCTGGGCTCAGTAGACTGGGATATTTGTGTTGGAGGGGTTGGTCACTTTTTAATAAATCTCTTCCATTAGACGTGTCTCTGCATAAACATACAAGATAGGGTCTGTAGGTTTGTTCTTAAGTTGAATTTGTATGTAAGTCAGAACTGTATATTTTATCATTGTAATCCTAGCCAGAACTTTTTTGGTCTCTGTGACAAATGGATTTTAAAAATGTTGGATTGTCATAAGAATCAGGATTAACACTAAAGCTTCCTTACAGGCACATTTGATAACTCTTAGAGCTGTTTATTGTAGGCTAGGACTAAATAACAATAAATTACCAATGTCCAGAGGTCCATTTGTAACTAGGGGTCGTATGTAAGTCGAGTGTTCTTAAGTAGGGGACCGCCTGTATGTGTCCTTGTGTCTTTGCCTCATTTGATATCTTCAATCTTTCCCTGTTTTCACCATGCTGCCCTCTGCATATATTCACAGATTCCCATATTCTAGGCAGTCCTCATGGCATTACCCACTGTTTCTATCTTTTCACTGTCCATCCTGATGCAGCTCCTATCCAGCCGAGCTCAGAGCTGTAAAGAAAGAATCACGGAGGGTCTGCAAACATCACAAAAGTAGCATGAGTGCTGAATCACTTCATGAACACTCAGAAATTATTATTAGGTAGTAAAGGCACGTGGGCAGCCTATGTAAAAAAGCAGCCATCCCCTTCAATGTATTGACTTTGACTTTGATCTTTTTCTGAGCACATTGGCGAACATTTAAAAATGGCTAGTTGTAGTTGGCCTGTTGGTATTAAAAACATAAGTGCAACTTAAATTGGACTTTATGGACCAACTGTAATTTTTCAACCTATACACTGTTAAAATACTTAAACATACACAGAAGATACAGCCAAAATAAGGCTATGCAATACTCCTCGCCTGCAACAAACTGATTGTTTATGGGTTGGTCAAAGGGTTCAGCTGCCCATAGCAAATTATATAAATGCTCTCTATACAAAACATCACAGAAAATTGTGCCAATATCACTTGTACACAAGATGTACATAAATGGTAGAAATAAACATCTACCCCAAAATATATTTTATAAACACAAATCCTCTTTTGTCCCCCAAAAAGTGGCCTGTATCCAAGGGGTTCGGTGTTTAACAGTGAGGTTAAACCAAGAAAATTTGAGATGCAACAATTTATCTGTATACAAGGAATATTTGTAACAAGGAATATACATTGACATAAAGGTGACGTGTTTTAGATCTGTACAGGATAAGTCAATGCTGATGTTGTACATGTTTGAAATACAGATGAAGTTTAACCACTTATCACCGACGCTTGTCTTCAAACCTCTATTTTACAAATTTGACATGCGTCACTATTAATAACTTTTGAACACCTTAATCTACCAAGGTGATTTTGATATGGTTTTTTCATGAGACATTGAACTTTGTTATTAAAAACTTTGGGTGATAAATTTTACATTTAAACCTTAAAACAAAGCAAATATGGTAAACAAGAACATTTTTTAATTGCTATTTTTAAAATGTAACATTTTTTGCTTTTTACATAGACTCTCGTACAACCCAACTCATTTAGTTACAAAATTATTAACATTTATCATATGTCTGCTGTTCTCTTACCTTTTCCAACTATTATTTAGATGGGTTGTAAATCAGACTGAAATTTTCCAAAAATTTCTCAATAAAACACCAGTTGTTTTTTTTTTAAAAGTGCACCCCTTACATTATTAAAAAAAATATAGAAGGTTTGTTAATCTTATTGGAATTTCACAGGAGTTAAAACACAATTGTGGTAAAATTTGGAAATTTTAGTATTTTTAATAACCTTTTCATTTATCCCCAATATTTACACACTCACAAAGGGTTAAATAAGGACATGTACCCCAATGTTTGTTACCCAATTTTTCTTGAAATGTCAGTAGTGCATTTGTGGTTCTACTCACAAACAAGTGACCCAATTTTGAGCTCTACAGTCACCAAGGAATTTATGAAGGGGTATAATGAGCTTTTGCACTTTAAAATCTTTCATAGAGTCAGGCTATAAAAATCTAAAATAGAATTTTTTCCTTCTAAAAATTTTAATCTCAAATTTCTCATTTTCACAAGGGGTTAAAAGAAAAAATAACCATTTCTATTGCTTACAGTAATGCCCCATATGTGGTTGCATACTAATGTAAGGGCACACTGCAGGGCTTGAAAGGAAATGAGCACAGATTTAGAGACAGATTTGACTGTAATTGTTTTCAAGCGCCATGCACCATTTGCATAGTCCCTGAAATACCAGGACCTTGGAAACCCCGAGCATGTGACCCCATTTTGAATTTATATAGGGGTATAATGATCTTTTTGCATTAAGGTCTTTATAAAATTAGACTATTAAAATTTAAAAATGAATTCTTTTTCTTTTTAAAGATATTTTAATCCCAAAGTTTTAATTTTCGCAAGAGGAAAAAGAGGAAATGCAGACCTAGTTGGTTAGGAAATTTCTCTCAAATATGGCATTGCTCCATTGTCATAAACTGCTGTATGGGCCCATGGCAGGGCTCTGAAGGCAATGATCATTTTTTAGCAGACAGAATTTTTTTCATGGACAATGATGCTTTTGCAGAGCCCCTGAGGTACCAGCAGAGATTCCAACAAATGACCACAGTTTGCAAATTACAACTATCACAGAATATATCAAGAGGAAAAGTTAAAGGTGTTGATTAGAATTACAAATAAAATATATTTTTTTCCCAAATAAAGTCTCATTTGCCCTAATTTTTTTATGTTCATCAGTGGTTATTAGGGACAATACAGCAAAAAATGTGTAAGACAATTTATTCTTAGTGTAAACATACCCTAGATGTGGATGTAACTTTTTGCCTAGAATTATGACGGAGCTCAGGAGTATAACAGTTCTATCTGAATTTCATAAATCCCCAGTGAAAGACTTCATTCTTGAAACTACAAGACTTTTTGTTTTTTTGCATAACATGCATGTATAGTAGCACAATCAGATTTCTATTGGTTTTGCTTCAGGATACACATTTATATACCAATTTTTATATGTATTTTTTATGTGCTTATACTAATACTACCAATGTTGAAGCTAAAGCTGGCAGTGTCTTGATGTCGGATAATGCAAATATCATGCTTTGACATTCTATAGATTTATTTTGTTCTGCTCAGTCCATGTAACACATTTTCTGATTTATTCTCAGTTTCTACAAGTCATTGTTGGCTGCCATGTAACCACTGTGGCCAGTCAGTGCCCTAAGTGATAACATGTGCAAGAACAGGGACATACCTGCAGCCACCGCCCTGTTCTTCCTGTAGTGGCTGCTAGAACAAGTCATGTAACCGCAGAGGCTTCCAGCCTTTCCAGAGGTGCTGTAAAGCAGGTCAAATACCACTTATTTTCTATTACTTGCCCCAGTACCAGTTACTTGGAATACCCATTTAAGGCAATGTGTTGAGCATAAATAAAATACATCTCTTGGAAACTATGCTTTCCCTGATCTTATAACTCCTCTGCATATTTTCATATGTTACTCTCAAATTCAATGTTAATCTCTCTAAATAGATATGACAAAAGTTACCTTAGCAGACCCTTACAAGTTGGACACAAAACTCACTGTTACAATGGCACACTATGGAGTAATAATTCATGAGCATTTAGAAGATTCGCTGACATATTCCTGACTTGAAATCAATCATTTAATTAAGTGTTATTAAAGATTAATGCATTTTATCCAGTCATATCACTTCATATAACAAAATCTGTCTTGAGGCCCCTTTTCTTCATTTCCCAAAAGACTTTAATTATTTTTTTTTTTTGTGTGCTCATCCACGCAGATCTGTGAGTCACATCTGCTAGCTAGAAATCCTTACGGTTGTTAGTAGCAGAATGGAGAGGAAGATTTTTGGAATATACCATTCTAGAATTAAATTTTTTGAGGCAGGAGTATTTGCAGATGGTCTTATATTTTTATGTCTTTGAAAGAGGGCTGGATATGACCACAACTCTTCCACACTGCGCTAGGGATGCATGAAGTAATACATGCCTGACTGTGTTCACCTGTCCATAAACTAATGCAGACCGGTGGGTTTTTTTTTTTCCTACATCTGCACATTATATGTTGTATCCAGCAAGAAACACTGGATGAAAAAACATGGGGGGGTATTCTGATGTATGTGACGTATGTAAAAATCTTGACACTGTAGTACTTGTAGATTCTGTAAGACCATCATAGTGAGCAAAGCCATTAGGTTTTTGTAAAAAGTAAATCAAAAAGACTCAGTGCACCATCCATTTATGGATGCACAAACACCGGTACCACACTGATCGAGGAGTGTGTAGGTAATGTACTAAATTGTCAAAGCCACTTACTCCTTTACCCCACATGTTGAAATGGTGGATGACTCAAAGTTAGCATGAGATAAAAAATCTGGAAGGTTTACTAGGCTTTAAAGTGCTATTTATGTAAAGGATGAAGTTGTTATTGGTGCGACCCATAATATTGTATAATTATGTGTTAATCACAGTTTATATTGGTTTCGTCCATATTTCATTAACTGAAGGATGCTGCAAGCGCTAGAAAACTGGAGTATAGAGAGCATGAAATAAATGAAAGCAAGAAAGAAAGAAATTGGTGGTGCACACCAAGGTATATAAAAAAAAATATATTATTTTGTTAAATATACATTATAATTTATTATATGTGTATGAGGAAAAATAGCAGCACAAACAAAAAAATTATGTGGTACAAGGATATAAATCCATCTCAAATAATAGTATAGTGATAGCGACAATATAATTGTTCACCTTAAAACAAACTATAGACTTTACGATTAAAAAACTGTCAGATACAGTTTGGATGGTCAACCTCCAAAAATCAGATCTACTACCAGAAAAATTGAGGAAATGGCTAGGCGTTATTCTCGATGGGTTTCTCCAAATATCTTTCTTACCAACAGAAAAAAAGATATATTCATATGTAAGGACAGTCTTCTCTTACATAAATCTAGCATAATCAAGAAAACCTGAAGTTATAGGGTCCAATAACCGCCCTGCAATTTATGTGTTGGGTGGAGTCAGAAACATACACAACCTCTCCAAAGCTAGATTTTGTCAGTCTGAAAAAGTATTAAATAGGCACTTCACCAGAAAGTTCTATTGGGAGTAAGGAGATATTTGTTTTTGCATGAAGCAAACATGTCAGACAAGCAAACTAACCCACACTAACTAAACAGATCTTTGAAAACCCTTTTTTCCGTTTGAAAAGTTGACTCATCATATATGCATATTATTGTTCTTCTGGCTCAATCACACCTCCTGCTTCCTGATGACCAAAGGGCTTGTTTCTCTTCAGCCGAGTGAACTCGGTGCTGGTAGGTCATTCAGTAATGAGAGAGACATTGGCTGTCTGACCTGCTAAAAAGAGTTCCTGAAGGAGGGGTGAATGAGGGGGTTGAGAAAAACAGTAATTGACTGGCTGCAGAGAAATCGGCTCACACCCTTCCCCTCAGGAATTCTCTTCAGCAAGGGGAATGAGCTGCAGGCATGGCTGAGAAGGACATGAATATGCTGGACACACTGAAAGGGAAAGATGATGATTGGACTCGCATGAGGTCATTTACTTAGATGGTGAGTAAATTTTACAAACAGACTGTGGATCTGTTCAGGAATGGGGAATAACAACATAGGGATATTTGTAATGCTGTATAATAGACTTTTTTTTATATATGTCCAGCTAGAATGTTTTAGTTTAAGTGAAGTTTCCCTTCAAGGTGTTTCAGGAACAGAATCCTCAATTTCCAGGAGCAAATGGCAATCTGGGAAATTCTGAAAGTATCTCCAACACATTTGAGGGAAATTACTTAATGGCTTTCTGTGATAACATCTCATATCCAATATCTAAAATAGGGAGATACTAGATCAAAGAAACTACTTAATATCACACAAAAATCTAACAGAAGATTATCTGAGTTGTTGTCAAAGAGACCCAAACAAATGTTCCATGAACAAAGATATATACTTTCAACTATGTAAGAGATGGAATAGATGCTTATATATATTAACCTTTTCCTGTAATGCCCAAAGTTCTCCAAAAAGTAGTTAAAGGAGCCTTTAGATTACTGTTTAGCCAACCAGTGGCCAGAGCAGTGACCCACCTCAGATAGTTAGCTCTTCCTATATGTGACGGTACCTTAGAGGAACTCAGAAAGGACCTAGATAATCTCTGTACCCAATGTTGCGGGGAGAAGTTAGCAACCTTAATTTATGTTATTGGACCCACGCGGTTCCCCATTTACATATTTTTCATAAATCTTAAATTGTTGTGTTAGGTGTTACCATTATCTTTTCCAAAGAAAAGGAATAAAAGTGATTTTTTTTTTTATAATGAGTCCAGCTCAGCTTTGTCTATACACACATGGCTCATAAGTACTAAATGTTTTGTTACTGAACTTTGTGTCTAAACAGTAGTGCATAAAACATCATTAGTGGCCAAAAATTAAACCCTCTCCTTGTTGTGTTACTATATCCTCTATAAAAGTGTCACTAGTTATCTTTTAGTTCTATTATTTTTGGCCTTTTCACTTTGCCCATTTACATGTAAATGTGAAGGCTTTTAACTTTGACAGCAACAGATAAAGTTGTTTCTTTGAAACGCCTCCACGTTCTGGAGCTGCCAGTTCTGCAGGTGAGAGAAGACAGTTGATGTGAAAAGAGCCCGCCATGTACCTTTACTATAATGAAGGTTGCTGTTTCTTTATATAGATGTTTTGTAGACTTTTATGGGCAATTGCATTTGTCTCAATATTCCTGCAATCACCTCTCCTTTACTTATACAGAATTATTTTTAAAGGGACTCCACCTTTTACCCCACTTAACGACAAGCACCCTCAGTAAGGGCATGTAGTATCCTTTCTGGAATTCCGTCTTTTATCTTAAAACTTGCTCCTTTGCCTATAAAAACTACATCTGAAGTCCAATGCAAATAATCATAGAAGAGTCACTCTTTGCCCAAGATTAATTTCATACCCTCGTATGGTGTTAAAGAGTATTCCCACAGAGACAAGATTTTTAAATATACTCTGGATAATAAAATAGCACATTCTCCAAATCACTGTTATTAACAAAAATACAGCATTTCAGAGATTTAATTCCAACCTGTTTCTATCAGTCCTGGTGTTTACAATTTTGGTTGCCCCTAGAATCGACTGTGAATCTTTTGACTATGGTCAAATTCTTCTCATGAATAGCTTCTCTTGTCTGCACTATGCATTGCTCCCTGCCTCCTGCCCCTCCCACCTGAATTACAAGACCAGCTCAGACATAAGCGCTTCCTGCTAGCAAACAGTGTGCGAAGACTTAGGCTGCATTCACGCGAACGTGTGATTTCTCCAATACCGTGTTTCCGTGCCTTATGAGACTGTATATATGTGATGTTTTCTTCCATATGTAGCACGTATTTAACCCATATTTATTCATCCCCATAGACGTCTAAGGGCATATGGAACTGAAATATGGGAGAAAATAAGACATGCTCTATATTTTTAAACAGCTAGCATTAATGGGTTGCATACGGCCATTTTCTCACATGTTCCTCTGAATGCAGTCTTACTCTACAACCTACAGACAGATTAGGAGGGAGGTATACTTCAGGGCTGACAGTGTGTGTTATAGGTGAGTTAGCAGAGCTGAGAGTGTCATTTTATTTTATATCCATCTCATCATCTCTCTTTTTCTGTATCAGATACAAGTAGAATGTTCAGAAGCTAAATAAAAGTGTAGATAACCTGTACACTTATAATCTAAGCACATTGTCAGTACACAGCATCTCATAGCACAGAGGAATCATGAAGTGTCTGCTTAGAGAATGCCCGCTCACACTCTGGAATTTTACACTAACCATCACTGAGCTATAGGAGCTTACACAGCAATAAAACTAAGTAGAATTGTAAAGTAAGGGGTCAAAGGTGATCTTTATTGTGTAAATATCAGTAGGGGGTTAAAATTTGAGAACTAACTTTCATGGGCAAACCCCTTGAGCAATGTATACTTGATTATAAGAGAAATATAATGAAAACCTTGGTGCTAGTGTGAACATGACCTAAGGTGAACAACGCCTCTAACTGAAGATATCAAAAAGTTCACATTTTCCACTAGGAAAAAATGGTGCAGATTATCTAGGAAAAATTCATATTTTAATCCAGATTCACTATAAAATTTTTTTACAGCATATCAATTTCCACACTAAAAATTTTATATACAGGCGCTCCTCTGGTTATGTACAAGATGTACATGTAAAGTTGATTTTTTATGTAAGTCAGAACTGTATACTTTATAATTGTAGCTCCAGGCAACATTTTTTGGGTCTCTATCACTATTGGATTTTAAAAATGTTGGATTGTCATAAGAACCAGGATTAACAATAAATCTTAATTACAGACACCTGTGATAACTGTTATATCTGTTTATTGTAGCTAAGGGCTAAAGTACAGTAAATTACCAAAATCCAGTGGTCCGTTTGTAACTAGGGGTCATCTGTAATTCAGGTGTTCTTACGTAGGGGACCACCTGTATTATACAAGCACTAGAGCTGAGCATATGTTGTAGTGATTAAGACAATTTATTTTTAACATTACAAAATGCTTTCTGTCCATAAATGTGCAATTTTTTTTCTTTCTTGCCAAACACTTTCTAAGTAGATGGGGGTAAGATTTGGTGATTTTTACTTGATAAATTCCTTTCCTTGATTTGAATTCACAATAATTCAACAAGATTTTTTTTTATGTGGCTGCAAATATGAAACTGCTTCCTTTGTAATGTACACAGAGGACCGTGCACAGTAATTTAGTGCTAATATTTGTTTCACTGATCAACCACAGTGACTGATGTTGCTGAGAACCCTAAATATGAGCTGTAAAGAGTTATCTGTCTGCTTAGCAAACAGCCTGGAAGCTGCCATCTGCTGTTATATTTTTTTTCATAGACTGTTGGCATACACATTGCACAGGAGTCCCTTTCCTTGTTATACAATTGCATATGACTACATGAGGGTTTTTTCAGAACAAAATACACATATTAAAAATGTCTTCTGTTTTTAGTAGTTGTAAAATGTAAAAAAATACATTTATTAACAGCAATTAAAAAAAACTATGTGCCTCAGCTCCCCCGCCATTATTCGAATGGCAGCAGCTCTCTAGTCTCCAGGGCTTATGGTCTCTTCTGACTGGAAGTGATGACACAAAGTACATTATACAAATTACAGCTAAGCCGACAATACAATACAAGCAAAAAAAAAGTCGTTGTGTATAGGCTGAAACAAATATCAAATTTATTGAACAATTAATACTAAGCACACCAATGAGATGTCATACCTCAAAGCATTAAAAACAATTAAAGTGTCCAAATACACATGAACAAGTGGATCCGAGCCGGTTGCAAGGATCCACAAACGGCCACAGGTCAAACGGTGCAGCGGATACTGATCCCCCATACATAAGATAAATACCTGGTTAAGTATGCAAGTCAAACAACCCTATAAAGATACCTGTACATTCTTACAAAAGTCCTCAAATAGGGAGGACAGGCTAAAAAGTAAATGTAACAACAGGGCAGAGTCGAGCAACTACCATGGAAACCTGTATAATAGAGTAATGAGAGGGACCGAGTAGTCCTAGACCAGTGGCCGGAGGCACCCCACGCATTACGTCGCAATCATGTAAAGGGAGGATAAAATTAAAGATGGGTTTTATATGTTGCAGATTTGCTTTATGGGATATTATACCGGTCCATAGGGGTGGCCAAAGTTAGTGGCACTGTACTATGTGGGGACCATCAAGGTTGATATTATACTATGCTTGTGGGTGGGACAATGGGCGTGGTTTAGAAAAAGGGGGAGGGGCTTTTGTCCCTCTTTCTCTTGTCCAAAAGTTGGGAGGTATATATGCTTAGCCATTTCATGCACAGGACAGCATTGCTTCCGGGTTTAATGTGACTGAAAGCCCTAGACATCAGAGAGCTGCTCTTTGAACATGAAAGTAAGGTTGGGGTCACAAGCTCTATACCGACACCACTGGATAGGATAGGTGATTAGTTGGAGATTGGTAGGCGTCTGACATCCAGGCCTCACACTAGTCAGCTGCTTACAACACAGACCTGGAAGCAGATACAGTAGCTGTACAATTCATCCCATTTTCATTTTTGCGTTTCTATTTTTTGCCATATTCTGATATCCCCATAATCCCCAATATTTTAGATATAAGTAACTATTTAAAGGAAATCTACCATCAAAATTTAGCATAGTAAACCAGCGGTACTTACTCACAGATCCAGGTACTGTGACTGTGGGAATGTTCTTATGTATGTTATCCATGGCCTCCTTCCTAATGCTGATGAACCTTTCCTGTACTCCCTCATCACATGTGGACTATTATTCCTGTGTTTTATGTTGCCACTTTCAGACGTTCGATCGGGTTTGCTGTTGATATGTGAGTTTGTCATATCAATGTGGAAGAATAAAAATGGAAGTTTTATGGTCCCTTTTGTTTGCTGGATCGATTCCATTTGACAGAAAAAAAGGAAAACAGATTAAAATGGAAAAATATAATATACAGGTGGCCCCCGACTTAAGGACACCCGACTTAGACGACCCATAGTTACAGATGGACCTCACTGGCCACTGTGACCTCTGGTGAAGCTCTCTGGATGCATTACTTTTGTACCAGGCTGCAATGATCAGCTGTGAGGAGTCTGTAATGAACTTTTATTGATAATTCTTGTTACCATGACAGTGAAGATCCAATTGTCACTGGGGCAAAAATATTTTTTTAAATATTCCTGTTCCAACTTACATTCGACTTTGAACAAACCTAAAGAACCTATTTTGTATGTAACCCGGGGACTGCCTGTATATCTAAGATCAAATTAAAAAAATATCATTATTACATCTCCTGCAAACCTTTCACATTGTCAAGGATTATTTTAAATGAAAGACAAATCACTAGCCATTACTGATTGTGTTCCACTGACATTCTGCTCTTGCACCTACAATAAAGATTGTTCTATACAGATACAGTGTGCCTTTATTCTTTTTCAGCTATGTATGTGGCAGGAAGGAGAGGGTAGACATTACAGTCTTTAACAGTGAGCTGTATTACTCCTGTATAGTACAGGAAGAATACACCTTTTACCTAGTTACAGACATTTAGAGAATAGAAGGGGAAGCTTTCAAGTTCCTTTTTTTTTTTTTTTTTTCAATAAAACCCTCTAATAAAATATGTCGCAAAAATAATCTAAAACACATCCCTTAGGCTGCATTCACATGAACGTGTGATTTCTCCAGTCCCGTATAAGATTGTATATATGTGATGTTTGTCATCCGTATGCAGCGCATATTTAACCTGTATTAATACATCCCCATAGACTTCTTAGGGAATACAGAACAGCAGTACGGGAGAAAATAGGACACGCTATATTTTTAAACGCCTCATATACGGTATGGTATTAAGAACGGCAACATAAATGGTTGGATGTATTGTCCATTGAAATGAATGTGGCTGTATGTAACCCCTAAAAAAAAAAACGACGTTACGGGCAGCATACTGCCATTCTCATACGTTCTTGTGAATGCAGCCATACACAGATTTGAGAGAAAAAAAATATGAAGCGATGGTTACACTTTCAATGAAGCATCATAAATGTCAAAATAGTGGCACTGCTCCAGGTATATGTATATGTTCAATGTGTATTCTTCAAATTTTCAATTATGTCTGTCTTCTATGCACTTTAGGTATTACAGTGCAACAATTTTGCAGATGTCTGGTGTGGATGATGACAGACTGGCTATTTGGCTTTCTGCTATTACTGCATTTACAAACTTCAGTTTTACACTTGTTGGTGTATGGCTTGTGGAAAAAGTTGGCAGAAGGAAACTGACACTTGGAAGTCTTACAGGTATGTGATTAATGCAGGGTGAACCATTGGTATTTATTATAACATTGTGCCGACTTGATTGACCCTACCAGTATGTCAGTATATGGGGATTTTCTTCCTCATTCAATACAATGTGCAAATCACACATTGAAATGAATGGGTTAAAACCAGAGAGCCTTGGGGGTTTAAATGCCTCCGGCAGCTTTGTGGGAGGCATTTACAGGGTTAATACCTGCGATCAGTGCCAGCACTGACCACGGGTGTTACCGGTGGGTTTTTGCTGCGATATGCAGCAAACGGACACCTTGCATGCAAAAGACTCAGCCCTACATACATCCGCAGCCAAAATGTGACATTTTATGAATGTAGTCATAAGAAACAAGATGATTGTTCTTGTAAACAACCACCTACGCACCCGGAGAGCGGTGATCACGCATGAGCTATTGAGGTGCCCGACCAACTGGATTCCGCTTTCTTAGGGACCATTTACTACAATCTTCATACACATACATTTTCAAAAATCCTATTGAAGAAATGTATGTGTGTGACAGATAAATAAGTTGTGAATGTTACTCCTTTAACTCCATTCCCAACTTCTATAGTTTGCAGCAGCTGATATGGAATATGAGTAGAACATTCCATGTAAAGCACTGAGAGAATATGTTTGTCACCTTACACTTCCTACAACATTTGCAGAAATAACTAGTCCAGTAGTCCTAATCTCTGCATCTCTAAAGTTTGTGGCTAGCAAGGCCAAATTCAGAATTTAGGCAACATTTTGTAAAAATACTGACAATATAAGTATCCTACCCAGATGTGGTGCTGACATATAAGTATTGTACTCACTTATAAAGTCCTTTCATCCTGCAAAAGCTGAAATAGCAAAACGTTTTCACATTATACATTTTCCCAATAGGTACAACATTGGCCTTGATTGTACTTGCTTTGGGCTTTTTGTTATCTGCACAAGTCTCCCCTCCTATTACACTGAAGCCAACAGATCCTGCAAGTCAGAATTCAACTTGCTCAAAATATAGGTGAGTATAAAGAAAATGTAACTGTGTGATAAAATGTATTGTCCAAGTATGAATGGAATTCTGATCGTGTGAGCAATGGTAGGTGCAATAGATTTTACCACAAACAAAATGCATAGTTAATATTGTATATTATCACCCAGTGCCCAAATAATGGCTATATTTTAATTAACCTCTTCCTATATGCAGCTTTTGCACTGGATGTATGCTAGATTCCAGCTGTGGGTTTTGCTACAAAGTGAATGGATCAAATATTATTGACTCATCTTGCATTCCAGTGGATCCGAAAACAACAGAACAGTCTGCATGGGGAAGGTAATTTTTCCTTTCTGTTACACCTCAACATTTTACATTCCTTATGTATCCCTGCCTGTCTCTCACTCACTGTCCCTTCCTGTCTCTCACTCACTCACTGTCCCTTCCTGTCTGTCTCTGTTACTCTGTCTGTCTGTCTGTCACTCACTCTCCCTGTCTGTCTTTCTGTCACTCACTCTCTCTGTCTCCCACTCTCACTGGCTTTCTCTCTGTCTCCCATTCTCACTGGCTTTCTCTCTGTCACTCACTCTCCCTGCCTGTCTCTGTCTTTCACTCACTTACTCTTCCTTTCTGTCTCTCAGTTACTCTCCCTGTATGTCTCTCCCTGCCTGTCTCTCCCTCACTCTCCCTGCCTGTCTCTCTGTCTTTCACTCACTTACTCTTCCTGTCTGTCTCTCAGTTACTCTTCCTGTATGTATCTCCCTCACTCTCCCTGCCTCTCTTTCTGTCTTTCACTCACTTACTCTTCCTGTCTCTGTCACTCACTCTCCCTGTCTCACTGTCTCTCCCTCACTTACTGACTTTGTCTCTCTCTCACTCTCCCTGCCTGTCTCTGTCTTTCACTCACTTACTCTTCCTGTCTGTATCTCAGTTATACTCATTGTCCGTCTCTCTGTCACTCACTCTCCCTGTCTGTCTCTCTGTCACTCACTTACACTTCCTGTCCATCTCTGTTACTCTCCCTGTATGTTTCTCCCTCATTCTCCCTGCCTGTCTCTCCCTCACTCTCCCTGCCTGTCTCTCTGTCTTTCACTCACTTACTCTTCCTGTCTGTATCTCAGTCATAGACTACACAAAAGGAGAGCAGGCACCGCCACAATGTAAGCAAATAATATATCCACGCATCCCAATAATTAGCAAATAATATATCCACGCATCCCAATAATGTCTCTCAGTCATACTCACTGGCTGTCTCTCTGTCACTCACTCTCCCTGTCTGTCTTTCTGTAACTCACTCTCAGATTCCATTAGCGGAGATACATTCATAGATACATACACACACACATGCACTTAGCTATAACAAAATAGAATTGGTTAACAAAAAAATAATATATATCTATTTATGCATCTACCTCTCCCTGTCTGTCACTCACGCACTCTCTCTGTCTCTCTTAGTCTCCCCGTTTGTCTCACACTCACTGGCTGTCTCTGTCACTCACTCTCCCTGTCTCTCTCTCTGTCACTCACTCTCCCTGTCTCTCTCTCTGTCACTCACTCTCCCTGTCTCTCTCTGTCACTCACTATCCCTGTCTGTCTGTCTCTCTGTCACTCACACTCCCCATCTGTCTCTCACTCACACTCGCTAGCTATCTCTCGGTTGCTCACTCACACTCACTGGCTTTCTCTACTAACTCTTCCTGCCTTTCTCTCTGTCACTCACTCTACCTCACACATAAGCTGTATTATACTCATTGCCTATAGCAGTGATGGCAAATCTTTTGGAGACAGAGTGCCAAAACTACAACCAAAACCCACTTGTATGTTGCAAAGTGCCAAGATGACAATTTAGCCAGTAACTTATTGATCCCAGCTGTATCACAGTTTTTAATTGTTTTGGTGTCCTGCATTCACCAATACAATAGATAAATGATGGAGAAATTTGGATTGTAGCTTCCCTCCAGGGTCCCCTGAAGAGGAAGAATCAGGGGACCCAGAGCAGGAGATCAAATGACAATCCATTTCTATCCACACCTTTTGGCTCCTCCTGTAGTCCTGGCAGCCAAGTATGTTGGTTTAAAATAGCGGTGAGCATGTCCTGGGCTGTCTTGGACCGCAGGAGGAAGCCTTGAGTAGTATCTGGCACTCTGTGTTGGTTTGAAGGCCTGGGTGCCCACTGAAATGGCTCTGAGTGCCACCTCTGGCACCCGTGCCATAGGTTCGCCGCCACTGGCCTATAGTAACCAATCAAAGCTCAGAGCTCATATAAATGACCTGTGACAAAATAGAAGCTAAGCTGTGATTTGTTGTTTATTGCCACAACAGACAATGGCTCCAGTGTATGGTATTAATCATATTACTTCACATATTACTTCGCATCTTACCTCACACCTAAGACTGCATTCACATATTGAAAATGCTTGCATTAACACAAACAAAATACAAACGCATCACAACAGTTGAGAAGAGGAGATTTGCCTTATTACATTGCTGTCAACATTGGGGCTTATTTACTAATGGTCCGCGGAACACACTTTTGTCGGATTTTTGAAGTTTTTGGGATTTGCGCCGCTGTGACAGGTATTTAACTAGGGAATTGTATCGCAGCTGCGCTTGATTTCATACATCAGAAATCTGGGGGTGGGCCGTCGGACGATTGTACTGAAAAGAAGGTGAACTCCAGCAGACCTGAGCGGGGAAGTGACAGATGCAGGATATCTGGCGCACGTGAATCGGGCCAGAGTGCATTACCTTTGGACACTCTGTACTTCGTGAACTCCTCTGATGGGTAAGTAAATGTGCCCCATTGTGTTAAAAACAATGTGAGTGTTAACACACGTTCAAGTTACATTAACACATATGTGTTAACACTTAGTTAACATATATGTTAACATCGCATAAGGCTTGCGTGTTGTAAATGCAATGTTGACAACAATGTAATAAGGCAAATCTCCTCTACTCAGCTGTTGTGATGCATTTGAAAATGCCTGCATTAACACAAACAAAATGCAACGTGTAAGCTGTATTTTATTCATTGCCTATAACAACCTATCAAAGCTCAGAGCTCATAATTATGACCTGTGGCAGAACAGCAACCAAACACGGCTCAGCTTCCAACTGAGCAGCAGACAGTGGCTCCTGTATATGGTGGTTATCATAATACCTCATATTACCTCACATCTAACCTCAGACAAATAAGCGGTGTTATACTCATTGCCTTTAGTAATCAATAACAAACAGCTCAGAGCTCATATCAATGACCTGTGGCAGAATGTAAGTTGAGTTGTGATTGGTTGCTTATTGCCACAGCAGACAATGGCTCCTGTATATGGTGGTTATCATATTACCTCATATTACCTCACATATTACTTGACATCTTCCATCACAGCTAAGCTGTATTATACTCATTGCCTATAGCCGTCAAAGCTCAGAGCTCATAGTAATGGCCTGTGGCAGAACAGCAACCTATCACGGCTCAGCTTCTAACTGCCTCAGCAGCAGCAGCAGACAAAGACTCCTGTACGTGGTGGGTAATAAGTGGATTTTGTAAAGTGTGGGTTGAAAATTTCAAAACGTCTATGACGGTGCAGATTCCTTTAGTGGACATACATACATACATACAAAAGCACACATACACTCAGCTTTATATTTTAAATTGTAACCCAATCATGTTTGATGTAGATTGAAGTGACTGCTACCAATAAACAACTTTAAACCATTAGAAATTAGCCACCCAAACGATAAGTATGTGCTTGTTGACCGCAGGTGATGCAATTCAGCAATGGAATGCGCAAGTGTGGGACTTGCGATGAAGCAAAGGAATGTGACATAGCTATGAACAGGCAATCTGGAGGAAGAGAGAGGCTTGTCTAAAGCGTGGCTGGAGTGCATTGATTATGCCCTGGAGCCCCTCTGGGCTCTGTTAGTGCACTTCAGAGTATTTGCATATTTTCTCCACAATAACAAACAGGGAGAGGAATATAAAGGACATGCCTGGGCTACTGAGGAAATTAATGAATTCAAGCTGGTATTCTTAGTTTGGGTGGCTAATTTTAGATTTCCTTTTAGGATTGCATGTCATTCTATTATTAGGCTTAGTGTCCAGAATTAAGGAGTAGAGGTTTTTTTTTTTTTAATGAGAGTGTTATTCCAGGACCTGGCTACACTGTCAATCACCGAGCAGGCCAACTACTCTATGGACAAAGCAGGAAGTAAGCAGTAGACTCTATAGTAAATTGGGCGGATGGCAGAACTGCAGGGACTACTATCATCCCCATTTATAAGAGCTGCTGTCTTGTCAGTACACTGTAGATGTAGTCGTCTGCTTCTGTACTGTAGCGCCGCACAAGCACCTCTGAATGCAGCTGATAGACAGAGGTGCTGGGCATAAAAGCAACTCAAGGATAATTAAAGCTAGAAATTATGCTTAATGGTCTTATTCTCTTCTTTTCAGATGTACAAATGAAACAAAGTCTAAATCCGGCACTAATTGGGCCTACAACTACTGTCCCACATCATATTCATGGACAGCTCTCCTTGGATTAGTGTTGTACTTGGTTTTCTTTGCACCTGGTAAGTGAAGCTGAGGACACACAGTTATTTGATTCTATCATCAACAAGTGATACTACTTTTAGTTTTATATAATGATTAGTTCATGCCAACATTAAAAGAAATAAAATATCTACTTTTTTTTTAATAAATCAAAGAATACATACAAATGTTTTGACAAAATAAACTATACATTTTATATTTTCGTAACCAGGACAACTCATGCAATACAATAAAAACAATATTTATAATGACTGTGGATATGCAGAGGAAAAAAGGGGATGGGGACAGAGAGAAACAGCGCTACCTAGTGCGAGATTATCCTTGGTTAGTTACGGGGTGCTCTTGAGGAAGAGGTGCTCTTGGGTGAGATTGGGTAGTTGTGCTAGAGACAGGCACAACGCTGGGTCAGGCATATGTGATAAGTAACCACTGCCGGGTCCTCACCCTCGCCCCAAGGTTGGGTAACAAGGGCGTATAGCAAATGGGCTGAAGGGTAGGTCACTGGTTCTGCCACCCTATGTGTAAAAATGGGACGTCAGAAAGGCGCTGGTGATCAGGGGTAAAAGGTTTCCTTTTATTCAGAGATATTTTAGACAACGCGTTTCGCACTCCAACGAGTGCTTCCTCAGGTCTAATACAATACATAAATATTAAAATTAATTTATTTGTGTATTGTATTAGACCTGAGGAAGCACTCGTTGGAGTGCGAAACGCGTTGTCCAAAATATCTCTGAATAAAAGGAAACCTTTTACCCCTGGTGACCAGCGCCTTTCTGACGTCCCATTTTTACACATAGGGTGGCACAACCAGTGACCTACCCTCCAGCCCAATATTTATAATGATTGGCAAATGGCATTAATAAAAATATAATGTAACCTTTTAGTAAACGGTAATATAAATTAAAGGCTAACTTCCAAGAACTAAAGTTTATAATGCAAAACAAAAAGCACAGGCCCTTTGAAAGTTTTCTTTTTGTAATGGTATCATTTTGGAATTCGGTATCTTGGAACAACACAAAGTATTAAAAAGGAATTGTAAGTTCTGGTTTCAAAGCAACTCTAGCACAGATGTCACCAGACAGACACTGAGTGACTCAATGCATCCTTCTGCAGTCCCAGGTTGGGCTTAGTATTATTTTAAAGCTATATATCCTGGGCTACCTTGGGTATCTGAGGTGAATATTATGCGGGTATATTATCTCATAATGTAATGTATAACTTGTATAACCGTGAAAATTTGGTGTGCCCTCTAAATAACTCAACACATAGACATCAATGTCTAAACTGCTACACCCTAAGAAAAATGGACAATTTGTGCTTGCCACTGTTTTAGTCTCTTGGGCTTGAAGTTCATTAGAGCTTCACAGATTGCCATTGGAAGCCTCTTCATGGCGACATCAAAGAACTTGTGGATGTTAGAGAACTTCTGCTCCTCCACTTTCTGTTTAAGGATGCCTCACAGATACTCAGTAGGGTTTCGTCCTGGAAACTGGCTTAGCCAGTCTAGCACCTCTACCTTAGTTTCTTGAGCAAGGCAGTGGTCATCTTGGAGGTGTGTTTGGGGTCATTCCTATTTTGGAATACTGCCCTCTGGCCCAGTTTCTGTAGGGAGGGGATATTGCCATGCTTCATATTGGCAATCATGGTTCCATTGTTGAGTTCTGCCTCTGTTCACATAACCTCAGGTTCACACCATGACAAAGTATGGTATAATATCTCAATCTCTGTGGAGAAGTGATGCCATGCAAGGCTAGGCAGATGTGAGATGCTTTATTTGCTTCACAAAGTATTATACAGAAACCTTCAGTGGGGCAGGACCTGGGTTTGGTTAGTTAGCAATAAAGAAGTAATGTCCATCCATAGTCCATTGGTTGGTAAATTATTACATGGGCATCGCAGACACAAAGGCTCTGTTTTCCCTGAATTGGATAGTATCGTAAATCTCTCTTGACAGATGTAAATACTTCACACCATCAATTAATTGTATCTCCCTACAGTCGGCAGCACTGTTACACTGCCTCACACTCACCCCTGCTCCATCACTTGTGCAGTGAGCACTTCCTGCAGTAAACTCAGTGCTGAGGAAGCAGGGGGAGGTTGATTTTAGAAGGAAAGAGGTCATAACAAATTATTATTTGGAGGCCAACTACTCTATGGACAAAGCAGGAAGTAAGCAGTAGACTCTATAGTAAATTGGGCGGATGGCGGAATTGCTATCATCCCCTTTTATAAGAGCTGCTGTCTTGTCAGTACACTGTAGATGTAGTTGTCTGCTTCTGTACTGTAGCGCCGCACAAGCACCTTTGTATGCAGCTGATAGACAGAGGTGCTGGGCATAAAAGCAGTCACACTGCCTGGGTCTATGAGTGAATGTCCCTGGTTTATCATGCTTGACTTTGATGGTAGATTTCTTTTAAAATATAACCCCTTTATATATGAACTTGCTAAATCCTTGAACATTCTGACCCAAAGAATGAAGGGAATATGTCATTTGCAAAGCGATATTGTTTTTTTATGTTAATTGTACTGCATTTGGAGTTTTCTTCCGATTCCCAATACATTGCATGGGATATTAATATACAACCCACAGATAATTAGCCCCCATACAGCTTTGTAAACACAAAATAACAAAGTTATGGGTTTTGGAGGTGTGAAGAACAAAAAGAAAACACAGAAATGTGGCATTAAGGGGTTAAAATAATTTCTCATTTAGAGAGGCAGTCTTCTCCGGCAAACAATTAAGAGGTTAAATAGACTGCTTGATCTCTGTGTGTTCGATTTTTAATTTCCTTCACCTTAATGCTGTGTTATTTATAGGTATGGGACCGATGCCATGGACTGTCAATTCTGAGATATACCCACTGTGGGCAAGAAGCACAGGAAATGCATGTTCCTCTGGAGTTAACTGGATCTGCAATGTAATGATTTCTCTCACGTTTTTACACACAGCAGAGTATCTTACATACTATGGTAAGCTCCTGTACAATTACTGCACGTGTCCTAGATTTATTATAGAGCCAGGATATTTACATGTTGAATCAATTGTGACTCCTCTCTTTAGGGAAATTGTATGATTTCTTTATGATCAGACAAAAGTTAGTTAAAACCATGTGGGTGGGGTTACAGTTTACCTGAAGTTATTATTAAGAAATGATTATAGTGCAGCATCTGTTGTTATAATCAGTTTTATAAATTACTCTGTTGGGCAATAGTGCTGGCAAAGTTCCTTTTGTATTTATTTTTTTCATTGTATATCCCTCTGGAGATTGTTTTATATTTACTTTTTGGGGAGGGGATGCTTATCAGGCTTGTCACTCAAAGTATTTGGGGCCATGAGCTAGTCCCACAAATTATGCCTAGATCACGGTCCCCCATTAAGGTCTATTGTGTACGGTTATGGTACGGTGCCTTTTATTGATCAGTTTGTATTCTTTTGGCAGTGATCTGTAACATTTTTTCATATTGACCATAGTGTTGGTGGATGAGTCAGTTTAATACATTTGTTTCATTATACTATATAGGAATAAAGATACAAGTCACACTGTTGCTATAGCAGTGAATAAGATTCTGCTGTCAGAATCTGGTTTCGATCTGCAGTAGTGTTATACCTCTTTAGACAAATTGCTTCTTATTAGCTCCTCTTATCTTATAAAATCCCTCAAGGGTATTTAGTTTACCTTATAACATTTTGTCATAGGCCACACTTCTTTAAAAGAAGTCAAATATTAAAAAGAAATGTAGATACGTACAAGCAGGGCCGGCATACTCTGGCAAATTCTGGGGCCCAGAGATACTGGGGGGCCCTCATAAGGAATCCATGTGGGTGAGGGGGGCACTATCTAATGAACACATGGGGTCTGTTTAGTTTCTGAATTTTTAATGTCACCATTTGAGATCACTACATAGGGGCCCACTAAGGCTCTGTCGCCCAGGGGCCTGCTTAAACCTGGAGCCAACCCTGCGTGCAAGGGATTTATTGAAAATTTCTTGGATTGATCTGAATACAGGAGAGTGAGGAGAGAGTCTGCGATTCCTTGACCTGCACATGACCCGGGAACAGTGGGGCCGAGGTAGCGTCATTCCTACTAGTAAACAAGACAGCACAAATAAGTTTTCTCAGAAAATGAGACATGTTTCCAGCTAAAGCCAGCGATTTCTTGCTGCTGCTCATACGGCTAATAAAAACTTCAGAATCAGTTGGCAATGTAGTTAATCTTTCTTTTCAATAGATAAGAAGAGTAAAATGAACATCTGTGTTTGATCATAGTAATATCTACAGAAATTACCTCAGATTTCCAGGCACTGCTTAAACTAAGCAGCAAATTGTGAAACTGCTCAATGTGTGGAAGGCTGCTGCTCCTGTAAAATGTCAGATGGGCAAGAGGCATTTGTATGGGTAATGCACGACTGTATATACTGTACATCTACAATGATGTGTTCAGCAGTGTGGTGTTTCACATTACTATAGCCATTTATAGCAGCATATCACTGTATCTCCTGCCACAAGTGACGTTTCTGGGATTATAAAGACGACTAAACAGCCAAAATAATAGATCATTTTCTTACATTTTTTTGAAAATGGAAAATGAGCCTTTATTGCAGTATTTTCTATACAACATTTCAGTTGTTTGGTTTATTGTTGATGATATACACTCACCGGCCACTTTATTAGGTACACCATGCTAGTAACGGGTTGGACCCCCTTTTGCCTTCAGAACTGCCTCAATTCTTCGTGGCATAGATTCAACAAGGTGCTGGAAGCATTCCTCAGAGATTTTGGTCCATATTGACATGATGACATCACACAGTTGCCGCAGATTTGTCGGCTGCACATCCATGATGCGAATCTCCCGTTTCACCACATTCCAAAGATGCTCTATTGGATTGAGATCTGGTGACTGTGGAGGCCATTTGAGTACAGTGAACTCATTGTCATGTTCAAGAAACCAGTCTGAGATGATTCCAGCTTTATGACATGGCGCATTATCCTGCTGAAAGTAGCCATCAGATGTTGGGTACATTGTGGTCATAAAGGGATGGACATGGTCAGCAACAATACTCAGGTAGGCTGTGGCGTTGCAACGATGCTCAATTGGTACCAAGGGGCCCAAAAATGCCAAGGAAATATTCCCCACACCATGACACCACCACCACCAGCCTGAACCGTTGATAAAAGGCAGGATGGATCCATGCTTTCATGTTGTTGACGCCAAATTCTGACCCTACCATCCGAATTTCGCAGCAGAAATCGAGACTCATCAGACCAGGCAACGTTTTTCCAATCTTCTACTGTCCAATTTCGATGAGCCTTGTGCAAATTGTAGCCTCAGTTTCCTATTCTTTCCTTTCCTATTCTGCCCATTCTCCTCTGACCTCTGGCATCAACAAGGCATTTCCGCCCACAGAACTGCCGCTCACTGGATGTTTTTTCTTTTTCAGACCATTCTCTGTAAACCCTAGAGATGGTTGTGCGTGAAAATGCCAGTAGATCAGCAGTTTCTGAAATACTCAGACCAGCCCTTCTGGCACCAACAACCATGCCACGTTCAAAGGCACTCAAATCACCTTTCTTCCCCATACTGATGCTCGGTTTGAACTGCAGGAGATTGTTTTGACCATGTCTACATGCCTAAATGCACTGAGTTGCCGCCATGTGATTGGCTGATTAGAAATTAAGTGTTAATGAGCAGTTGGACAGGTGTACCTAATAAAGTGGCCGGTGAGTGTATATTGTTGACATTCTAAAAACATTGGCAGGAATTTCCAAAGCTTTGTCCACCAATTTTCTGGTGGACCAGTCTTGTAAAAATAATAATTTCTGCTGATTTTCCTGTGGCTTTGCTTAACATGCCACTTAAGGCTTGAATGCCTCAGCCCTCCTAACTTCTAACGCCTTCATCAGAAAATGACAGAGACTTCTCTAGAACTTTTACACCAGGTTAAACTTGGTCTAAACTAGTCAAACCTGGCAGAGAGCAGCGGATTGCCATTTCGGATTTACTAAGAGGCCTAAACCCCCTCTGGCAGGATCCGCTCTTCTTTTACCTTCTTATGCTCTGGATGTTAAGGGGCATTTAATTGTCAGCCATCTTTATTCCGATCAGCACACCCTGTGACGTCATTGGGGTGCAATTATTGGTTGCCAAGACATCCAGGAGTTTACCTTCTACTCCCAGGCATCTGTTTATGCAGCATCGGTAACACGTGCACTGCAAAATCCCCAAATACAGCAATACATGTATTGCAGTATATGGTGGGAGTGATCGGACACCCTAGGGTTCAAGTACCCGAAATGGGGGGTCTAAAAATACAGTAAAAACTAAATAAATAAAAGTTTTTTAAAAATATAAATAATTACAATAAACTAAAAGTTCAAATCACCCCCTTTCCCTAGAATTGATATAAAAATAAATTTAAAAAAGAATTTAAAGAAAATCATAAACATGTTAGGTATCACCGCATCCAAAATCTTTGATGTTCCCGGTGGTGAAACTCAAAAATATGAAAAATATTTCCCAAATGTCAGAATCGACACTTTTTGGCCATTTGGCATCACATAAAATTTTGAATGAAAAGTGATCAAAAGGTCATAGAGTCCCCAAAATGGTAGCAATGAAAATGTCATCTTGTTATGCAAAAATGCCACCTTACACAGCAACGTATACTAAAATATGAAAAAGTTATTAGCGTCAGAATTGGGCAAAATCAAGAATTTTTTTTTTGTACCACAGGTTATAATTTTTTTTTTTTAATTTATTAAATACATTTTCCCAGTTTTTTATAGTAAAATTGGGTACCTCGGCTTATACTTGTGTACATATGGTATTATGTATATTCTTATATGGTAACATGTATAGTCTTGGGCCAACAGGGCGACTATTGCAAAGGATTTTTATAGTGTAAAGAAGGATTTTTTTTATTTTATTAGGAAAGATGAAGAGTACTCTTACCTGTAATTGGATTTTACGTAACTTCCACAATGGCACTTGACAGGAGGGATTCCCTGTCTCTCCAGGGACAGGAAACAACTTAAAAATCTATTTAAAGGGGTCCCTCCCCCTTGTTCCTCAGTCTTTTCCGAGGCATTTAGATGCTTGAACTTTATTGAACAAATATGCAGACTAACATTTCTTACTAACAATACAATATAAAGGGTGGGAAAATCCTGTGCCATTGTGGAGGTTACGGAAAATCCAATTACTGGTAAGAGTAATCTTCATCTTTTCCTAACACCTTCACAACAGCACTTGACAGGAGATATAACATAGGAGTGCTACCAGGGCGGGACAACTGCCGAGAGCACTTTCCTCCCAAAAGAGGGATCAGTAGAACTAATATCCAATTTCAATTGTCTTGGGGACTCCCCTCTGCTTTGTTCTGAACAAAAACTTGAAGAAAAGATTCTTCTAGACAAATGCATGTTCCTTCAAACTGGAGACTCTTACTTTGGAAACAACAGTGAAATTCTAACAGCTTTTGATAAACACAGGAATTTCTGTAACTAGCTTTATTGTTGTGCTGTAATGCAGTGATGGTACATGTGTAGTGCTTATTATTCACAATATATCATTTTGTTTTTCAGGAGTATTCTTCCTGTATGCAGGCTTTGCTTCTGTTGGACTCATATTTATTTATGGCTGCCTACCAGAGACTAAAGGAAAGAAGCTGGAGGAAATTGAGTCTTTATTTGAAAACAGACTTTGTACATGTGGTGCCTCTGAATCTGATGAGGGGAGGTATATAGAATATATTCGGGTGAAGGGAAGTAATTATCATCTTTCTGACAATGATGCTTCTGATGTGGAATAATTTTCCTCGGCAGACGCATACTAATCATTTAAAAGCCTTCTGGAGAGGACAGCTATAGGTGACCTCATAGTCCTGCTTCTGGTCTGGTTCTCCTGGAAATCCTGTTTGTTACCAATCCGGAAGGACAATTCAGTGATTGAAATGGAGCAATGATTTTTTTTCCGTTCTATTGTGTTTCTATACGTTCGTTAATCCATACCTTGCATTTACTGTTGATATGTATTTATAAAATACTAAGACTCAAGATCTGAAAACCTGCTTGTACTCAGTATAAGTCTTCCTTTTGTTCATGCAATGAATTGGATTCCATTTCTTCTCTTTACAATGAAATGCATGTGCAGTGATCAAAATGGAAATGCACAACATTGCACAAACTAAATGAGATAATCTCTAAATATATCAACAGTGTTTAGCAGGAAATTTAAGATGTGTATAATCAGAAATTAACATTCCAGTACAAATATCTAAGAAATATCTGATCTAGTAACATTCCAAGTATGTGTCAAACAACCAAAACATAAAAAGCACAACAGAAACCCTCCTGAGACAAAGTGGTGTTTAAAAAAAAAAGTTGAGTTTCGAACAAGAATATGTTTACATATGTGTTAAGGTCAATAAAATGTATAAGTCATATTGGTCCTCCATTTTGGACTTGAAATGAAGTGTAACAAAATCACCAGGTCAATGTGAAGATTAAATTAGATTTAGGAATTTATACCATATTCTAGTCCATGAATGGAGACATACACCGGAGATCAAAATTGTATGATCACTTGATTTTTTTTTAGAAATAATATAATCTCCATTGATCAAAATCTGATGGATATTTTGTAAGGGGTACACCATGCCACTGGAACAGTGTTTTACAAAATTACCAAAGTATATGAACATAAAACCTTTATTTTTCAAAAGAAAAAAAAATTCCTGAAGGTTACAACAGTCACCATGCAGTAGGAGGTGCACAGGTCTTTGCTTTGAATGACTTTAGTAATTTCATGTGGTAGCAGATGGACTAGTCTATCACACTGCTCTGGTGGGATTTTGGTTAAAGGGGCATTCCCATTTCAGCAAATTAATGTTATTGTTTGTATTATAAAAAGTTATACAATTTCTGTCCACTGCTAGTAAATATGGAAGTTTTCTATAGCAGGACAAGCAAGAAAACCTTGAGGAATTGATACATAAATTGTATAACTTTTTATAATACAAACAATAACATAATTTGCTAAAATGGGAATACGCCTTTAACTCTTCTTCCAGACTCTTCCACAGTTATGTGAACATTGTGGATTTCTTGGCCATAACTTTGCCACCAATGATTTTCCTGAGGTTTTCTACTGGGTTGAGATCAGCACTCTGGGCTGCCCATTTAATTGTTTCAGTGTTTTCCGTTTAAGGATCTGCTGTACTCATTTTGCTGTATGACAAGGGGCATTCTCCTGCATGAAAATTGCCAGCTAATTGAGTGAAGAGCACAAGTAAGAAAAACATGTTGTTCAAAAAGGTTCTGATACACACTTGCATTCACTCTGCTATGAAGCTGTATGAGAGGTCCAACTCCTGCAGCAGAAAACATTCCCCAAACCATGACACATCCTCCACCATGTTTCACTGACTTCTTTACACTATTTGGTTGCAGTGTTTCCCTGGTTTGTCAAAGAACATAACATTTCTCGTCAAATCCAAATGAATTTGCTTTCATCACTAAAATGAACTGTGGACCATTTCTCCTCTGTTCACACAACATGCTCCTCAGCAAAGCTGACTCTAGTCTTTCGATGCTTTTTGCTAATGAGAGGTTTGGCCACTCTAAATAGGGCTTTCAGTCCAAATGCTCTTAAAGGAAACCTACCATTTCAGATCATCGGCGTAAGCTGTAAACACCGAGCACCAGCTCAGGGTGAGTTGGTGCCGGTGCTTAGTTTCGTTAGTGTTATAAACCGCGGTATCGCGGTTTTAACACTTTTTAAACTTTCTAGCAGAAACTGCTTCGGCGCTGCGTGCGCACGATAGTGCGCGCGCCTACATAGGAAATGCCGCAGGCGTTGCGTGCGCACAGTCGCGCGCAGCGCCGAAGCGGCTTCTGCTATAAAGTTTAAAAAGTGTTAAAACCGCGATACCGCGGTTTATAACACTAACGAAACTAAGCACCGGCACCAGCTCACCCTGAGCTGGTGCTCGGTGTTTACAGCTTACACCGACGATCTGAAATGGTAGGTTTCCTTTAAGCATCAAGATACTGTACGATGTGCCCAATCTTTAGGCTATATTCACACTGACGTATGGGGGACGTATATAAGGCCGATATACGTCCCCCATAGACGGCAATGTCCGCACGGCGCCTTACGGGAGCGGTACGGTGCAGCACACGTGCAGCACCTTACCGTTCCTTCCCCCTAAAAAAGATAGGACATGTCCTATCTTTGTCCGTAGTACGGCGCCGTTCGCCATAACTTCCTATGGAGAGGGGCGGGGGTGAGCTGCGCTCACCTCCTCCTTCTCTCCCCGTGCACTGCCGTTGCCCGCTACGGTACGGGCGGGCAACAGCAGTGTGAATGTAGCCTTACCCCGTTCAGTCCTGAACTGGCAAGTAATTCCAATCGCAGTGGTGAATCGTTTACGCATGGATTTTCTGAATTATCCTGACCTCTCTTGTATTTGTCTTTTGAGGCTGATCAGCCTTCTATGGCTGTGATACTGCAATTATACTCATGTTAGGATATATTAACATAGGACTATACCTTGAAATTTAGGAAATTGTGTGTTGTTCTCTAATTTTGATCTCCTTTGTATGAGGGCATCCAAAGTGGTAAATGACACTGCATGCTGAACCTCTTTATGCTCCGATTTCATATTGAATTATACAGAGGTGTTTTTTTCTGTATGTGTCTGACCTTATGATTAAAAAAAAAATTACCCCACCTTATGTCATGATGCAATTTAAATCTTCCCCATATAAATCTACTTGTGTTTTATGCACATGTGTGGGGACATTTATCAAAGCTTGTATGTCATATGCACACCGCCAGAACTTTAGATTATTTTACACAACCTCCAAGCCAAGTGAAGGGGCCATGCCGGGTGATTGTAGCACTAGCTGGAGCTCTGCTGGTTCAAGCGTAGGTTATAACCAAGCCTGGCATAGGATTGTTCACCAGCACAGTCGGCCTCCTGATATATCCAGCAGTATATACAGGGTACCCTGGCGTATAATAAATCCCCCCTACTCCCCTTATGGTTTCTATGTTGTTTATCATGAACTATTTAAAATATAATATGACTAAAGCTTTATTCTTGAAAATTTTTCACAAACTTCTCTGGGAGAAATATGTAATAGACCTTACTGTGAAAAAAATACAGTAGAAAAATGCTTATGATTAGAAAAGGTAAGATGTTTCTCCAACAAATCTCAATAATCTCTATTAGTAGTTGATATTTATTGATATCCTGAAAATATACATATATACTTTCAGTACAATGGATGCAATGTAAAAATATTAGGTTACTAATAAATTACATGATAAATTTTAGGGCTTTATTTATCTGAAGTGTCTAAGAGCACAAAAGTTCTAGTTTCCCATGGAAACCAATCAGAGTTCAGCTTTCATTTTATAAACAGCTGTGGTAAAATTAAAGATGATCTCTGACTGGCTGCCATGAGAAACTAGAATAGTTCTGCTCTCAGACACTTATGATAAATCTCCCCCATCCCTGCACATTCTTTTAATTTTTATCATGGGAACTTTATATTAGTTAAATATGGGGATCTGTGGCCATAAAAAAGACAAAAAATTAAATTAAATTTTATTTTAAATACTCTGTATTATGTTACCTGAAGTTAAAATTGTGAATGGTGCTGCTTGGATTAACAAGATCTATGCCTGTTATTTTTAAATGAAAAGTGGATTTCCACATTTTCTGTTGACTTTAGCTGATTTTACGTAGACTATTATTTTGCTTTAAATTTATAATCTGTCATATAAAGCACAATGGCAAGTATTTATAAGTTAGAAAATATTTCTTATAGGTTGACTTAGAGGGAAGTGGTCACCACATTTTTACATAAACAGCTAGTAGCAGGTTCTCATAGAGCCCTATTAACTAACTGACACTCTTTCCTTTAGGCCTTGCACACAGCCAAATCTAGAGGGTTTCGAGGGGGTGCGGTGGCACCCTGGTCAGATGACATTATTGCTGAATACTGAGAAGAAGCTGCAGGATTCAGTCCGATGAGGCCACGCGCCCTCAACACCCTCTAGATTTGGTTGTATGCAAGGCGAGGTTATAAAGATGATTTATGGGGATCTGGGATAAACAATGTTTAGCTAAAAGAAAGGCATCAGTTAGTTAATAGGGCTCTATGGGAACCTGCCACTAGCTGTATTTGTGAAAATGTGTTGACAGGTTCCCTTTAATTCATAAATTTCACCAGAAGCACCACCAGCACACTATGCAAGAAGTGCATGGCACCTTTTTTTAAAATATAAATTCTGTGCTTGAATGCCAATGGCGCCATGACAAGTTTTAATAAGCTATCTGGTGTAAACAAACTACATTGGTCATGTCCTATGTTGACTTTGGATATTCTGTTAAAAAGCAAATACATAAGGTTAATATCATGGTAATATAGGACAGCAATGAGGGACTTGTGGTCCCCTGACATTTATCTCTTTTCTACATAAATTATAACCGTTAAGGAGAGAATCTGGTAAAGTTTCCTGTGTCAGAGATCAGTCTGGAGATGCCCCCAACTTGGGAAAACTACTGATTGAATAATGAAAGAACCAATTTGCTCAAAAATGACTTGTCCTGATGAAGTTGTAAGCAGTGTCAATGGAAATCTACAGGATCAAGGATTGTAAACCATGCACACTTACGTGCCGGTGTGTGCCCCCTCCTGCAGGATCCACTCTTCTTTTATGCCTTTGTTTTTATGAAATAGACTTTAACCCCTTAACGACTTGGCCTTTTTTAGTTTTTTCACTTCCATTTTTCACTCCCCACCTTCAAAAATCTATAACTTTTTAATTTTTCCACATAAAGAGCTCTGTTATGGCTTATTTTCTGCGTAACAAATTGCACTTCGTAGTGACAGTATTCAATATTCCATGGCGCGTACTGGGAAGCGGGGAAAAAATTCCAAATGCAGTGAAAATGGTGAAAAAACACATTTGCGACACTTTCTTGTGGGCTTGGATTTTACAGCTTTCACTGTGTGCCACAAATGACATGTCTAATTTATTCTTTGGGTCGGTACGATCACGTGGATACCAAATTTGTATAGGTTTTATAATGTTTTCATACATTTAAAAAAATTAAAACCTCCTGTACAAATTTTTTTTTTTTTTATTTTGCCATCTTCTGGCGGCAATAACTTTTTCATACTTTGGTGTACGGAGCTGTGGGTGGTGTCATTTTTTGCGACTTTTGATGGCGTTTTCATTGCTATCATTTTTAGGACTGTGCGACCTTTTGATCACTTTTTATAAATTTTTTAATATTTTCCAAAATGGCAAAAAAATGCCATTTTTGACTTTAGACGCTATTTTCCGTTACAAGGTTAAACGCAGTGAAAACCCGTAATTATATTTTGATAGATCGGACATTTTCGGACGCGGCGATACCTAATGTGTTTATGATTTTCACTGTTTATTAATATTAATATCAGTTCTAGGGAAAGGGGGGTGATTTGAATTTTTAGGTATTTTTATTATAATTTTTTTTTTTTAACTTTTTTTTTACTTTTACTATTTTTCAGACTCCCTAGGGTACTTTAACCCTAGGTTGTCTGATCGATCCTACCATATACTGCCATACTGCAATATGGCAGTATATGGGGATTTACTCCTCATTCATTACAATGTGCTGATAGCACATTGTAATGAATGGGTTAAAACGTGACTGCTTTGGGCCTTCGTGAGACCCGAAGCTGTCATGGCAATGGATCGCCGCTCCCCGTGACGTCATCGGGGAGCGGCGATCCGCGGCAAGATGGCGGCCCATGCGGCGCCATCTTTTTGGAGCCTCCGGCAACATTGCCGGCGGCGATCGCCGCGAAAGCAACTGCGATCGGTGCTAGCACCGATCGCGGGTGTTACCGGTAAGCCTTTGCTGCAATATGCAGCAAAGACTTACCGGCTATGGAGAGGGCTCGGCCCGCGAGCCCTCTCCATGCACCGGGACCCGGCGGGAAGGGGTTAAAAATGATGCAAATGAGTCTGAGGGGCTCTGAACTCAATCCCCTCAGGTTCATTTGCATATTCATTTTTTTAAGTCAAGGTCATAAAAGCTAAGAGAAAATCAGATCCTGCAAGAGGGGGCAAATCCCAGCATATGTAGGTGTGCTTGGTTTACAACCCTTTATCCTGGAGGTAGATTTCCTTTATGTTTTCCAAACAAGTTTCATTCTGGTTATCTGAGGTCAGGGTACAATTTAATGATGGATCAGTCCAACTGGTCAACCCTGTAGAGGGGTATCCCAGGATTTTATTGATGACCTATGGTTAGGATAGGCGACCAATATCAGATCAGTAGTATCTAGAATTACATGGAAAGATTGGTAAGAGTTGTGCAGGATTTCTGTGACGTACAGCACCACCACCATTTTGCCACTTGAGTGCCACATTCACCATACAGAATTCATACAATGCATGGTAAGGCAAAGAGCCTTTAGCCTTTGTCTGAGAACTGAACCCTTTTTAGGTGATTAGCAGTGGTGTTGGGCATCTCACATGGGTCACTTATCCTAAGTATAGATGATCGATAAACTATTTACTGTGTATAGGTTGCTCAAAGGTGAATATACATTTAAAACTTTGACACTCAATTACAAACCAAAAATTACATTCACAATGTGTAATACAACAAATCTAAATCCTATTCTTGGACATACATAATGTAAGTGCTACCAAAGATTGTGCTTATTGTTGTAAAACATTCCATTTTATACATTTTTAAATTATTTTTAGTGTATTTTACTCAAACTATGGGGAGAAAAATCAGTGTCTGAGAGAAAAACGATTCTAGTTGCTCTATTTGCTCATCAATCAGAGCTTAGATTTCATTTTTTTAGACTGCTGTTGTAATATGAAAGCTGGGCTCTGATTGGAGTAATTAGAACAGTTTTGCTATAACACGTCTGATAACACTCCCCCATTATTATAGTACAACATTTTTCTAGTGAAATATCCACTGGTATGCATGTAAGAAATATTGTGTAAATTATAAACAAAAATAAATCCGTAATTCAAAGAGCACAAATCAAGCATTTAATTAAACTCCAGTTTATAGATCAAAATCAATGTCTGAGGAGGTTTTAACATTTATAACATATATTTCATATGTCATCTATATTGGCAAGTGAAACCGGTACTTATGTTGAATTAAAATGAATAATGATGCTAAAGATGTAATTTAATAACTGTTTAATGAATGTTTATATACAGTGCCAGGCCAGAAGCAGAGAATTCACAATGTGTATATGGCAAGTCTGTATTTTTTCGGGTACAATTTATCAAGAATATGTAGCTGCAGTGTAATTCCTAACTTCTGAAAATTACAAATTTATGTAATATCTGTTTTATATACATTTTAATAGCCTTGTGTACAGTATTGTAAACCTCCTTAAGTGAACTAGGTTGTGGCAGTGTTAAAATGTCAGCAAAGTTAACTCTGACTGCGTGTTGTTATCAAATACAGTTTGTGTACTTCAGGGTAAATTATTACAGAACTGTCAGAGAGACTTTTTCGCTTCTACTGTATGTTTCACTTAGAAAATTTATTTTTTACAGTATGTGCCAATTATCAGCACAGTGGTGTTTTGTATTGTCAATGGTGTATGAACAATATTAAAGTATATTAGGTAATAAAGAAATTATGTTCATAGAAACTATTTGGTATTTTTTTTCTGTGTACCTTGTAGATGGTATTTCATATTTAAGGGTCCGGCCTCTTTTGTAAACTTGTTTTAACACGAGGAGATTTTTTTTTAATTGGAAAAAAAAGGATTTTTTTTTGTTGTGCATCTCCTCATGAAAAATGCCATCATAAAACCTGTATGCCACATGCACAGAATATAATAATAGCTGCTACAAACATCCAGAAATGGACAGTCTTTTCATAGTGGATGGAATTTTACCTCAGCAGAGGCATATATCACTAATTTTTGCCTTGTTTTATTTTACCATAGACATCTCTTCCACTGAATGTTGTTTCCTGTGGACATTTCATAAACCTGCCACTCAAGACCAGGAACTAAAAACCCCTCATTCATCAGATTCTGGTAGACAAATTTCTACGTAAATTTCCTC
This sequence comes from Engystomops pustulosus, assembly GCF_040894005.1. NCBI lineage: Eukaryota > Metazoa > Chordata > Amphibia > Anura > Leptodactylidae > Engystomops > Engystomops pustulosus. The sequence goes on along the minus strand of NC_092414.1, from coordinate 115,631,464 downwards.
CACACTTTCTTGAATTGCGATGTTTATATCTACAATTATTTGCACATTATGGATTCTATCTGGGTGAATTTCTGTGTGGATAAAGCCTTAAGACTAAATAGACCACACGCTCCATCCTTGAATCCCAGACCATGTGGTGTTCAGATTTCACAGACCAAACAATGTGCCGTGGACAGAAGTCCCCATCCTACATTGTCATTGTCATATACTTTGCTAGGAGCTACAGCAAATCCTCCTTGCAACAGCCCCACTGTGTGTTCATGAATGGTGCCGCTATTCTGCCGGGAAAGAAGGTCTTCTTGCACCATGTATGACTGATGAAGTCCCATTCCCCTGGAGTGTTTGGTGACCAGACAATCTGGGATTCACATGGGGATAACAGTCATGTCTTTTAGCCACAAGAGGATCTTTCATGCTTAACATGTTGCCCTAAGTATGTTTTGTGGGAGAATCAATGTTTTATTTAAAGATTTTTTGGTAGGTTTGTATATCATATGTTCTGTATAGGAAATCTAGCAATATGTGATCATTAATTTTATCTTCTTTGTAACTCAATATAATGACATAACAAATATATTATGTTTTCATTACTGAAACAGTGCACCCATTATCTCCATTGTATTGCCTTTCTGGTCATAGTTATAATAGATATAATGTAATATAATGTTATCCAGCTTAATATGACTTCCATTTCCTTTCCAGTGTCACATCATTAGATATGCCATTTATGACAATATAATAAATGATACCCATTGCAAACTAATAAACAATTACTTCAAACATGTGGCAAGTCACCCATGTAAAAGCCCATAGCATCCATTTATACAACATAAATATGTATGAGACAGTTATTTTAGGTATGTTCAACATATTGTGTTATAAACTTATAAATTCACATGGAGACCAATACCAATACCACAGTCGCCAGCTCAAGATTAGATATTAGCTTAAGATTAGATATACAGCGTGCAGTTTTCTTCATAATGGACATACGGTACATATGTGATCAACCACAAGGAAAAAAAACACAAAAAGTGAGATGGATAAAATAAATTCATTTATGTTTGATACCTGTTAAGGTCAGTAGATACGAGTGGGGATCAAGAAAAAAGCAATTTCTGGAGGTGATAATTTGAAAGCTGAACAAGAGCATCTTATACTCTAGTAAGAGTCTATTTGTGATGACAAGACTTCACGTGGGCAAAGCATCTCTCTACATTGTAGATCTTGTTTGGATGCAGTGGTTAATACCAACCCAAAGTGATCAAAAGATGGACTGGTGACTAGGTAATGGGCAACCAAGAATCATTGATGCACGTGGGAAATACAGGCTGAGCCATGTGGAATATTCCCATGGAAAAGCTATTAAGCACAAATTACACCTGTGTGTATAAGCAAGGACCTGGACAAGTCACTGTGTTGACAGCAACAACAAAGCTCCTACATTAGCAAAGTGAGCCATTGTGAATAATATAAGCTGTGAACCCAAGTAAACCTAATGGGGGAATCTATCATAGGTTTTATGCTTGTTAATGGCATTAAACATATGATAAAAATGGTATGGATAAGCAGAGTTTGTACAATAAATTCCCAATCTATTTATTTGGGAGAACAATGGCCTAAAGCACTATAATTCCCACTGTAACTGGTGTGAGTAGGTCTTGAAGCACATACCAATAACACAATTGTTTATAAGGCTATAATTTAGAATATTTTCTCCTTTCACATCAGCACTATGGAATATTAATGTTGCCATATAAATAAAGATAATTATTATAGATTTTCCTCACCTGGTCTGTGGCCACAAATGGACTTATGTACAAGCACGCCTTGTGTTTATGGTGTGTCCAAGTGAAAACTTTGAGTAGATCATATTTCCTGTCCATGTTTGCTGCTTGTGCCTTCCCGTAGAAGTATGTGGGGACATAAAAAATACAGATGCCACACAGGTTTTAGGCCCCACGTACACTGGGGGCAGAAGAGGGAGGTATACAAAGTTACAGTGCAGTGAGACACACTGTGCTCATCACATCATGGCCAGATACCATAGACCTATATAGTGGCCATGATGTCGCTGTAAATTGTGTGGCCAAATGACAGGCCCCCCATACAGTCGTGCGCATGGTGGCTTTATCTGATTGCTGTGTTGCTACTGACATTATGTGCCAGCCCTCAGTTTTTGTTGTTGTTTTGCAAATCCGCAAAACACGGATGACATATGAACCATTTTTCGCATGTGTGTATGTAGCCTAAGAGAGGAGAATTTTACATAGAATTTGGAAATCTGTACCTCATTACAGTTTCTGTGTGGAAATATTCTGCACAGTATAGTATGTCTGCAATCATCTTAATTTCAGCTGTATCTGTAGATTTTGCACATGTAAATCTAGGGAAAAAATGCTCTGCAATTCTGAATCATGCGTAGGGCATCATACATTTGTAAGAAAAAAAATTATACAAGGAGAAATATTGATATTAAATTCATGTACATGTATAAGCTGCATATGGGATATAGGCCTGAGTTCAACAAGACCTTACTTTAATGTATCAATCATTTAAAAGAGAACTGGGGGTTAAAATTTCTTTCACCTTTTCTTTTAAAATCCTGAATAAAATTTACTGGGGTTGTGTGATCAAATGTCACCAATCCCTGTAAATGTCACTCCCTCTGGACTTGGATGCTCAATCAACAGGGGCTACACAATGGTGTGCTTCACCCTTCCATTTACCGTGCTTACTACCATAACACCAGCTTGTCTGGGCACATCTCTGTGCGCTCGCACTTCACATTTTCATGTTTCCTGAAGTCCCAAATAGTAGCTCTCAAAAGTAAGTCTGGGTGTAGCATGCTCTGTTTTGGGGCTTATTAGGTGCAAGAATGGGTCAATTTCGGAGCCAAAAGTCGCACAAGTTGAACAAACATCTAGGGCAGTGATGGCGAACCTTTTAGAGACTGAGTGCCCAAACTACAACAAAGACCCACTTATTTATCGCAAAGTGCCAACACAGAAATTTAATTTGTGATTTATACTCCCTTCTCTGTCACAGTTTTCAGTGATACCAGCCCCTGAGGACACCAATAAAGCAGAAAATAGTCACAGGTAGAGCTGTCACTTTAAAATACCTCTGTGCACAGCAAGTCCTGGGCTGTCTGGGACTGCAGGAAGATACCTGGAGTCATCTCTGGTGATGGCCTGAGTGCCCACAGAAAGGGCTCTGAGTGCCACCTCTGGCACCAGTGCCATAGGTTAGCCATCACTGATCTAGGGTATAAAGATAAATCCAGCACATTGCATTAAATCCTTGAGGAATCTGCAAACTGTAAAAAGTTGCAGATAAAAAAGAAAAAGGAAGCAATAGGAGTGAAACGTGTCTCCCATTGTGTGTCTTTGGACTTGTAACACTCACACACTCCATCTTTTGTTCTCTTGGTTGAATGAATACTGTTTTTTACTTTTGGGAAAGTATCCTGCACCCTGGCAGTATAAAACTACACTCATGCTTTCAGTAGACCACACCATACCACCCATAAGAAGGACCTAATTTTTAAAAACTGCTGGACTTTTCAGATGGACTGATTTTTGAAGGCAATGTTACTTTTGCAAAGCCATTAAGGTCTTGAAAATAAATAATGCAACATCTGGGAGACTTCTGGAAGGATTGGGGGAGGGGAAGACAAACCATTGTCTACACCCTTGATAAATTCTTCGAGATCTACCATCAGTTTAGCTGATGGTATATGATTATTACTCACCTCCCCGTCCCCTCGTTACGTTCTCAATGCTCCATTTCTCATAACTTTCTATGGCCTCATTTTGGAGAAAAATGATTTTATACGATTTGCAAATTAGCCCATAGTGCTCCGCAGAGCACCAGCAGGCTCCACTAAGGTGTAATTTATTAATGCTCCAGTGCGGGTGCTACGGCTTTCGCGCTGGGCAGCAAGCCGGCAGTGCGGCGAATGTGAAAATGTTGCACATGTGCGTGGCTAGCTGGATTGTTGCCCAATGCGAGAATTGAAAAGAGAGACGATTCTCAGAACGCTCTTGGGGCCATACCACCCACTCCATGGCGTGAATAAATTATTTCTTGGCAGAGCGTGGTGGTGCTCTGCAGAGCACCACAGGCTAATTTGCATATGGTAAAAAATAATTTTTCTCCAAAAATGCGGCCATAGAAAGTTATTAAAAAATGGAGCATGGAGAACATGCGGACGGGACTGGGAGGTGAGTAATAATGATCTACCATTAGCTAAGCTTATATCCTTTAAAGGGGTATTCCGGGAATATGAACGTCTGACACTAAAATCCATGATGATATAAATAAATGAGTACAATACTCAATGTCATTAGTTACAAAACGGAGCTTAAATAGTTTGCTTTTATGATTTACAAAATTTAGGGCCTCTCTAAAGTAGGTCATCACTAAGATGGTCGCCACTAGAAACTACAAGTTCCATGATCCTTTAGTTCTCAGTAACTCCTCCTCCCTCTTATGCTCTGCTCCCAGTGATGATGTAACAGGTTTTCTTGCTCTGTTACCATAGTAATGATGTGTAACTGCATCACCACAACACTGACCATACTGGATGCACTGCAACCAACTGACTACAGCCAAACATAGTGGTGATCACATGACCTGCCCAGACAGCTGCAGGACATGTGATGTGGACATGTGACTAGCGGCCATCTTCTGTCCTGTGTCTGCTGCACAACGGACCGCGCGGAGGAAATTAACGGACTGATTAAAGGGCCAGTAGCATTTTAATTCTTCATTACAGTCTATGTCACCAGCATTTTCTGCTAAGGGGAGAAAAATTTTAAATAACAACTAATTACACGTTAGCTTATATTTTGAGTACCCATTTGTATATGAATTATGCTTATTCCTGGAATACCCCTTTAAGGCTTTTGGTTTACCAACTGTGGTTGAGTTGGGCAAATCTATTTTTATGTATTGTGGTGTACAAACATTTTTCTGTACAAGAGCTTGTATGCGGATACATATAAGCTCCAAAAAGTTGTCCAAAATGTAACAACACCCCCCCCACCCACACACACACAAACACGTTTTTAATTTCACATTATCCTTACATTATTTAAAGGTCTAAACCATTTTAGACCTTTAGACCAGGCCTGATTTTTAAAATTTGATGCATCCTCTCTCTTTTCTAGATTGTTAGGAGGTTCAGAATTTTGGGTGGAATTTTTCTCATTTTTATGAAAATCACCAAAACCCTTATTTAGAGGCACATGCTCAGGTCTAAGTGACTTTGAGAGGCCTAAACAGCAGTAAAACCCCATAAATAATGCCATTTTAAAAAACTACACCCCACAATGTGTAAAAAATCAACTTTAAGAAGTGTGTTAACCCTTTAGATGCTACACAGGGGTTAAAACAAAACGGAGGTGTAATTTACAAGCTGTAATTTTTTTTAGACAATATAGTAATTTTGCCCAAAAAAGTATAAAATGACGAAAAACTCCACAAAGTTTGATACCCAATTTCTCCCGAGTATGAGGATGCCCCATATGTGGTGGTGACTGCTGTACGGGTACACGCCCGGGCATAGAACGGAAGGAGGTGCCACTCAGAGCAGATCGGAAATGTCACATTTTATAGGCTATAAAATGTTTGTTTTTTTGTAATTTGGATATAAGGGGGATTTGCTTGTTTTTGCATCGCCATGTAACAATGGGCAGAACATTTATATTTTTTTGTTTACAGAGCTGTGTTAGAGCTTATTTTTTGAGGGATAAGCTGTACTTTTTCTTGGTATCATGTTGGGGTAAATTTTACTTTTTGATCACTTTTTATCCGCTTTTTATGCGGTCAAAATGTGAAAATTTCATAATTTTTGTGAGTTTGTTTGTGGGTTTTTTTACGGCGTTCACCATACGGGTTTGATTACTGCATGGGAAGGGACTTCAGGAGACTTTTATTCTTTTTTAATATATTTTTTTTAATTTCACTTTTATTTTAAACTTTATTTTTACTGTTTTATTTTGTCCATAATGTATTGCAGCATATTACATAGTCTGCCTATGCATTCTGAATAGGCTGACAGCTACTATAGGCAGCCCTGGGGTCATTATCGGACCTCAGGGTTACCATGGTAACGAGCGACAGGGCAAGAAGGGTGCCGATCGCCGCGCCGATGCACCATGGACGCCGCGGTCACTATGATCACGCCGTCTATAGGGTTAAACAGCTGGGATTGCGACTATCGTGATCCCGGCTGTAACTGCTGGATCCCGACTACCGCGTACCGCCGGGATCCCACGGCGATCGCACAGGCTCAGCTTTTGAGCCCGGGCGATCACCATGACGTGAATTTACGTCAAGGTGCGGGAACGACCCGCATCCTATGATGTAGAATCACGTCAAGATGTGGAAAGGGGTTAATATATGTGTTCTAGTGTTCCTACTCAAGTTCTTAAAAACGGCAGACGTTTCCGTTATTGCACTGCTAATACAATACTGCACATATTACACCCATCTAAAAGTGACCTTTGTTATCTCATTAGCTGGGTATGTATTTTTTTTATTTGGGTTACCGACTGTACAATAATATTATAGATATATATATGCACACTGTGGATTTAATGTTCCCTTTGCTGCATATTTTGGGGATTATACATATGTGGGGTATGTGTGAGCTCCTCATATTTTAATGGCTTTAGGAAATAACATTTTCTTTGTATAAATAGTCTGGTTTTGTCTATATATTCTAGTGAAAATTTTTAATTTTCATGTAATTTTTGAATTTTATCACAGCCTGCTGCAAAGTTGCATGAAAGTGGTTGTGTATATTAACACTCTAAGGCTCCACAAAGTATCTCTATGTCATTGAACTGTTAAGGATGTATGAAGAGGTGTCCCAGGCAGAGGCTACATGTGGGCACTGCCTTCTTGGGATAATCACCACTCCTTGTGACTTCATTGGGGAGCATCGATCCGTTTCTATGACAGCCTGGAGTCTGAATGAGACTCCAGGACCAGTTATTATGAGAGATCGGTCACATAATTTGTATTATAGGCTGTGACACATCAGCTGCAATGTTGCCATCTACTGCATTGCAGTAGTATTGCAGTATATTGCAGAAAGAATCAGATTTTTTAGGGTTAATGTACTCTATGGGGTCTTTAAATACAGTAAAAAAATGTAAAGTTTAAAAATGTTTTTTAAAAAGTAAAAGAAAACCCATAAAACCTCAAATCAACCCCGTAAAACTGGTCTAAAAAAAAAAAATCCTAAACATGTCGGGAATTGCCATGTTCCAAAATGTTTGGTATATCAAAATATAAAAAGGTTATTCCCTTAACAGAAAATGGCACCCGAATGTCCCGACGCCACTTTATTGCCATTTAACAATAAATTAAATTTGAAATAAAAACTCATCACATACCGCAAAAAATGAGACCTAACATTAGTCCGTACACCAAATGATTAAAAAGTTATTACCATCAGAATATGGTGAAAAATATTTTATTTCCTTTACCAAAAGGTTTTAAATGTTTAAAAACCTATTAAAACATAATAAAACCGACATAAATTTGGTATAGACGAGTTGAAATGATTTTAGGTCCCCACTCCGTAAAAAAAATCTAAACTTTCTGTATTGAAATGTTAAAATTGTCATGGGTGCCACCGCAATCTGTGTCACGGATCGCAGGCACACCCGTGCCCCTCTCCATGGCGCTGCGCCGGCTCCAAACTTACCTCTCCACGCTCCCATCTGGCCTAGGCCCCGCACGCATTCCCAGCGCACAGGTGATTGGCGCTGATCTCTTCCGGGTCTATTTAACCCGGTGGCTCCCATCATTCCCCGCCGGATCTTCAAGCCATTTCCTGTGAAATGAAAGCCCTCCTGCGTTCCAGTGCTCCGGAGTGTTTCCCTTGTTCCGTTCCTGCTCCTGTGTTCCTATTTCCGTCTGTTCTTGATCCGTGTTCCAGCTCCTGTATTGCTGCCATGAGTTCCAGTGTTCTTTCCAGTGCTGTCACCCCGGGCTCGGACTGTGTCTTGCATTATCACCTTGGCAGCGGAATGACCTGTATCATAACACCGGAGACTAGTGAAAGTATGACACCTAGGAAGCCAATGATGTGGAATACAAAAGATAGAAGTACTACAGTATATAGGCAGTCCCCTACTTAAGGACACCCGACTTACAGATGACCCATAGGTACAGACGGACCCCTCTGCTCTCTGTGAAGCTCTCTGAATGCTTTACTATAGTCCCAGACTGCAATAATCAGCTTAAAAGTGTCTGTAATTAAGCATTATAGATAATCCTGGGTCCAATTACAGCAAAATATTTTGAAACTCCAATTGCCACTGGGGCGAAAAAAAAAAAAAATTAAATTATAAAATCTACAGTTTCGACTTAAGAACAAACCTACAGACCCTATCTTGTACGTAACCCGTATGAAATATAAATTCCAAAATCTGTATGTCCATATCCTATAATCTGCATGTAACATAAATCACAAATCCCACATAGTATATGTGAAAATAAATTCTATACGGAGTGTATGGGAATTTATAGCAAAGAAAGAGTTCTAGTTGTCAGTGCATTCCATAGATGGGTGTATAATTAATATACCATATATAGTCGAGTATAAAACTAGTTTTTGAGCACAAAATTTGTTCTCAAAAACCCTAACTCGGCTTATATTCGAGTCAAGAAAAAAAATAGTCAAAACTCACCTTTCCGACGTCACCTGTAGGTCTATGCTTGATTCGATGCTCCGGTGCCGCCACGGGTCCTTCGGGTCCCCCTTGCGATGCCGGCGGCTCACAAACAATGACGTTGGCAAGCAGCTGACGTAATTCTGTGTGCCGGTCGATTGCAAAGACCCGAAAAGGAGCGGAAGAATCCGAAGAGGACCAAAGGACCCGAAGCAGCACCGGAGCATCGAAGACCGACTGGGCAGGCTATATACTACAGGGGCTGGGCAGGCTGTATACTACAGGGGGCTGGCAGGCTATACACTACAGGGTCTGGCAGGCTATACACTACAGGGGTCTTGCTGGCTATATACTGGGAGGCTGTGACCACCCTCGGCTTAAACTCGAGTCAATAGGTTTTCCCAGTTTTTTGTGTTGAAATTAGGGGTCTCGGCTTATACTCGGGTCGGCTTATACTCAAGTATATATGGTAATTACAGGTCTGTTTTATAATAAAGACACTTGGGGTGACGTGTGACGCTTCTTTTCTACTAAATAAATTTGGTATCATTATGATCGTTCCAACCCAAAGAATAAATGAGACATGGCCTTTATATCATGAATTAATAGCTGTTAAAACAAAGTTCACAAGCAAATGGCACAAATGCGTTGGAATATTGAATCCCATCACTTGGAAGTACAATTTGCAATGCAGATGACAAGCCTTTAAACAGCTCTATGCACAGAAAACTAAAGTTATGGATGTTTGAACATAGGGAGTAAAAATGGAAATGCACAAATTAAAACATTTTAGCTGAAAAGCAGTTTTTTGGTTATTTCAGTTTTATTAAATTATGGTGAATTATTTATGTGAACATATGACGTCTCTATGAAGTCGGCACATGTTCATCTATTACATTTAGGATGTGGGAAGCAAATCATTTGTTCTGGGCATGTTTTTTGCTGTCAATGTTTATACATTTTTAAAATAACATTTTACACTATAAACTCACCTCAACTTCATATTTTCATAGTTTATACGGTTGAAAAAAGACACTTGTCCATCAAGTTCAACCAAGGAAGGGAAGGGATTGGATGGGGAAGGGATTTAGGGGAAACAATTCTATATAACATAACAATCAATGTTATTTAGGTGTAAAAAGGCATCTAGACCCTTCTTGAAGCTCTCCGCTGTCCCTGCTGTGACCAGCGCCTGAGGCAGGCTATTCCACAGATTGACAGTTCTCATAGTAAAAAAGCCCTGTCGCCTCTGTTGATTAAACCTTAATTTCTCCAGACGGAGACAGTGCCCTCTCGTCTTTTGATTTGATTTAATCTGAAACAACTTACCACCATAATTTTTGTATGGACCATTCATATATTTATATAAATTAATCATGTCACCTCGTAGTCGTCTCTTTTCCAGACTAAATAAATCTAGTTGTTTTAATCTTTCCTCAGAACTAAGACCCTCCATACCCCTTATCATTTTTGTGGCTCCACGTTGAACCCTCTCCAGCTCCAGGGCATCCTTTTTATGGGCCGGTGCCCAGAACTGGACGGCATATTACAGGTGAGGCTGAACCAGTGCCTTGTATAGTGGTAATATTACATCCCTATCACGAGAGTCCATTCCACTTTTGATACATGACAAGATCCTACTGGCTTTAGAGGCAGCTGATTGACATTGCATGCTGTTATTCAATTTATGATCTACTAGTACCCCCAGGTCCTTCTCAACAAGGGACTCTCCCAGATTTACTCCTATGAGCATCCTCCATAGACTGTATTACACTACACAGTTTGGTGTCATCTGCAAAAATAGACACAGTGCTATTAATTCCTACCTCTATATCATTAATAAATATATTAAATAGTAGTGGTCTGGGGTACACCACTGATAACTGGTGACCATTCCGAGTAGGAATCATTGACCACAACTCTCTGAATACGATCCTTCAGCCAGTTTTCAATCCAATTGCAAATGATTTCTGCCAAACCAATAGCCCTAATTTTACCCAACAGGCGTCTATGAGGGACAATGTCAAATGCCTTTGCAAAGTCCAAGAACACAATATCCACAGCTGCTCCTCCATCCAGGCACCTGCTCACCTCTTCATAGAAGCAGATAAGGTTAGTTTGACAACTTCTATTCTTAGTAAACCCATGCTGGCTATCACTTATTATTCTATTTGATGTCACATACTCCAGTATATAGTCTTTTACTAACCCTTCCAATAATTTCCCCACAATGGAAGTTAAGCTTACAGGCCTGTAATTGCCTGGCGAAGTTCTAGAGCCCTTTTTATATATTGGCACCACATTTGCCTTGCGCCAGTCACTTGGCACCACACCAGACATAACCGAATCCCTGAAGATTTTAGACAGCGGTACAGCAATAACAGAACTGAGTTCTCTAAGAACTCTGGGGTGTAACCCATCTGGACCAGGAGCCTTGTACACATTGATTTTATTGAGCTTAGATTGGATCATGTCTACATTCAGCCAGTCTAGTATATTACAGGGTGCATGACCCGCACTGGCACCACCCACGTCAGAAGTTCTTTCTTCTATTGTATAAACAGAGCTAAAAAACCTATTAAGTATCTCCACCTTCTCTTGGTCTCCAGTCACCGATGCCCCATTTTCAGAATAAAGGGGTCCAACCTGTTCTGACCCTTTTTTTTTTTTTTTTTTTTTTTTTGCATTGATATACCTAAAAAAATTCTTGGGATTTGTTTTGTTATCTTTAGCCACCTGTCTTTCATTTTGTATTTTGGCTGATTTGATTTCCTTTTTACAGATTTTGGTAAGTTTTTTGTAAGTATTGAAAGCCTCAGGTGATCCGTCAGATTTATATTTTTTAAATGCCCTCTTTGTCTCATTAATTGCCCTTTTAACTGTAGCTGTAAGCCACGCGGGGTGTAATCTAGCCCGTCTATACTTGTTACCTATTGGAATAAATTTAGAAGTATAAAAACCCAGGATAGATTTGAATTTCTCCCATTTAACATTAGTATCACCATGTGACAGTATCTGATCCCAGTCTATATCCTGTATTGCAGCCCTGAATTTTTGGAAATTAGCCCTCTTAAAATTCAATGTTTTTGATTTTCCCACCTGTTTCTGCTTTTTAAAGTTTAAGAGGAAAATAATTATATTATGATCGCTGTTCCCAAGGGGTTACCAGGTACTGACATTTTGGACAATCTCCTCATTGTTAGAAATCACAAGGTCCAACAATGCGTCACTTTTTATGGGATCTTCTACAAGCTGCACCATAAAATTATCCTGCAGAAAGTTGATAAAATGTCTCCCCTTCACAGATGAAGAAGAGCCCTGACCCCAATTTATATTTGGAAAGTTAAAGTCTCCCATTATGACTACGGTCCCCCCCCCTGTGCAGCCCGCTCCATCTGTTTATATAGGTGACCCTCTATTTCCTCAGAGATGTTAGGGGGTCTATAAATTACACCAAAAATAATTTTTTCAAAGCTCTCAATGAAATGTTAAAAGTTTCTACTTTCAGAAAATATGTGGTTTGTTGGGTTTTAATATATAATACAGGCAGTTCCCGGGGTTATGTACAAGATAGGTTTCCTGGGTTTGTTCTTAAGTTGAATTTGTATGCAAGTCGGAACTGTATATTTTATAATTGTAGCTTCAGACAACATTTTTTTTGCCCCAGTGACAATTGGAGTTTTAACATTTTTTGCTTTAATGGGATTATCAATAAAACATCATTACAGACACCTTACAGCTGTTCATTGCAGTCTGGGACTATTGTAAAGCATCCAGAGAGCTTCACCAGAGGTCACAGTGGGTAAAGTGGTCCATCTTTAACTAGGGGTCGTCTGTAAGTCGGGTGTCCTTAAGTAGGTTCTGGGCAATAACACAACAAAATTTCCAAAAACACCTGATAGGGATAGGGGTAGACCAGGCATTTTTCAAAATGAATGTTCAGACATAATGGTTTAAAAGCCTTTACTTCACATTGTTGACCCCCTCACAGGCTGAGCCCTCTCCATAGCTGGTAAGTCTTTGCAGTAAGTCTATTGCAGTAAGCACTTACCAGTAATACCCGCGATCAGGCGGTGGCTTGGTGAGGATCGGCACACCTCGTGACGTCATCAGGGGGCGGCGATCGGTTGCTATGACAGACTTGGGTCTTCTTTTAACCCATTTATTACAATGTGCAATTTGCACCTTGTAATGAATGAGAAGGAAAATCCCCATATACTGCCACATTGTATTATATGGCTGCAGACTTGGGACCTGCAAAGCCTCAAAAGACAGTGGGCAATTGGGATAGAGTTAATGGACATTTACCATCAGAATCATTGATGGTACTGTAAATGATTAGTACTCATCTCCCAGTCCAGTCTCCCTGTAATTTAATCTTAATTTTTTATTAGCCAGAATGGACACATTATTAAGAAAATTTTACACATATACTGCCATACTGTATGTAGTATGGTAGCATCAATCAGACAACCTACGGTTAACGTACCCTGGGGTCTGAAAAATAGTGAAATACTATTACTACTAATACTGTACATGTTATATATTGCCACGTCCAAAAATGTCCAAACAATCAAAATATAATAGCGCTTATTCCCGGCATTTAACCCCATAATGAAAAAGAGTGTTCTAAGTTAGGAATGCCACTTTTTAGCCATTTCATGGTAGCACTGAAAACGTTATATTATCTTGCAAAAAATTAATCACACAGAGCACCATACACTGAAGTATAAAAAAAGTTATTAGCACCAGAAGATGCCACAATATTTCTTTGTACAGGAGGTTTTTTAATTTTTGTAAAGGTATGAAAACATAATAAAACCTATATAAATTTGGTGTCCCAATGATAGTACCACCCCAAAGAATAAAGGAGACTTGTGAAAACCGTAAAATCCAAACCCACAAGAAAATGGTGCAAATAAATTTTTTTATGATGTGCAATTTGTTATGCAGAAAACAAACCCTCACACAGTAGGGAGTGAAAAATAAAAACAAAAAAGAAAAGGGCCTGGTCAATAATGGGTTAAAGCAGCGTATAACTGAAAATTTGACCTGGCCATTCAGGCAACCAATGACCATCGGTTACAAAGGGGTTAAAGCCAACAAGCTGTCATTGATGCGATAGGAAGCAATTAACAACTACAGGTATGCAAAATGTTAAAACAGGATCATTTTATTATTGTCTTATTGCTACGTTTTGTTTAAACTCTTTCTGCCATCGATAATACATGTAAGTCTTTGGTTTATATCCATGAGAGAAATTGCCATATATCAGATTTTATGACAGATCAGAAGAACAGACATGTAGTGAATCTGGCCTACAATAAAGGCAATCTTTGTGGCAATGTGCAACCATCTTAGTTAGCTACAAGACACAGCATCTGAAGAGTTTCCTCTATGGATAATAGAGATAATAGTTACATCTATTAAAATATATTAGAATACATATGCATACCTAAAAACTAATCTAACAATATACATTCTAAGCGTTCCATGCCCTGAAAGTGGACTTCATTTACTTCCTTCTGATACTGAGAGACAAAACCAGGAGTGGTTGAACACACAGACTAGGTACAGGTCCTTACAGAGGCGTCATGGAAAGACAGGCATCAGTGTTGTGTGTTCAACCACTTCAATAACTGAGCACCTAATGGACATGTGAACTGGCCCTAAGTGAGCATGGTTTATTAAAATTAATAACTGCTGTGATAATTAAAAATCCTAAAAGAACCACTATACTTCTACTACATAACGGCCATAAATGTTATTTTATTATATTCCTTAAATTGATTTACACAGTATCTTAATATAGGAGTTAGCTGTATCTGAAATAAAAGCAGCTATTCAGCACTAAATATCATCCATGCATTTCTCATACTGCCTTTTACCGACTTGTATTAAGTTGTGGGCTACTCTGCCTCCTAGTGGCCTCCACAGATACAGCATTGTTAGCTAGTCTAATTGTTATCAGAGTGACCTAAAAACTTGCCTTCCTGTTCAAGATTGCATTGAACAGCAGCATCGCGTTTTCCACTTTGACTTGATTTGTGAAAATTTGGGGCCATTTCATCTTGGATCTCAAACAATCGAGGGTTAGATATATGTGGTGCACTGTGCAGCAATGGCGACTTCCCTTTATATTTTGTCAAATTTTCTGATGCCAATGAAATGCTACTGATGTCTGAACATTTATCATATGAACAATTTTTAGATCTCGGTTCAAGTTCTGGTCTCTTCTTATGGGCTTCACTGTAAAGATCATTTCTAGAAGACGCCAGATCAATCTTCTCGTTATTATGATCCTGAAAATAATTTATAAATACATGTGTATATTATTTACACTGTGAACAATAAACCAATGGCAACATCCAAACAGATTAAATTACATTGGAAAAAACAAAAGGTTACCTAACCTAAGCTATGTCACTAATAAACAGGAGAACATTTGGTTTTTTTAATGGTTTATCCATACTAATGACCAAAAAATATGAGATGGGGGTCCATCCAAAATGTTATTGAATAAAACCTTATCCCAACACAAAGAAAAAAAGAGATTAAAAAAAAATTATATTCAGCTACGAGTCTAAAGCCCAGTTCACACTACAGTTTAAACAGTTTTACCCTCTGCTAAAAAAAGAAAGAAGTTTAAAGCATCAGTTAGAAATCCCATTGACATCAAAGTAAATTTCATGTCATAAGTTATGTTCAGTAAGGCAGGAATCCTTTATACATGCATTTTTGTATGGTGGCTGCTGCACTATATTTTTACCATTTTAAATAACACATGCAATAATAGAATGACCCTTTCCATTATGATCTTTATACTGAAATCAATGAGTGATGGATAGAAAAAATGCCAGTTTGTAAATCAGTTTCTTAAAATAGGGATATAGTTAATGTAAACAAATATAGATAGATAAATAGATAGATAGAACATAGATCCTGAACAGATTTAAACCATTAGCTTTAATGTTATTTACTTTGTTTACTGGGTTTTTTATGGTTAAGTAATGGGGATGAAGCAGTTCCATGGCTGCAGACAGTGTTCCTATTTTTCCTATCTGTTGGCTATCGAATATTGCATTATTATAGCATTGAATTGAATGCTGTATTAAAAAAAGTGATCTATAGTCCACCTGACATGTCGGCCTAGCCAAAGGCCCCCTAGTGACCGACAGAGAAATCAGTATGTGTGGTCACTAAGGGGTTAAAGGACACATGCCAGAGTAACTTTGGAACACTAAACCAGTGGTTTAGTGTCCCACAGCACCAGTTAGCGTAATTTTACCTCCTGTCTTTTGTAATGCGTGGGCCACGGGATATTCAGTCATTTACCGTACCTCTATTGTATACTGTACATCTATTCAAAGTTCTGCACCGCTTTCTTGATATGTAGGGGTCCTGGCAGGGTGATTGCTCATGGACAGTGAAGATCACATGACCCTTCATCTGCAGCCATTTTAGGAATGTCAGGAATGTTGATGAAGTAAAAAAACAAGAGGCTTCACTTTACATATCAAGGAAGCCTAATAGAACAGATGTGTATTGGTAAATTACAGAATATTCTGCCCCCTCCTCATGCACACATTACAAAAAAAACATGAGCTAAAGTGGCCAACCCTTTTAACTTTTCCGTCTGTGCCCAGTAAAAAAAACATACATACATCGGTCTGGAGCACTTGGTGCTTGCACACTGACTCCGCATCACTGTACCTGTGCCATAGGTACCTGGGTATACTACTCCGGCTTCATTCTATCACTTCATAGATGCAGGAGCAGCAGAGATGGGTCTGATGTGCCTTATTGGACCTATATCCAGATTAGTATAGAGGTTAGGTTTTTATTTTCATATTTAGGGCCATGGAGACACCTCAAACAGGAAAGACTTGTAGTGGGTTTAGTGTTCCAAATTGCCCTGGTAGGTTCTCTTTAAATCCCTTTTAATAATAGGTTTCCTCACGGGCGTGGTTTGGCAGCTGAGTAAGGTGGCCGCGTGAGGAGAGAGCTTCGGCCCATACACCTCTGTACAGGGTTAAATACAGTGACTTAAGAGTGAAATGCCAAGCAAACATCAAGCCCCGATGCCTACAACCTCCAACAAGAGGAGATCGGGCATTACTTTCTAGCTGACGGAACACAAGACAGCATGCGTTCCCAAGATGGGGCCGCGGCCCACATGGAAATCTGGCACGAGAGATTTTGCCTTTCAAAAACCTGTGTCCCAAATACTAAACCACAACAGATCACCTACCTGTTTTGAAGTTCCAGATAGATGGAGCACGGGCTCCAGGCAAGCAATCCCCTCGGCATCACAATTTCCTGCCCAGACAGAGGATGAATGCAGTATGCCACCCCTGATCGTGCAGTCAAACGTGAGCTCACTTGCATCAGCCTCTTCAAAGCAAGTCTCCCCAGAGGCCTCCTACTCTCCGACAGTCCAGCAAAAAAAAAGAGCAAGGACACAAAGTGGACAAAGTAATCCAGAGCCGCTCTAACTTTATGTTTCAAACACAAGGTGACACACCTGATTTTTTTTTGCCACCTTTCAAGGGAGGATAGTTCAACTATCATTCCTTCACCTGACAGAATCCAAAAATTTTTAGACACAATAAATCTCTCAAAGGTCCCAAAAGAACAGTTTACTAACTTTAAAACCCCATATCAGAATCTGAAATTCAAAAGACAAAAAAAAAATCTACCAGTCAACAAAGCCCCAGGCATACTACAAAAAATATGCTAAGGTACTGACCCCAAATCTAAAAAGAGTCTATGACCAAGCAGCACATTTTGGAGAATTTGCGAAGGAAATCCTTTCAGCATTAATAATCAACCTCCTGAATCCAGGGAAAACTCTTGATAGGCCAACCAATTTTCGCCCCATATCATTATTAAATGAGGACGTAAAAATCTATGGTAAAATACTGGCGAACAGGCTAAAAACCATACTCCCTTCCTTACACTGGACGCTGAAAAGGCATGTGACAGGGTGAACTGGGTATATGTATTTAGGGTGCTAAGCAAATTTGCCATTGAAGGACATATATTTTAGGCCATCAAAGCACTTTACTCAAACCCATCAGCCAGAGTCTTCAGGAATGGCAAGCTGTCCCATAGGTTCACCCTCTGGAATGGCACACGGCAATGATGGCCCCTTTCCACTATAATTTTTGTGCTTTCCATAGAACCTTTAGCATAAACTATAGGAAAAGACACAGAAATTGCAGGAATACAGGTGAGCAATCAGCAACATAAAATTTCACTCTTTGCGGATTACATCATCCTGATGTTTACCAGCCTGCAAAGATCACTATACTATGCATTTGAAACACTAGTAGATTTTGGGGAAATCTTGTTCTACAAAGTAAATAAGCTTAAATCACAAATACTGACCATGGGTATACCTGTACCAACGTTAGACATCTTAAAAGAGACATACGCACTGGACTGGCAGGTGAATCACATAACATACTTAGGGATAGAACTATCATTCCCATCGGCAGATCTATTTCGCAATAACTACATCCCGCTGATGCTCATCCTGTCCTGGTGCGGAAGAATTGCAACCTTTAACATAATGGCACTCCCAAAGTACCTGTATATATTTAGAACCATTCCTGTACCAAACACTTTTTTCATCGAAATTCATAACCAGCTTAGACAATTTGTATGGCAGGACCGCTATACTAGAGTAGCACTCCACATACTAACAAAACCAAAAAATTTGGGAGGACTGGGAGTCCCAGAAATGAAAGATTACTACCTAGCTTCCATTCTTAACCAGTCCAGAATTTGGTGGGATAGCACAGCAGACACAAAATGGAACGGTTCATAATAATAACTTCTCCCCTCTTGATAAAATTAATCTGCAACTCACAAAACTGCTCACTATACAGGCGACAGATAAAGCCTGGCACACTCTAACATCAACGTTACAAGAAAAGACAAACTTTCCATTGTCACTTATACCAGAAGAATCCCTAGAATATATTATTCCTAACCTTAATCTCTCGCAATGGCGAGCTAAAGGTCTACAAAATCTCTCAGACATAACTACAGAAGAAAGCCTTACCAAATTCACACAAGTGTAGCACATCAAGAAGCTATGGTCAACACCTATATGAGGTGGTATTTCACCCAATCCAGATTAAATAAAATATTTCCCTTAACACCCCTGGGGTGCTGGAGACTATGTGGACAAAAGGAACTCTAGTCCATAAACTACAGGCATGTCCAAAGATATAACCGCTATGGCAAGAAGCGTTAAAGGTCATATCAAAGCTAAACAATTCCAATATTCCAGCTACAACAGAAATTGCATTACTTGTTATGGGCATAGGGACAAAACCACAAAAAGCAAGACTAATAACAGCTCACATACTTATGGCTACAAAGCTAATTATCACAAGACAATATAAAGAATTGTCCAGGAATCCAGGAGGTTCTCAAACAAGTTACGGTAATACAAACTGTGCGTATGAGAAAGCAATAGCTCTACAATCCTAAAGATTCTCCCTATTCAGAAAAAACTGGGAGACATGGACAGTTAGCCCATACCTCGGTGAATGGAAGTAGAAGGGGAAACCCCGTGGTGGGTAGGTATTTAGGAGAATAGGAGGAAAAGGTCTGACGGAGTTGATGCTTTCAGTGTGTGTTTATGTTTTCCAGTTTCTTATGTGCTTTTCTTTCATTCACATATCAATAGAACTGTTTGATATGTGTGTCAGTTAACTGCCAGAATTGCTTCCCCTGGAGGGGTATGAAAGAGAGAAGAATGCAGTGGACATCTTTGTCACCCACGTAACAATCCAGGAAAAGAGCATAGATCTGACATAGATTTACAAACTGTAATTATTGCTTATATATTTGGGGCCAAAGTAGGCCGTTGGTGTATGGCACATTAAGTTGCATGAAAACTTGAATAAAAACGGTTAAAAAATTTTAAAATAATAGGTTTTCTGCATTTTACAATACAATGTAAATGGTACGACACTGCTTAAGAACATCCTCAAAACGCTTTGCATAATAAACAAAAAAAATATTAAAAATATTGTTAATTATTTCTCTAACACCTCATCTACAAGAAGGAAACGGCAGAATATACCTGCATTATAAATCATTTTAGTCCCTAGATGTTTTGCATATCGTATTTTGTACATATTGAGGATATTCCTCGGTTTACAAATAAAATGTATAATTACCTGCTCAGTAATGTAGTTATTTGGGTCTTCAAAAGCACTGCCTTCTACTGCTTTTGTCAGTGAACTAAATAAAAAAAATGCTTTGAATAACATTAAAAACAAAAAGAATGTTTATAGTTTGATTTGTCTTTTTTCCAACCTTCTAATGATCCTAACTTTTTTCTGCGGCTTAATTTTGGTGATGCTTTGTATTTTGTAAAATCACCTTCTTGCCATTTAAAGGAAATCTACCACTAACTATAAGCAAAACTAAATTGAGCATACTCACCTTTTGTCCTTTTCATCTTGAATCTTGGCACATCTTCTTTAATGTTGACATACTGGGATCGCCTGATAAAAAAGACTTATAAAAAGCATGCAGGAGCGCGTTGTCTGGAGCTCAGGGCTGCTAATTATTCATTTGTTCTGCCAGGATGTATTTCATATATGCCCCCAGCCATGCATTGGCCCAGCAGTAGCAGAGGGCAGATGGATGGTACCTGTGATATGAACAGGCGGTAGCAGTTGGCAAAACACAGGAATCAGTGGATGGACAAAGCAAAATATAGGATAGTTTGGGTCCATCTGAAGACTTGTCAAAATTAATAAAGCTATTCTTTACAATAATTTTATTAAGATGATAATCTATGCATCAGCCCAGAAAAATACTTCTTGGTAAAACCTCCTTGAAACAATCAGACATGGTCTGGGTCTCTGGAATATTTAAGGGATACACATGAACTGATGATGAGACATTTGAGGAAGCACATCTATAAGGCAGTCATATAGCTGGGAGTCCTGGGGAGAAACACCTGGGTCTTATTTGAAGAATTTCCCTGGAATCCCAATCAAATACAGGACAATGATGGTACAAGAAAGGAATGACCAGGAGTACCTGATCCACAAAACTGGCAGGACAAATAAGAAAACAAGAGATTTTCAGAACCCATATTTGTTGTGTATTTCGCTAGAAAAATCCATCCATTTAATGTGGATAGCGTTAGCTTTTCTTTCTGGAAGCTGTCAGATACAGGCACAATAAACCTTTGTTGAAAAGTGCAGCGCAGGTGTACCAGCTGAAATTTGCCTCCTCCCATCATTAAAATCGTTCCCCAAACTTTTTAGCCTCTGTCTATGATGGCGCCCCCATTGGTGTGTAGCTCTGCCCACCACCAAGTGACCACACCTATCGCGGGATGTGTGAAATGGTGACAAGATCTGAAGTTCCACACAGTGCCCACTGCCCGATTTTTTGGATTCTGACTTGCGTCGCTTTACATGGTTATAACTTTTGAACACTGTTACTTATCAAAACGATTCTGAGATAGTTGTACTTCATTTTGGTGGAAAATGTTGGATAATAAGTTTTGCGTTTATTTACAAAAAAAAGAAAAAATTATGATTTCTTTTTAAATTTGCCATTGTCGAAATTTGAAATCATTGCGTTTTCAGGCAGATAGATTTACCCACTAAATAAGTTGCTGAATAACATTTCCCATATGTATACTTTACATTTTCATAATTTTTGAAATGTCTGGATAATTTATTTTGATGTCACAGGGCTTACAAATCGAATAGCGATTTTCCATATCTTCAGAATTGACTATTTTGGGGATAAATACAGTTTTGAGTGAAATTTTACATATTTAGCATAAAAAAACCCTATGTATCAACCCATTTTCAAATGTGCACCCCTCAAGCTATCAGAAACAGCTTTTAGGAAGATTGTTAACCCCTTGAGATCTTCATAGTAATGAAATCAAAATGGAGGTGAAATTTAGAATGGTCAAATTGTGCCGGTTATACGTTCATTTAGCCACATTTCCAAAAGATAAAGAGAAAACCCACCAAACAATTTGTTCTGCAAATTTTCCCAAGTACAGAGACCCCCCACATGTGGCCGTTACTTGTTTTATGGGGGCACAGCGAGGCGCGGAAGGAAAGGAGCGCCCTGCAGCTGCCAGGATTTTAGTTTCCTCATAGGCCCCTTTTGTAGGCTATACAATTTTCACTTTTTCGTTATTGGGGTAATGTGACGACATTTTTTTTGCAGGATGAGATGCTTTTTCCTGTGTTACCATTTTGGGGTTGGCATCACCTATTGTTGAAAATTTAAGAACTTTTTTTTTGAGGGCAGGAGTAGAAAAGAATCAATTCTGTACTGGATTTTTTGCCTTTTTTTTTCGTGTTCACCGTATAGCCTAATAATCATGGCGATACCATACATTTTTTCTTACGTTTTACTAACCTTGCCAAATAAAACCATGATGTGGGAAAAATCTATCATTTTTGCATTGTTGTCTTCCAAGTTTCCAAGCCTCAGAAACAAAATAGAAGGAACTAGATCTCTTAATGGTGTAGGGCAAATATGATATTGCGGGTTTTAAGTGATACATGGCTGTACAATACCTATGACTAGGCTGTTAATAAAGATAGTTACAGTCTTTTCATAAATGACCGTATAAATAAAAAAAGCTGCAGGGATTTGCTTATATGTGAAATCTTTCCTCAAGCCTGTCCTTCAAGATTACATCGGTGAAGAGCATGTAATCCCTTTTGGGGGGAATAATAAAATATAAGTAGGGGTTTCTTAGAAGCCTTTATCTGTAACAGATGCTGCTGAAAAACTGCCGGTAAGTCAATTAGATGCACCTCAATACATGATGAAGTACTTATCATGGGGAAATTCAAGTACACTAATATAGACTGGGGGGGTACAGAAACCTGCAGGTCAATAAAAATAGACAATTACCTGTCACAATTAGTCTGGGACCCAACACGAGGGAGCAGACTCCTGGACCTTATCTTAACCAATACACCTGACAGAATATCAAAATTACAGGTTGGGGGGCACCTGGAGGGATGCCATTCTGCCATGCTTTGACCAAGTCTCAGTTCAGTTTCACATTCCCAAACACCACTTTAAGAAATATCTTCAATTACAGGCAGTCCCCGGGTTACGTACAAGATAGGGTCTGGAGGTTTGTTCTTAAGTTGAATTTGTATGTAAGTCGAAACTGTATATTTTATAATTGAAGTTCTAGACACATTTTTTTCTTTTGTCCCAATGACAATTGAAGTTTGTCTGAATTTTTGCTGTAATTGGACCAAGGATTATCAATAAAGCTTCATTACAGACACATTACAGGTGATCATTACAGTCTGGGACTATAGTAAAGCATCCAGAGAGCTTTACCAGAGGTCATAGTGGGCGGAGGGGTCCGTCTGTAACTATGGGTTGTCTGTAAGTCGGGTGTCCTTAAGTAGGGGACCGCCTGTATAACATGCATTGATTTCTTAATTTCCTGAACAACTCCCCACATATCCTACCATATGGTTAGATCTCAGGGCCCAGGTGGGATTATCTATAACTACCTGTACTCATTTAATAGACTCCAATTCCTGACAATTCATGACAAGCTAGTCTCAGAATTCTTGAGGTCACAACGGTCAGTATCACTAGCCGTCAATAAACTGACTCAATTATATCATTCATCAGAGCTACTTAACCCCTCTTAAACTCCATAAGAAGGTTAGAATGGCAAGGCCTCTTAGATGTCACCATGCACCTGCTGATTTCTGGCATATATTCTGGTCATGTCCTGTAATTACCTCGTACTGAAGCAAAATTGTAGGGACGCTCTCCGTGTCGTTAGACAGACTTGTTCTATGCCTACCCCTGACATGTTTATTTGGCATGTTACAATGTGCCAGAGTAACAAGATCATTTTCAAAAGTCCCATATACTGCTATAGTGTTTTATGGCAGTGTAATGGCAGTTTTATGGCAGGATTGATCAGATTTAGATGTACCCTAGGTAGTCTAAATTATTTTTAAAAATAAATAAATATAAAAATTAACCCCCGTTTTCCTAAAAGTGACCTATCAATCCATTAAAATTGGTTATTTTTAGCAGTAAACCTCATAACAGCGCCCAAATGTCTGAAACACCACTTTTTTGTCATTTTACAACTCCCTAAAAAGTGATGAAAAAAGTGGCAAAATGAAATCTGTTTCATACAAAAGGGTTTAAGCTTTTAAAACCCACCAAAACTTAAAAAGAAATATTAAAATTTGGTATCCAGTAATTATACTGACTCAAAGAATAAAGAAATGTTGTTTGTAGCGCACAGTGAAAGCCGTAAAAACACAATAAAATAAAGCAAAGGATTTTTTTGTAAAGTCTGAAATTTTTTTTATGCTTCCCTGTACATGCATGGAAAATTAAATACCACCACAGGAATGTACGAGCAATTTGTTACAGAGGGTTAAAAAAAAAAGCTAAAAAGCTCTGTATACAGAAAAATACAAAAGTTTTGCATTTTTAACCCCTTTCCACACCTTGACATACTTGTACGTGATAAGGTGTGGGTAGTCACCGCACCTAGATGTGATCGCCTGGGCTATCATCACGGTATGTGAAAGCTGGGATTCCGCAGCAACGGCTGGGATCACAAGAGTTGCAATCCCGGCTGTTTAATCGTCAGGCACAGGGGTGCTTATCATTTCTATTGCAGCACTGGGGTCTGTTTTCAGCATGATCTAACAGCATAGTCTGACAATGACATTAGTATTGCAGTATATTACACTGAGCAAGTGATTAAATTATTACTTGTTCATTGGGACAAATTGGGACAAAATAAAACATAACAGAAAAATTAACATATGGTACAGTGAATGACCAATTAAAAAAAAAAACCTAAACCAGAATTAATGATTTTCTTAAGTCGCTCTATAAAAGAGTTAATTAAATCTCATGAATTAACTATTGAATACCTAGCAGCCCACTGACGAATATGGGAAATCGGTACATTCAGGATAAATTGTGCATCAAACTTTGAGGATTTTTTCGCTATTTAATATTTTGTGAATGTTTACATTTTTTAATCCAAAATTAATGTATTGTCTAAAAAAGTAGTTTGTAAACTGCAACTCCATTTTGCTTCAAGCCCTGTGAAACACCTAAAGGGTTAACAAACTTTTTAAAGTTGTTTTTTCATAAGTTGAGGGGTGTAGTTCCTATAACGGGTGAATTTATGGGGTTTTACTATTATTTAAGCCTCCTAAAGTCACTTGAAAGTGGAGCAGGTCCCTGTAAATGTAGGTTTTTGGCTATTTTCATAAAAATTACTTATGAAGTTATGTTAAAGGGTTCCAAATTTATAACCTCTTAAAATGACACAGGGCAAATTTTTTAAAAAATTGGTCTTTTTCCTGATACCTAAAAGGGCTTTGTCCGGAAGAGGTTAAAGAAGGGGTGCAAAAAATGGTAATGCAAAAAGGGCATCAGTGGGAAGGGGAAATGACTTTAGGGGGGTTATGGTGAATGAGGATTTAACAATGAATATGGCGTTTGATCAAAACAAACAAGGATGCAGAAATAGAAAAATTCCTTGTTAGTTGCTTTCATAAATATATCTGCCACGGCACGTGGCCTGCGCACGGATGAGGACAGACGTGTGAGCCTGCAGCTCCGTCATCTCACCTGCTAAACAGCTACACTAGCATACCTCCACTGGCTCTGGCTCACTGATGGGCAGAAGTCGGCAGAGGACGCCCCACGACATCTACTACTGGTCCCGGCCTCCGGTCACGAGTGGCAGCATGGAGCAGTTCCTCACACGCTCCACAAGGTCAGCACGTGGGACAGCGCCATCTTCCCCACCAAGGCTCCTGGCCCCTCCCCAAGCACTGAGGCAGAGCGCAAATGCCGCAAGTGGGCTCCGGAGATACAACCCGCTCCAGATCTCAGCTACGTAGGCCCGGAGGCCCCTGATGCAGAGGTTCTGGAAAGATTCCCTTTGAGACGTATATTACAAAAATTGCAGTGTTAATATTAAGGGGGGTTTCAATATGATCTTTTCAACAACTATGGATAGACTGTCCCTATCCTACCCTACCGCTTAGAGCGCATAGCAAGGGAATTCTGCAAACTGATTAGGTCACATTCCTTGTTTGATTTATGGAGGGCGGAACACCCGGGCAACAAGTCCTTCTCGTTTTTCTCCCATCCATCTCCACCCGGAAATACAATATCATTGCGACTCCTCCTCTCAGCAGAGGTTGGGTCAATATCTTGGTCAGACCATGCATCTGTCTCGGTAGCCTCGATCCCTATTGCCTACTTAGCTGTAAAGAAGGCGGCTAAATTAATCCCTTATTAAAGACCTTAGGGCTGCGATGCATACCTTCACGAGGGAGGGTCCCTCTATCTCCTCAGAAATGGCTTTGTGGGAAGCCCACAAGGTACTGCATGAGGTGAGTGCATGGCCCTGTCCTCAAGAGTTAAAAAAACGTCATCAGCCTACTAACTGAAACAAGCAGCGGCAATACAGGAGTTAGAGAGTAAGATGGTGGCCCACCCCAAGGTAGCAACCTTGAGAGCATTGATAGCTGCTCGCTCTCGTCAGCGGGACTACACCGAAAAAATGCTACCGTTCTCAAAGCAATGTTTCTATGAGAAAGGTAACAAAGCTCACGCACTATTGGCTCGCTCTAGGCAACGAGAGACGATAAAAGACACCTTAGGTACCACCCTCGAAATACCGTCTCCCCCTGTGATGAGACTACTCGAAGTCGGCTATTATGGGAATACTTGTCCTCTTGTCAGTTGCCCACCCCGACAGACATGACGGCGGCTATGCTCCCATTACTGAAGAGGATTTGGAGGAGGTGGTGAGGGCCCTCCAATCAGGGAAGTCTCCTGGACCGGACAGGTTCACCTACCTGTATTATAAGGTCTTCCTGGATGACCTTGCAGCTCATATGCTCCCCATATTCAACTACTTCCTGGATAGGGTCCAACCACATCGAGACATGTTGTCTTTCTATATCTCATTGATTCCCATGCCAGGTGAAGATGCCACCCGATGTAGTAACCATCGGCCTATCGGACTGCTTAATTCTGACTTGAAGATCTTCACATATTGTCAGACAACACAAGGAGAGCAATTGACCGTGTGGAAGTGGTCAATGCAGTCCTTAAAGTACGAATGAAACGCTCAGCACACTGTTATTTGCTATTTAGTCATTTTTCTTTATTGAAAATATATCAATTGTTAGAAGCATTTTAGGCAAAACATAATCACCCAAATGTGAAAGTCTATATAATCCAGCGTGAACTTGAGGGAAAAGGGCTGAGCACACCACGTAGTTACTCCATTAAGGAAGACGGCATCCAGTACATCATGTGACATGGCCCCTTCTTCAGACTTGCGTAGTGAGAATCCCACCACCAATATAAAAACAGCGGTCAATAAGCAAATTCCTCTAAAAGACACAAAAATTTAAAAACAATTGGCAATTAAAAATTGTCTGATAAACAGCAAAGAAGCAGTAGTATACATAAATGGCAATTTATATTCAAAGGTTATCTACCAAATATTTAGAATATCAGTGTATGTACCTAAAAAAGAAAACAAAACTCCACCTAACTACAACATGTAGCATTTTTTTAACTATGGAACTCTGATTAACCCCTTCGATCTCTTCCAGGACAGCCCACTGCAGCTGGGGCACATTGTGGCTTATTTACTAAAGGTCCACGGACAATCTTTAGACTGACTTTCTGACGTTTTTGTGACAGGTACTTAATAGGGGATTATGTTGCAGGCGATTGGATTTTGGCGCAGCTGGGCCGGCTTTCATGCGACAGAAATTGGGCGGCATGCCGTTAAATGATCTGACGGATTCGGACTGAGTGTGGGATTTAACTTTCAAATTGTGTCGCAAAATCAAGCACCTACATGCACCAGGAAGATAAAAGCGAACTCTGGTGGACCTGAGAGGGGAAGCGACACATGCAGGATATCGGGCGATCTTAGGGAATCGAGGCAGAGTGCATTATCGCCGGACTGGAAGAAATGACGGGCCACGGTAGTTTCATTAGATTTCTTTTGTTTTTCTTTTCTAAAGAAAGTAGCTTGACAGATAAAGAAAAACAAAAGAAATTTCTTCAGGTCTAAACGTAATGGGGCACAATGCACTGTGCCGCGATTCAAGAAGATCCTGCGCCCGATATCCTGCATGTGTCGCTTCCCCGCTCAGGTCCGCCGGAGTTCACCATCTTCCTCCTGGTGCATGTAAGTGCATTGCTTGCGACACAATTTTTAAGTTAAATCCTGCGGTCTGCCCAAATCTGTCGGATCGTCCCGCCCCCCAATTTGTGTCACATGTAAGCCAGCGCGATTGCGACTAAATCCGATCGCGTGCAACACAATTGCCTACTAAATACCTGTCCCAGCAGTGTGATCCCCGAAAGCGTCGGAATATCCAACGGAAACGCGGCCGCGGGACCCTTAATAAATAAGCCCCATTGTGTCCCAGCTGCAGTGGCCTGTGCTGGAAGAGATTAATCAGAGTTCCATAGTTAAAAAATTTCTACAGAGCGAAGTGTATTGCATTTTCCGCTTTGAGACCCTCGCTCCAAAAGGAATAAATGAAAATTGTGATTTTTGTGTCTTTTTGTAAACTTTTATAAATGATGTAGTTAGGTGGAGTTTGCTACTTTAGGTACATACACTGATATTCTAAATATTTGATAAAAAACCTTTGAATATTAATTGCCATTGATGTATTGTACCGCTTCTCTGCCGTTTATCAGACAATTTTTCATTGCCAAATCTTTGTGTCTTTTAGAGTAATTTGCATATTTACCACTGTATTTATATTGGTGGTGGGAACGTCACATGATGTGTTGGATGCCGTCCTCATGAATGGAGTAACAAAATGGTGTGCTCAGCTCATTTCCCTGAAGTTCACGCTGGATTATATGGACTTTCACACTTGGGTGATTATGTTTTGCCTAAAATGCTTGTAACAATAGATATATTTTCGAAAAAGAAAAATTGCTAAATAGCAAATAACAGCGTTTCATTCGTACTTTAATAATTACTCAGGGCATGGAGACCCAAAGAAATGCTCAGGGACTATTCCGATAAGATATTTTTTATGTGACTAGGGGTCAATGCAGTGTTCAGCATTGCTTCTCAGCCTAGATGCGGAGAAGACCTTTGACAGGCTAGATTGGTCTTTAATGTATGCAGCCCTAGAACTAGAGGACTCTATAATATGCCTATAGTGGTAGTCCGCTTTTCCACATTGCAGGAATGTATGGTAAAGTGGGAGTCAGCTCTTAATAGAACAATTACCCCTGATACATGGCAGATTATATGGAACAGAACCGCCTACTGCCTACAAAGAGACTCAATACAAGGTACTTATGCACTGGTACCATACCCCAGAGCTACTTCACACACTTAACCCTGCGATACCAGCTACCTACTGGAGGTTATTAGCAGAAGTACGTACATTATACCATATATTCTGGACCTGCCCACTTATTACCCCTTTCTGGAAGGAGGTGTAATCCCTGACAGGAGAACTTGGTTCTAAGATACAGCTAGAACCCATCGTACATCTCCTTAATTTATCCCAAACAAACATGCGGAAGCACTTAGCTAAACTGTTCCTGAACCTCTGTGTTTTGACCAAATGCTTGATTGCCAGGGCCTGGAAACAAACTGCTCCCCCATCTTAATTGGACCTGTTTGTCCAAATAAAGGAGATCTACTCTCTAGTGCGGATGACTGCCTCCCTGAACAATACGATAGACACCTTAAGCAAAATTTTTACTGGATTGGTGTTGGCATGAACGCCTAAGGGTTTTCCAGGACATGATCATGGATGTATAATCTCATGCCTCTAGTCCTACAGCATGGAGATAATTCCATAAAGCCCCTCTTGTTTCTTGTTAGTCTGCTATGTCATATGTGATTTTATGTTAAGTCTAGTCTTAGATTTTGCGTTCTCAAAGAATCTCTTTTCTACACCTTTGGACATAATCCTGTGGACTCCTCTTAGTGGGTCAGAGTTTTTTCCTTCATGTTTTCTCGTTGTCTCATGCAATGGGTGCACAAACACTACTGTTGTAGTGCTATAGAAAATACGTAACAGTCCAATAACTCTTTCACGTTAGGCTGGTCTATCGCTTACAAGACCTTATAATAAAGAAACGATATTGTATCAACACTCTATAATGTGTGGAGTCGGTGAACTTGTGTAGAGTTAAAGGGGTATTCCAGGAATCAGCATAATTCATATACAAATGGGTACTCAAAATATAAGCTAATGTGTAATTAGTTGTTATTTAAAATTTTGCTCCCCTTAGCAGAAAATGCTGGTGACATGCAATGTAATGAAAAATGAAATTGCTACTGGCCCTTTAATCAGTCCGTTAATTTCCTCTGCGCGGTCCGTTGCGGAGCAGACACAGAACAGAAGATGGCTGCTGGTCACATGTCCACATCACATGTCCTGCACCTGCCTGGGCAAGTCATGTGATCACCACTATGTTTGGCTGTAGTCGGTTGGTTGAAGTGCATCCAGTTTGGCCAGTGTTGTGGTGATGTGCAGGGATGGCAGTTACACATCATTACTATGGTAACAGAGCAAGAAAGTCTGTTATATCATCACCGGGAGCAGAGCATAAGAGGGAAGAGGAGTTACTGAGAACTAAAAGATCATGGAACTTGTAGTTTCCAGGCGGCAGCCATCATAACTCCACCTACTTTGGAGAGGCCATACATTTTGTAAATCATAAAATCAAACTATTTAAGCTCCATTTTGTGACTAATGACATTGAGTATTGTTGTATTCATTTATTTATATCATCATGGGTTTTTGCGTCAGACGTTCATATTCCCGGAATACCCCTTTAAGTGTGATATGTTAAAGGGGTTGTCAGAGTTCTGAAAAAAATATATATGTGGCCGGGAGCGGGCTGCCTAAAACAATAAAGCTGTACTTACCTTCCGGTGCCCTCCGGTACCCGGCACCCGGACCGGAGCAACAGCAGCGCTATGTAAACAAACATGGCCGCCGGAGCAGTGCTGCATTCAGCTTCCGGCCGGACCCGACAACCTTCCGGCCCCCATACACAATGCTGTGTATAGGGACGGATAGGCGTACCCGGCCACGGGCGGCCGGAAGCTGAATGCAGCGCCGCTCCTGCGCCCATGTTTGTTTACATGGCGCCTGGACCGGAGCGACAGCAGCGCTGGATACCGGAGGGCACCGAAAGGTAAGTACAGCTTTATTGTTTTAGGCAGCCCGCTCCCGGCCAAATATATATTTTTTTTTTAGACTCGGACAACCCCTTTAATTGCTGAAATGTTCATACACTGTCCAGTGAACCTTATTAACTATACCTTTTTTCTTTCTGTAACAAGTAAGAAAAAATACTAAAAATTTAAAGTTATAAAAATGTATATATACCACACAAATTATTTAAAAAGGGAGGAAATTAAAAAGAAACTTACATGGTTTCAGTATCATCCAAACATATTTTTGATGGTGTAGTAATAGGTGACATGGGCAGCTGTATATTTCTTTTCAGATCAGAAAATGTTTCTTGTCTTTTACAAATGTCAACATGTTGAGGTTGTTGGTCTATTGAAAAAAAAAAAGTTCTATCTTAAACCAGGTTCTGCTGTGATGTTGTATTAAAAGGGTTGTCCATGAATTAACATTTTCTTATATAAGGCCAGGGGCTGTTAAACTAAACCACTTATACTCATCTCCCTCCACGCTCCTTTTCAGCCCATCACTACCTGTCCCTGTTTGAATACCGAGGCCGCTGTACAGCAACCTTTGAGCAAAATATTTAAATGTAATTCTCAGACCCCTTTAAAAGATTATATCTTAAAAATATGTATATGTAATGTATAGTCATGCTTTTTTTATTGTTTGGTAACAAAAAAGGTACTTACTCTAATTCACACCAACGCTCATGATCCCGGAGTGCCCGGAGCGGAGGGTGATGCTGCCTGTTGGAGAACCAGCCTGTTTACAAACCTATGAACTATGGGAACTCAGTGATGTGATTTGAGTGTGTAGGCCTGTAACCCCTGAGTGACTGGCCTCCAGGGGATCTGGTGAAGAGTTAACAAGTCCAGCAGGTACGGGCTTAGCCTACCTGTGGGTACCTGGAGCTTGAGGAGGTCACTCAGGATGGAGTTACAGGCCGGCAAAGCTCAAAGGAGGGAATTGTTAAGGAGGTCGCACTGGTTTCGGACGCCATCTTGACTACTGTCCGCCATCTTAGATACAGCGGCCATGTTCCCTGACCATTGTCAAGTTAATGTCATGATTCAAACTTCATTTTATGTAACCTGTTTGCTTGCCTGTCAGCTAATACCCTTTGGCATTTAATGAGAAGCCAGTCTGTCCTTGAGGCTGCATGATATTATGATTCTGGAGCCCACTTATCTTATTCTTCTCAGCAAATTAGTATAAACAATATCTGTGTACAAGGTCTCTGAGAACTGAGCACAATTAATTAACTTTTTTCCCAGAATGTGCTGATGTCCAATGGAATTGAAGTGCCTTATCTCCTTTCATACAACACCCAAAATGCTGATTTATCTGTATTAAAATACAGCTGGGGCTGTTTGAAATAAACAGTTTGATTTGAGTGAATCTAAAGACTGGACTGTGTCTTTCATTTACTCTGTCATCTCGCTGCCGGCAGCTATCTCATCCTCCCTCAAAGGGTTAATTAGGACTCACCTTACAAAAGTCAAGAGGGCTGTTGGGGCCCTGCATAAAAATCCCTATCAATTTCAATTTTTGTAAAAAGATATTCTCATTTAGCCCTAAAATGTACACATTCAGAAAGTATTAGAGGTAAAAATACATCCCAAGATGTTTGGGCTGTTTCTTCCTAGTACAGCAATACCTGACATATAGAGGTCAACTGCTGTTTCACCGCACAGCGATGTTAGTGGCATTTTAACCCACAGGGTGCTCGTCAAAATTTAATACAAAGAAATGGCGACTGTAGGTTACATCCACATGTGGGGTGTCCTCATAGTCAGAAGAAACCACATAATATATTGATGGAAGCATTTTCTACTTTTATTCTGTTTAAGTGGGTAAATTTTAGTGCTAAATGAATGTATTAATGATGAAATTAGTAAATTCTAAATCAAACCTTCATTTTGCTTGAAGTTCTGTAAAATATTTCAACCCTAGTACGCCACGTGTTGGCTGTGGGAGATTGGAGAGGGCTCACAGGCTGAGCCTGCTCCATAGCTGGTAATTGTTTGCTACATATTGCAGCAAACATTTACCGGTATAACTCGCAATCGGTGCTAGCCAAGATGGTTCTAGCCGATCCACCCGTCCATAGCCGCCATCTTGGCTCGGATCGTTGCTATCCGTTGCCATGACAGCCGTAAGATTTCAAACCCAGAAGAAAACGAGCAAATGCATTTTTTCACTAATTTCACTACATAAGGAAATTTGTTTCCAGCTTCCCAGTACACGGCATGAAATATTGAATACTGTTACTATGAAGTGAGATTTGTTACGCGGAAAACAAGCCCTAATCCAGCTCCTTACATGGAAAAATTTAAAAAAGTTATGAATTTTTGAAGGTGGGGAGTGAAAAATAAAAATGCAAAAACCAAAAAAAGGCCTGCTGTTTTGAATAGTTTTTGAAATAAAATGGTACTTAAAATAATTGGATTGTAAAGTTTTTATAAAATTTTTAAAAAATGCGGTTCGATTTGCGATTTCTTTCCAGCATCGTAATAAAAGAAAAGGACACATTTTTAATTTTTACAATTTTTGAAATTTTTATACCAAATTCACCTTTTTTTCATTAATAAATACTAAATATATCAATCAAAATTTCCCACTAACTTGATGTACATGTCATGAAAAAAAAAAGTTAAAGACTGCTGCAAGTTTTGAAAAATTGGCCTTGGTCATCAGGGTGCAATGAGCTTGGTCACTAATAGACATGTACACAAAAGAGAAAAAAAAGTAGTCAATATTATGAATGGTATAAGCACATGAACATGGGAGGGAAAACCCTGATGCGATGGGGGTTAAAGGGAAATCAAATTACCGCTAAGTGTAATCGTTATCTTACCTCCACAGCACGACAACACAAATTTTTATTAGATAGAATGACCAAAGAAAATGGATTAAGATTTTCCCAGGTGGCAGCCCTACAGATATGATCCAGAGATGGAGGAGGCAAATACTGCTGTAATTATAGTCCAGCCATAACCCTTTTCAGATATAATAGATCAGGTGCAATTGTTTTACTATTGAATTAAATACTGGGGCCTCAGATAACAAGTCCAGAATCTAAGGGAATGTCAAGAGATTTCAAGAAGTAGTTGGAACAAGTTCTTTGTACCCAGAAGGGTGCTATCCTAGATTTGTGAGTGGGGGGGGGGGGGGTAAAAGGAGGACTCAGAAAGAAGGTGATTTAACCATAGTTGACATAGCACATAACTCTTTCATGGAGTTCTTTTTTGACAGGGAAAAGAATGCCAAGATCTGGAAATTTTTGCTGGTTTGCTGCATATCCCACTACTATGTTTGAGAATGAAAGACTACGGGTCTTAAATCTTCTTACCCCTTCTTTTAATCCTGTTGCCCAAATGTGAGTTTGGTCCAACACTATTGTTTTGATGTATTTTTGGTGGAATAACTTTTCAAGAACAGGGTTTTCTCTTACTTTGCAAACTCTACCATAGTGTGCTTCCAAAAAGTAAAAAATAAAAAAAGATTTCACAATTTGACAAACTTTACTGAATAAGCTTTTTTTACTGAAACAGTAAACTTTGTAAAGTTATATAGCACCACTATTTTATACAAATAGTGTGCTGTGCTGAAGTTTTACTTAAATAGGTAGAAACATAGATGGATAGATAGATGATATATAGGAGATAGATAGATAGGATAGGATAGATACTTAAAGAAAGTCCAAAGCAGCACATATAAATGACGGTTGGGTGCACGATGCCAACACCGGTTAGTGAGGCAGAGATTGGGGAGGCAGCCACTGATATAGAACCCCAGGCCGCAACAGTTTTAGTGATGGCACCATTTAGAGGAGGTGTACCCTCCACCTTTTGCCCCCCACCCTTGCCGGCAGGCTCACCAATTGAGGTCTTTAAGGATCGTGTCCTGGAGGAGGTCCATACCTTGTTGTATCCTGAGACACCTAAGAACATCACTAAAGAAGAGATCCGGGCGCTCCATGACCTCAGCTCCCGCACCGACCTCGTGGTGAAGCCTGCCGACAAGGAGGGCAATTTTGTCTTAATGACAAGGATGGCTAATGAAAAAGAGGCCATGCGCCAGTTACTAGATACAGAAACCTATGCTAGACTAGATGCGAACCCAACCTGAAAATACCAGGATAGGCTTCGGTCCTGTCTGCGCTGGGGTGTAGAACAGAAAATCCAGGTTACTTCCCCTCAACCCCCGGCACCCTAACTGGTATTTTCTCCCCAAGGTGCACAAGACCTTGGTAGACCCCCCAGGCCGCCCAATCGTGGCAGGGATCGGCTCCCTGTTCGAACCCCTGTCACAGTATCTGGATTGGCTTCTTCGCTCCCTCCTTAGGGACATACCATCTTATCTCAAGGACACGGATGCTTTTTTGGGGGTGTTGGAGGATTTGCACTAGCAGGAAACGTATAGCCTAGCATCAATAGATGTAGAGAGCCTTTATACGAGGATCCCGCAAGAACTGGGGTTGGAATGCATCAAGGAGGTATTAACCAATGCCGGTCAGGAAGAGAGATACATCGACTTTGTCTGTGAGGGCCTGAGGCTGGTGTTATCCCACAATGCCTTCACGTTTGGCGGTAGATGGTTTGCCCAGAGGACGGGCACGGCCATGGGAACTCCCGTGGTGTGCACCTTTGCTAACATCTTTCTAGCATGCCTCGAGAGCCGCCATGTCTTTTCCCTGGGCAATCGCTAGGCGTCAAACGTGAGGGCATACTATCGTTATGTAGACGATGTGTTCATGGTGTGGGAAGGGTCCGAGTCCGCCTTTCAGTCGTTTGTGCATTACCTCAACACTGTACAATGAACATGCGGTTCACATCAGTCTTTGGGAACAAGAGCTTGGAGTTCCTCGATGTGCGGATTGTAGAATCTGAGGGCAAGCTTGTTACCACAGCATTTCGTAAACCCACAGCCACTAATTCCCTCCTGCACTATGGGAGCTTCCACCCGGAGCACAATGAAACCAGCTTACGTTTGAGGAGTATTAATAGTGATGAGGACAGTTTTCTCGTTCGGGCACAGGAGTTAAAGGATAGGCTGAGGGACCGAGGTTATCCAATAGGTCTGCTGGAAAAGGCACAGAGGAAAGCAATGGATGTCCCTCGCAGAGAATTGCTCAGGGGCAAGAATAAGGGTACAAGGGAGGATGTGGCAGCCGGAGGGAAAAATAGGTTCACCTTCTCCTTTAGATACTCCCCCTGTGAGAAGGCTATACGATCAGACATACAGAAGAACTGGCACATTCTTAACCAGGATCCCGATCTGGCCAGCATTTCATCCTCTAGACCCCTAGTTGCCTTTAGTACCACAATCCGTGACAAACTGGTCCACAGCAGACTTCCATCAGTGGGAGGGACATGGTTATCTAAGGATTTACCAATTGGGAATCACAGATGTGGGTACTGCAACTATTGCAACGCAAATGGCCAACTAAAGGTGGTAGAGGAGCGAGACAGGCAGTGAGGTCTTTGATAGCCTGCCGTTCGGACTTTGTGGTATATGTGGTATACTGCCCATGTGGTCGCTTCTATATTGGGAAAACCATTAGGAAGCGCTTTATACGTTTTAGGGAACATAAAAGGTCCATTTTAAAAGGCAATGGCGGTCCCCGTTTGGTCGAGCATGTACTACGGGACCATGGGGGTGACCCAGGAGTTCTTAGGTTCTCAGGCATTGAGAGGATCGAATACAAGAACTCAGGAGGGGATCGCGCAAAACTCCTCCTACAGCGGGAGAGTAGATGCATCAGTAAATTTGGGGCTCTGGGCCCCTTAGGGCTTAATGATCAGAATAAGTTGAATGTGTTTTTGTAAAGAAACATCGGTACCCGTTATCCCTTCACCCCTCTTCCTCTCCCTGCCCGCTCCTCCTCTGCTTTCTTTCTCTCCCCTCCTCTCCCCCCCTTGAGGGTTAAATAATATGGTAATTTCGTTACTGCTAAACAGTATAGCCAATACTAGGGGGCACAAACCCCTACCCCTCCAAGGTATGTTCCCTATACCTTGGAGACGCCAGGGTGGTAGGGTGTATCCGTATCATGTGCCGCTATGTATAGTTAGACGATTGGATTGTCTCTTTCGGAATGTCCTTCTGTTCTTAGTTTTAGTAGCAGGCATGGACCCCCGGTCCTGGGTGTGAGAAAGATTTTTGTCCCGGACCCAGTGACTCGTGGTCCTTCCGCTCATATGACTAATTTTAACAATCACTAGTTTGCACACGCACTTTGTATCTTTATGCATCTACAAGGGAATTGATGTATATCACTTTTTGTATGTCGTGTTTACCACAGGTTTTATTGTTACATTGCTTGTTATCAGCAGTTATTGCGGGACCATCGTCTTGAGAAAGCGCCACAGCGCGCGCAAACGGCCCCGTTGCCGAAGTCTGTCTGTATACCCCCCTGCATGCTTACCCACCAATAAAGGACGCTATTTCTATTTTTGGAACTGGTGAGTGCCGGCATCTTCTTCTGTTACTGTATATGGACTCTCTCTCTCACATATCGACAGAGCACCGTCGATAGTATTGGGACTGTGCCCGCCAGATACACTCTCCTATTTTATACTTATTGATCACATCTCTCCCCTGAGAAGAGGTGGTGGTAGGGCATCACTATGTAACCAATGTAAACCAGGTTACAAGGGCAAGACAATTTGTATATCATGAATTTGCTAGTACAATCCAAGTAATGCTTGAATGTGTCGCCTTTAATGACATGTGAACAATTGACACATGAGCGACAGGGGAAACAGCCCTTTTTAATTCTACGATACGAAAGCAATCATTCACGCCCCATGGTCGAGTCTTTGCCTTTAAGTCAATTTCTAAGGGTCAAAAGAATATCCTCAGATGACGCTAAATATCACAAGAATATTCAACAAATGGTTTCCAAATTTCGCCAACGGGGATATCCTAAAAAAACAATTAATAAAAATTTGGACATTGCACACAGAAAAAAATTGGTATGAGCTGTTATCCTCTACCAAAAAGACAGAGCCAATGGCTAGGATTCCCTTTGTCACAACGTTTAACGACAATAGTGACAATATCACAAAAATCATATGCAAACACTGGCGCATTTTGGCCAGTAAACCGTCCGGTGTCCCTGAATTTAACAATTCTCCATTATTGTCATATAGACGCTCCAAAAATATCAGAGATCGCCTGGTTAAATCAGACGTAGGTCCCCTTAGCAAATCTATTGAAAAAACCATCAGCGGACCAATTAAAAAGGGCTGTTTCCCCTGTCGCTCATGTGTCAATTGTTCACATGTCATTAAAGGCGACACATTCACGCATAATAACACGACCTATCGCATAAAACATTACTTGGATTGTATTAGCGAATTCGTGATATACAAATTGTCTTGCCCTTGTAACCTGGTTTACATTGGTGAAACCACCCTCGATTTCAAAACCAGGTTCACACAACACCGATACACGATACGCAAACGAAGATTAGATCTTCCTGTCAGCAGACATTTTTCTGAAAAAGGTCACAAGGAGTCCCATCTTAAATTCCAGTTAATTGACCATATCCCGCCTCCTAGGAGAGAAGGCAACAGGGAATCTATGCTAAGAAAAAGGGAACTTGAATGGATTCATCGTCTTCAAACACTACAACCCCTTGAGTTAAATATTGAGTTCAATGTAACTAACATTTCGTAAGGTGTTCAAATCGCTGGTTCTGTCAGTATGCCTGTTATACCTGTCATGACGCTCCCAAGTTATAAGTATGTTTGTCTAGGGGAGAAGCCCCTTCCAGCTTTATGTATACATTTTATTCAATATGTAATTATATTTTCTCTCTCTTTTCTCCTTAGATGCCTCTCTGGCAGCACCGATTGTCCCCACTCGTCCTCGAATCTTTCAGTGTATGTCTGCTACAATTGATGACACCTTCCTTCAGTTCTGTTGAGAAGCAATTTTTACCATGTTGGGTTATTACCCCTCAACTGTCCCACATATGCTTGAGGTCGATGGGACGATAAGTGATGGCACAAAAGAACTGCTAATTCACGGCTCTCAAGTGCTTCGCTAGTCCCTCTGTTTCACACTGACTATGTACTGGTCGATAGTGTGAGCCCGACCTATAGCATGGGTCCAGTTTTCCCTAATCACTTACCTGTTCTTCCACTGTAATTTGTCCTGTCTCCGATCGGCTCCCTTAACCGAAATGGCCGCCGCCATAATTTTTGATCAAGTGCGCATGCGCAAACTGGTCCCGCTGGCCGGACCCCGGCCTTCTACTTCTGATGCACGCTGCACTTCCGGTATTCCGGACCAAAGTTGGCGCAACCCCCTCGTATCCCGGGAGACAGTGACAACAAGGAACGGTACTTTGTAGCAGACGTTTTGTATAAACTCTTTCCGATTGGCTCTCTATTGACGATGGGGCGGTCCTTTCTCCAGAGGCAACACTATTGTTTTTAATACACTGTATACTCACCAAATCACTTAATTATCCACTTCAGATATTATGTTTATCTACTTGTAACATAGCACGGTCGTTTGTTATATAATATATTGTATATGCTCTTATATTGCACAAATATGTTGTTACCCAATCAGAATGTGGGTTGGGCTATATATATGCAAATGCTGGTCACTTGTTTGTATGCTTGAAAAAGGTGGACACACCGAAACGTTGCACCCTTGATAGATAGATAGATAGGAGATAAATAGATATGACTAGATAATAGATAAATAGATAGATATGACTAGATAATAGATAAATAGATATGACTAGATAATAGATAAATAGATAGACATGACTAGATAATAGATAGATATGACTAGATATGAGATAGATAGATAGATAGATAGATAGATAGATAGATAGATAGATAGATATGGTGTCACTGGTCAGCAGCTGGCGCTTGTGATAAGGTGACAGGAAGCAGGTCCCGCCCTCCATCTTGCTGATTAGTTTTTTTGAGTGCTGCAAACCATGGTTGCTATGGGCCAAAAAAAGTAATTAATGAATGACGGTTACACAGCTTTTTTGTTATTCCTAAATCCAATGACTTTCCAAAATTATGAAAATCCAACCACAACTCCTGCTCCTGGCAGCTGTGCGGAGCTGCTCGAAGCAGGAGAAGTGGTGTAATGGCATCACTGTGTCTCCATCTCCGGAAGATTCAGATAGAGATGAGGAGTCTAAGAGCAGCCCAAATAGCAAGAAACTTTAGCTATAAGATCTGGGGCACCGGGCCTTAATCTTTTGACCTAGCAGCACCCCTGAAACCTACAGAACCTACCCTGTACGTAACCCAGGGACTGTCTGTATAACAGAACTGGTATGGAGTGGTGACCTACATATTGTCAGAACAATAGCAGATTAGTTACGTGAACATAAGTTATTTAGAGTTGCTGTAAGCCTGAACAGTTTTAGTTAACATACCGTATTTTTCGGCCTATAAGGCGCACCAAAAATCCTTTCATTTTCTCAGAAATCAAAGGTGCGCCTTATAGGCCAGTGCGCCTTATATATGAACTTATACAGAAATGTACTACAGACAAGATGTACTGTACATTTACCAGTGTTTAATAGCTCCATCCCCAGAAATGTCCTGCACCTTCCCACACAGTATACAGGGTCCCTGGCTTCTGAAGTGCCCTGGCACCACAACTAACATTGTGCCCATCCTGCCCTCCCCTAGCACGGAGAGACCGGAGCTGCCATAGTGCCGACCACGAGGCAATCATCACCATCAGTAAACAATCCCCCATACCTGACAGCCCTGTAACAGGGGAAAGAGAAGGAGCCACAGGGAACCCCACAGGAATAACACCCTGGCTGAGGAGGGAAGGAGAAGGGGCAGAGGGAGACCGCTTAACCCCTGCTGCATCACCCTGCATTAACCCCCAGCAGCCATACCTCTGAGATCGGAGCTCTCTGACACGCTGAAGACAAGTTTCCCGGGAAGTGTAGCTGCCACCTGCTGGTCATTTTTAGGTACTGCATTTGATCCTGCGCCTTATACACCAGTGCGCCTTATATATGAACCTAAATGTCTTAGCAGGCATTTATTAGAGGTGCGCCTTATAGTCCGGTGCGCCTTATAGGCCGAAAAATACGGTATATAGAAATTAATAATAACTTACTACTTAGTTTCTTTTTTGATATTGTATTTATAACTTGTAGATTAAGCAGGTCTAAACTTAGTGCTGCATTTGTTGAATGTGATGACTCTAACAGCTTTAATTTGGTTTTCATCTTTTGCTTCTCAAAATATTCCTGGAAGAGAAAAAAAAATGACAATTGTATCAAAAATGCATAGAAGTGCAGAGATACAACAACTACTAACTGAGATCTTAACCTCTTAAGGATGCAGCCATTTGGCTCAGCCCCATTTTTTGGATTCTGACTTGCGTCGCTTTATATGGTTATAACTAGAGATGAGCGAGCACTAAAATGCTTGGGTGCTCGTTATTCGAGACGAACTTTTGCCGATGCTCGAGTGCTCGTCTCGAATAACGAGCCCCATTGAAGTCAATGGGAGACCCGAGCATTTTTCAAGGGGACCAAGGCTCTGCACAGGGAAGCTTGGCCAAACACCTGGGGACCTCAGAAAAGGATGGAAACACCACGGAAATGGACAGGAAACAGCAGGGGCAGCATGCATGGATGCCTCTGAGGCTGCTTAATCGTACCATTATGCCAAAATTATGGGCAACAGCATGGCCGTGACAGAGTGACCCTGACACTATAGGGGACGGCATGCAGAGGCAGCGGCAGCAGCGGCAGGTTAGAGAATGTCATGGCGACATATCCTAAATGGACTCAGGCTTCACCAAAGGAGGTGAGCAAGAAGCACTGAAATGAGTTCCTATGTAAACAAAAGGTTGACGGTATATTTAGTCGATAACACAGCATGGTGGCGACATAGTGACCAAGTTCCATAACGTATCTGGTGAAACACCCGAAAAATGAGCCTGACACAGCTCGTTTGATAAGGGGACGACATGTGGAGGCAGCCATGGAGACGACTTCCATGATTAAGAGCGACAGTATGGGGCATCCATATTGCGCTGCTATGATTGCAACTTCAGGTCTCCAGCATGGCGGCGACAGATGGGCCGAGTTCCACTATGTATCTGGTGAAACACCTGAAAATTCTGCCTGACACAACTCGTTTGATAAGGGGATGATGTGCTGCATATCCTCTCGTGCTCCAGAGTCTGGGGTATAGAGACTCAGGCTATTCCACAGATTGACAGTTCTCATAGTAAAAAAGCCCTGTCGCCTCCGGTGATTAAACCTTGGTTTCTCCAAACGGAGACAGTGCCCCCTCGTCTTTTGATTTGATTTAATCTGGAACAACTTACCACCATATTTTTTGTATGGACCATTCATATATTTATATAAATTAATCATGTCCCCTCGTAGTCGTCTCTTTTCCAGACTAAATAAATAATAATAATAATACTTTATTATCCCAGAAGGGCATTTAAAGTGTCACCTCAGCAATACATAAAATTGACAGACAGCACATATATAAAAAAACTCACATAAAAAGAACACATATACAATAAGACAGAGTAAAAACACCAATACACAAGGTAAATAATTAGTTAAATAGATTATAAAAGTAATAAAATGGAACCCATATTTCCAATAATCTTAATTTCTAAAGCATTCCTATGTTACCCCTAATTGCGGTATTTGACAGCTCGAGAGCGGCCGGTATAAACGACTTTTTAAATCTCTCCGACCTGCAGCGCAAGAGAATAAAACGGGAGCTAAAACCACTGACCTGTGCCTGCAGCACGCCATGCATTGAATGGTCTCTATTATTTCTAATTTTTTCCAATTTCCTTAATATCCCGCACTGTACGAGTTTTTCCCATCGATCAAATTGCAGGCCTACTATCGAGGAGGCTTTCTTAATTATTTTATTCATCTTTTGACAGTCCCTACTAGAAATGCAGTTGCCCCAAGCCACTAGGGCAAATGCAAATGCGCTCACCATAACCGTATTATAAAAACTGACCAACATAGTCCTCTGGATGTCAAATGCTCTTAGTCTACGTAAAAAGAATAGATTACTATTAGCACGTCTAGAGACCTTATCAATATGCTCATGCCAGCTTAATTTATTGTCAATGATTACGCCCAAATATTTATAGCTACCAACCTGCTCCACTTCTGTCCCTGCTATAATGAGCGGTTTGGGCATAACGCCCCTTTTCCTTGAAAAATCTATAACCAATTCTTTCGTCTTATTTACATTTAATACGAGACCATTTAAGCTGCACCATTCAGTAAAAGTATTCACTGACTCTCGATATTCACTATCATCCCCCTCTGTGATACAGCCCACCATTACCGAATCATCCGAGTATTTCTGTAGAAAACAGGCCGGATCATTTTTCCTAAAATCCGAGGTGTATAGAATAAACAAGAAGGGAGCTAACACAGTACCCTGGGGGGCCCCCGTACTGCACACCACCTCATCAGACCATGTGTCACCCAACCTGACCCTCTGTGGTCTGCAGCGCAGATAACTCATCAGCCATTTAATCATGGTCGGTTCTATCTGCATAAGCTGCAGCTTCGATTCTAGCAATGCTGGAATGATCGTATTAAATGCACTGCTAAAGTCAAAAAAAGTCAAACGTACCTCTGTTTTGGGGGATTCTAGATGAGCACATACTCTATGTAACAGATTAATTAATGCATCATCAACTCCCAGCCCACGCCGATATGCAAATTGTAGTGGGTCTACAAAATCCTTCACTACACTGGATAAATGCCGCATAACCAGTCTTTCTAAGATTTTCATGACCACCGGGGTCAGCGCTATTGGTCTGTAATCGTTTAATGTTTTCGGTCGAGGAACTTTATTCACAGGAACTATGACCGAAGTTTTCCATAAGGTCGGCACTATTCCACATTGTAAGCTCATATTAAATAAATGTGTAAAAACCTCACCTAGCTCTCTACAGCATGTTTTCAAGACCCTATTATCCAGCATGTCTGGGCCTCCAGCTTTACTAGATTTTATCCGTCCTAATTCTAGTACCACATCCTCAACTTTAATCGGTGGCATCATCTCCTGTTTTCCTTCCTCGTAGTGTTCCCCCACCGTATTTAAATTTACACCATCCCTTACATTACTTCCCAGCACTATGGAATCACTCATATCATCAAAACGATTAAAGAAATTATTCAATTCGTTGGCCTTCTCTTTATCCCCTTCTGCCCCCTCAGTTCGCGTTGGTATACCGGTGATTAGTTTTAAACCCTTCCAGACCTCCTTTATTTTCTGCTCAGACAGCTTATTTTCTAATCTCTTTTTATATGCAGCTTTACACTCTCGGATTTTCTGTTTAACATCCTTCAATAGGCTTCTATAGGAGTCCTCATCCCCAGCCAGGAAAGCCCGCCTCTTCAACCCCAACAATTTCTTAAGTTCTCCGGTCATCCATGGTTTGTTATTTGCAAATATTTTGACCCTTTTTACTGGCACTATACTGTGTACGCAAAACTTGATATAGTCAGTGACCAGGGTAACGCTTAGATTTACATCACCCTGAGCTTCACCACATAGCAACTCCCAGTTCGTAGTTGCAAAACAGCATTGCAATTCCTCTTCCACTGACCCCGACCATTTACGTACCACCATCTCCTTAGAAGGGAGTCTTTTTAGGACCGGACGATATCGTGGTTTAAGAAAGATCAAGTTATGGTC
This sequence comes from Engystomops pustulosus, assembly GCF_040894005.1. Taxonomy (NCBI): domain Eukaryota; kingdom Metazoa; phylum Chordata; class Amphibia; order Anura; family Leptodactylidae; genus Engystomops; species Engystomops pustulosus. The sequence goes on along the minus strand of NC_092414.1, from coordinate 115,586,800 downwards.
AGAATTTCCCAAGGGTGACAGTGTCACAGATTTGTAAGCATCAGTAATGTTCGCATAGAATAGATCAAGTATATGTTCTCCTCTAGTCGGCCTAGTCACATACTGTGTTAACTTTGACCATACACCCGCTTTCCTAACGTGGTTGAAATCTCCAGTTATGATCAATAAAGTATCACTGTATCTACCTTGTAGTTCACCAACCACATCCTGAATTACTGTAAGTGCCGCATCGTAATTGGCTGAGGGTGGAATATATATACCAACCAAAATTACAGCCGAGAACTCCCTCGGCAGATAGAAGGGCCTCATCACCAGTGCTAAGATCTCCACATCTCCACAGCAATGTTTAGTTCTCACTGTAATATGTTCGGCTAGACACCATCCCTGATTTACATAAATAATAATACCTCCACCTTTTTTCTTCCCACTACTTCTACAATCCCTATCTCCCCTGATCTGGGAGAAACCTGGTACACTAATCAGGCTATCCGGGATCATATCGTGCAGCCATGACTCAGTGAAACACATAATACAGCACTTCAGCAATTCATTATCATTCATGACCATAGAATGTAACTCGTCCATTTTGTTACTTAGAGATCTTACATTTCCAGTTAACACCGACGGGACAAACGGTCTCATCCCCCTCTTTTTCTGTTTACACTTAAAGCCTGCCCTTGTTCCCCGAAACGGTCTCCTAATTTCTTTTGGTATATCTTTACACTTCATATTCCTCCTAGGTATAGATTTCCTAATCTCTAAGAGCACGTAACGCGTAAACCTAATTCTACTGTTCTCTATAGATTGCATATACACATTTTTCCTTTCCTCCCCATAACTGTAAACCCCGGGGTTGAGATTCCCTAATCTCAGGCCCATATTTTTATTCACTCCTCCAGATTTCATACTTCCATTAACCGTAAATGGATACAGGCAAAGGGGGGGGAAGTTGGTCTCCCCACTAGTCACAACTATATCTGCATTTTCCGATCCAGTCCTTGACTGACAATGAACAGCAGTTGCAGCGCTGGTTTGCACCTGGACCTCCTGATTCAGACCGCGGTACGGGGCCATAGGGGGGCAGAACAAGCACCCGCCATGGATGGAGCCCAAGAGGACCCCCATCCTCTGATCGAGGTAGCCCAGACTCTCCACAGCCTTCAGAGATAACTCACCAGGTAGACCTAGGCAACCACGGGCTGAGTCCAGTAGCAAAGACCACAGACAGAGCGGGATGATTCCGCCCACCCCCAGTACAAAATACAGAGGCAGAACAAGACTCCACACTCTGAGTGCCTGCCAGACCTCATATTCCCGGACGCCCCCGGACCCCATTACAGGGCTGACTGCACCAGCAATTGGTACTATCAATTCAACCTGGGAGATTTCCCTCCCCAATTCGTTTGGCCGCAATTGGAGACAATCTAAGACACAGGGATCCTCTCCTCCCATCCCTAGGCATCGGCTCATCCTCCCCCCACCCGGTACCCCATACCTTAGGTCTAGACGTTGGCGGTCACAGTCCAATTTCATGTCTGATGTCTGCACTCGGGATCAGTCCAATACGAGATACAGCAGGTCTCGAGGTAGTCCAGCTCTTGGAGGTAGTCCAAGAATTAATAGGGTCAAGCAGTCCCAGGTTGTGAAGGGAGGGGAGGGGGGTGAAAGATCACAGACAATCCCAGATAGTCCAGATGGGGGGGTGGGGGCACGGACAAAAAAGCGGTGGGCACGGAGGACCTCCAATCACCCAGGCAATGGCAGCGGACACAGAAGATCCCGGCAACAACAGCGAGGACGGAGGCACCCTGGCAATCCAGGCAGTCCAGACAGCGAAGATCCCCAGCCGACTCAGGCAGCGGCGACACAGGATCCTGGATCCCCAACAGTCCACGATACAATCTAGTTGTTTTAATCTTTCCTCATAACTGAGACCCTCCATACCCCTTATCAGTTTTGTGGCTCTACGTTGAACCCTCTGCAGCTCCAGGGCATCCTTTTTATGGACCGGTGCCCAGAACTGGACAGCATATTCCAGGTGTGGCCGAACCAGTGCCTTGTATAGTGGTAATATTACATCCCTATCACGAGAGTCCATTCCACTTTTGATACATGACATGATCCTACTAGCTTTAGAGGCAGCGGATTGACATTGCATGCTGTTATTCAATTTATGATCTACTAGTACCCCCAGGTCCTTCTCAACAAGGGACTCTCCCAGATTTACTCCCCCAAGGACATATTTTGCCTTTGGATTATTGGCCCCCAGGTGCATAACCTTACATTTATCCACATTAAACCTCATTTGCCAAGTGGATGACCAAACATTCAGTTTGTCCAAGTCACCCTGCAGCCTATGAACATCCTCCATAGACTGTATTACACTACACAGTTTGGTGTCATCTGCAAAAATAGACACAGAGCTATTAATTCCTACCTCTATATCATTAATAAATATTCTAAATAGTAGTGGGCCAAGCACAAAACCCTGAGGTACACCACTCATAACTGGTGACCATTCCGAGTAGGAATCATTGACCACAACTCTCTGGATACGATCCTTCAGCCAGTTTTCAATCCAATTGCAAATGATTTCTGCCAATAGCCCTAATTTTACCCATCAGGCGTCTATGAGGGACAGTGTCAAATGCCTTTGCAAAGTCCAAGAACACAATATCCACAGCTGCTCCTCCATCCAGGCACCTGCTCACCTCTTCATAGAAGCAGATAAGGTTAGTTTGACAACTTCTATTATTAGTAAACCCATGCTGGCTCTCACTTATTATTCTATTTGATGTCACATACTCCAGTATGTAGTCTTTTACTAACCCTTCCAACACTTTCCCCACAATGGAAGTTAAGCTTACAGGCCTGTAATTGCCTGGTGAAGTTCTAGAGCCCTTTTTATATATTGGCACCACATTTGCCTTGCGCCAGTCACTTGGCACCACACCAGACATTACGGAATCCATGAAGATTTTAGACAATGGTACAGCAATAACAGAACTGAGTTCTTTAAGAATTCTGGGGTGTAACCCATCTGGTCCAGGAGCTTTGTACACATTGATTTTATTGAGCTTAGATTGGATCATGTCTACATTTAGCCAGTCTACTATATTACAGGGTGCATGACCAGCACTGGCACCACCCAAGTCAGAAGTTCTCTCTTCTATTGTATAAACGGAGCTAAAAAACCTATTAAGTATCTCCGCCTTCTCTTGGTCTCCAGTCACCGATGCCCCATTTTCAGAATAAAGGGGTCCAACCTGTTGTGACCCATTTTTTTTTGCATTGATATACCTAAAAAATTTCTTGGGATTTGTTTTGCTATCTTTAGCCACCTGTCTTTCATTTTGTATTTTGGCTGATTTGATTTCCTTTTTACAGATTTTAATAAGTTTTTTGTAAGTATTGAAAGCCTCAGGTGACCCGTCAGATTTATATTTTTTAAATGCCCTCTTTTTCTCATTAATTGCCCTTCTAACTGAAGCTGTAAGCCACGCGGGGTGTAATCTGGCCCGTCTATACTTGTTACCTTTTGGAATAAATTTAGAAGTATAAAAACCCAGGATAGATTTGAATTTCTCCCATTTAACATTAGTATCACCAACATTAGTCTTCCTTTCCCTCCTCCCCCGATCCTAGTTTAAATACTCCGCCACCCCTGCTAGGATCTTCTCCCCCATTACAGCACCCTTCCATTTAGGTGCAAGTTATCTGCGGAAAACAGCTTGCACCCCAGTGAAAAGTCAGCCCAATGCTCTAGGAACCCAAATCCCTCTGCTCTACACCAGGATCTGAGCCATGCATTTAACTCCCTGAGCTCCCGCTGTCTGCTCTGTGTAGCGCATGGCACAGGTAGAATTCCGGAGAATACTACCTTGGAGGTCCTTTCCTTAAGCTTTGAACCTAATTCTTTAAAATTATTCTTCAGGCTCCTCCACCTACCATCTATTCTGTCATTGGTACCAACATGGACCACGACAGCTGGGTCATCCCCAGCCCCTCCCAGTAATTTATCCACCCTTTCCACCACATGCCGAACCCTGGCACCAGGGAGACAGCAAACCATTCGGTTGAGGCGGTCTTGGCGACAAATTATTCTATCCGTCTTCCTTATTATAGAGTCCACTACAACCATTAGCTGCCTTGGCTTACCTGCACTCCCATCCACCCTACTACTAGCTGGTCTGCTCCCACGGCTGTGAGGGAGAGCAGGATCCGCTAGGGCTGCCATTTCTGACACTGACGTCCTTACATCATTGCACGGATGCATGCATGGATGCCTCTGAGGCTGCCTAATCTTGGGATGGAGCTGGCGGTCCGCTGCCAGGCGAGCATTCGCCTGTCCAAGCCCCTGTCTCTCGGCTCCTCCCCAGCCAAAATGGGCCTGGGGGCCAGAAGCGTTTACTTTGAAAAAATTATAATTTTCAAAGCAGGCGGGGTCGTTTGAATATTTCACCTAGGAATAATGGAATAGCATAGTGGTTCTATTTTTAATTGTTTTTTCGGAAATGGTTCCATGATTAAGAGCGACAGTATGGGGCATCCATATTGCGCTGCTATGATTGCAACTTCAGGTCTCCAGCATGGCGGCGACAGATGGGCCGAGTCCCACTATGTATCTGGTGAAACAACTGAAAATTCTGCCTGACACAGCTCGTTTGATAAGGGGACGATGTATGGAGGCAGTGAAGTAGTAGTAGATTAACGGTGCTGCAGTTAAAACTATGTTAGTGGGATCTTGGGATGGAGCTGGCGCTCTGCTGCCAGGCGAGCTTTCGCCTGTCCAAGCCCCTGTCTCGAGGCTCCTCCCCAAACAGCACTTCTAAGAACCTTTTGTATAAGATCAAGTGTAGTAGCGTTCTTATAAGTTTGGGTTATGGCGGGTGAGGGGAATGTAAACAGATGCACAAGAAGCGCTGAAATAATATCAGTAAATGATAAAAGTATGCCAGTATATTTTGTACATTACACAGCAGGGTGGCGACAAAGTTAACAAGTTTGATGTGGAAGCCATGAAAACAACCCAAAATTCTGCCTGACACAGCTTGTTTGATAAGGGGACGATGTATGGAGGCAGCTAGATGGACAACGTGTGGAGGCAGCTAAAAAGACGACGTGTGGAGGCTGCTATGAAGACAATTTAATTTGTATAGTGCCTGTATGTGGCAGTCCAAAGTTTTCAAACCAATGGAGCAGGTAGGTGGTCCTCCAGAAAAATTAAATACATTGAGTACTATAGCTAGAGTCAGTTGGGCATGGCAAAAAATAGCCAGATTCCTCTGCTTTAGTGTACAAAGAGGAGGAGAAGGAGGAAAATGAGGAGGAGGAGTGCATAAATTATTCAGGTTGAGCTTCCTTCACCTGGTGGAGAATGGAAATCCTGAGAAATCCAGGCTTTATTCATCTTGATAAGCGTCAGCCTGTCAGTCGACAGGCGTGTACGCTTATCGGTGATGATGCCACCAGCTGCACTGAAAACCCGCTCGGACAACAAGCTAGTGGCAGGGCAGGCAAGAACCTCCAAGGCGTACAGCGCCAGTTCGTGCCACATGTCCAGCTTTGAAACCCAGTAGTTGTAGGGAGCTGTGTGATCATTTAGGACGATGGTATGGTCAGCTACGTACTCTCTCACCATCTTTCTGTAAAGATCAGCCCTACTCTGCCGAGACTGGGGACAGGTGACAGTGTCTTGCTGGGGTGACATAAAACTGGCAAAGGCCTTGTAAAGCGTACCCCTGCCAGTGCTGTACAAGCTGCCTGCTCGCCTACTCTCCCTCGCTACTTGTCCCGCAGAAGTACGCCCTCTGCCGTTAGCTCTCTCAGAAGGGAAATACTGTTTCAGCTTGTGCACCAGGGCCTGCTGGTATTCATGCATTCTCACACTCCTTTCCTCTCCAGGGATGAGAGTGGAAAGATTTTGCTTGTACCCTGGGTCCAGGAGAGTGAATACCCAGTAATCGGTGCTGGAATAAATTCTTTGAACGCGAGGGTCACAAGATAGGCAGCCTAGCATGAAATCTGCCATATGCGCCAGAGTACCAACGCGCAAGAATTCACTCCCCTCACTGGCCTGACTCTCCATTTCCTCCTCCTCCAACTCCTCTTCTTCTGCCCATACACGCTGAACAGTGAAGGACTGAAAAATGGTCCCCTCTTCTGTCTCGCCAACATTCTCCTCTTCTTCCTCCTCATCCTCCTCCACCTGAGGGTGCTTTGGCTATCAACAAGGGAATCTTCTTCCCCCGTCTCTTGTGACGAGCGCAAAGCTTCCGACTTCATGCTGACCAGAGAGTTTTTCAACAGGCCAAGCAGCGTGATGGTGAGGCTGATGATGGCGGCATCGCCACTGACCATCTGTGTTGACTCCTCAAAGTTACTCAGCACCGGACAGATATCAGACATCCACATCCACTCCTCATTGTAGACTTGAGGAAGCTGACTGACCTGACTACCAGTTCTGGTGGAAGTTGACATCTGGCAGTCTACAATCGCTCTGCGCTGCTGGTAAACTCTGGATAACATGGTTAATGTTGAATTCCACCTCGTGGGCACGTCACACAACAGTCGGTCAGCGGGCAGTTGGAGGCGGCGCTGCGCTGCCCGGAGAGTGGCAGCATCTGTGCTGGACTTCCTGAAATGCGCACAGATGCGGCGCACCTTCGTGAGCAAATCAGACAGATTGGGGTATGTCTTGAGGAACCGCTGAACTATGAGATTTAACACATGGGCCAGGCATGACACGTGTCAGTCTGCCGAGTTGCAGAACCTCCACCAGGTTACGGCCGTTGTCACACACAACCATGCCTGGCTTCAGGTTCAGCGGTGCCAGCCACAGATGCCCTGTAATAGCTCTTGGGCGGTGTGCCTTTTATCGCCTAAGCTCAGCAGTTTGAGCACCGCCTGCTGTCGCTTAGCGACGGCACTGCTGCTGTGCCTAGAGCTAGCGACTGATGGCGCAATGCCCACGGATGGTAATTCGGAGGAGGAGGTGGAGGAGGCATAGTAGGCCTGAGAGACCTGGACCGAGGTAGGCCCCGCAATCCTCGGCGTCGGCAGTATATGACCAGCCCCAGGGTCAGACTCGGTCCCAGCCTCCACCAAGTTAACCCAATGTGTCATCAGCGATATATAGTGGCCCTGCCCGGCAGCACTCGTCCACGTGTCCGTGGTCAGGTGGACCTTGTCAGAAACGGCGTTGGTCAGGGCCACGGATGATGTTGTCTGACACGTGCTTGTGCAGGGCTGGGACGGCACATCGGGAAAAGTGGTGGTGGCGGCTGGGGACCGAATACTGAGGAGCGGCCGCCACCATGAGGTTTCGAAAGGCCTCGGTCTCTACCAGCCTATAGGGCAGCATCTCCAGGCTAAGCAGTTTAGAGAAGTGGACGTTGAGGGCTTGGGCGTGTGGGTGGGTTGCACTATACTTCCTTTTGCGCTACAGCGTCTGGGGTATGGAGAGCTGAACGCTGGTGGATGCTGTGGAGGATCGTGGAGGCGAAGATGGGGTTTTCACACGGGAGGTGTTTGGGCCTGGGTCCTGGACAGGGGGCTGACTAGCAGATGACACAGATGAAGGAGCAGTGGTGTGCCCGGGCGGAGGTGAACGGGCTTGGTGCCATTGAGTGGGGTATTTAGCATTCATATGCCTGCGCATACTGGTGGTGGTTAAGCTAGTAGTGGTGGAACCCCTGCTGATCCTGGTTTGGCACAGGTTGCACACCACAGTCCGTCGGTCTTCCGGTGTTTCTTTAAAGAACCTCCAGACATCTGAAAATCTAGCCCTCGCCACGGGAGCTTGACTACGTGAAACATTTGCCGCTGATGCACCTGCCTCTCCATCTGGCCCCACCACTGCCTCTTCCAACCTGTTCTGGTATAGGACTCGCCTCCGTCTCAGAAGCACTGTGTTCACCCGGCCTATCAACCCAGCTTCGGTCTTTCACCTCATCATCCTCCGATCCCTCAGTCTGCTCCCCCCTCGGACTTCCTGCCCTGACAACAACTTCACCACTGTGTCTCCTCATCGTCCAATACCTCTTTACACACTTCTTCCACTACGTCAATAATGTCATCATCACCCACAGACTGCGACCGGTGGAAAACCTGGGCATCGGAAAATAGCTCAGCAGCAACCGGACAAGTGGTTTGTGACTCTGGGAAGGGTCCAGAAAACAGTTCCTCAGAGTATGCCAAATCTTCCTGGGAGGGAGCAGACTGGGGGGAAGGAGGCTGAGGTGGAGGAGCCGGAGGAGTGCTGATTTCGGTGACATGGGTGGACTGCGTGGAAGACTAACTGGTGGAAAAATGGCTAGAAGCATTGTCCGCAATCCACGACATCACCAGTTCGCACTGTTCTGGCCTCAACAGTCCTCTACCATGAGTCCCAGTAACTTGAGACATGAACCTAGGGAGTGTAGCTCTGCGGCGTTCCCCTGCACCCTCATCAGCAGGTGGTGTCTCACCCCGCCCAGGACCACGGCCTTTGACCCCTGCAGTAGTTGGACGCCCACGTCCACACCCTCGTCCTCTACCCCTAGCCCTCAGGTTAAACATTTTCAAAATTAAAGTGTAAACTGTAAATTTTTTTTGTTATGAGTTATAAAAAAAAATAAATCAGCAGACTGTGGCTAATTCAAATCAAACCCCTAATAAATTGTCCCACCTAGGTGTTTGAGATGGATATGTGTGTCACTAAGAGCTAAACACAACAGTCGCAAGTCTCCCTGCAAATTCCTCACAATATGGTACTAGCTGCCCTACTAGTGCCAGCAAGCCCAGCCACAAGCAAACAAAAAAAAAAAAATATAACGTTATTGTAGCCCTAAGAAGGGCTGTTGGGTTCTTGTAGAAACACTCCTGCCTAACACTATTCTAATAGAACACCCTAACGCTTTCCCTGACCAGCAGCAGCTCTCTCCCTAACGGCATCCAGACAGAGAATGATCCGAGCAGCGCGGGCAGGGGCTAGTCTATTCCAGGGTCACCTGATCAGGCCAGCCAACCACTGCTATCGACGTGTAAGGGTACCACGTCATGCTGGGTGGAGTGTGGCTTGTGATTGGCTCTGTTTCTGGCCGCCAAAAATCAAAACGGCAGGAGATGCCATTTTCTCGAGCCGGCGAAATACTCGTCCGAGCAACGAGCAGTTTCGAGTACACTAATGCTCGAACGAGCATCAAGCTCGGACGAGTGTGTTCGCTCATCTCTAGTTATAACTTTTGAACACTGTTACTTATCAAAGCGATTCTGAGATTGTTTTTCCCACATGTTGTACTTTATTTTAGTGGTAAATGTTGGCTGATAAGTTTTGCGTTTATTTTTCAAAAAAAGAAAGAATGATGAACTTTTTGCAAAATTTCACTTTTTTTAAATTCTAAATCATTACATTTTCAGGTAGATAGATTTACCACCTAAATAAGTTGCTGAATAACATTTCCCATATGTCTACTTCACATTTTCATAATTTTTGAAATGTCTGGATTATTTATTTTGACGTCACGCGGCTTACAAATCGAATAGCAATTTTCTGTATTTTCAGAATTTACTCTTTTGCGGATAAATACTGTTTTGAATGAAATTTTACATATTTACCATCAAAATCCCCTATGTATCAACCCTCAAACTATCAGAAACAGCTTTTAGGAAGATTGTTAACCCCTTGAGATCTTCATAGTAATTGGATCAAAATGGCGGTGAAATTTAGAATGGTCAAATTTTGTCCATTATTACTTCATTTAGCCCTAAAATTTACACATTTCCAAAACATAAAAATAGAAAACCCACCATACAATTTATTCTAAAATTTCTCCCTAGTACAGAGACCCCCCACATGTGGACTTTACTTGTTTTATGGTTGCACAGCGAGGCGCAGAAGGGAAGGAGCGCCCTGCAGATGCCAGGATTTTAGGCTATAAAATTTTTGCTTTATTGGGGCCATGTGACAGCATTTTTTTTGCGGGATGAGATGCTTTTCCTAGTGTTGCCATTTTGGGGTTGGTATCCCCTATTGTTGAAATTTAGGAACTCGTTTTTGAGGGCAGGAGTAGGAAAGCATCAATTCTGTACTGGATTTTTGACTTTTTTTTACGTGTTCACCGTTTAGCCTAATAATCATGTTATCTTTATTCTATGGGTCGATACGATTACGGGGATACCAGACATGAATATATTTTCTTACATTTTACTAAATTTGTCAAATAAAACCATAATGTGGGCAAAAATCTATCATTTTTGCATTGCCTTCTTCAAAGTGGCATAACATTTTTACTTTTTTGGCTACAGAGCTGTTTGATGGCTAGTTTTCTGTGGGACATGTTGTACTTTGCACCAGTATCATTCTGGAGTACATAGGTTTTTTTGATCACTTTTTATTGCATTTTTTGTAAGATTGAATAGGTAAAAATGATAATTAGTCCCTTTATATGTTATGGGACTTATGGGCATTTTTATTTATTACTTTATTTTTTTATTGAATAATATTTTTTTTTTTACTTTTTCACTTTTCTCCTTGAAAACGGTTCGGGGGGGGGGGGGGGAGGATCGTGGGGGAAAGACCCCCCAGAAGCATGTTGGATGCAGCGGCCGCGCTGCCAGCGGCATTTAACGGGCTACACACCCGCGATCGGAGTCCACTCCAATCGCGGGTGATACACTGGGATGCCGGCTATTCGTTACAGCCGGCACCCCATGTTTCCCGATGCCGGTTCGGCTCTGATCCAGAGCCAAGCCGGCATCAGCTCAGTGGCGGATGTATCCGCCGCTGAGCGCTAAGTAACTGTGCTCCGTGGCGGATATGTCCGCCACGGAGTGCTAAGGGGTTAAAGGTGGTTGGCCACTAATAAGAAACTTTCCAAGGTCAGTGACTCTAAGGCTGGGTTAACATCATGTTTTGTGTATAGGCTCAGTGCATTTGATGGGACAGCTACCGACTTATATGTCGAGCGTATACATTGACATGTAGCGGCAGACAGAGGCATAGTTTTTGCCTCCGTCTGGCCGGATCTGCCAAAAAGGCAGGATGCTAAAAGGCAGCAAGCTACGTTTTTCCATCCTAATACCTCCTACTGAGTGAAGTATGCGCTCAGCTGAGACAATAGAGGCCTATAGTGAGAGAATGGATCTCTTGCACCTAGCCATGCATACACATATCAGGACAGTGACATCACTTGAGAAACACCCCGTATACTGCTATGGATGTATACACTTCCCCCCACATGCATGGGGCAGTGGGGGTCTCCGGACGACGTATCCCACTGTATTCCTGTATATATATGGATATGTCTGCCATAGGTTGCAAGGACACTTCGAAATTCCCCCGACATGTCTTTACAATGTATGGCACAAAACGGGATGCGAGACAGTGTTGCCCCAGCAAAGGGCACTGTTGTATTAACTATATTCATACATACTCTCTGCTTCTGCCTTTCCTGCTTGAAAATCATTCTGTTCCTACAGGGGAAAAAAAGTTAAAATCTTTATTTCTCTGCAGCTCTAAATATACAGGAAAATATCAACAAAAGATGAATCTATGCATTTGAACTAAAACTTCGAATAAAAAAAACACATTAAAATGATTGCATTTTATTTTGTGGATTTTATCTCTTCCAGCTAATATAGATGGAGTAGTGTATGTTATTGCTGATTTTATTGTGTATTTTGTGGGTTTCCCTGTATTAGCCCCGATTTGAAATTATTATAATCTTTATTTATATGGCTCCATCATATTCCGTAACGCTTAACAAATCATAGGGGACAAATACAAATAAAAAGCTACATTACAGAGTACAAAAAGTCGTATGGAACAATAGGAGTGAGGGCCCTACAGATTTCTGTATCAGAGAGTATACATACACATTAGATATAACCTTTCTCAACATATGACGTCCCAATACTCCTTGTCTGAAAGGTCACCACTTGCAGCATCCAGGCACTACTTCCTCCTAATAATGTTAACTGCCTGTATCCTAAAGGGGTTGCCACTGTACTTCAAGTGTTTTTTAATGTGTGGGGGTAGGGTATAAGGTAATTTATTAATATACCGCTCATAAAAGTTCTGCACTGCTTTCTTGAAATATAAAGTCAACTGTCTCCAACTGTCCATGACCAATTTGTGCATGCTCTACCTTCCAGGACTTTATGACAGTAGTCAGTCGAATTATTCTCACTCCCTTCTACTTCACTGGGGCAGCTCCAGGGTAAGGGCTGTTACACACGAACTTGTGCAGCTGTGTATACGTGCAGTATGGTGGCACAATCCCATGGACTGCACACAGTTCAGTGGACGGGTGTCCCTGCATTATATAGAAATATAATGCAGGGACATTCCCTCTGTCAGCTGAACAGACGCACCAGAACTGTAACAGTTAATACAGTTCTGGAGCGGCTGCCCGGCCAGCAGAGGGAACGTCCCTGCGTTATATTTCTATATAATGCCAGTACTCCCGTCCACTGCACTGTGTGCAGTCCATGGGATTGTGCCACCATACTGCACATATACACACACATTCATGTATAACCGGCATGGATTGTGCAGGAAGAAGTTAATTCATAAACTTAGTCACGGGACACCCTTTGTCCTACACAGGGGAGTCATTTACTTCTAACCTTGATCAAACTTTAAAAGACCCATGAGTGGGCTATCATTAGTGAAAGATCACAAGGCATGTTTCAAGTAAATCATGGTCCTTTATATTGAAATGGTGTTCAACTGCAAAGGTTTGGAGTTGGAATAAAAATTGTAAATTGCGAGAAATGACCTCTTAATGGGTATAGTTTTTTTCTACCATAAAGATGCTTTCCAAAATGTAAAGCACAGCTTAAGTGAAGATGTTTTTTTTCCTAGGAATACACCATTTCAGTGCACAATGTGTGAACCTAATAAAGTACACTTTTATATGCTACATATGTCTTCAGTGGCATTTCCTTTTTCTTTGGTATCTTGGTAATATATATTAAATGTTATCCTGTAAATTGTAGCTTTATTCTCTGTTCCTTCCACTGTAAAGCAAAGATCCAAAATTTTGGTTTCTTCTACAGTTCTAGGTACTGTAGAGCCTCCAGCCTCTAAAAGTAACTCATTTTAGGCAAAAAAAAAACTTTGGAAGCAATTTTCTTATAGGTAACCAGGAGGCTTTTAACATAAAGGACGTAATGCTAAATAATGTTTCCCACTCTTCAAACGGAGGTGTAAAAGCGTGTAACAGGTTTCCTTCAGCACCTTTATGACCAGGCCCCTTTTCGTTTTTCTTTTCCATTTTTCACAAAACACCTTCAAAAATCCGTAAATTTAATCTGTATGTAAAAAGCTGTGTGAGGGCTTGTTTTCTGCATAACATATTGCACTTCATTGTGACAGGATTTAATATTTATTGCCATGTACTGGGAAGCAGGAAACAAATTCTAAATGCAGTGAAATTGGTGGAAAAACACATTTGTGACATTTTCTTGTGGATTTGGTTTTCACTGTGCACGCCAAATGACCTGTCTCCTTTATTCTTTGGGTCGGTAGGATTACGCAGATACTAAATTTGTATAGGTTTTATTGTGTTTTAATACATATAGAAAACTTAAAACATTCTGTACAAAAAAATTATTCCCTTTGCCATCTTCTGGTGCTAATAACTTTTTTCCTGCTTTGGTGTACAGAGCGGTTTGATATGTCATTTATGTAAGTTAAGATGACGTTTTCATTTTAACCATTTTGAGGACTGTACAGCCTATCACTTTTTATTAAAAAATGAATGTAGCGTTTCAGACATTTGGGCGCTATTTTCCAATACTGGGTTAACTAATAAATAATAATTTCTTTATATAGTGCACACAGATTATGCAGCGCTGCAAAGAGCTTGCTAAATCAGTCCCTGTCCCCGAAAGGGCTCACAATCTATTCAACCAACCTGTACAGGCAGTCCCCGGGTTACGTACAAGATAGGGTCCGGAGGTTTGTTCTTAAGTTGAATTTGTATGTAAGTCGAAACTGTATATTTTATAATTGTAAATCCAGACAAAAAAAATTTGGGCCCCAGTGACAATTGGAGTTTAAACATTTTTTGCTGTAATGGGACCAAGGATTAACAACAAAGCTTCATTACAGACACCTTACAGCTGATCATTGTAATCTGGGACTATAGTAAAGCATCCATAGAGCTTCACCAGAGATCAGAGGGGTCTGTCTGTAACTATGGGTTGTCTGTAAGTCGGGTGTCCTTAAGTAGGGAACCGCCTGTATATAGGGAGGAAACCCACGCAAACACAAAGCTGGGAGTAACCGCTATTATATTATATTTCAATAGATCTGACATCTTGGGACACGGCGATACCCAACATGTTCACAATTTACCTCCAAGGGTACTTTAACCCTTGGGTGCCTGATTACTTCTACCATATACTGCAGTATTGCAGCTTTGCTAGTGATCTCTAATATCTTATCTTAGAGATAAGGCTGTCCTAGTAATTGATCGCCACCCCCCTGCTGAACTCACAGGGCGCTGCAATCAAATCCAATATGGAGGTGTGCATGCCGGGATTTAGCAAACAACCACCTGCTACAGAGAGGGCTCAGCCCATGAGCCCCCTTCTTCCAACCAATCCCAAAGCACCCCTTAGTACAGTGCGTTTCAGGAAGGAGTTAATCACTGGCCCCAGTGTCATTTAAATTTGAGAGTTTTATCTTAAAACCATACCAAGTGCAGGAGAAATGGAGATATAAAAAGTTAAATTTACAGTTAGGAGTAAGAGCTCCTCCCTCATGACTAACTTTACACTAAAGATATCTCCAGTTCTGTTGGCCCTAGAAACACAGTACCAGTGAGATTCTCTTTATTACAAAACTGTGGATGTAGGTGCCATAGCGCAAACATTATGGCTGTAAGTAGCCATACTTCTTTTACTACTCCTGCCAAGATACTTCCAGAAAATATACTTTGGCCAGGATTTACTGTTGATTGCATAAAATCAAGATCGGAAGTTGATTGATGCAGGTTGTTAGGTCCCTACTGATCAGCTGTTTGGAGCTGATATTTCTGGAACAGGCTATACTAAAAATGTCTTCTGGAAGTGAAAACAGCGGGTTTGACAGAAGAAACTCTCCTAAGCCAGTATGGCCACTGCACAGTAATTGGAACATGAAAATCGTAATAAGGGCCAATGGACTGTCACAGAAAGAAAAATTATTATAGGAACTCTCATTCCTATTGTGTCATCTAATCATGTATTTGCACTGTAATGTATTTTTATTGTTCGTAAATGTACTCAAGATCTGTTAACTGCTGCAGAATATGATGGTTCTATATAAGGATTTATTTATAAAAAGAAAAAAAATACTACGTACAAAATAATTAGAGAAATTCAATGGAAAATAATGACAGGAGCATATTTAATACTTTTGAGAAAAGCATTTTAGATTATAAACAGGAATGTAAAAAATATGTGTATATATATTATTAATACAGTGCTTGTGGTACTGCCCAGTAGTTGGCTACATGTAGTGCCAGAACAGTTCATGAGTTGGGTTCTGAGATTGGCAATTAAATTTGATATACACTTCTTTCTGTTTCAAAATATTAGTCAAAAAAGAAAGTTCTATTAGCAGAATGGATATCGCTGCATGTTCTATTGATGCAGAAAAAGTATTGGATATCCAGTGTATAGACAAGAATAGAGCCTATATTTTGCAATATTATACACTGTACTTCTTGCTCTCCTTGCTGCTCACCAATTGTTCTGCAATTTTAAATTTTAATAGTTAAAAATAATTGGATTAAAAATAAGGACAATGAGACAAGGACATGGGAAAGAATATGGCTACCCACAGTGAGGAGAAATTTTTCACAGGAAGAAAATAAATTGCTTTGGCCAATAGACAATGGAAATATTAAGGGTAGGTTGGGGCATTTTTGTTTGTAAGATAAATGGTTAAAGTATTATACAATATGGAGATATCTCTTTTGTATTAATGAATTTCCCCCCACCACCACCTTGTTGGGGTGTGATTATGTGTGTTTTATAAGTGGATATTAAAAAATTTTATTATCATGACAGTGAACAAAGTTATCAGCATTAAAAATAAATGATTTCCCTCTCAACAAGGCTACATCCATATGTATGTATTGTATTACAATGTTTTAACCTGTTGGAGCAAATGAACATAACTGTACATCAGATTTGGCAGTGATTTGCAGCATTCAGATGTACACTGATCACAGCAGGAGGCTGTTCAGGAATCAGCAGTCATCAGGGAAAACACTGATCATGGCTGTTTAACCATTTAGATGCCACTGTCAAGGTTTGATCCTTCATAATTGCTTCTATAATGCATTGTTTTTTTTCATTATGTACATAACTGGCTAACAACTTTCAGCATCCTGTGCTTGCAGTGTAGGGAACACTGCAAGCACAGGATGCTGAAAGTTGTTAGCCAGTTATGTACATAATGAAAAAAAACAATGCATTATAGAAGCAATTATAAGATAAACAAAATAAAAGACTGCAATGTGAAGTCCCCTAGTGAATCAAAGAAAAACAAAAAAGACCAACACACAAGAATAGAATATTTTTCCTTGTTTTTTTTTTAAATATTTTATTGTCCAAAAACATAAACATACATATGGCATCATTGTGATCATTGAGACACGTAGAATAATTGCCAAATGTTGTTTAATATGCACAGTAAATGGTATACCATATAAAACAACAAAAAAAGGCTACAATTGCAACTGGTCCTGCAAAATACTACCCCCTCAAACAGTGTTGGCAACATGAAACAGGAAGATGGCAATGGAAAAATATAAACAAATGCTTGGTTAAAAGTATGCTTCGCGTCAAGGGGATACATGGAAAAACAGAAAAAAACGGCACAAATGTGAACACAGACCAAGAAAAACACCAAGGCAGCTGTGTCCATCTCCCTCCTTATACTTAGGAAAACACGGGATTACAATGGGTTAATAATGGGGAGTAAGGAGTAAAGTCAGCTATAAATTACCCTCTCATCAATACTGTAATAAACACAAAGCCAGCTGCAAGGATCAATAAATGCGCAATCCATGGGGCATGGAGGCTGGGGCCATTCTCCCTGCACACTGTCCTCCAGGAAGTCTCTGGATATTCACTTTGCTTTTGGTCACCGTATATTGACATTTCTACCACATGCCTGCCATAATGACCTATCTACAGCCACCTACCTAGAGCCTCCGACCCAATTCATTACGCCAAAAAAGATCCGCGGAGCTAAATGGCGGCAACAACGAAGGTTGTGCTGATTCCCGGGGCTCCTCGCGTCACGTGACCTGGCTGAGAGGCGCCTGAGCCGAACCTCCCGGCTTCTCCCGGCCGCTCGTTATCACTGGCGGGTCTCTCACTTATACTGAGAATGTAATATAGAATATGAAAGGGAACTTTGGACTTCATTAAAAGCTAAATGGAAGATGAACTCTTCATCAATAGTATTAGTAAACCAACAGTTTATAAAGGTGTGTTCCTATGTGAAAGGTCATCTTTATACCTCAGAAAATAGAAGACGAAATCAGCGACCATTAAGATAACTAGGGAAAGAAAGATTTGTGAAGCCTCAGATGCGCACTTGGGTCTAAAGGACGCACTTGAGTAAATCTCTGTCCTATACAGGTTAGAGCCCCCCTATAGGCACTGATGTTAAAAAGATAATACACATGCAAAGCATCAAAATGTGCATTTCACTTAAGTTTATTAACCACTTAAAGGACACCTACGATCAGTTTTACTGATGTAGACGTGTCCTAATTTCGAAGTTCCTGTTATTATAACTCTATACGCTGCAATTGTGGCAATATAGTTATACAAATTATGCTAATTAGCCTGGGTGCTCCGGCTATGTCACCAAAGCGCCGCAGAGTGCCTCGTCCGATAATTTATTCACTCCCCCCATTGCACAAGCAGTCAGAACTGCTAGTACAACAGGGGAAGTGAATACTTATGGAACGAGGCGCTCCAGTGACCTAGCCGGAGTGCCAAAGGCTAATTAGCATAATTTGTATAACTTTATTGCCCATAGTGTGGCGTATAGAGTTAGAATAAAATAAGTCCGAAGGAACACAAAAATATCTTTACTGTAATGCATTAAGGCTGCATTCACACACACGTATGGGGGATGTATATATGGCTGATGTATATACAGCATATATATACGTCCCCTATAGCCGGCAATGGGTGTATGGCGCCCTACAGGAGCGGTGCAGCACAAGTGCGACACCATACCTTTCCGTAACCTGTGAAAAGATAGGACATGTGAAGGGAGGTGTTCTTAGGTGCAACACATGTTTTAAAAAATCCAAGCCAAAACAAAAGCTACAGGTGCACCATATAGTATAATATTAAAGTAAGAATGTCAAAGATTTAAAGAAATCTTTGGAATAAATGTAGAGAGACTATTGGGCATATATGGGAAAAATACAAAGGGTATTAGAGTGTGAGATATCAGGATAATAGCAAGAATGGGAGTAACAAATGTATTCACCAAGCAGGGCCACTTCTGCCATGAGTTGAGATGAGAAACACACCTCAGGTGGCAGATTGCGGAGCCCTTAGGGGGGCGTCAAATCACCATTAATAGGGAGGGACTTGCCAAATGCAAAATGCAGGAAACAATTACAAAAGTGTCTTTAAGACAACAATTACATTGGCATCTTTTAAGGGGTTGGCTACTTTACCTCATATTTTTTGTAACGTGTGGGGGGTAGGATATAAGGTAATTTACCAAAATACATTTATTAATAGTTCTGCACTGTTTTCTTGATATGTAAAGTGAAGTCTTTTACCTCATGAGACAGACACTAAATGTACAAAATTGCTGCATATGGAGGGTCATGTGATCTCTATCTGTCAATGAGCAATTGTCCTGCCTGGACTTTATGATAGTATTCCTGAATATAAGATCCTGGCAGGGGGATTCTTCATGGACATATAGGATCACACGAGACTCTATCTGCGGCCATTTTATGGTGAGGAATGTTTGGCTGATGAGGTAAAAGACAAGAGGCTTCACTTTATATATCAAGCAGTGCAGTACTTTTAATAGATATATATTAGTAAATTACCTAATATCCTGACCTTCACACACCTTTCAAAAACATGAGATAAAGTGGTCAACCCCTTTAATGAACAGAAGACTCAGCTGCCAGAAGAAGAGGGTAGACAGCAATGACTGAGGAACACTGGAGTTGGAATTGAGTATTAGTTTTATTTTTAATATTTTTTTTACAAGGGGTCTCTATATACTATTTATGGGGGGTCATTCTGTCTGTATATACTTTCTATGGAGTTGGGGGCCAGATGGGAGTCCTCCCTGTATATAATAGCTTTGGGGATTGGGGCTGCTTGTATATTTTATATATGGGAGTCTGCCCTTTTATACTATCTATGGAGGGTGGAGGTCCTGCCTGTATATACTATCTATGGGGGTGGGCAGCCTGTATATACTATCTATGGGGGTCTGCCCTTATTTACCATCTATGGGGGGTCCTGTCTGTATATACTATCTATGTGGGGGCGGTCCTGCCTTTATATACTATCTATGGGGGTGGGCTGCCTGTATATACTATCTATGGGGGGGTCATTCTGTCTGTATATACTTTCTATGGAGTTGGGGGCCAGATGGGAGTCCTCCCTGTATATAATAGCTTTGGGGATTGGGGCTGCTTGTATATTTTATATATGGGAGTCTGCCCTTTTTTACTATCTATGGAGGGTGGAGGTCCTGCCTGTATATACTTTCTATGGGGGTGGGCAGCCTGTATATACTATCTATGGGGGTCTGCCCTTATTTACCATCTATGGGGGGTCCTGTCTGTATATACTATGTATGTGGGGGCGGTCCTGCCTTTATATACTATCTATGGGGGTGGGCTGCCTGTATATACTATCTATGCCAGGCCTGCCCGTATATACTATCTATAATGGGGATTCAACCTGTATGTATATTTATGGGGGTCTGGCAGTAGATTCAATCAATAGGGGGGGGGTGGCTGTATATACTATCTAAATGGGGGTGGTATAAATATATAAATTAATAGCGGATCTGTATAATGAGTACTGTATATACAGTAATTTAATTGTGTATATGGGTGGCTGAATATTGTGGCCATGACATAAATTAGAGGGGACTGGATATAAATTAATTAGAGGGGGCTATCTATAAATGAACTTTGGAAGCTATATATAAATACATTAGGAGTGTGTAATAAATTAGTAGGGTGCTGTATGTATATTACTAACATAGTTGTGTAATAATTAGGGGACACAATATTTGGCTAATATAGCTGCACTCACATGACATGTTTGCATTTTGCTCTGAAACACATGGCAAACACATAAAGCAAAATACAAAAGTAGTAATATACTGTATGTTATGTAAATAGTAATATGTGTTTTGCATTGTTAAAAGGGTTGGCCACTCTTTTACATATGTTGCCCATATCTGCCTTAATAATAATCCCTGAATGTTCATCAAGGGTTTCAGGATTCCTGCTACTTACATTTGAGCTCTATGTAACCTCACCTTGATTCTTTGCTTTCGTGTGTGAACACTAAAAAGATAAAATGCTATTTACCAAGGAAAACAAGGAGAAACTCACGCGGTATTCACTATTTTCACAACTCCAAAAACAACCTCTTCATATGATACATTTCTCACTCAGAGATCACTGTGAGGAATTGCGATAAAACAAGAGTAATGCCAGTATAAGTTGGCAAAACTTTGTGCAAATTTTGCACCCAGTGCTGTTTCTGATGTTTGGATGTAATAATTCCCATCAAATCAGAAATAATTCCTTTGGAGGCAAAAAAAAGAATGCAACCTATTAAGATTTGTGCATGATTTTCTGCTATATTGTTATCCGATTTCTGTATGATTTTTAGTAAGATAGTAAGAAAATTGGTATTAAATGGTATTAAATGTAAAGCATGTAGGACCACTAGTGGGGATTGTAAAAAGTAAAAAGATAGACATAGCTGTACTCTTAGAGGTAACCAGGTTAATATAAAGGATTTAATCGATTGAGACACCAGTGGTGTTATATACTTGTTAGGAGAAACCGTAGGAGCAGAAAGACCGGCACCACCTAGTCACAGGCAAACAGCAATATCAAAGTCCGGCAGCAACAGCTGCACATGTAGACCGGCACAAAGTCCTGCTGAGGGGTGCACGTCCAAACTTGGCACAATCTAGGCAATCCAGTATCGGAAAGAAAAACGTCCCTCACCGTTGTCGGGTGCAGGAACGCTTTATTGAGAGGAAGGTAACATGGCAGGGGTGAGGCACGGCACGGAAAGGCGACGGGCCGTTTTGCGCTGTAAGCGCTTTCTCAAACCTCAGACCCTTTAGGCAATAAAGGCAACAGTCAACGTTACACATCAACGTTTCTAACATTCACGCCCATTGGCCCTAAAGGATTATATTTTAAAATAAGTCTTGCTTCAAGGCGAAGCAGGGTCTTAGGGCGATCACTGCCCTGGGGGTCAAGTTCAACTTTCTCAAGGCCCGCAAATCTAAGTACCTCTGGATTCCCCATGACTCTCCCTAACATGATTGATGAGGCGAGGACATCCATTTCCAGTATGGATCGAATTGTAGTGCTCTCGGAATCTGGTGAAAAGATTCCTAATCGTTTTCCCGATATAAAAGTACTCGCATGGGCTTAACAACACATAGACTACAAAGGTAGATCGACAATTTACAAAAGATTTTACCACATGTTGAATGCCCCCCAACTTTGTTAAGCTTAATAAAGTTTCCTATAGTCATACATTTTTGAAGTCAACTAGAGTCGGACGTGGAGAAGCAGCTAGAGACCAGATGGGTCCTAATGGAAGGGCTGCATCTGAAGGTGACTACTGGCTTGTGTTTCATCACTTCGGACAATTGATCATCCCTTTCCAATATCTTCCAATTTCTATTGATGGCGGTACATATAGCTCGCTCGTGAGGGCTATAGTAATAATTTTGTTACCAGTAACACCTGCTAGCCCGCCGAACACCGCTGCCAAAGCTGCTAACGGCTTCAAAAAGATGGCGGCGCATGGGCCGCTCCCCGTGACGTCATCGGGGAGCGGCGATCCGTTGCTATGACAGCCTCGTTGCTATGACAGGCTGTCTCGTTTTAACCCTAGGTTTAAAGTACCCTTGGGGGTCTGACAAATAGTAAAAATAAAAATTAAAAAATGTTTTAAAAAAATTATATTAAAAAAACATAAAAATTCAAATCACCCCCCTTTCCCTAGAAGTCAAATAAATATAAATAAACAGTAAAAACATCATAACCACATTAGGTATCGCCGCGTCAGAAAATGCCCGATTATCAAAATATAATAACTTTCCCGTAACAGTAAATAGCGCCCAAATTAGAAAATGGCACTTTTTTTTGCCATTTTGAAGAATATTAAAAATTCAACAAAAAGTGATCAAACGTTCGTACGTCATCAAAAGTCGCAAAAAAATTACACCACCCACAGCTCCGTACAACGAAGTAAGAAAAAGTTATTAGGGCCAGAATATGGCAAAAAAATTTTAAAAAGTTTTAATTTTTGTAACTGTATGAAAACATTATATAACCTATACAAATTTGGTATGCCTATGATCACACTGACCCAAAGAATAAAGTAGATATGTCATTTGGGGCGCACAGTGAAAGCCGTAAATTCCAAGCTTACAAGAAAATGGCGCTTTCTTACCATTTTCACTGCATTTGGAATTTGTTTTTCCGCTTCCCAGTACACGACATGGAATTTTAAATATCATCACTATGAAGTGCAATTTGTTCCGCAGAAAACAAGCCATTACAGAGCTCTTTACGTGTAAAAATAATAAAAAGTTATAGAATTTTGAAGGTGGGGAGTGAAAAATGGAATTAAAAAAACAAAAAAGGACCAGGTCGTTAAGGGGTTACGCACACATAGCATTTCAGCTTATTTTTCCATAACACATAATAGAGATCCAACGGTTTCATTATTTTAGGGGGGGATAGAGAAGGTGACTAAACATTGAAGAGGTGATGATATGAATAATAAATTAAATAAACAGAAGGCAAAATGGATTTATGAGTGAACGATTTATTTTTTACCTGCATAATGATTAGCTTTATAAGAAACTGCTGTTTGCACTTGAGGCCCCAGAAAAAGCCTTGATTGCTGGCGAAACCCTGGGTCAGGCAGAGACACCAAACATGCAATGTACTGATTTTATGGAAAGGCCTGTTTTTATCTTGTGTTTGTAAGTAGAATGGATTAGAGTAAACTTTATTTGTGCCAGAAGGTATTACTCTATGTTCGATCCGCTACTCCTCACTGTGATCTCTGGGTGAGAAATGTATCATATGAAGAGGTCAGTTTTGGAGTTGTGAAAATAGTGAATACCGCAATGTCTGCATGAGCGTCTACCCACTCCAAAGAGATTTTACCTGTGGGACTGCCTTTTTTTTTGGTCTCAAGTGAAGAGAAAAAGAAAGCTCTATGGTTACAGCCTTGGATATATATGAAAAAACATGTGTGAACACTGATCAATAGGAGGAGCTGCAGAAGCAAAGGTATGACTCATCCTGCTTCTTCCCCTTCCTCTGTCTGTCAGTGAAGACAGACAGTGAAAAGAGAGACTCAGTGGGAGATGCCATGAGTATAGGCTGGATTGGTGAATAAGAGGAAGTTGTGTTTATATGAAAAGGGTAGCATAGCTGTCATATATATGCGGGCACACGCTACTATGTGTTGTAATATCGACATTTCATTATCCCTTCATATCTTATGATGGTATTTGAGATCCCTGATTAATTGTGATAAGGAAACGCGTCTGATCTAGTTGAGAAAGAGGGGGAACTAACTGTGGACATAGTATGTGGGACAGGGTGATGCCACACATGGCGTTTTTGGTCCGTTTTTAGTCCGTTTTTTTCCCAATTATTCTAATAGATAAACAGGTTGTAAGCAAAACGCATGGTAAACTGCCAAAAACGTACTGAAAATGGATGTTTAAAAACGGACCAAAAACGCCATGTGTGACATCACCCTTAGTGTAAACAGTCAGTGTCTGTCTTCCAAGCATCTTATACTCTGCTATTAGGGCCCCTTCCACACTAGCGTTGCATTTCACGTCAGGGTGCAATGCGTGAAAAACTGACGTTTTTGGCTGCGTTTTTGTTCCATTTTTCCTTGGAGTAATTAGCGTTTTTGCGTTTTTCACGCGCGTGTTGTCAGCGTTTTTTTTGCGTTTTCGGCACGTTTTTCACGCGCGAGTCAATGGGAGACTCGAGCATTTTTCAAAGGGACCATGGTTTGGGATTAAAATGTGTTATTTAATTGAAAAATAATTTCTTCTGATAAGTTGCAAACATCTGCAATCTATTCTTCACTGTTCCCCGTGTATATTATCTCCCGACAAGTTAGCAGATGTGAAGAACAGTGAAGAATAGAATAAAAACAGTGAACACAGTGAACACAGGATCATTTAACCCCTTAATGACCGCCCTATCGGGATTCTACGGCGGTCATTAAGGGTACTTCTTCTGATGCGACGCCTTTCTAGTGCCGGTGTCGGGCTGTGATATTACAGCCCAGACCCGGCACTAACACCCGGGATCGGAAAAACTCCGATCCCGGGTGTTTAACCCCTTGCACGCCGCGGTCAAGCATGACCGCGGCGTGCAAGTGTGTCCCCCGTGGATCGGACCCCCCCGGTGTGCTTACCGGGGGATCCGATCCCTCCTGCCGCTGCCCCGGGTTCCGACGAGTGACCCGGGGCTGTCGGCTCCTCTTCTCACCGGGTCCTGCCTTCCTGGCAGGACCCGGCTGTAAGTAACTGAGCATGCGCGGCATGCTCAGTTACTTACACTATACACTGCAATACAAGTGTATTGCAGTGTAAAGGCTTGAATAAGCGATCGGATGATCGCTTATTCAAGCCAAGAAGTAGAAAATGTAAAAAAGTAAAAAAAAAAAAATTAAATCTTTTTATAATATAATTAAATAAATAAATAAAATAAAAGTCCCATAATCTCCCCAGTAACACATAAAATGCAAATAAAGTATATAAAACACAAAACACGTACATATTTGGTATCACCGCGTCCGTATTAATCTGTACAATAAATCTAAATCAATATTGAACCCGCTCGGTGAACTACGTAAAAAAAAAACTCGAAAAACTTCCCATAATATACAATTTTTCATCAAACACCATCACAAAAAATGTTCTAAAAAGTGATCAAAAAAAGTTACGGTACCTAATATGATACGACTGAAAAGAACAACTGTTTTCGCAAAAAATAAGCCCTCAACCAGATCTGACAACAGAAAAATACAGAAGTTATGGCCCTGAAAACTTGTCAATAGTAAAAACAATGCGATTTTCTCCAATATTGGTTTTGCTCAGGAAAATTGAGCAAAATAAGAAAAACTATATAAATGAGGTATCACCGCGTCCGTATTAATCTGTACAATATATCAAAATCAATATTGAACCCGCTCGGTGAACTACGTAAAAAAAAAACTCGAAAAACTTCCCATAATATACAATTTTTCATCAAACACCATCACAAAAAATGTTCTAAAAAGTGATCAAAAAAAGTTACGGTACCTAATATGATACGACTGAAAAGAACAACTGTTTTTGCAAAAAATAAGCCCTCAACCAGATCTGACAACAGAAAAATACAGAAGTTATGGCCCTGAAAACTTGTCAATAGTAAAAACAATGCGATTTTCTCCAATATTGGTTTTGCTCAAGAAAATTGAGCAAAATAAGAAAAACTATATAAATGAGGTATCACCGCAATCGTAGTGAACCAGAGAATAAAGATAAAATATTATTTTTACGTTACGGTGAGCGGGGGGGGGGGGGATGCTCACAATCCAAAATAAAAATTGATGATTTTGTTTGTGTCCCCCTTGAAATAGTTAATAAAATCTCATGAATAAGCTTTAGACTCCCAAAATAAATTATTTATACATTGTATCTCATCCCATAAAAAATAAGCCCTCATATGATCGCATTACCAAAAAAAATAAAAATTTATAGGTCGTACAATGTGACAATACAAATCTGCTGTGGACAGCGCCTCCATTCATTCTATGCTCGGCCGTGCACCCGTACAGCAGTTTACCACCACATATGGGGTATCAGTAAACTCGGGAGAAATTGGGCATCAAGCGTTGCAGTGCGTTTCATCATTTAATTTATTCTGAAAATGTCAGTTTTGGCCTAAATGAATGTATTTCCAAAAAAATTCCATAGTTTCTAAATCGCAGGTCCATATTTTTTAACCCATGTGAAACACTTAAAGGGTTAATGAACTTAATAGAAGTTGTTTTACATATGTTGAGGGGTGAAGTTTCTATAGTGGGGTAATTTATGAGGTTTTACTATTATTTAGGCCTCTCAAAGTCACTTGGAAGCCGAGTTGTCCCTCAAAATGTGAGTTTTGGCAATTTTCATGAAAATAAGAAAAATCGCACCTAAAGTTCTGCGCCTCATAACATCCTAGAAAAATGACCAGAAGCATAAAATATCATCCCAACATAAAGCAGATATTCTGTAAATGTTAATTATCAAACTTTTTGGGTAGTTTTACTTCCTGTCTGGAAACCAGAACATTTCAAACTTGGAAAATGAAGAATTTTTACAAACTTTTGCCAAATTTTCACTTTTTTTCAGAACGAAACGCAAAACTTATCACTTAAATTTTATAACTAACATGAAGTACAATGTGTCACGAGAAAACATTCTCAAAATCACCAGGATATGTTAAAGCGTTCCGAAGTTATAACCAATTATCGTGAGACATGTCAGATTTGAAAAATCGAGTCTGGTCATTGAGCTGAAAACTAGTGTCGGTGATAAGGGGTTAAGAGAAAAACACAGTGCAGAACACAGTGCAGAATAGATTACAGATGTTCGGCACATCTGCTTACTTGTCGGGAGATACGCGCGGAACGGTGCGCCCAAAATAGCATGTGAAGAACAATATATATGTGTGTGAAGAACACATTGCAGATGTTTAAATACATCTGCAATGTGTTCTTCACACATATATATTGTTCTTCACATGCTATTTTGGGCGCACCGTTCCGCGCGTATCTCCCGACAAGTAAGCAGATGTGCCGAACATCTGTAATCTATTCTGCACTGTGTTCTGCACTGTGTTTTTCTCTTAAATGATCCTGTGTTCACTGTTTTTATTCTATTCTTCACTGTTCTTCATTGTGTTTTTTTAATTAAATGATCGTTCGCGAGCAGGGGAAATACTGTTATTCTGGTCACCTAGCAACCCTTACGTTTAAAACGCATTGCACTCGCATTGCACTTGCAATGATTGCGAGTGCAATGCGTTCTTGATGCATCTCCATAGACTTGAATGGGGCGGGAAAAACGTATGTGACACGCAAAAGTAGAGCATGCTGCGATTTTGACGCGCGTGAAAATGAACGCAAGCACGCGCGTGAAAATCAACGCTAATGAAGAAAGACCCATTGAATACAATGGGACAGAGTGCAATGCAAGTTCTGCGCGTCAAATGCACGCACAGAACTCGCGCGTGAAAAACGCCAGTGTGGAAGGGGCCTAGGTGTCCCACTCAGCCCTGCATCACACTGGTGCTAGCCCCCAACAATATCATTCCGATATAAGTTGAACATAAAGATAATGAAGACAAATGACAGTCAATGATATATATTATACAATGTTTTATTATGGTGGAAGGCGCTTCATCATCATAGCCAGGTTATATTTTAACCGAACACATTACTCTCGTTACCAGTCAATGAATGGTAGCATGGTGAGAACAGGTAAAGGCTGAAGCTATCAAAGAAAGCAAAGAAAGGTACATGTACATGGAGAGACATATCTAATTGAACAGATTTATTAAAAAGAGGCCAACTTCTTAAATTATTACAATTTTTAAAGGACAAAACTGATGCTTTATATAAATAACTTATACATATGCATTTTGTGATTAGTTTTGTCTGATGCATTTTGAGGGGGGAAGGGGTCTGGTATATACAATAATTTGTGGCTGCTGTACATACTTTAATTTGTTTGGGGTACTATATATATATATATAAATATATATTTATATATGATGTTTTATTTGAGTTGTCAGTTGTACTGTAAGTGGTATATAGTTTTTAGGAGCACTAGCTGCCATTATATGAGCACCAGGTGACATTATACTGTAAGTGACTGTGGTATTTTGGGGAATTTTTGAATAAGTAGTAGAAACTGGAATATTTTATTGTATTTTTTGGGGGGGCATTTATCAGGGCTTGTATGCCAGTTTTCTTTAAGTGGGTGTGGAGGGTGACTCAGTGGTTAGCACTGCAGCCTTGCTGGGGTCCTGAGTTCAAGTTCCATACGGGTCAACATTTGCAAAGAGTTTGTATGTTCTCTTTGTGTTTGCCTGGGTTTCTTCCGGGTCTTCTGGTTTCCTCCCACACTCCAAAACATACTGGTAGGTTGATTAGATTGTGAGCCCCATTGGGGACAGTCTGTGTAGTGCTGCGGAATCTGTGTGCGCTATATTAATAAAGGAATTATTATAAGGGCGGAATGACCAGTGGGTTGTCACGGGTGGTGTCTGCACTGTACTTGCACACTTGCTATAGCCGGCTACCTCAATGGTTGCTGGTTACATCACAATGCTATGGCAGATAGGACCTGCCTGTATAACTGTATGCTGGATACATTAGTCATTCATCATCAGGGCCGCCGATAGGGCAGTACAACTGGTACTGCCCTATGGGGCCCGGACTCTAAGACACTAGGGGGGCCCGGACTCTAAGACACCCTCCTCTAACACCCGCGATCGGAGATTTCTCCGATCGCGGGTGTTAACCCCTAACACGCCGCGGTCGCGCTGACCGCGGCGTGCTAGGGGCATTTAACAGGATTCGGACCCCCCCGCGGCGCTTACCGGGGGGGTCTCGCTGCTCTGATCGCAGCCCCGGGACTGCCGGTGCCCGGGGCTGCGCGATCTTCTTCCGGGTGCCGGGTCCGTGCCTCCTGGCAGGACCCGGCTGTGACACACTGAGCATGCGCAGCATGCTCAGTGTTTCACATAATACAGTGTAATACATCTGTATTACACTGTATTAGGTGAAGAATAGCTTGAACAAGTGATCAGTGGATCACTTGTTCAAGCTAACCTGTAAAAGTAAAGAAAAAAAAGTTAAAAACACTGAATAAACACAATTTTTAATAAAAATAATTAATTAAATAGAGTTAAAGTCCCCTAAACACAAACATTCCCTATACACATCTAATAAAGTAAAAATACCTGAAAATCACCAAAACCCCCCACATATTTGGTATCACCGCGTCCGTAACAATCTGTACAATAAGTCAGAAACATTATTGGACCCG
This sequence comes from Engystomops pustulosus, assembly GCF_040894005.1. Taxonomy (NCBI): domain Eukaryota; kingdom Metazoa; phylum Chordata; class Amphibia; order Anura; family Leptodactylidae; genus Engystomops; species Engystomops pustulosus. The sequence goes on along the minus strand of NC_092414.1, from coordinate 115,557,420 downwards.
TACTGTGAACGCCGTAAAAACAAAACCCGAATAACTCGCCAAAAATATAAATTTTCATAAAATCCCTTTACAAAAATGTTCTAAAAAGTGATCAAAAAAAGTTATGTGCCCCAAAATGGTACCAATTGAAAGAACAACTCAACACGTAAAAAATAAGCCCTAAACTAGCTCTGTCAACCAAAAAATATTAAGGTTAAGTTCCCGAAAAGATGGCGATGCAGAAACAAATAAGATTTCCTCTGTATTAGTTTTTCTCCAGTAAAATTGTAAAAATAAATGAAAAACTATATAAATGAGGTATCACCGTAATCGTAGTGATCTATAGAATGAAAATATTATAGTATTTTTAGTGTATGGTGTACGACCCCCAAAATATACAAAAAAAAGAAACCCCAAATTGACAATTTTCTTTTCCTCCATACATTAAAGAGTTAATAAAATCTCATCGAAAAGCTATAGACCCACTTAAATGAAGTATTTGTAAAGTGCATCTCATGTCGCAAAAAATAAGCCCTTATATGTCCAAATTGCCAAAAAAATAAAGATTGTATAGCCAATAAAAAGTGACAATGAATAATCTGCTCTGAATGGCGCAGCTCCCCCTCAATGCCCTGGCGTGTGCCCATACAGCAGGTTACCACCACATATGGGGTATTGTTATACGCGGGAGAGATGGGGGATCAAATTTTGAGGAGCGTTTTGGAATTTTATCCACTGAGAATTTGTACATTTTATGAAAAACACATTAATTTAGCCAAATAAAATGTAATTTCGAAATTGCATCCGATTTTGTTTTAACCCCTGTAAACCAATTAAAGGGTTAACAAACTTCATAAAAGTTGTTTTACGTACGTTGAGGGGTGTAGTTTCTATAATGGAGTAATTTATGGGGTTTTACTTTATTTAGGCCTCTCAAAGTGACTTGAAACCTGAGCAGGTCCCTCAATAGCAGGATTTAGCTTTTTTTATGAAAATGTGAAAAATTGCACGTGACGTTCAATAGTATGACTCCTATTGGCAATCTACCAGAAGAGTGTGCCTTGTCGTAGCAACAGGCCTCAAACCCTGTTTGTGAAAGGTCACTGCGGGGGGCAGGAGGCTTGTTCGGTTTTGGGGTGTGTTGGGGCCCAGACACTTTTGCTGTATGGGGCCCCGAATTTCCTTATGGCTGCCCTGTTCATCATACCCCTGCACATGAAGCGCTGACCTCCTTGCAGTTTCTGCATAATGGAGCAGATTATCAGTCACTTGATATACTGCAGCATCTGCCATCAGCCAGTGGCAGCTTGATCCCTCTGCAGGCAGTGGGGCACTGGCAGGGGCGGAGCCAGCTATGTCATTAGTGATATGTGGACGGATGCTGGAGACCATCCGCGGAGCTGTCATTATTGTGCATGTGCCCACGGGATGCGGCGGCCGAGCAGATCAGCGGCATAAGCCAGGACGTGATCGTATTATCCTAGTGCAGGGAGGATGCTGCAGGCCACGGAACGGGGGAGATGGGGGAGCAAGGAGCTAGCCCTGAAGAGGGCCGCCTTCCTGCTGGCTGCAGCCTACGGTGTGAAGACCCTCTACCCCATCATCAGCAGGCAGCTCCGGCGGCAGGAGCGCAGCCCGTGCAGGCACAGCAGCGGCCACAGTCACTCCTCCCCGGCCGTCAATGCGGAATTCTACCGGCAGCTGCTGGAGCTGCGGAAGGTGCTCTTCCCCAGGCTGGTGAGTAAGGAGCTGGGGCTGCTGTCCGTGCACTCCCTGGCTCTCATCTCCAGGACCTTCCTGTCCGTCTATGTGGCCGGGCTGGACGGCAAGATAGTTAAGAGCATAGTGGAGAAGAAGCCGCGGAGCTTCCTGCTGCAGCTCATCAAGTGGCTGCTGATCGCCATCCCCGCCACCTTCGTCAATAGTGCGATCCGCTACCTGGAGTGTAAGCTGGCGCTGGCGCTGCGCACCCGGCTGGTGGACCATGCCTACCAGACCTACTTCACCCATCAGACCTACTACAAGATCATCAATATGGACAGCAGGCTGGCCAACCCCGACCAGTCCCTGACCGAGGACATCATGATGTTCTCCCAGTCTATAGCACACCTGTACTCCAACCTGACTAAGCCCATCCTGGATGTGGTGCTGACATCCTACACCCTCATCCAGACTGCCCGATCAAGAGGAGCTAATCCCCTGGGGCCTACACTGCTGGCTGGCCTGGTGGTGTACGCTACTGCCAAGGTGCTCAAAGCATGCTCGCCCAAATTTGGCAAGCTGGTGGCAGAAGAAGCCCACAGGAAGGGCTACCTGCGCTATGTGCACTCCAGGATTATCGCCAACGTAGAGGAGATCGCATTCTACAGAGGCCATAAGGTAAGCCAGGCACCATGGGGGATCAATGAGAGAAATGTGAGAGGCCCTGGGAAGAAGATGCTGCTATTGTCATGCTGATCTGCCCTTCCCCCACCCCATTATGTCCTTCTGTTCCCTTGCGAAATTTAAAACTGTCTAGGAAACAATGTTACTACCATGTACAAGTGGACATGGCCAAAGCCAAATGTTATAGTGTTCATTGCAATTCAAACATTAAGAAATAAAAAAAACACAAACAATTGAATAGAACACTAGGGTTATGCTTCCTACTTGCCAGTTATTTATATAAACAATTACAAAACTTATGGAATAAGTGATTAATAGGCTTAGGTTTTCACCTGTTTGATCAGAGAAGTTGATACGCAGAGATAAACAGCACCAGAGGTGTCAATCGGCAGTTTAGAAAGGTTGGGAAATTGGATCACTTCACAGAACTACAGAATGGCATTCTCCTTGGCAACACCAATGTAAGGGACATTCTCTTTTAGCTGTACCAAGATATTTTGCAGAGAATACACAAATTTACAATAGAAAAATTTTCATTACAAATAAGAAATATCCAGGGTGGGAAAATTGGATAACAGACAAAACACAGTTTCCCATTGTAACTATTTATTATAGAGTCTTTCAGACCACTTAATGGATAATTGTTTGACTCTACCGCTAAACTGTCTTAGCCTTGACCAAGGAGATACTCATTCTGATCTCAGACCTTATGGAAATTATTTAATAATAACCTGTTGTATTATCAGCATAAGCAAGAAGGAGATCCAAAGTGTCCTGCCATTGCAGATGGTCTCTGGGCATTCCCTATTGCTTTGCATTAACTCCCACTACTCCAGAGTGATGGCCCTTCACATCCCTTTAGAAGCCCTTAGAGTTGTCATTCAAAGTAGAAGGGAGAATCTATAGAGTGCTTAATGCAGAAAGTCAATGGTATTTTACTGGTAAGAAATGCCCAGAAAGCCCTTGTTGTTGTGTAAGTGTTGAAAAGTGTTCAACATTTCTTTTACTTGTGATATTGATGCTTACAATTTACCCATAGTTTACTTGAACAGGCCTCTATGGGCCAAATTTATCAACAGTAGTGCAAACTGCAGTGTGTGCAGTTTGCATATGAAGTGTGCAGAGTATGGTGCACCCATCCAACTCTGCATCGGAACACCCCTTTAGGTGTAGAATTTTGTGGCACATATAGTGCAGCCATGACACAAAACTGGTCACTTTATAAATACATGTGCAAGCAGTTTGCATGTTCTTTTCAGTGCAGTCCGACAGAAAACGCAAACAATTTAGTAAATGTGGTCCTATGTCTCCTTTCTAGCTATGTAGGCAGCTTCAGTTAAAAAAAATTGCTGACACATAAGATTATTACTTTGTCATAATATGAATTCATTTTACAAATATATTTGACTTAAATGACATCTACTACTAGGATCAAGCATTGCAAACCAAGCAAACTTACAAGCAGGTATGTGCCCCTTTGGCAGGATCTGCTCTTCTTTTAGCTGCCCTGGATTTTACAAAATTATGCTAATGAGCCTAAGGCCGCGGTCACACATACCGCTAGACCTCCGTTCATAACGCGACGCTAGCGCACAGGGGGAGGTCCTCGGCCCCAACGCACATGCGTTTCCTGGAAACGCATGTGCGTTGGGGGCCGAGGACCTCCCCCTGTGAGCTAGCGTCGCGTTATGATGGACGCCTAGCGGTACGTGTGACCGCGGCCTTAGGGGTACCGGGCTCCATTGGTGTTAATGGAGCCTGGAGAACCTCCAGATCATTTGCATCATTTTTAAAGCATTTTTTCTTATAAACAAGGGCAGAAGAAGCTCTAAGAAGAACATATCCTGCCAGAGGGGGCACACACTATTATGTCAGTGTGCTTGGTTTACAATCCTTGATCCAGGAGGTAGATCTCCTTTAAAGGGGTTTCCGGGCTAAACAATATGGAATACCTAGTCATAGGGTTGGTCATCAAAAAGGGATTGTATTCTATACAACATCCAGTACCTGCTATTTAGATGATTGAAGAGCCACAGGCAGTGTTATGGTTCAGTGACACATGCCACTAGCGCACAGGGGAGAGCCTTGCTTTTCTAGTCAAATGCATGCAATTGGTTCGCTAGAAACACATATGCAATCAGGCCACGCTAGAGGCACTTGTGACCGCATCCTCAGGGTTTATGGCCACATGTGAAAAACAGATGTGTGCTATCAGTTTTTGTACCAGACAGGGCATCGATGCACTATATGCAATACATTTTGATGGATTAATGCACACATATTTTTTTAACAGGCTGTGGGGGGCATTTATTAGTGGCTTAGCACCAGTTTTTTTGGCAGCAGTATTTTTTTGTCAGTCAGCACCAAAATTTAGCTTAATTTCTGGCTCTTACACTTTTTATTTTTTTGTCACTCAATTTGGGTGCTGCTCTTCAATCTTAAGGTTACTACCTACACTTAAAGGTTCTTGACATTTTTTTTTGTTTAATTTTTTAGCACAAAATGAGACAAATAAAAGGCAAGTCTACAAATTTGGAAACCCCTTCTGACGTTCATTTGTTTTTCTTACGATACGCCAAATACGTTAAGGCTGTGCACCACAATATAACAACACCGTACAAAACACCAATAAATGGGGTGCCAAAAAACAACTAGTGCCAAAAATAATGAATGCTCCCGCGTATGTCAATGGGGGAGATTTATTAGTTTCTGAAAGCAAAACAGTTCTAGTTGCTCATGGTAACCAGAGTTCGGTTTTTATATAGATTGCTGTGGGAAAACTAATGATGAGTTGTGATTGGTTTCCATAAGCAACTAGAAAAGTTTTGGTGTCAGACACTTCTGATACATCTCCCACCGTGGGTCAGTGAAAAAAACAGATGGTACTTGGATGGTATCTCAATGACATCTGTGTAAAAAAGATGGTTTCTAAGATATACACTTGAAAATCGAATACCAAACGGAAGCAACTTATCAGTTAACTACTTCCTGCACCAGGAGGTGCTATTATGCCCAGCTTCTGGCACCGGTTCACAAACTCAGCTGGCACCTGAAGCAGCAGGTGTCAGCTGTATATTACAGTTGACACCACACTATTAACACCCATGGGAAGCATGACCGCAGCATGTATGGGTCTTCTCCCTAGGGATCGGATCCCCTGTGTCGCTTACCGGGGGATCCAATCCTTTTCATGGCAGCCCTGAGGTATGCTGAGTGCCCTGGGGCTGCCTGATGCCTGCAGCAATCAGACCCCTTCCGGCTCTGACGGTAAACTGTCTGACTATGCAGCAGCATGCCAGACAGTTTACACTACACTACAATACACTAGTACACTTGGGCTTGAACCAGATCAAGTTTGTATAAAGTAAAAAAAAAGAAAAAAAAGTTTAAAACATTAAAATAAATAAATAAAATATAAGTCTCATAAAATAATACATTCCCTTACAAACACTTAATAAAGTATAAAAACACAAATACAAAATAGAAAAACTTGAAAAACATTCAGAAAAAAATGCTCTAAAAAGTAATAAAATTTTTTTACAAAAAGATGGTGATGCTGAAATTAACAAGATTTTCTCCAAATTAGTTTTTATTCAGTAAAATTGGGCGGGAGGGGAATACAAAATCCATATAAATTATGTATTTTCGTAATCGTGGCGACCCATAGATTAGAAATAACATATTATTTTTATAATATGGTGAACGGCCAAAAAACAAAACAAAAAAATCTTACCAAAAATTGATGATTTTCTTTTCCTCCATGAACAACGAATTGATGAAAATCTCATCAATTTTCCATAGATGCTCCAACACTGTGTACCAGAAAAGGACAACTCTTGTGTCAAATGGCCCTTATTGCCGGCGGCGATCAACGTAAAAGCACCCGCGATCAGTGTTACTGGTAAGCCTTTGTTGCAATATGCAGCAAAGACTTACCGGCTATGGAGAGGGCTCGGCCCTCTCCATGCACTGGGACCCCGTGCGCGCCTTACTAGTACGGTGCACGTCGGGAAGGGGTTAAAGGGATATTCCCACCTGGGCATTCATGTTTAATTTAATTCATTTGCTATAGGTAAACATTTCTTCAATTGGATGTTATTTAAAAAAAATGTTCTTGTGTGAAGATAATTTCTCATAAATGTAGCCATGTTGTCCGCGAGATAGCTTCCTTGGATACGACAACCTCATACTCTAGCAGCGGTGGCCAGACATGCGCTGTTGAGTCCTGCCTGACCAGCCAACTTTAGCAATCATTAAAACACATACGGCGCGCGCCGGGTCCCGGTGCATGGAGAGGGCTCGCAGGCCGAGCCCTCTCCATAGCCGGTAAGTCTTTGCTGCATATTGCAGCAAAGGCTTACCGGTAACACCGATCGCGGGTGCTCTCACGTCGATCGCTGCCGGTAATGCTGATGACGTCTCGGGGAGCGGTGATCCGTTGCCATGGCAGCTTCGGGTCTCGTAAAGGCCCAAATCTGTCTCATTTTAACCCATTCATTACAATGTGCTGCACATTGTAATGAATGAGAAGTAAAATTCCCATCTACTGCCATATTGCAAAAAGTAAAAATAAAAAAAAGTAAAAAAAAATATAATAAAAAACCCTAGAAATTTAAATCACCCCCCTTTCCCTAGAACTGATATAAATATTAATAAACAGTAAACACATAAGGTATCGCCACATCCGAAAATGCCCGATCAAAATATAATAACGGTTTTTCACTGCTTTTAACCCTGTAACGGAAAATAACATCCAAATTAATAAAAAGTGATCAAAAGGTCGCACAGTCCTAAAAATTCTAGCAATGAAAACGCCATCAAAAGTCGCAAAAAATTACACCACCCACAGCTGTGTACACCAAAGTATGAAAATGTTATTGGCGCCAGAAGATGGCAAAATCCCCAAAAAATTTTTGTACAGGAGGTTTAAATTTTTTTAAATGTATGAAACCATTATGAAAACCTATACAAATTTGGTATCCCCGTAATCGTACCGACCCAAAGAATAAAGTCGACATGTCATTTGGTGCGCACAGTGAAAGCTGTAAAATCCAGGCCCACAAGAAAACGTTGCAAATGTGTTTTTTCACCATTTTCACTGCATTTGGAATTTTTTTTCCCGCTTCCCAGTACACAGCATGGAATATTAAATACTACGAAGTGCAATTTGTTACGCAGAAAATAAGCCGTCACAGAGCTCTTTATGTGGAAAAATAAAAAAGTTATAGATTTTTGAAGGTGGTGAGTGAAAAATGGAAGTAAAAAAAATTAAAAAAGGCCAAGTCGTTGAGGATTACTTATCAAAGCGATTCTGAGATTGTTTTTTCCCCACATGTTGTACTTCATTTTAGTTGTTAATTTTGGCTTATGAGTTTTGAGTTTATTTACAAAAAAAAAAAAAAGAAAAAATGATGAATTTTTTGTAAAATTTGCCATTTTTTGGAATTCTAAATCATCGCGTTTTCAGGCAGATTGATTTACCACCTAAATATGTTGCTGAATAACATTTCCCATATGATTACTTTACATTTTCATATTTTTTGAAATGTCTGGATAATTTATTTTGATATCGATTTTCCGTATTTTCACAATTGACTACTTTGGGGAATTTTTTTTTTTTTAATGAAATTTTACATATTTAACATCAAAACCCCCTATATAACCAAAACTGCAACCTCAAACTATCAGAAACAGCTTTTAGGAAGATTGTTAACCCCTTGAAATCTTCATAGTTATCAAATCAAAATTTACACATATCCAAAAGATAAAAAGAGAAAACCCATCTTACAGTTTGTTCTGCAATTCCTTTTGAGTGCAGAGACCCCCACATGTGGCCGTATCTCCCAAGGGCACTCCTTAGGAAGGAGAGCCCTGCAACTGCAAGGATTTTAGATTTCCCATTGGCCCCTTTTGAAGGCTATACAATTTTTGCTTTTTTGTTATTGGGGTCATGTGATGGCATTTTTTATGCAGGATGAGATGCTTTTTCCAGTGTTACCATTTTGGGGTTGTTATCCCCTATTGTTGTGGGAATAAAAGGCTAATCCATGCCCCAGTAGCCTCTGCCAATAATTAGCATATTATCTAGACACTTCAGGATTCCTCTGTGCTCTGATATGCTGTGTGCTGACAATGGGCTTAGATTATCAGGATACAGGGTATACCTACTCTTTTATTTAGCTTCTGAAGATTCTACTAACATCTGACACATAGAAAAAGAGAGATGAGACAGTTCAGAGTTATGAGATGGATAGAAGATACAGTGGGGGTCATTTACTCAGGGCCCGATTCGCGGTTTTGCGACGGGTTACCCGAATTTTTCCGTTTTGCACCCATTTTCCCTGTATTGCCCCGGGATTTCGGCGCACGCGATCAGATTGTGGCACATCGGCGCTGCCATGCATGCGGCGGAAATCGGGGGGCGTGGCCAGAAAAAACCCCGACGGATTCTGAAAAACCGCTGCATTTAAAAAAAACAAAAGTGACGCTCAACACGCGCTTACCTTCATCCAGGATGGCTCGGTGAACTCCAGTGCGTTCCGATGCTCTTCAGCGCAGCAGCGACACCTGGTGGACGTCGGATGAACTGCGTTAGTGAATCCCGGCCGGAGAACGTGCCGCTGGATCGCAAATGGACCAGGTAAGTAAATCTGCCCCACATTGACACACTCAGCTCTACTGACTCATCTTATCAATAAAACAGACAGTCAGCACTGCTATGCTGTCCCTCCCCTCAGATGAAGACAGTATCTTGTGTTACACATGTATACAGTTGGTGGAGCAAGTTCACCTCTGCACGCTGCTGGACAGGTAGTGCCTCTGTCTGTAGTTCACTCTGCAACACAAGAGAAGCTATTCATGTGAGAGAAATCTGCCCAACCTTAGTCACAAGTTTATGGTCTATCCAGGGACAACCAAAATATAAAACATCAGGAATTGTAGAAACAGGTTAGAATTATGTATGTGAAATAATGTATTTTTCTTATTAACATAGAATTAGAGAATCTGTTATTTTGTTATCCTGAGCATATTTAAGAATCATGTCTTAGTAGGAATACCCCTTTAAAGGACACCTGTCATCAGGTCTGTGTCACTAGTCCTGTCACCTCTACCTGTTGGAGCAGCTCACAATGAACCCATCCCAGCCTTTATCTAGTCAATTCATACATTAATCATTATAAAATCATTTTTTCTTTATTATGTAAATGAGGCTGGTCACATGGTCAGAGGCAGTGATGTCACCCCTGTTCCCCCTCCCCTCTCCTCCCCCTGCTCATGTCCGTGTGTAATGTATAGTAAAGCATTGTTAGTGTCTGTGCTTTACCTGCTGACATGCTGCATCCTCCTAATACACAGAGACACAGACATCAGCTACACAAGTACCTGACATTTTCTGCTATAACATGGCTGCCAGGAACTGTTGTATCTCTCCTATACACACACACGCACACACATGCAAACACAGGCTGCAGGCGGCGTGGCCAGCAGCAAGCACATGGAGAAGCCATTACATGGAGCAGCTGTCAGTCATGCACTGGGGGTGTGGCTGTGCCTCCCATTCATGAATAGAGTGGACAGCTTGAATATGCTAATGACTCATTGGACATTTCACAGGTCATTTGCATACAGCTTTAGGACCTCATTGCTTAGGTTTACAAGCATGTAGAGGGACAATGAAGGGATAGAGGCAATGCTGTCTAATGGCAGTTTATGAAAATATATTTAGTTTAGGGGGGTTATTTTGCATGACGGGTTCTCTTTAAGGAGTTAAATGTAAAGAAAGAGAAAACAGATATTGTGTTTGCGATGATAACAGCAACCTTGGGTTCAATGACCAGTAATGTTATAACAGGATGACTGGAGTGTAAAGTAGTAGAAATACTGGACAGTATTCCAATCTTTTAGATGCAATCAGTGAATGAAACCGAACATGTTTTTATAATGAAATCAGAATCATCAGATCACAATTAAATTATCCACTTGGATAAATGTGTTTTGTTTTTTGATCAGTTCCCAAGAGACTATGTATAGTGTAGTGATATCAGGCAGCTACACTTGTGTCCATATGCTACAAGCTGTTCTAACATTCATGCTTGTAGCCCATGAGTGAGTTTATTTATCCTATTTTGGATTTACTGGACCAAACTCAGCTTATAAGTTCAGTTAAGTAGCCCTAGGTTCGGTCTGGTAAATCCCAAAATACACTGAGCGAGTTTGCCTTAATAAAGTCATGGGCAATGGCTCTTAGTGTTAGAACAGCTTGGAGCGTATGGACGCACATTTAGGAGTTGTTTGTGGCATGCATCAATTTTACTTCCTTGTGCTACCATTGGACATAACTGTATCTTTGTAAATAAAAGAAACATCCTTTTATTATACTCTAATGCTTATACTTCAAATAATAATAAAGCTTCAAATTCTGATAAACTATAACTATTTTTATGATGTTGCATCTGTCTTTTTTTCTAGGTAGAAATGACAAAGCTTCAGAAGAGCTATATGGCACTGGCAGATCAAATGAATCTCATTTTGTCCAAACGTCTGTGGTATGTGATGATAGAGCAGTTTCTCATGAAGTATGTATGGAGTGGAAGTGGGCTTGTTATGGTGGCCGTGCCCATCATCACTGCAACAGGCTTTGCAGATGGAGGTGAGAGCAACTACTATGCTTATTGCAATATTGATGATAAGAAATTAGAGGAAGATAAATGATGCTGAAAAAACAATTAAAGAAACCAAAAACATACCATTGTGGCCTTTGAAAGTGTTCGGACTTCAGAGAAAACAAGCTTTATTTCTTAGCATTTAAGTTCAAAGCTGCACAAGGGCCTCCTTTAGCATTGTGCCATGGGTGCTTTGCACCCATTCTTGCAAAGTTCGGTAGCCTACTGTCTGCTTGCTGCCAATTCCTGGAATCTTCATTTGAAGAACAAGCTAAAGTCATTGGAAAGGAAGAATCTAAGACTAAGACTTGTTAGAGCAGGACCTGTATAAGTCCCAGCTGGATCCTGGATCAATAATAAGACCCCCAAGGGTTCAAGTATCCTAGAATGCCTAAAAATCTATTTAAAAACAACTAAAAGGAAATTTACCCTTGAAATTAACCATGATAAACCAGGGACACTTACTCATGGATCCAAGCATCATGACTGCGGTGATCTTCATATGTTTGATATCCATGGACTTCTTCCTTATAAAATCCATTTTTAAAATTATGCTACTGAGCCGGAAGGATCATTACCAGAGCCCTGCCGTGCTATGGCTTCACAGACTGTTACAATGTGACTCACCCCCTCCCCTGCTCCTTCAGCACTTCCTCCATCCCTCTACCTGCTGTAATCTCACGGCAGCAGAGAAAGCTTCATCACACAGAAGGTGAAAGTGCTCTGGCACAGTGTAACAGCCTGTGAAGCTAGAGCAGAGCTGTCCCAGCCTATCAGCATGCACCTCCTGCCATATAGCCCAGCAGTTCTCCGTTCCTTAAAAAAGGTTCCTAGCTTGCTAGTCCTGCTGTATGGTAGCTGATTCTGCTTGTCCCCCTGTCGTGTGACCCTGGTTTGTTCTCTAACTCCGTTTTTATTCTGTGCTCCCTGGTATCCGACCCAGGCTTGTTTCCTATGCTGCCTGCCACAACCTTCTACCTGTTCCTGACTCTGATTGTACACCGCCTGCCTCGACTCTGGACTGACTTTGACTACCCGCTCTGCCTGACCCCTTGGTACTACATATTGGTGTCCCTGTGCCTGCTGGGCAGCTGCTATCTATACTGGAACCACCACAAGAGGAAGCCCTGTGATCTCTCTGCAGCAAAGTTCAGATCCCTGTATAGGGGTAAAAGGGTGAATACCAGAGAGGTCAAGGGATAACGCCTTTAGTGTGCGGCCCAAAGTCACACCAGAAAGATAGCACAGTGGGTGTAAAACCCGCTGCTTGTTCCACTGATGGCTGGTTAAAAGACTTTGAATTGTGTCATAAACTGTGGCTTTCATGTAATGGCCAGGAAACTAACTATAAAGTCTTATCTAGAAGGCATTAGGTCCTGACCAAAGTGTGCTCAATCTTCCCTGTATGTCCTGACACCTGTTTGAGGTGCAGTGAAGCTCCTGGGTATATTCCCAGGAGGTTTATACCCAGCAGTGGATTCTGCAAACGTTTTGAGGGAGGAATCTGATAGGAAGTGGCGCAAGTGGTCCTTGTAGCCACAAAGGCGCAGGAAAACTGGCAGCGCAGACAATCCTAATTATCTGAGATTGGGTGCTTTAGTCCAAGAAGCGATTTAAGGACTTGGGCCACTTCAAAGGGAATCTTGTGTGATGATCATGGGACATGTATGTCAAAGACCTTGGAAGAGATGTGAGAGGCACGGTGAAAGTGCCATTTTAAAGCTGCATCCAAAGTTGTTTTTATGGTTCCAAAACCAATTTAGTATTCTAGCTAAAAGAGCAGCAACAAAATACCCCTTGCAATCTTGGATACATAGACATAGACAATGTAGACTATTTTAGACAGAGATGAGGACCAGAGCAAACGGTTGAGAATACCATTTAGTTTGGAGAAGAAGCTCTTGGATAGAGTAATCATTGGAGGACAGTCAACTTAATATAGTTGATCCTCCCAAGCTGGGAAATGTTCTTAGAGGACCAAGACTCAAAAAGGACCTTTGACCACCTCACACATGTGGAACTGAACATACCATTTTGTAGAGGCTCTTACACAGATTTAGGGGCACTTTGAATATTCTTTATAGCCCCCACGATTGCAGAGAGATAATTCCCAGTATCTGACTATTGTAATCTATGTCTGGTCAAAGAGGAAGGGTTGGGGCTGGAGATGGAGGCGTGTTTTATGCTTATCATCTCTCATACTGTCCAATCAGTGGCAGGCAATGTCAGAGGAGCTACTATGAACAATTTTGAGCTGTAATTTTTTTTTCGTTGCGTGTACGCTTACGTGGAGAAACAAGTCAAATGCAAGTTCTGTGTAAACGCAACACAAACACCATTTAAAGGAAAGCAAAATCGTGACTCAAATGAAACGCAAACGCCACATAACGTGAACGTAAGCAAAAGCGATGCAAACACAACATAATTGTAAGCACAAACACAATGCAAACACAACATAAGCATAAACGCGGCACAAATGCAAACTCCACGTAAGTGTACACTCAATGAAAAAACCGCCAGGTAAGTGTAAACATGATGCAAACATTACATAAGCATAAGTGTATATGCAACACAAACATCACATTAGCATAAGAGCAATGTTAATGCAGCATAAGCTCTATGAAAATATTGTGCAAGCCTTACGTTGCATTTACGCTTACATTGCGTTTACGTTTACGTGGTGTTTGTCAAATTAACACTTATGTTTATGTGGCAATTACATTTAAATTCCTTTTGCTTTTATGTCGTGTTTGCATCAAATTTATGCTTACTTGGTGATTGCATTTATGTCTTGTTAATACTTACATTTACGTGGTGTTACGTTTGCATTGCGTTTACACTTATGCGTGAGTGGAATGTGCATTTATGCGGTATTTGTGTCACATTTGTGTTTATGGGGCATTTACGTCACATATGCATTTTACGTGGCATTTGCATTGCATTTGCGTTTATGTCTCTTCAAATCTCAGTCACTGCCCTCCCTCCATGTTAATGATTGACAGGTCTCACTGATGCTATTTAGAACTAGTACTTAGAGACATTGGGGGATATTCGCAGCCCGAATACATCAAGAGGCTTCTGCCCCTTGATGTATCGGGCTGCCAGTTGCGCAGCCTTTATCCTACGCCAGGCAGGGCCTGGCGTAGAAAAAGACGCAGCTGGCGGTGCGCAGAGGTCCTGATAAATATCCCCCATTCTGACAATATTCAGTTAGAGATATATAAAGCTCTGTTTACTTATAGTAAATATTGTGTCAAATGTTTTACATATTGTTACTTGTGTTACATTCATGTCCTGTGACCAGGGTGATATAGGAGACATAAGGCATAGGGATTAGTAGATGGGAGGGGCCACATAGCATTGCACCCTACCTCTGATGCCAGGTACTGTGACATACAGTTGATTTTATGGGGATATGAGGGAAACAATTTTTAGCTAAAAGAAGGGTGTCAGTTAGTTAAAAGGGCTCCATGGGAACCTGTGGTTACTAGTTGCCTTTAAGATTGTTTTGCAATTTCTGCAGGAAATTCGCAAAAGGAAGGGAGTAATTCAAAATATGTTAGAAGGGATATGGGTGCCTAGGGACAATATTGCCTGTTCCTGCCAGCTGGATGGGTAGTTGTCATGTATTGCTCAGTCATGGGAAGGGGTTAAGGCCAGTTTCCATTTCACTGCATTTAGTAATGATCATTTTATAGTTGCTAAAGTAGCCAAAAGTTGAGATAACCTCCAAAAGTGTTGGGGGGAAAGTTAGTGGGTCAGTAACATTATCTCTGAATGCAGAGCAGTTCCCAATCATGACGCTAAAGATATTTGGAGGTGACAAGGGACAGCCCTGCCGAGTTCCATTTCTTATGGGAAATGAAGAAGATAAGGTGCCTTTCATCCGGATCTGGGTCTGTGGAATGTCATCTAGGACCTTAATGCGCAACAACATAACTGTACCCTGTTTTAATTTTTTAAGTTATTGTATCTACTGGATCATACTGACCCACAGAATAAAGAAGAGGTCCCATCTGGACCACCTAGTGCAGTGGTGGCGAACCTATGGCACGGGTGCCAGAGGTGGCACTCAGAGCCCTCTCTATGGGCACCCTTGCCATCACCCCATAGCAGAGTTTACCAGACAGGACTCAAGGCCTCTTGCAGTCCCAGGCAGCCCAGGACCCTAGAAGGAAGCTACAATGATAACCAAAGCTTTTTCTCCTTCTTTCTACTGTATTGGTGTCCTCAGGTGCCAATACAATTTAAAGATGTGACAGAGCAGGGAGCAATAAGTTACTGCTTAAATTGTTGCATTGGCACTTTGCAAAAAATATTTGGGCTTTGGATGTAGTTTGGGCACTCTGGATCTAAAAGGTTTGCCATCACTGACCTAGTGAAAACCATAAATAAACTCCCCCGATCATGACAAGTGTTATGTCACTTCATACATCAATTATTTCTATATCTCTTTAAGGTGTGACTCTTTTCCACCCCCGTCCATGACTCTCTATAGATTAGTATTCAGCATTTAAAGGGTTTTTTTTCTGAATAATTATTATTCTCCAAGAATATAGAATATAGTTAGGATGTCATTACCAGATTTAGTGCCTTTACTTTCAGAATAGTAACAGAGTAAGAACACATATTTGGTGTCCATGAACATCGGCTGTAATTATGTAGACATATTTTCAACATTCTTTTTTTTGTTTAGATTCAGAAGATGGGCAGAAACATGCAATGGTGAGTGAACGTACTGAAGCCTTCACTACGGCCAGAAACCTATTAGCATCTGGTGCTGATGCCATTGAAAGAATTATGTCTTCATATAAAGAGGTACTTTTAATTGTATTACTTGTAAATGTGTATATGTAAAGTCATTTACTTATATATTGACAAACTATTGTCTCCTCTTTAATATTAAAGCTACTAGAATTAAATATTAACTCACACTTTCAATTATCGTATATACTCGAGTATAAGCTGAGTTTTTCAGCACAATTTTTGTTCTGAAAATTCCCCACTCAGCTTATACTCGGGTATACAAAAAAAAAAAGACTACTCACCATTCCGACGCGTCTCCTTTATTTTTTTTTACTGACAAGCTATACCCTACAGGGGGCTGGCAGGCTATATATACTAAAGGGTGGGCTGGCTATATACTTTAAGGGGCTGGCAGGCTATACATTAAAGTGGGCTGGAAGGTTATATAATACAGGGGGGTGGGAGGCTATATACTACAGGGGGCTGTCTATATACTACAGGTAACACAGAAACAAGAAAAAAAGATACAGAAATAACATTAAGAGACTTATATACAGTTTTTATGGGCATACCTGAATCTGTAGCCTGCCTTGATTGGTAGGTGGACAATTCACACACTGTCTAAGCGTGTTGTGGCGCGGGGAAGACCGGAAGACGTCACTTCCGGTCATCCCGGTCTGCGCATGCGCACAAGGGATTTCCGGATGCCAAATGTCTCATGATACTGGTACCCCGGCTTATACTCGGGTCAGCTTATACTCAAGTATATACGGCTCCGTATATATTCTCGAGTATCAGCCAAGTTTTTCAGCACAGTGGAGCAAAATTGATCAAGCTGTCTAAAAGTAAGAATGTTCTTAGTTACCACTGGCAACCAATAACAGCTCAGATTTCATTTTACCAGTGCTCCTGAATATTTTAAAGGGAGCTGTAATTGGTTACAATGGGCAACTAAGAACATTCTTACTTTTAGACAGCTGCACCAACGTGCGTGTTGAAAAAGCCCCACTAGGCTTATGCTGGAGTGTATTAAAAAATATACTTACCCTCTGGCACTCCTTCTCCCCTCGGCTTCTTGTATAACAGAGCGGGCAAAGAAGCATCCATGCGCTCTGCCTGCACACACTCTTATAACGCCATCAGTGGCAACACCAACTCATTATAGTGTGTGGATGTGCAGAGCGCATGGATGCGTCTCTGCCCGCTATGTTACACAAAGAAGAGAGAGAAGAGGAGCCATGAGGAGCGCCAAGGTAAGTACATTGTTTTTTTCATGTAACAAGGGGCTAGTGCAGGGCATTACATTACTTGGGGAGGTTGCATGGGGTATATCAAAACTGGGGAGGCTGCATGGGGTATTTCATTACTGGGGAGGATGCTGGGCATTCCATTACTGGGGAAGGCTCCATTGGCATTTCATTCCAGGGGGGCTATAGTGCATTTCATTACTGGGGGAGGCGCCATATGCATGGGCATTACATTACTGGGGAAGACTTCATGGGCATTTCATTACTGGGAAGGGTGCAGGGCATTTCATTACTGGGGAGACTGCATCAGACATTTCATTACTGGGGTGGCTGTAGGCATTTCATTAATGGGGGAAGCTGCATGGGCATTTCATTAGTGGGGAGGCTGCTTGGGAATTTTATTATTAGGAGAGGCTAACTGGGCATGTCATTACTGGGAAGGCTGCATGGGCATGTAATTAGTGGGGGGAGGCTGCATGAACATATCATACTAGGGGAGGCTGCATAGGTATTTCATTACTGGGGAGACTGCATGGCCATTTCATTACTGGGGGAGGCTGCATGGGCATTTTATTACTGGGGTAGGTTGTGACCAATGCTTTTCCCATCCTAGGATTATACTCAAGTCAATACGTTTTCCCAGTATTTTGTGGTAAAATTAGGTTTCTTGGCTTGTACTTAGGTTGGCTAATACAGGCAGCCCCCGGGTTACATACAAGATAAGGTCTGTAGGTTTGTTCTTAAAGAGAACCCGTCATGCAAAATAACCCCCCTAAACTAAATATATTTTCATAAACTGCCATTAGAGAGCATTGCCTCTATCCCTTCATTGTCCCTCTACATGCCTGTAAACCTAAGCAATGAGGTCCTAAAGCTGTATGCAAATGACCTGTGAAATGTCCAATGAAGCATTAGCATATTCAAGCTGTCCACTCTATTCATGAGTGGGAGGTACAGCTACACCCCCAGTGCATGACTGACAGCCTGTATAATGATGTGAGGCTGTATAATGATGTGCTCCCTGGTGCTGGTGGCCACGCCCCCTGCAGCCTGTGTGTGCATGTGTGTGTGTTTTGGAGAGATACAGCAGCTCCAGGCAGCCATGTTACAGCAGAACATGTCAGATTCATGTGTAGCTCATGTCTGTGTCTCTCACCTGTGTATTAGGAGGATGCAGCATGTCAGCAGATGCAGCACACACACTAGCCATGCTTTACTACACATTACACACAGACATGAGCAGGGGGAGGAGAGGGGAGGGGGAACAGGGGTGACATCACTGCCTCTGACCATGTGACCAGCCTCATTTACATAATAAAAAATAGATGATTTTACAATGAATAATGTATGAAATAACTAGATAAAGGCTGGGATGGATCCTTGTAAGCTGCTCCAACAGGTAGAGGTGACAGGACAAGTGGCAGAGACCTGATGACAGGTGTCCTTTAAGTTGAATTTGTATGTAAGTCGGAACTGTATATTTTATCATTGTAATCCCAGCCAGAACTTTTTTGGTCTCTGTGACAACTGGATTTTAAAAATGTTGGGATGTCATAAGAATCAGGATTAACACTAAAGCTTCATTACAGACACCTTTGATAATTGTTACAGCTGTTTATTGTAGCCTAGGCCTAAAGTACAGTAAATTACCAATATCCAGTGGTCCTTCTTAAGTAGGGGACCGCCTGTACTCAAATCTAGATTTGGGCTATAACTAAAGCAAGTTATAATAAATGTGTCTGGCCACAGGAGGCTGCCCTTACTATCTTCGGAGAAGTAGTGTTATATTCACAAATGTGTTTAAATATGTAATATGTGTTTAAATATGTAAATTCAGGGCCACCACTAGCAATCTGAGGGCTCCTGACTGACAAGATTTCTGGTCCCCCCTCCACACTTTTCCCATCTTATACTATTAAACCACTTCACATATAAGAGCTTCATGAATTTATTCTCATCATATATAGTTCCCTTGAATTAATTGTAGCAAATACAGCACCCCCAATTTATTATATATACTGTACCCTCTATTTCATTAATTAAGGGTGTTTCATATAACATAAAGCGCAAAATGCATTAACAATCAGTAGATAGGGAGCCGCTGCAGCACATGCCCCCAGTAGATAAGTAGGCACTGCATAGGGAGGTCACATATTCCTATTGATGGTGGGGGGGCGTACTGCAGTTTGCCGTTTCCCCCTATGATGGTGGACGTTTGTAAATTCCCTGCAGATTTATGTAATGCAGCAGCTTCTTACATTGTAGACATTGCCCATAGTATTAAGCACTAAAACCGCTAACTGGCCTAAAGCACATATTTTGCATGAAACTGCATAGAAAAATCATGTGGTCTCATCGAAAGGTTCTAGTTGTTTCTGGTGTTCTCACCTCGATCCATAAAATTCACTCTGTAAGAGGCAAGTAAGCGAAGCATGAAGGTTTCTCATGCAGGAGAATTATCAGCTATAGCAATAAGTGCCCCCATCCACCACTGGCACCAACTACTTTTCTATGGGCTGTTTCTTATACCATCACATTAAAATGTTAGGCTGGATACAAGACAGGTAGAGAATGCTATTGTCAGATCATTTTTCACAGATCCCTGACTATAGTTTATGAAGATATTTCAAAAACAGATGTCACAGATATTTCTTTTTTCTTATATGTAATTGTTAAACGCTGGTTGAAATTTATCAGACCTGTGTTAACTCTGTTTTCATCTTGTTTTGTACTATACACAGAAAATGAAAACGGTATTTATTCTATTTTGTAGGTCACAGAACTAGCAGGATACACTGCCAGAGTATATAATATGTTTTCTGTCTTTAATGAAGTAAAGCAAGGAATTTATAAGAAATCATCAATTCAAGAAACACAGAACCAAATAAAAAAGGCAGGACTTCACATAGATGGACCATTGGAAATCAAAGGTATTTGTTTCTGATTGGCTTTTCTAATTGGCTGGGGTATACATACTGTGAACATGCTGCTAATTTTCCAGTAGGGAAGTTCCACTAAAAGATGCCACGGTAAAGAAACACACATTTGGGGACACATTTACTTAGAAAGACGGAAACTTCACTAAAATTTTCTTTCTGTGTATAATGCAGTTATGGCATTTCTGTTGTGCAGCTAGTTGTCAAGTAATTCAGCAGCAGTAAAGATTAAACTTGTCCTTTTAAAGAGGACCTGTAACCCCTAAAAATGGCACTCGGAGTTGCTTACTAAAATAAGCAGTTCCTAGTGCTGAAACAAATGCAGCAGTGTTACAAAGCTAGCGTTATCATAAACCTCCGATAACGCTAACAAATACTGCTGTGCTGAACACCGCTCTCAAAGCGGTCCGGCATATACATGAGGGAGCGGTCCCAGGCTCATGTGGCAGTCACGTAAGGCTTCAATAAAAGACCCAAAATTTCAAGTGTTTGGAGCGTGGCTGGACCGTGGATTTTTGCTGTCACAATTCTTTGTATACCCCAGCAGAGGGGTGGCCCGTGCCTCACTCAACACTTAAGGAGCAAGGTGAGCTGGTTCCTCCAAATCTTTTATTACCTCATGCGGCAGTCACCACCCCTAATCCCGCCCCCCTCATGAATACGCTTTGAGAGCAGTCTGGCATTTCTAGTGTACAGCGCAGCAGTGTTCGTTAGCATTATTGGAGGTTTCCATTAATGCTAGCATTGTAACACTGCTGCATTTGTTTTAGCACTAGGAGCTGCTTACTTTAGTGCTGTTTTTTTGAGGGTGACAGGTCCTCTTTAAAACAGATGAAAATGTCAATTTTGAGAAACTGATCAGTCGTGTGAGTATAGCCTTACTTGTTTTTTTTTTAGTAGCTACTCAACACAGAAATGTAAAATACTGGTATTTCCTACATGCTGCTGATCTGCTCCATGACACACTGAAGTGTCAGACTCCCTTTAAATCACTAAACTATGCCCTATATTTCTTAAAATGAAATGTTCATACTGCCAATGCTGACTAAATGTCCAGCCAGTTTGGGCTGATTCTTTAATAGGTCAGGGATTCAGTCTGCTACAATTTTTTTCCTTTGGAAAATGAAAGGAATTTAGCATCCAGAAATAAAATCTAATAACTTTATTTAAGACATATAGGAAATTCAAAATCCAAGTTCCCTACAAAAAAGCATAATTTTAGTGATCCCATAACTGAGAGCATGTAACAAAGTTGAAAAATGCAAGCAATTTTGGATGTGTCCTAAATGAATTAGTTTACATTAACGAGCATTTGCCTGTGCATCGGATGTATGTTTCAAACCTCTAGAAGTACTAGGAGGGCTGATCTACACACTTGCAGTGTTTCCTATTGTAATAAATTATTAGGAACTCTTTCACCTAACATGTTTTAATGTGCTGCTTAGTAGCTGACATTGCTGCCAGCAATTGACATGTCTACATTTGCACCCCCTATAGTTATAGTGATTAAAGGTAACCTCTGAACTTCTTTTACCCCACTAAACTAGCAGCACCCTCAGGTAGGGTGTGATATATCCTTTCTAGCAGGGTCGTAACTAGGAGAGGCAGGGTCCCTTAGCAGACTTCTGAATGGGTTCCCCTACCCCTACTCACACATTATGCACTGATATATACATTAATACACTTACACATATCTGTCCCAGTAGCTGCTGACCACATGGGGGAAGTAAATGGCAGGAATTAGAGATGAGGCATCTCTAGTCCTAGTTGTTCTGCTGTCTTCTCCCTCTTCTTCTCCCTCTCTCCCAACATTTCTTCTCTGAGCTGATGATTCATGCTGTGTACTGAGGAAGATGTGCACTGTTATATACATATTATGCTGTACAGTGTGCAGGACAACATGTATATAATGGTGCGCATCCTCTGCATTAGGCTTGTGGTTCAGTGAGCTACAGAACGGAGATACATGTAGCAAAAGATAAAGATGAGAATTTACCTGCCCATAACTCCATTTCTGTAGATTACAAAGCCAGAAGCCTGATGTGTTTTGAAAGCTAAAATTCTCTTCTTTAGTTCATATCTCCTGATAAGGCTGAGCCTGCAGATATTAGGGAATCTATCTAATTTTATTGAATGCATATGTGGTAGGTGGTTTGCTCAACTAACTACTTCATGTTTTATACTAGTTTGAAAGGCCTTGTAAAGAGACGGTGACATCTGAAGTCTTCATAATTGATGTCTACTATATTGATAGGCTATTGCTGCAAATTTATAAAGAAATGTGTTATTATTTTTGTTAAATTATTTTATAACAGGTAAAGTTATTGATGTAGATCATGGGATCATCTGTGAGAATGTTCCAATCATTACCCCAAATGGAGATATTGTGGTTTCTAAGCTAAATATAAAAGTAAGTAAAGCTGCACAGTAGTAATGTGCAGTATTTATTTTTTATGATAATATGTATAAACAAATCTAATGCAGAAAGCATCACTCCGTCTAATTCAAATATTCACATGTGGATACAATGCAACGTTTCAGCTAACTCAATGTAACCATTCTCAAGCAATGCAAAACAGTGTCACAAGGAGGGCTTAAATGGCGCCAGCAATAACATAAGAAATGTGTAAACAAACTTACAATATACATTTACACATATATGTCCCACAAAGTATATCAGTTCATAGCAATATGCACGTGTAAAAAAGTGTAGATACATAAAATAAGTTAAGATTATCCGAGTGACATTCACCACACAGCGCCAGCATAACAATGTTTGTAAACGCGCATGCCTAGAGGTTCCATAGCAACCGCCAAGCAGAATGTATCTGTAAGGATAAAAATCCATAACATCACTGGTTCCACATCATAATCCAACAAGAAAAGACCTTACTTGTCTACAATCGAGGTGTGACTCAGAGTAATGCGTATTTGACTCTGCTATCGCTTGCAAATGGTCCACCACGCTTACTGATGTGATCTCTGGATAATCTTGGATAAGCGGAGGACCGGTACGTGAATGTAACACATGTATGAGTACAGCTCAACATTTAGTCTCCAGGGAACCAACAAGAAAACCTCCTGATCCGAGTGACAAAAGTGTTTCAAGTACATGTCCGCTCAGAAATGGTCATCTAATAGGCTTATAGAATACAAGTAGTATTCAACCCCCTGCAGATTTAGCAGGTTTGATAAGAAGCAAATAAGTTACAGCCTTCAAACTTCAAACAAGAGCAGGATTTATTAACAGATGCATAAATCTTACAAACCACAAAGTTATGTTGCTCAGTTAAATTTTAATAAATTTTAAACATAAAAGTGTGGGTCAATTACTATTCAACCCCTCAAACCAGAATTCTGTTTGGTTCCCCTAAAGTATTAAGAAGTAGTTCAGGCACAAAGAACAATGAGCTTCACATGCATGAAAATTGCAGTAAAAACAGTTGACTGTGGTCTTTTTTATGACAATGAATCAGTGACGATCATAAATCTTGACCAATATGTTTTCGGTGCGTCCCCAAAGACATGTATATAGCGTTTTTCACATATGTGACTTGCATAAGTCCAACATTCTGCGAGTTTCACAAGCATTAAAAAAACTCATTTATCAGAAAAAGACCATTGAATATAATGGCCCACATTTTTGAAAACTGTCTGTACTATGTGCAGTGTGCCTTTGGAGTTTGCCTTTGGTGCACTTTGTTAATACTGCAGAATTGTGGCGCACGTCAGTAATAAATGTGGCGCAAACTGTGACTAAGCACTAACACACTTTATAAATACATCTGCAAGCAGTTTGCACGTTCTTTCGGTGAAGAGTCAGACTTAAAACTGGTGCAAATACTGTAATTAATGTGGTTCCATGAGCGAGTGTTCAATACAAGTCCTACATGTCAGAAACACATGAAGTACGTGCGTGTAAGAGGGGCCTATTGCACTGTTCTAGTTTGAAAGACACCAGTGTACACCAGTTCTGTAAAATTCATTTGGAATATCAGAGTCGGTTAAAAATATCATTTTTTAAGTATTTGTATTTTGTTTGTAATCTGTAATACAATTCTACACCGTTGTAAAAATATCATAATCGACTGTATTGATACTTTTTTGTATGTATTTTTTTTAAACTATAAAACCAATAAGAATAAGTTTGATTTAAAAAAAAAAAAAATAAAAAAAAAAATATATATATATATCAATCATAATGTGTAAAGATAAAATTGCTTTGAAAAGATTGTGGCGATGGAATCTTTCATGCTCCATTGCATGAAAATTATAAAGCAGCTAAATTTTACCTAAAAGAAAACAATTGTTAAGGAGTTACTTGTTTCTTTATCGCTCAAAATGCCTAACATTAAGGCTACATTCACACGAACGTACGGGGGACGTATATACGGCGTATATATGCCCCCCATACACTTCAATGGCCTTGCGGCGCCATACACGTGCGGCACCATATTGTTCCGTAGCCCGCAGAAAGAGCGTACATGGCCTATCTTTATACGGGATACCGTCCTGTGCGCTGTGTATTCCTATGGAGAGGGGCGGGGGTAAGCAGCGCTCACCTCCTCCTCTCCCTGGTGCCGCTGTGTGCCCGCCGTGCTACGATACGCCGGTTAAAGGCAGTGTGAATGCGCCCTGAAAATAAGCTTAAATATGTGTAAATTATATCCTACAGAGCTGTATTGGCGCACATTTGCTTACCCAGTTACCGGAGTTCATAGAACTAAGTCAGACTAGTCAGACTAATGCACTGTGCCACGATTCACTAAAATTGTGCGCATGAATGTTTCGCACATTCCTCACATTCCTCCTCAGGTCCGACATAGTTCACCATCTTTTTAATGGTGGATCTAAGTGCTTGGGCTTGCGACACAATTTAAAAGTTAAATCCCATGCTCAGTCTGAACCAGTCAGACCGCACGCCCCCCCCAATTAGTGTCACATGGAAGCCAAAAAAAGTGTCACATGCGACACAATCGCAACGCACCTGTCACTAAAATACCTGTGCAAGCCATTTTACCATTGAAGAACCGGCACAGTTTGAAAAAAGTGCGTCGCAAAGCAGTGCAAACTCTTAGTAAATGTGGCCCATTCATTCTGTTTTATTTATATATCTGTCATAGTTTTTTCAGATTATCAAGTAGCAATTAATATGCTTTAATATAAGAGAAAGAAAAACAGTGTGCACTTCATATACAATCTGTTTCTCTGTATAATGTTCTTGTTGTGAAATTATGTGGTTCATTTACTAAGGGTCCATTTTCGTCGGGTTTTTCCGACGGTTTCCGATTTGCGCCGCATTTAAAAGGGCTTTTTGACGCACGCAATCAGATTGTGTCGCATCGGCGCCGTCTTGCATGCGGCACAAATCGGGGGGCGCAGACGTCGGACAACCCGACTGATTCGGACAAACCGTGGAATTTAAAAAGGAAATTGTGTCGCAACATCAGCACTTACATACACCGGGAAGAAGATGGTGAACTCCGATGGACCTCAGCGGGGGAAGCGACACATGCAGGAAATTGGACAACACGTGGCGGGGATAGCGACGGGAGGGGTAAGTAAATGTGCCCCTATGTGTTAGCTTAGTAAAGATCTGAACCTTTAAAATGTTTCACATTTGATGCAATTAAAAAGATTTGAGGGTATTTTGTGAAAATTTTGGCTAAGCCTCTCGCTTGGATGTTGGTTTTCACCTTACTACTCTTCTATGGATGCCATTATTTCCTAGTCTATGTCCATTGTTTGAATCATGCATCATAGGGAAACAGAGAACCAAATCCCATACGTCTATGCCCATTACATATGTTATTAAAGAAATTGCTTAGAAAACAGAATTCTAATTCCTAACATATCAGTTCAGTTGCGAGCACTCAGGCAAGTGTTTATGTAGCAATTGTCTAGAACATTCTATTTCCAAAATCAGTGGGCGTAGTAATGACATAGTCACTACATGCAATTAAAGACAATTACAGTACTTTCCTTGTAATTTACATTTAGACGTTAGCTGTTTCTAATCAATGCACTAATTACTATTTAATTTGCAAAACTATTCATTTAGGTAATTTCAGAATGGAGTCTTAAAATGAAATTTAAATTTTCAGTTGTGGATGTGCACTTTTACCTTTTATGGAATAAAACAGACAGCATGGTGCTGTTGGGTATTTAACTCTTTAACGACCTGGCCCTTTTTAGTTTTTTCACTTCCATTTTTCACTCCCCACCTTTACAAATTTTTACTTTTTTATTTTTTCACGTAAAGAGCTCTGTGATGGCTTGTTTTCTGCATAACAAATTGCACTCCATAGTGATGGTATTTAATTTTCCATGTCGTGTACTGGGAAGCAGGAAAAAAATTCCAAATACAGTGAAAATGGTGAAAAAAAGCATTTGCGCCGTTTTTTGGTTTGGATTTTACGGATTTCAATGTGCTCCCAAAATGACACATATAGTTTATTCTTTGGGTTGGTGCGATCATGGAGATACCAAATTTGTATAGGTTTTATAATGTTTTCGTACATTTACAAAAGTTAAAACCTGTACAAAAGTTTTTTATTTTTTTATTTTGCCATCTTCTGGCGCTAATAACTTTTTCATACTTCGGTGTACGGAGCTGTGGGTGGTGTAATTTTTGCGACTTTTGATGGCGTTTTCATTGCTATCATTTTTAGGACTGTGCTACCTTTTGATCACTTTTTGATTTTTTTAATATACAGTATGGCAGTATATGGGGATTTTCCTCCTCACTCATTACAATGTGCTGATAGCACATTGTAATGATTGGGTTAATACAAGTCAGCCTCGGGTCTTCGGAAGATGGATCGCGCGCTCCCCGATGACGTTACGGGGAGCGCCGATCCACGGCAAAATGGCGGCCCCATCTTTTTGAATTCGCCAGCAGCATTTCGGGCGGCGATCGGCGGGAAAACAACCGCGATCGGTGCTAGCACCATTCGGTGGGTGTTACCGGTAGGTCTTGCAATTTGCAGGTAGTAGATGCAGTATATCCAATACACATATTCTGATCTCTGAAGAAAGTCAGGTGTCAATCTCAGGTGTCAGTGTTAGATATCAAATATGTCATTATATGATCTATGACTCCAACTTCTGACCATGTCCTAAACTGACAATCCAACCACCTCCTACCATTAGATGGACAATCCCTCGTACAAAAGTAATGAGCAGTTCTTTTGAATATGGTGACTAAAGAAATTTCTTTAGTGGTCAAAATAATTTTTTGTGTTAGTACTATCCATTTAGAGGCCTAGTTGATTCAGCAAGTGAATTGTTAGGCACTCCTTAGTGGGTTCCAACTTCCATGGCCACTGTCCTGCCATCAGGACTGTTCCCCATGTCCCAGCACTGTATCAGGCACTGAGACAGGAGACAGGTGGTCGTGCCAGGCTGCCGGATGTTCCCAGAGCGGAGCTGTCGTGCTCCTGTAAATAAACAGGGGCATGGCTCTAACAGACTGAGGCGCGGGGCACCGGAAATGCTGGAGGAGAGGAATAAAGGTTTATTTTTTTAAAAGCCCTCCCCAGCCCACCTGCTAAATGTTTATAATATTTGGATAACCCCTTTAACAGTATTTCTCACTTTGACTTTTCTACTTAGGTAAAGGAAGGAATGCATCTTCTCATCACTGGTCCCAATGGTTGTGGAAAAAGTTCTTTATTCAGAATTTTAGGGGGTTTGTGGCCGGTGTACGAAGGTGTATTGTATAAACCTCCACCAGAAAAGATGTTTTATATACCCCAAAGGTGGGTCTTACTTTAGTTTTACTAATATTGCTTGGAAATTTAGTTTGGGGGTAATGAAAAAGGTACTTTATTGAAATTATTATAATATTAAAATATTATGTCAGGCTGATTGTATTATGCTTTCTATAAATAAATATTCAATACCGTATATCAGAAGTCTACAAATATATACATATATATATATATATATTCACTCAAGTATAAGCCTAGTTTTTCAGCACAAAAAATGTGCTGAAAAACCCTAACTCGGCTTATACTCAAGTCAAGGAAAAAAACAAAAAGTGAACTCACCTTCTGACGCTCCCCGGCATCCATCGCGGCTCCGACATCAGGTCCTGGTCTGTCACAGTCTTTGTGAGGTCAGCCACATCGGCACACACTATAATATCAGTAACCTGGTAAGAACACTGTTGAAATACACTGAACACTAATTAAGCTATTTGGTAATGTTTAAAATCCCCAAAAGATCAGTGCAGTTTAATGTTGTGTTCTTATGTGTAGGAATAGCCATTTACATCACCTAGCAATTTATATATGTTATTACATGTATAACCAACCATATTTTTCAGGCCATATATGTCAATTGGAACATTGAGGGACCAAGTAATCTATCCTGACTCAGTGGATGATATGCATGAAAAAGGATATCAAGATGAAGATCTTGAGCGTATTCTTGATATTGTACATCTGAATCATATTGTGCAAAGAGAAGGAGGTACATGTTTTCCTATCTTCCAATAAATGTGTCCAGTGCTCATGAGCTCTCTCCATATAGGCTTAAAGGAAATCTACCATTTGTTTTTATGAATTGTGAACTAAACATACCTTGAGAATGATGTAGTTACACTGATGCAGAAACATATCTTGTTTAAACACTGATCCGAGTGGTTTTGCTCCAAAAACAATTATAACATTCAGCTTGTGAAAGCTGGGTTCATACTGGCTGCTGTGTTTCACAGAGCTTCCTGAACTGTCCAGACAGGACTTATCAACCTGAGCTGGATGACTCGTAAACAGCAGCTGGTGGATGGTGCAGTGATCGATTACTTCTGAATGTCAGGGACAACACAGTGATGATGTATTCTGCTTATGCTGGCCAGGACAAGGCTGGACAAGTGCATAATTAGGATGAGTAGAAGCGCCGGGGCAGCCAAAGGAGCGACTGAGCTTTATTATCATAATTCTATAATTGGTTTTTTTTTTTCAGAAAAACCACTCAGATCAGGGATTAAACAAGATATGTTTCTACATCAGTTTAGCTACAGCATTCTCAAAAATGCTTGGTTTACAATGCATGAAAACAAACGGTAGATTTCCTTTAATTTCATTGTGACTTAAATGTATGTCAGGTGTTGTCAAGTCAGGTGTTTTTTTTAATGCTCCTCTGTTGTGACATGAATGTTGCACACTAGTTATGACTTCCTATAAATCTGTCCAATACTGGTGGCAGAAACCACTTTTTGAGTGCCAGTTAATAGAATAATTAATTCTGCCTCCCTAAAGCTAAAGGATCTGGGGAAATGGACTATGCTCCTGGGCATTTGTGACCCACAGCTCTAGACACAGGGGCCATAACAAATATGGGATAGTAATATGAAAATGTAGAGACATGAACAAAAATGAGAAGATAAAATATGGAGTAAATCAATATTTACTTATGAGTTACATTCTTCATCAAGTGAGATTGGCTTAAAGCAATAGGTATGAAGAGTGTTATTATGAATATATGGCTAAATTCGTATAATCTTTATATACAGGTTGGGATGCTATCTCAGACTGGAAAGATGTTTTGTCAGGAGGCGAGAAGCAAAGGATGGGTATGGCACGGATGTTCTACCACAAGTAAGAGTAATATGTTGCTTTTAGCACATTTATTACAAGAAATACACAATGGTTAATATATAATATGGGTAATGGTTTAATATTTAATAATAAAATATCAGGTCTGTGCACCACTTAAGTATGAGTGGTTATAGATGTATGTCATAGACCAGGTTACCTTCAGACCAGAAATGTTTTTTCAAGACATGTGTACGATCTGCATTGGGGTTGAATATGGTAAAACCTTGTAACCTTGTTACATTCTTGTCTATATAATAGAAAAAGGATATTGTAATGATCATATTGTTGTTTATGTAAGAAACATAACACCCAGTATTGGAAGTGTTATCTGAAAATATAAAATATTTAAATAGGAAAAAAGACACGTGGAAGAAAATAGTTTTTATTTATTTTTACCTTGTTGGATATGTCAGGTGGATTTTTGATGTGTTCTTTCAACATAGGGTTAAGACATACGGTATCCTACTGTGGGCTCCTATCCATCCTTTCCCCCTGAAGCGGGGGTAGAAGTGAACATTGGCAGCAGCCATTCATTGACTGCTCCTCTTTATATGGACAGTTACATCACTGGAGATATTCCCTAACTCATAGAGTCGTCCAGGAATGAATGCAAAAAAGTTGCATCTGCCCCTATAGGCTATTATGGCATATACATCACTCTACAGCTGGAAGAAGGATGGGAAAAGGCAGCTTGCTACCTTTTTTCAACCCAGTGTCTCCTGCTGAACGCACTATATTCTGAGCAGGCGGAGGCAAAGAGCATCCCTCCATTTGCCAGTATAGGTATATGGACATGTTCAGCAATGTTTTGCGCTGGGAGCTGTCCTGGCGTAAACTATGAACCTATCTAAAAAATGAGACAGGAACATAGCCAAAAGATTGCCAGCTTTGTGCACCCGATTTATGCCCTGATTAATCATAAATGTGTCATTAGCTTGTAGCCATTTTCCCTTTTGTAGTGGAAACGGAGAATTGGAATGGATATTGAAGCACCCTGTACATTCTGGCTCATGCAGTTAATAATAATAATAATAATCTTTATTTAAATAGCTCCATCATATTCTGTAGCGCTTTACAAATCATAGAGGACATAAAATAAGACATTCAGGAGTACAAACAGCATATGGAACAATAGCAGTGAGGGCCCTGCTCGTAAGCTTAAATTCTATGAGGATAAAGGGGGTGACACAAGAGGTATAGCAGTTTGTATAATGGTCCAGCCATTCTTTATAAGAGAATCAAGTAAAATAAACTGTATAAATATAAATTCTGTGGCTTGAACCAGTCATCAGCCGCCATCTTATATACAAAGTCCAAAGCAATTGGCACTGCAGAGAAGTCTGGAGCTTAGTATCTGGTGTTTGCCGGATAACAGACGAGAGCAGGACACAGGATGGGTTAGTAAAGAGAGTTGAAGTTTAATGCGGTTATCAAGTGTTATAGGCTTGCCTAAAGAGAGGGAATTTAAAAGTTATCAAAATACATGTAAACTACCAGGGCCGTTATCCTACCACATAAAAATGACACAGTGCTATTACTAAATCTGTTATATTTTGTATCTTTAAAGCGTTAAGTATTTGTCATCTCATAAGTGCCATTGTAGATAAATCAGACTTATATAAAATATTGAAAACATAAATGAAGAAAGTGATTACACTTATAAAAAAAGCACATGATTTAGAATTCCATAGGGTATGCAAATGAATAGATAACCTAAGTATTGCTGCAAGTAATTAAGTGATCACTACTTATATTCTGTAGAAAAACTAAGATTACACCTTACATCATCAATGAGATCGGCCATATAATCTTCAGATAAAATAAGGTGCCGGGCAGAAAACAACCAGCTTCCTTTGGGTAGTGATGCCCCCATGGTGGCAAAAAGGACACAATTTTTACCCTGGTTATTTGGGGCCTGTGGATGCACTTTAACATTTACTGTTAGGGTTTTTCTAAGCAAAGTGTGAGGTGGTTGCTAAAATGGATTGTCTTGGTTATTTTTTTTCTAAACCCTTAACCCCCTGCGGGAAGACGACCCTGCGGGAAGACGTTCTATAACGTCCCGCTTCTGGCACCGGCTCATGAACGGAGTTGGCACCAGAAGCAGTGGCTGTCAGCTGTATATTACAGCTGACCCCGCACTCTATCACCCGCAAGTGACCGGGGCGTGTAAGGGTCTTCCCCCTATGGATCGGATCCCCCGTGTCGCTTACCGGGCAACCCCGAGGTCTGCCAAGTGCCCCCGTGCTGCCTGACATCTTCTGCAGTCAGACCTCTTCAGGGTCTGACTGTAAGCTGTCTGGACATGCGTCTACAATGAATAAGTATTGTACAGTAGAGCAGTGTTCAATGGAAAGTAAGATACAATAGTCGGCACTGCTCACACTGCAGTGTGAATTCCCATTCAACAGGCATATAGCGGAAAACTGGCATATGTGCCACCTCTGTAGTTTTAGGTGTGTATCATTCAGGGAGCAAGACTATTCCAGGGTGCACATCTAACAAGTAATATCAATCTGATATAAAAGTAATAATTCAGTAATAATTCAGAGTAATGTTCAGTAAACTTCTTTTATTGTTGCAGAGGAAACAGGACAGAGAGAGGTTTGACCTGTATATTTTTAGTTTTTCGATCCTATGTATTTTTCACAAGATATTCCATCGCAAACTTTTTTTTTTGTTTATTGTTATCTCATATGTAGCCCATGATGTTAAACCCTTGGGGAACATTTACACTATATGATCACCAAAAGTACCTACTGCATTCCCTGCATAATACTCATGTCTGCTGTGTTTCCTGAGTTATCACCTGATTCCAGATGTTTTTTAAGAAAAGGTTGCACAAAAGTGGCAAATGTCGGCGCAAGAACACATCCAGTCACCACTAGGCATAGGCTTGGAGTAGATTGGGAGCTTTGTGCAACTTTTTGACAAAAAGTCACAATAAAACTTATGAAGCTTAACTTCTGATATGCCAGATGTATCGAACAATAACATACGGCTGACCAACAGAAAAGCCAGAAAAAGGCAAGGGCACTCTCAGACTATCTAGTACTCTATAGTGTGAAAGTAGAAGAAAGTAGTGGTTGTAAACCATTTATACCTTTTCTTGCATGGAAACAACCCTGCAACATGGTAGGAGAAGGAGCTTTATACTCTATGGCCTCTAACTGGTTAACCAGAGCAAGTAGCCTACCCTGGAGGATGCAGGTACATGGTTATAGCATGTGACTACATTTACTTATTTGAAGCAATTTGCTCTATTTAATTTTTTTTTTTACTTTTTTGACTCCTTTGAAGACATTTTTCATGTTTCAAAGCTTTATACATTTTGAAATGTGTCCTTGAGTATGATATACAGTAATGAGATTCCCATGTGAGCAAAATTTTTACATGCATTTTGTTTCCTCACGATAGGCCTCAATATGCATTGCTAGATGAGTGCACAAGTGCTGTGAGCATAGATGTGGAAGGAAAGATATTTCAAGCTGCAAAGGATGCTGGGATAAGCCTCCTCTCCATTACTCACCGTCCATCTCTTTGGTAAGTAATATTTTTTTAGTGGATTGGCTTGTTACCAAAACTATTGGTGCTGCAATGTATGCAAAAGCATAAACCGATGGAGTATACCCAGGCCCAGGACTTCTCTGTATGAGGAGATTAGTACTTTAGATAATACTTTATAAATAGTTAAATGTGGGAGCAACAGGGAAGTTCTTCCAGCTCCACCAACTCAGTCTTAAGAAAATGAAACCGTTGGAATTTTTGATTTCTTGAGAATGATGCAGGACACATTCAAGTATGGAGCGTCACCTACTACTGGATTGAGAGAATTGGATAACTTAAAGGCAGTTAAATGTCCTATTCTATTGGCCTTAGGATTTGTAGTGTACAATATAAAAAAAACCTGATCCACTAACTTACCCAGGTCACAATGATTAATATTTAGATCATTGTGCTAACCTTTTATCTGTATAAGATTTACCTGTGATTTTTGGGCTTAAGTAATATTGACATATTGCAAGGTTTTTAAAGAGGAAACGATTTACTCCTTTTCACTACTGGAAGAGAATAGTGCTGCAATGATAACGTGGTATGTCAGTATGATTGACCCTTTACCACTACAGCTAGTGATTGGCTGTTGTGGTCACACATCAACAAATTGTGTAGTTCCTAGAGTTCAGTAGACAGAGACCAGCAGGCGACCAGAAGAGCATTGGCCTTGGAGCAGCAGTGGAATATTCCTTTTGTTAAATTATACCTTAGTAGGAAGTTTTTAAGGTTTTATGGTTTTTGAAAACCCCGATAAGAAGTAGCCCTAGATGTCATTGCTGATTAAGGCAAATGGCAAAAATATTAAGTTTAAGAGTATGGGAGAAAGCTGATGAAATTGATGTGGTAAAGTAAATACTTTTCAGATACCCTGTTGAATATAATTCATTTGAATAATATGAGGGATTGCTAGAGCGTCTCTAAAAAGGCACTCACTTAACTTCAAACCAAAAAGCATACAAAAAAGATGAAATATCAGTCAAGTACAACCAGTGAAATCAAATTAAATTCAAATGAAATTAAAACAGATACAGATGCAAATACCTTCTCATCCGCATCCCCCCATCCCCCCTTTCCAGACTGACCACATGCAGGGAGCCAGGTAATGTGAATCAAACTATTATAAACTACTGAAATTAGTCAGAATCAGCATATCATATACTATTGGAACCTGCCATCAGCTAAAAATCACATTCATGTTGACAGGTGCGCTTTTAAAAGTTTATGAATCCAGAGGGCCGCCAGGAAAAAAAATCAGAAATAAAAAAATGTAATCCATCTATTATTTGTTTTTGTATTTCCACTACTGTTTGCATGCTCTCCATGAGTTGTATATGAAGTGTGTAAAATAAAGTTGTGTTATTGGATTAGGAAATAATATAGCGGGTGTGGATATATTCAGTTATGATGAGAAAGAATAAATAAAATAAATATAAATGTTTTATTTGACTTTTTGTTTCTATGGTGAATGGAATAATTTTTCTCACAATATGCGTTCATTGTATTTGTACAGGAAATACCACACTCATCTGTTGCAGTTTGATGGAGAAGGTGGATGGCGGTTTGAACAACTGGATACCGCTACACGTTTATCACTAAGTGAAGAAAAACAAAGACTTGAGTCTCAGCTTGCTGGAATACCTAAAATGCAGCTGAGGTTGAATGAACTGTGTAAAATCCTAGGAGAGGACTCTGTGCTTAAAACTGTTTGTGAAGATGAGTAGCTATTTTTAGGTGTCAATCTTCACTCTGTATATTTTTTACAAGAGTTTACAAAGATCAAAGACCATGATGTATTTTGTAATGAATGTGCTCCGTGCATGGGATGAGATATGGGTCTGAGTTGAATGGATGAATGAATAAATAAATGACTAAATATAGAGAACAATAATATACTTACAAATAAGAGGTAACAAATGTATCACATTTATGGAATGTATTTTATGGTGAAGACAACCATTCTGTTGATGGCGATAAGGGGACGTTTAATTAATGTAAACCATTTGCCTCTGTTTCATTATCATCCTGTAATTCAGCATTCTTCCTGAAGAAGACTGTAAGTGAATATGCATTGAAGTTTCACTTCACGCCTGGAATCAACCATTTTCTGCTGCTAGCTTCAAGTAAGCTGGGCTGGACTAGCCCACAAGAGTATCAGATGATTGTCTAGTAGTCTAGTTGGTCATTGGTCTGATATAAAATGGGCCCAAAAATCCAGCAAAGCGAAATTTTACTTGGAGCCAATTACTTGCCACTAAGGGTTTTTTTTTTTATCAATTATAAATACCATATTAGACTATTTAAATGATATTTTATTTGTGTGCAATTAAATGGATGTGATATGATATTTATTACTAGAGGGTGGAAAAATCAAAGTCTAAGGGCTCTTTCACATTGCCTTTGGTGCTCAGCATCAGTTGCGCATATTTTGCGTTGTGTCTACATTTTTCTTCTCTTTTGTCTCCGTGGCCACAAACAATAACTGAAGGTTTAACATTGCTTTGAAAACATCACACCTGGTTTTTCAGCCTCATCAGTGAAATAAAAAATGGATGTTTCATCAGTTTTTTTGTGGACCCATAGACCTTTATTGCGTTTTATGATCCACATCTGTGAGAAAATAGGACATGTTTCATGCATTTTTTCCAATGGATCAGTGAAAATACAAACCAATGCAAAAACACCCATAGAAATCAACAGCTTTGTGAGCCATCCGTGGAAATCTCTGGAACTCCGGATATGAAAACCAAAGCCAATGTGAAAGATACCCTAATAGTGATGAAATGAGCCAGTGAGGAAAGTTGGCCAAATTTGACAGCAGCATTAAACAATCATTAAATCTTTACAGGTTGTGTAATGTGATTATTGAGCTGAAGTATACTTATAGGAACAGTATTATTTGAAAAGGTAGTGCTTTAATTGACTCTAAAATTTGACATTTTGCCAATCTTAATATATTATGTAGTTTTATTTTGTCTTCACCTGTTCTACATTTTCTGACATGTTTTACCTGTAGGTCTGTCACTGCCCTTAATATTGCTGGAAGGAAAAGCAGCCCATTGGTTTTCAAACTTACAACCATTACTGCTATTGTTGCCCTTTCCGAGTAGAATATTTTAGCCTTCGAATCAGGAAATGTTATAGTGAGTTATGTATTGGTGAACATACAAAACTATAAATTGGGTTTCATGATACAGTGGGTATGGAAAGTATTAAGACCATTAAATTTTTTTACTTTGCTTCATTGCAGCAAATTGGATCAAAAAATTAAAAAAAAATTGCACATTAAAGGGCACCTACCACCACAAATCTACCTATAAAGGTAGATCGGGTGGTAGGTGAATCAATGGGACGTGAGGATAGCCCTTTTAAGGGGTAATCCTCACGTCCCCGCACTGTTTTATAAACTTTTATTACTTATATATGTTAATTTACTTATGCGGCTACCGGGGCGTGGAGTAGCCGCATCTGAGGTTACACGAGGCGGCTACTCCACGCCCCGGTAGCCACATTACCCCTCCTACTCACCATGTTCGGCGCGCAGCTGCTCGTAGCTGCGCGCCCTCGTCCGCCGATCCTGCCGTCTGCGCATGCGCAGAACAGCAGGCCCGCGCCTGCGCAGCCCCGGCTTCAGAGCAGTGACCGCGCAGGTGCGGGCCTGCTGTTCTGCGCAAGCGCAGACGGCAGGATCGGCGGACGAGGGCGCGCAGCTACGAGCAGCTGCGCGCCGAACATGGTGAGTAGGAGGGGTAATGTGGCTACCGGGGCGTGGAGTAGCCGCCTCGTGTAACCTCAGATGCGGCTACTCCACGCCCCGGTAGCCGCATAAGTAAATTAACATATATAAGTAATAAAAGTTTATAAAACAGTGCGGGGACGTGAGGATTACCCCTTAAAAGGGCTATCCTCACGTCCCATTGATTCACCTACCACCCGATCTACCTTTATAGGTAGATTTGTGGTGGTAGGTTTCCTTTAATGCACATTCTGCACCCCATCTTGCAAAAAAAACAGAAGTGTAGATATTTTACTAATTTATTAAACAAGAAAAACTGAAATATTACATGGTCATAAGTATTCAGCCCATCTACTCAGTATTTAGTAGAGGAACCTTTTCAGCTAGTACAACCATAAGTCTTATTGGGAATAATGCAACAAGTTTCTCACACCTGGATTTGGGGATTTGCTATTCTTCCCTGCAGATCCTCTCCAGTTCCCTCAGCATGGATGGTGAATGTTGGTGGAAGCCATTTTCAAGACTCTCCAGATGCTTATTTGGGTTTAGGTCAGGGCTGTGGCTGGGCCTGTCAAGAATGGTAACAGAGTTGTTCTGAAGCCACAGCTTTGTTATTTAACTGTGTGCTAAGGGTCATTGTCTTGTTGGAAGGTGAACCTGCGGCCCAGTCTAAGGTCCTGAACACTGGAAGAGGTTTTGATCCAGGATATCTTTATACTTGGCCACATTAATCTCTCTTTCAATTGCAACCTGTTGTCCTGTCCTTGTAGCTGAAAAACACCCCCATAGCATGATGCTGCTACCACCATGTTTCACTGTTGGATTTGGCAGGTGATGAGCAGTGCCTTGTTTTCTCCACACATACCTCTTAGAATTAACAGCAACAAGTTCAGTCTTTGTCTTATTGATCAGAGAATCTTATTTCTAGTCTGGGAGTCCTTTAAATGTGGTTTTTGTTGTAGAGAGCGGTAGTGGAACTTTCTCCCATCTCCTTACTGCATCTCTGTAGCTGAGCCACAGTGATCTTGGGGTTCTTTTTTTTTTTACCTCTCTCACCACGATTGCTTAGTTTAGCTGGATGTCCAGGTCGAGGAAGTTGTGGTAGTCCTAAACTTCTTCCATTTAAGGATTAAGATGGCCACTGTGCCTTGCCACAATTCTGTCTCTGAGCTTCTTGGGCAGCTACCTAGACCTAATGATTTTTATGTGCTCTGACATGCACTATGAGCTGTGAGGTTATATATAGATAGGTGTGTGCCTTTCCAATCAGTTTAACTAAACACAGCTGGATTCCAATGAAGTATTAGAGCCATCTTAAGGAGGATCAGAAGGAAATGGACACAGTGTGAGTTAAATATGAGTGTCACAGCAAAGGGCCTAAATACTTATGATCTTGTGATCTTTCAGCTTTTCTTCTTCAATAAATTATCAAAAATATCTCCATTTTAGTTTGTTTCTGTCAAGATGAGCGAAAATTAACTTTTTTGATTTTACCAATAGACTGAAATGAAAAAAAAGAGTTAAAAATTTAAAGGGGTCTGAATACTTTCCGTAGCCATTGTAAATATTGTATAACAATATAATATAAAGGTTTGTCCCACCTCTATTTTCCTATAAGATATTTTGTAAGTACCTGATAGGTGAGCAGCACCTATCTGGAGAACCAAGGTCTATCTGACCACTGCTCCATTTAAGAGTTAGTGAGATCGAGGTGAATAGACCTCCCTTCTAACAATGTGTGTGTATCCAAGAGTCTGGAGTGCATGACTCAAAATACATGACATGGGAATACCATTTAAAAGGCATATTGCAGGTGAAAACAATTCCATGTGATAAAAATAGTATTTAACCAGTTAAAGATGCAAGAAAATGACAACCTACGTTCTCAGTATGAGTTCATGTCTGCAATATATATATTTTTTAATAGGAACCTGTCAGATCATTTTCACTCCAATGCCTCACAGTGCAGCTCATTTGTTATCCGCTTGTGCCTTTAAAGGGAACCTGTCCGCAGAAATTGACCTAATAAATGACTCCTAGTATGTTGAGATGCAGAGTAACACCTCTCAAATCAGGTTTCTTTCTTTGCCAAGTGAGGTGGCATAACGCAGAAAATCAACTTTGAAGAGAAATGTAAATTGGTTGTAAAAAATCATGGAGGTGGTGGGCAAAGCACTGAAGTTAAGCTCTATCTGCCTCAGAAAACCCCCTGCTTCTGTGATTGACATCATTCACCAGAATTCAGGAGAGATGGTTCTGCTGTTCTTGAATGTAGAGGTGTCAATCACAGCAAAGGGGGCGTATGAGGTGGGGAGAGCTTGACTTCAGCACAAAACTCTCCACCTGCATGACTTTATACATCTAATTTTCATCTCACTTCAAAGTTGACTTTCTAGATGATGCCACCACACTGGACCATGAAATAAACATGATCCCAAAGGTGTTCATCTGCTTGACAGCATACTGGTAGTGGTGTATTAGGTACACTTCTACTGGCAGGTTCCCTTTAACACCTGAACACTGCCACCATTTATGGAAAAAAAACATGCACAATTTTTTTTTTAACTCAAGGAGATGAGGTGCTAACAAAAGAAGTCAGACCCTATCCAAGCTTAATACCACTTAGCTTTGCTTTTGTCACAACTACTGCTAAGCCAAAGAGCCAATTTTGTGCAGCATTTGTGGTGACAAATGATAGATTTCAATCACAGCACAAGTTGCAGGTTGTGGCATAGAAAATTTGACTTTTTCAGTTTCCCACATCCTTTTCTAGAAAATCCTCATTTCCATGCAAAATAAAGTCATTTTGATGTGGAAGGTGTCAGCGTCCAGGAATTTTAAAGACTCGAGTGAACAACAAGTCAGGGAGTAAACTGACCTCACACACTGATGACACGTGTGCCCATTGTTTGCCCATTGTTTTAAGACGTGTGCTAGTCGATGTTTCAGGGGCTGACACAAAGCCCCATGTAATTCCATGGGCTCATATATACAGGTGTAGTTTCCATGGCTCTGTATATGAACAGAATGTCCAAGCTGTAAATTATGGAGAAGTTCCCATATCTGCCAGTCTTTTCTTTTGTCATCAGGGAGTAAACTGACCTCACACACTGATGACACGTGTGCCCATTGTTTGCAGTTTCACACATGATCGTGTGAAGGTAGTCTAAGGGCCACATTTTATGAAAAATGTCATACCACTGCATAGTAATGGTCTTTAAAGGGAACCTGCACCAGGAGACCCATTTTTACCACCCCTGGGCCCCAACAGAGCATAGCACATACACCGCCAAAGAATTTTTTAAATAAAAAATTGGTTTTACAGAAAAAAATCTATGTTATATAGCTTTTGTGCTAGGCACTTGTCCCCTGGGAGTGGCTATATATGAATAACGCCTATCACTCGGAAGTGGTTACAGAGGAGCAGGGGGCGTGGCTAAGCCGAGTGATGGGCGTTTTCATATATTTGAAAAGGACACACGGAGGAGTGGTTTCCCGGGGGGGGGGGGGGGACTGCTCCTCTATAGCCACTCCCAGGTGCCTACTATATAAAATATCTTAGATACTATATAACCTATTTTTAATACAAAAACTCTTTGATAGTGTATGTACTATGCTCTGTGGGGACCTGGAGGGGTTGGGGTGCTAAAAATGGGTCTTCTGGTTCCCTTCAATGTTATTTTAACCCATTGTGTTGGAAAATCCAAAGTATGGTATACAATAATGGTTGGTCTGCAAAGAAAGTTCCTGAAAATTATTCAAGCTTTTAGTATACAAATCACATCAAAAATTTGTGTCAGCAAATGTTGATGTAAAATATTTATGATGGCAACAAAAATGTTTTCAAATATATGATACAAATGATCCAATAACAATGCTACATATGATCCAAGTTATTTCATAAAGGAAGTGAAAAACACGACACTTTTTTAACTGTATTCAGTAACCAAAAGAAATTCAGACTGTAAAAGTTGTATGGCATTGTTTTACTATTATGTTTGTCTTTAATTTTATTATAATTATTTATTATTCTTAAAGAGGACCTGTCACCCATAAAAAAGCACTAGGAGCTGCTTATTAAAGTAAGCAGCTCCTAGCGCTATCTCCGATGCAGCAGTGTTACACTGCTTATAGAAACGCCGGACCACGTTCAAAACGGTCCAACATATTCATGAGGGGGCAGGGCTAGGGGCGGTGACTGTCGCATTAAGCTCGACAGTCACTGCTGGCCTATGGAGTGTGCGGGGCGGTACGGGGAAGAGGCAGTGCCTCGGGCCGCCCCCTCATGAATACTATTGTACTTCACAACAGTATCTGCTAGCGTTATCGGAGGGTTCCATCTGAGATAAGCGCAAGGAGCTGCTTACTTTAACAAGCAGCTCCTAGTGATTTTTTTATGGGTGACAGGTCCTATTTAAAGCAAACATGTTTATACACACAGCTATGGCTCCTTGCATGAGGTGAATAATTAGTTTCCAGGGCAGGTTCAGCTTCTGTCCTATGAGATCCGAAAAGCTTATTCCAAAACCTTTTTTCCTTATGCAGTCCTGCATAAGAATTAAAACACATGTGCCATAGAATATTAACTGCTCAAACATAAGCTTCATATTTCTTAACAGAGTTGTGCAATTTCAGCAAATAAATGTTATTGTTTGTATAATGAAAATTTAACCATTTGTCTCATACTATGTAACAATTTTTCTCTGTGTTCTATCGCTTTGCTGGACATCATTCTAAAGAAACCTTCATTGTTTACTTCCTGTGGACAGAAATGTGACCATAGTCATGTGATATCAAACAGACTTTGATTTCTTTGTGATAATAAGGAGCTGTGCACCTGTGTGATGTCACATGACCATGATTCAGTGTTTATTCACAGGAAGTAAACAATACAACTTCCCAGAAAATGTCAACAATCAGAGATCTAGAAAACAGTAAGAAACTATATAGAA
Organism: Engystomops pustulosus; assembly: GCF_040894005.1. NCBI lineage: Eukaryota > Metazoa > Chordata > Amphibia > Anura > Leptodactylidae > Engystomops > Engystomops pustulosus. The sequence goes on along the minus strand of NC_092414.1, from coordinate 115,515,622 downwards.
AGTATATTGGAAAATTGTATATATTTTCAATAGACAAACAATAACATTTATTTGCAGAAACTGGACAACCCCTTTAAGTATGCATGAATGTGTGACCAGGAACTGGTGCTGTAATAAGGGGTTTTGTAAATTACTAAGTAGCTTGCTCCAGTATATAAACATTCATCTTGGTAATACTGAAAAATAAATGCATGATTTAAAGAAATTAAGCAAACATTGGCCTAGTTGGGTTATAGGGTCACACATTGAAACACTTTCAAGATGGATTGAATAGCATTTTACTGTCCTGTTAATGACCAACAAGGTACATACCTGTACTTATTTGCTAAGCAAAATACCCATTATTTGAACAGCTTTTTATTTAGTAATGGAAAATAAAAAAAAAATTGCAAGACATATTGAAACCAACGTATTGGAGAGCAGAATATATCAAACTGTAGCATGTGAGAATAAGGAATATGCACTGTAAATGCTCTGTGATGGCAGCAAAGGCATGAATAATTATAACATTGAATTACTATAAATAAATGTATATATAATGTATTACCATCAACTGCCTCTCAGACCACAAAAATGTATTTAGTCTATTACAAAATACTATGAATGAAAAAATAATAAATATTTTATTACAAAAAAACTCCCAGTGCATAGTTTGTCCATTTCCCTTTTATTTAGTATACTTTATTAAAGCAGTACTAGTATTGCAACCAATAGCTGATCTCTTCTTCCTTATACGTTCCTTTCTTGTCTGGCAACCTTTCCTCCTTTCTTAATTCAGATCAAATGTATGCGCAGCCAGTGGTAGGAAGAGGCCCACAACTGACCATCCGCATAGCTGGATGGAATCCCATCAGGGACCTTATAAACTTGTTTATTACAGCCTGACCTGTGCCATAGATTGGTTTCTCCCTAAGCAGACATGTCAAGTCTGTAAGTAGTTGAGAAAGCTGCTAAGTGTAAATTAGCTGCCCAGGGATTATGTCTGCAGAGAAAGCATGAAGCCGAGAGAATTATTCACCCCCCCCCCTTTCTTCTGCCAGATAGAATATATATATATATATATATATATATATATATATATATATATATATATGAAACGGTTATTATGGTATAATCTGGATGGATAGTGTTAATGAATGTAGCATTATGTTCTGTATGTTCTGTATATATGTGTAAAGGTGATTGCACATGTAGTGTAATGCTACTATTCACAATGTATAGGTTGTGAATATTTCCTGCACAAAAATTAGCTTGTGTGCTGGAGTTTATGTGTTGGTTATATTTCATGGACTGAATGCTTCCCCAAGAGCAGGACTTAAGTATCATAGTTATCTCTGAACTATGAGTCCTTGAATCTCCACAAGGCTACAGCTCCAGGTCTGTAATTATATCTTCCATTCAGTACTGAAAAAACACATTACTGTATACTGTATAAGCCTTTAACCCCATTTTCCTTTACTAAGGGGGTTAAGTAAACAGCATATTCAGTAGTGAGTGCATACATTTTTGATGTGGATGCCAATTTTGTGTGTGGACTTGTATGTATGTTTTCTTGGACTGCTCTATAGTCCTGGCAATGGCCAGGTGAATGCTTGGCAGAGGCTTATATTTTCAATCTCTTTAACCCCTTAAGGACGCAGCCATTTTACAGCTTAAGGCTCAGACCCATTTTTTGGATTCTGACTTGCGTCGCTTTATATGGTTATAACTTTTGAACACTTACTTATCAAAGCGATTCTGAGATAGTTTTTTCCCCACATGTTGTACTTCATTTTAGTGGTAAATGTTGGCTGATCAGTTTTGCGTTTATTTTCCAAAAAAAGAAAAATGATGAAAATTAACTTTTTTGAAATTCGAAATCATTACATTTTCAGGTAGATAGATTTACCACCTAAATAAGTTGCTGAATTCCCCCCAACATTTCCCATATGTCTACTTTCATAATTTTTGAAATGTCTGGATAATATATTTTGATGTCGCGCGGCTTACAAATCGAATAGCGATTTTCCGTATTTTCAGAATTTACTCTTTTGCGGATACTGTTTTGAATGAAATTTTACATATTTAGCATCAAAGCCCGCTTTATAATCAACCCAGTTTCAAATCTGCACCCCTCAAACTATCAGAAACAGCTTTTAGGAAGATTGTTAACCCCTTGAGATCTTCATAGTAATTGAATCAAAATGGAGGGGAAATTTAGAATGTTCAAATTGTGCCGGTTATACGTTCATTTAGCCCTAAAATATACACATTTCCAAAAGATACAAATAGAAAACCCACCATACAATTTGTTCTGCAATTTCTCCCAAGTACAGATACCCCCCACATGTGGACGTTTCTTGTTTTATGGGTGCACAGGCACAGAAGGGAAGGAGCGCCCAGCAGCTGCCAGGATTTTAGTTTTCTCGTTGCCTCCTTTTGTAGGCTATAAAATTTTTCGCTTTTTTCGTTATTTGGGCCATGTGACGGCATTTTTTTGCGGGATGAGATCACCTATTGTTGAAAATTTAGGAACTTGTTTTTGAGGGCAGGAGTAGAAAAGCATCAATTCTGTACTGGATTTTTGACTTTTTTTTTCATGTTCCCCGTTTAGCCTAATAATCATGTTATCTTTATTCTATGGGTTGATACAATTACGGGGATACCAGACTTGAATATATTCTTACATTTTACTAAATTTGTCAAATAAAACCCTAACGTGGGGAAAAATCTATCATTTTTGTATTGCCGTCTTCCAAGTGGCATAACGTTTTTACTTTTTTGGCTACGGAGCTGGTTGATGGCTTGTTTTTTTGTGGGACATGTTGTACTTTGCACCAGTATTATTCTGAAGTACATATGTTTTTTGATCACTTTTTATTGCATTTTTTGTAAGACTGAATAGGTAAAAATGATCATTTTTGGTGGGTTTTCAACATTTTTTTTTAACGGCGTTCATCGTACGGGTTCAAAAATGATTTACTTTTTTTCTACGGGTTGTTATGGACGCAGTGATACTATATATGTGAGGTTTTTGTTATTATTTAGACTTTTTTGGGATATATGTCTCTTCATATGTTTTGGGGCTTATGGGCATTTTTATTGATTTATTACTTTATTTTTTATTTAATAACATTTTTTAAAAAATATTTTCACGTTTTCCACCATGGGACATGAACAAGCAATTATCTGATTGCTTGTTCATGATAATACTCTGCAATACTGATGTATTGCAGGGTATTAGCAGTGTCAGCCTATGCACATGCATAGGCTGGCACTGTGCCAGTAAGATGACGTCATAGACGCCACCTTACTAGCAGTTCTTGCAAGCATCTCTAGGGTCCCGATCGGACCCCAGAGTTGCCATAGCAGCGATCAGCAGCCCCCGAAAACGGTTCGGGGGGGGAGGGGGGACGATCGTGGGGGAAAGACCCCCCAGATTCATCTTAGATTTAACGGGTTACACACCCTGGATCGGAGCCCACTCCGATCGCGGGTGTGACACTGGGGTGCCAGCTATTAGTTACAGCCGCCACCCCGTGTTTCCCGATGCCGGTTCAGCTCAGAGCCGAGCCGGCATCAGCTCAGCTGCGGATATAGCGCCACTGAGCGCTAAGGGGTTAAGTAGCTATCTACGTTTCCTTTTTTTAGATACATATGCAACACCCTCGCCGATGCAAGGCAGAGGAGTGGTTGCGAATACGTCCCACCATGTAGCTTGCAGCCTGTGTAGGGTCTAGTCAGCCCCACAGAATGTCACTACATCACACTACATAGTCCTTATAGGACACAGGGGAACATTGCAGTGGTAGATCCTGCCTGGCAAGGCAGGAGTTAATTGCTTTATGTGATGTAAAATGTGTCATCCAATCACATGTATTATCCTAATGTATTGTAAGCTGGGATGTAATTGGAGGAGTAACCACCACATGACCAAGAGCTGAGAAAATGTGACGGTTGGAGATTTCCAACAGTCAGTTCAGTCAGAGAAGTGAGTCTGACAGGATTCAGTCAGAAAGACTAGCCAGTCAGACCAAGCAGTGAGACAGTAGAGTGTAGTGAATTAGACAGAGAGAGGAAAGGGGTATAATCCTACCTTCCAGGGTGATACCTGAAGCAACCCAGGACAAGCCGAAGCATCCTACTAGGACACAGCTATCTCCCAGCCTGCCATTGCATCCAGGCTGATGATCCCTCCTGTGGCTCCCTCCAAATGCATCTCAGCACTCCACCATTTTGTTAAGGCACGTTGCTGCGTTTCCTGTCGGTTCCAATAAAGAACTGTAAGTTGTTTTTGTTCAACGTCTGCCTCCGTCTGGTCCCTGCTACTACGGCTGTCACCATCACGGGCACCCTGTCCACCACACAGAGACCCATACTCTAGACACCAAAGGGTTGCCCCAGGGAGATCTGCTATAGCAGCCTCTCCCTCATCATTTCTTGCCAACACCACCCTGCTGGAGACCTGCCAGGCTGTAGGACAGCCCTCCGGTCCCCATACCAAGCACCGTGACACTAGCGTGCCTAGGCCGCAACCGCCACCCACTCAGGTACTGCGGGCCCCGGCTGACTCCAGGCCCCGAGAAAAGGCTAGGCCCCGGTGGGGGATGTTGCAAGTGGCGTCACGAACAGGATCATTACTTCTGTGCCTTATTCTGGCACTAGAGACTGTCCTTTATTGAAAAACTACTGTGCTGCCTAACCCTGCTACCATTCGGGTATGGGCCCAAGTGATTTTGTGCTATATTTCACATTGACTTTATTACTGCTGCCAAGCGCTGCCAAGCGCTTTCAAGCATCACTCCAGCAATCAGGGGGTTAATCCCTGCCAACGGACTCTGTTAGCTCAACTACAGTTGGTGCAGAGCGGTTGAAGCATTTACCTCACAAGGCTGTGGCGCAGCAAGTATTTCCAGCCCGCCAAATCCTCACTGGCGGGAACTCCAGAGTCGTCACTAGGCTCTGCCCCCTGCGCGAGTGGCGCGAAGCACCGTTGAGGAGGAGCTGGAGCGTGTGTGGCCGGCAATGAAGAGGGTTAATCGGCCATCTTGGATTTCGGCGCAGGCCGCGTCTGAAGCCTGCCAGCAGTGTGCGCCTCATCCGGAGTTCCGGCGCACGTGTCCTGCGACTAGAGGAAAACACCGCTGAGCATCACCGAGCCCCTGCATCCTGCTGGACATCGGGAACGGAGTCCTTTATGCACCGGAGCTGTCCTGTCACCGCGGCTGATCCTGAGTGAGTGCCGCTGGGGAAGTTAAAGGGGGGTAGAGATTGTTTCCGACGCTAGGTTATTGGCTCACCTCCCAGGGAATAGTGACTGTGTCTTAAAGTGCCCACGTCCCATTCTAGCCATCGCCCATAGCAACGGACATTGTGTAACCCTACAGACTTCCCTCAGCTAGGCCAGTCATGTCCGCCCAGGACGAAGATACGGGACTGGAACAAGTCCCGTCCCCTGGTCCCTCCTCAGGGTACCGGAGCATGTTAAGTCCTCCAGAGAGTCCCTTCAGCCCTGCTACTGCTAGTGGCCCTGTGACCCCCACCATTATGCCTCTGACTATGCCATACTATCCGGGGGCCCCCTGGTTACCCCACTACGAAGGAGAATCACACACTCTCCCTGAATTCAGGGACAAGTTGTTAGCCACCTTCGCCCTGTACCCGTTCACAGAGGAACAGAAAGTGGGCATTCTAACCGGGCAGTTGAAAGGACCAGCTCTCAGGGAAGTCAAGTCTTGGCCCCGAGAACAGTGTCAGAATGTGGTCCAAATTCTTGATAGGCTGCGCAACACCTTTGACAAGTGTACTGCCTCAGAGTTGAAGCAGCAATTCTTCGGGAAAAGACAGAAGCCCCAAGAGTCCCTCCGAGACTTTGCCCTCTCCCTACAGGAGACATGGAAGGCCATAACCCGTCTTGATCCCAAAGACGCTGAAACCTCTGATCAAACCCTGAGGGAACAATTCATTAATGGACTTGTTGATAGAAATCAAAGGTGTCAACTAAAGATCATCTCTTCTCAACATGCCCAGGCCTCCTTTCTTGAGTTTAAGGAAATTGCCATTGACATATTAGGGGACCGACCGCCTACTGGACCGCAGAAAGAGCCTGAATCCGTGGAAATGGAGGACTCTGCTCTAGCTTGCCATGCAACGCAGTCGACATCACCTACTCCTGCGACTACGGAAGTTGCTGGCTTAGCTGGACAGATCCCTAATCTGGCGGACACCCTGCATAAAATACTCGATCGGTTGACCCAGTTGGAAGTGACTGTCTCCGCTATGAGGAAGAAACCTCCAGAGAACTCTGTACGGTCAGCTACCCCTCGTGACTCTCCGGCCAAACAGCGCCCAAGAGAAGCGAAGTCGTTAAGCACCTGGAGTCAGAAGAAACCCCGCCAGCGGTGCAATTACTGCCATAAATATGGGCATGAAGAGGATCGATGTCGTCAGTTAAACGACAAACCCTTGGAGCTAAGGGACGACCTCCAAGGGAAGAACCTGTAAGTCCCCGAGATGCTAACTGGATGCCCAAGTTCGTGGGGACTCGCCCCATGGTTTATGTAACCATCAACGGAGTTACCCTACCGGCCTTAATTGATACCGGCTCTCAAGTGACCACCCTCCGGAGTACTGCCTTCGAGAAATGCCGAGGAGGAGCATCCTTAGTCCAGCCTCCCAAGGCTTACTTGAACATTATTGCTACGAACGGAAAGCCCGTACCCATCCGTGGCTACTGGGAGCCCACGCTAACCATTGGAGACACTGAGTTAACCAGACAGGGCGTAGTAGTGACACGAGTGCCCGAAAACGGTAACTTCTCCCTGGTACTGGGTACCAATGTCCTCCGCAACTGCTACCCTGAAGTGCTGAAGGCTCTCCACGACTCCCTGCCAACAGTGGCCAATGGTTCCCGGAAGGTAATTCAGGAGACTATGCAGGTTCTAGCGGCGCAACAGAAGTTTGCTGGCCCTAATGGTGAAATCTGCAGAGCCCGGATCAAGGATCCCCAACCTGTCCGCCTTCAACCTGGGACTGAGACGTTAGTATGGTGTCGAGCATGCATGGGCGTCCAAGGTCAAGACTACCAGGCGATAGTAGAACCTCTACCAGCATGGAGAGATGTTTGGGTCATCGCAACTTCGAGACCGTCCTGCTATATTTGGACGACATCATCATCTACTCCAAGACTTATCAAGACCACCTCCACCATCTGGCTGAAGTCTTCCAAATCCTGACCCAACATGGGTTGAAGGTCAAGCCATCCAAGTGCCACCTGCTACAACCTAGCGTCAAGTACCTGGGACATGTGGTGAGCGCTCATGGAATTGAGCCAGATCCAGAGAAGATTGCAGCTGTCCACGACTGGCCTACCCCATCAACCATACGGGACATCAAAAGCTTCCTGGGATTTGCCAGTTATTACAGGCGTTTCATCCCGAAGTTTGCCCAGCTGGCGGCTCCCCTGCAAGAACTTCTAAGGGGCCTGCCAAAAGAGAGCCAATGTTCCCGAGTATCCATTGAGTGGACAGCCGAACGAGAAGCTGCCTTCCAGATGCTCAAGCAACGGTTGACTGAGCCTCCGGTGTTGGGATATCCAGACTACAGTCTGCCTTTCACCCTATACACTGATGCCAGCAAGCAAGGCCTAGGGGCTGTACTATGCCAGCTCCAAAACGGAACTGAAAGGGTCATAGCCTACGCCAGCCGTTCCCTCCGAGAACCGGAGCAAAACGACCAGAACTACAGTTCCTTCAAGTTGGAGTTTCTGGCGTTAGTCTGGGCTGTGACCGAAAAGTTCAAGGACTACCTGGCTGCATCCTTCTTCACTGTCTTCACAGACAATAATCCCTTGGCGCATCTGAACACCGCTCGTCTTGGAGCACTGGAACAACGGTGGGCCTCCGACTTGCCAACTTCAACTTTACCATCAAGTACCGGGCTGGTAAGACCAATGACAACGCCGACGCTCTGTCCCGTCTCCCTGATCAGTGGGAGGGACCCTCCACGGATGCTCAGTGGGAAGATGTCGAGATGCCAGCGTTCTATGCCCGGTTTGTGCGTCAAGATGCCCAGAGAGTTTACTCCTTACCGTCAGAGGCAGCGCCAGCTACTCCTCAAGAAGAGTCAGAGCCCCCTGCGGAAAAGGACCTCTGGATAAGTCTTCAGGCTGATAGCCGCGCCATAGGAGAAGTAATGGACTATCTCTCTAGTGGGCGAGTGCCTGAAAGAATCCGCCGCAGAAGAGCTGATGGAGAACTGTCTCAATTGTGGCGCCAGAGAAAGACTCTGAACATGCATCAGGGTCTGCTAAAGAGAAGAACTCTGGACCCTATCACTTATGACCGGCTGTACCAGATTGTGATTCCCAGGAGGGACGCCAAGATAGTACTGGATATGTACCATGACCAGTCCGGGCACTTTGGCACTCAGAAGACTGAAGCCACCCTCCGTAGGCGCTTCTACTGGGTCAACATGAAGCCCGACATCGAAGCCTGGTGTCGGGAATGCCCAGCCTGCGCCATCGCTCGAGGAGAGCGACACAATCAAAGGGCCCCTCTACATCCCATTGTGAGCCTACACATAGAGGAGACCCTTTGCTTCTTTTAGTGCACTTTTCCCCACATCAAGGGCTGTACCCAGAAGATGGACTTTGCTATTAAAGACCTTCTGAGAGACTTTTGCCAGATACTCCAAGGAAAAGTTGCTACTTTATTGACTTATTTTTATATTGCACTTAATGCCTTCCTTTTAGGTACGGACATTCTGCTTGCACTTTTTATGCCTTTTCCTTTCCAGGTAAAGAGACATTTTATCCTGCTACCCTGAGTAGCCTACCTATGTAACGTTTGTAACGTTTAAGATGTGTACCCATTGGGCTCCTAAGCCAATGTGGGTTTACAAAATGTTTGCACACTGTCAATTTATGCCAGTAGTTTGCACTAACCTTTTATAGGCTTTTTAGATTGTAGTGTGGCTGTGTCGGACCGTCTCTATGTAAAACCCTGACCGCAACCTTATCCCTCAAACCGAGGTTTGCACGTGGGGGGTAGTCCGTAAACTGCGGGTCCTTAGGGGACCGGGGGTGTTACAGAGATAGCACCTGGATGCCACTCATACAAGGGTAAGAATGTACTTATACATTTGTATAATGTCTTATTGTGTCATATATGCCAATGTAATGCATATACACACTATATATTTGTCGCTAGGGAAGAAGTGTTTATATAACAAATATACAGGCCCTGGTGCAAGGAGTGGATTACAGTACATGACACCACACCTTTCCTACTGTACAGTTTGGTTTAATGGCGTTAGCGACCAACTGTCATACTTCGCATTTACATGTCCTTGTCTTAGTCCGACACCAACCCAGGTGCCTGTCTCCAGGACCATGGGCGGTTTGTCCCTACAGATCATGTAGCCTGCACTTCACAGAAGTGCCCCTATCTACCTCTGCGCCCCAATCAGTCTGTAGTCGAGCCGAGGGCGGCTCTTTCAATTGCCCCGGGGGTATGCAACACCCTCGCCGAGGAGTGGTTGCGAATATGTCCCACCATGTAGCTTGCAGCCTGTGTAGGGTCTAGTCAGCCCCACAGCATGTCACTACATCACACTACATAGTCCTTATAGGACACAGGGGAACATTGCAGTGGTAGATCCTGCCTGGCAAGGCAGGAGTTAATTGCTTTATGTGATGTAAAATGTGTCATCCAATCACATGTATTATCCTAATGTATTGTAAGCTGGGATGTAATTGGAGGAGTAACCACCACATGACCAAGAGCTGAGAAAAAGTGACGGTTGGAGATTTCCAACAGTCAGTTCAGTCAGAGAAGTGAGTCTGACAGGATTCAGTCAGAAAGACTAGCCAGTCAGACCAAGCAGTGAGACAGTAGAGTGTAGTGAATTAGTCAGTGAGAGGAAAGGGGTATAATCCTACCTTCCAGGGTGATACCTGAAGCAACCCAGGACAAGCTGAAGCATCCTACTAGGACACAGCTATCTCCCAGCCTGCCATTGCATCCAGGCTGATGATCCCTCCTGTGGCTCCCTCCAAATGCATCTCAGCACCTCACCATTTTGTTAAGGCACGTTGCTGCGTTTCCTGTCGGTTCCAATAAAGAACTGTAAGTTGTTTTTGTTCAACGTCTGCCTCCGTCTGGTCCCTGCTACTACGGCTGTCACCATCACGGGCACCCTGTCCACCACACAGAGACCCATACTCTAGACACCAAAGGGTTGCCCCAGGGAGATCCGCTATAGCAGCCTCTCCCTCATCATTTCTTGCCAACACCACCCTGCTGGAGACCTGCCAGGCTGTAGGACAGCCCTCCGGTCCCCATACCAAGCACCGTGACACTAGCGTGCCTACCCACCCACTCAGGTACTGCGGGCCCCGGCTGACTCCAGGCCCCGAGAAAAGGCTAGGCCCCGGTGGGGGATGTTGCACATGTAACACCCCTTAGACCAACCTGAGCTGGAAGGGTGTTTGTTGACTTTAAATTCACAATAAGCAGTGGCCTAAATCTTGGATGGAGTTGTTCTGTAAATACAAGAGAGGTATGTCTTCTTCTGCCAGGGACTGACTCAAGATACCCTACCTAAGCTTAGTACACACTCATAAAATAGAAGTGTAAAACAAATTAACTGACTAATTGTAAGGGTAGTAAATGAGAAACATATGCAAACAGAATAAAAACCTAAACAGTGATATAGTATGATATATATAGTGATAGTATGATATATAGCGACTGCTAGTCGTTGGTCTGCTGCATGTACCTAATAAGGTAGATCCGGTGGCAGGTTCCTGTAAATACATGGCAGCCATGTCCTTTTTTTTTTATATAAAACTTTTAGTGGCCCAGAAATCAATAAAAATCTTGCCTTACATATATTAAAATTTACTTTCGAGGCTACTGGGGTGCGGAGTAGCCTCATGGTGGAGCAGCAGCTGCCCAAGTAGTATCTTTCGATCCCTCCTATGGCTTCTCTTCAGTGAGCAGCTCACTCCAGCTACCCACACTCATCTGTGAATCTGGAGTTCTGCGCATGTGCAGAAGCTCCCGATTCACAGAAACGTTTGCACAGCTACAGCGACGTGACCTAGGTTCCGAAGCCACTGCCCATGCACAGAACTTGGAGGAGCATAGTAATGGGGGTAATACTGAGATGTCTGAGTTGACTATAAAGGATAGTATTCCGGATATGCAGGAAGAATAGGAAAATTTAAAGATAGCAAATGATGAGGACAGGCAAGGAGTCAAGGAGCCAATGCCAGAAGCTCCGGGTGTCAACTGTATATGACATATATGACAACTGGTACCCTCCTGTAACACCCACAATCAGAAATAATTTTGATCTAACCTCTTGCACCCACGATAATGCATGACCTACCAAGCATCCGATCCTTTCCCTGGCAGACTTTAGGTCCTTTGTGTACAAAGAAAAGTAGACATGCCCTAAAGTATGATGAATAATATCACATTGAACATAGAGAGTTCTGTGTATAAATTTTGACAGTGAGTGCCACAAATTACTAAGATAAATAATGAAATCTATTTAGCAGAAATGTCAAGACCACAAAAAAGGTCAAATATTATGAATGAGCAAATAAAAAAATCAGTTATCGTGCCCTAAAAAAAGCAATGATGCATCTGCAACATCCCTTGCCAGGGCCTAGCCTTTTCTTTGGGCCTGGAGGCGTTACGGGTAGGCAGAAGAGGGGAGACTCTCTTCTTTTAAATGAATCTTGAAATTTGTTTCTAGGTGCCATGGATCTAGAGATATTCAGGTTTAAAGTGAGAATATCAGGTGCCATTTTTATACTTATAAATCACTCCCGACGGCAGTTTAATAGTTAATATCTCTCAAAACACAAATTTAGATTCATATAAAAGAGGAGACTCTCTTCTTTGATAGGAAAAAAGAAGTGATGTTCTATGTGTCACAGAGCCAAAGATACAGCTCTGTGAATGTACCCCACTCCAGATTCTTAGCCGTCAGGCTACAGGGAGAATTTGCTGCACACAGGAGCTGCTGCACCTCACAGATAATGGAAATATTCACTTTATATGTTACTGCATTTTGAGAAGGGATAATATCAACTAATATTCATGGTTTTAACCCTTCACTATGCAGAACTACCTAAGAACACACTTTAGGTTAAGTGTCAGTACTGAAGGTGTACTAAACACTGTCTCTCTCTGTTCACTCTGTCTTTGTAGCATGTGCTCAAAGACCAGACCAACTAGGACTGGAATCAGACCATGTGCTCCTCCCTGCCCAGGGGTTTTATTCTCCTGGTCAGGTGGTAGCACCTCTCCAATCACACTCCAATTTACAATCCAGCCAACTCATTGGTCAATAACTTAGACCCATTTAACTATCTCCTGTTCAGGCAGAATGTTCAGCTACTATTACATAATGACCGGGTTCCAGAACAGCTTCTGATCTGGAGAGGGTGCTATTCGCAACTACCAGCCTGCCTATATATTGGCAGGGATGTTGCACATCTGATTTAAAAGTGGTGAAAAAATAAGAGAAATAAAAGTAATGAATATAACAAAACTAGTAGTAATTTTTATGGACCAATGGTGTACAGTAAGTGGGATAAAACCCCACATATATTGCAACCAGGGTGAACTGAATGAAACAGAGCCAATGTTCACACAAATTGGGCCCTACACATGCCAAGCCATTTTCCTGCAGCAGGGCGGAACCTTGTGTTAACTCCACCAACTTCTGCCATACAGTTTTTGAAAAAACACCACCATGCAAAGGACATTAACACCATTATTAACCCTATGCATGGATCAAATACTAAATAAGATCCTTTTCCAAAATACAATCAGATCCACTGGCTTATATTGACATCTGTTATGTGAGTCAGACTCTTTTCCTTTATTCCTGTTTGACCCATACCACAATGATGACTTTTTTCAGCCACAACATTACTCAACATGCAAGAACTCTGCCTAATTACCTTGCCTTGTCATCTAAAATTATGACCAAAGCCAGGACTCCATCTGCTTACACCATGGCCTGTATTTCTGACTACACCCTCCGCCTGTTGGTGTCTCATACAGGTATCATTTGATGCACCCGCATCACTGCTCTCCTATACTGTAATGACTAGGAGCAATAAGGACCTGGTGACCCTGGCAAAGATTTAGGGGATTTAACTGTTCAGGGGTTAAAGAGTGAAAAGCATCAGGGTAATTTCAATAGCACCCTTCAGAGCAGCCCTGAACAAAACTGGTTAAGTAGCACAGTGAACACAGTGGGTCAGCACTACTGTCTATTACACTAGTCAGAGGTCTTTCTCTACAAGCTGTGCATAGCACTACTGTCATTTTACTTGAGTTACATGTACACTAAGTATAGAGTGTTCATCTCAATTACATCTCTCTTCCCAAAGCAATTGCCTTCTTAGTGCTATATATAACTCACCTTTAGATTCACTGCAGGGTTCCTTACCAGCATCTTATAATTTCTTTATTACAGCAATATATGTTTCCAGTTTTAAGAGTTCATATAGCAGGCTTGCTTCTAAAAAAAAGGAAAAATAAGTTATTTAGCTCAGTGGCAATGTATTACTAATAATACTATGAAAAAACATACACTAGGTGGTGCTCACGCATAGTAAACTCATGACATAAGTGCTGCAGCCTTACTATGTACAGTGTATCAAAAAAAAGTTTGTTTAGGGGGTTGACAATTTCAATCACTACAAAAAACTTGGCAGGGTAAAAAAATAAATGAAAGGATTGTGTTGCTTAGGGCCATACCCAGAGATTTGCATGTACAAAAGAATGTAGGAAGACAGTACATTCTAAGTGCAATATGGCATGTATAATCACTTTCAGTTTATAGGGCTGATGAGTAGCTATTTGTTGTAATATTAGAATGGATGTAGTTGGGACTATGGTTAAAACAGCGAGCAACATTGAAGTGCCACTGTCAATGGATATTACCCCATTAAAATACAAGCACCTTCTTTTATGTTAGATTTCACAGTTTACCTATTAAAAAACCTTCTCCAAAGCCATGTAAAAATGAGCAGATAAGAGTCATATTTTACATGAGATTAATGGAGTTTAGAGGGTGCAGGGGTAGTGTCAGTTTTAGAAACATGATTTTGGTATCATATTGAAGATAGGAATAATTCCAATTGCATCTTTTCCAACCTATTTATTTAAAATTAATCTGAAAGATGAGACTCTTATCTTTAAAGGAAATGTACCATCAAAATCAAGCATGGAAAAACAAGGGACACTTACTCATACATCCAGGCACTGTAACTGTGGTAATCTTATATTTGTTATCCATGGCCTCCTTTTCCTGTTTCCAGAGACCCTTGGTGCTGCAGCTTCACATGTTGTTACAATGACCAGAGCAGGGCTGCCCTCCATCTGCACTACTTGCTGCTGCTAGATCACATAGACAGAGGGAGGAGCGGGATAGAGGGGGTTGGGTAAGACATGTTCTGCTCATTGTAACTGCTGGTAACACCCTCAGAGCCCTTCCGACTCATTAGCATGATTTTAAAAGTTGATTTTTGAAAGGAAGGAGACCATGGATGCCAAATATAAGATTAACACAGTCGGACACCCGACTTACAGACAACCCATAGTTACAGACGGACCCCTCTGCCCACTGTGACCTCTAGTGAAGCTCTGTGGATGCTTTACTATAGTCCCAGACTGCAATTATCAGCTGTACGGTGTCTGTAATGAAGCTTTACTGATAATCCTTAGTCCAATTTCAGCAAAAATTTTGAAACTACAATTGTCACTGGGACAAAAGAAAAAAAAAATTGTCTAGAACTTCAATTATAAAATATACAGTTTCGACTTACATACAAATTCAACTTAAGAACAAACCTCCGGACCCTATCTTGTATGTAACCCGGGGACAGCCTGTATATGGTAGGAACAATCAGACCAACTAGGGTTAATGTACCCTAGAGCAGTGATGGCAAACCTTTTAGTCACCAAGTGCCCAAACTACAACCAAAACCCACGTATTTTTCGCAAAGTGCAAAAACAATTTAAGAAGTAACTTACTAAGGCACCTGAGGACACCAATACAGTAGAAGGAAGAAGAAGTTTCAGAATATAATTTTGGCTTCCTTTCAGGGTCGTGGGCTGCCTGGGACTGCAACAGGCCTTGAGGCCGGTCTGGCAAACCCTGCTCAGGTGACGGCATGGGTGCCCATCGAGAGGACTCTGAGTGCCAGCTCCGGCACCCGTGCCATAGGTTCGCCACCACTGCCCTAGAACTTTTCCCTTTTCCTAGAACTGATATAAATATAAACAAACAGTAAAAATCATAAACATGTTAGGTATCCCAGCGTCCAAAAATGTCTAAACTATCAAAATATAATGACGCTTTTCCCGGCGCTTAACCGGTACATTTTGAAAAATATAAGAAATTCAATAAAAAATGATCAAAAGGCCATACACTGCTAAAAGTAGTAGCATTGAAAACATCATCAAAAGTCCAAAAAAAGACACCACTCTGCATTTCATTTGTTGCGCACACCAAAAGCCGTAAAATCCAAGCCCACAACAATGCTGGCCAAATGTGTTTTTTCAGCACTATCACTACATTTGGAATTTTTTTCATGCTTTTCTGTACTCAACATGGAATATTAAATACCCTCACTACAAAATGCATATACAAGCCCTTACAAACCTCTTTACATGGAAAAATAAAAAAGTGTAAAAAAATGGATTTTTGAAAGTGGGGAGTGAAAAATGAAAACGCAAAAGTGAAAAAAGGGCCTAATTCAGCTGGTGAAGCCTTCTCCAGTAGGCAATGCCTTGGACTATATTTGTTTAAGTATACTAATTCTGATGAGGAAAAGAGACAGTGGGATACTTCCTGATGAACCCTTAATGGTGAAGTACTAATGAAAAGAATTTGCAATGTGTATGTGAGTTTTGTATGCAGTAAATGTCGATTAATGCTGAAATCAATTGTACAACTTACACTACTCATAGCTAATGCAGCTGCAGTCTTAGATGCACAAGCTATGGTCTCATTGGTCAGCAGCATGTGCTTGTGATGATGTCACTGGAGGCCGGTCCTGCCACTCCTTCTTGCTGATTGTATTTCTTTATAGAGCTGGAAACCGGTTGCAATGGGCCAAAAAAGGTACTACATGGGGACAGAGAGGCAAAATACTGGGAGTGATTCCCAGGGGCACCTGGAACAGAATTATGTTTTTTGTTTGTTTTTTTTTGGTCAGAATAATATATGGCTACCACCAAAAACACAAATTTTCTTTATGCTTAGAGAGTGAGTTTAAATGCTCAATGGATATTATTTTTATGATTGTTATTTAATATATAAAGCTGATTTTGTGTGTGTGTGTGTGAAACAGGGGTTCCGCTGCAAAGTCAGACCATGCGCCACATTTATCATAGAGTGTCCGACATAATTGTGTTGCATTCCCTGTGTTAAAGGTGCGCCAAAAAGGGTTGGTGTACTATATTGGAGCAGTGCAGGCAGCGGCAGATTCATAAAGAACGGGTGCCACAATTTCTGAATCTGGCGCATTCTGCACACTACACAAATTTGATAAATGTGGGCCATTCTATTTTGTTAAAGCGAAGAGCGTTTTTTTACTATCTCGGACAATGGAGAAGGCTACAGCTAGTATTTAGTAAATATGAAGGAAGGAGAAGAGTCAAAGCAGGAGTAAAACAAAAAGATATATGCTTTAATAAGAAACATAAATACATTTAGTACATTTGTGCTATTGATTTATGCAGAGTTTGGTAAAAAGTTAATAACCATTAAAATGTTTGCTATCTATAATGATGCAGTGGATTTCCTGCATTAGAAAACAAATTTCTGACAGCTATAAAGAAAAAGTACAGGCAGTCCCTGGGTTACGTACAAGATAGGGTCCGGAGGTATGTTCTTAAGTTGAATTTGTATGTAAGTCAAAACTGTATATTTTATAATTGTAGATCCAGACAAAAAAAATTTGGCCCCAGTGACAATTAAAGTTTACACATTTTTTGATGTAATGGGACCAAGGATTATCAATAAAGCTTCATTACAGACACCTTACAGCTGATTATTGCAATATGGGACTATGATAAAGCATTCAGAAAGCTTCACCAGAGGTCAGAGGGGTCTGTCTGTAACTATGGGTTGTCTGTAAGTCGGGTGTCCTTAATTGGGGTCCGCCTGTATTTGGCAATAAGTCCTTGCAGAATTTTGAACCTCATTACAATCATGTTGACATTTGGATAGTTACACTATAACTGTTTTGGTGACCCTATCAGTTGTTTAGATAAGGATTTAGATAATCATTCAAGGTTTGTAGAGAGTTAAAACTAACAGACCTGCAGAACAATTAATCTTTACCCACTTAAAGCATAAGAAGCACTGAAGGGTTTGTAGATAAGGTGATAGGAAGCACAGAAGTATAGCATTATATCATCTGGTTTCAGAATATAATTACAGCGTTTCATCTCAATATTATAGCTTTCAGCTAATTACACATGAACCCAGTTTGTTTCATATTAACAAGAGGGTGCGGTCAGATACAGGTCTACTGATAAAAATAGAATACTAATTGTTGAAAGTCTGGGAAAAGTGCTTGTAAAAACAATAAACTTTTTCTTAGTATGTAAAACAAATCTATAAAGTTAGGAAAATTAAAAAGTCATAAATTTCATTTAGTAGCATTAAACTGTCATTATAATGATTCTGCTTTGTGAGAAATGGACTGGATCACATAAGTAGAACCAGTTGCTACTATAGTCACATGTCCCTTAATTAGATATTAAGCGGACTACATTGAAGACAACCTTAGGTTGTGCACAGCATTTTGAACCTTGAATATTAGGCTAATATTTTGCAGTGTTTTCTTTAATGCTTTATTTTACATTTTTAAAAGTAACAGCCATGTGTGCAGGTACCCTCAAAACAAGAACATCAGATACAAAATAAAATTATACAAAAAGAAAATTTAGCTCTAAAACAGCCATGTATGCCCAATGCATAACAAGGCTAAATAAACTATAAAGAAAGTGGAAGTCATACAAAAGAGGGAAAAAGGAAAAAGACAAAGACAAAAAAATAAAAGTCCACCAAGAGCCACAAAGCCACTGATGCATCAGTTCCCAAAAGAGCCCTGAACCTTGAATTTATCGCAGCAACCTATTACTAATGTGGGGATTTCCACGATAAGCATGATATACAGTGATTAAAAGTTTTGTCCAGTTTCCTCAAATAAATATTGTTGCTTGTATAATGGAAAGTTATACAATTTTCCAATATATTTGCTGCATCAATTCCTCATGGTTTTGTAGATCTCTGCTTGCTAACATTCTACAGGAAGCCTCTATGTGTACTTCCTGTGGTTAACCCCTTAGTGATGTAGCCTGAAAAGCAGGGTCAGATTTAGGCAAAGTGGAGCCCTGGGCAAAATTTAAACTGGGGACCCAAATGTTTAGATACTGTACCAACAACACATTCACTTAGCTGTACGACTGATTATTTGTGCGTTTTGTGGTTTGATTATAAGCAAAGATGATTGGGTACAAACCACAAGACACACCCTCTGTCACATACACAGAATTCAAATACCACTATAATAAAGCAAATATTACGTCCTTACAGTGATCAATTATAACCTACATGCTGATAATGAACAAAATACATTTTTAAAAAACCAATATTACCCCATGCATTTTATAGAGTGGGCCCCCATGAATTTATATACTGCCACCACATGAATTTTATAGAATAGGCCCCTCAGGAGTTTTCAGTACTGAACCCCCATGAATGTGATAGAATGGCCCCTCATGAATTTGCATAGTGCACATTCCCCGTTAATTTTATAGCACTTTTGCCCACCTTTCCATGCCCACTGAAAAGGCTTTAAAGACTGGACATTTTTGGCAAATTTTTGTATGTAGTAATTTAAGGCAGATAACTGTGTATAAACATTTACCTTCTGACACTAAGTTCAAGTTGAACAAGATTGACACAACTGAAAAGTATCCTTTTAGGAGGACTATGACAAGGTATTATTGACTTAGATATGGAGATTTTGTATATAGAGTATCCAATAACAACTGTCATTTATGAGTTACCTAAAATTCATAAATGTCTACATTCCCCACCAGGACGCCCATTGTGTCAGCCTCCGACACCTTATTTTCCAATGCAGGCAGATTTCTAGATGTTTTCCAATGTAAATTTGCCATCTCTGGGGTAAATTTGCCATCTCTGTATACAGTCATGGCCATAAGTTTTGAGAATGACACAAATATTATATTTTCACATGATCTGTTGCCCTCTGGTTTTTATGTGTGTTTGGCAGATGTTTTTATCACATACAGAAATACAAGTGCAGTCATATTATGAGTAACAAAAGCTTTTATTGACAGTTAGAATTAGTTAATTCAGCAAGTCAATATTTGCAGTGGTGACCCTTCTTCTTTAGGACCTCTGCAATTCTCCTTGGCATGCTCTCAATCAACTTCTGGACCAAATCCTGACAAATCCTGACCAAAACCTTTCACAATCAATGCTTGCATTTTTTCACAATTTGTTGGTTTTTGTTTGTCCACCCGCCTATGCGCCGCCGTCTTTTTGAAGCCACCGTTGGCGATCAGCGGGAAAACACCCGCGACCTGTGCCGGCACCAATCGCGGCAATATGCAGCAAAGATTTACCGGCTATGTGACGTAGTATTACTTCCCATGTCGGTAATGGTCTACGGCGGCCATCTTGAGCAAGAGAACAAAACAGACGCCATTATTACAGGTCTGGCCTGTGGGGGGGGGTATGTTGCCCATTCAGAAGCTATAGAGTTAAATGTTTTAATTCAGCTATTTTTCTTATTTAAACTGTTGTTTGCCTTTCACAATATCCTTGGCATTTCTTACTGTCCTTCAGGCCTCAGTATTCTTGTTATTTGTTTTGGTTATGAAGAAGCTTCTAGAAGCCATTGGGTAGAAAAGCATGGCTGTAAACAAGGCCTATTCATTTTTCCCAGAATATGCTGGTAAAAAAACATAATGGCCAATAGAATCTAAGTGCCTTATCTCATTTCATACAACACCCCAAATGCTGATTTCTATGTGCTAAAATACAGCTGTGTCTTTTTGAAATAAACAGTTTGATTTGAGTGAATCTAAAGACTGGACTGTGTCTTTGTTTTACTCTGTCATCTCGCTTCTGGCAGCTATCTCATCCTCCCTCAAAGGGTTAATTAGGACTCACCTTACAAAAGTCAAGAGGGCTGTTGGGGCCCTGCATAAAAATCCCTATCAGGGGTTAATATTAAAGACTTCTCCTGTGGTGTTGGATTTAAAGGAGGTCGTTCCACTTTTTATAATGTCACAACATAAGCACTTATTCCTGGTGTCCCTGGATTTTTATCACTCTTATTCCCTGATTTGCGTAACCTACTGGGGGCAATCATATTCTTTAACGTGGTGGCCTTTCTAAAGGCAATTTTTTCCTGTTTGGGGCAAAAGACTGTGTTGTTTTATTTAGTATTTTTGGTCTCAGGCAGTCTTTTTGTGAGCAGTTTTGATTTACAGTATGTGCCTGGTTTATTATAGCCTCAGGATATTTTTTTCCCGAAATTTTCTCTTTAATCCATCTGCTTATTTTTTGTAATCTGACAAATTAGTAAAATTTTTTTCAAATAGGATGAAATTGACTAAATGGTACATTTTTTTAGACATTTAGGATAATGGCCACTCTTATAGACCAAAAAGCTGTTGCTATTGACTTTCTTGAAGTGAGTCTTTCCATAAACTCTATTCCCCAAGAGTTTAGTTGATTTATGAACAACTTAGCCTCTTCTTCAGTTCCGTTCCATATAAGGAAAAGGTCATCTATATAGGGCTTGTAATATTCTCTTTCCATTGAGCTGATTGGTAGATGTATTGGTTCTCAACCGCCCCATGAACAAATTGGCGTAGCTTGGGGCGGCTCGAGTCCCCATCGCCGTCCCACATTTTTGTAAATATAACTGGTCTTCAAATTGGATGTAATTGTGTTCGAGTACAAACAACAACCCTTCCATTAGGGTTTCTTTATGTGTGGTAGGTGATAAATATCGGCTAAAGCTGGGTGACTGACACTCAAAAATTGTTTCTCTTTCTTGTTTAAAATATTATCTCTGTGTGCCTTATTAATGATAGGTAAATAGTCTTCCAGAAATGGGGTATAGTATATTGGGTCCTTCAGAATCCTGAGGGCTTCCCTTATGTATGTCTCCCTGCCCTTATCAGTTGATCTGATTACAATATTGGTGTTATTTTTCAGATTTTTTAGGGCTGTCATTTCACCTGTTGTTAAATTTGTATCTTTTTTTTTCGAGGCTTCGGATTTTTTTGAAATCCTGCGATACAATCATGTAGAACATCTCAATATAATGCCCTCGATGTTGGATAGGGATGAAATTTGATTTTCTTTTTACATTTTGATGTAAAAAAATATCTTTTGGTTGATTTGATTGTGTTTCTTTTTTTTCCTTGATTTTAAAATACCTTTGTTGTGTCAACCTTTTTACATAGAGGTTCAAATCTACGAATAATTCAAAGTCGTCGAATATTTTTACTGTGTGAATATTTTCAATAAACATAATAGACAAACAGAAGAATGGTTATACAAATGCTGGTCATCCTAAACGGGACAATGCAGTACAGAAAAATTAGACAAACAAATGGTCTGAAGATCAAAAATACAGAAGTCCATAAAATGCTACCAAGCACCAAAGAAGAATTATAGCAAGGACTGGGCAGTGGGTGGACAATCCTTGTATGAGATATCAAATTTTTGGTTCAGAGAGTGATAGAGCTGGACCTATGACATTTTGAGAAACCATACTAGCAGGGGAAGAATGTGAGTGGGGAAGGCATCTTTTCCTTACACAGATAGCTTAACCATATGCAACTCAGAACAAATTCAACAGGTGACAGGGGAGTATGAAATAAATGGAAATGATTAAGACAGACATGAACAAAATTAGATAGTGTTCAAACAGTGTACAGACAAAATACAAAATCACAGTCAGCAGAACACCTTCGGCCATACTTTACAGGCAGAGGTTGGCACTGAAGCGGAATGGGCACAGATGTTACAGTCTAAGGCTACATTCACACTGCCGTTGCCCGCCCGTACCGTACCGTAGCGGGCAACGGCACTGCACGGGGAGAGGAGGAGGAGGTGAGCGCAGCTCACCGCCGCCCCTCTCCATAGGAAGTTATGGCGCACGGAGCCGTACTACGGGTAAAGATAGGACAGGTCCTATCTTTTTCCCGGGTACAGAGCGGTAGGGCGCCGTGCGCTCATTGCCATCTATGGGGGACGTATATAGCGGCCGTATATACGTCGGCCGTATATACGTCCCCCATACGTCAGTGTGAATATAGCCTTAGTGCTCTTCTGATATAGGTCCTATATCCATTTCCTACTTTGTGGCCACCCCCAGACAAAGGCTCAGTGCGAGCCGAAACGCGCGTTGGGGCTGCAGTCTTCCCGGACATTGGAGCCTAAACACGTTTTTGTACTTGGTAAGGAGTCTCTCTTTATTTTTGGTGGCTTCATTATTTATTGCATTACTTTCTTGCTGAACATAAGTGCAAATACTTAGTCACTTCTGTACAGGCCTCCACATTAACTACGTGTCATCAGTCTCCCATATGTGAATTTTCATTTGCTCCTTATTCATTCATTATTCATTTGACCTTTTTCTGTCTGCGGACCATTACCTCTGTACTGCATTTGTTTATGATTTTACTTAAGTATTCATCATGAACTTTACCATACAGAATGTCATACCTCTGTGTATTTATTTGTTGTACTAAAGTTTGTTGTTTTACTTTTACCATTATCTATAGACCGGCCTTTCTTCCTCCTTTTGGGTGCATTAAACTGCATTAAAGGAACTTTCCTTTGTTTAACATCTTATTGTTACCAATAAGATGGTCTAACAAAAATAACATTTTAAATCTTGTAAAATCGTAGGTCTTTGTCATTGTTTTCTAACACCAAACAAATGGAGTTGTATCCTTGTCCTTAGCCAATGTATTTATTTTATCTATTCTGGGTCATTGACTACTAGTTGATTATTAAATTGTTTTTGTTTGCTTTCTTGTATATTTTATTTGTAGCTTGGATTGTGAATTCGAAGAGTTTATGTTTGCTAAATCAACCAAGAAACATGAAATTTTCCATGTTTTAGATATCAAGAAGAGATGTGAGGACTTGCAGAAGTCTGGTTCATCCTGGGTTTCAATTTCCAGAAACCTGAAGGTGCCCTTTCATTTATATAAAAAAAGGGAATGTCCAGCCATCATACCGCTCAGGAAGGAGATGGTTCTTAGTCCCAGAGATAAATGTGCTTTTTGTCAGAAATGTGCATATTAACTCAAAACAAGGACAAAAGCAAAAGACCGTGCGAATATGCTCCCAGAATACATGGGCTGAAAGGCCACGCTACCAGGAAGAAGCCATTTCTCCAAAAGAAACTGAAAAGAGCCAGATTAATGTTTGTTCCTGTGTGTATTTGCAAAGACTTTAATGTTTAAAGACATTTCCTTTGTTCTTTGATGAAGGGCAATAGTAACAAATACTAAAGAAATGTATGCATACTTTGAATTTGTAGAAAGTAATAAAAATGCCGTACAAAATTTTCTGTCTCCCATTATTCTGCCATTCGGAAAATATAAATAATTTTGTTAATTCTAATTGACCTAAAGTGAGAAAGGTTTATTCAAGTCAGACAGGGGAGGCTGTATATTTAATATAAGTGTTTAGGAGAGGCTGTATATGTCAGGCTAGCAGGTGTGGATCCTCTGGACCACTGCAGACGATGACACAAGGCACTACCTGGGACAAGAGTCTAAGTGGTACCAGGTTTTCACCAGACCCTGCCGCAAAGCGGGCTAGAGAAGCTTCGGCGTGGTACCACCAGGTTGTTCCTCAGGTGTGACTTATCTGCAGTCGCGGCCAAGGTCGAGGTACAGAGACGACAGACAATCTCGTGATCAAAGTCCAAGCACAAGGTCAGGGCAGGCGGCAGTGACCAGTCAGAGTCCGGTCCGGGGTCAGCAACAGGACGTCCAAGCAGAAAGGTACGGGAACCGGCACACAGGACAGCAACACAGAGGAACACTGGTACACGGGAACACGGAGGGACTCAGGGAACAGTGGAACACGGAGGGACTCAGGAACGCAGGAAACACAGGAACGCAGGAGACACAGGAATTGCAGGCAAATTGCAGAATAGCTTTCTCTCAGGCTGTGAGGCACAAAGATCTGTGAGATGGGAGAGGCAGATATAAATAGCCTCAAGGGAAAAGCTGTCGCGCGTGCGCCCTAAGGCACGGGGACGCGTGCACACGGAGCGAGGCCGGGACTCGGGAGCGAGGAGAGGTAAGCAGCGCTGACGCTGCGCCTCCCCCTCTTCTTGGGCTGGAGAAATCTCTGCAGAAGATCACGGTTCAGGATATTGTCCTCCGGCTCCGATGACCTCTCTTCCGGACCGAACCCCTTCCAGTCGACTAAGAAGAACCGCTTCCCCCTTACCATCTTCAGATCAAGGATGTCCTTTACCTCATAGGTGTCGGTGGAGTCAGCCACAGGAGTGGGAGGAGGTACTTGCCGGGAGAAGTGGTTTAGGATGACAGGCTTGGGCACGGAGACATGGAAGGAGTTCGGGATGTGCATGGTGGGAGGAAGGCGCAACTTGTAGGATACCGAATTAATACGGGCCAGGACCTCGAAAGGACCCAAGAAACGAGGAGCGAGCTTGTACCCGGGTATCTTCAGCCGGATGTACCTGGAAGATAACCAGACCTTGTCCCCAGGAGAGAAGACGGGAAGAGGTCTGTGTCTCTTGTCAGCCTGGATTTTGGTGCGAGCAGAGGCCTGAAGTAGAGATAGACGAGTCTGTCTCCAGACAGAACTGAGGTCCTGCACCAATTCTTCCACTGCAGGAACATCCGAGTGAACTGACAGAGGGAGTGGTGGGCGTGGAATTCTTCCATAGACAACAAAGAAGGGAGCTGCTCCAGCAGATTCTGAATCCAGCGAGTTACAAGAGAACTCTGCCCAGGGCAACAAAGTGGACCAGTCATCCTGACGGGCAGAGACTAAATGGCAAAGGTAGAAGCCTAGAGTCTGGTTAACCCTCTCCACTTGACCATTGGACTGAGGGTGGTAAGCTGAAGAGAAATCCAACTTCACCTGTAGTTGACTGAAGAGAGAGCGCCAGAAGCGGGAAACAAACTGGACTCCACGATCAGAGACGATGTGCAGAGGAAGACCATGCAACCGGAATATATGTTGGAAGAAGAGGCTGGCAAGACGTGGAGCAGACGGTAGACCTGAAAGAGGGACGAAATGAGACATCTTCGAAAACCGGTCTGTCACCACCCAGATGACGGTATTGCCGAGGAGGATGGAATGTCCGTGATAAAGTCCATAGCTGTGTGTGACCACGGGCGACTGGGTATCGGCAACGGAAGCAAGAGACCAGCTGGTTTTAGACGAGAAGGCTTATTACGAGCACAGGGGGTGCAGGATCCCACAAAGTCCCGAACATCTTTGACCAAATCAGGCCACCAGTAGTAGCGGGAAATGAGGGCCACGGAGCGTTGCACCTCAGGGTGCCAAGCCAGGCGGGAAGAATGTCCCCAAAATAAAACCCTCTTCTGCAGAGCAGGTCGGACATATGTCTTGCCAGGGGGAAGCTGCCAAAGATCCACAGGATCGGCTGCAACCAACTGTTCCGGAGAGATGATATGCTGAGGAACCGGCTTTTCTCCAACAACATCTAAGGCAGGGGAGAGGGCATCAGCCTTGATATTCTTCTCTGCAGGTCGGAAGTGGATCATCAAGTTGAAGCGTGAGAAGAATAGTGACCAACGGGCTTGCCTGGGGTTAAGAGGTTGGGCTGTCTAGAGGTACGAGAGGTTCTTATGATCTGTGTAAACACAGACTGGATAGCTCCCTCCCTCCAAAAGATATCGCCATTCTTCCAGGGCAAGCTTGATAGCCAAAAGTTCCTTATCTCCAATAGAGTAGTTCTTTTCTGCAGGAGAAAAAGTTTTGGAAAAGAAGCCACAGGTGAGTGTTCGGCCCCTTCTGGGTAAGCACAGCCCCTGCACCGACAGAAGATGCGTCCACCTCCAGGATAAAAGGCTTCTCCGTATCGGGTCTAGAGAGAACCGGAGCTGTGGCAAACGCGGACTTCAACTTTGCAAAGGCCTCTTCAGCTGCAGAAGGCCAAAGGCGTGGATTAGCGCCTTTCCTGGTGAGTGCCACAATGGGAGCGACTAGAGTATAAAAATGTGGAATAAACTGTTTGTAGTAGTTTGCGAACCCCAGGAACCTCTGGATAGCATGAAGGCCCTCTGGACGTGGCCACTGCAGAACGGCAGATAAATTGCTAGGATCCATCTGGAGACCTTTGTCGGAGATGATGTAGCCAAGAAAAGGTAAACTCCGTTGATGGAAGAGACACTTCTCGAGCTTGGCGTAGAGACGATTAGCCCGAAGGCGGGCAAGGACTTGCTGTACGTGAGACTGATGGGTCTTTAGATCTGGGGAGAACACCAAGATGTCATCTAGGTAGACCACTACACAAGTATACAGAAGGTCTCTGAAGATGTCGTTTACAAACTCTTGGAAGACAGCTGGAGCATTGCACAGTCCAAATGGCATCACAAGGTACTCGAAATGACCATCTCGGGTGTCTTTGGGTGCTGTCTTCCATTCGTCTCCCTTGCGGATACGAATGAAATTGTAGGCCCCGCGAAGGTCCAGCCATCCTTCTTGGTAACAAAGAAGAATCCTGCGCCCGCAGGGGAGGAGGACTTCCGTATGAAACCTCTTTGCAAGTTCTCCTGGATATACTCCGACATGGCTGTGGTCTCAGGAACGGAGAGTGGATACACCCGACCTCGGGGAGGAGAAGTACCCGGCAATAACTCAATAGGGCAATCGTAGGGTCGATGCGGTGGCAAAGTCTCAGCGTGCTTTTTAGAGAAGACGTCAGAGAAGTCCTGGTAGCACACTGGTAAACCTTCCAAAGGCTTCGTAGACACGGAGGAGGTGTCTAATATCTATTTCTTTTATAGATTCAAACGGTGGGTTTGTTAATGTCTCCAAAGCTAGATACCAAGGAGGGACTGAACTCCTAACTGTAGGCCTAAATCTTGAACAACCTTCATTGATTCTTGTAATGAAAGGATGTTTGGCCAGCGACAAATAAAAAAAAATACTTAGAGAGGACCTGACACCATATTTTGACCACCCTGAGTAACAATGCCTGCTGATAAAGGGTTACAAGTCCTCCCCATATCACGGAAAATTATGTGCCAGTGGGGCACTGTACCTTAATTACAGATGGTTTTCTGATATGCAAATTAGCCTTTGTGACTCATGTCTGGTGTCTTCTCTCTGACAGTGACTAACAGCTTTGTGTCTCTTCAAATCACTGCCCTGTCTCCTTGTACATAGGGACTGTCTGCTAATATTCAACTGCAGACATATAAAGCTCAATGAACAAATGGGAAATATTCTGTCCATTTTTTTACATGGTGCCTTTTGTTACATTCATGTTATGTGACCAGTGATGTCATTGCAGGTCTCGGAGCCTTCTAAGAATAGCAAACTGTACACCATGTATGTGTTTACATGGAAGCACATACATGGAGTACAGTTTGCTATTATTAAGAGGCTAAAGTACCTGAGAGGATGTCATTCTGGTCACATGGCATGAACTGTGAACAGTAAGGAGGCAATAGATGGGAGGAGCCGGATGAGCAGGACATGCCCCCCTCTTAAGCCAGGTAATATAAGATAAAAGATGATTTATGTGGATATAAGTGAAAAATTTTTAACTAAAAGAAAAGTGTCTGTCAGTTAATAGGGCTCTATAGGAGCCTGTCACTGGCTGTATATGTGAAAATATGGTGACCGGTTCAAGTTAAGGCTAAAATCTGCACTTTTAAGGTGTTTGGTTTTAGACCTTTTGTCAGACCTGATTGTAAAAAATCTAAGATTTTGGCGATATTTGGCTTATGTTGATGTGGAGGTCTGTTCCTGCCCCTAGAACAAAACTGTATAAAACTGTATAAAATTTGTGGCCGGTTTTCTGCTGGCCACAATGTTGTTTATGACTTCTTCTGATAACCCCTTTGATTTTAGGAAAACCCTTTCAGGATCCATGCCACTAGATTTAGACTCTGCACTTCTTGGTAAATAACTGGGCCTTGACAGAGAAGTTCTGGGGGGAGAGGTAGGTATACTGAATCTTCTAGTGCCAGCTTCAGAGAACCATCTCTTCCTTGGTCTCCATAAAGGTGTGATCGTGATTAATTATGTTGGGTCCTGATGCAGTTCCTCGCTATAATGGAGATTGGGGAAACGAATAAGCCAGCTTTACATTCCAGCTGTGTAAAAATGCATCCACACCTGCCAAGTGACTAGGGAAAATAAAATTGATATCTTGTTATTCTTCCCCGTAGTAAATAAATCCAGCTGAGGCATCCCCCACCTCTCTGTCTGAAAGACATCTGGATTAAAAGCCCATTCATTTGGGTCTAGATGGGTGTGATTTAAATAGTCTTTTGAGTTCTCTGAGCCTTTCAAGTATACTGCTGACAGGGACAGCAAATTTCATTTGGCCCACCTGAAAATCTCCCTGGAAAGTCAACAGAGATCCCGGGACTTTGTTCCCCCCTGACTTTGTACCCGGACATGAGAGTTTTCCAATATGTTGGTAGATTGTCTGAGAGACTCCAAGACTGCTGTCTCTGTAGGACCAAGCCCCCTGTAGGTTCTTTCCTGCCAAAATTGCTCCAACCCTGGAGACTTTCATCTGTATGTGTGGTTGAGGCTAGATATGGATATGAAAACTCCTTTTCGAATGTTTACCTTTTTACACCACCAGAGAAGATCTGTTCTTATTCTGACAGAAATCTGTACCTTTTGATACAGATGTAGATGGTTCTTGTCCCAGCTAGATAGTATCCAATTTCTAATGATCTTGTATGATTGTGACACTATGTTACCTACCAGATGCATGATGTTAGGGTACTCAGGAGCCATTGCCGAACGTGTCACGGGTGCCCCTGTCTCATGTCGCAGGAGCACCCATATGCCTCAGTGTGCCTCTCTGCCTCACTTACCTCTCTGGGTTCCAGTGGCATCTCCGCAACGCGCGCAGGCTCTGTGATATTTAAAGGGTCAGTGCTTCGCTATTTGGCACTGGCTGGCTGCCAATTGTGTTAAATAACCACCCCCTTCATGTGTCCCTTGCCGGATCTTCGTTCCTTGTGCATTAGAGAAAGCTTGTTCTCTATGCCCACTGCGTTTATTGTGATTTCCCATTGTGACCTCAATTCTGTTCCTGACTCTGCTCTTGTTCTGCCTGTCCTGACCTCCTGCATGTCCACGACTTCGTCTCTGCCTCAGGATTCTGCACCTTGCTTTGACTGCCACCGTGGACAAAGTTGTGCCTGTGGAGCGACCTGGTGCTACCATGCTGCAGCAATTCCAACCCGCTTTGCAGCGGGCTCTGGTGAAGACAGAGTTCCACTTAGACTCCACTCCCAGGTGTCGGTTTACGCCATCGTCTGCGGTGATCCAGCGGGTCCATAATGTTGTCCACAGGGACCTCATTTTCAATAAAGACACCTGCAGTGCAAAAATGGCTCTCTGCCTTTTCTAAGCATTTGCATTAAAATATAATTGTGTGTTATAACTTACCTTGCACCCTGACAACATCCTGGGGTAGTCACAGGGGCTGGACTTTGGTTTGAATGCATTTCAAAAAACAACATGTGACTTGTCTGAGCTGCAGGCTGCCTCCATCTTTGTGCTCCTGTACAGCTTGTACCTCCCCCACTGATGTCATGCTGATTAGGCTTTGACCTCTGAGAAGGAGCAGGAGGTGGAGCTGTACAGGAGCACAAAGGTTGGAGCCAAGCTCCGAGGAGTGAGTAACACAGACAAGCCACATGTTTTTTGAAATGCATCCAAACCAAAATCCAGCCCCTGCGACTACCCAAGAATTTTGTTAGGGTGCAAGGTAAGTGCAAGGTAAGCTACAACACACAATTATATAATAATTCAGATGCTTAGAAAAGGCAGAAAGGCATATTTCCACTGCAGGTGTAATAAGCGTCTGTAGCCTGTCTTTAGTGAAAATGAGGTCCCTGGTGACATGTTCCCTTTAAAGTGTTCCCAGACAGCCAAATCACAGCAACCCCACAGCCAAGTCAGTATACCCCAGTCACCCCAGGTCATAGTTTCCCTCCCACAGTAGCCAAATCACCCTAACACAGTAGGCAACTCATAGTGTCCCTCCCACAGTAGCCCCAAGTTACAGTGTCCTTGCACAGTAGCCAGATCAGTGACCCCACAGCAGCACCACATTAGCCTTCAAGTCATAGGGGCTTACTTACTAAGGGTCCTCGCACGCACTTAGAAAGATGAGCAAGGGATGGAGATTAACAAGGGGGCCCTGGGGGCTGAACGGCCCGTGCTGGGTTCCCACTTATTCCCCCGGATGGCGGTCTTGATCCAATTGCTGGAAGAGGTTTCCATTCAAAATCTTTGATGTTGGTTTTTAATACTTTACAGCACCTCTGTGTACTTACAGAATAGTTAACCTCCTTATCTCTAATGGTGATCAAGATTAGCTACTCAACACACAATTGCTTAAAGAAAACTACACACAAGGACACCACTTTATCAGCTGCTACAGGAAGCTGTAAGTGCTCTCAACATTTTTAGTCATATAGTGTGATAAATTTAGTAAGTGATTTTTTTCTGTAGTTCATATTTGAGAATTACCTGTGCTGACACAAGGTGACTTATCAGCCCTCATTATGAAGATTTTAAATCTAGTGATCAGAACATGTTTCTATGCAGATATGTTAGATAACATGAGCTCTGTGATTTTCACCTGCTAATTTGAACACATAGGGCTGCTAACTATAGACAAATTCTCTTATGGCTCTCCCCAAAACACCATTTTTAATGGACAAAAGAGATACTGTGAATAAAATATTTATTAAACCAAACCGTCAAAGCAATTTTTTATTGCATATAAGAAATGTACAGGTGACCATTGTACAGTTTTGTAACTTTTAATTAAAGGTGGTTTCCCACAAAACACAGGATAGGGTCTAACTTACTGATTTCTCAGTGATGACACCCCTACAGATCAAGAGAATGGGACTCTGATGGGGTCCAAAGTACCTCTGTTAAACCCCTTGTTGCTGCCTGAGATGAGCGGAGCAGACAGCCGTGCATGCTCATGCTTCCCCATTCATCTCTATAGAGCTAACAAAGATTGCAGAGCACTGTGCTGATACCCCCACCAATCAACAAGTTTGGACCTATGCTGTGGATAGGACCTAGCTTGTTTTGTGAGAAAACCCCCTTTGATACACTTCATTAACCCCTTACATTGAATATAGTACTACATCACGGGCACCAGGGACTTCCCTTGGCTGTATATTATAACCAACACCCGTCATAGATCACGGGTGTTAACCCCTTACACCGCTGTCACGCATGACTGCAGCATGTAAGAGCCATTTGTACTGATTTGGACCCCCCCCCCCTGTTCGGATAGCAGCTCCGGGGTCTACCAGTGATCCGGGGCTGTGCAATCTTCTCCCGGAGCCGGGGTCCTGCCTCCTAGCATCTGTATTACACTGTGTTACATGAATGATAGCTTGAACAAGCAATCAGAGCATCGCTTGTTCACGTCACGTAAAACACTTTTTAATAAAAAAATAATTAATTAAATAAAGTGAAAGTCCCCTAAACACGAACATTAAAGTAAAAAAAAGTAAAAAATACACAAAATCATGAAAAACCCCACATATTTAGTATCGCTGTGTTCGTAACAATCCGAACAATATATTAGAACCATTATTGGACCTACTCAGTGAGCGCGGTAAAGACTAAACCTGACAAACTTTTGTAAAAAAAATGTACATTTTTCATAAAATCCCTTCACAAAAATGTTCCAAAAAGTGATCAAAAAAAGTTATGTGCGCCAAAATGGTACCACTGAAAAGGACAACTCAACAGAGCCCTTAACCAGCTCTGTCAACCAAAAAATATAGGAGTTATGTCTCCAAAAAGATGGTGATACGAAAATAGCACTGCGCCAGCGAAAACACAGAGGGGTGTGGGAGAGGCCTCGACCCTTGATATGGATCGCGGGAGCACCCGTGACCCCCGTGACATTACCCCCCCCATTCGGTCTCCCCCTCTTCTTAGAATGTCCTTGCCTCGAGAGAAGCGGTTCAGGATGATTTGCTTCAAGAGAGAAACGTTGAAGGAGTTCAGTGAACGTGGTCCAAGCTTATAGCTGGGGATTTTCAGCCGAACATATCTAGACGAAAGCAACACCTGGAAGAGGCCTGCGTTTCTTATCAGCCTGGGTTTTGGTGCGGGCAGACGCTCGAAGTAGAGACTGATGAGTCTGTTCTCAGATAGACCTGAGGTCCTGTACCAACTCTTCCACCGCAGGAACATCTGAGGGAACGGACAGAGAAAGAGCTGGACCAGTCGTCGTGAAGGGCAGAGACAAAATGACGAAGGTAACAGCCCAGAGTTTGGTTAACTCTCTCTACCTGTCCATTAGACTGGCAACAGGAAATTGATTGTCATTGAGAATCGGTCGGTTACCACCCAGATCAGATGAAGGTATTCCCAGAGGAAAATGGAAGGTCTGTGACAAAGTCCATGGCAACTTGAGTCCATGGGCAGCTGGGTATCGGCAACCACATTATTACGAGCACAGGAGGTGCAGGAACCCACAAAATCCCATACGTCTTGGACCAGATCCGGCCACCAATAGTAACGGGAAATGAGGACTACAGAGCACTGCACCCGAGGATGCCCAGGCACACAAGAGCAATGTCCAAAATCTTATTCCGAAGGACATAAGTCTTGCTTCTTGGGAGCTGCCAGAGGTCCACTGAAGCGGCCACAACCAGCCATTCAAGAAGGATGATATGTCGAGGAGCTGGTTCATCCCCACTTACATCAGAGGCATGAGAGAGAGCATCTGCCTTGGACTGTCTGGAGATACAGGAGATTCTTATGGTCCGTATACACGCAGACCGGATGGCGAGCTCCCTCCAAACGGTATCGCCATTCTTCCAGGGCAAGCTTGATGGCCAGAAGTTCTCTATCTCCGATAGAATAATTTCTCTTTGCGAGAGAAAAAGTTTTGCAAAAGAAGCTGCAGGTGAGAGTTCGGCCCTTAGGCCTTTTCTGGGCCCTAGCATCTACGGAGGATGCATCCACCTCTAGATGAAAGGGCTTCTCTGTGTCAGCCCTAGTGAGAACAGGAGCCGAAGCAAAGGCAGACTTTAACCTTTTTTTTTAAATTTTTTTATTTTATAAAAAGAATTCAATACAAAATACAATATAGGTACATATACCTTC
Organism: Engystomops pustulosus; assembly: GCF_040894005.1. Taxonomy (NCBI): domain Eukaryota; kingdom Metazoa; phylum Chordata; class Amphibia; order Anura; family Leptodactylidae; genus Engystomops; species Engystomops pustulosus. Next base: position 115,482,169 of record NC_092414.1, on the reverse strand, counting down.
ATGAACAGTATCATTACATTAGCATTTCCAATACATCAAAACATTTATCATTGTACCAGTTTAAGCCCCACCCCTCCCACCCCTCCCACCCCTGGCGGCTGACAACTAACCAAGACCGCAAAAGAGACGTATAGCCTCGTTCAGGATGGAATTTATAAGTTGGAGCTATATAAACCATTAGTCAAACAATAAGTGCTATAAGCATTATTATTCTCTGAGTCGATTAAGCCACAAATCCCTCATACTATCTCTTTTTGCACCACTTTCACACTCTGTCCTGTTTCTCTGCATAGAAGAGAGTGTCCACTCTATCTGCCCAAGCCTTCACCCTAGGTGCCTCTGTATCTTTCCAATGGTGCAGGATTCCCAATCTTGCCAAAAAGAGGCCTTTTAATATAGATGGAATGCAACTCGATGCGCCACGAATACCAATTCGAAGGAATACTACAGTTGAATACTACTTGCAAACTATCAAGTACACTTGTCCAATAGCGGTGTAGCTTTGGGCATCTCCACAGCATATGTACAAGATCAGCGTCTATCAGGCTGCACCTTGGGCACTTTCCTTCATCCGTTTTCCAAAAATAATTTAGCCGTTTTGGCGTCATATGTACCCGATGTACAACAAAGATCTGGGAGATGATATGAGACATGTTCTTAATCGTATTCCTGGTCATATGCAGTGAATCCACCCACTCCTTTACTTTAACCTTGAGAAGGCCTCTTCAGCTGTTGAGGACCAGAGGCGGAGATTGGCGTCCTTCTTGATGAGCATCACGATGGGAGACACCAGGGTAGAGAAATGTGGGATAAACTGCCGGTAATACTTCGCAAAACCCAGAAACCTCTGGATAGCACGTAGACCTTCTGGATGAGGCTACTGCAGAACTGCAGACAGTTTAGAAGGATCCATCTGGAGACCTTTGCTTTGCTGGTGGAATAGACACTTCTCGAGCTTGGTCTTACCTAGTGGGACAGGACAAGGCATTCTGGTGCCCTATGCAGACAAGCAAAATTGAATAGCCACCTATTCTACCCCTTTTGTCATGTGAAAGGGGCATGGCTGCATCTGGATCAAGGTAGGCAACATATTTCTTAATTATGCCCTATGTTCTTCCATGGGTCTCCCAGCATGAATTAACAAATCCAACAATACCAAACACCATTATGAAGTGTTGGGCCAATTTCTTGTTTCTTGGCTCCCGATCTCGTTGGTGCTAGAAAACCCAGGATTATCAGAGGATACTAATGACAGATTGGTTGTCCAGAAATATGTAAATGAGCTGGAAGTGCTCAGGCTGACGACGCCTGAGCGCCTCTAGGCATTGCAGGATTTTATGCACTCCCCCATCCCCCACCCTAACAGACCTCCTGCTCCCAGCGCTGAGAGTATTTTAAAGATAACCTCATACCTATTAGCCATATATCTCAGGACAGAAAGAAGCCAGAAGCATTATACAAGCCAGAAGCATGATACATGTATTGTTGGAATTGTTGTCAAAGGCTCTCTCTGTGCTAAAACTATCTTTTGTTAAGTAACTTTACAGTTACACTTTAAATAAGAAAGAAAGGCATTGGAAAAAGAAACATTTTCTTTAATATAATATATCACAAAGTTTATTATTATCTTTATTAGTTTATCTGCACTATTTACTTAGAAAATTATGTTAAAAATTTAGAAAAAAAAGAAAAATTTAAAAACAAAGAGCAACTTGATTATGGGCATAGTCAATCTAATGAGGCTTGTCAGTTAGCATTCTGTACTTTTTGACACATCCTTTTTTACAGTAACTTTTTAGATAGAAAGTGTTGTGGCATCTTAAAGAGGATCTGTCAGGGCAAATTGAGACACTAAACCAACCACAGGTCCTTGTGGCGCTATTAAAATAAAAAACTTTATACTTACTTCGGTCCATTGCTGTGTATGCCTGAGCAGTTCTTCAATTAAGCTGGCCTACTGCAGCACAGCCTCACTGCGCATGCGCTGTAGTTGCGCTGTTTGTGCAATGAAGCCAGGGTGTAACGCTCCAACTTCACTGAAGAACTGTGACGGTGCAGGGAGCACACAAGATGAGTCCGATGCGATCTCTAGATAAGTATATAATTTTATTTTTCATTGTGGCCATGGAGGCACTCGGTAAAGTGCAATTTGGGACACTAACCCATCAGTCCATAAGGACCCGTGGGTGGTTTATTGGCCCAAATTGCCCTGATAGATCCTCTTTAACCACTTCAGGACATAGCCTGCTTGTACGTTAAGGTTGGTCCTTTTTTAAAAAATTGACAGTGTCTCTTCCTGTGGTAATAACTTTTCAACACTTTAACATATCCCTGTGATTTTGAGATTGTTTTCTTGGGAGGCATTGTAGTTTATGTTAGTAGTATAATTTCTCTGATTAATTTCTTTTTGGTGGGGTAAAATTCAATAATTTTGAAAAATTATGAAAAAAATATCTATTTTCAAAGTTTCAAATGTTCTTCTTTCTAGACAAAAAGTCTGTAGAAACCTTTGGCCATTTGTCTTTTTTATACTTCCATAATTTGTTTCACGTTTAAGTTTTATAAACCCCCACAAGTACCGTATATACTCAAGTATAAGCCGACCCGAGTATAAGCCAAGACCCCTAATTTTACCACCAAAACTGGGAAAACCTATTGACTCGAGTATAAGCCGAGGGTGGGAAATTAATTGATCACAGACCCCCCCAGTATATAGCCAGCAAGCCCCAGTAGTATATAGCCAGCAAGTCCCCAGTAGTATACAGCCAGCCTGCCCCTAGTAGTATACAGCCAGCCCAGCCTGACCCCAGTAGTATACAGCCAGCCAAGCCTGCCCCCAGTAGTATACAGCCAGCACAGCCTGCCCCCGGTAGTATACAGCCAGCCCAGCCTGTCCGTGTAGTATACAGCCAGCCCAGCCTGCCTCCAGTAGTATACAGCCAGCCCAGCCTGCCGCGTGTAGTATACAGCGAGCCCAGCCTGCCGCGTGTAGTATACAGCGAGCCCAGCCTGCCCCGTGTAGTATACAGCGAGCTCAGCCTGCCCTGTGTAGTATACTGCGAGCCCAGCCTGCCCCGTGTAGTATACAGCCAGTGCAGCACTAAATAAAATAAATAAACTTATATACTCACCCTCCGGTGGCCCCAATGTGCAGCGCTACTCCCCCGATGTCAGCGCGGCTCCTCTTCTGTCTTCCGCGCCCATTTTCTGTCTTCTTCTGTCTTGGGTAACATCCTGCAGGGCGCGGCCATGTTCTTCTCGGCCGGCAGGCACATAGTATGACACGGCCGCTGCTGACGTCATACTATGCGCCAGCCAGGAGAAAAACATGGCGGCGCCCAGCAGGATGTTAATGAAGAAAGAAGACAGAAGAAGACAGAAGACAGAAGAGGACCCGCGCTGACATTGGGGGAGCAGCGCTGTGTATCGGGGCCGCCGGAGGGTGAGTATATAAGTTTGTTTTTTACACTGGACTCGTGTATATTGACTCGTGTATAAGCCGAGTTGAGGATTTTCAGCACATTTTTTGTGCTTAAAAACTTGGCGGCTACATGAATATATACGGTAATACCATTTTGACAAGGAAATTGTACAGCATTAAACGGCACTTTGTAAATATAAAATGTCGGTATAAGTACTATATTAATGTATTAAGTATTAATGTAAAGTATTAATGTAAGTAACTGTGCCAAAGACATATGATTACAAGCACAAGGTATGCAAAAAAAACATTTGTACAAGTATACAGGGTTATCCTAACAAACATGTCAGATTAGATAAACTATCCAGTATGCAGACAGGTTTGTGAATTTCTGTACTGGTACCTCGGACTGGGACTGGGGTGCTGGTGTATTGTTGTTAATGCAAGGACCTCTCTCTTAACACACTAAACAAAGTTGCTGCATAGTGTAGTGCTCTCGTGCCTTCTAATTTTTTGCCCAAGCAGCGACTTAGAGACCTATCTGTCTGTGCTCCGGTAGTCCCTGATTGATGGCTTATTTACAAGCCCCATAAGATATAGTTTGTCCCAATACATCTTCATCTCTGCGGCAGTGACAGGGGTCCATCTGTGGGGCTGTGCACAGACTTGTCTAGACTACAATTAAATTCAATAGCTCCTCATCAAAAAAATACTTGAAAAAGTCCACAGCTCTGAGTCCTGCCATGTCAAATTTAATTCCAGGTTGACCCAAAAAGTCTGGGACCTGAGGGGTATGATTATCTGGGGGTACCCATGTGGGGGTCAGTGGAAGCCACAGACACTTCTCCCCTAGAAGTCATAGGCAGTTCTCCCTCAGAAGTCCCAGGCACTTCTCCAGCATAAATCCTATGGCGCCTTCTTGGGGGTTCTTGCAGATCACTGGAAGATTAAGGAAGAGGAGAGCTAGAAGGGGACATCATTCCCACTAGCTGACTCTGTGGAGCGCCAAGGGGTTAACTGTTAATTAAAGTATTGTTGGGATTTCACACAAGCCAGTGTATTTTTATTTGTGTGTCTGCTGTGATTATTCATTACATCCATCATTCATTTAATCGATAAATTAGTATCAATGTTGTGTACATACTATAGGACTATAGGACTATATCCTACAGGGGGGCAGGCTGTCTATATACTACAGGGGGGCTGGCTATATACTACAGCGGGGAAGCTTGCTATATACTGCAATGGGGCAGGCTGGCTATATACTACAGGGGCAGGCTGGCTATATACTACAGGAGGGGGCAGGCTGGCTAAATACTACAGAGGGCAGGCTTTCTATATCCTACAGGGGGGCAGGCTGGCTATAGACTACAGGGGGGCTGCCTATATACTACAGTGGGGGGCAGACTGGCTATATACCACAGGGGGCAAGCTTGCTATATACTGCAATGGGGCAGGCTGGCTATATACTACAGGGGGCAGGCTGTCTAAATACTACAGGGGGCAGGCTTTCTATATACCACAGGGGGGCAGGCTGGCTATATACTATGGGGCTGGCTGGCTATATACTACAAGGGGGGCAGGCTGGCTATATACTACAGGGTGGCAGGCTGGTTATATACTACTGGGGGGCTGTCTGGATATATACTGGGGGCAGGGGACTGGCTAGCTATATACAATGGGGATGGATGAATATATATTGGCTGGCTATATACTGAGGGCATGGGCTACCTATATACTGGGGCTAGCAGATTAATGAGGGGGAAATTATATGGTAGTATAAATTATAATATATTGATGGGTAACAGTTTTTTTATCTATATATACAGGGGGCACTGTTATCTAGGGGACATTATATTGACTGTGATTTTTTTAGGGACAGAGTGTGGAGATGTTCTCCAGAGGCCACAGTCACCCGGGTAGCAAAAACCGCAGAGATAAGTCTGGAGAAGTTTCCATGATGTTCTCTACCTGATTGGCAACAATGAGGAGACTACAGGAAGAAGAGCAGGATGGACCAGGTCAACACGGATGTAGAAGAATACTGCGGTAGCCTCACAGTAAGGGATGTCTGTGCTGGAGTGCAGCCCAGATGTGCATTATATGTAATACTGGTATTTACAATGGTGGCCAAAAGTATTGGCACCCCTGCAATTCTGTCAGATAATACTCAGTTTTTTCCAAAGAATTATTACAATCAGAAATTCTTTGGTATTATTATCTTCATTTAATTTTTCTTCAATAGAAAACCACAAAAAGAATTGTCAAAAAGCCAAATTGGATATAATTCCACACCAATCATAAAAAGGGGGTGGACAAAAGTATTGGCACTGAAAAATCATGAGATGCTTCTCTAATTTGTGAAATTAACAGTACCTGTAACTTACCTGTGGCACCTAACAGGTGGTGGCAGTAACTAAATCACACTTGCAGCCAGTTGAAATGGATTAAAGATGACTCAACCTCCGTCCTGTGTCCTTGTGTGTTCCACATTGAGAATGGAGAAAAGAAAGACGACCAAAAAACTGTCTGAGGACTTTAGAATCAAAATTGTGAGGAAGCATGAGCAATCTCAAGGCTACAAGTCCATCTCCAAAGACCTGAATGTTCCTGTGTCTAACGTGTGCAGTGTCATCAAGAAGTTTAAAGCCCATGGCACTGTGGCTAACCTCCCTAGATGTGGATGGAAAAGAAAAATTGAAAAGAGATTTCAACGCAAGATTGTCCGAGGGTACAACAGTGTCAACCCATACTATCCGTTGGCATCTGAATGAAAAGGGACTGTACGGTAGGGTACCCAGGAAGACCCCACAGAAACATAAAAAAGCCAGCCTGGAATTTTCCAAAACTTACCTGAAAAAGCCTAAAACATTTTGGGAGAATGTTCTCTGGTCAGATGAGACAAAAGTAGAGCTTTTTGGGAAAAGGCATCAGCATAGAGTTTACAGGAAAAAAAGAGGCCTTCAAAGAAAAGAACACGGTCCCTACAGTCTAACGTGGCGGAGGTTCCCTGATGTTTTGGGGCTGTTTTGCTGCCTCTGACACTGGACTGCTTCATCATTGGCATTATGGCATTAAGAAGTTTGAAGACTACCAACACATTTTGCAGCATAATGTAGGGCCCAGTGTGAGAAAGCTGGGTCTCCCTCAGAGGTCATGGGTCTTCCAGCAGGGCAATGACCCAGAACACACTTCAAAAAGGCTGAGGGTGCCAATACTTTTGTCCGGCCCATTTTTGGAGTTTTGTATAAAATGATCAATGATTTTACTTTTTTTAAATTCTCTTTTGTGTTTTTCATTGCAAGCAAAATAAATGAAGATATTAATATAAAATAATTTGGGATTGCAATCATTTTCTGGAAGAAAACGAGTATTATCTGACAGAATTGCAGAGGTGCCAATACTTTTGGCCACCACTTTATTGATGTGTATAGTAAATACATTTTTGGTCTATATTTATAAGTGCAGGCTATTAATATGTGCTGTTTATTTATTGCTGGTAAATATTAATATGTGTGGCGCAGTCATTGGTATCTATGTGTTTGGTATATTAATTGCTGGAATATATTTATGTGTTTACTACAGTCTTGGCAGGTTTATAGTTATGGTATAAGTATTACAGATATTCTCATTGGACGGACACTACACACAGTAAATGTTGAGGTCAGTCCACAGTGTAGTGTACATGTCTTGGTCAGTCCACAATGTAGTGTAAATGTTGTGGTCAATCCACTGTGCAGTGTAAATGTTGTGGTCAGTCCACAGTGTAGTGTAAATGCTGTGGTCGGTCCACAGTGTAGTGTAAATGCTGTGGTCGGTCCACAGTGTAGTGCAAATGCTGTGGACGGTCCACAGTGTAGTGTAAAGGCTGTGGCCAGTCCACAGTGTAGTATAAATGTTCTGATCAGTCTACAGTGTAGTGTAAATGCTGTGGTCGGTCCACAGTGTAGTGCAAATGCTGTGGAGGTCAGTCCACAGTGTAGTGTACATGTCTTGGTCAGTCCACAATGTAGTGTAAATGTTGTGGTCAATCCACTGTGCAGTGTAAATGTTGTGGTCAGTCCACAGTGTAGTGTAAATGCTGTGGTCGGTCCACAGTGTAGTGTAAATGCTGTGGTCGGTCCACAGTGTAGTGCAAATGCTGTGGACGGTCCACAGTGTAGTGTAAAGGCTGTGGCCAGTCCACAGTGTAGTATAAATGTTCTGATCAGTCTACAGTGTAGTGTAAATGCTGTGGTCGGTCCACAGTGTAGTGCAAATGCTGTGGACGGTCCACAGTGTAGTGTAAATGCTGTGGCCAGTCCACAGTGTAGTATAAATGTTCTGATCAGCCTACAGTGTAGTGTAAATGCTGTGGTCGGTCCACAGTGTAGTGCAAATGCTGTGGACGGTCCACAGTGTAGTGTAAATGCTGTGGCCAGTCCACAGTGTAGTATAAATGTTCTGATCAGCCTACAGTGTAGTGTAAATGCAGTGGTCAGTTCACAGTGTAGTGTAAATGCTGTGGTCATTCCTCAGTGCACTGTAAATGTTGTGGTCGGTCCACAGTGTAGTGTAAATGCTGTTTTCAGTCCACAGTGTAGTGTAAAAGTTGTGGTCAGTTCACAGTGTAGTGTAAATGCTGTGGTCAGTTTACAGTGTAGTGTAAATGTTGTGGTGAGGGGGGAATGCAGTGTGCTAGATACTGATATACAGTGGGGATGCAGTGTGCTGGATACTGATATACAGTGGGGATGCAGTGTGCTGGATACTGATATACAGTGGGGATACAGTGTGCTGGATACTAATATACAATGGGGATGCAGTGTGCTGGATACTGATATACAGTGGGGATACAGTGTGCTGGATACTGATATACAGTGGGGATACAGTGTGCTGGATACTGATATACAGTGGGGATACAGTGTGCTGGATACTGATATACAGTGGGGATGCAGTGTGCTGGATACTAATATACAGTGGGGATACAGTGTGCTGGATACTGATATACAGTGGGGATGCAGTGTGCTGGATACTAATATACAGTGGGGATACAGTGTGCTGGATACTGATATACAGTGGGGATGCAGTGTGCTGGATACTAATATACAGTGGGGATACAGTGTGCTGGATACTCATATAGAGTGGGGATACAGTGTGCTGGATACTGATATACAGTGGGGATACAGTGTGCTGGATACTGATATACAGTGAGGATGCAGTGTGCTGGATACTGATATAGAGTGGGGATACAGTGTGCTGGATACTGATATACAGTGGGGATGCAGTGTGCTGGATACTGATATACAGTGGGGATGCAGTGTGCTGGATACTGATATACAGTGAGGATGCAGTGTGCTAGATGGCGCACTCATACTAATGACCCAACACGATTTATTTTCCATGAATTGTCTGTTTGATAATTAGATTTTAACCAAAAAAGCACTATTTTCTGTCTAAAGGATCTCTTTTGTTTTCTTGTAAGATTTCAATGGGAGAGCATAATCCATTGAGTGAACAAGGCCTTACACACCAATTCTCTATAAACTCACACAGGGGTGTAACTACAGCAGTAGCAGCCATAGCAGCCGCTATGGGGCCCCATCATCTGTCCTGACACAATAAAGAATGGAGGATGTGCCTAGAGATGAGCGAGCACTAAAATGCTTGGGTGCTCATTATTCGAGACGAACCTTTCCCGATGCTCGAGTGCTCGTCTCGAATAACGAACCCCATTGAAGTCAATGGGAGACTAGAGCATTTTTCAAGGGGACCAAGGGTCTGCACAGGGAAGCTTGGCCAAACACCTGGAAACCTCAGAAAATGATGGAAACACCACGGAAATGGACAGGAAACAGCAGGGGCAGCATGCATGGATGCCTCTGAGGCTGCTTAATCACACCATTATGCCAAAATTATGGGCAACAGCATGGCGATGACAGAGTGACCGAATGAGGCTAGATAGCATCTAAAACATCCAATAATTGACCCTGACACAATAGAAGACGGCATGCAGAGGCAGCGGCAGCAGCGGCAGGCTAGAGAGTGGCATGGCGACATACCCCAAATGGACTCAGACTTCAAACCAATTTAAAAAATTCCTTTTGGTGAGGATAACGTGTAGCACTGTATGTATCAGTATTTTGCCTGGTTAAGGCGGCAGAGATGAACCAAAGGAGGTGAACAAGAAGCGCTGAAATGGTTTCCTATGTGACCAAAAGGTTGACGGTATATTTTGTCGATAACACAGCATGGTGGCAACATAGTGACCAAGTTCCATAACGTATCTGGTGAAACACCCGAAAAATGAGCCTGACACAGCTCGTTTGATAAGGGGATGATGTCCTGTATTTCCTCTCGTGCTCCAGCGTCTGGGGTATAGACAGTTGAAAGTTGCGCATGGAGACATTGGTGGACGCTGTGGAGGATCGTGGAGGCGAAATGGACAGGAAAGAGCAGAGGCAGTATGCATGGATGCCTCTGAGGCTGCCTAATCTTGGGATGAGCTGGCGGCCCGCTGCCAAGCGAGCTTTCGCCTGTCCAAACCCCTGTCTCTCGGCTCCTCCCCACCCAAAATGGGCTTGGGGGCCAGAAGCGTTTACTTTGAAAAAATTATAATTTTCAAAGCAGGCGGAGTCGTTTGAATATTTCATCTAGGAATAATGGAATAGCATAGTGTTTCTATTTTTAATTGTTTTTCGGAAATGGTTCCATGATTAAGAGCGACAGCATGGGGCATCCATATTGCGCTGCTATGATTGCAACTTCAGGTCTCCAGCATGGAAGAGGCAGATGGGCCGAGTTCCATTATGTATCTGGTGAAACACCCAAAAATTCTGCCTGACACAGCTCGTTTGATAAGGGAACGATGTATGGAGGCAGTAAAGTAGTAGTAGATTAAAGGTGCTGCAGTTAAAACTATGTTAGTTGGATCTTGGGATGGAGCTGGCGGGCCGCTGCCAGGCGAGCTTTCTCCTGTCCAAGCCCCTGCCTCTCAGCTCCTCCCCACCCAAAATGGGCCTGGGGGCCAGAAGCGTTTACTTTGAAAAAATTATAATTTTCAAAGCAGGCGGGGGCTACAAACAGCACTTCTAAGAACCTTTTGTAAAAGATCAAGTGTAGTACTGTTCTTTGTTTATGGCAGGTGAGGGGAATGTAAACAGATGCGCAAGAAGCGCTGAAATAATATCGGTAAATGATAAAAGTTTGCCAGTATATTTTGTGGATAACACAGCAGGGTGGCGACAAAGTTAACAAGTTTGAAGCCATGAAAACAACCCAGAATAATGCCTGACACAGCTCGTTTACTAAGGGGACGATGTATGGAGGCAGCTACATGGACGACGTGTGGAGGCAGCTATAAAGACGACGTGTGGAGGCTGCTATGGAGACAATTAAATTTGGATAGTGCCTGTATGTGGCAGTCCAAAAAAGTTTTCAAACCAGAGGGGCAGGTAGGTGGTCCTCCAGAAAAATTTAATAGATTGAGTGCCTGTATGTGGCACTCCCAAAAATTTTTAAAACAGAGGACCGGGTAGGTGGCTCTCCAGAAAAATTAAATACATAGAGTACTATAGCTAGAGCCAGTTGGCCCTGGCAAAAAATAGCCAGTTTCCTCTGCTTTAGTGTACAAAGAGGAGGAGAAGGAGGAAAATGAGGAGGAGGAGTGCATACATTATTCAGGTTGAGCTTCTTTCACCTGGTGGAGAATGGAAATCCTGAGAAATCCAGACTTTATTCATCTTGATAAGCATCAGCCTCTCAGTGCTGTCAGTCGACAGGTGTGTACGCTTATCGATGATGATGCCACCAGCTGCACTGAAAACCCGCTCAGACAACACGCTAGCGGCAGGGCAGGCAAGAACCTCCAAGGCGTACAGTTCGTGACACATGTCCAGCTTTGAAACCCAGTAGTTGTAGGGAGCTGTGTGATCATTTAGGACGATGGTATGGTCAGCTACGTACTCCCTCACCATATTTCTGTAAAGATCAGCCCTACTCTGCCGAGACTGGGGACAGGTGACAGTGTCTTGCTAGGGTGATATAAAACGGGCAAAGGCCTTGTAAAGCGTACTCCTGCCAGTGCTGGACAAGCTGCCTGCTCGCCTACTCTCCCTCGCTACTTGTCCCGCAGAAGTACGCCCTCTGCTGCTAGCGCTGTCAGAAGGGAAATACTATTTCAGCTTGTGCACCAGGGCCTTCTCACACTCCTTTCCTCTCCAAGGATGAGAGTGTAAAGATTTTGCTTGTACCGTGGGTCCAGGAGAGTGAATACCCAGTAATCAGTCCTGGAATAAATTCTTTGAACGCGAGGGTCACGCGATAGGCAGCCTAGCATGAAATCTGCCATATGCGCCAGAGTCCCAACTCGCAAGAATTCACTCCCCTCACTGGCCTGACTGTCCATTTCCTCCTCCTCCAACTCTTCCAACTCCTCTTCTTCTGCCCATAAACGCTGAACAGTGAAGGACTGAGCAATGCTCCCCTCTTCTGTCTCGCCAACATTCTCCTCCTCTTCCTCCTCCATCTCCTCCGATATGCGCTGAGAAACAGACCTGAGGGTGCTTTGGCTATCAACAAGGGAATCTTCTTCCCCCATCTCTTGTGACGAGCACAAAGCTTCTGACTTCATGCTGACCAGAGAGTTTTTCAACAGGCCAAGCAGCGGGATGGTAAGGCTGATGATGGCGGCATCGCCACTGACCATCTGTGTTGACTTCTCCAAGTTACTCAGCATCTGACAGATATCAGACATCCACGTCCACTCCTCATTGTAGACTTGAGGAAGCTGACTGACCTGACTACCAGTTCTGGTGGAAGTTGACATCTGGCAGTCTACAATCGCTCTGCGCTGCTGGTAAACTCTGGATAACATGGTTAATGTTGAATTCCACCTCGTGGGCACGTCGCACAACAGTCAATGAGCGGGCAGTTGGAGGCGGCGCTGCGCTGCCCTGAGAGTGGCAGCATCTGTGCTGGACTTCCTGAAATGCGCATAGTAGGCCTGAGAGACCTGGCCCGAGGTAGGCCCCGCAGTCCTCGGCGTCGGCAGTATATGACCAGCCCCAGGGTCAGACTCGGTCCCAGCCTCCACCAAGTTAACCCAATGTGCCATCAGCGATATATAGTGGCCCTTCCCAGCAGCACTCGTCCACGCGTCCGTGGTCAGGTGGACCTTGTCAGAAACGGTGTTGGTCAGGGCACAGATGATGTTGTCTGACACGTGCTGGTGCAGGGCTGGGACGGCACATCTGGAAAAGTAGTGGCGGCTGGGGACCGAATACCGAGGGGTGGCCGCCGCCATGAGGTTGCGAAAAGCCTCGGTCTCTACCAGCCTATAGGGCAGCATCTCCAGGCTCAGTAATTTGTGGTGAGATGTGGACGTTGAGGGCTTGGGCGTGTGGGTGAGTTGCACTGTATTTCCTCTTGCGCTCCAGCATCTGGGGTATAGAGAGCTGGACGCTGCGCATGGAGACATTGGTGGATGCTGTGGAGGATCGTGGAGGCGAAGGTGTGGTTTTCGCACGGGATGTGTTTGGGCCGGGGTCCTGGGCAGGGGGCTGACTAGCAGAGGCAGCAGATGACACAGGGGAAGGAGCAGTGGTTTGCCCGGCCGGAGGTGAACGGCCTTGGTTCCATTGAGTGGGGTGTTTAGCATTCATATGCCTGCGCATACTGGTGGTGGTTAAGCTGGTAGTGGTGGAACCCCTGCTGATCCTGGTGTGGCACAGGTTGCACACCACAGTCCGTCGGTCATCCGGTGTTTCTTTAAAGAACCTCCAGACTTCCGAAAATCTAGCCCTCGCCACGGGAGCTTCACTACGTGAAACATTTGGGGCTGATGCACCAGCTCTGGCCCTGCCTCTCAGTCTGACCCCACCACTGCCTCTTCCAACCTGTTCTCGTTGAGGACTCGCCACTGTGTCAGAAGCACTGTGTTCACCCAGCCTATCAACCCAGCTTGGCTCTGTCACCTCATCTTCCTCCGATCCCTCAGTCTGCTCCCCCCTCGGACTTCCTGCCCTGACAATAACCACTGTCTGACAACCGTGTCTCCTCATCGTCCGACACCTCTTTACCCACTTCTTTAACTACGTCAACAATGTTATCATCACCCACAGACTGCGACCGGTGGAAAACTTGGGCATCGGGAAAGAGACTAAATCAGCACTCCTCCAGCTCCTCCACCTCAGCCTCCTTCCCCCCAGTCTGCCCCCTCCCAGGAAAATTTGCCATTTGAACCGGCATACTCGGAGGAACTGTTTTCTGGACCCTTCCCAGAGTCACAAACCACTTGTCCGGTTGCTGCTGAGCTCTTTCCCGATGCCCAGGTTTTCCACCGGTCGCAGTCTGTGGGTGATGATAACATTGTTGACGTAGTTAAAGAAGTGGGTAAAGAGGTGTCGGACGATGAGGAGACACGGTTGTCAGACAGTGGTTATTGTCAGGGCAGGAAGTCCGAGGGGGGAGCAGACTGAGGGATCGGAGGAAGATGAGGTGACAGAGCCAAGCTGGGTTGATAGGCTGGGTGAACACAGTGCTCCTGACACAGTGGCGAGTCCTCAACGAGAACAGGTTGGAAGAGGCAGTGGTGGGGTCAGACTGAGAGGCAGGGCCAGAGCTGGTGCATCAGCCCCAAATGTTTCACGTAGTGAAGCTCCCGTGGCGAGGGCTAGATTTTCGGAAGTCTGGAGGTTCTTTAAAGAAACACCGGATGACCGACGGACTGTGGTGTGCAACCTGTGCCACACCAGGATCAGCAGGGGTTCCACCACTACCAGCTTAACCACCACCAGTATGCGCAGGCATATGAATGCTAAACACCCCACTCAATGGAACCAAGGCCGTTCACCTCCGGCCGGGCACACCACTGCTCCTTCCCCTGTGTCATCTGCTGCCTCTGCTAGTCAGCCCCCTGCCCAGGACCCCGGCCCAAACACCTCCCATGCGAAAACCACACCTTCGCCTCCACGATCCTCCACAGCATCCACCAATGTCTCCATGCGCAGCGTCCAGCTCTCTATACCCCAGATGCTGGAGCGCAAGAGGAAATACAGTGCAACTCACCCACACGCCCAAGCCCTCAACGTCCACATCTCACCACAAATTACTGAGCCTGGAGATGCTGCCCTGTAGGCTGGTAGAGACCGAGGCTTTTCGCAACCTCATGGCGGCGGCCACCCCTCGGTATTCGGTCCCCAGCCGCCACTACTTTTCCAGATGTGCCGTCCCAGCCCTGCACCAGCACGTGTCAGACAACATCATCTGTGCCCTGACCAACGCCGTTTCTGACAAGGTCCACCTGACCACGGACGCGTGGACGAGTGCTGCTGGGAAGGGCCACTATATATCGCTGATGGCACATTGGGTTAACTTGGTGGAGGCTGGGACCGAGTCTGACCCTGGGGCTGGTCATATACTGCCGACGCCGAGGACTGCGGGGCCTACCTCGGGCCAGGTCTCTCAGGCCTACTATGCGCATTTCAGGAAGTCCAGCACAGATGCTGCCACTCTCAGGGCAGCGCAGCGCCGCCTCCAACTGCCCGCTCATTGACTGTTGTGCGACGTACCCACGAGGTGGAATTCAACATTAACCATGTTATCCAGAGTTTACCAGCAGCGCAGAGCGATTGTAGACTGCCAGATGTCAACTTCCACCAGAACTGGTAGTCAGGTCAGTCAGCTTCCTCAAGTCTACAATGAAGAGTGGACGTGGATGTCTGATATCTGTCAGATGCTGAGTAACTTGGAGAAGTCAACACAGATGGTCAGTGGCGATGCCGCCATCATCAGCCTTACCATCCCGCTGCTTGGCCTGTTGAAAAACTCTCTGGTCAGCATGAAGTCAGAAGCTTTGTGCTCGTCACAAGAGATGGGGGAAGAAGATTCCCTTGTTGATAGCCAAAGCACCCTCAGGTCTGTTTCTCAGCGCATATCGGAGGAGATGGAGGAGGATGAGGAGGAGAATGTTGGCGAGACAGAAGAGGGGAGCATTGCTCAGTCCTTCACTGTTCAGTGTTTATGGGCAGAAGAAGATGAGTTGGAAGAGTTGGAGGAGGAGGAAATGGACAGTCAGGCCAGTGAGGGGAGTGAATTCTTGCGAGTTGGGACTCTGGCGCATATGGCAGATTTCATGCTAGGCTGCCTATCGCATGACCCTCGCGTTCAAAGAATTTATTCCAGGACTGATTACTGGGTATTCACTCTCCTGGACCCACGGTACAAGCAAAATCTTTACACTCTCATCCTTGGAGAGGAAAGGAGTGTGAGAAGGCCCTGGTGCACAAGCTGAAATAGTATTTCCCTTCTGACAGCGCTAGCAGCAGAGGGCGTACTTCTGCGGGACAAGTAGCGAGGGAGAGTAGGCGAGCAGGCAGCTTGTCCAGCACTGGCAGGAGTACGCTTTACAAGGCCTTTGCCAGTTTTATATCACCCTAGCAAGACACTGTCACCTGTCCCCAGTCTCGGCAGAGTAGGGCTGATCTTTACAGAAATATGGTGAGGGAGTACGTAGCTGACCATACCATCGTCCTAAATGATCACACAGCTCCCTACAACTACTGGGTTTCAAAGCTGGACATGTGTCACGAACTGTACGCCTTGGAGGTTCTTGCCTGCCCTGCCGCTAGCGTGTTGTCTGAGCGGGTTTTCAGTGCAGCTGGTGGCATCATCATCGATAAGCGTACACACCTGTCGACTGACAGCGCTGAGAGGCTGATGCTTATCAAGATGAATAAAGTCTGGATTTCTCAGGATTTCCATTCTCCACCAGGTGAAAGAAGCTCAACCTGAATAATGTATGCACTCCTCCTCCTCATTTTCCTCCTTCTCCTCCTCTTTGTACACTAAAGCAGAGGAAACTGGCTATTTTTTGCCAGGGCCAACTGGCTCTAGCTATAGTACTCTATGTATTTAATTTTTCTGGAGAGCCACCTACCCGGTCCTCTGTTTTAAACAATTTTTGGGAGTGCCACATACAGGCACTCAATCTATTTAATTTTTCTGGAGGACCACCTACCTGCTCCTCTGGTTTGAAAACTTTTTTGGACTGCCACATACAGGCACTATCCAAATTTAATTGTCTCCATAGCAGCCTCCACACGTCGTCTTTATAGCTGCCTCCACACGTCGTCCATGTAGCTGCCTCCATACATCGTCCCCTTAGTAAACGAGCTGTGTCGGTGACATGGGTGGACTGCGTAGAAGACTGACTGGTGGACAAATGGATAGAAGCATTGTCCGCAATCCACAACATCACCTGTTCGCACTGTTCTGGCCTCAACAGTGCTCTACTCAGGACCACGGCCTCTGACCCCTGCAGTAGTTGGACGCCCATGCCCTCGTCCCCTACCCCTAGCCCTCGGGTTCAACATTTTCAAAATGAAAGTGTAAACTGTAAAATTTTTTTGTGTGTGTTTTTTTGTATGGTTTTTTTTAACAAAACAATCAGATGAAATCACACAGCAACCACAAAAGATAATGATGATTGCTATGGCTAGTTGCTAACCTACACTGACAGCACACAACTGGAATTGGTGTGTCACTTTAAGTTTTGAAAAAAAAAAATAAAAAAATCGGCAGACCTAATTCTATGCCTAATTCAATCAAACCCCTAATAAATTGTCCCACTTAGGTGTTTGAGATGGATATGTGTGTCACTAAGAGCTAAATATAGCGTTCGCAAGTCTCCCTGCAAATTCGTCACAATATGGTACTAGCTGCACTACTAGTGCCAGCAAGGCCAGGCACAAGCAAATCAACAAAATATATATATAACGCTATTGTAGCCCTAAGAAAGACGGTTGGGTTCTTGTATGCCTAGTTTCTAACCTACACTGACAGCACACAACTGGATTTTGTGGCGTTCCTGTCACTTTAAGTTTTGAAAAAAAAATAAAAAATCGGCAGACTGTGCCTAATTCAATCAAACCCCTAATAAATTGTCCCACTTAGGTGTTTGAGATGGATATGTGTGTCACTAAGAGCTAAATATAACGTTCGCAAGTCTCCCTGCAAATTTGTCACAATATGGTACTAGCTGCACTACTAGTGCCAGCAAGCCCAGCCACAAGCAAAGAAAAAAAAATATTCTAGCCCTAACAAGGGCTGTTGGGTTCTTGTAGAATCACTCCTGCCTAACACTAATCTAATAGAACACCCTAATGCTATCCCTATCCCTGACCCTCTCCCAGTGAATGATGCGAGCAGCGCGGGCAGGGGCTAGTCTATTCCAGGGTCACCTGATCAGGCCAGCCAACCACTGCTATCGACGTGTAAGTGTACCACGTCATGCTGGGTGGAGTGCAGAGTCTCCTGGCTTGTGATTGGCTCTGTTTCTGGCTGCCAAAAATCAAAACGGCGGGAGATTCCATTTTCTCGAGCTGGCGAAATATTCATCCGAGCAACGAGCAGTTGCGAGTACGCTAATGCTCGATCGATCATCAAGCTCGGACGAGTGTGTTCGCTCATCTCTAATGTGCACCAATATATCTATATTGTACTACACATGTCCAGCATAATATGTATATAACATATACTGTGATGTGTATAAGGTGTCTGTATACACTGCATGTGAGGATGTTGCATATGGCATTGTATGTGTGTGTACACTCACCGGCCACTTTATTAGGTACACCTATCCAACTGCTCGTTAACACTTAATTTCTAATCAGCCAATCACATGGCGGCAACTCAGGGTGCGGTCACACGTCGCGTTTAACGCATGTGTTTAAAAACACATTGGAATAGCTGAAGAGTGATTTGCCTAATTAAACAGCTCTTAACATTTGTGTTTACAAAATGCGTTACCGATGCGTTAACAACCGCATGCGTTAACCGCGATGTTAACGCATGCGTTAACAATGCGTTAACACTTGCGTTTTGTAAATGCAAGCGTTAACAGCTGTTTAATTAGGCAAATCTCCCTTCAGCTGTAGCAATGCGTTTTTAAGCGCATGCAGGAAACGCAACGTGTGACCGCACCCTCAGTGCATTTAGGCATGTAGACATGGTCCAGACAATCTCCTCCAGTTCAAACCGAGCATCAGTATGGGGAAGAAAGGTGATTTGAGTGCCTTTGAACGTGGCATGGTTGTTGGTGCCAGAAGGGCTGGTCTGAGTATTTCAGAAACTGCTGATCTACTGGGATTTTCACGCACAACCATCTCTAGGGTTTACAGAGAATGGTCCGAAAAAGAAAAAACATCCAGTGAGCGGCAGTTCTGTGGGCGGAAATGCCTTGTTGATGCCAGAGGTCAGAGGAGAATGGGCAGACAGGTTTGAGCTGATAGAAAGGCAACAGTGACTCAAATCGGCACCCGTTACAACCAAGGTAGGCAGAAGAGCATCTCTGAACACACAGTACGTCAAACTTTGAGGCAGATGGGCTACAGCAGCAGAAGACCACACCGGGTGCCACTCTTTTCAGCTAAGAACAGGAAACTGAGGCTACAATTTGCACAAGCTCATCGAAATTGGACAGTAGAAGATTGGAAAAATGTTGCCTGGTCTGATGAGTCTCGATTTCTGCTGCGACATTCGGATGGTAGGGTCATAATTTGGCGTCAACAACATGAAAGCATGGATCCATCTTGCCTTGTATCAACGGTTCAGGCTGGTGGTGGTGGTGCCATGGTGTGGGGAATATTTTCTTGGCACTCTTTGGGCCCCTTGGTACCAATTGAGCATCGTTGCAATGCCACAGCCTACCTGAGCATTGTTGCTGGCCATGTCCATCCCTTTATGACCACAATGTACCCAACATCTGATGGCTACTTTCAGCAGGATAATGCGCCATGTCATAAAGCTGGAATCATCTCAGACTGGTTTCTTGAACATGACAATGAGTTCACTGTGCTCAAATGGCCTCCACAGTCACCAGATCTCAATCCAATAGAGCATCTTTGGGATGTGGTGGAACGGGAGATTCGCATCATGGATGTGCAGCCGACAAATCTGCGGCAACTGTGTGATGCCATCATGTCAATATGGACCAAAATCTCTGAGGAATGCTTCCAGCACCTTGTTGAATCTATGCCACGAAGAATTGAGGCAGTTCTGAAGGAAAAAGGGGGTCCAACCCGTTACTAGCATGGTGTACCTAATAAAGTGGCCGGTGAGTGTATATACTGTGTGTGCACATGAGTGTATTTATATGTGATTGTAACTCGCATGTGTGAGTATACTAATATGTATATTTTGGGAAGTGGCAAGGGGGGCCCCATGCAGTAGCCTGCTAGGTGTCCCTGTCTCTCCTAGTTAGGCCACTGAACTCACACTATTTTGCATTAACTGTTAGTATATATTATTGGTCTGCAGCACATATACTGTAAAATAAACATTCAGGATATAGTTTGGTTCTATTTGTGTTGTTATGGTATTTTAAACTAATCACACATATCAGAGCAGATTATAAATGATAAGTGTGACATCGCTAGAATGACGTCATATAGTCAGCCGCAGAAACAGAGGACGTATTATATTCTGTTATTCTGCTCCTGATCACCCTATATACTACATCACACTGATAGTGGGGGCGGCTGCTGCAATCTCTTACATTATACACTGCTGCGGTTTGGGATTTCAGGAGTTTCTATCTCTGTAGTTATACTACAACATGTTGTCACCATTGTAAGAACAATGGCTCATGTGGTGGCAGCAGGGTAAGAGGCGCATCCTCCTCCTCAGCAGGGTGCCGCCAGGTGGTACAGCCACAGCTGGAGGCGCTGGGAAAAGGGGGCGGCACCGAGGGGGGCACATTAGTGATTGGTAACTAGTACGTCACACAGGGCTATTGTATCGTGTGACGTCATAAAGCTGGCACACTCAGATGAGACTGGCAGCGCTGTACCAGGCTGTGACCATTGGGTCAGCACTTGTAGTCACCAGTGTGAGGTGACGCTGGGCTGGTGACGTGATGGGGCGGTTCGCAGTGCGCCAGCAGTAGGGGGCGTTGTTGTGTGTGTGTGAGCTCTCCTGTCCTCTCCCCCCGGTAGCTCCGCCTCCTTCTCCCGGCTCTCATCACACTGACGATGTCCCGGGGCTCTGTGAGGTGGCCTTAGATGGCAGCCGCTGGAGGTGACAAGCCGGAGCCGTGAGCTAGCAGTGCAGCACGTAGCTGGGACACTGGGCGTCATGTCGGCCTCGCAGGATGAAAGCTCGGTGCGGGTCGCTCTCCGGTACGTGTGTGTTTGGGGGCTGGGTGTATGTGTCGCCTGACCTGTGACCTCTCCCTGTACCAAGACGCAGTGTCCCTGCTGCCCGGCTCTCCCTCCACCTGAGCAGGCCTGGCGTGTCTCCATGTTGGGGGTTGCTGCCCCATGCACACAGCTGCACCTGTCGGGGCCCAGCAGGGGCAGAGGCTGCAGCCCTGTGACCTCTGTCACCCTGCACCTGTCCTGCTACGTGTGCAGGTTCAGGCAGAGCTCATTCATGTGCTGCTGGCTGTGCTATTGTGTTGTCAGGGGATGGGGTAAACAATGCAGAGGAGATGCACGGTGCCACACTGTCCTGGGCCTTCCCCAGAGCTGGGCACTGCCCCATCACTGGCTGTAGGGGGTATTGGGCAGTGATACTGCTGGTGGCCCCATGATGTGACATGCTGCGTGCAATCCTTGTGTCCTATGTAGGGCGGTATACTTTGTAAAGTGAAGGGCAGTGTAATTGGTAGGGAAAATGCCATGTCAGCCTGGCACTACTGTTTACTAGCCTCTGGCATATGCAAGAACCACACACTGCAGGTTGTTGTGATACCTGCAACATGAATCCATTTCTTCTAATGTGTGGGTCAATGGAATCATTTCTTGTAATTTAGTTCTTGCCTCCTTCATGCTGTGCTGCCTTAGGGCAATCCGTGCTGTGGAGGTGCCTGTACGCTGCATACCATGAGCAGGTGACAGCAGTCCACATAGATTGTCCATATACTATACATGTTCTATGCATGTATAGAAATGCTGTAACTTTTCAGACATGTGTTTGGTGCCAGATTGATCATGCAGCCTTTGACACTGTGATAAATTCATTATAGGCTGTGGTCTATATAGAATGGTAGATATTCTATACACACAAATCCCTATGGATGAAATGGCCATATTTACAATCTCTATGTGTGCACTTTCATCTTACATTATGAATTAATCTGCCTCAGAATGTTTTCGATAGTAAGCTATGGCAAAGATATGTGTGGGATTTGACAGCCAGGACCCCAAAATCTCTATTGTGTTTTGCCCCCTCACAGCAATGTCATATCGGCAATGTGTCTCCTGACACCAGATTGCATTGTTGGGGCACGGCTACTTTTGTTGATGAGTACTGACCCCTAATTCATGTCATGTGTTATCTGTTTCCTGTAAAATGTCTTGAAATGTAATAAATCTGCTCATGCTCCAGCTATGGCATGAATGTGTCCACTTATGAGTATGGCTACTTTTTGCAGTAATGGTAGAAGATTGATCATGTCATACATAGCACTTTCTGTACTGCTTGGCATTGTGTTTCCTGATCTGTTTCCTGTGGCTTACAACCAGTACACAAGAAAACTGCTGAAGTAGACCGCACTGAAGTAGCATATATACAGCTGTATTCACAATTTTAAATTTTCTCCAGCTCTACCTTATATGACGGATTCGTACAGGGAGATCTCCCTAGGGAAGGACACGTGTGTCTGCTTCCAGTAAATAGTTGCAATTCCTGCTAGTTACATGCTTTTAGGCAATGTCAAAGGCCTTGTATTACGATCCTTGTATCTCCAAGTATGCAAAGTCTGATTTTACTACTGAGATCTATTTATGGCATTGAGGTACAATACGTTTTGTGTATACTGTGTAGAGGTTGGTCACATATACTGGGCATCTACAATCTACAAATTCAATTATTCATGCATTCTCAGAGAACAGACAGTTGCTCTCTCATGGCGAAATGCATTGTCACTGCAGATGACATTGAAATATTGATGAGCAAGTACTAGGGGAGGATGCAGGGCCTTGGATTTCTTTTCTATGTGACAATAATATTTTGCAGCTTTGTTATTTCGGATCGTTGTCTTTATTTCTGGTCAGCCACAGGCTGTGTACGAACTGAAGATGGAATATTTGCTTACTATGCTGTGAAAAATAGTTACTTAGCCATTTCAGGACAGGCGTACTACTTCACTTGTTGTCTAATTGTCAGTATAGGTTTTTTTGGGCTAAAATATATTCATAGCGTATCCATAGAATAGATCCTCAATATTTGATTGTTGTAGGTATACAACAATACCCAGCACCCAAATAGATCAGCTGTGTGCTTTAGCAGATAAACAAGGAGTAAGCCCAGAGACCATTCGCAGTGCTCTCTCCATGCCTAGGTGTCCAGTGGGTGTGGTCTTGTCAATGATTGGCAGTGTTCCACAGATGGATGTGTGTTCAGAGTGTTGTTAATCACTAAACAGCACCACCTACTAGATGCCTAAAACTAAGATGAGCAAGAATTTAAATAAATGACAGATTATGCTATGGACTTGCAATTTGTTTTGCTATAGAGATCACCTATTTTGTCCTAAGAAGCAGTACATTTTAGGTCCAGTTCACACCACTGCCTTTTTTTTAAATTGTGCTCTTCCGTGATGGAAAAACATAGTAGACTTTGCATGTGGTATTCCACTCTGCTTCTGTCCCCCATAAGATTGCAAGGGGCAAAGAATGCTCTATGGATGTAGGATCCACTTTCATGTGTCCTATCACCTTTTCGCTCTTGTATTGAGCAATTTTTTGGAAAGGAGCCTTTGTGGTTTCTTATGAAGGTGTGGTTGGCTCCACAGGCTTTTTATTTTGACACTAACAGTGTTGTGTTTATTGCTGTGGGATGATATGTTTACATTTAGATTTGGATTTTTCTACATCTGCAACATTTTCCCACTGTCCAGAGGCAGTATTTGTGCCAGAAGTGATATTCTTTAATGGCAGAACTCTAATGCCCCATCGTAGTGTAATGTACTCAAATAATTTCCTAAATTTGGTTCCTAAAAATAGTTTTGATCATAGACCGGATTATTTTGGATGATATTTAGCACCTCTTGCTGAGGAGACACTCCTTTTCTTGTACTGCCCCTTATTGTAATCTTCGGGAAAATAATTCTCTCTTGGCTTAAACAGTTCTTAACAGGGAACATGTCTGCAAAGAACTAGGGGTAGCCTAACTTAATGTCAACTTGTCTGATCTTGGTCATATGTGTATCTTTAGCCTTTACTGCTTACCCACAAGTGAAATTCTATGACCGTTGCATAAAGAGCCAAAAATCCAGTGCTGAATTGCACAAGTCACTGTGTGAAGAGTGGAGAAGTTGGACATCATAAAATGGTTTAACCAGGCATGTGTTCTCCCTCTCAGGGTGCGGTCACACGTCGCGTTTACCGCATGCGTTAAAAAACGCATTGGAATAGCTGGAGAGTGATTTGCCTAAGTAAACACCTCTTAACACTTGTGTTTACAAAACGCATGCGTTAACCGCGATGTTAACGCATGCGTTAACAATGCGTTAACAACAGCATGCGTTAACCGCGATGTTAACGCATGCGTTAACAATGCGTTAACGGTTGCGTTTTGTAAACACAGGTGTTAGCAGCTGTTTAATTAGGCAAATCACTCTCCAGCTATTGCAATGCGTTTTTAAACGCATGCGTTAAACGCGACGTGTGACCGCACCCTCAGCAGGATCCCTGGGATCTTCACTCATATGCTCAGAAAGAGACCAGCTAGGACAGTGAAGGCGAACCTTTTAGAGGACAAGTGGCCAAACTGCAAGCCAAAACCCCCCTCATTTATCGAGAGGTGCCAACCAAAGATTAAAGCAGTAATTTATTGCTCCCTGTTCAACAACTTTGAATCATATTGGCCTCCTGAGGACAGCAACATAGTAGAAAGATGGAAAATTTTCAGCATTTTAGCGTCTTTGGAGTGTGCCTCTGTACACAGAGAATCATGGGGCCAACGGCACCCGTGCCATGGGTTCCCCACCACTGATATCAACTACTTATAAAAGGCCTATGCCTTTTATTCTTTTTAAATAACATGTGACTGATTACAGTGAAATGCACCACAAAGCCAATTTCTTATCCAAAATGAAGTCACGTCTATATACAGGTCTTCGTATATATATAATATATATATTTCTAAATAACTGTAGCACTCCAGGGATTTCTGTGGCAAAAGTTAAGGTGCTTTATTCACCCAGTGTCCACATCAACTTTTTGGCTCTTAGGGACAGGAGCCTACTTGAAGCTTACTAGGTGCCTGGATCGATGAGTAAGTGTGCCTGGTAAATCTCGATGGTAGATTTTCTGTAAAGCAAACCGGTCACCAGAAATGTAGTTTGTAGTTGGAGATATAGACTATGCTGATTTTAAAAATGCCTTTGGCAGAATTCTGAATAATTGCAGTACTTTATCAAACTTTATTTCATATTAGCTGAGTCAATGTGGGGGCACTGTAGCTTCTGTTTGCCTATGCTCATTCACCTCATGCATTCTTCCTCTACTGTACACCATCCCCCTCTCTACTGCCTTCTCAATGCACATGACAGGAAGTGGGGAGGGAGCTGGATCAGTGTGCAGGAGTGGAGACAGACACAGAGGCTGCTGTAGCTGCCAACCAAACCCCCACCCCTGGGGATTGACATGACAGGTGTGCCAGGTAATGTGTAGTAAATTTTATAAAGCACTGAGATGATTCAGAATGCTGACAAGGGCATATCTAAAATCAGCATAGCATAGGCTATTGGAACCTGTCACCTGCTAAAAATGGCATTCCTTGTGGCAGGTGTGCTTTAAACTTTATAGGACCATTTAATTACATATTTTTAATTAACCCCTTCACGCTCCGCGGCGGATATATCCGCCACGGAGCGCAGTGACTTAGCGCTCAGTGGCGGATATATCCGCCACGGCGCTTATGCCGGCTCGGCTCTGGATCAGAGCCGAACCGGCATCCGGAAACACGGGGTGCCGGCTGTAACTAATAGCCGGCACCCCAGTGTAACACCCGCGATCGGAGTTGTCTCCGATCGCGGGTGCTTAACCCGTTAGATGCCGCGGTCAGCGCGACCGCGGCATCTAACAAGTATCTGGGGGGTCTTTCCCCCACGATCGCCCCCCCCGAACCGTTTTCGGGGGGCGCCGATCGTTGCTATAGTAACTCTGGGGTCCGATCTGGACCCCAGAGTTACTAGCAAGAATTGCCAGTAAGATGGCGTCTGTGACGTCATCTTACTGGCAAAGTGCCAGCCTATGCAAGTGCATAGGCTGACACTGATAATACTCTGCAATACATGAGTATTGCAGAATATTATCATGAAGAAGCAATCAGATGATTGCTTCTTCATGTCCCATGGTATAAAAGTGAAAAAGTAAAAAAAAAAGTTATTCAATAAAAAAATAAAGTCATAAATCACTAAAAATGCCCCAAACCCCCAAAACATATAAAGAGACATATAACTCAAAAAAAAAGTCTAAATCATAACACAAACCCCACATATATAGTATCACCGCGTCCGTAACAACCCGTAGAATAAAAGTAAATCATTATTGAACCCCCACGATAAACGCCGTAAAAAAAAACTGGTATAAACCCTCCAAAAATTATGATTTTTACCTTTTCAATCCCACAAAAAATGATATAAAATGCGACCAAAAAACCATATGTACTCAGACATGATACTGGTGCAAAGTACAACATGTCCCGCAAAAAACAAGCCATCAACCAGCTCCGTAGCCAAAAACGTAACAAAGTTATGCCACTTGGAAGATGGCAATACAAAAATT
Source organism: Engystomops pustulosus (assembly GCF_040894005.1). NCBI lineage: Eukaryota > Metazoa > Chordata > Amphibia > Anura > Leptodactylidae > Engystomops > Engystomops pustulosus. The sequence goes on along the minus strand of NC_092414.1, from coordinate 115,455,976 downwards.
ATAGATTTTTCCCCACATTAGGGTTTTGTTTGACAAATTTAGTAAAACGTAAGAAAATATATTCATGTCTGGTATCCCCGTAATCGTATCAACCCATAGAATAAAGATAACAGGATTATTAGGCTATACGGTGAACACCAAAAAAAAAAGAGTCAAAAATCCAGTACAGAATTGATGCTTTTCTACTCCTGCCCTCAAAAAAAGTTCCTAAATTTTCAACAATAGGTGATACCAACCCCAAAATGGTAACAATGGAAAAAGCATCTCATCCCGCAAAAAAAATGCCGTCACATGCCCCAATAACGAAAAAGCGAAAATTTTATAGCCTTCAAAAGGGGCCAATGAGGAAACTAAAATCCTGGCAGCTGCAGGGTGCTCCTTCCCTTCTGCGCCTCGCTGTGCCCCCATAAAACAAGTAACGGCCACATGTGGGGGGTCTTTGTACTCAGGAGACATTGCAGAACAAATTGTATGGTGGGTTTTCTCTTTTTATATTTTGGAAATGTGTAAATTTTGGTGCTAAATGAACGTATAAGGGAACAATTTGACCATTCTAAATTTCACCTCCATTTTGATTCAATTACTATGAAGATCTCAAGGGGTTAACAATCTTCGTAAAAGCTGTTTCTGATAGCTTGAGGGGTGCAGATTTGAAAATGGGTAGATTATATAGGGGGTTTTGATGCTAAATATGTAAAATTTCATTCAAAACTGTATTTATCCCCAAAATAGTCAATTCTGAAAATCCGGAAAAGCGCTATTCTATTTGTAAGCCGCGTGACGTCAAAATAAATTATCCAGATATTTCAGAAATTATGAAAATGTAAAGTAGACAAATGGGAAATGTTATTCAGCAACTTATTTAGCTGGTAAATCTATCTGCCTGAAAACGCAATGATTTAGAATTTCGAAAATGGCAAATTTTTCAAAAAATTTATCATATTTTCTTTTTTTTGTAAATAAACGCAAAACTTATCTGCCAAAATTTACCACTAAAATGAAGTACAACATGTGGGGAAAAAACAATCTCAGAATCGTTTTGATAAGTAACAGTGTTCAAAAGTTATAACCATATAAAGCGAAGCAAGTCAGATTCCAAAAAATCGGGCTGAGCCTTAAGCTGTAAAATGGCTGCGTCCTTAAGGGGTTAAATTTAAAAAAAATACACTCTATTTTTTTTTAAATTATTATTTCTGATTGCATCTCTAACAGGGGATCTTTCCGGTTCTGGGGCATCTAGAAACACATCATCGCGTGATACTTAATCGTCTCCGTTAACTGACACCAGAACTTTGTTTCTAGGTGCCACAGTTCCAAAAAATATAGACTTTTTAAGTATGCACATGCCACAATGTCAATACACATTCTAGCTGTCTAGCATAGAAATATGGCTTGTAGAAACAAATGCACATTTGTCAGCTTTTTTCCAGAAGGTTAGGAAATGAAGGCAGGGACCAGATTGGTATCCAGTGTCAAATCATTATTTTCTTTGCCATAGTTAATCAGTAACCCCCTATTTATGTAGCGTGCAATTGTGGCTTACTCCTCTTTTGGTCTTTGGTTCCTGAAAACCACATCACATAAGGCATACACCCACGATGCAATACATGCCTTTTTGTCAGTCAAACTTGTGGGATTGTTATGATGCTTGGCAACATCTGAAATAAAGCCATGAATGAGATGAGACGTTATTGAAGTAGGTTTTTTTTGTAATCAATTTTGTGTGCAGTCACATTCTAACACCCAGGCATCAACGTGCCATGACAGGCTCCTTGTCATTCTTAATACAAGAGTTCATCTCCATCAAAAATCTGAAGATGGGTGTGCACTAGTATTTCTTGACACTCATCTGTGCAAAGCTCTTTAGATCATAGTCGTGTGCATGCATGTTGGAGAAGTAGGAGGGCATCTTACTGTGAATTGTTCCACCTGTTTCACCAAATAATGAGAAATTATATAGTCTGACATCTGTAAATGACTGCTTCCACTTATAGGCGATAGAAGCATCAATTTTACTGTGGAGCAACAAGCTTGACATTTCTATGTGCAGATCTTTGTAATGTGAAGTTATCTTGAGATTTTCAGTTATCCTGTGATGTTATCTTTGCCTTCTACAGCCACCCCTAAGTGAGAGTCACCTCCTCTTTTTTTAAAATATATACAGGGTGTAGCAAAAAGGTGGAGATGGTTGAATATCTCACGAAATGCAAATGGGATCGAAAAACTAAACATGTACAGTACAGACTATAAAAATTGTAGATTCACACTGAAGGCATTAAAACTATGAATTAACACATGTGGAATTATATACTTAACCAAAAAGTGTGAAAACTAAAAAATATATATTGTATTCTAGGTTTTTCAAAAGTGAGGCGAAGCTGTCACATTTTGCAAAAATCAGAGCAAATAGTTTTAATAAACTACCTTGTAGACTCCTCCAGAGGCTGTCATTATAGACAGCCTTGCTGTATACTTATGTGTGTTGTCATAAGCAGTTCCATTTATTTTGTCTTTTATCAGGATGTTGACTATATGGCTAGGATTAATTAATGCCTGTGCACATGTGAGCTGCAAAATATATCCAGTGAGGGGGAATACAATTATAATGTAGCTGTAGGTTTTTCTACCTCTGGCAACTATGACTTGAGGCTTCCATTAGCACAGATGTTGTGTTATCCCATAGAGATCAATGATCCCAATGTGAACAATCTTAATCTCCCTATTCTCTGTTAAAGCAGATACATTGTAGACTCTACTTTTGAAAAGTAGAAAGCATATAAAGTGTCCTAATTGTTCAATAATGAATTGGAAGCCGCAGCACTCGATTATTTAAAGGACACCTGTCATCAGGTCTGTGTCACTAGTCCTGTCACCTCTACCTGTTGGAGCAGCTCACAAGGATCCCATCCCAGCCTTTATATAGTTATTTCATACATTATTCATTGTAAAATCATCTCTTCTTTATTATGCAAATGAGGCTGGTCACATGGTCAGAGGCAGTGATGTCACCCCTGTTACCCCTCCCCTCTCCTCCCCCTACTCATGTCTGTGTGTAATGTATAGTAAAGCATGGCTAGTATGTGTGCTGCATCTGCTGACATGCTGCATCCTCCTAATATACAGGTGATTGACACAGACATCAGCTACACATGAATCTGACAAGTTCTGCTGTAACATGGCTGCTGCCTGGAGCTGTTGTATCTCTCCTACACACACACAGGCTGCAGGGGGCGTGGCCACCAGCACCAGGAAGCACATCATTATACAGCCTCACATCATTACACAGGCTGTCCGTCATGCACTGGGGGTGCGGCTGTGCCTCCCACTCATGAATAGAGTGGACAGCTTGAATATGCTAATGCTTCATTGGACATTTCACAGGTCATTTGCATACAGCTTTAGGACCTCATTGCTTGGGTTTACAGGCATGTAGAGGGACAATAAAGGGATAGAGGCAATGCTCTCTAATGGCAGTTTGTTACACTGTGAAGGAGCAACCCCCTGCCTTCCCACTGTGCACTGACACTTCTTCTGCTGCAATGAGATTACAGCAGACAGAGGGGTATACGGAGACAGTGTAACAACCTTTAATGGAAATTTACCATTTTATTTTAGTAAAATTAAGCTACACATATCTATACACCTATAGCTGTATTCTCCATGATCCCCGCACAGTCTTCTTTAATGTTTACACACAGGGAACGCTGTAAAAAAAAAACGTTATTGCGCCTAGTGCTCCGGTTGTTAATTATTCACGCTTCTCGCGTGACATCACCTCGCATGACCATGCGTGAGGCGTAAGTTTACTCCCATCCACAATAGATAAAAGAGAGAAGTGATGTGTCCATACTTCCCCTCTCCCTCTGTTATCTCAGATAGTTGGGGGAGACCCTACTGCTCAATGTAACAGCCTGTAAAGCTCAGGTAACAAAGGCGGCCATGAGTAACAAATAGATGCAGATGATCAGTCACGGTAGCTTATCTATCAGTGAGTGTATTGGTTTATCAAGCCTGATTTTGATGGTAGATTTCCTTTAATGCAAAAATGTTTCATTCATTATTATTTTTCTAGGCTTATATAATAATGAATCAGTCATGATGTGTTTTGTTCTAAATAGTCCTTCTTCTGCAGTGTATGTATGAGTGTGTATATCGCAGAGAACAGTAACATGTTTGGTTCTCTCTTATTATGAAGTCTCTGTAAATGGCACAATGGACATGAATAAGAATGAAAAAAATGGATGGAACATCCAGCAAAGACTGGTGGTTTGTGTTCTGGCAGAACAACATATTTCTCAGCAAATTAAAATTTCAGCCATCTGCAGCATAAATTGACCGGTCACTTTGTACTGTCAGATTTCAATTTATTATTTTTTTTACTGCAGAATGTGTGGGAAATTTTTTGAAATCTGATTGACATTGCTGCAGCTGAAGATTCTTGCCGATGTGTCATAGAACATTTAGTCTGTGTTCATATGTGGCGTTTGGATGCGTCAGAACGGATGTGTTTTTAAATGTTACAATGAGTTTGGCTACTCTGGAAACGTTTTTTTTTTTCATTGCTTTAAGTGTAAGCAGCTGTGTTAACATTTTCGCATCTTCTTACCCTTATAGTAATGAAGAAAGACACTTCTAGAAAAGCCAAACGGGCTGAGCCCTCTTTATACAGAGATGGGCTTTGCTGCATATTGCAGCAAAGACCCATTGCTATCACCCGCAATCGGTGCTCAACCCCTTCTTTGGCACCGGCACTAAAAACATGGCGTACACATTCGTTTAACTTTTGAAAATGTATTAAAACGCAATAAAACCTATATAAATTTGGTATCATCATGATCGTACCAAACCAAAGAATAAAGCAGACATGTTATTTGGAGCGCAGAGTGAAAGTCGTAAAAACCTAGCCCACAAGAATGTGCCTTTTTTCCTGCTTCCCAGTACTTGGCTTGTTATAATAAATAACACATTTTACTTTCCTGTGATGTTACACACAAAATAAGCCCTCACACAGCTCTGTACACGTAAAAATGAAAAAGTTAAGGATTTTTGAAGGTGGAGAGCGAGAAATGAGCAAAAAAACCCTGCGTCATTAAGGGGTTAAACAGTGGGAAAAAAGTGTCTTTTTTTTCTTACTGATAAGAAAAGTCTGTGGTGAATAAAAGACCTTCTGTTCACCTTGAATTGTTAGCTGCTGTTCTTGTAATGCGGCAGTAGGTAATATCCGTTTATGCTGTTTCAGCTCTGTTGGATTCTAAATGATCTGAAATGACTTTTGGTCAGCATTGGGGCACCCAAAATCCATGGAGCCTTGAAGAAGGCTGCATGGTCTGGTAGCTTAAAGGGGATGTCTGGTGACAACCACTAGGGCAGTGATGGCGATCCTTTTAGCCACCGAGTGCCCAAACTGCAACCCAAACCCCCCCTTATTTATCGTGAGGTGCCAACCAAAAATTAAAAGCAGTAACTTATTGCTCCCTGTTCTTCAACAACTTTCAATCAGATTGGCCTCCTGAGGACAGCAACACAATGGAAAGGAGGGGGAATTTGCATAATTTTAGCTTCTTTCCAGTGTCTCTCTGTACACAGAGAATGGTGGGGCCAGCAGGAGGTCCTCCATAGATAATTTTGTCCTGTCTACTCATTCTCCCTCTTCCTACAGTTCTAAGAAGAGAAGCAAGTATCAAAATATGCCTGAAAGCCGCATATTTTAAGTGGCTTGCAACTGCAGGAAGATTCTTTGAGTTCTGTCTGGTGTGCTGGGACGATGGCCCAAGTGCCCACAGAAAGGGCTCTGAGTGCCGCCTCTGGCACCCGTGCCATAGGTTCGCCACCACTGCACTAGGGGCTAAATTGCTTCATCATACCCCTGTTGTAGAACCAGATAAATAGATCAGTCATGCATGCGCCACCTGCTCTATTCAGCTCTATGATGTTGAAGGATATGGTTAGGTATGGCGCTTAGCTATCTCCTTTGGCGCTATAGAGATAAATAGAGCAGCTGGTTCATGTCCTACTGGCTGATTTATTCATTGGGGGCGCAATGGATCCTGGTTCTTGTCATCCGTGCATGAACAATAATTTAGCCCCTATACTATGCATATGGGCTCACTTGTCACCGGACAACCACTTTAAAACATCCCTCCTTTGTTTCTCTGCATAACAATAAGAATATGTGAGTTCAATTAGTTTTCATTGTTTAGTAAATGGTTACTGAAGAGTAATCCCTATATCCAAGTATTACATAATTTATGTCCCTTTAATGTGTTTACGTGGATAATCTTTACTGCTGGGCAGGAAGGGTATACTAATACACCTTTTGTTGCTCAATTTTTACAGTTCCTTCTAAAGTAGGTTTCTACATACATTTCTAGCACAGGAAGTGTCTCTTTACTTCTGCTCACAGACTGATTGCTATATTGTCACTTGCAGAAGTATTTCACAGTTTTATATGCATGGGAAGTAACATTACAGACAGTTTGTAAATGTATGCATTTATCTGACAGCCTGTAAACCTGGGTAATGGACTGCTAAGAGAACACCTGTACACTATGGGGGACATTTAGAAGAGGTGTCTTACTAGGAAACCAGTCGGAGCTCAGCTTTAATTTTATAAGCCGCTGTGGGAAAATAAAAGCTGAGATCTGATTGGATGCCTTGGGCAACTAGAACAGTTCTGCTCTCAGAACACTACTAATACAGTAGGGGAAATAAGTATTTGACCCCTCAGGCTGATTTTCCAAGTTTTCCCACCTACAAAGAATGGAGAGGTGAGTAATTTTTATTGCAGTGGTATGTACACTTCAGCTGTGAGAGACAGAAAGATTATTCAAAGATTACCGTTCGTAACACACTACTTCATTATGGATTAAAATCATTCAGGGCTTGCAAGGTACCCCTGCGGATGCCAGCACATGTCCAGGCCCAATTGACGTTATCCACTGACCACCTGGATGATCCAGAACAGGCATGGGAGAAGGTCATGTGGTCAGATGAGACCAAAATAGAACTTTTTAGTATCAACTCCACTTGCAGGGTTTGGAGGAAGACAAAGGATGGGAAAAACAACCGTAAGAACACTGTCATAAACGTGATGCTTGGGGGTGGAAACTTCATCCTTTTGGGGTGGTTGTCTGCAAAGGAGACAGGATGACTGCACTGTATTGAAGGAAGGATGGATGGGGTTATGTATTGCAAAATTTTGGACAAAAACCTCCGTCTCTCAGTAAGAGCATTGAAGATGGGTCGTCCTTTGGTCTTCTAGTATGACAATGACCCAAAACACACAGGCAGGATAACTAAGGAGAGGCTCCTTATGAAGCATTTCAAGGTCCTGGTCTAGCCATTCTCCAGACCTGAACCCAATGCAGTGTTGCCTGGCGACCACTTTGAAACCTGAAAGATCTGGAGAAGATCTGTATGGAGGCCAAAATCTGTGCTGCAGTGTGTGCAAACTTGGTCAAGAAATACAGGCAGTGGCTGACATCTATAAATAGTTTCTATACCAAATATAACTTTATTTTTTTTCTATGGGATCAAAAAATTATTTCATGCAATAAACTGCTAATTAATAATTAAAAAATCATACAATGTGATTTTTTTGGGGGGATTTTTTACATACTGGGGCACATTTACTAAGGGTCCGCAGCCGCAAATCCGTCGGGTTTTCCCCGAATATTTCCGCTTTGCGCTGTATTTCACGGGATTGTGGCGCACGCGATCGATTTTTGGCGCAATCGCGCCGACTTTCACACGACAGAAATCGGGGGGCGTGGCCACCGGAAAACAACCCGAAGGATTCGGAAAAAACGCTGAATTTAAAAAGCCATTTGTGTCGCAAGATCAAGCACTCACATACACCAGAAAAAAGCAGGTGAACTTCGGCAGACCTCGGCGCAGCAGCGAAACCTGGTGAATATCGGCGCACGGACCTTAGTGAATCCCGGCAGAACCCGAATCGGCGTCGGAGAACCCGCCGCTGGATCGCGACTGGACCGGGTAAGTAAATGTGCCCCATTGTCTCAGTTGAAGTGTTCCTACAATAAAAATGTACCACTCCATTCTTTGTAGGTAGGAAAACTTGCAAAATCGGCATGGGATCAAATACTTATTTCCCCTACTGTAAATCTCTACCTACGTGGAATCTTTTTTGTTAAAGTGCGTCTTTCTAGTATTTTGGGTATAGAGAGGCTCATTTACATGAGCAGATAATTGGAGCAAGAGCTGGGTGTTAATAGGTCAAGTATCTGACGGAATGGATACAATGTCAGTTGTGTGATTAAATAAAATAATCACTGATGCTTATGATGATGTGACATGTAAACATGCAATGTTTGATCCCCAAACAAAAGATGACATGTAACCAAAGAGACAATTTAGATGCCAGTCTCCTTGTATACATAGACCTCCAGAAATGTCAGATCTGAAAAGTCTTACCATGATTTCTGAGCTGCACAGAATATTGTATGTTGCACTTATTGTTCCTGTCATGGATCTCTAGTTTGGTGTGTACCTGCCCTCCATCTGTGGCAGTCTACTACTTGTACCACTTCCAACCACGCACATCATACTAAACTGCCTGACTGCATCATTCTGACGATAATTTATGGACTGGAGATAAAGGTCTGATGTGTTCTTTGCAGACTGAATCATTATATAGTTTTACTCTCTCTGGGTGCGTGCCTCACATTTCAACTTTGAATTAATTGGTAGTCTATTGAATGACAATTTGTTTATGTTACGTAACATAGAATAACAATTTTCACTTTGTATTTTTTCCGGGCGTACATGTTTTTCTTTATGCAAGTTTTATTAAATGTTTTTCTTTATACAATTATCAGACACATGAGTACAAATGTGAAAACTATGCTTTCTTTGTTAATTTGTGGACCCCCCTTCCCCCCGTACTCGTGATTTGTGGGGGTCTCATCACAGATCAGCAAGCTGGGGCCTAACTTCCTTGGTGGGAAAGCTCCTTTAAAATGATTATATCTTCTAAACCAGGGGTCCCCAAACTTTTTACATAGGGGGCCGTTCACGGTCCCTCTGACCGTTGAAGGGCCGGACTAAAGTTAAAAAAAAAAAAAAAAATAAGAAATTCCTCTGTACACTGCACATATCCTATACTGCTCCTTCATCATTGATTATTTCCTATACTGCTCCTTCATCATTGATTATTTCCTATACTGCTCCTTCATCATTGATTATTTCCTATACTGCTCCTCCATTATTAATTATTCCCTATACTGCCCCTCCACCATTAATTATTCCCTATACTGCCCCATCACCATTATTCCCTATACTGCCCCCCATCATTAATTATTCCCTATACTGCCCCCCATCATTAATTATTCCCTATACTGCACCTCCACCATTATTTCCTATACTGCTCCTCCATCATGAATTATTCCCTATACTGCCCCTCCACCATGAATTATTCCCTATACTGCCCCTCCATCATTAATTATTCCCTATACTGCCCCTCCATCATTAATTATTCCCTATACTGCTCCTCCATCATGAATTATTCCCTATACTGCCCCTCCACCATGAATTATTCCCTATACTGCCCCTCCATCATTAATTATTCCCTATACTGCCCCTCCACCATGAATTATTCCCTATACTGCCCCTCCATCATTAATTATTCCCTATACTGCCCCTCCACCATGAATTATTCCCTATACTGCCCCTCCATCATTAATTATTCCCTATACTGCTCCTCCATCATGAATTATTCCCTATACTGCCCCTCCATCATTAATTATTCCCTATACTGCTCCTCCATCATTAATTATTCCCTATACTGCCCCCCCATCATTAATTATTCCCTATACTGCCCCCCATCATTAATTATTCCCTATACTGCCCCTTCATCATTAATTATTCCCTATACTGCCCCTTCATCATTAATTATTCCCTATACTGCCCCTCCATCATTAATTATTCCCTATACTGCCCCTTCATCATTAATTATTCCCTATACTGCCCCTCCATCATTAATTATTCCCTATACTGCCCCTCCATCATTAATTATTCCCTATACTGCCCCCCATCATTAATTATTCCCTATACTGCCCCCCATCATTAATTATTCCCTATACTGCCCCCCATCATTAATTATTCCCTATACCATTAATCATTTTATTTAATGCCCCCACAATTAATTATTTTTTTCATACCAGGGCCCCCCCGGTCGCCAAAATATATTTGCTGCTGGTCCAAAAAAAAAATCCTATACTCACCTCTGGCAGCGGCTCCCGAGTCTTCTTTCTTCGGGCTGCTGTCGGCCGGGAAGGGGTGCGCGGCCGCGTGATGACGTCATCACGCGGCCGCACATCCAGGTTCAAGGAGCGATGTGCGCCGGGGTTGTCTTCCGGCCACATCGCTCCACCTGCAATAATAGTGCTCGAGCGGCCGCATCGGCCGCGTCGAGCACTATTCAGTGACGGGCAGGAGCTTCCTGTCCAGACGGACGGAGGCTCCTGCCCGACTGCCGCGGGCCTCAGCAGGAGCCGCTGGCGCTGGATGCGGCGGGGGCCGGATAAAAACGGTCCGCGGGCCGCATGTGGCCCGCGGGCCGTAGTTTGGGGACCACTGTTCTAAACCATAGCACCTAGACCTATAGTTCTTGTGTTGTATTAAAGAGGAGAATCACATTTCTGGGTGCCAGGATCTAGAAGATTTAGCCTCTAGAAGTGGACAACTGTCATTGTATCTATACATGTGCTATTTGCACAGGGTATGTGCACTGCCATGTGGCAGTTACGAAGGGGTTAAAATTATGAAGTGACCTCTGTAGTCCAGAAGATTGCTTACAGCTCTCTGCAACAAGTCTCCATATTACCCTAACCTGAAAGCATCCATCACAGAGGATGTAGATGTAACACACCCAGTTGTGATACTTATTCCATATAAACAGCTATTAATAGTTTCCTTTTGTGAAAGAGACTTGTTAGACTATGTGGGATGGGATTATCTTTCTATCTTCCAGTGTTGAGGCAATGTCTTGGATTGTGTTACACGTGTATCCTAGTAAATAGGTGCACAGCTCTCTGCTTCAGCCTAGTTTTGCTATACCTTGGCCTTTTGAGTTTGACAAGATAGATGCGGTAATACCTGAAGAATGTCTGTTATTAATCTTGCTCACACCACCCTAAAGCTATTATCAACCCATTGCCGTGCTTCAATTTTACGTATAATTACAGAGCAATGACTGACAAACCAGATAGGCTTGTTTAGTAAAGAACACATTCTTACACATTTTCGGAAGTTATTCTGTAATCATTGCTGATTTTCTGAAAACTTCTTGCAAGTCCATTCCCTGTAGAAAATGATCTACCAAAGGCAGTTAGTGTTATGATGACGCCTGGCTTTGTAATTCCTGTGATCATCATTTTATACAAAATATACAAAATGTTACAAGTTTAGTGTTGTTATAAAGTTAGTAATCTTTGTAGAGAGGAGAGAGCAAGTACTTATACCCTACGGGTTAAAGGAGTTTTTAATTTCTCCTTTGTGACTGTATTTTTCCTAATTTTTTTTTTTTAAGTCTGTAGATTTTTTTTTTTTCTCATGTGGTGTAAACTAAGAAAAAAAAATTATAAGTAAGACTAGGTAAGGATGCCGAACCTTATTGAGACAACGTGCCCAAACTGCAACCAAAAACCCACTTATTTACTGCAAAATGCCACCACAACAATTTGAGCAGTGGCATATTGCTCCCTCTCTCGACCTTCTCACTCTTCCTAAAGTCCCTAGAAGCCCAAGATATGTTGCTTTAAAATAGAGCTGAACTCTGCACATCCTGTGACTGCAGGAGGACATATGCTCTGTCTATGCATTGCCAAAAAAAACTGATTTCTTCACTCTTCTTCTGTCTATGCATTGGAAATTTAATTTTAAATACCTGTAATCTCGAAATGAAAGGGGTTGGCCATTATCACAAAATGTTATCAGGGTCACTACAGGACCCTCATAAGGTCACCCATAAATTACTCATCCTGGTAAAGTTTTTGTAAATTTTAGGTGTCTGGAAAGTCACATGAACTTTGAGCAGCAGGCCTATGGACTTCCTGTGATGTCCGATGTCCTGCTTTCTCCCTATAGGGGTTTGCCCATGAAAAATATTCTCAAACTATTATCAACTATTGATATTTACCCAATATAGATCATTTTTACCCCTTGCTGTACTTATTTATCTTTACTCTCCTCACTGGCCGCCAGCAAGAAGTCCATGTGAGCTCGTCCTGAAATGCAAGGGTGGAGGCTAGAGGCTGAGAGCAGCTCAGTGCAGCGTAGGACAGAAGAGCAAGATGTATACCTGACCCTAAACTCAGAAGATACTGGGTCGTGTCTAGGGGCAATCAAAATTGTGCACACCAAGACTGAGACACCGGTTGTAATTATCTGTAAAATGGTGTATTTTTGTTAATAACATTGAATTAGAGAATCTTATTTATTTAAACCTGATTATATTTAAGAAATTTGTCTACGTGGGTATACCCCTTTGTGTTGATGTTATTGATAGCTCAACTTGATAACACAACTTGTTTGTTGTTGGGTAAACACAAAGTGAAACTTCAGACCTTTGAGATATTATAAGACTTATTTCTTAATTGCACATTCATAAACCGTACTAAGACTTAGAACAAGTTTGGAATGTGCAATTGCCTAATATACATTATATTGCTGTCCTTCCAGCAAATTAATAACTTTCCTGTGTTCTCAACTGAGGCTACGTACAATACTCCTGTTGGTTCTTTTCGTACAGCCAGCTCTATTACTGTTTCACAATAAAAGTGATAAATAATATTGAGCTCCCTCGATGCATTTTAATAAACCATACAGAATCTTAATTGTTTAGTTTCTTGTTTTGGCCCTCAGTGACTAAAGCATTTTTTCAGTGTCACTTGCCAAAAACCAAGCTTTTTATTTTTCTGTAAATGCAGCTGTATAAGAGCTTGTTTTTCTGGGACAAATGGTCTTCCTCTTGAAGTACAAATGGCTCATTGATTAACTTGTATTAACTCTATATATATATATATATATATATATATATATATATATATATATATATATATATATATATATATATATGGCCTGTCAAGCCCCATTGCAACCCTTAGTCTTCTGTCACAGTCCAATGAGTGCATCTGAGAAGTCCTCACTGTGTGTCCTGACAGCTGATACTGGTTGAATGTGCTGGCGTCAGGACCCAGAGCAGAGTGGGCCCAGGAACAGGAGAGGACGTGGGAGTGGTAAGTACTTTCAAGCTGTGTTGTACTGCTTCTGGGTCCTCTACCTTTCCTGGCACAGCTCTTCTCTGGGTCCTGATGCCTGTCAATGCACCCAATGTGGGATGAAGAGCAGCACATGGAGGAGATAAGAAGCATATTGCAGCCAAGACTTACTGGTAACAGCCCCGATCGCTGCTGGCTTAAAAAAAAGATGGTGCCGCATGGGGCCGCCCGTGACGTCATCTGAAAGCGGCGATCAGTCGCCATGACATCTTTGGGGCTTCCGAAGACTCGAGGCTGACTCGTATTAAGCACATTGTAATGAATAGGGAGGAAAATCCCCATGTACTGCCATACTGTAGTATGGCAGTATATGTTAGAATCGATCAGACAACCTAGGGTTAAAGGACCCTAGGGAGTCTGAAAAATAGTAAATATAAAAATAAAAAACCCTAAAAATTCAAATCACCCCCTTTCCCTAGAATTGATATAAATATTAATAAACAGTAAAAATCATAAACACATTAGGTATCGCCGCGTCCGAAAATGCCCAATCTATCAAAATATAATTGATTTTGTCGTTAATTTTTGTAAATGTATGAAAACATTATAAAACCTATACAAATTTGGTATCTTCGTGATCACACCGACCCAAAGAATAAAGTAGACATGTCACTTTGGGCGCACAGTGAAAGACGTAAAATCCAAGCCCACAAGAAAACTGTGCAAATGCTTTTTTTCACCATTTTCACTGTACAGGAGGTCCCCTACTTAAGAACACTCGACTTACATACGACCCCTAGTTACAAACGGGCCTCTGGATATTGGTAATTTATTGTGCTTTAGTCCTAGGATACAATGATCAGATGTAACAGTTATCAAATGTGTCTATAATGAAGCTTTAGTGTTACCGTATTTTCCGGACTATAAGGCGCACTTAAAAGCCTTGGATTTCCTTGGAAATCCAAAGTGCGCCTTATAGTCCGGTGCGCCCTATATGAGGGCAGCGGACCCTACTTACAGATCTCCAGCGGGAACTGCAGACCACGCGGCATGAACAACTTCTGCCGCGTAGTCTGCAGTTCCCGCTGGAGATCTGCTGTCTCCGGTAGCGGGGACCTATGTAAGTATTCCATTCTCCACCTCCCCCTCACCTTCCCCGCTCACCTTCCCCGCGTTCCGCGTCTCTTCTCGGCGTCGCGTCCCGTCGGGTCTCCGCTCCGCCCCTGGACCTCCGCCACGCCCCCGACCCTGCGCCTTATAGTCCGATGCGCCTTATATATGGAATTATTACATATATAAGGCGCATCGGACCGTTGCGCCTTATATTCCGGTGCGCCTAATGGCCCGGAAAATACGGTAATATTGATTCTTATGACAACCCAACATTTTTTAAATCCAATTGTCACAGAGACCAAAAAGTTCTGGCTGGGATTACAATGATAAAATATACAGTTCCGACTTACATACAAACTCAACTTAAGAACAAACCTACAGACCCTATCTTGTATGTAACCCGGGGACTGCCTGTATTTGGATTTTTCCCCCGCTTCCCAGTACACGACATGGAAAATTAAATACCATCACTATGAAGTGCAATTTGTTACGCAGAAAACAAGCCATAATAGAGCTCTTTACGTGGAAAAATAAAAAATGTTATAGTTCTTTGAAGGTGGGGAGTGAAAAATGGAAGTATAAAAAAACTAAAAAGGGCCAGGTCGTTAAGGGGTTAAATGTTGATCAATGTATAGTGTCACAGAGGGGATTAAGAACAGATGGGATGAGTGGATTTATTAAATATAGGGAGTTGAGAGTTGTTACTAATATATATATATATATATATATATATATATATATATATATATATATATATATATATATATATATATATATTATATAATATAAATATATATATATATATATTAGAAAAAAGAAAAAAGCAGCATTGCCTGGACTTTCATTCCGTATATATATATATATATATATATATATGTGTGTGTGTGTGTGTTTGGGGTAAAGTCTTTATACTCCGGAAAACAGGGGACATTATTTCTGAAAAAAAAGTGCTTATAAATTGTTCTTTAATTTTGATCCCCATTTTTTTATTTATTAGAATTATTAGTTATAATTAGAGATGAGCGAACATACTCGTCCGAGCTTGATGCTCGTTCGAGCATTAGCGTACTCGAAACTGCTCGTTGCTCGGACGAATACTTCGCCCGCTTGAGAGAATGGCATCTCCCGCCGTTTTGCTTTTTGGCGGCCAGAAACCGAGCCAATCACAAGCCAGGAGACTCTGCACTCCACCCAGCATGACGTGGTACCCTTACACGTCGATAGCAGTGGTTGGCTGGCCAGATCAGGTGACCCTGGGATAGACTAGCCCCTGCCTGCGCTGCACGGATCATTCTGTGTCTGGATGCCGCTAGGGAGAGAGCTGCTGCTGGTCAGGGAAAGCGTTAGGGTGTTCTATTAGATTAGTGTTAGGCAGGAGTGATTCTACAAGCACCCAACAGCCCTTCTTAGGGCTACAATAACGTTATACTTTTTTTTTTTTTATTTGCTTGTGGCTGGGCTTGCTGGCACTAGTAGTGCAGCTAGTACCATATTGTGAGGAATTTGCTGGGAGACCTGCGACCGTTGTGTTTAGCTCTTAGTGACACGCATATCCACCTCAAACACCGAAGTGGGACAATTTATTAGGGCTTTGATTAGAATTAGGCAGAGTCTGCTGATTTTTTTTACCTTTATTTCGATTTATAGCTCAAACTCATCTTGCAAAGCACAAAATCCAGTTGTGTGCTGTCAGTGTAGGTTAGAAACTAGCCATAGCAATAGGATAGCATTGTTTTGTTAAAAAAAATAAAAAACTGAAAAAAAATAAACACAAAATTTTTTTTTTTTCAAGTTTACACTTTAATTTGGAAAATGTTTAACCCGAGGGCTAGGGGTAGAGGACGAGGGCGTGGACGTGGGCGTCCAACTACTGCAGGGGTCAGAGGCCGTGGTCCTGGGCGGGGTGAGACACCACCTGCTGATGGGGGAGCAGGGGAACGCCGCAGAGGTACACTCTCTAGGTTCATCATGTCTCAAGTTACTGGGACTCGTGGTAGAGCACTGTTGAGGCCAGAACAGTGCGAAGAGGTGATGTCGTGGATTGCGGACAATGCTTCTAGCCATTTGTCCACCAGTCAGTCTTCCATGCAGTCCACCCATGTCACCGAAATCGGCACTCCTCCACCTCAGCCTCCTTCCCCCCAGTCTGCCCCCTCCCACCAAAATTTGGCATTTGAACCGGCATACTCTAAGGAACTGTTTTCTGGACCCTTCCCACAGTCACAAACCACTTGTCCTGCTGCTGCTGAGCTATTTTCCGATGCCCAGGTTTTCCACCAGTCGCAGTCTGTGGGTGATGATGACATTATTCACGTAGTGGAAGAAGTGTGTAAAGAGGTGTCGGACGATGAGGAGACACGGTTGTCAGACAGTGGTGAAGTTGTTGTCAGGGCAGGAAGTCCGAGGGGGGAGCAGACTGAGGGATCGGAGGATGATGAGGTGACAGACCCAAGCTGGGTTGATAGGCCGGGTGAACACAGTGCTTCTGAGACGGAGGCGAGTCCTATAGCAGAACAGGTTGGAAGAGGCAGTGGTGGGGCCAGACGCAGAGGCAGGGCCAGAGCTGGTGCATCAGCACCAAATGTTGCCCGTAGTCAAGCTCCCGTGGCGAGGGCTAGATTTTCAGAAGTCTGGAGGTTCTTTAAAGAAACACCGGATGACCGACGGACTGTGGTGTGCAACCTTTGCCAAACCAGGATCAGCAGGGGTTCCACCACTACTAGCTTAACTACCACCAGTATGCGCAGGCATCTGAATGCTAAACACCCCACTAAATGGCACCAAGCCCGTTCACCTCCGGCTGGGCACACCACTGCTCCTTCCCCTGTGTCATCTGCTAGTCAGCCCCCTGCCCAGGACCCCGGCCCAAACACCTCCCGTGCGAAAACCCCATCTTCGCCTCCACGATCCTCCACAGCATCCACCAGCGTTCAGCTCTCCATACCCCAGACGCTGGAGCGCAAAAGGAGGTATAGCGCAACCCACCCACACGCCCAAGCCCTCAACGTCCACATCTCCAAGTTGCTTAGCCTGGAGATGCTGCCCTATAGGCTGGTAGAGACCAAGGCCTTTCGAAACCTCATGGCGGCGGCCGCCCCTCGGTATTCGGTCCCCAGCCGCCCCTCGGTATTCGGTCCCCAGCCGCCACTACTTTTCCCGGTCTGCCGTCCCAGCCCTGCACAAGCACGTGTCAGAGAACATCCTCCGTGCCCTGACCAACGCCGTTTCTGACAAGGTCCACCTGACCATGGACACGTGGACGAGTGCTGCCGGGCAGGGCCACTATATATCGCTGACGGCACATTGGGTTAACTTGGTGGAGGCTGGGACCGAGTCTGACCCTGGGGCTGGTCATATACTGCCGACGCCGAGGATTGCGGGGCCTACCTCGGTCCAGGTCTCAAAGTCCTACTATGCCTCCTCCTCCTCCCACCCCTCCTCCACCTCCTCCTCTGAATTACCATCCGTGGGCATGGCGCCATCAGTCGGTAGCTCTAGGCACAGCAGCACTGCCATCGCTAAGCGACAGCAGGCGTTGCTCAAACTGCTGAGCCTAGGCGATAAAAGGCAAACCGCCCAAGAGTTATTACAGGGCATCACGGCGCAGACTGATCTGTGGCTGGCACCGCTGAACCTGAAGCCAGGCATGGTTGTGTGTGACAACGGCCGTAACCTGGTGGCAGCTCTGCAACTCGGCAGACTGACACATGTGCCATGCCTGGCCCATGTGTTAAATCTCATAGTTCAGCGTTTCCTCAAGACATACCCCAATCTGTCTGATTTGCTCACGAAGGTGCGCCGCATCTGTGCGCATTTCAGGAAGTCGAGCACAGATGCTGCCACTCTCAGGGCAGCGCAGCGCCGCCTCCAACTGCCCGCTCACCGACTGTTGTGCGACGTGCCCACGAGGTGGAATTCAACACTAACCATGTTATCCAGAGTTTACCAGCAGCGCAGAGCGATTGTAGACTGCCAGATGTCAACTTCCACCAGAACTGGTAGTCAGGTCAGTCAGCTTCCTCAAGTCTACAATGAGGAGTGGACGTGGATGTCTGATATCTGTCAGGTGCTGAGTAACTTTGAGGAGTCAACACAGATGGTCACCATCATCAGCCTCACCATCCCGCTGCTTGGCCTGTCGAAAAACTCTCTGGTCAGCATGAAGTCGGAAGCTTTGCGCTCGTCACAAGAGACGGGGGAAGAAGATTCCCTTGTTGATAGCCAAAGCACCCTTAGGTCTGTTTCTCAGCGCATATCGGAGGAGGTGGAGGAGGATGAGGAGGAGAATGTTGGCGAGACAGAAGAGGGGACCAGTGTTCAGTCCTTCACTGTTCAGCGTGTATGGGCAGAAGAAGAGGAGTTGGAGGAGGAGGAAATGGACAGTCAGGCCAGTGAGGGGAGTGAATTCAGATTTCATGCTAAGCTGCCTATCCCGTGACTCTCGCGTTCAAAGAATTTATTCCAGCACCGATTACTGGGTATTCACTCTCCTGGACCCACGGTACAAGCAAAATCTTTACACTCTCATCCCTGGAGAGGAAAGGAGTGTGAGAATGCATGAATACCAGCAGGCCCTGGTGCACAAGCTGAAACAGTATTTCCCTTCTGACAGCGCTAGCGGCAGAGGGCGTACTTCTGCGGGACAAGTAGCGAGGGAGAGTAGGCGACCAGGCAGCTTGTCCAGCACTGGCAGGGGTACGCTTTACAGGGCCTTTGCCAGTTTTATGTCACCCCAGCAAGACACTGTCACCTGTCCCAGTCTCGGCAGAGTAGGGCTGATCTTTACAGAAAGATGGTGAGGGAGTATGTAGCTGACCATACCATCGTCCTAAATGATCACACAGCTCCCTACAACTACTGGGTTTCAAAGTTGGACATGTGGCATGAACTGGCGCTGTACGCCTTGGAGGTTCTTGCCTGCCCTGCCGCTAGCGTGTTGTCCGAGCGGGTTTTCAGTGCAGCTGGTGGCATCATCACCGATAAGCGTACACGCCTGTCGACTGACAGCGCTGACAGGCTGACGCTTATCAAGATGAATAAAGCCTGGATTTCTCCGCATTTCCATTCTCCAGCAGGTGAAAGAAGCTGAACCTGAATAATGTATGCACTCATCCTCCTCATTGTCCTCCTCCTCCTCTTTGTACACTAAAGCAGAGGAAACTGGCTATTTTTTTGCCAGGGCCAACTGGCTCTGGCTTCAGTACTCTATGTATTTAATTTTTCTGGAGGGCCAACTACCCTGTCCTCTGTTTTAAACAATTTTTGGGAGTGCCACATACAGGCACTCAATCTATGTAATTTTTCTGGAGGACCAGCTACCTGCTCCTCTGGTTTGAAAACTTTTTTGGACTGCCACATACAGGCACTATCCAAATTAAATTGTCTTTTTAGCTGCCTTCACACGTTGTCTCCATTGCTACCTCCACACGTCATCGCCATAGCTGCCTCCAAAAGTAGTCCATATAGCTGCCTCCATACATGGTCCCCTTATCAAACGAGCTGTGTCAGGCAGAATTTTGGATTGTTTTCATGGCTTCCATGTTAACTTTGTCGCCACCCTGCTGTGTAATCCACAAAATATACTGGCAAACTTTTATCATTTACCAATATTATTTCAGCGCTTCTTGCGCATCTGTTTACATTCCCCTCACCCGCCAGAACCCAAACTTATAAGAACGCTACTACACTTGATCTTATACAAAAGGTTCTTAGAAGTGCTGTTTGGGGAGTAGCCTAGAGACAGGGGCTTGGATTGGCGAAAGCTCGCCTGGCAGCGGAGCGCCAGCTCCATCCCAAGATCCAACTAACATAGTTTTAACTGCAGCACCTTTAATCTACTACTAGTTCACTGCCTCCATACATGGTCCCCTTATCAAACGAGCTGTGTCAGGCAGAATTTTGGGTTGTTTTCATGGCTTCCTCATCAAACTTGTTAACTTTGTCACCACCCTGCTGTGTAATCCACAAAATATACTGGCAAACTTTTATCATTTACCGATATTATTTGAGCGCTTCTTGCTCACCTCCTTTGGTTCCTCTCTGCCACCCATTGGTTTTAAGCCTGAGTCCATTTGGGGTATGTTGCCAAGACACTCTCTAGCCTGCCGCCGCTGCCTCTGCATAGTCCCCTATAGTGTCAGGGTCAATTATTGGATGTTTTAGATGCTATCTAGCCTCATTCGGTCACTTTGTCATTGCCATGCTGTTGCCCATACTTTTGGCATAATGGTGCGATTAAGCAGCGTCAGAGGCATCCATGCATGCTGCCCCTGCTGTTTCCTGTCCATTTCCGTGGTGTTTCCATCCTTTTCTGAGGTTCCCAGGTGCTTGGCCAAGCTTCCCTGTGCAGATCCTTGGTCCCCTTGAAAAATGCTCGAGTCTCCCATTGACTTCAATGGGGCTCGTTATTCGAGACGAGCACTTGAGCATCAGGAAAAGTTTGTCTCGCTCATCATTTTAGTGCTCTTTCATCTCAAGTTATAATTAATAAGGAATCATATTTTACATTCGTGGAATTTACGTTGGTACATTTTATCTTGACCAAAATAGTCTAATCTGACTCCACAGCCCTGCATGTAGGGGTTTTAATAATAAATAACTAATAAATTAGTGAAGATTATTGAATGGTTATAAAGGAAACCTTAAACTACGGTAAACTACAATATTGCAATCCAAAATCAAACTTAAAAAAGTCGCTGTGCTGTTGTTTCATAATCAAAGGGGTTATTGCTATTAAATCTAAGTACTACTTTAGTCGTAGTAGCCAAGTAACTCGCATCACTTCACAGTCCTGCACTTCCCTATTGTATAATTATAGGAATGCAACTACCAGTACAAGTTATGCTTCTCCTTTTATTTTTGTGTGTGTGAAATATGATATATGTATATTGTACACACATATATGTGTATAATATGTGCATGTGTATTATTAATAGACACATAAGGTTTAACAAATTTTGTGACTAAAAGCACAAAACTACATAAGCCACCAGAAGACTGTTGTGAAAGACTAACCGGTGGAGAGTTATCAGTGCACTGCAAGAAATTGCGAATAATTCTACGACTACCCCAACTCCATGCCATGTAGCCATGGAGAAGCCGTGAAGGGGTGCAGCCACTGCCCTAGTGGGCTACACAGGGCTTTCCTGCCCCATGCCCGCACACAAATGTTCACTGCTGAATTTTTGAGTTTTTTTTGGTCAAAACTACTCTAGGTCGCACCTACCATAATTTTGCCAGTTTAGCATGGTTGGGACATACTAAATGAGATCTAAGCCTCTAGAAGTATCCATCATTCGGGTGGGGGGACTTTATCAAATGCCAAAGCCAGCATATGATAAATCTCTCCCACCAAGTGTATAGACAAGAGTACATTTCAGCTGTTTGCATATGCCTACAGTTAAGTTTCCATTCAGGCTAGTATTAGAAGTCCATCTGAAAAGATTCCCTTGTCCTACCGTCCTTTAACCAATGATATTTCAGGTTCCAGGTAACCATTACATAAATGAGATGAAGATGATAAAAAAGGGAACTTGCTTGAATTCAATTGTCTTAAAAAAACAAAACAAAAAAACAAACGAACAATACAAAACAAAACATGATTGCTAGAAAAGTTTCCTTTCTTTGCCCTCCCTGTCTTGTCTTTTTTATGTATGTAGTGAGCTCTGGTCATAGTCTGTTTAGAAATAAAATGACTAACTCACACTTTAACCGTGTGAAAGAGAAGTTTGTCCATATAGCACTGGCCTCTTTGTGCGCAGATGGCTGTTGGATCATTGCTCTGCCAGCCTGCTACTACACAGTACTTGCAGACTCTATTGTATCATATATTTTCTACTTCAGTCGTGTGATACAATACATGAATGTAAAAACAGACCTAAGAATAAACATTAAGACCTGCTCTGAATTTTATAGCTGCCTACGGATATATGAAAAACATGTTTGTGTGCATGGGTCCATTTAGATTAATGTGTCAATCAGGGTTGTGGAGTCGTGAACGTGAATTCAGAGGAAAAGCAAATTTAAACATAAAGCTTAAAGGGAACCTGTCACCAGGAGACCCATTTTTAGCACTCCTCCAGTCCCCACAGAGCATAGTACATACACTGCCAAAGTGTTTTTGTATAAAAATAGGTTTTACAGATAAAAAGATGTGTTATATTGTACCTCTCATTAGCATCTGCTGTGTGACTAGGCAGTTGCCTTTTGGGAGGAGCTGGAAAGGAGCAGTCCCCCCCCCCCCACCCTTGGGAAACATGTGACCTTTTCAAATGTATGAATAACTCCCCTCACTCGGGATTGGCTGTAGAGGAGCAGGGGGCGTCGCTAAGCCCAGTGATGGGTGTTTTCACATATTTGAAAAGGTCACATGGAGAAGCTGTTCCCCAAGGGTGGGGGGGGCACTGCTCCTTTCCAGCTCCTCCCAAAAGGCAACTGCCTAGTCACACAGCAGATGCTAATGAAATGTACAATATAATATATCTTTTTTTCTGTAAAACCAATTTTTTATACAAAAACACTTTGGCAGTGTATGTGCTATGCTCTGTGGGGACTGGGGGAGTGCTAAAAATGGGTCTCCAGGTGACAGGTTCCCTTTAATACAAAGAGAACATACACTTGGTCAATCCCCACTTTTTTTTTTCTGGTCATTCTAGCATCACTAGATGAGTGCAACCATTTTTTGTGCCCGTTTACTGTGATCTGTGAGGGAGGAGCTTCATTATTGAGCATGAGCAAAAATGTATCCACATTCATATCAACCTAACGCTTACACCCTTACAGCTCAGGAATACAACAGACATTCCATAATTTCCCCAAACTTTTATGAAATGTTTGGTACATACTGCTTTGCACTAATTTTAACACTTTATTATATATTTTAGGAGTTGGTCCATTTTATTCTGATTCCACAGCCCTGGTGTCAATGTACCATCCTAAAAATAAAAAAATATAGCACACAGATGAAAACTGTTGTGTTCATGTAACCTAAGAGGTCCGGTGCACCTAGTCCAAATTTGTCCCTTGCCATTGCATGCAGAACCATGGTAATAAAAGACATTCTCCCCCAATAAAAGATGCCTGACCTATGGTTCTTAGTATTCCTTGCACTTTCCTGGACTACTTTCTGCTTGACCCCTGCATACTCTGACCTTTCTTGGACAGCCCTTCCCTACACTTGGATTATGGGGCAGCAACTTTGCGTAGTTGTTGCAGAAAAGTCTGGCTACCTGTACAAGGGTGTAAACCAACTGTCAGCCCAGTTATTAGAAAAGTTAAACGCAGTATGTATTGCAGCTATTGAAATAATACTTAACTTTGTTAACCAAGGCAAGCTTTAAGCTCGGGACACACTGAGAATACTGCAGGTAGCTGCTGCGAACTAGCCAGTGGTGATCCAGAATTACGGTTTGTTGTGAGCAAAACAAGTATTTGCTTGGGGACATGTCAGAAGAGATGACTGGTCTTCTTCCAACAATGGTGTTTTTTTTAAAAGAACTTCTTACACAATAGAACCTTCCTATCACAATATTCAAGTTTTCTCTGTTAAGGTCCAAAAATATAAATAAGAATCAATTCCCTATTAGTTCCTTGCCTATCTGTTATTCATAAACTATGTTTTGTATACATACAACACCAGGCTGTACACTGTACTGTTGCTGTATTCTGTAGAGCTCTTTTAGCTTTCTAATAACAATGCCTCATACTCTTGGAAGTTGAATATTTGTTTTGTACAGCTTGAACTTTGTTACTAGGGATCTCCACGTTGCCATTAAAGCGGAGTGCCTTTTATGCTATTCTACCAGGGTTACAGGTCATAAACTAAAAATAAAACCTGCAAAACATGAAGGGAAACTAGGAAAAGAGTGCACAACTACTGCAGATACTAGAAGCTATTGGCTTTTTTTGTGTATGCAGAGGCATTCTGTGATAGTTCAGAACTCGATCTAATAAACATTTAGGCTCCTCCTAACATGTTATAGATTTTATTTAGATTTCTGTGCCATTTTTTTTGGTGTGTTTTTTGAGTGGTTAAACGGTTGTGTGTGTAATTTTAAACATTCTAATAACCTTTCATTTTTTAGGAGCATGTGGCTTGATATATTAAAGTTATACAATTAATTCTAACTATAATTTTATAATTTTTTTTACAAATTTTGCTTCCTTTTTGTTCCATTTTGGGGTAAACTGCACTTTCTTTATCTTTTTATTTCATGCTACAACTATAGTAAACTTGCACCTGCATTAAACAAGGGTTTTTTTTAATAGTTTTTGGAAAACAGTGCAACTTTGACAATGTTTTTAATTATGTAGCGGGGGATTTTTTGCAAGTTTCTTCTGAATGATTTCATTCCTGGGCAGCCAGCCTTATGATGATGGTCAGATAAATCTTTGAGGAATTTGTGCTGAGTTGACATAAAACTTTGTAGAAGTCACTTAGCTACCCCCACATTATGCATTAATGCAGATAAAGTGTCCCCACACCTTTTGACAAATGTTGCAATAGTATATTTTGGATGCAAGTGTAAATTTGTAACATTTGTATATTTTCTTGATATGATTTGGTACTAATAGATTATTTGTCTGCACTACTGTAATGTTTGCCAGCCTTCCTCTACAATACATTGCCTACATCAAAATGCATGTAACAAGTTCTAACATACGGGTATTCAAACAAAAAAAAAAGGAAGTTGTGATACCAGTGACAGAGTAGAAGCTGCCCAGAGGCTGCTGAAATCTGACACGGCTTCATTCATTGCCAGCACAATTGCATTATTGCAAATGTAGCAGATAGCCATGATCTGTCTGCTGTAGAACTGAGGTGGAAGGAAGGAAGCCAACAAGGGTGACTCACCAAGGTTTATTCAATAATAAAGGGATCATTTGGGTAATCTTATTAGCCTTTTCTCTTCTTTGCAGGTCAGATTTTTTTGTTGTATTGAAAGGAGAATTTAATACAAGAAACTATAAACACTGTATATTCTTCTGCTCTATACACAGCCATTTACTGAGTAACATATTACTTCCATCTCCACATTCCATCCATTGTAATTAAACAATACGATGACAATAAGGGAACACTTTATTTGAAATGTAGAGATTAAAGCAGAAATCACCAATTCTATTGTAATGTGATTTCTGTAAAATGATTAATTATATCCAGTATTTATATTTTAAGGATTTTTTTTATTTTTGGTCAGAGACATGTGAAGAGGACAATTTGATGAAGTTCCTGATGGGATTCTACAACCTTGTGTACGTGTGTGGCTTAGGGAACATAAAGCTCAGTGCAGTATAAAAACTGCCGATAGTTTCCTGTAAAGCCCTGCTTTGTGGAATGTTTAGCCACTTTTCATTTTGACTCCTTTAAAAAAGATGAAAGCAAAATGTATCAGTTTTGTCTAAATTGTTTTATGATGGTGGATATTTTCATTGTATTTTCTGTCCATGTTTTGAAGGCTTGCATTGCATGGAGTGTGCAGCTTTTTAAGGTTTTTCTTTTGTGCCTGCATTTACTGTATGACTGCCGCTTTGAAATGCATTAGTCAATGTATTTGTCATTTATGTTATACAGATCCCAACCCATGTATTTCAGGAATACATGAGAAAAATACATATATTATTTTGCTATCAGGGCTGTGAAGTCGGTAAGCCAAACTTACAACTCTGACTTTAATTTCCCTGGTATCGTTTTCAACTCCACCTCCACCAAATTGGTCTACCGACATCTAGAGTGACCAGGAAACTTGGGCTGTTGAGTCAAAGTACAGGCATTCCTTCCCAATGCCTTAATCCTCTGATCTGTAGCAAAGGAGCTTCACTAATGCAGATGTACATATAGTGCAGCACATATCTCTGCTACTAGCCTAGAAGAGTATGCACAACCCACTTGACATGCCAGATGCAGCCTGTCAAGCCCCATTGTGGCCCTCAACCTACTGACAGTTGCAGTCCAATGAGTTCAGCTGAGAAGTCCTCACAACTCCCCAGTGCTCTCCTCCTGCTCTGCTCTGTGTCCTGACTTCTGGCGCTGGTTGAATATACTGGGGTCAGGACCAAGAGGAGAGCAGCTCCAAGAGCAGGAGAGGACCTCCAGGTTCTGATGCCAGACAATACAACCAGTGTGGGACGCAGAGCAGCACATGGAGGAGAGAAAAAGCAGGAAAAGAAAGGAGTGTATTTATTTTATGGAGTCGATGTGTTAAAATGGAGTGGCTCCACAAGCATATAATAAATTATAAAAAATGTCAATATTTCCTTTAAATGTCTGATTTATTCTAAGGATTTAGGCCAGAGCAACATTTATCGTTCCAAGGGCCACATTGTGATACTCCACATAATGGAGATCCCAGAGCATAAAACTACTGACACTGGAGACCATTGAAGACAAAAAATGAATAAATCCTTTCCTTTCCTGGCTCCTTTTCTCTTCCCTGCACTGCAGCTTCTTCTCTCCTCCACCTGCCACTCTGCTCTGTGTCGTCCAACTCTCCGATTGTATGTGGCGGCATTTTGACGCAAACAAAACTGCACCAGGAAAAGTACAGTACAGCTCACCATAACTTGCTACTCCAGGGTCCTCTGCTTCCTTTAGCTACATCAGTTAAGGAATTGCTCATTGGACTCTGACAGCAGGGTGTAGAGCACAAATCATGGCTTCACAGGCTGCAGTGGTACACTTTATGTACTCGTTTAGGAGTTAAAGCTCCTTTGCTATAGATTAAGGCACTAGGAAGAAATGCCCACATTAACTTAGAAACTGTTAGAATGACCAGGAAAACAGGACTGTGGAGGTGGATTCGTAGTTCTGGAAATTGAGAAGTTGGAGTTGGCATCGGAGGTTGGTTTAACAGGTCCACAGCCCTGCTCCAGGTTTATCGTTGTCTGCTCTGGGGTCTCTGGTATTATTATTATTATCTTCTCCAGGGTCTCCACAATTATTGTCTGCACTTCACCTGCACATTGCCTGCTGTAAACCGTTTTCCATTACGATTAGGCTGTGGAGTTTGCATTGGCATGTGTGAAAGGCTTTGATCGCAGTGTTTTGTTAATGGAAACCGTAGGCCAGTTTCGCATGGCAGTATTTTGATCTGTATAAGTGGTCGGCTATTTGATATCACTCCATTTATTAAATATCTGGTCTGTAGTGAAGCTGTCTATAACATAATGTGGTACAGGACTGCCTTAACCATGACCTTGTTCTCTGCACACGTAAACACACAAATATATAAATCTACAGTCTCTCTAGCAGTGCCTGAGGCCATGGAAGAAGTTATATGATTATATCATGTGAGCATTAATGTAATACTTCAAATGAAGTCTCACTCGTGCCTCCTGTCTGTAGTTCGGAGTCCAATGTGCAACCATTAGCCATATTTTAATTCAGCCTTCATTTTTCTGTCTTCTCTTTAAATTGATGTCTAATTAGTTCTGTTCTAACAATCCCAAACCTCATAAAGTATATGTGATGAAAATACTTGTGATCCTGGTATGTGCATCACTCACCAGAGGAAATCTTATTTACACAAATGTATGTCTATGAAATGCATGTCAGGAAATGGCAGCCTACACCCATTGGCCGACCTCCTGACTTTTACTCATTATCTGTATTTGTGTTACAATTCATTTAATAGTGTTTCCTATTTCTCACAACTTTACAAAGTTCTGTTTTTTTAACATTTGTATGAGCCCCAACAGGTTTGTCTGCATATTAGGCATTTACTTACTGGTAGCACTTTATTATACAGCCTCCTTGCCCTATATTTAAAAGCTTCATTTTTAAAAAACCTACCACTTTTACTAAAACTCTACCTATTATTTAAAGCAATTATATCAAATACAGTAAGCAATCTCTTATGTTACCAAGCCAGAAATACAACATAACCTGGAATTTCTACATGGTAAATATTCTTTTGATTGTATTCATTAAAGACCTCTTGGAGGCCAATGACAATGCTGTTTTCATTTGCATTTTACGGCTTGTAGTAGAAATTATAACATATTTGACTAATGACTGCTAAAAAAAAGGCCCCAAAAGTTTATACAAAATATGGCATTTGTGGCTTCATGTGTTTACTTGTGTAAAGATGTAAGTATGGCATTCAAGCCAGTGCAGGCGGTCCCCTACTTAAGAACACCTGACTTACATACGACCCCTAGTTACAAAGAGACCTCTGGATTTTGGTAATTTACTATATTTAAGTGCTAAGCTACAATAGACAGCTATAACAGTTATCACAGGTGTCTGTAATGAAGCTTTAGTGTTAATCCTGGTTCTTATGACAATCCAACATTTTTAAAATCCAATTGTCACAGAGATCAAAAAAATTTTGACTGGGGTTACAATAATAAAGTATACGTTTCTGACTTGCATACAAACTCAACTTAAGAACAAACCCGGGGACTGCCTGTATAAAGTTAGATATACTTATAAACTACCTTATATACTCGAGTATAAGCCTAGTTTTTCAGCACAAAAAATGTGCTGAAAAACCCAAACTTATACTCAAGTCAAAAAAATAAATATATCTAAACTCACCTTTCCGGCGACCCCTGTATATCTTCTGTGCGATCTGTCCGGCAGTGGCGGCAGGCTATATACACTGGGGCAGGGGCTGGCAGGCTATATACACTGGGGCAGGGGCTGGCAGGCTATATACACTGGGGCAGGGGCTGGCAGGCTATATACACTGGGGCAGGGGCTGGCATGCTATATACACTGTGGCAGGCTATATACACTGTGGCAGGCTATATACACTGGGGCAGGGGCTGGCAGGCTATATACACTGGGGCAGGGGCTGGCAGGCTATATACACTGGGGCAGGGGCTGGCAGGCTATATACACTGGGGCAGGGGCTGGCAGGCTATATACACTGGGGCAGGGGCTGGCAGGCTATATACACTGGGGCAGGGGCTGGCAGGCTATATACACTGGGGCAGGGGCTGGCAGGCTATATACACTGGGGCAGGGGCTGGCAGGCTATATACACTGGGGCAGGGGATGGCAGGCTATATACACTGGGGCAGGGGCTGGCAGGCTATATACACTGGGGCAGGGGCTGGCAGGCTATATACACTGGGGCAGGGGCTGGCAGGCTATATACACTGGGGCAGGGGCTGGCTGGCTATATACACTGTGGCAGGGTCTGGCTGGCTATATACTGGGGAGGCTGTGACCAATGCATTTCCCACCCTCGGCTTATACTCAAGTCAATAGGTTTTCCCAGTATTTTGTGGTAAAATTAGGGGTCTCGGCTTATACTCGTGTCGGCTTATACTCGAGTATATACGGTAATTATAAAGGAATTACAGGCAGTCCCCCACGTTACGTACAGGATAGGTTCTGTAGGATTGTTATTAAGTTGAATTTGTATGTAAGTCGGATCTGTATACTTCATAATTGTAACCCCAGTCAAAATCTTTTTGGTCTCTGTGACAATTGGATTTGAAAAAATGTGGGTTGTCATAAGAACCAGAATTAACAATAAAGCCCTAAAATAAGACATCCTCCGAAAATAAGACCTAGTACAATTTTGTTCAGGCTTAGAAATATAAGGCCTCCCCTGAAAATAAGACCTAGCCGCAGCCCCCCCCCCCCCCATGCCGTACATTAGTATTAGTAAATCTTCTAGATGCTGCAGAAGGTTGTGACATGGAATTACATTACTGACTGTTGTGCTGCAAATGTGATACCAGCAGCTTCCAGGATAAGAAGGGTCATTTATGGAAAGTGCTTTTACTAAACATGAGAGACTGGGACCAATGATTCTAATAGAAATGGAGTCACAAGAAATACAGCATGAAATTCAGAGTTTGGAGAGTCATAAGGATGTTGGAGGAGTTGTTCAATGATAAATGTAAATTCTTGTTCATGTGAAAATAAGACATCCCCCTGAAAATAAGACCTAGTGCCTCTTTAGGAGCAAAAATTAATATAAGATGGCTAAAATACAGTAAATTATCAACATCTAGAGGGCCGTTTGTAACTAGGGGTCGTCTGTTAGTCGGGTGTTCTTAAGTAGTGGGCCAACTGTATTATTATTCTGGATATAAATTTATTGTGAAGTCAATCTCCTAATAGTTATACTGTGTCATCATTTATTTTTTTGTCGTTCATTTCATTTTAAAAGCCAGATGTCTTAATTTTTTGATATAGCAGGCTGGCTGGATTATTGTTGACTGCAGTTTTGAAGGCCTGATAGAGAGGTAGATTTGTTATGTTTAGCAGTGTCATGTCTGTAATATGCTGCTGGTTTTAACTGACGTAATGGTAAAATAGTAATTTTGTCTGTCTCGCATGCATGCCAGGTTTTCCCTGAATAGTTTTTATTCATTTCCAGAATACTGGAAACAAACTGGTCACGGTCATCTGTGCAAATGCTACAAAATGTTCCAGTAATATAATATGCTCTATTAAAACCTCTGCTTGAACTGGTTTTTAATTTTTTTTCAATTTGTTTTCAGAATTCGCCCTCAACTTGCCAAAGAAAAAATTGAAGGCTGTCATATTTGCACTTCTGTGACTCCAGGTGAACCCCAAGTTTTTCTAGGAAAAGATAAGGCATTCACATTTGACTATGTTTTTGACATTGATTCAAGACAAGATGAAATCTACCTGCAGTGTACAGAGAAACTTATTGAAGGCTGCTTCGAAGGATACAATGCCACAGTCTTTGCCTATGGCCAAGTAAGAATGCTAACTTTGTTATAAGAGTTTATATGTGTTGCTCTATATGTGTTGCTTTATATGAAATATCAACAGCAACCAGGAATATGCAGACTTTCTGTAACAAAACTGGATAAAATTTTAAACAACAAATCCAATCCCTTGCATAC
The DNA here is from genome assembly GCF_040894005.1 of Engystomops pustulosus. Taxonomy (NCBI): domain Eukaryota; kingdom Metazoa; phylum Chordata; class Amphibia; order Anura; family Leptodactylidae; genus Engystomops; species Engystomops pustulosus. The sequence continues at coordinate 115,424,792 of NC_092414.1, read as the reverse complement.
TAGACAGCGGAGCACCTTTAGTGATGGGTTCCTCCAGCTAAAATGTGGGACCAATACGCTTAAATCCTCTTTTATCCCTTCTGTGATATGACTAGCCAACACAAGGGGAGGGGAACTAACGAGTGATAGATTTTTTTTTTTTAATTGGGATTACTGCACTTTTTAAATATTTACTAATTTTATCAGTTTATTTGTGTGTGGATTATGTGTCTGTCTTTTTTAAAGCGTATTAATGCATGTCGTTTTATTGTGATACTACCAATCTCCCCTTTTTGGATAATAAAGTTATTCTATTCTAATGTTCTTCTGAGATTTTGCCACCCAAGTATTCAGAAAACTTTTGCCTTAGTATTTACGGTAAATATTGTGTATAAATCTGACAGTATTTGACAGAACTGGAGAAGGGTCACATCATATACTTTAGCAATTAACATGTGTCTAGTACATTGCAAAGAAAGGGAAAACTTTTGGCCTGCATACTGCTGCACCACTTACCTGCAGTGGTTATTGCACTTTTCCCTGTCTTTTTGTGAACATAAGCATTTTGAAAGTATCTTAATTTTAATAAGTCACAGTATTACAAAAAACCTTTATCCTGGAGAAATAGGATCTGCTGCTGAGGTCTTTGTGCCGGCAACCTACCTCGCACCAACTAATGTTTTCTTTAGCCTATGCCTTGATGGTTCTGAAATGTTTTTGTATAATGCATGCATTTTCATAATATAAAGCCAGCTGTATGTAATTAAGATTAGCTTAAATGTGTTAAACTAATGGAAGCTAATAAAGAATTGTCTTTTATCCCCATTTCTACATTATATTTTCATTCATTCCAAAATTCATTCTTCAGTGTATTTTAAAAAGACCGCCCCTGCACATGATATCCTCTTTTAAATTTCCTACGTGCTGTCCCTGGTATTATTAATAATTACCATTTTGTGAAAATATACAATACATTTCTATAGTCTATATTGTTATACCGTTCAGTTCACTGCTAACATACATTTTGTTTAATATGTAGACAGGATCTGGTAAAACATACACAATGGGAACTGGGTTTGACGTAAATATAACTGATGAAGAGCAAGGTATCATCCCTCGAGCTGTTAGACATCTTTTCAGACGGATAGAGGCAAGGAAACAAGCTGCACTGGAACAGGGTCTTCCACCACCGGATTTTAAAGTGAACGCGCAATTCTTGGAGGTTTGTTTTATAACTCAAACACTTAAAAGATAAATTGGACCAGCATTGAATAGTCATAAATACATAACAAAAAATAATGTGTCTTTATTATAGTATCTAAAATGTGTAGACAAATAAAATATATCAAGATTCCTATACAACAATATCCAGCTGGGAGGTAAGTCGTCATAACAAATAGAGGCTCATTTACGAACAACAGTGTAAACTACATGCAGCCTGACTGTGTAGAATGCAGGGTGTGCCAGATTCTGGATTTATGGCGCCCCCTGCATTGCTCCGACAAAGTGCATTTGGTGTACATTTAACATTAGACTTGTGAAACAATTCTGTCAGACTTTGCATGTTAAATCTGGCGCACGGTCCGACTGAGAATTGTAATGCCCCCTAATTTGTTTTGCATGAAGATTAGTGCAGCTGCGCCACAAAAGGGTCGTCTGCAACACAAATGTGGTGCAGACACTTTAGCAGTTTGCACTAGAAAGAACGTGCAAAGTCCGACAGAAAACTGGCGCACAGCCCTTTGTGTGTACTTCAATGTCTCCCTGATACTATGGGGCACATTAACAAAGTTGCAGCAAGTTCTACATAACAGGATTTCACACCACACGTATAGAGTAAGACAATCTCCTCACCACTCTCTCTGTGTGTTCAGTACATCTGATTTTTCACATTGCTTCCTGGTAATCTCCGAAATGTGCGTTGCAGTGCGGTCACTGAACATGGGTGAGAGAGCTGTAACCTTGCAATTTTTGTCAACAGTAATGCATTTTTTCAGCTCCCCTCCCCAGTCGGTTTTTACTAGAGCGCACAGAACGGCATACAACCCCACGGACTTCGGGCACAAGGCTCCAAACAAAAGAAGGTACCAGCGCTCCAGGAGATTTTGAAGTTAAAAAAATCCTTTTTATTGTAATCCAGGTAAAAACTTGAACATGGCACGGTACATAGGTGAGTGGACCATCAGGCTATAACGCGTTTCACTCATTTAGAGCTTAGTCATTGTCATAGGTCCACTCACCTATGAACTATGCCATGTTCAAGTTTTTACCTGGATTACAATAAAAAGGATTTTTTTAACTTCAAAATCTCTTGGAGTGCTGGTACCTTCTTTTGTTTGGAGTCTTGCAATGTTTGTGTATTGGAACATGAAATTAGATGTACTGGAAACAAAGAGAGTGTAGTGACAGGATTGTCTCACTCTATATGTGTGGTGTTTATATGTGTGACAAATTTTCTTGTCATACACACCACTTTACGTGTACTTCAATGTAGTACTGTGAAATGCTATTTTTGTTAATAATATTGAATTAGAGAATGGGTTATTTTGCCATCCTGAGTATATTTAAGAATCTTGTCTTTGTGGGAATACCCCTTTAATGTTATTGAACCTGTTGACTGCTGATGAAACTATTTAGCATATTTCTACACCTTATTTGTAGCATAAAATGCTATTTTTACATTTGTTTTTAATTTGTTGGTAATTTATATAATTTTCCTTAGCTTTACAATGAAGAGGTACTTGATTTGTTTGACACGACACGGGACATTGATGCCAGAAACAAAAAGTCTAACATAAAAATTCATGAAGATTCAAATGGAGGAATTTATACAGTTGGAGTAACCACCCGTAATGTGGCCTCCGAAGTAGAGGTGTGTACTATATGTGTTTTCCAGGAACTGTTTTTTTTTTTTTTTTTTTTTTATATTGTTCTGCTTTGCGTTTTTTTCCATTGTTTATATTTTCACTATCAATCTTCTAATTGCCACTATTGCTAATGTACATAGTAATGTGAATTAACATTATCACTGTAATATTAAAGCCTTGTTATGGGGAACAATGGTATCTAAAATACTCTCTGCTGATTTCTTAATACAGACAATCTATTTCATGTATTAAAATTTCCATGTTAGACACATAAGACACTAAATGTCTGTATGCAAGGGGTAGTTTTACCCTTGAGAGAAAGCTTTTGTACAGTTTGATTTTGTCTTTATACTTGACATTGAAATGCACTATAAATCTTTATAATGTATTAGCACAAATCCTGATTCTAGCCTAACATACCTCCAGTCTATGTTGTAAATCAATGAAGGCGAATGATGTATAGGGCAGCTTCATAGCACAGATTCCATCCCCTTACTGCAGCAATAAATAGGGTGTGGCAGCAGATGAGTGGAGGATTCTCCATTACATAATCCTGTGCAGAAAATCCAGGATTTGTAGAGAACATTTCTGTTATAACTTTTTGATTTTTTTCAGTGATATTTTTACATTCTTTACAAATCAGATTACTTATTCTATGCTAATAACACGGTTTGATGTGATTTTTATGTTTCCGCAGATGATGCAGTGTTTGAAGTTGGGTGCCTTATCTAGAACTACTGCCAGTACGCAAATGAATGTGCAGAGTTCTCGTTCACATGCCATATTCACAATCCATCTATGTCAAACCCGAGTTTGTCTAAAACTGGATACGGTATGAGCCAAAATACATTAATACATGTTTTTTTTTCTAAGCAAACCTGTTCACCTCAGGGTAGTCGTATACCGCATGTTTTCTAACAAAACTGTACACTTTTCATTTTGTAAAAACGAACTACTCCAGAAAGACATTTGGGAATGTGGCAAAAAGATATGTATATGATTATAGGCGTGGTCTAATTAGACACCTTCCGCTGCCCTACAAATAAGGTTCTTATCTTCTATTTTGGGAAGTGTACATCTTAATGAGAGATTGTTGACTGCTAGACATGCCTCAACCAAGCACTCATCTACGTTTTTCCCATTTGACACACTTTGAGAGGGAATTCATTATTGCATTAAGAGAAGCAGAATGGTTGTTTTGACAAGGTGCGAGCTTTCATGACTGTTCTGACCTAGCTGTCATAGACAGGGCCGGTTCTAGACAAAGTGGGGCCCTGGACAAAACTAAAAGTGGGGCCCCAAAATAAAACTATTTTATGACCAGTCACAGTCAGCAAGAGGATCACTTTAGTATGGTGAAACAATCTGTAATATGGGAGAATTTTATTGGAGATAGGTTATAGGGTGCTTGATGGGCAGCACAGTGGCTCAGTGGTTAGCACTACAGCCTTGCAGCACTGGTCAACATCTGCAAAGATTTTGTATGTTCTCTCTGTGTTTGTGTGGGTTTCCTCCCACACTCCAAGAAATTACTGATAGGTTGAATAGATTGTGAGCCCCTTGGGGACAGGGTCTGATCTGGCAAGCTCAGTGCGGCGCTGCATAATCTGTGTCCGCTATATAAATGAATTATTATTTATAATTATTATGAAAGAAGATAAATATGAAAGATGATAGAGATTTCTAGATGCATAAATATAAAGTAGATTATATATACAGTAGATGGATATGAGAGATAAATACAGTAGAAGATTGATTAATAAATAGAGAAAAGCAAGATATATAAATGGTCAGATTATAGGACAGTGGTGGCGAACCTATGGCACGGGTGCCAGAGGTGGCACTCAGAGCCCTTTCTGTGGGCACCCAGGCTTTCACCCCAGCACTCAATTTGCTAGAAATGACTCAAAGTTTCTTCCTCTTCAGGGGACCCTGGAAGGAAGCTACAATCCAAATTTTCTTTCTACTGTATTGGTGTCCTCAGAACGCCAATACGATTAAGACTTATGATACAGTTGGGATCAATAGGTTATTGCTTAAATTGTCATCTTGGCAGTTTGCAACATAAAAGTAGGTTTTGATTCTAGTTTGGGCACTCTGTGTCTAAAAGGTTCGCCATCACTGTTATAGGAGATAGATAACTAGACAGATGGATATATAGACAGGACATAGATGATAAGCATCTTCACCCGGGAATTTAACCAAGGGGTATTAACCCTTTCACCGCCCGGCATTTCTGGATATTTTGTCGCGTTATTGACCAGAGCAATTTTTACAAATTTGATTTTTAAAAATAAAATCGAAATTACAGCAAAAAGAATTAAAGTAAACCAAACAAACCATATATTTTCTGAAAGCAGACACTTGCCCCATTTTCAAAATTGCATTAAAGAGTTTATAGACATAGGAGCCTTCATGCAATTTTGATTCAAACTGAAACATTTTATAAAAAATACTTAAAATTTGACTTTGGCAAAAAATGTTCTCCAAACAGAAAATATTTACCTTCACATCTCCTAAATGTAATAGATGCACATGTGTACAGTTCACAAATGTCCCATATTGATATTTTCACATAAATAAATCCACATAATATCACTAAAACTGTAATGACTAGATTTCTGCTTTTCAGCTAGAAATTTTAAGACAGTCACAACCTGCAAAATATAGAAATAAAACAGAATAAAAAGTAAAGGCACCATAAAACCTATATAATTTTGAAAGCAGACAACCAGGCGATGCATTTGGCAATTAACATTCAAAATTTCCTCTAAAATATTTACAAATCCAGATATTTGTATAAAGAAAATATATTTTTCTAAAACAGTAAGATGTGAGGAGTTCATACATACCCCACACCAATATATTCACCAAAATATGCAGCACAGGGAATGTTAAATCCACAGGAGACAACAAACAATTTTTGCAGAAAAGTGCACTGAGCGTCACACAGATCTATCATTGTATGCTTCCTTAAAAATGGTAACCCAAATAATAACTATATATCCATAAACCAAGCTAATGAGATAATAAGTCACGTTTAGATGTGCGCCAATGTATTATCCGCACAATAACAGAACCCTCCGCGCTTCATAAGAATTTGAGTGAGAACGTCATAACATAGGTGTAAGTAATGGAGGATGGTGTGAAATAAAAACTTCATTCTGGTGTGTTTTTAGTGTTAAATATAACTTTATGGACATGTTCTGGGTTGCAATGTAAATATGTAGGATCATTAGGCGAAGAGGATCAAATGTTCATCCTATCAGTTTTCTTTTTTTTTTTTGCGAAAAAAAGGCAATAAGAAAGAAAGTGTGTTCTTAGAAAGTTCTGCATAGAGAAGGGTTAAAAACATGAACATTATTTGATATTATCCCTTCTCAAAATAACATAATACGTAAACGTAATAACATATAAAGTGAATATTTCCATTATCTGTGAGGTGCAGCAGCTCCTGTGTGCAGCAAATTCTCCCTGCAGTCTGATGGCTAAGAATATGGAGGGGAGACACTTCAGAGGGCTTTTTCTCTGGCTATGGGACACTTCTTTTTTTCTATGGAAGAATAGAGTCTCCTCTTTTATATGAATCTAAATTTGTGTTTCTAAGTTTCAGGAAAACAGAGGTATTACCTGTTAAACTGCCGTCGGGAGTGATTTTTATATATAAAAATGGCACCTGATATTCTCACTTTAAACCTGAATATCTCTAGATCCATGGCACCTAGAAACAAATTTCAAGATTCATTTGAAAGAAGAGGTTCTCCCCTGTGCAATTGCCCACTTTGCCTACCATGCTATCAACAACCGGCAATGACTGCCTTGGTTTGTGGTTATCTGGTGAATGTGACACTAGGACTGTTATGGGTGGAACCATGCTGCTTTTAGCAATTCATTAAGGTTCTGTTTGGGAGCTAAATATAGATAATATTATAGTGTGGAGGTCTTATGTTAGGCATTTATTCCTGCTTTTGCTGTAGAGTGACACGCTGCCCGTCATGCCTATGTGAGCCATTGCATAAACAGTCTGTTCTAAATGACATTTTTTTACATGGATTCTGCTCGTCTACACACACCCAGCATCTATGGCAGCAGCTTGTCAGCTTTGGCAACATACATACATACATACATACATACATACACACACATAAGTGCAGCATTTATAGCCTCTTCTACAACCCTTGCGGGCACATATTTTATGGAATACCTTACAGCACCTGCATTTCTCAATACTTAGCTGCATCTTATTTAGTATCAGAGCTGACCCAACTGGGCATTAGAGTCTCCTTTATTTTGTACAGTTTTCTCAATAAATGTATCCTATAAAAGATATGTTTTTATCCAGTTAAAATACTTAATATGTGTATTTTAATCATGGATTATGATGCAAGTTGGTTTTTTCAGTTTCCTTGGATTCAGACTATAAAAATCTTATAGAGATCATTTTGTAATTTGCTACAAAGCTGAGACTTTAGAGAAGTTCCATTCCAGAAGTTCACTCTATCTATACTGTTAATTGGAATAATTGCCACCTTTGATGAATGCAGGGCTTTAGAAAAGATTGATAAACACTTGTTAGCAATGCTCCATTGTGGCACCGGTGCACTATACAGGTGAGTGCCAACCCTGTGCCAGCTTTCAGAGGGAGCACAAAGATCTTGATGGATAGTGAAATATTGGCCCACAAGATTGTTATGAACTTTTATTATTTGGGAATTTTATCTAATCTATTGTAAGGTAATTCAAGTCTGGTTTGTTGGATTTGTAACTGCTAAACAACTTTCCAGCTATATACCACTATGGTGAAGACTTAACTCCCATACCTCATTTGCATGCAACAGTCATAACTTAATACATACTACATTCACAAATTATCTATTGGTTCTAAGCTAAGCAGACAAGGGAATGGTACAGAGAAATGATTAACCACTATACCTATCTATTCCTATACCTATATATTCCTTCAAAATGGAGAAGCTCTTGGTCACAGATTTGGACCTCCCACTGACCCCCAGTTTCAGAATGAGCAAATTTCAATTAATTAATGACTTATTACCCCCTCCTTTCCCAAAGAAAAAATATATTTCCTCAATTGCATTTTTATTTAAAAAAAAATGTACCTGTATGAAGATGATTTCAAATAAATGTAGCCATATGGTCTTTTTAGAAATGAGACCGTTTTCCTTAAAGCGTAACTGTAAAGTTACTTGACCAAAAAAATAGTTTTACACAGCCGGAGAGAGCCTTTGACAACGATTCCAACAATACAGCATCATACATCAGCCATATCTGTAAAATCCTCTCAGCTTTTCCTGAAATGGGTGGGGCTTCCTGTTTGTAACATCAGCTAAGGGCAGTGATGCCAAAGCAGTATTGGCATACATGTGAACGTGCACAAACTCAGCCAATCAGGATACAGAATTCGTGATACTGCTTGTACAGAGATCAAGTGCAGGGCAAGGCGGGAAAGACAGAGCACTAGAGCTCTGCATCATATAGTGATTTGCTACATCACAAAGAAAAATGTTAAAACAAGTCCACCTACACAATGAAACACCTGCATAGAAATAAAAAGATTAAGGGCCGTTCCACATTTGCCAGTGTGATGCGATGAACTCGCATCACACTCGCAATGCATGCTGCCCGGATCTCCCGGCCCAAATGCTGCAAACTGGGAGTGAACTGACATGCTGAGTTCAGTCCCGGTTTGCAGTATTCGGGCCGTGTGATCCGGGCAGCATGCGTTGCGAGTGTCATGCGAGTTTATCGCAGCACACTCGCAAGTGTTGAACGGCCTAACACATCACAAGCTGGCCATGGTGAGGGCTGGTGCCTGCTTGACTGCTGGGAAGATAACCCCAACCCCCTGACTGGATACCGAGTGACTTGGCCAGCAACTGACCATATAAGTTACTTGTTCTCTTTAAGTTCACTATGTATGTGCTCACAACAGGGAGCAGGATAAGCCACTAATACACTGCTGGTCATAACGTATCTCCCTTTTGACCAAAAAGACCTGGCATGTTAAATTCCAACATGTCTAACTCCTCTTTCCTGGGAATCTGTGGTAGCCATACAACCATACAGATTACATAAAAAAGGCTCACCCTGATGAAATTTGCGGGTTCATCTGATCCTTGAATGGCTTTAGAAACTACTATACTAAACTATATATATATAACTAAACTACTATAATAAGTGGCAAGTTAAAGTTGGTTATTTGTAAATGAAATAGTCATTGTTTTCAGTTGTTGCTTAAAGGGGTATTCTTGCCTGGGCATTCACATTCAGTTTGATAAATCTGCCATGTATAAACATTTCTTCAATTAGATGTTATTAAAAAATATGTTCCTGTGTGAAGATAATTTCTCATAAATGTAGTCATTTTGTCCCTTAGAAACGAGATAGCTTCTTCGGATACGGCCACGTCTGCTGGAGGCATTGCACAAAGAAACAAAAGGTTTTGTATATGAAATGTCCGGGATTTACTGCATGACCCACAGCCATCCTGTGGTAATGATTGCTGAATCCTGGTGGTCAGGCAGGACTCAATAGCGCATGTCTGGCCACCGCTGCCAGAGTGTGACGTGGTCGTATCCGAGGAAGCCATCTCGTTTCTAAAGGACAGAATGACTACATTTATGAGAAATTATCTTCACACAGGAACATTTTTTTTAATAACATCCAATTGAAGAAATGTTTATAAATGGAAGATTAGTGAAACTGAATGTGAATGCCTAGACGAGAATACCCCTTTAAAGGACACCTGTCATCAGGTCTCTGTCACTAGTCCTGTCACCTCTACCTGTTGGAGCAGCTCACAAGGATCCCATCCCAGCCTTTATCTAGTCAATTCATACATTAATCATTGTAAAATCATCTTTTCTTTATTATGTAAATGAGGCTGGTCACATGGTGAGAGGCAGTGATGTCACCCCTGTTACCCCTCCCTTCTCCTCCCCCTGCTCATGTCTGTGTGTAATGCATAGTAAAGCATGGCTAGTGTCTGTGCTGCATCTGCTGACATGCTGAATCCTCCCATACACAGAGACACAGACATCAGCTACACAAGTACCTGACATGTTCTGCTATAACATGGCTGCCTGGAGCTGTTGTATCTCTCCTATACACACACAGGCTGCAGGGGGCGCCAGCACCAGGAAGCACATCATTATACAGCCTCACATCATTATACAGTCTGTCAGTCATGCACTGGGGGTGTGGCCGTTCCTCCCACTCATTAATAAGCTGGACAGCTTGAATATGCTAATGACTCATTGGACATTTCACAGGTCATTTGCATACAGCTTAAGGACCTCATTGCTTAGGTTTACAGGCATGTAGAGGGACAATGAAGGGATAGAAGCAATGCTCTCTAATGGCAGTTTATGAAAATCTATTTAGATTAGGGGGTTATTTTGCATGACGGTTCTCTTTAAGTATTTCTTTTCCCTTCTTTTACAGGAGGAAAACTTGGATAATAGGATAACATCAGAGTCTTCACAAATGAACGAGTTTGAAACCCTTACTGCCAAGTTCCATTTTGTTGATCTGGCTGGCTCAGAGCGACTTAAACGTACAGGAGCTACAGGAGACAGAGCTAAAGAAGGAATTTCTATCAACTGTGGTCTAGTAAGATTATGGTCTTATTTCACAATAGAGTACTGTATAACTAGCTTCCCTGCTATTGAATGCTTTAATCCTTAGTTAAAAAGAAAAGATACAGCTGTAAAGGGCGGTGTGAGCTTTATTACTTTGACAATAGCGGTCCATTCAGAAAAAGTTTACATTTATCAATGAGTCGATCAATAAATCGGGCTATGCTGCATTTAGCATCTTCACAGTTAATACCTGTTATAACTACATATGAGACAAATGCTGTGTTGTAGTTGGACCTGGAAATATACACAATATCAGGGGGGGTATCTAGGAGAGGTAGGGCCCGTAGCAGACTTTTGAATGAAGCCCCTTAATAAAATATACATATTAATATTCTCACACATGTCAGTTACTATTGCAGAGATTTATACAATCATACACCACCGCTCAAAAGTTTGGGGTCACCTAGACAATTTTGTGTTTTCCATGAAAAGGCATAGTTTTATTTTTCAAATGAGTTGCAAAATGAATAGAAAATATATTCCAGACATTGACAAGGTCTGAAATATTTTAATTTTATTTTTTTAAATAATAATGTTCTCCTTTAAACTTTGCTTTCAACAGAGAATGCTCCCTTTGCTGCAATAACGACATTGCAGACTTTTAAGATAAGATAAGATAATCCTTTATTAGTCCCATAGTAGGGAAATTAGTCCCACAGTGGGGAAATTTGGCTGCTTAGCTGTTAATTTGCTGAGACAAACTGGAGAAATTTCACCCCATGCTTCCAGAAGCCCCTTTTACAAGTTGGATAGCTTGATGGGCACTTTTTGCGTCACAAACGGTCAAACAACATCTCAATGGGGTTGAGATCTGGCGACTGGACTGGCCACTCCATTACATATAAATTACCAGCTGCCTGCTTCCTCCAATTTGGAGGTGTGCTTTGGGTCATTGTCCTGTTGTAGGATGAAATTTGCTTCAATCAAGCGCTGTCCACAGGGTATGGCATGGCGTTGCAGAATGGAGTAATCCCTTTGACCTTGGGCGAATCTCCTACTTTACCAGCACCAAAGCAACCCCAGACCATCACATTACCTTCACCAGGCTTGACAGATGGCTTCAGGCATCTTCCAGTATCTTCCAGTGTCTGTGTCTGTGTTTTTTTTGCCCATATTAATCTTTTCCCTTCATTGGCCAGTCTCGGATATGGCTTTTTCTTTGCCACAAGAACAGAGACATGAAAAATAGATCAAGCAAATAATATCTTTATTAATGGAAACAAAATACACCACAAAACATGCTTATAAACCTTTAAAAATTGAGAACGAAGTCACAAATTAATGACATCCTCGAAAGTGCTGAACACATGATAATGTGCACTGTTCCCGGAACTCCAGCTCCCCCAACTGGCCACAATATAGTATACAACAATGTACAGAAATAAATATTATAAATGGTGAGCTAATCAAATCTTTTGACAAGTCCATACAAATGCAAGATAACAACAAAAAGAGGGGTGAAACACAATGATGGATGGACACACAATTCAAGGATCAGCACAAAACCATGTACAGATAAGAAAATTGTATACCTAAATGCTCAGGCCATGAGAGCGGGGTGCTGGGGATAGATGCCCATCTATCCCCAGCACCCCGCTCTCATGGCCTGAGCATTTAGGTATACAATATATACAGGTGGTCCCCTACTTAAGAACACTAGACTTACATACGACCCCTAGTTACAAACGGACCACTGGATATTGGTAATTTATTGTACTTTAGTCCTAGGCTATAATAAACAGCTGTAACAGTTATCAAAGGCGTCTGTAATGAAGCCTTATTATTAATCCTGATTCTTATGACAACCCAACATTTTTTAAATCCAATTGTCACAGAGACCAAAAAAGTTCTGGCTGGGATTACAATGATGAAATATACAGTTCCGACTTACATATAAATTCAACTTAAGAACAAACCTACAGACCCTATCTTGTATGTAACCCGGGGACTGCCTGTATATATATCTATCTCTCAACCCAGTTCACTATCATAGTGTTTCATAACCATCATGTGAATTACAGTAAAGGGTTAAGGCACATAGCATGTATCGAGAGTGAAAGGATGTATAATATTAGTCTCAAACCACCGCCCCTACGCCCGCTCAAACACTGGCGTGCTCCTGCGCGGTGTAGAAGCCTCTGTAGCTACATTATGCAGGGGCTCTGTTAACTCTCCACCCCCAAGCCCTTCTTTCTCGTTATAATTTTAAAAGATGATTTTGTAAGGAAGGAGGTCATGGATAGAAATATAAGAGTCAGTGTACCTGGTTTATGATGGTAAATTTTCTTTAAATTCCTTATTTTGTATTTACTCCTCTCAGACATGGTTATTAGAATAGTTTTGTAGTGCCAATTTTCTTGACGCATAGCTTCCAGCCAATAAATAGGAGACTTAACTGCTTTAGAGGCAAAAAATCTGTCCCACTCACATGCATATCATAAGTTACATGATATATTATTTAATAAGAAGCATCTTTCTAAATTTCAAAGATATTATTGACATTTTCCTAAATTCACTTTATTTTAGTAGAATATTTACCTCTTTAAGCTAACAAATAGCCAGAAAATGTGTCAACTTATCTTGCTGTATACTAAGAGTTTATGTGAATGAAATGTATTGTATGTTAAGTTTCTGTAGATCCTCTAATATGAGTGACATTTTTTTTTCAAGCTTGCCCTAGGAAATGTGATAAGTGCTTTGGGAGACCAAAGTAAAAAAGTCACACATGTGCCTTATAGGGATTCAAAGCTGACAAGGCTACTCCAAGACTCCCTTGGCGGTAACAGGTAGGAGAAAAAAAATTAATTTCCCTTTTAAAAATTACTTTTTGTTTTCGTTTATAGAACATATTTGGATTTGAAAGTTTGTAGCTTTCCTATTTGGGCCTGTCCAGATGTTTGGCAATTGGTAAAAAGGCAGGCTTTCACTCTCGAGGGCATCTGCCCTCTCACGCAACAATTACATATGCACTTTTTTGTATTCCAGTGTGAAAAATATTACACGGCAACAGTCAGGGCAATTTAGGACAATTTAGGTCACAACTTTCCATTGCACTAGATTCAATGATAATGGAATAGTACATTACAAGAAACCAGGCTCAATTATGCTGGCTTCAATGAAAGGCTGTGTAGGCACAAGGAGCAGCAGTTTTTCAAAATATGTTTGAATAAACAGAGGGGCTTCAGAGGTTTTAGGCAGAGTTTTACTTCTGCTGTTCAATCATCTGGTTTTATGTCTTTTCTATTATTGTTAGACCTAATTATACTATTGTTATACTATCTATGTAACCACCTTTCCAATTGTACAACACATGGTGCTTTAAAAAAAAAAAGTTAATACTTTATTATTATTTTTGTTCTTTAATGTCTTTTTCCTTTTCATAGCCAAACCGTAATGATTGCATGTGTAAGCCCTTCAGATAGAGATTTTATGGAAACGCTGAACACTCTTAAATACGCCAATAGAGCTCGCAATATCAAGAATAAAGTCATGGTTAACCAGGATCGAACAAGTCAACAGATAAATGCACTTCGCAATGAAATAACAAGACTTCAGATGGAACTGATGGAGTATAAAACGGTAGGTGGAAAAAACATGTTCAGTTTCTAATGATCGCTATTGAGGATATTCACCTTCTTCAGTGATTGCTTACCTTATTATTCCAATTGCTGAGGATGGCGATCATCCACTGCCAGACATGCTGCCACGGGCATGTTCAATAATGATTTACTATGACATTACACTGCAAAATAGTCTCTTTTCTGGATTACAATTGATAGGGTAAAAGAATAATTGATGAAGAAGGAGTTGAGAGCATCAACGACATGTTCCATGAGAATGCAATGCTGCAGACCGAAAATAACAATCTACGAATGAGAGTTAAGGCAATGCAAGAAACAGTAGATGCCTTAAGAACCAGAATTACACAACTTATGAGTGACCAGGCCAATCAGGTCCTTGCCAGAGCAGGTGCAGTATTCATTCTTTTTCTTTACCCATAGTCAAATTTTATTTGTAGATGTATAGTTGTAGAATAGTGATGCTTTTCCAGTTGGTACTTTCGTCATAATAGCTGTGGAGTATTTTTTGTAGTCACTTTAACTACTTATAGTTGGTTATCCCAAATCCCTTCACGACAGCCCAATATTAATACAGGCAGTCCCCGGGTTACATACAATATAGGGTCCGTAGGTTTGTTCTTAAGTTAAATTTGTATGTAAGTCGGAACTGTATATTTTATAATGGTAGATCCAGACAAAAAATTTTTTTGCCCCAGTGACAATTGGAGTTTCAAAATTTTTTTGCTGTAATTGGACCAAGGATTATCAATAAATCTTTATTACAGGCACCTCACAGCTGATAATTGCAGTCTGGGACTATAGTAAAGCATCCAGAAAGCTTTACCAGAGGTCACAGTGGGCAGAGGGGTCCGTCTTTAACTATGGGTAGTCTGTAAGTCGCGTGTCCTTAAGTAGGGGACCGCCTGTATAAGTTTGCCTGTCACAAAGGGGTGTGTGGAGAGGGCTCACGGACAGAGGCCTTTTCATATGCGATGGGTGTCAGCTGTGTTACACAGCAGACACCTGCCGGTAACTGGCGCTTTCAGTGCAAACATATGGGTGGCACCATCTTGGATGGTCAATCACGCCCTTCCAGTCATAGACAGATTGTAATATAGGAGCATTACATTCGCAATACACTGGGTTCTAGTACCCTACTTTTATTTAGGAGGAAAAACTGCGTTCAACAAACATTCTTTAAAATTTTTATTAAAATTAAATTTACAGTTGAGAAAAACAAATGTTTTTTTTTCTGAACTTCTTTTTTCACCACCAGAAAATATCCTGAAAATGTAATTTGTACAACGTTACTGTTTTATGTGTGCATATTTTATAGAAAATTTGACTTTGAAAGATATAGATATAAAGTCTATATATTTACTGTCCGTATTCTGAGTTTTCTGGGATACAAAAACCCATAATGCGATGATTAAAATGAATAAAACAAAACTCAGTGTCATTAATCACAAAATTGAGCTTAAATAGATATATTGTTTTTTCTTAAAGGGTATTCTGGGAATATGAACTTCTGATACAAAAACCCATAATGCTGTAAATGAATGCAACAAAACTCAATGTCATTATTCACAAAATGGAGCTTAAATAGATTGCTTTTATGATTCACCTAATTTTATGGGCTTTCTAAAGTAGGCAGGTTTATCTCCAAGATTGCCGACAGGATACTACAACTCCTATGATACCTCAGTTTTCAGTAATGGCTCCTCCCTCTCATGCTCTGCTCTCAGTGATGAATAAATAGATTGGCCTGATATGTTGCCATAATAATAATGTGTACAACTGTCATCACTGCACATTGCCTCACTGAGATGATGTCTCACTTGAACACTGGCCATACAGGATGTGGGAAGTGATGTGGACATGTGACCAGAGGCCAATTTCTGTCCTGTGTCTTTTCCACAGGGACAAAGTCACAGGATTGATTAAAGCGCCAGTAGCATTTTAATTCTTTATTATAGTGTATGTCTTTATTATAGTGTATTAGCAGAAAAATGTTGTGGTCATACACAATGATGAAAAATTAAAATGCTACTGGCCACTTTAATCAGTCCATTGATATTGTCCCTGTGGAGGAGACAGAAAATGTCCTCTGGTCATGTGTCCACATCACATGTCCTGCACTTGCCTTGGCCGTAGTCGGTTGGTTGCAGTGCATCCAGTATGACCAGTGTTATGGGGGGGTAATGTGCAGGAATGGCATTTAAATATCATTACTGGGGTAACAGGGCAGGGCAGCCTGCTAGTAATGGCTCCTCCCTCTTAAGCTCTGCTCCCAGTCATGATCTGAGGACTGAAGGACCATGTGAGTTGTAGTTGTAGATGGCAGCCTTCTTGGAGATAACAATGCCTACTTTAGAAAGCCCATAAAATTTAATGAATCATAAAAGCAAAGCATTTAAGCTCTGTTATGTCATTAATTACAGTGAGTTTTGTTGTATATAGTTATATAATTATGTATTTTTGTATCGGAAGATCATATTCCAAGAATACCCCTTTAACTGTTCTATTGCTCTTCAATATTTGCTATCCTGTTATGAGGTGTTAAAAAGAGAAGGAAGCATATTTGCTATGTAAAATAGACTTAAAGGAAATTTAAATTGTGCACCTACCGGTATTTCTTTAGTACTAAGTGTAAAAAATGTATGTTGCTAGTAGTAAAGACAAAAACCTGAAACAGGTTCTTAGTGGGTAATGGTAATGTTCAAACATAAAGCTTACACCAAGTTTTTGGCTGTGTAATTCACCATCAATTAGTAATCAATTAGTAATCATTTTTTTTTATTCTTTTTACTTGCAGGTGATGGTAATGAAGAAATAAGTAACATGATACACAATTACATAAAAGAAATTGAGGACCTACGGTAAAGCATTTCAGATATATAATCCAATTACTCCAAATATTCTCCAGAAATGGCAGTTTTTGAAATCTCTTAGAATTTTTTTAATACGGTATTTTTAATATGAAAATTTACAGTATTATAGTATTATATTCTCAGCTGCTTTGTCCATTTCAAACCATTGACAATGTTGGCACTCACTTGTTATCTTACACAGTGTTGCCATCTGCTGCTGAAACTCAGTTATTACAACTGGGGAAAATTAAAAATGGAAGGACCTAAAAGTAAAAAATTACCAGGTTTTAGAAAGTCCTAATAATAAAGCAATTTTTACTACAAGATCTAGGACCCACACTATAAATCTTCACATTATTCTATATGTTGTACCACTGTTGCAGAGGCTGAAGCATTGTAAAGCTGTGTGTTATTGAAAGAACATTTGAGTTTTTTTTTTTGGTTAAGTTGGGTTTCAATAGTATAAATGTGAAAATGCAATGTACATGCAACCATAATACCATTAGCAGAACCACTGTTGAAAATGTTATTAGGGCTTCTTTATGTAAGATGCTTTGTGACATCCTGTTACTTTTCGTTCTTAAATTATCAGAGCAAAATTGTTAGAAAGTGAGGCTGTGAATGAAAATCTTCGAAAAAATTTGTCCAGGGCTTCATCAAGAGCCTCCTATTTCTCTTCTCCATTCTCTGCCTCCTTGATGCCTGCTGAAAAGGAAACTACTGAAATTATTGATATGGCAAAAAAAGATTTACAAAAATTAAAGAAGATTGAGAAGAAAAAAAAGAAAAGGTATTATAACCATTTTTCTACTTTCTTTTAGTTTTTTTTTTAAATTTTATTATGATTGTACATTTAGCATTTTCACCCAACCTCATTCCCCACTATGTGAGTTTCTCTACCATGAAGCCACGTGCTTGGTTTCATCTGCATTTAATTTGTTTTGTAACTCAAGAGATGGAGCATGATTTACAGTGCATGGGTAATAGTGCAAAAATACATATGTAGATCTGGATAAATGATACATGAATAGCTTTATGTACTTAAAGGAGATGAATAGGGGCTGGCAAGTCTACATACCCTCTCCAGTGAATGTCATTCTGATAAAGCAAATTTGTAGTAACCCAGGCCTTATTTGGATGACTGGGAGGCTGAGGATGCAGTGGCTGCTCCTGCCTCCTGTTTTCTATTACCCTACTGACAAAGTTTTTCCTGGCGTTAAACTTGCCACTACAATGGCCATTGCATACTTTTGAAACATTGTTCAGACCACAGCATCATAGCTTATACAACTTCTCATTTATGAATAGTCTTTACAATGTTTAAATACAGCAAGAAACTTGACAATAGATTACATCACCATCCATGTATAAGACTATAGTCCACCCTCTATCCTTGTGGCTCACCAAGACGCTAGACGTACAAAGCTTGTGTCGTTTCAGAGGATGCACCTCCTATATCAGAAGATTTACCCTTGATGGCATTTTCCTACAAGCAACATATCACTTTGCATCCTGCCAAAAGTGTCTTATTGCTTCCACCTGGCTACAATTATTATAGAACATATAGTGGTCCTACATACAGTGAGCCCCAAGTCGGCAGTCAATATCTCCAGGCTAATAATACTGCTTGTATAAGGAACAGGGATTGTTTTGTAAACTTTAAATGAAACGCCGTTGGAGGAAGGCAATGGCTGTTTCATGTCAAGACTGAAAGAATTATGATCTTCATATTACTGAGGATATTGGTTTGTCAGGACAGTAGGAAAACCTGCTTAGAAGAGACCATCTTACAACAATGTGTCAACAATCACTTTGCCACAATAGATTGATCCAAACCATGAGGTCTACTGCACATGACTGGAATCTGCAGCCTTGCTGTATTTACCTAAATCATGATGGTAAAAGATACCATCATGATAAATTTAATTAAGATGATGGTCCTCCCAAAATGCCTTTATGTATTACGGCTTGTTTTAAATCTCATTCCAGTCCCTCTTTTTGGAAATTGAAGGATTTATAATTGAGTTCTTGTTTCCATTTTATTCTCCCACTTATTAGCATCCAATGCTAGACGGTTCCCATTGGCGGGAAGTACATAGATAAATCAACCACACTGATGCTGTTTTAAGAAAATGAGGCTAATATGGATGTAATAGAATCACATTTGCATGTCTCCTGTCTCCCTGGTTGTTTGCTTTCAGGGGCTGTAAATGTACTGGTTTTCTTGCTGCAGGTTTTGTTACATTTTATATGGCTCCATAATATCTAAACCTGCAATCTTGTCCAGAAAAGAAAATTGCTCACGGCAGAGTTATATGACTTTTGTCTTTGCTGTGTTTGTGTGCAGTCCCTTGTGAGCTGAATACAGCACTGATTTGAACACTGGAATAGAGAAATATAATGATGTAAAGAACACAGGCTTTAAAAGAAGAATTGATAGAAGCATAAATAATACTTGATATTCCCATAGCTTTTTTTCAGTATATAATTTTTTTTTTAATGCAAAATGAAATCCCTTTACACTTTGGAAGTGCTACAATGTGGGAGAGTTTCAGATGATAATGGATCATTTCCATATTGTTGAGAATTTTTTTCAAGAGACTTCATTAAAATAGAAATGGTAAATAATCTAATGATAAGCTTTTGTAGGAAAGTGTCAATCCATTGAGAGGACACTGTCATACAGCCTGTGTCATATATAGGAACTGCTTTGTGACTCATAGACATTGGACTTCTTTGCAGGATTGCTTAGAAAACTACAGCTGAGTTCTTTGTTCTAGGAAGATAGGTAGGGTTTGGTGAATAACATTTGTACATTGTAGTACTTATAATAAACTCCTAAGTTTCAGGGTGTTGCACAAAACAGACTATATTGACATGCTGTATGCAATTGCATACTACTATTGCTGTGCATGATCCTGCCTGTTGTGCTATACAGATCAATATGTCCTTATAATGTATTGTTCTATGGAGAAAGCATTAAGACTTAATAAAACTAAAATACCTGTGCCTATAGTATACTTCTGCAAGTGGAAAGATCACAAATTATTCCCACCTTTACTATTTGGTCATATTCCCGGTCAGACATGATAAGTACTATCAGTTGCAGTTAAGATACTTAGAACGCCACAATTCCCAAGCAAAGAAAGCTCCAGTTGCCCATTGCTTCTTGTTTCAGTTTGGTGGGCCACGGGCTACATCAGGTGACTTGGTTATTACATATTTTGAAAGCTGTGGGCAAAAACCTGCAACATAAATTGACATTCAACATGGCAAACTGAACAGAATTTTAGTTACAGCATATTAAACAGTAAAACTAAGTGAATAGAAATAAACTGCAAAGATAACCTGTATGTGAATTCAGAGATGGTCATGTGAAATTGGCCTTTTAGTGAATCTTTCATTGTCCAATGATGCATATAACTGATTTTGGTAAAGGTAAACTTCCAACTTTTACTCATGCCTACAATATTATATTATTATTGTTTCTTAAACATACGAGCAAGTTATATAGGACATTCTCACCTTCAATGTAGGGAATATGTGATTATTGCAGTCTATATATTGATGGTAGCAAGTACATGCACAATTCTTAATTTTATAACTTTCATTGTTTGTCTGGTCTGCCCTTCATTGGTTTGGCTGCGTATACTGTACTTCTGCTTTTGAAGGCTACAGCAGCTTCAGGAAAGCAATCACGAAGAAAGAAGGTTGGAATACTCACCTTTATCTCTTTTTTTTACCAATTATTCAGAAAGACCTAACTAGTACAGTTTTTAACCCAATGAACTGCCACAATCTTGCGGATATGTCTTATGGAGCAAAGTGTTTGATATATGTTTAAAAATATATTTCATATTTGTGCCACATACAACCCCTAACCTTTAGTGTGGGGGAGAGGTTGTGGCCAAGCAGCTATTTTGGGATTTTACCAGAAAATAATGGTAACCAGTGAAGAAATTTATGTTTTGTGTATTATATAATCCAACAGAATGGTTCTGCTTGCAAGCAGCAAGTTACACCGAGCCAAATTATATTTATCTAGGTCTTTTAATTTCATAATGTGTTTTATAGAATGATAATACCAGTCCTTTGTAACCTTAAAATCACCGACAGATTAAGTGAATTGATTTCCTCATGACCATTGAATTTGTCAAGGGGTGGGATATATTGGGCAGCAATTGAACAGTTTTTGAAATTTATGTTTTAGGAGAAAACAATTGGGCAGATGGAAGAACTCCTTCTGCATCCTTTATTAAAGAGTAACTCCACTGATTCCCTAGGTTTTGGAGTCTTTTCTCTAGTCCCCACAACTCCTGAGCAATTGTTGGTTTTGCATTAGGCCGCTGATGTGATAGTTATCTGTTGAAGGAAACAAGGAGTTAGATTTGCTAGTAGCTGCAATCTCCTAAAACGGAGACCAATTTCAGCAGGAATATGCATCCTTCAATTTTTTTATGGTTCTTTTAAGGTTTAATGAACATGAAAACATCTTTAATTCTCAGCTAGCTTTCACATTCCCTAGATCTCAATATGATTGAGCATTGTTATTATCCACTTGTTTTTGTATCCTAGTGCCAAATACCACAACATACACATATATGGTTTTGAGGGAAAAATGCATAGGACTTTGATTTTAAGGTTCTGGTGGATTGGTGTTAATCATAGATACTTTTTTTTTATACTTAAACACTTTGCACCATATAAAAAGGCTGGATTTGCTTTGGCTAGTGGAATATATTTTATGTTTTGAGTAGGTTAATTGCTCAATTGCTTTACAAAACCATTCTTACATGAAATATTACTAGAATCTTATGAATGGTGCAATGCATAAGGTGCTGATATTGGGGGTTAATACTTGTTTGTACAATTTAAAATAGAAAAGGCATAAAGCTGATATGACTTTCCTGTCTTTGTTATTATCAGTGGCAAGTTATGAATAACATTATAATTAGTTTATCGTAACTTTTCAACAAACTTTGCACATATTAATAGTAAAAGTGAATACAATTCAGGCAGTCCCCAACTTTCCACGATAACCCAAAATTTTGAAACTATAGTTGTCACAGATACAAAGTAAATTTTGTCTGGCGTTACACTTGCGAAATATACATGTTCCAATATACATACAAAATAATCTTGCACATAACCTAAACACAGACCCCATTCTTGGAAAAATACTTTTCTTAATGCTCTCTGTTACTAAAAATCCAGTGATCGAGACAGGGGAGCTACAGCAAAGTGTTAAGCTACCCCCAACTTTTAACTGATGCTGACACTGCCAACCCGGCCCCCCACAGGAGTGAGGGAGTTGAGAGAGAACTTGTCTGTGTGTGACTCGGTGAACAAAATTCCAGAGGATGGATGGAATTGAGGGAGTTTAATGAGACCATGACTGCAGAAGGGAATTTCTGAGGGAGAGTTGAATGAGGGGGTTGAGAGAGACACTGCCTGTATGTGACTTGCCCACTCATCCATCTGTCAGGAATTCTCTTCAGTGAGTCATGCACAACAAAGCCAGCCTCTCTCTCAACTCCCTCATTCATGAGGGGGCCACGTCAGCTTCAGTTGGGAGGCATAGAAATTTGACTGTATGCTGTCTATGTAGAAGAATGGTAGCTTTAATCCTATGGATAGAGCAATCAGTGAAACATGTAAAAAAGACCTCTAATAGGTACAGCGTATGTGGTTTTGGGGGAGGAGGGGGGAATCACAATGTCTACTGCAAAGTCAGCATTTAAGGGGTTTAGTTTTCAGTCTATTACTTTTATTATACAAAAGTATCAGCCCTTAATGCATGTGCCACTGTTTTTCCACATCCACACTTCTGCTACCAGTAGCAGTTCTGCTACCTGCCATCCACACACCCTTGTTGGTCTAACAATTTTTTTTTTCTTTTACTTCCTTCCAGGATGGCATTTTTACTTCCATTGTGTCTACAATTTCTTTTCATTCTTTCATTTATGATGTGTCACTAGACAAGGAAATCCTAAACTTTTGTTTAAAAAAGGCAGGTTTCTTGTCATAGTGGCAAATCAGACCTTTCTCTCTATATGATTCAACTGACCTGCTTCTTAAACGAATATACAGTTTGTATATCCTATAAAAGGTTTGCTTGGATGTATGTGTTTTGTTACACAATTGTTGCTGTAGTGCAGATATTATTTGCTAAATTAAATCAACTTTTATTAACCTGAACCTCTGTAAGAGCTAATTATTTCCATACTTGTCAAAAATTACTTACTCCTATCCCTTAAATACATAACTCCTTCAGATAGGTCATTAGGGCCAAGAAAAAGTTTTTATTTGGAATATGTTTTTAATATAGCTTTAAAGGTAAACCTAATAAACCACTACCAATTGTTAAGCCCCATGGATTTCCAATTAAATATTTCATTATCTCTATGCAAATATCTGCAGTGCATCAAAATAACTATAATGACGTCTGTGTAAATGGTAATGAAACCACATACACGGTGGCCCTGTTTGTTAGGTAAAATACATTGTAAGAAATACAAGGACAGAAATAGAGGAATGCAAAATGTGGAACCTTGTCATGGCTAAAGTGGAGCACAATGCAGATGTATTTTCCTTAAAATGTTTTCTATTCCTACAGTGTTGTAAAAGATGAAATTGCAGATAATGAGAAGTCAGAAGAGAGAAGCCTTACAGAAAAAGAATCAAGTGAATTAGACACTGTAAGTATGAAGAATCCTACACATACAAATAATACCATGTTCCTTTTCAGATTCGCCTCACCTCCTTATTGGACCGATTGGAAAAGGTATCTAAAACGCAGACTAAATGTGGTGCACAACATTCAATACACTTTTTTGGTGCACACTTTACTTGATTTCTACCCCTTTATTTTGAAAAACTGCTGTTCTGTCTAACCTAACAGGGTAGAAAAAACTGATGCAACACTTATTTTTTACTTACCTATACAATCACTCTACTACTGATTTTTGCTAAATTTGTTGAAAGATTATTTATGCTTGAAAGGCAAGTTTAGTGATGCAAAAAAAAATCTGGAACAAAATGTATAATGAAATATGCTTGTGTTAGTATGGATTAAAAAGCAGGTATAGATATTACTCTTTGTTTAACAGGTAAATAAATCCCTGGCAATCCTACAACTCAAGTGCTGCATTAAATGTAATCTAACAGGGTAGAAAAAACTGATGCAACACTTATTTTTTACTTACCTATACAATCACTCTACTACTGATTTTTGCTAAATTTGTTGAAAGATTATTTATGCTTGAAAGGCAAGTTTAGTGATGCAAAAAAAAATCTGGAACAAAATGTATAATGAAATATGCTTGTGTTAGTATGGATTAAAAAGCAGGTATAGATATTACTCTTTGTTTAACAGATAAATAAATCCCTAGCAATCCTACAACTCAAGTGCTGCATTAAATGTAATCTATAAAGCTCAATGTATGTGTGTCCGCTAAAGGAATCTGTACCACCACATTTACAATCATGACATTTTGAACAGTAACCCCCTGTAACATCACAGACTATGATTTGAGTAGTAATATTCACCTCCACACTTTCCAAAATGCACTTAAAAACATAACGCAAGACTGTAAGGAGCCTGGATAGGAAACAATCACAGCTCAACTTCTATATTATATTCTATATTCTATTGTTATATCATCTCAGATGACTGTAGCTCTGGATTTGACTGGAGTATAAATTTGCCTTTATATCATCTCTGATGCTCCTGTCACATCCAGAGCTGCAGGTTTATATCTTCCATTAGATAATCGTGCATACTCTAGTACTGCCCTTTAAGAGCAGTAATTTGCTATCCCAGGCAATGTGCTACAGCTGATATAAAACCATTTATATATTATGTTATAAATTTATTACAGTTAGTATCCCCAACAGTATATTTGACACTGTTAATCTCAGTGATAATGTAAATGCATGTCAACTCTTTGTAGGAGGAAGGACGTGATGGAAGCGATCATGAGGAGGATGAAGAAGAGGAGGATGAAGATGAAGAAGATGCAGAAGGAGCTGAAACTTCAAGTGAATCTGATTCTGAACTAGATGAAAAGGGTATATCATATTTTTTTTTTCATATGAAGGAAAAAGTCAACACAGTACTGTAATATAAGGTATACAGCATTTGCTGTTGCCAGTTCACACTATATCTGGTAGCAGCATTTCCACTACATAGCCTGAACAGATTACAGTCTTTGCATGTGCCAATCTTTATGTTGAGCCCATGTTGTGCCTGAGAAAATAAATGGCTAGTGTGAATACATTGATGTGATTTCTGGTGTTATTGAATGATAACTTGTAGATGTTCCAGGTCTATTATAGAGGCCTTAATTATCTATTTTTTCTTTTTTTAATGTAAAGAAAACTACCAAGCAGATCTGGCGAACATTACCTGTGAGATCGCCATTAAACAGAAGCTTATAGATGAACTGGAAAATAGCCAGAGAAGACTTCATACGTTAAAACAACAGTATGAGGAAAAGCTGATGACTCTGCAACATAAAATCCGGGACACACAACTTGAGAGAGACCGTGTACTTCACAATATGGGTAATAAAATAAAAAACATGCCTTATCTGCGTGATTTTGTCTGGATTTCCCGAATGTTGTCATATGTTTATAATTTGCTAATTTATTTATTCTGTAATAAGGCATTGATGTTCCTAGTGCTTTCATTCTTTTCAGCATTCATTAGTAGAAAATGTTTTTTAGGCTCTATGGAAACATGTACGGAAGAGAAAACCAAAAAAATTAAGACCGAGTATGAGAAAAAACTACAGTCCATGAATAAGGAGCTTCAAAAACTTCAAGCTGCGCAAAAGGAGCATGCCCGCTTGTTAAAGAACCAGTCTCAGTATGAAAAACAAATGAAGAAACTGCAACAAGAAGTTAGTGAAATGAAGAAAACAAAGGTACAATCAACAAATGACAGCTATTATAATTATTTGTACTCATGAAACTGTACCTTAACACTTCAGAAGGGTTGTTCCAAGCTTGTACGTATTCTTTGAATATTAATAGAATAAAAAAAAAAGTGCAATTCTTGTCTACTATTCCCTCTTTGTGCCACCACATCCCTACTTATGGAAAGATTATATTTGATGTACCATATTTTTCGGACTATAAAGTGCACAGGTCTGCCACCTGCTGGTCATTCATCCTTATAATTAGCTGCGCCTTATAATCTGGTGAGCTTTATATATGAACCTAGATGTTTTAGCAGGAATTTATTGATGGTGCGCCTTATAGTCAGAAAAATACGGTAAGCATTTCCTGCATTCCATTGATGGATACCACATACAATATGTATTCTACGTTATGCACATCAGTTTTTGCTGAGGAAACCCCTTCAAGGATATTTATAAGTAATTGTTTTAGAGAATATGCTTAAAGGGGTATTCGGAGAATATGAGCGTCTGATACAAAAACCCATAATGCTATACGTAAATAAAAGAATACAACAAACCTCAATGTCATTAATCACAAAATGGAGCTTAAATAGCTTGCTTTTATGATTCACAAAATGTTATGGACTTTCTGAAGTAGGCAGTTATCTCTAAGATTGCCGCCGTCTGCAACGTCAAGGCCCATGATCCTTCTGTTCTCAGTAACAGCTCCTCCCGCTTATGCTCTGCTCCCAGATAATCTATAAATAACTAATTCCAAATTAGCTTATATTGTAATGACCCTTTCGAATATGAAATATGCTTATTTCTGGGATACCCCTTTAATAGCAAAGGATAAATAAATATCTGGGGTCAAACTTATTTTACTCCCATAGATCACAAGTACCAATGCTTTCAAATGACAGACATAGGAACCTTGTTGTCATGTGACCAGTGTTCTCAATGGTCAGAGACTTATCACTCATCCACAGGGATGACTCACGGGACAGCCCTTTTATCTTGCCTCTTAGGTTTCAACCTCATTTTGTGTAATGGTATAGGATATTATATCATGCATTTGTCATTGGCTTTTGATTTTCTTACTGTAAAAAGTTGGGATAATACAGCAATCACTGTGTAAGTCTTAATATTTATGTTCAGGTACGACTAATGAAACAAATGAAGGAAGAACAAGAGAAAGCAAGAATGGTAGATGCTCGCAGAAATCGTGAAATTGCACAACTTAAAAAAGATCAGCGAAAACGGGAGGTGTGTATTTCAGATATTACAATCACTAGAGTGGGTTTCCCTCCCACCAGTTACTTCTCATAGATTGTATGTTGAATCATGTCTTCACAACTTTTGAGGGCTACTAATGTTCAAAAATCTTAGCATCATTTTAAGGTGTTTAAAGGAAATCTACCATTTAAATAAAGCAGGATATACTAGGGATACTTTCCCATAGATCTCAGCACCATGACAGTGGTACTATTTTTTTATTATGCTAATGAGCCCAAATAGGCTATTTGTTTTGCTCCCAGAGCCCCTTCATGCGGCAGATTCACTTGCCTTTAGTGTACAAGGAACACTTCCAACCCCCCACCTCCTCATTAATAACAAGGTGAGCAATGTTTAGGCATCAGAATTATGCCATAAACATTACTGAACAACAGGTTAAGATTAATATGATCGCATAGGAGTGATTTAAAAATATATCAAATCAAATAAGAAAAAGAGGTGTTGTTGAAAAAGTGCACCAAATACAATATACATACTAAAAATGTGTATTAAAACCACTAAAGATAAGAACCCTCACTCATAATGGTTTTAATACACAATTTTTAGTACCCTATATACTCGAGTATAAGCAGAGACCCCTAATCTTACCACAAAAACCTGGGAAAACCTATTGACTCGAGTATAAGCCGAGGGTAGGAAATGCATTGGTCACAGCCTCCCCAGTATATAGCCTGCCGGACCCTGCCCCATTGTATATAGCCAGCACCTGCCCCCAAGTATATAGCCGGCCAGCCCATATCCCCCGAGTTTATAGCCAGCCCCCTGCCCCAGTATATAGCCAGCCCACTGCCCCAGTATATAGCCAGCAGCGCGGGAAGCCAGAATGGTGAGTTTTGATATATATATATTTTTTTTACTCGAGTATAAGCAGAGTTTGGGTTTTCAGCACATTTTTTTTTGCGCTGAAAAACTAGGCTTATACTCGAGTATATACCGTATATGTATCTTGCACCTTATTGCATTTAGTGCAGTTTTATGTACTGATTTCCATTTCTGCATGCTCCAATATACTTGTACCTATAGATTGTCGCTCCGTTTTTGTACTTTATCGCTACCATTCCATTTCTATAATAGATGGCCGTTTGTTTTCTTTGTACAGCTCATGTGTTGGAGTGCGTGTTTCCACTCCTACACGGTCTGAATACACACACGCCATCAATGTCTTTTTATGTCTTATACATTAACTATTGAATAACCTATTCTGTGTTCTATATTTCTTGGTCCTTTATGCTCATCTATCTGTTCTTTTAGGTTATGTATTGCATATTGATGCGTGGACACGCTTATCTGGTAGTGCCGATCTCTTATTTTTTGGTCTCCTGTATGACCTGTCATTAAGTTTCCCATCTAAGAAAAAGGAATGGTACAAAGGGGGCAAGCACACTTAGTTTATCATATTGCATTAAATCTTATATTTGAAAGAATAATTTTAATCCTGTATTATTTTTCAGAGTCAGTTGAGGACTCTTGAAGCCCAGAAAAGGCAGCAGGAAGTTGTATTGAAGCGAAGAACAGAAGAGGTGAAACCTGTTTATAGATTACATATATCTCACTATTTGTCTTTATTGTTGATCGCTCACTTGTTTAATCACCACAATTTCATGTAAACAGGTTTCGGTACTTCGGCGACAAGTTAAACCAATGTCTGATAGAGTGGCTGGGAGGGTTGTAAGTCGGAAAATAAGCCTCCCAGAGCCAGTTTCAGAACATGTAATTGAGGAGCATGATTCATCACGAACAGCAGGACAACATAGGCCTAAAATTCCTATAGCAAGAGTACAACCTGCAACTTCTACTGCTTTCAATGGCACCAGGTATATCAACTATATTTCCATACTTAATGTTAGGAAACTGGTACTATTATGAACCCTGAGATGGGTTTTCAGCTTTACACTTTTGAAAGTTGTACAGTTTTTGTAATACAATAAGTAACCTTATTAAGTAAAATCTGAAATGTAAAAATATAAAAAAAAATATTCTTAAAAAATTCATTCACCGTGGTGGAATCAGCTGGGTTAAGGGAAGGGCTATAACCTCTTTATCATTTACATTGCTCAGTAGTTTTAATACCCTGCAAAAACGGCTCATCTTTGGCAATATAAAGGTGCCCACTGATCAGTTATAGTGGTATAGGGGTTTCATTTACATGAGATGAATTTCCGCATGTATTTTTTTTTGGCTTATTTGTAATTGTGTGTTTTGCCTATATTTACATATTTGTACTTATGTTCCATTTATTTGAACAAATCGGGGGACATGTATTAGCGCTTCTATGCCAGAAGCGCTGAAATAATTGAAATTTATTGCGCACTGCAAGAAATTGTGATTATTTTTGCAACTATGCCACCTCATCTTGAGGTTTAAGCCATTCTTGTAGAGGTCACCCATGGTCCGGACTCCCGCATCAGACTATATAGTAGCGTCGGGAATGGAAATGAGATGGGGGAGAGTGTCATTGTGCTACAGAGGTGTCTCTTCTGGAAGCCCTGCGAAAAGGCAGGAGTGTCTAGATTCTCTCCAGACCTTTCTGGCCGTCTTATGTATAGGAAGAAAGGAATGGGTGGTAAGAGAAGTGTTTTACAACAATTGACATTAATTTTAAGGAAGTGTAGCTCTGGGTAGGCTAGTGGGAGAAGGGAAAGCCAGGACGATAAATACTTAAGCTACCCAACCAATTATTAAAGAAATAATTCCACCCAAGGTCTTTGGGCCTTGCAGTTTTGCTAGCTGAAGTTTGGACACACCCCAAATAAAGGAAATAATGTTTAAAGAAATACTACAGGGGAAAATATATGCTGGAGGATATAAATGGAGCTCCCGGGGGAGGCGGAGAGAAGCCCAGGTGCTCCCATAATAATGCATAGCCTTCGCAGCTCAAGGGGCATTTCTTCCCTCCTCCTCATTTTCGTTCCCATTTTTGCTACCCGGCTCGAGCTGCGAGAGGCATGCATTATTAGGCATATAGGGAGCACCCAAGCTGTTCTCTGCCTCTGTCGGGTGATCCAGGACTGCTGTGTACAAGGATTTTTCTCTGCAATCAGCACGTTGCTGGGCTTCAGCTTTACAGATTTGTCTTCTGCAGTGCAGCATCTGGATGTAACTGATAGCGCCTCAAAACCTCTGTATTGCACTGGATAATTTCCTTCAAAAGGAGGGAGCCACAGTAAGGTTGTAGAGAGTGGGAGATGAAGAGGCATCCACTTGTGTTCCACTTTAATTGTGAAGAAATAAAGTATAAAGCTCATTACTAGTAAGGCATTGTTTAGGTCAGTCATGAAAAAAATACTTCAAATTATATTATAATTTTAGAAGTGTTCTGAAAGTTGTAGTTGGTAGTAAAAGTATTCTCCTCACTAATGGCCTTGGTTTTGGAATCCTGGGTATTTCTTTTTAATTACAGAATAACACTTTTAATGTAGGTACAGAAGTTATTGGACACTGTTCACAATCCCCAGCTGAGAACAGTAGGAGGATGGATAGCAATAGCGCAGCGTGGGATAATTACAATACGTTGGGCTTAATTAAGATTTAGTGTACTTAGCTCTCCAGTATTTGTTTTATTCATATTTTTTTTATTTCACACTTGTTTTTCTTTTTAATATCATAGTGCCAGTCATAGGCTTTTTTTATATAACTTTAGCATATAGATTAGAAAATGGTTATTAATTCAATAAATCACATTCTTTTATTGACAGAAAAAAACATCAAAGAAAAGGATCTAACACTTACACTTCAAAGGCAGCAAGGCAGAAATGGCAGTCACTAGAACGAAGGATCACTGACATTGTGATGCAAAGGATGACCATCTCCAATATGGAATCCGACATGAATCGGCTACTGAAGGTGAAATATAATAACAATGACTCTGTAGCCTTGTACTCTACAAAGATGTCATTACAAAATTTGAGAGAAAAGCAAAGATTACTTTTAACCAGTACAAGAAAAAAAGATTTTTTTTGTATATAAAAAAAAGTGAGGAAAAAATTGCTGGTAAATGGCTTCTACCTTGTTCAGTGCACACACTAAGGGCGATATATTAATCCACTTTTTTTTTTAACACTTTTACAACTAACCTGACTAAAGGGGCATGGTCAGACAGAAACAAATCTATGCACCAAAAAAAATAAATAAATAAGGCGGTGCACATTGCGATGCACAGTTCAGACTGGTAGGTCTAAAGTCGAACTCGACAGCTTTACACTGCACCAGAAGTTATCACAGTAATATATCTGGTGCAGCAAAAGACTAGTGTTTTATAACTCAGAACTGACGTACCCTGGGCCACATAAAGTACCCCCAGGGTATTTATGAAAAAAATGGAAATAAAAGTAGCCCCCCCCCCCAGTTTATAGCCAGCCTGCCCCTACCCCCCAGTATATAACCAACCAGCCCGTTGTAATCACCTTTCCGACACCCCCCTGCAGGTTCTCTTGTTTCTTCCGATGCTCCGTCGATGGCGGCGTACACACTATGATGTCAGCAAGCATCAGAAGAAAGAAGGGGACCTAAGTTTTTAGGTTTTGTCAGCACATTTTTTTGAGCTGGAAAAATAGGCAAGGCTTCTGCATTAGGTACAAATCAGAATTCTGTTTATAGTATCTATTGTCTCCGTACTTGATATATCCCTTGTGTTTAAGCCACACAGTTTCATCTTGTATCCTTCTGCTTACAAGTCTGAGTATGTAAAGTAGAAGCCCTCTGAGAAAAAAGAATCTGGGACGAAGTAGTGTAGAATTATTATTTTCACTGTGCTTTTTTTATCTGTTACAGCAACGAGAGGAGCTGACCAGGAGGAAAGAAAAAGTTACAAGAAAACGGGATCGGATCATGAAGGAAACGGGTGATGTTGACAAAAGCCTTAATAATCTGAATGAAGAAATTGAGTCATTAAGTGCAAATATTGACTACATTAATGACAGTATAGCGGACTGTCAGGCCAGTATTATGCAGATGGAGGAGGCCAAAGTAAGTTATTATAATTATGTCCATGCTCCTTTTATTTTTATCTATTTTTTCTTTACTCTCTTAATATGTTCACTATGAAATGATTTAGATGTAGAAGATAGGATAAATTACTGTTTAATTCCTGGTTTTCAATTTTTGTTTAACTCGACCATGACCTCCCATTGTCTTTTAATGGCAGGCGGTGCAGGTCCTGAGCCTACAGTCCTTCAATGTTGCTGTAGTTTCTTGGACAGGGTCTCTGGCATATAGTATAGACACACACTAGGGAATTCATTTATAATGGTTATTTTTGAGTGATTTTGAAAATTAAAAAAAAAATACTTTTATACATTACAAAAAAATTTTTTTTCAGACTTTTTTTTTCTTCATTTTAACCACCCAAGAAAACTAAAAATGTCACCAAGACAAATGCTGCAAAAATGTTGAATGTGGCATGCAAAAAAAAGGCGTTATGGCCCTTAAACCAATATGTACAAAAATTTGCCCTGGTCATTTAAGCCTTTTAAGGGGTTAATATAATTTTGTTGCACTTCTCTTGCAGGAAGAAGGAGATACATTGGATGTTACTGCTATTATTAGTTCTTGCACTTTAACAGAAGCACGATACCTCCTTGATCATTTTCTTTCCATGGCTGTCAGTAAGGTAGAATTTTTGTTGTTTACTTTCATTTTAGAACCTTTGATGCCTCAGTACCCAAACAGATTTGTAATATTTTTAATGTTATTTGATTCTAAAATAACATGCCGTATATACTTGAGTATAAGCTGTATATACTTGGCTTATATTGTTTTGTACACACTGTTGAGCCAGGGAATTAGGGAAACATGGTAAGCACATACTACACAATTAACACGGTGGTATTAAAGGCTCTGGAGAAATCAAAGTAAGTTATTCTTAAAACAGTGCCTTTTTGTTCAAGATACGAGTAGGTCTTGTGAAGTAGATACGAGACACAAAAGGCTTTAGAGTCGGGTGGCACTACTTCATAATCATCGTGTTGACATCAAATAACCAAATCCAAATAACAAATCTGACATCAAGGGAGCAGTGGTGCTCTGATTCCCTTAATGTGAATAGGTCCCAATGGTGCATATAGAAAAACAGTGGAATCGGCACTCACCAATCTTCTCCTTTTCAATGCTGTTTTATTGATGCATACTTACAAAAACATTTCATAAATGTTATTGATCGAGGTGAGGGGGTGAGGGAGGACGTGGGTAGACTCACAAGACAATCAAACACATGACAGCTGTTTCGCGCTCCCTGCGCTTCATCTGACCTGTTTGCTGTCATGTGTTTGATTGTCTTGTGAGTCTACCCACGTCCTCCCTCACCCCCTCACCTCGATCAATAACATTTATGAAATGTTTTTGTAAGTATGCATCAATAAAACAGCATTGAAAAGGAGAAGATTGGTGAGTGCCGATTCCACCGTTTTTCTTGTGAAGTAGATACACAACTGTGTCATCTACCCTTATTTTGGTATTATAAGCAAATTGTAACGGGTCAAGCCTGCCTTTCACAGCCCCCTTCACGTGAAACAAGAGTATTTTTTCAAAGGTCTTATGTGGGAGGTGAGGGGAATTGGCCGGAAATGGCTGTAGTTTGTTGTGTTTTCTTTTTTGTAATGGTCTCACATATGATAGTTTTCAGATTTTTGGGACTTCCTCTTGCTGTAGGCGAAGAGGTCGGTCAGTAGGTGGCTTAATTTATGTGCATATGTTTTGAGTAGTTCGGGGCAAATTCCAACAGGTCCACTGGCCTTGTTAGATTTGAGGGGAGACAGAGTTAGACATACTTCATCCACAGTTACTTCCAGCACTTATTTTTCCTGGGTTTTTGCTTTGTTAGTAAGTGATAGTGGGGGTGCAATTCTAGTGTCTGCTGAACCCATCTGAGAAGCGGTTAAAAAAATTAATAAAGACCCTCAGTATAGTGTATCCAATTGTCACCTTGCTTCAGTTTTTCCCTCATTCCAGTGATTTTTTTTTTGATTCCTGTCCAGATCTCCTTTGTGTTGTCAGTGGCCAGTTTGGCCTCTAGTTTCTTTCCATAGTCGGTCTTGCACGCATATTTTACATTTAAGCTTGGATTGTATTCTATTAATGGCCGATCTGTCCCTGCATCTGAAAGCAGTCTTTTTCTTGTTCAGTAGGCTCTTGAGACCCTTGGTTACCCAAGGCTTATTGTTTGGGAAGCAGTGAATTACTTCCTCGGGAAAGACAGAGTCCAGGCAAAATTTCAAGTATTCAGTAATACTGTCGGTTAAGCTAAGGTTTGCTCTGAGTTCATCAATTTTTTTCATCAGACCATCTACGTATTGTCTTGGATATTGTGGGTAGTCTCTTAACTAGTTGTTAGGTTTCCCAATGATAATATTGGGATCTGAGTTACTTAGTGGGGGCGTATCCTAATCATATATGCATCTTTAACATTTGCGAATACCAGGTCTAAGATGCTCTCATCTCTAGTTGCTTTATGTACATATTGGTGGAAGTCAGGCAATGTGTCCCAGGATGATGCTTTATTAAAGTCATCAACCAGGAGGATCAAAAGTTTGGGTGTTTGTTGAGTAATTCAATGACACTCTCTTAGGATTTTACATGCAGTGTTTGCATCTGCAGAAGGGGTTATGTTTTTTCACAGTGATATGTGAGGGGTTGCACCATCTTTCGGAGATGTAAAACATTACCCCACCTTTTGCTTTTCTTGTGACAGCCCTATCTCTATCAGACCTAATTAGCAGATACCCTTTTATATTTACTCCGGAGTCATTCATCCCTTCATGTAGCCAAGTTTCAATGAAAGCAAGGAAGCTGCTGTTTTTGTAGTCCCAGTCATAAATACACAGATTTGTAAGCTTGTCCATTGTCCTGGTGATGCAGATGAGGTTTTGCAGGAGGGTGGTAGTAATGGGTCCAAACCTCTGATGAGTCGCAGGAGCTGGCGTCGCTGCTGGTGCCTTTGATGGTGTCCGGATGTCCTGTCATTGTCACGGCCGCGTTGCTGCAGGGCCATGGCACGAACCAGCAATGTGCCCCACTCCACACGCTTAGTACTGCCGTCTGATCCACTGCGATCAACACCCACTGCATGCCCCACTACTGCAGCGCGATCAGCTGTGTGTCCTGCTTCGTCAGCTGTGTACAATCATCTGTGTGTCCTGTGCTGCCGGCCCAAGTCAGGGAGCTGCAATCAATCTGGAGTGGTGGTGGGGGGCAGTAATCTGGAGTGCAGGATGCCAGCAGGCGTGGGTGCCCGGCCGTGAATCTGTCGGTGCACAGGGGATGTCGGGCAGCGATCAGCCATGGCAGAGCCAGTAAGACGTTGTTGCACAATGAAAGTGGGGAGGTGAGTCAACGGGTACAGGGGGTGACAACAGGCAAGCGTAGAGTAGTGCATGGGGGCATTGGAAGCACTGGAACGGGGGAAGGGGGTTTCAGGGAAGCAGGGACAAGTCTCGGGAGCAGAAGGTACTGGCAGTCGCCATGCACGGTACCGGAAATTATGCTTGAGTAAATAGGTTTCCCCAGTTTGTGGTGGAAAAATTTGGTGCCTCGGCTTATAACCGACTTATACTCGAGCATATATACGGTAATCTGATTGCTTTCTCGTTTACTTGAAACTTGCATGATGCCTACGTTTTGGTGATAATTGTACTGACAGTCTTCTACTATCTCCTTTCATTTTAGTGTATGAAATTGGTTGTCCCGTGTATATGTGTATTTACAGGGTAAACGGCACCATCTTTTAAAACAGATTAATATCCATGGGAGCATAGAGGGTATATCGGCTGCAAATGTGACTATAATTTTCCAGTTTAAGTTCAGATCTTTGGAAATATACTTGTGGATGATATGATGAAATTTCAGCAAAATCACAAGGTGACCAAAAAGCTGCATTATTGGTGCTTTACTGTTCCATTGTTTACTTCTAGGGTCTCCAGACTGCCCAGAAAGAGGCACAAATAAAAGTTCTAGAAGGGCGTCTGAAGCAAATTGAAATTACAAGTGCCACACAAAACCAGCTTTTATTCCATATGTTAAAGGAAAAGGCTGAGCTGAATCCTGAACTTGATGCTCTATTGGGACACGCTTTACAAGGTTGGTTCATAGTTGAAGCAGTTGCTTTTTTGCATGTTAATCTTTTTGCATGTTTATCAAAGGAAAAAAACGAAATTCACTGCTTAATTGAATAAATGCTGTGAACGATACCCCTGAGGTTAACATTTTCAAGTGAAGTCCTATGGAATAAAAACTATATATGATAAAACAAAGTTTTTTGGGGCAGAGAAATTATTTTATCCATTATTATTTTTATTGTAAGCTAGAGACCCGGAAATACTGCACTCAGAAGTTTCACTATAGTCTATAAAATATGTCCTCAAGTAAAGTGGGGCAGATTCACCAAGTTATAATGGGTTAAAACTTTGGTGGCTTACTTTCTGAACCCTTCTAAATACACCTTAATTTGATCAAACTGTTGGGCATGTGAAACCACAACATTTCAAGCTTAAAGGGGTTGGCTACCTTTAGTAAAGCTTAAGAGGGTGAGTATACTATACTATTTATAGCATATTATACTAATCCTGTTTTACCTTACTGAAAGCCGGTGGGAGCCCCTGGGTGCGGTGGGCAGGCCAGCAGAATCCAGAGCTTCCTGTGACGTCCGTGTCCTGCTGTCTTTCAGAAGATGGAGGGGCTGTACAGTGATCGCTGTCTCTGCCCACCTCTTCATCATATGATGCATGGCATTCATGCCAGCTTTTAAGAGGGGATATAAACCTAGAAAGAAGTGTCATATTTATCAACCAGCGTAAACCAATCTGGTCATTATGGTACATCTAGTCTAGTTCTAAGCTGTCTGAATTAAAGAAACACTAGATAAATCTGTGCCCCAATGTATTTGATTCTTGTAGTTAATTTGGGGTCATTGTCCTCTCTTTTTTTTTTTTTCTTCTCCTAGTAGATTGAGTGAAAAAAAATATATAAAACCATATTTAATAAACCTTATACAGCATCTATTCTGTTTTTATTTCACAGATCACATGAAATGCATCTTTATAAACTTTCTTTAAGATTGTATTTGCTTAATTTCTTTCTACATTTCTGTTATGTTTCTTTCCCATTGAGAATTGTATGTAAAACAGATTCCTAAAGTCTAGCATTTTTGGTCATCGAATGTCGTAAAAAGTAGATGAATTAGGTTTAAACAATTCCTTTCATTAACCATTGAAAATCTGTCCAGTATATTGGAAACACTATACATTTTCAGAACAGTATGCCCAGATTGTGTTACTGATGATAGCCTTGGGCAATTCTGCATGGAATCTGTGAAATGTGCACCTACAACAGATTTTCCAGCAAATTTTAAAGCCTATTTATATGCTGCATGTGACCGCATAACAATAGAAGCTCTATGTAGACCTTGCCCTACTTGTTCGTGTTTTGTACACTGGTTATCCTACAGTTTTTATGGGGTTTTATATAAACATAATCGATCATTATTATTATTTCAGTTTTTATTACATGTCATTTGTTTTTTATTTCTAAAAAACAAATTTAATGTATGAGCAGTATTTGCAAATTTACATGGGTTGTGATGGTGTCGCATTGTACAAAAAAACCTAACCCTACTTTCAGATGAATGTTGCTGATTTCTTCCCTCCTTATTTCATGTGATTTTTAAGTTTAAAAAAAAAAAAAAAAGATTTGTACGACTGGCGTTTTAGTTCTTTTGGCAGATGAACCTGTTTTGATTGTGGTGTTGGTTTTTGTTTCCTTGTTGCTTGTATACACACAGACTTAGATAGCATTCCACTGGGTAAGTATGACTTAAGCTTATTATATGTTGTGCAAATGCATGACTTACTAATAATCCATATGCACTAACCAGAAGACCACACGGACCTTCTGAGGATATGCACATGTTGCATGTACTACTGTGACGACAAGCTTTCACCCATACATTTATAGTCTCATCCTTTACCACATATTAATCAAGATATTAACAGCTGAATGCTGATAATATTGCTTCTTATCAAAGCTAACCATTCAGGAGCACCATCAATAACAAGTTCTGAGGTCATCTCTTCTTTAATTTTTAATTTATTTTTAGTTTATACATTGGTAAGACATTTATTCTAACTACCTTTTAGACTTATTTATTCATGTCCTTCTTACTTTAGCTTAGTTCATATAAAATGTATTTGGTTTAGCAGTTATGAAGAAAATGGGTTGTTGCCATTATGGTAAGACTATTTTTATAGAAAAAAAGATATATGGAAGATGTGGTTAACTTATTTATATTAATATTATATGCAAGATTCCTCTTCCTCTATTTCTATTTGAGCTCTTCTTTGACTGGTTTATTGCTCATTGGAAGCCATTATGTAAAAAGTATGATATTGATTCTCCATACCATCTTTTCTACTGATGAAATGAATGTGCAAGTGCTTATTAGTAAATATCAGCAAAAAGTTTTTTTTCCGTAATTCAATTTAAAAAATAAAACTCCTATATCATAAAGAGTGATTACAAATAGGTGAAGTGTTTGTATATGTTCATGTTGATGATAGCCATACAGTAAATGCACTCAATACTTGGTTATATTTGAACTTATTGCATCAATGCGGTGTGGCATTGTGGTGATCAGCACTGCAGAGGTGTTATGGTTGCTTTGATAGCAGCCTTCAGCTTATCTGCATTTTTAGGTATGGCGTCTTTCAACTTCCTCTTGACAATAGCTCATAGATTTTCTACAGGCGAATTTGCTTCATAATTAAGCTGTGGCTATTAAACCAAGTATTGATGGAGAGGTGGCAAGTCCTGCTGGAAAATGAAAATTCCATCTCCAATAAGTTTGTCGGCAGAGGAAACATGAAGTGCTCTAAAATTTCCTGGCAGATGCTACACAGACATTGGTCTTGATAAAACACAATGGGCCTATACCAGCAGATGGCATGGGTCCCCAAACCACCACTAGTGGAAACTTCACATTAGACCTCAAGCAGCTTATATTACGTGCCTCTCCAGTATTCCGCCACTTTGGACCACTGATCAAACGTTAAGTGCTTTTTCCCCTGGGCCCAGGTAATATGCTTTTGGCATTGTGGTGTGACACTTGAAATCTTCAAGCACCGACTCCAGCATGAGTCAACTCCTTGTGAATCTCCCCCCAATTTTTTAATGGCTTTTTCTTAACCCCTTAACGCCACAGAACTTTTTCGTTTTTGCGTTTTCATTTTTCCCTCCCCACCTTCAAAAATCTATAACTGTAAATTTTCCATGTACAGAGCTGTGTGATGGCTTATTTTCTGCGTAACAAATTACACTTCAAAATTTAATATTCCATGCCGTGTACTGGGAAGCGGGAAAAAAATGCAGTAAAATTGGTAAAAAAAACGCATTTGTGCCTTATTCTTGTGGGCTTGGATTTTACGGATTTCACTGTACGCCCCAAATGACATGTCTACTTTATTCTTTGGGTCGGTAGGATTACGGGGATACCAAATTTTTATTGGTTTTATAATGTTTTCATACATTTAAAAAAATTAAAACCTCCTGTACAAAATTTTTTTGGGGGATTTTGCCATCTTCTGGCGCTAATAACTTTTTTATACTTTGGTGTACGGAGCTGTGGGTGTTGTCATTTTTTGCGGATTTTGATGACGATTACTATGTTATCATTTTTAGGACTGTGCGACCTTTTGATCACTTTTTATAGAATTTTTTATTTTTTTTTAAATGGCAAAAAAGACTTTGGCCGCGATTTTCCGTTACGGGGTTAAACGCAGTGAAAAAAACGTTATCATATTTTATTAGATCGGGCATTTTCAGACGCAATGATACCTAATGTGTTTATGATTTTTACTGTTTATTTATATTTATATTAGTTCTAGGGAAAGGGGGGTGATTTTGGGGTTTTTTAATTATAATTTTTTTTTAAATTTTTCAGACTCCCTAGGGTACTTTAACTCTAGGGTGTCTGTACGATCCTACCATATACTGCCATACTACTGTATGGCAGTATATGGGGATTTTATTCCCGAGGCTACAATGGCTAAGCAACGCCGCTTCCCGATGACATCACAGGGAGCGACGATCCTCAGAAAGATGGCGGCGCCATCTTTTTGAAGCCGCAGGCGGGAATCAGCGGGGGAAACACCCACGATTATTGCTGGCACCGATCTCGGGTGTTACCGGTAAGCCTTTTCTGCAATATGCAGCAAAGACCCGTGAGCCCTCTCCATGCATCCGCACCCGGCATGTGACCTAATACTACGTCACATGTCGGTAAGGGGTTAACAATCCTATTAGGGTTGCAGTTATTTTGGTTTCTTATGCACCCTTTTCAACCACACTTTTCCTTCCACTCAATTGTCCATTAATATGCTTAGATACAGCACTCTATGAACAGGCAGCTTCTTTAGCAATAATCTTTTGTAGTTTACCCTCCTTGTTGAGTGTTTTAATGACTTCATTCTGGACATCTTGTCAAGTTAGCAGTCTTGACATGTTTGTGTCGCCTTCTGAACCAGGGAGCTTTTAAAATACTCAGGAAGACATTGCAGGTGTTTTAGGTTAATTATTCAAATTTTTTGAGATATTGACAGCACTTGTTTTTGCTTTAGAATATGGTCATTGTATATGTAAAAACATTCCAGTTGCTTTTGGTAGGTCAATTAAAATAACCTTATTGAGATTGTGATACCTTTTAATGGCTAACTGAAATACACTCACCGGCCACTTTATTAGGTACACCTGTCCAACTGCTCGTTAACACTTAATTTCTAATCAGCCAATCACATGGCGGCAACTCAGTGCATTTAGGCATGTAGACATGGTCAAGACAATCTCCTGCAGTTCAAACCGAGCATCAGTATGGGGAATAAAGGTGATTTGAGTGCCTTTGAACGTGGCATGGTTGTTGGTGCCAGAAGGGCTGGTCTGAGTATTTCAGAAACTGCTGATCTACTGGGATTTTCATGCACAACCATCTCTAGGGTTTACAGAGAATGGTCCGAAAAAGAAAAAACATCCAGTGAGCGTCAGTTCTGTGGGCGGAAATGCCTTGTTGATGCCAGAGGTCAGAGGAGAATGGGCAGACTGGTTCGAGCTGATAGAAAGGTAACAGTGACTCAAATTGCCACCCGTTACAACCAAGGTAGGCAGAAGAGCATCTCTGAACGCACAGTACGTGGAACTTTGAGGCAGATGGGCTACAGCAGCAGAAGACCACACCGGGTGCCACTCCTTTCAGCTAAGAACAGGAAACTGAGGCTACAATTTGCACAAGCTCATCGAAATTGGACAGTAGAAGATTGGAAAAACATTGCCTGGTCTGATGAGTCTCGATTTCTGCTGCGACATTTGGATGGTAGGGTCAG
The DNA here is from genome assembly GCF_040894005.1 of Engystomops pustulosus. Taxonomy (NCBI): domain Eukaryota; kingdom Metazoa; phylum Chordata; class Amphibia; order Anura; family Leptodactylidae; genus Engystomops; species Engystomops pustulosus. The sequence goes on along the minus strand of NC_092414.1, from coordinate 115,383,305 downwards.
AATTTGGCGTCAACAACATGAAAGCATGGATCCATCCTGCCTTGTATCAAAGGTTCAGGCTGGTGGTGGTGGTGTCATGCTGTGGGGAATATTTTCTTGGCACTCTTTGGGCCCCTTGGTACCAATTGAGCATCGTTGCAACGCCACAGCCTACCTGAGTATTGTTGCTGACCATGTCCATCCCTTTATGACCACAATGTACCCAACATCTGATGGCTACTTTCAGCAGGATAATGCGCCATGTCATAAAGCTGGAATCATCTCAGACTGGTTTCTTGAACATGACAATGAGTTCACTGTACTGAAATGGCCTCCACAGTCATCAGATCTCAATCCAATAGAACATCTTTGGGATGTGGTGGAACGGGAGATTCGCATCATGGATGTGCAGCCGTCAAATCTGCGGCAACTGTGTGATGCCATCATGTCAATATGGACCAAAATCTTGCTTCCTGCACCTTGTTGAATCTATGCCACGAAGAATTGAGGCAGTTTTGAAGGCAAAATGGGGTCCAACCCGTTACTAGCATGGTGTACCTAATAAAGTGGCCGGTGAGTGTATAAGATGGTTCAAGGAAGCTACCTGGACTGCTAAGATCAAGCATGATGTAACAGGCTTCCTGAGCTAACACATATTTTATACACAATGAACAGAAGAGTGATGCAAAAATGTAAACAAAAATGCAAATAACGATAAAAAAGATCAGACACAAGGTCATTATTTAAAGGCAGTAAAATAAAGGACTTTTCTGTTTCTTTTTGTTTGCTAGTGTATATTTCTAAAATGATAAAATGTTTGTCTTTTTATTTTAGAAAATCAAGAAAATAGCAGTGATGAGGAAGGTTCATTGCAAAGCCCTGGAACAGAAGGAAGGTAAAATGTTTTATCAATGCTTAATATTGTTTTTGCTTGAAGGGTATTCTGGGAATATAAACTTCTGATACAAAAACCCATAATGCTGTAAATGAACAAAACAAAAATCATTGTCATTATTCACAAAACGGAGCTTAAATAGATTGCTTTTATGATTCACTAAATTTTATGGGCTTTCTAAATTAGGCAGGCTTATCTCCAAGATTGTCGACACAGGATACTACGACACAGGATACTCCTATGATACCTCAGTTCTCAGTAACAGCTCCTCCCACTTATGCTCTGCTCCCACTGATTATGTAACAGACTGTCCTGCTCTGTTACTATAGTGATGATGTGTGTAACTGCCATCACTGCACATTATCTCATTTAGATGACGTCTCACCACAACACTGGCCATACTGACTACAACCAAACATGGTGATGTTCACATTACCTGCCCGGACAGGTGCAGGACATGTGATGTGGACATGTGTCCAGTCGCCATCTTCTGTCCTCTGTCTCCTCCACAGGGACAAAGTCACATTACTAATTAAAGGGCCAGTAGCATTTTTATTCTCCATTATAGTGTATGGCCACAGCAATTTTCTGCTAAGGGAAGTAAAATTTTAAATAACATCTAATTACATATTGGCTTATATTTTAATAACCCAATTGAACATGAATGATGCTTATTCCTTGTATACCCCTTTAATGTCTATATAGCTGCCCCATCTTCCAGAGAGCTTTTTCAAAGCATGTTCTTCCAGCAATCATAATGTTTTACTCATCCCTCTGGTTGTCTCTTAAAATTAGTACTTTTGTGAGACTTTATCCTCATGTGAAAGGTCAGATTTAGGTGGAGGAATTTAAACCTAAAGGGACTGTTTCTCTTCAGTGAATATAATTGAATGAGGAGAAATAGAAAATCATATTATTGTTGTTTGTTACAGTTTAATCAATTTTCAGTTTAGGCTAAGATTTTACTTTTACTCAATAGAAGACTGGTTCTGTTATATCACATGTCGCTTTTTGTTATTTTGTTTAGCACTCTTTCATCTGATTTAATGAAACTTTGTGGTGAGGGAAAACCGAAAAGCAAGGTGAGACGAAATGTCTTATGTATCCTACCTATATGGTGAAGAGGGGCATCATGGGGGAATGTTGTGAAATGAACTGCATACAACCACTCGAGCCTATTATTGGCCTGTATTTCGCTATAGTCAGTGATGTCTTGCTATGCTCACATGCTTTGGACTGCTTATTGACTTTGGACTCTAGATTCCAGAGAAAAGAGTCTAGAGAAAAGTTTAATTTGATTTATTTAGGTATTACCTTCTTTGACCCTAAAATTATCTGAACTCGAACAATCATTTAAACTGATGATGACATAGTGTATTACTTTTTTCCAATTTAGCGAATGCTTTTAAGGGATTTCCCATAAACACCAAGACTTATTATCTGCTGGCAGCATTTTATAGAGAAATGCACTATGATTTTTAATGTATCTTCTTTCAGTTAAAGATATAGTCTACTTAAAACTATTAAACGGATTTGTTTCATTGCTATAGTAGTGTACTGCCTCACAATAAAATGATTCTTTCACCTATATATCCTGTGGTCTTTGACATCATTGACCCCGGATTTTAAATATTCCCGCATATGCGGTGCACCTTTGATTTCAGTCCCTGCACTTCTCTGCCTCCGCAATGGCCGGTCAGCTTCACAGCCACTCTGTGAATGGGAAACTTCCCTGTGCAGCCTGGGTTTGAGCTTCTTCTACCTAGTAGGACATTGGAGCTTCGGGAATTAAAGCTAAGGCACACACCACGCATGTGTAAATATTCTAAAGCAATGGAGACTGTCACACTTTAAGAGTGCTGGTTTCAGTGCAGAGAAGCTGTGTGGAGGAGGGGAAAGCTTGACTGTGTGTTTGAGCTACCCGTCTCCATGACTTCATGTTTCTATTGACATAGAAGAAATAAGTGGATTTTTACAAAAATGCTGAAGCAGAAAACATTAGAGAAAGATGGAATTTAATTACCATAAAAAGAACAGAATGAGGTACCGCTGGGGGTTTGTGGGGAAGGAAGGAGGTGAAAAGTTCCCTTCAAGATGTGTAGACCCCACAGAGAAATCCGAAAAATAAAATATAAATAATATATGCTAAAATTACTTTCATTGTAATGCTGCAACTTCTGGTCAGTTCTTTTTCTATTTTTCTATTCTAAACAGGCGCGGAGGAGAACTACCACCCAGCAAGAATTGCTTTATGCGGATAACACCGAGAACACTGTTGATGAGGGCATGTCTACTTCTCTTCCTCCTCTTCCTGAAGTGCAAAGCACTGAGATAATCCTTGAGACAGGTTCCACCAATGTTAGGGAGAAAGACTCCATACCCCCTTCTTCAGGCTTCTCCTCTAAAATAGGTAGCATGTAAGTGTTCCTGTGCTTTATTAACCAACACTGCTTTTTTTTTTTTTTTTTTGACTGTTTCTACCTATTTCATGATAGCATGCATTCATTCACTGCTTTCATTTATCTGCACGATGCTCTCCCCTCTTCGAAGAAAGCTGCTCTGCATGGCCGCACGCTCTACATTTCCTTCGTGTACTGCGTGAAATGGTGCCACACATGTGTTTTAGGTGCTGTCATTCCCTATGCTGGTCAGTGTAAAATTCCAGAGTGTGAGGAGGGACGCTCTAAGCAGACACATTATGATCCCTCTAGTGCTGTGAGATGCTGTGTTCTGACATTGTGGTTAGATTATCAGGGTACAGGTTTATATACACATGTGTGGCATCGTACGGCCGCTGGGCTGCTATTGCAGCTGCATATACTTGCCCCAAGTGGTCGTGTGAATGAGGCCTTACTCAGTTTTATTGCTGTTTTAGCTCCTATCACTCCCTAGGCTGCTAAGCAGACACATTGTGATCCCTTTAGTGCTGTGAAATACTGTGTGCTGACAAAGTCGTTAGATTATCAGGGTACAGGTTTATATACACTTTCATTTAGCTTTTGAACATTGTACTAGTATCTGACACATAGAAAGAAAGAGAGATGAGATCAAAGTTGAGATGATGAAAGCCATATTACACACAATTACATTCTCAGCACTGCTACATCTCAGCCACAACATACTGTCAGATCTGATGTGCCTCCCTCCCCTGGATAAAGACCTTACAGTATCTGCCTGTTTGCGGGCAGGAAGTCTATGTGAATGTGTGAGTTCGTCTTGGAATGCAAGGGGACAATGCAGCAGATTTATAAAAAGTGTCCTAAGAAAGGACCGTGCAGAGTTAGACTAGACATTCTTATTCTGCACCAGATTTATAAAAGGGTCTAATGTTGGATGGTAAATCTGTCCTAGTATAAGATACTCTAGACTGCACCTCCTATTAGTTGGTTTTACTTTAGTTAGGACACTAGTCTGTCGGGTCAGCATTATTTCTAGCGAATGGACCTTTTTTTTGGCACGAGGCCACGCCCCCTTGTCGAGCTAGTCGTAGTAGAGCTAGAAAACTGTCTAAAACCCTTTATAAATGTAGAAAAACTATTCATCCACACACATGTATGTAGACAAAAAAATGCCAGCTCACCCCACTTCGGGATCTCCTTCAGGCACAGCAACTTCTGGACACCTTCTGGTGCACGGAGAGTGATCCACCCATAGCCTACTGGTAACAATGTATAAAATATAAAAAGGACCAGCACTTCACGGAGGAAATCCAAGAAGGATGTTGCCGAACAGCTTGCTTTATTCGTGTAAAAAATACATAACAACACGGGGAAGAATCAACGGGTTAACACGTTTTGACGCAAAGCGTCTTACTCGTAACCTAGTTGCGCTGAGTGCTCCATCCACAGGACAAGGCTGCTCCTGTTGATAAGTTCCAGCTATTCAAAGCTAGCATACTCAACTTTTATTCTAAAGAGTCAAATTAATGTGTCAGGGAAAAAAATGTAATTGTACAGTTTTTACTTTTATTTTGCTTTTGCCTTTTTTATTAGTGAGTGAGGTATAATTAGACAAATGAGCCACGTGTTACCTCTAAGCACAATTATAGAAAATTTGATCCATCATGCAACCCTGAATCCATACATGGCATATCCAGAAGCTGTTGTAAGGAGGCCGTGGGAATCCTTGCAATGCCTCTTGTTCATGACTAATGATATATATTTATTCAACTATTTTTCATGGAGCATTATGGGGTTTAAAAAGTTTTCCTGAGAGCACAATTTATGTCATGGAGCATTATGGGGTTTAAATAGTTTTCCTGAGAGCACAAGTGATGCCATGGAGCATTATGGGGTTTAAATAGTTTTCCTGGGAGCACAAGTGATGTCACGGAGCATTATTGGGTTTAAAATGTTTTCCTGAGAGCACAAGTGAAGTTAAAGGGAACCTGTCATCAGATTTTCACGAATAAGCCTAATGACAAAGTTTCCATAGCACTATACTTGTGTAAATATTTTAAATATCTCTTCAGTAAAAGTCTTTACATGCTAGGATGGCTTCAAGTTCTGGCAAGCATTTAAATGCTTAGTGTTTTGTCTGGATGTTACTTTCAGATGGTAACGAATATAATAATTGTTTTTATGAGAAAATAGAATTCCAACAATTATCCAGATGTATTTGCTCAATTATGTAATCTCTCATAAGTGACATGCTGCTTTTACTGCAATCATTCTCTCTGTATTCATATAGTCATAATTGTGGTTATAATTTTCAGGTCCAAGCAAACTCCATTCCCTGAGAGACGTATTCCCGAACCTTCTCCATCATCAAGAAGAAAAACCTATGATAAGAGTGGGGAGAAGCTGGGTAAATCCAAAGAACAAAAATTGTACGTATGCCTCATGGCATATTTTAGTATAATGTGATAATGATGTATTTTCTTCTCCTTAATGTTCTTTATGCAGCCATTGTGTACTGGGGTTGCTTCCATGATAGCCGTCATTCAGTGGTGCGTGACATTTAAGAAATGAGATCATTTGAACCACCCCGTATTTGTCAGATTTGTCTACAGCAAGTGCCAATACTTGTTGTTGTGTCTTTGCCTTTGAAATACATTTTTATATTATTGTCTCGTGTAAGCCTCTGCTTTTTGTTAGTGAAGGACAATCTACAGGATTTGCCATGTTTTATTCACAAGACTTACTGAAGAATCTTCTAAATTGCTTGGAAAGCAGGCTTGTAAAGCATACATCATTTTACCTTACTGACTTCCATTAAAGTGAGCAATCCATGTTCTCTTTTTCTTGTAGCTCAGACTCGGGAACTTCAGAGGCTAGTCTTTCACCTCCTTCTTCCCCAACAAGCCGAACCCGTAATGAAATGAATGTTTTTAGCCGCCTCACAGTTTCTCAGGGAAACGCAACATGTCAGCAGGATAAGTAAGTCCTAGGACAATACATTGGCGGGCTCAAAGTTTCTGCATGGAATGCAAATTGTTGTACTCTGTCATCTTATCACTTTACAGAGCACATGCAGAATTAAGCCATACTTTTTACGATCTACGATTGTACTTCTAAGTACAACTTAGAAGTATCTTCTAAGGGACTGGGAGCAGTGTTTAGAAAACAAAAACTTTTACACATTTTACAATATTAATGTCTAGAAGAAGAGTGAGAACTTGTATCTTACTGGTTGTTTATATTTGTTTTGTTAACAGTCTTTTTTTCTATCTTGCGTGTCTACAGAGTATCTCTAAATGTTCTCCTTGGGGGAAAAATGTTCCATATATTAAAACCCCCACTAAACTCATTCTCTCAGTAACATACTATCACTGACATTTGTTTGTAAATGTAACATGTTCTATCCATATGTTGTTGCTTGGATTAAAAGAAGTTGTCCAGTTCCTTAAAAGTGTTAAAGTCAAAAACACATTGGGGCACATTTTCTAAGATTAGTGCAAACCTGCACTATATGCAGTTTACCTGTGTATAGTGCAGAGGGTGCCAGATTCAGGATTTCTGCCGCCCGTTCTTCATGAAATTGATGCCCCATGCAAAGCTCCAACAGAGTGCACTCAGAAAACTGCTGCAAAGCCCTTAGTAAATGTGCCCCATTGTTCACCAACTTAATTTACCCTTCAGTCCAGCAGTTAGACTCTGTTCCCCATCTTTTCTGGCTCTGCATTCATATTACATGCTTGCAGTCGAATACCATCACACAGGGGTGACCTGTGTATGATTTTTAGACTAGTGACCATCTAACAAGGTAGCAGTTTAGTGAAGTGGACATTCTTTGTGTTCTGCTGCACCATCTCCAGTATACCAACCTACAGCTTAATACAAGTCTTATAGAGGGCATTTCAGAGCCCTTGGGATACAGATGTCTTTTATATGTGTCACAGTTTGAATTGCTAAATAGGATTGAAGGAAAGGCGCAAATTACGGCAAACTGTATTTTCTATGTTTATTGCCCCTTTTGTACATATGCACCTTATAAAAGTGCATTTTTGGAGGCTTTTGAAACCATAGTAAGGACTTACAAACATGTCTGTAGCTTGGGAGTTTATAAGCCAAATCCAGGAGCTATGTATCTTATTCACATCTGCATAGATTGGTACTTTTGTACTGCTGCACACAATGAAGCAGTTACTCGTGAGGTTAAGCTACATAGAAAATATTATTATGTCCTCTGTGTGCAGTGTATGTGAGATAGCAGCAAGGATTTAGCCACTAGTTCAGGAACATCTAAATATCTAAACGTATAGATAAAGCCTGCAGGAAGGGAACCTACTAAAAACAAAATGCAGACTGCTAGTTGTGTATGGTGAGACTTTATTATTTTTAACGTACACTTAAACTTAGGGCTTCTGAAAAATTCATCTCTCCTTTATTTGTATAATTATGTTTTTTACGGTTAACATTTAGGTTTATGTTTTGATTTTTTTTTTAACATGTATAAATGATGTAGCTAAAACGTGTTTAATATCTCCTAAACACTAAACCTGAAGAAGAGTCCTGCAATGGTCGGTGTTTTCAAAACCCCAACATCTACTGTACTGATTATAATTCTACTTCTCCATGCTCTAGGAGAGCATGCTCTAGTGGGCATTTCTTACATCCACTCCATTAGTTGAGAAGCTTATCAGCTTCAGACAGCTGCACATATTGGACAGTCTACTTATCCTTTTTCTACCTTACGTTTAGAAGAAAGCTTTAGTTTTATTACTAAAAATAGCGCACATATATATATGGCAATATTCAACAATCCTTTCACAAGGATAAAGCAGTATTATATATCTTGGTGTAATAATAGAAGCACTCTGAGAAACATGTCATTTAATGGTCTTATATTTATGGACAATCAGAAATAGTTTGTGGAATTCTCTTTATTTCTGATTTTTGTGCATTGACACTTTCATTCTGAATCTTTGAATCACACATAGGTGCCAGAATATGGCCTTGGGCCAAAAAACTGTCTAAAATGCATTTTTACAGAGATCTAGCACTCACTGAAAAGTGTGGCTTTGTGTCGCAGTCTGAATGGCCTCAGTTGTGACAAAAAATGTGCTCTTGTGCCAACATTTTGTGCATTTGTTTAATGTAAACAAGGCCAAATAGTAGGAGGTGTAACAATCGAGAAGACCATCTTAGGCTGCTGTCACATGGAAAAGAAAATCATAATAATAGAAACAGAATCGAAAGGCACGGGAAGTGTCCATCTCTGCTTCCTATTCAATATAATGGGGGATTTTTCTAATGGGGTTTAATATGGAGAACGGCCTCAAAATCCGCTACTTAAGCAATATGTCAATGATTCAGCACTACTATCATGTTCACAACAAGCCAACATTTTTTTTTTATGGTTTTCGTTGATTTAGTTAGCGTTGCATTAATCTAAATTAATAACCATATTTACTCTATGTTGTCTATATTTAATATGACATGATTGGTGGGCTTGCAAATCTGCTTCCCCCCAAAAAATAAACATTGTGTTTCAGTGCAGAGGCATACACAAGACTTGACTAGATTTACATGACTAAGATAGTCCTTGAGGGTATTAAAAATCTTCATAAGAAAATGTATAGAAAATGTGCAAATGTTTCAGCACACAATTTTTATGAATTTTTGTATTTTATTTTTGAGTTTTATAATTTATCTATATGGATATAAAATCTTCAGGATAAAAGTAACATGCTGCAGATTATATAAAAAAAAACAAAAGGCAGTGGATTTTTCACACAAAATTTGGACCATGTACAATCCACCTTATGTGGATTGGTGGAGAAAAAAAAGTTTTATCCAAAAGTTTAGCTTTTTGTTTTTTCAGTGATCCTTGTAGAAATGATGCACATATGCATCAGGAACTACTGTGTGTGTACACTAATGCACATCATTGCGTTTCATGTGGTCAGGGGCTTGTCTCTGTATCTCCAATCACTAGAGCAGACTTACCCTTCTGATATCTGTATTCTTTCCCCCTGCATTCTCTACTACTGATCTTTGTAGGTCTGATGAAAGTGATTCCTCTCTGTCCGAGGTACACAGGTATAAATTTCTTTGTAAACTTTTTCTTTTACTTGTTGTAAATAACGCTACTTTATTTTCTGCATGAATATGCTTTTGTTCCCATTCTGCACTCACAGCTGTATTTGGTCCCCTAAATGTTATGTGCCTTTTGTAGTAGGTTTAATACAAGTGCTTTATTTCAAGTTGTGTTATGATTTTGCTTGCTTATTTTGACATTATTTTATTTGATTTTAGGTTTAAGTGAAGATAACAATTTAGAAAGGATATATTTTGTTTATGTACAATAGTTGTAGTACGCAACTGTTTTTGAAAGCATATTCTGAACATAAAGCATGGCTCCATTATTCCTGCCAGAAGAATTACTATATAAACCTACCATACTGTTATAAAGCATCCAAAAGGGTTGTATACAGTATATTTCAGAATAGATTAGCCCAGTGGTGGCGAACCTATGGCACGGGTGCCAGAGGTGGCACTCTGAGCCCTCTCAGTGGGCACTCAGGATGTTGCCTCAGCACAGAATTCACCAGACAGGACTTGAGGGATCCTCCTGCAGGCCCAGGTAGCCCAAAACGTGAAGCATCTTGGTCTACCTGAGACTGCAGGAAGAGAAGGTGAGGACATGGTCAGATTATCATTGGAGCCTTTGAAGCTCCTGCACTTGGCCCCACAATTTTTCATGTTCAGGGAAGCTCCAGTGGCAATCTAAATTTTCCCACCTTCTATCAACGATATTGATGTCCTCAAGACCCTTGAAAGCTGTGGTATAGCACGGAGCGAGAAGATTTTAATAATTTAATGCTAGAATTGCCGTGTTGGCACTTTGCAATAAATCAGTGGGTCTGGTTTGCATTTTGGGCACTCGGTCTCTAAAAGGTTTGCCATCACTGCATTAGCCCAAGAAACTGTGATTTTAATATGAACACTGTCCCAGGCCTAATGCGCAAGTACTTGTGCATATCACAACCTGCAAACATTAGGCACATGGTCCATTGTTTGTAGCCTATGTTTGAACAGTGTTTCAGTTCTGCTCACACGTGGAAGAAAAGACACCTCGAGATGCAGAAATAGGACCTTCTCTGAATTTTGTGTCTTGTGCAGTTGCGCACACTTGGGACCATGGAAACCACAGCCATGTTTATGAGCCCATAGAAATACATGGGGAGGGGGGCCTAGCCATAGAAACAATGTCCACAAATATGTTTCAGTGTATGAGGTCTTAGGCATTGTTCACACTTTGTGGCCGCTGTGCACTTTTTTGTCACCAATTCCTGGAATTGCTGCAATGGATGGAGCAGGTCGACATCCACTTTAGGACTTAGTGGGCACAGTTTTTAGATGAACTGGTTATATTTATATGCATGTTCCTCATATTCTAATTAATATATGCGCAAAGGCTATTAATGCAAAAGGCATTATAATTGTAATGTTGGCTACTTTGCTTTATTTTAACCAAACAAGAATTATAACTGACAGCATGATCAGGAATTGCCATGAACCTCATGGGTCTAATCACTGTAATGCTGTTTTGTGCACGCACGCATACAAACCTATCATAATTACCGCATGCGCTGCATATTGAGCACCAGAAGTTGTGAGAATACTTTTAATGAACAGCATTAACACAAATGTCTTCTTCTCTCTAGAGGCGTCATTAACCCCTTCCCTACCTGCAAAGGCAACAAATCATCCTTTATACAGTGTATGCAGATAGCTGAAGGGCACAACAAGGCTGTGCTTTGTGTAGATGCTACTGATGATCTTCTGTTCACTGGCTCTAAAGGTTAGTCAAATTATAGCTCCTTATATAAGTACAAGATGATGGCTAATATTGTGTGATTTTCTACTCCAGTTTTGATATCATTAGTCTTAATACTGATTATTTATACATTATTTGCCATTTTGTCTACATATTTTGTACAGTATCTGGGGGCAAAGGGTACTCCACACCCCCAGTAGCCTTTACCAGTGGCGTAACTAGAAGCTGATGGGCCCCAGTGCAAAGTCTGTGCCAGGCCCCTGACTATAATGTATAGTTTACAGTAATAGTCTTCTCATATGGGAAAGTGACACCCTAAGAACCCCCTAAACTTCTTGGTCCCGGGTGCGACCGCAACCTTTGCACCCCCTCAAGTTACACCCCTGGGCATTACTGACCCGGATCAACCCACTCAGGCCAGTCAGGACTTTTTGTACCCCACTTTAGAGGACTAGTAGTTCAGTGAGGTAAAACCTAGTAACAGGTTCCCTTTAAGTCAATGTAGTCTTGTTCCTACAGCTACATCCACAGCTACATCCAGTGTCTAAAGAGCAGAAAAACTGATAGGTGCAGGCTCCAAGAGTTTAATCTGCACCAATGACATACCGAGTGGGTGGCCAGGATATTAAGGATATTTATTAGGTGCACAGTGCTTCATGCATAATAAATGTTAATACAATCTGTGTCTCTGCAATGCTCACCAAGATTGATTGTTTTTTAAGGTTAGATACATATTCATACTTCATGCTACAAAAAGTAATATTTTTATTTTGTGTTTATCTTATTCTCAGATCGTAGTTGTAAAGTATGGAATCTTGTCACTGGGCAGGAAATTATGTCCCTTGGAGGTCATCCAAATAATGTGGTGTCTGTGAAGTACTGTAATTACACCAGTCTAGTATTTACGGTGTCAACATCTTACATTAAGGTGTGGGACATCAGAGATTCTGCAAAATGCATACGCACACTTACGTAAGTATTAGTTCCTGTTCCTTACTGATTGTAGCTTTCCTTTCACCATATAGTATTGTTTGACAATAAACATTCATGCCAATTTTTAGGTGTACTTACTATTAATTATTGCTAATCTCATGTAAGCCAATCTTGTGACATAACCCAATGCATTGGCCGTGGAATAAAATATATGAAGCCGGGTGGTGTGAGCATCTTAGAAATCATGGGATTCTACTTTAACAGGCAGCATTAAGCTCATCTGTAGAATGATTATAACAATCTATTCAGTGGGCGCATTTACTGCTGAACTCAGTTGTAGTTTGGCAGACTTCTAGGTACCAAAATTTTCTTCATATCTGCAAAGTACCAGAAAAGTACAAATTGCTACAAATCCTAGTTGCCTATTGACCAATGTGCATTATTGCAACGGACTTGTATTGCTAAAAGTAGTATTGGGTTGCTCCTATAAAAGGGACCACTTCATCAATCTGTTCACACAGCATTTCTTCAGTTCGCATGCAATGCCACAAAATATCGTTTTGGATCTAGGTGTCTAGTTAGCTTCCCATTTGTAGAGGGTTCTTTGCACCCTATTGGATGTGAAGCTAAATTTCTCCTTGACCTATCATCGTCAATCCAATGGCCTCAAGCAAATAAATCAAGTTCTGGATAATTATTTAAGACTCTGGGGCAGATTTATCAAGCTGTCTGAAAGTCAGAATATTTCTAGTTGCCCATGGCAAACAATCACAATACTAGTGCTCATGAATATTTTAAAGGAGAGCTACGATTGGTTGTCATGGGCAACTAGAAATATTCTGACTTTCAGACAGCTTGATAAATCTGCCCCTCTGTGTTTATATGTTCATAAATTGCAGTTGAAGGTATCCTTTATATCATACTGGATTGATTTGTTCCTGGATCTTAAAAAGACCAAAATAATAAACGGTCATTCTCTAGGACTTCTGTTCCTAATACAAGAAATATAAGGTAAAAGGTATTCTGAAAAGTAATGGCTGAAAAACATTTTCTGGTGCACTGGGGAGGTTTGGGTCTAGAGGATAGATTTGGGAATCTGGGGAGAACACTCAGCCTCAGCACTTCTCAAGGCTCCTCCTCTGGTCTGGATCAAAGAAACAGGGATGGCATTGTAATGGCAGTGGTGCCCATGTTACCTTGCTAGGTAGGCATGGCCACTGCTGTTTCCCAGCTCTTACTTCTATTCATTCTGGTTACGTGTGAGATGCCACTTATGATTTTTGGCGCCTGGATCCTAAGGCATACATAGACAAGTGGCAGTGTGTCTATGTGCCTCTGATGAGTCTACCAACTAGCACACATGCATTGTGATAAAAGGAACCTCCTTCCATGAGTGTTAAAGTTCATAGTTTTCCATGCAAAGATGTTTATATATGCATTTTTTGGACCTCAACGCAGTTCTGGACTTGTTATCTGTGGGACAAGTTACCATATATACAGGCGGTCCCCTACTTAAGGACACCCGACTTACAGACAACCCATAGTTACAGACGGACCCCTCTGACCCATGTGACCTCTGGTGAAGCTCTCTGGATGCTTTACTATGGTCCCAGACTGCAATAATCAGCTGTAAGGTGTCTGTAATGAAGCTTTATTGATAATTCTTGGTCCAATTACACCAAAAATTTTGAAACTCTAATTGTCACTGGGGCAAAAGAAAAAAAATTGTCTAGAACTTCCATTATAAAATATACAGTTTCGACTTACATACAAATTCAACTTAAGAACAAACCTCCAGACCCTATCTTGTATGTAACCCGGGGACTGCCTGTACTCGAAAAAATGTGCTGAAAACGGCTTATAGTCGAGTATATGTAAATATATCAAAACTCACCTTTCCGGCTTCCCTCACTGCTGGCTATATACAGGGGCAGGGGGCTGGCTATATACTGGGGAATATGGGCTGGCAGGCTATATACTGGGGGGCAGGTGCTGGCTATATACTACAGGGGCTGGCAGGCTATATACTGGGGAGGCTGTGACCAATGCATTTCCCACCCTCGGCTTATACTCAAGTCAATAGGTTCTCCCAGGTTTTGTGGTAAAATTAGGGGCCTCGGCTTATACTTGGGTCGGCTTATATTCGACTTATAGTGGGTTGGCTTATAGTGGCACCTTTTAATATTCTGTGTTATAGACTGGGAAGCTGGAAAAAAAATTCCAAATGTGGTGGAATTGCCAAAAAAAACCAAAAAAACTGTTGCGCCATATTTTAATGTTTTTTACAGGTTTGATTGTTCTGTCAAGACCCTCTCCTTTATTCTTTGGGTCAGTACAATCATGGAGAAATTTATACAGTTTAGTTATGTCTCAATACCTCAATTTTTTTTTTTTTTTAAAACCTTGCATAAAAAAACCCTTGCAATATCATGTTCTGACACGCATATAGGATGGGATCATGATCTAATTTATACCATTTTACCTAAAATGATTTTACTTGTTTACTTTTATATGTGATTTAGGGAAAGGGGGTGATTTTTTATCTTTAGTATTTTAAAATATTTTTTAAACTTTACATTTTTTAACAATTTTTCCAGCTTGCAATACAAGTGTGTCACAGTATATTGTATACAGTATATTTGCAGATTGTTTACAACATACTTCTGCATTAAGACACCCTGCCATTTCTCATGTGGTGGTGTTCACCTTAACCCTTTTGTAACCTTGGGTTATTGGTACCTGAATGTCCTGGTCAATTTTGGCAGTTCTGTTATGCTCTTCTTTATGTGACAAAATAAAACTTGTTACGATTTGGGTATTGGTTTTTTTTTCATGACACATAAGACTTTAACTTGATATTATTTTATTAATAAAATTTTTTTGATTAACAGACAAATAACTAAAATGTGAAAAAATATGCTGTTTTGTTATGTATCCCATTATATATTTCTTTTAATAAACTGTAAAAATGTATAAACTTTCATTACAATATTCAAATATGTGCAGGTTGAGAGGCAGAAGGTGCATGTACTTTACAAAAGTGCAGCTCCTTATGCATTCTGCTTTTAGCTGACTGGCTGAAGGGGGGATCTCTTCAAACTGATTAGGACGCCCGGTATCAAACATACAATTACCGTATATACTCGAGTATAAACCGACCCGAGTATAAGCCGAGACCCCGAATTTTACCACCAAAACTGGGAAAACCTATTGACTTGAGTATAAGCCGAGGGTGGGAAATGGATTGGTC
This sequence comes from Engystomops pustulosus, assembly GCF_040894005.1. NCBI lineage: Eukaryota > Metazoa > Chordata > Amphibia > Anura > Leptodactylidae > Engystomops > Engystomops pustulosus. The sequence continues at coordinate 115,368,024 of NC_092414.1, read as the reverse complement.
ACAGACCCCCCCCCCCTCAGTATATAGTCAGCCCCCTATAGTATACAGCCACCCCAGCCTGCCCCCAGTAGTATACAGCCATCCCAGCCTGCCCCCAGTAGTATACAGCCACCTCAGCCTGCCCCCAGTTGTATACAGCCTGCCCCAGTAGTATACAGCACTGCCAAGCCTGCCCCCAGTAGTATACAGCACTGCCCAGCCTGCCCCCAGTATTATACAGCCCAGCCCAGCCTGCCTCCAGTATTATACAGCCCAGCCCAGCCTGCCTCCAGTATTATACAGCCCAGCCCAGCCTGCCCCCAGTAGTATACAGCCCAGCCCAGCCTGCCCCCAGTAGTATACAGCCCAGCCCAGCCTGCCCCCAGTAGTATACAGCCCAGCCCAGCCTGCCCCCAGTAGTATACAGCCCAGCCCAGCCTGCCCCCAGTAGTATACAGCCCAGCCCAGCCTGCCCCCAGTAGTATACAGCCCAGCCCAGCCTGCCCCCAGTAGTATACAGCCCAGCCCAGCCTGCCCCCAGTAGTATACAGCCCAGCCCAGCCTGCCCCCAGTAGTATACAGCCCAGCCCAGCCTGCCCCCAGTAGTATACAGCCCAGCCCAGCCTGCCCCCAGTAGTATACAGCACTGCCCAGCATTAAAAAAAAAAAAAAAACTTATATACTCACCCTCTGGTGGCCCCGATCTGCAGCGCTGTTTCCCCGATGTCCGTGCGGGTCCTCTTCTGGCTTCCGCGCCCGTCTTCTGTACATTGCGCTGGAGAGAGCAATGGCGGCGCCCAGTGTGATGTACAGAAGACAGGAGACGGGCGCGGAAGCCAGAAAAGGACCCGCGCGGACATCGGGGGAGCAGCGCTGCACATCGGGGCCACCGGAGGGTGAGTATATAAGTTTTTATTATTTTTTTTAAGTATTTTTTACTTATTTTGTGACTCGTGTATGAGCCGAGGGGACGTTTTTCAGCACATTTTTTGTGCTGAAAAACTCGGCTTATACACGAGTATATACGGTATATAATCTTTCACTCTAACTTCTCATTATGTAATATATTGTAACAAACTACCAGAATATGTTGTCCAGACCAGCTGTTTGTTGTGATATTAAGCTCACAGTGCACTTGTATGTTTGCAACTGTTAACAAGATTGTTCACATTCATTGAAAGGAAATAAATGATTAAGCATCATTCACAAACTTACTTTCTGAAACAATGTGCACAGCCCTGTGAGTGTATATGATTAACAAATGTATAGATTTAACATATAAAAGCACACACACTACACAGACAGGTCTAATAAGTCTAATACTTTTCTGTCGTCAGATCTTCTGGTCAGGTGATGGCTTGGGATTCCTGTGCAGGAAGTCAGAATAGGACAGTGGCGCTCCCTCCTGGTGAGAACCAAATCAATCAAATTGCACTGAACCCTACAGGCACCTTCCTATATGCAGCCGCTGGAAATGCAGTGCGAATGTGGGATCTAAAGAGGTATGTTTCATGGAAAGGGAATTGGTATTCACACATGACACTGCTCAGGGCAAAACTGCTAAAGACAATAAAGATGCTGTACCGATGAACATTACTAAGCTAACTGGAAATTCTGCTGTATTCAGTATAGTAATATATACTTTATATTGAGATGTAAAGAATAGAAAAAACTCAATAAAATGTAGTGTATATTTCAATCTCATATATCATTGGTAAAATTTACTTGGTCTGTTGGAGTTTTGGTTCAAAATCTCCTTCAAGCCATTTAGTGTTTATCACACAACGGAAATTGGAACATGTACAATCCATTATATGTACATGTGAATTCGATTTCTGCAACCTCATTTGCATGCATATGACATTTCCATTCTGCTGCGATTGACAACCGAATATAAGTGGAATGTCACTTACTTGGGTTGAAAAACATTAGCGTTGCCCCATGGGATGACTAATCTTTGTGTACAAATAATCTGATCGCCTGGCCTGCATATAATTCTCCCCATGGATGCGTGGTAGTATGCGGAGCACAGTGTTACTCATGTACCTTCACACTTTAAATCATCTGAGGCTGTTTCAGGATACTGGGCCATAAAAAATTCCTTTTTTTTTTTTTTTTTGCATATGTGCAGTTGAAAAGAAATCCAGCATTAACTCCATATTCTATAAGAGTGTGTACTGTATCGTATGAACGAATTGTGCCATTTAGGGGGTCGACCACCAGTTTTTAGCATATAGAACTATAAGCAGTGTTATGTAGTAGAAAACCCTAGGGTAATGCCCAAGCCTTCGAGTGTTTTACTTTTTTTTCAAGTACCAAGTAGAGTAATGCCCCTGCACCTTCTGAGTCTTTGTGCAGTGAGTGTATGAGATCTGGGAAGATTTCCTTACACCTTGATAATAGCTGTATATGACAAAACCAGTGGTAAACTGCCTTTAAGATTAGTACTTTCCAAGCAAAATTGTGATCTGTCTCTTTATATTTTTCTATTTTAAAGGTTTCAGTCTACAGGGAAATTAACTGGACATCTTGGACCAGTCATGTGTCTTACAGTAGACCAGCTTGCCAATGGTCAAGATATGATTATTACAGGCTCAAAAGATCATTACATTAAGGTAAGAAATCCGGTTTATTGGTTTAATAGCAAGGTAAAATATAAATTAACATGAACTATAAAACTAAAGTGTATAGAATGTATTGCAGTGTCCGGCACAATTCACTGGGGGGCAGGTCTTTCACAAAATTATTGTGTCCTAGCTAAGGGTAACATGTTATAAACATGTAGCAATCACAATCTGTACACTCTATGGTTCTGCATCATCTTTGATACACGTACAGGCAGTTCCCGGGTTACGAACAATAGGTTCCATAGGTTTGTACTTAAGTTGAATTTGTATGTAAGTTGAAACTGTATATTTTATAATTGTAGATCCAGACAAAAATTTTTATTGCCCCAGTGATAATTGTAGTTTCAAAATATTTTGATGTTATTGGACCAAGGATTATCAATAAAGCTTCATTATAGACACCTAACAGCTGATCATTGCAGTCTGGGACTATAGTCGTCTGTAAGTCGGGTGTCCTTAAGTAGGGGACCACCTGTGCTATAAGTAGGGGACCGCCTGTACTATAAAAATGACATAATGCAGAAAGGGTTATGCATTCGTCAATAGAGAACTATGCCATTTGGTATACATGTCTACTTATAGGAGAAGCAGTACAAAATAAAATTCACTATTTTTCTGTTTAAAGAGTAACTGTAAAGGTTTTTTTTCCCCACAAATCAATAGCTCTTGAAATGTAACAACTTTTGCTATAATCTTTTTTACCTATATCAAGCAGTTTCTTTGCTATATCGTCAGATTACCTCAGTTCTGTAATAGCTACCTCCTCTCCTTGTCCTGTGAATCCGTAGTATAAACAAACTATGTACTCCTGGGAGGGCAGGGTCTGCTGCTCCCTGCTCACAGAGGAGGAGGTCATGTGACAGAGCTCTCTCTGTATATGTAGCAGAGCTGGATGTGTTCAGAACTATGGAAGCAGATGTCGCCTGCATAGATTAGGGATGTACAAGATCTCCCCAGTTCCCAATTCGTCCTTTCATCCCGGTCTGTGATTCTACAGAACTTTCCCACTCTCTGCACCTCATGCTGCTCCCCTCTCCACCTTGTCATCAGCACTTTCAGCTCTGTGTAGATAAGATATTAACCCTTAGTGCTCACACAGCACAGGCTATAGACTTCATGTAACTGGTTTACCTATGATTTCTTGCACTTATTACATATTCACTGCTCCTCCATGTGATGGAAGCTGTCAGGCTGGTCACCATTTACATCCTGCATGCGCATTGTTCAGTGGCGTTATTTGTGGGGAACTTAATGGTTTTAATGCTAAATTACTGTGAGAGAGAAGACAAGGCATCATGGGATCTGTGGGCAACCTATCTGGCCTTCTTTAGTAGGACCTGATGACAGTGTGTGATCTGCTACCATATTAAGTAAATTTACAATGGTTGTATACAACATAGGGATATAGACGCACCTTCTTCTCATTCAAAGAGTCTTCTGTATTTTCAGGACTATAAAAATTGTAGTTTCACACCAAAACTATGAATTAACACGTGTGGAATTATATACTGAAATTATTTCTTATATTCTAAGTTCTTAAAAGTAGCCACCTTTTGCTTTGATTACTGCTTTGCACACTCTTCACATTCTGTTGATGAGCTTCAAGAGGTAGTCCCCTGAAATTGTCTAACGACAGTCTTGAAGGAGTTTCCAGATATACTTGCCACCTTTTGCTAAGATTGGGTTCAGGTCTGCAGACTGTGGAGGCCAGGTCATTTGGCCTAGCACCCCATCACTCTCTTTCTTAGTCAAATAGCCCTTACACAGCCTGGCTGTATGTTTGGAGTCATTGTCCTATTGAAAAATAAATGATGATCCAACTAAATGCAAACCAAATGGATAAGCATGCTGCTGCATGATAATCATGCTGGTTTAGTATACCTTCAATTTTGAATAAATCTCCAACAGTGTCACCAGCAAAGCCATCCAACACCATCACACCTCGTCCTCCATGCTTCACGGTGGGAACCAGGCATGTAGCGTCCATTTGTTCACCTTTTCTGCGTTGCACAAAGACACGGTGGTTGGAACTAAAGACCTCAAATTTGGACTTGTCAGACCAAAGCACAGATTTCCACTGGTCTTATATCAATTCCTTGTGTTCTTTAGCCCAAACAAGTCTTTTCTACTTGTTGCCTATCCTTAGCAGTGGTTTCCTTGCAGCTATTTTACCATGAAGACTGCTGCACACAGTCCCTTCTTAACAGTTGTTGTAGAGATGTGTCTGCTGCTAGAACTCTGTGTGGCATTGACCTGGTCTCTAACCTGAGCTGCTGTTAACCTGCAATTTCTGAATCTGGTGACTCGGATAAACTTATCCTCCGCAGCAGAGGTGACTCTTGGTCTTCCTTTCCTGGGGTGGTCCTCATGTGAGCCAGTTTTTTTTTTGTAGCGCTTGTTGGTTTTTCAGAGCGACTAAGCTTTATTTCTTAAAATAAAGACGGACACTCGTTACTGCTTTTTTCTAGCCATAATACAAATTCTAACAGTCTATTCAGTAGGACTATCAGCTGTGTATCCAACTGACTTATGCACAACACAACTGATGGTCCCAACCTCATTTATAAGGCAAGAAGTCCAACTTATTAAACCTGGCAGGGCACACCTGTGATGTGAAAACCCTTACAGGTGACTACCTCTTGAAGCTCATTAAAGGGGTATTCTTGTCTGGGCATTCACATTCAGTTTCATTAATATGCCATATATAAATGTTTCTTCAATTAGATGTTATTAAAAATATGTACCTGTGTTGAGATAATTTCTCATAAATGTAGTCATATGGTCCGTGAGAAACCAGACTGACTCCTTGGTTACGGCCACCTCTGCTGGAGGGATTGCACAAAGAAACAAAAGGTTTTGGTACATGAAATGTCCAGAAGTTACTGTATATACTACAGGCGTACTGTGGTAATGATTGCTGAATCCAGGAGGTCAGGCAGGACTCAATAGCGCATGTCTGGCCACCGCAGCCAGAGTGTGAGGTGGTCGTATCCGGGGAAGCCATCTCGTTTCTAAGGCAAAACATGACTTCATTTCTGAGAAATTATCTTCACACAGGAACATTTTTTTTAATAACATCCAATTGAAGAAATGTTTACATGTGGCAAATGAATTAAATTACATGTAAATGCCCAGATGGGAATACCCCTTTAAGAGAATGCCAAGAGTGTGAAAATGCAGTAATCAAAGCGAAAGGAACCTAGAATATAAGACATATTTTCAGCTGTTTGTAACTTTTTTGTTAAGTATATAATTCCACATTTGTTCGTAGTTTTGAGCCTTCAGTGTAAATCTACAGTTTTTATAGTCATGAAAATACAGAAAACTCTACCTGGAAACTTCCCAGATCTTAATCACATTGAGAACTTGTGGTCAATCATCAGATTGGTGGACAAACAAAAACCAACAAATTGTGACCAAAATGCAAGCATTGATTGTGCAAGAATGGACTGCTATCAGTCAGGATTTAGTCCAGAAGTTGACTGAGAGCATTCCAGGGAGAATTGCAGAGGTCCTGAAGAAGAAGGGTGCAAATATTGACTTGCTGCAGTAACTCATTCTAACTGTCAATAAAAGGTTTTGTTACTCATAATATGACTGCACTTGTATTTCTGTATGTGATAAAAACATCTGACAAACACACATAACAACCAGAGGGCAACAGATCATGTGACAATATAATATTTGTGTCATTCTCAAAACTTATGGCCATGACTGTACAGCCAGCAGCCCCCTGTCCCTAGTATACAGCCTGCAGCCCCCAGTATACAGCCCCTCAAGCGGAATGCCCAGCCGTCACTCGAGCTTTGGCGTCTGCCGCTCGCTGAGTGTGTGCTGATGATATGCCTTCATACACACATAATGCAGACCAAAAGTTTGGACACACCTTCTCATATATCTCTCTTTGTCTCTCTCTCACCCCCCCATCCCCTAGATGTAACGAGCATCCTATTTAGGACACTAGGTAGATGTCCTTTAAGAAAAAAAAAAAAATCATTTATTAAAGAAAATTAATGTTTTTTATTTTCTTGTAGGAACATAAAGGGTAGTAGAATGATGCAAACTTTAGACCATTTGCTGGCACAGTAAAACCTTTGAGATTCTAATATTTTATATACATTTTTTTTAGATGTTTGATATTACAGAAGGGGCCCTTGGTGTTGTTAGCCCAACCCGTTGCTTTGAACCTCCTCATTATGATGGTATTGAAGCACTTGTCATCACTGGGGATTACCTTTTCAGTGGGTCAAGAGACAATGGAATAAAGAAATGGGACCTCTCCCGAAAAGACCTTCTTCATGTAAGTTTTTTTTTTTTGGGGGGGGGGGCACACAAGTTGCTTATACACTTGCAATCTTAACTTTGTTAATTTTCTCATTATCTTTTTTTCAGCAAGTTCCAAATGCTCATAAAGACTGGGTATGTGCTCTTGGGATGCTGCCCAACCGGCCGATTGTTCTTAGTGGCTGTCGAGGAGGCATCCTGAAGCTCTGGAATGTAGATACATTCATGCCGATTGGAGAAGTTAAGGGACATGATAGTCCTATAAATGCAATCTGCACAAACACGACTCATATTTTTACAGCATCAGAGTAAGAATTGTTTTCTTACCTTTATGACTATCAATTCAATATTAAAATATGGTGATATTGGGCTATTATCAGAGCCAAATCCAATTGCACTACAGCACTGCTTCTCCTATTATGAGGCAAACCTGATTTGTATAATGCAAGCCATTTAGTTTGAAGCAAGTCATAGCACATTTGGATAAACATAAGATCCATTAAAGGGGTTGTCCGAGTTTAAAAAAAAAATAAAATATATGTGGCCGGGAGCAGGCTGCCTAAAATAATAAAGATGTACTTACCTCCGGTGCCCTCCGGTATCCAGCGCTGCTGTCGCTCTGGTCCGGGCGCCATGTAAACAAACATGGCTGCTCCGGCGGCCATGTTTGTTTACATGGCGCCCGGACCGGAGCGACAGCAGCGCTGGATACGGGAGGGCACCAGGAGGTAAGTACAGCTTTATTGTTTTAGTCAGCCCGCTCCCGGCCACATATAGTTTTTTTTGAAAACTCGGACAACCCCTTTAATATTTTGTATGTTGTTGCCTTGTGTGAAAAAAAGAAAACCCTTGTTCTGCACAATACGGGAATCTGCCATGATGCATGATGAACCAGGGACACTTACTCATAGATACAGGCACCATTACTGTGGTACTCTCCTTTTAAAATCATTCTAATGAGCCTGAATACCTCCTGGGGCCCTCTATGCTGCATATGCTTCACAGGCTGTTTCACTATGTCTCACCCTGTTACCTCTTCACTTCTTCCCTCCCTCTTCCTGATGTAATCTAACTGCAGCAGAGGAAGTTTCAGCACATAGTGGGAGGGAGAAGTTTTACTTGCACAGTGTAACATCCCGTGAATCCAGAGCAAAGATGGGCTCTGGCAACTCCCCCCAGAGCTCTTTGGTCTTATCACCATAATTGTAAAAGTTGATTTTGGAAGGAAGGCGGATATCAATAACAAATATAAGGAGATTGCCACAGTCACGGTGCCTGGGTGCATGAGTATTTGCCCTAGTTCATCATTCTAATCCTGGTAAATTTAATTCTCCTTGATGACAAAGTACAGACCGTTAGAAAACTTTGATCATTTATTGAATCAAATAACTTAAATATTACATTGATAAAAGTATTCAGTACTTGGTTTAAGCACCTTTGACTAAGATTACAGTCCTCAGTCTTGGATGTGATACCACAAGGTTTGCACAACTGGATTTGGGGAATATCTACCATTTGTCTGCAAATCCTCAGTCCTCATCCTTAGTTTTTCTTAATTTGTTTTATCTAAGAATTATGGAAGTCATTGTTCTCTTAGGAATTTGCATTGCAGCAGAAATAGTGCCCCTCTTCAGATCTCTGTCTCCACACAATTCTGTCCATCAGGCATTTATTTCCTTCTAATTGGTTTTTGCTCTTGTTAGCATGTCAGCTGTAAAAGCATATATAGAGGGGCAGTCGTAGCTACATAGCCATGTGTGTTGTTTCTTATTTTATGTACCTGACATGATAATACACTTCATAGGGTGCAGCTAGATTTGCAGGATAATTATTTTTTTGGCATAGAGTAAGGTACTACTGGGTTTGGGAGATACCGCCTAAATGCAGTTTCATGCTGCCATAGTCCATGGGCATGTGCAGAGTCATGTGTCATGAACTGACAACACTTCTGGGGATGGGACTTCTTCTGTTATGTCGGCATATGATGCAAGAAGTTTCTGCTGCTTCCCCCACTAAACAACAGCACATATATTGTAATCTTGGTTCCAGTGTCCGAGGTTCTGTTTGTGGAGAAACAGGGACTCCTTGCATCACATTTTGCCTTGGTGTAAGGTATCTTGCCTCCAGCACTGTTGTCGGTCAGTAACACAGAACTCTACACGGTCTGTAATTCACATACCAACAATAGAAGTCTGAAGCTGCTCGAAGACCGATTTAGTATTTTTTTTCTTTACACTTGAAAATGTTTTTGCATGACTACAACCAGCTGTGTGAAATGTATGTCATGGTGAATGATACCCCAGTACAATAACATTGAGATACTGCAACCTACCAGATGTAAATGTTTGGTTTAGATGGAAAAGAAGTATTTTATTGCATGTTTCTTTTTGCAGTGATCAAACGGTAAGGATTTGGAAGGCTAATGGCTCACTAGATGGGCAGACGTCGGATGCTGGGGACACGAGTGAAGATGTCGCAAGCAATTGAACTGGAAATCTAATATCGTCTTAAAAGGATACTGTGACAGACTGTTTACCGTTAAGACTCTTTGGGCATTTAATATAGTATAGTACTCATACTGGACCTGCATAACTGGAAGCTTTGTTGTGCCCTGTTTGTTACTAAATCTGCTGTTGTCTACATAACACACACGCGGAGAAATCTTGTTGGTCTGTAGTTGAATGATCATTGTACATGTTTAAGCTTTGAATACAAAATGGCTCCAACTATATTTAACTGCAGTAATAAAAAAAAGCATTTAGAATTGACTTGAAGTACTCTTGTAGTGTCTGCCCTCACATACACTGGGTTCCTGTAGGCAAATACAAAACTGCCGAGAGCAGAGACAGGCTAACTAATGGCTCTTATTCCATCTGGCCTTGCTGATGCTCTTCAAGTGTCTCTCTCACATAGCTTTGTTGTTCAATAAACTACACGTAACCAAAGTTTTGCTTTTCTGTACACCCTTGTGCTCAGGATTTTCTGCGCAGTAAAATATCTGTGTTACACATTTCTTTCTTCACAAAGTAGTAACTTTTTTGTGGCTGCAAGGCAATGTTTTCTTTCCGTGTGTCATACTATCAGAACCTACAGATATGCTCTAAATTATTCTCTATTTCTTAGGGTTTTTTATTTTTAATACCTAAATTTTATTTCTACGGCCGCATCATTTTGCTTCTAATTTAAAATGCTGCTATTTTACAAGTGGTTTCTCATTTGAGTTCAGAGCATCATTTTGGTAGAGAACTGTGTATATAGTTTGGTTGTAAAGAGATCTTCTGCAGTGTTCGCTTTGATTTTAAACGCTGTGTGAATGTTTGGAAAATATTATTTTGCTTTGTTTTTTCTAAATTTTATTTTGTAAATTTGACAATTGCAAATTTAATATAGATGAAACAATTATTTGTGCATATTGAGTTTGTAGATTATAAAATGTGAATTTTGGTTCAACTAACGCATGAATAAACACTTGCACAAATACTTATGGTATGTTCTGGTTTCATTGCCTCCTCTGTGTTTTATTTTTGCTCTGCTCATCTATAGTTTCAATACAGCTTATTTCCTGTACTGTTCAATTTTGGTTTAGTTTTTAGAGTGATTGACGTATTGACACGTGAATCATAAGGGATATTACTCATTCAGGAATTTAAATAGTAGGAAAAGCACATGTAGTCTGTACACATAAAGTGATTTCATGTCAGAATTTTTTTTCATAGGTCAGTTTTTGCAAACATATTATCTGCTTTTGAGATTTGTACAACATATGGGGTAAATGTATCACTGCTGAAGCACTGCGCCAGAATTTGTGATTATTATGCCTCAATGAGGTTCCCATACAGTATGTTCCTCTCTCTGGTGGAGCACAGGGAGACCTAGAGTCCCTGTATTTGTGCTTTGTCCCTTCAATTGCTCATAGTACAACAGATTCTAGGTCAATTGGGTTAGTTAATAATATAATAATATTCTCTCATACCTTTCAAATCCAAGATTTTTTTTAGGGATCCTTTTAGATGCCAGCTGTCAGAAGTCCTTCCTGCCCATTCTCCTTATCAGCTGCGCACAAAAAGGGCCTTGAACACAATAGTAGATTTCCTGAGTCTAGTTCATCTAAATCACTGGGAATGGTGTCTCAAGAGGAAAATTCTTTTGATGATCACCAAGATCTGGGGCACTCCGGAGGTGGATCTGGACAAGTTCGGATTTTTTGTTTCCTAAATCCTTGGTATGGTCCCTAAGTGTTAGATGCTTTGATTCTATTACCAAGAGTCCTAAAGAAAAACAAAAAAGAAAAGGTGACGATTATCCAAATAGCTCCCTTCTGCTCATGGTTTTCAGTCCTGAAGGAGCTGTCCATTTTAGATCCTTGGATTCTACATGAAATTCCGGGTCTCCAATCGCAAGGCCCAGTCTTTCATCCAGAGATCAACATGTTACACCTGACGTCCTGGCTCTTGAAACACTCTGAGGCCTTTTTTTTATTGCAACTCTTCAAAAAGCAGGAAGATTGTAAATTCTAAAATGTATTTACCTACATGGAAGGTTTTCTTCAGCTTCTGTCAAAATCCGAACATGTCTTGGAATATCTTAATAATAATGCTGAGATACTGGGCTTTCCGCAGAGTGGCTTAGACAAAGGTCTGAAGCCTGCCACACTAAAAATGCAGATTTCATCACTTGGTTCCCTTTTTGACAAACCCCTGTTTAGGTTTGTTAGGACAGCCTTCCATATGATTCCTTTCAGGAGATGCACAGCTCCCGGTTGGTTATGTTAATTGGTGAGCAAGTCTGCCCATATCTGCAGGTCTGAAAACTCATTGTTCTAGATCAGTACTTGTCTGATATCTAGGGATCTATAGAGTGAGTTGGGGGAGGGGTGTGGTCTTATGCCATGTGACAAGAGGGACATCATCACAGGTCCTTAAGCCTCTTAACATTAGCAAACTGTAACCCATGCACATATCTGACCACATACAAATCACAGCATGCCTGCATGGACTTCTACTCTTCTCCATGTAGGCTGCTGTGATTTCATGAGATATATGCTTGGTGTATAGTTTGGTAATGTTAAGAGGTTAAAGAACCTGTATTGATGTCATCCTGGTTGCATGACATTACTGCTGCATCAAGAGAAAGCCTGAGCAGGCCACAGCCATCTTGACTCGCTATAGACCTCCTTGGATTCCAGGTAAAATAAGAAAGTCGGATGTAGGAATCTGAGGGGAACAATTATTAGCTAAAACAAGGATGCCAGCTACTAGGGCTCTGTGGTAACCTAGCTGTATTCATGAAAAAGTGAAGAACGGTTCCCTTTAACGTTAGGACAATGACCCCACCCATGGCAGTGTGGGTGGCCATGGTTACATAAAATCTGGTAGCTTCATTCTATAATATATTAAAAAAAAATTAGCTGTACTACCGTATCTCAAAATCTATTTTTAAAAGGTGCAGTCATAGTGTAAACCCTGGTTCTGGGACCTCGAACATATATATCCAAATTACCTACTTCAGTAAAAGTAAGACATTCCATAATGCATTGAGAACAATAAAACATAAAGCCTGAGTAGTGTGTGGCATCCACATGCCTGTATGACTTCCCTAAATGTCTGTGATTTTTTTCTGATAAAGTAATCGATGTTCTCCTGAGGGATCTTTTCCAAGACCTGGATTAAAGCATCAGTAAACTCCTGAACAGTCTGTGTTGCAACATGTTTACTTTTACTTTTGCTGCACCTTTAACATGGGGAGTGTGACATACTTTTGTTGGACTTTGCATCTTAAATACCTGTGCATGCACTTTGCACATGCAAACGTGCAAAGTCCTACAGAAAACTGGTGCAAGGAGCTTAGTAAATGTGCCCCAATGTGTCCCTAGAATTGTCATGCATGAGGTGGCACCCAGCGCCCATTGCACTGCATATTGTCTTGGGTTTGAGGATCTTGGTAGCTACTGGCAGTCATATTGCCTCTGGCTAGCACATGAACGGCTGTGCCTTACACTAAAGAAATGCCTCCCGTCACCATTACTCACCCACTGCTTATCACATTGGAGGATGCTGCAGGCAGCAGAAAGTTCTCCAAGGTCACCAGACTTGTCTGTCACATGTGCTGAGTGGAAGTCTGTTCTAATCCTTGAAGAGTCCAAGGCACAAATGTGGAATTGGCCAATATCCCTGCATTCTTTTTGGCTATAAGCAGTTTGAGCAGACACATGGAGGTAATATTGCAAAACTTTCGCACTGTTCCTCCATGCACAAAAAAGAAGGTAGCTGTTCTACTGCTGGGTTGTTGCCCTCCTATAGCCCCATCCACATCTCCTGATGTACTGGTGTGTCTCCTATTATCTGTTCCATGCTCTGGATGCACTCTAGACAAAGCTGCCCTTCTTGCCACAGCTTTCATTGATGTGCCATCCTTTATGAACTGCACTATCTGAGCAACTTCTGTGCATTGTATACAACACCTCATACTACTTCTAGGGGTGACAGCATTGACATAATGCTGATGATAATATTTGGTCACCACCTACAGAACCACCCCTGGTACCCTGTTTCCCCTAAAATGTAAGACATCCCCCGAAAATAACACCTAGTAGAATTTTGTTCAAGCTTAGTAATTCAAGGCCTCCTGAGAATAGGCAGGGAGGAGGGGCAGGCATGCTACTCTCTCCACGATGCACTTTCCAGGTCAATCCTCCGGCACCCTCTCTCACCTATTTTGAGGTCCAAACCCTTTAGACTTTTCTGCCTTTTCTCTATCCATGTGACTGTAGTATACTGTCCTTTTTGACCACTTGGAATCTTGGCTCCCTCACTTTCTATCCTGGGAGATTCCAACCATCATTATGGGAGACTTTAACATACCTATTAACATTCCCATCTCCCCTCCTGACTCTCAGCTCTTATCATGAACTAACTGTTTAGATCATTTACAACTCTGGTTCTCCCACTCATAATGAGGTAAACATCCTTGAGTTGGTGTTCTCCCGACTTTCTTCAATATCTAATTTTAACAATTCTTCCTTTTCAATTTCAGACAATAACCTTCTTTATTTTACTGTCAATAATCTTTCAACTTCTCAGAATCCATCCACCCATTGTACATGTTACTACGTGCCATTGATACTCACAGGAACCTCGCAGTCTTCACTGTCCCTCATTTCCTCCATCACCTGTCCGTACCTGGCTACTAAACATTCTAATCATACTGTCAGGAGTGCCCTAAATGAAATGGCCGCACACTCTATCCAAAATTTTCAACAAAGACACAGACAACCTTGGCACACAGACTTGATGTGCAGAGCAGACTTTCTACACTTCAAATTTATGCTCAAAACCCACCGTTCTGCCCTTTACCATGCTCAACGGGTCTGCTTTACTTATCTAATATCCTCTCTCTCCAACGATCTCTCTTCAATACTCTTCCCTCCTTACTAACACCTAAGGTGAAGCTAACTGTCACAGGCCTTGGAGCAGAAGATCTGGCCACCTACTTTTATGACAAAAATGTTTGTAGTCACTAGGAAATAATTTCTTAATCCACTCACTCTATTAATCCCCATCCCACATGTTCTTCACCCTGTTCACTCAGAGGAAGAAGTGTCCAGGCTCCTTTCCTCTGCTTGCCCCACTTCCTGCATCAGTGACCCCGTCCCCTCACATCTCGTACAGTCTCTCTCCCCAGCAGTCACTTCTCATCTCACTAAAATTTTCAACCCCTCCTCGCTCGTTTCATCTTTTTTCAAGCGTGCCTTTTGTTACCCCATTGCTACCCCATTCTCCTCTTCCTCTTGCTGTTGGGATTTCAGTGCTAGGTCCTATTTTCTTTTTCCTCTATCAGAGAAATCATCTGCAGATTTGGTTTCCAGTATCATCTTTATGCTGATGATGCCAAAGCATATACTTCTGAACATAATATCACATTATGCTAACGCTGCCCTACTTTAGACACTGGTGTTCTGAAGTAATGCAGTTCTAACATCATGTCCTCTTTGGACTCGTGTCTCTTTTGAAACTTAATTTTCTAATACTGAACTTCTTCTCTTTCCACAATCCACTAATTGACCCAACCCTGACCTCTCCATCTGGGTCTGTGGGATTAGCCAAGGCAGCAGGCCCGCTGTCTTGGGATTGTGCTGGACTCTGACCACTCCATCTGGGTCTATGGGATCACAATAGCACCGAGGCAGCAGGCCCGCTGTCTTGGGATTGTGCGGGACTCTGACCACTCCATCTGGGTCTGTGGGATCACTATAGCACCGAGGCAGCAGGCCTGCTGTCTTGGGGTTGTGCTGGACTTTGACTTTGCACTGCATATTCAATCTCTTGCTCACTCTTGCTGCATGCATCTCAGAAACATCTCCAGAATCCGCCCATTTCTTACAATCTCTTAAATGCTAATTGTCTCTCTGATTCACTCTCAACTAGACTACTAGTCGATCTTCCATTCATTACACTTTCTCCTGCACAATCTATTCTTAATGCAGCAGCCAGGCTTTTGTTTCAGACCAAGCGCTACACAGATGCCTCCAGTTTGGGCCAGTCACTGCACTGGTTGCCCGTCTACTTCCAAATACAGTTTAAAATAATCACACTCAGTACACAAAGCTCAGCACCATACTGCACTACATACAACCTACCTCTCCTCTCTTATCCCGGCCCAACCCTTGCTCTTCGATTTGCCAATAATCTTAGACTGATCTTTACCTAATTTAAACCTCTCACGTCTCCAGGGCTTCTTCCGAGCTGCACCAGTTCCCTGGAATGCCCTACCCAGGACTATCAGACTCGTATCAATCCTCCAAAGTTTCGAATGTGGTCTTCAAATCTATCTCTTTATGAAAGCCTATCACACTCCCTGTCTACATGAAATTACAATTAATTCTCTCTTTACTAACCCATTCTGTGTTCTCCTCCCGTCTGCAAATACCAGATATATACCAAGGTAACCATGGTAATCCATATAAGATGGCTGCTGCTGACTGGTTTAAGCAGCATTATTATTATTTATTAAAAAATTTTATTCCGTTCCCTTACATAGAAAAATAGAGCTGGGGAGAAAAAGGGGGCGAATACCCACAACTCTACAAAACATATAGCACCTATCAAACATTCAACAAAGAAATGCATAAGGCCATTTTGGGAACATAGTAAATCTTTATCATATCCAATACACAATTCATATGGATAAAAATCAGTAATCCGACAGAGGAAACAACAAACAGACAAAACACTTATTGCACATACCCGGGTGTAACCAGCATATTACTGTGGAGTAACCCTTATACAGCATCCATATAAAGTGCTAAAGAGCATATTCCCATATGAAATCTAAACAATAATTGTCAAATACAAAAAGCATGGTATATTAGAAAGACACTCATAAGGGGGAAGCACCAGATAAAATATTATACAGACCACGGGTAGAGGAGAAACCCCCGACACGTGTTTTGCCACCTAAAGTGGCTTCTTCTGGGGGATTACTGATTTTTATCCATATGAATTGTGTATTGGATATAATAAAGATTTACTATGTTCCCAATATGGCCTTACGCATTTGTTTGTTGAATATTTGATAGGTGCTATCCCTTATATAGAATGCCTGGACCATTATACAAGCTCTTATACCTCTTGTGTCACCCCCTCATCCTCATAGACTGCAAACTCTTGCAAGCAGGGCCTGCACTTATATTGTTCCATATGACGGTTTGTACTGTGTAAAGTATTATTATATTTGTATACACTCACCGGCCACTTTATTAGGTACACCATACTAGTAACAGGTTGGACCCCCTTTTGTCTTCAGAACTGCCTCAATTCTAAATGACCTAGATTCAACAAGGTGCTGGAAGCATTCCTCAGAGATTTTGGTCCATATTGACATGATGGTATCACACAGTTGCCGCAGATTTGTCGTCTGCACATTCATGATGCGAATCTCCCGTTCCACCACATCCCAAAGATGCTCTATTGGATTGAGATCTGGTGACTGTGGAGGCCATTTGAGTACAGTGAACTCATTGTCATGTTCAAGAAACCAGTCTGAGATGATTCCAGCTTTATGACATGGCGCATTATCCTGCTGAAAGTAGCCATCAGATGTTGGGTACATTGTGGTCATAAAGGGATGGACATGGTCAGCAACAATACTCAGGTAGGCTGTGGCGTTGCAACGATGCTCAATTGGTACCAAGGGGCCCAAAGAGTGCCAAGAAAATATTCCCCACACCATGACACCACCACCAGCCTGAACCGTTGATACAAGGCAGGATGGATCCATTCTTTCATGTTGTTGACGCCAAATTCTAACCCTACCATCCGAATGTTGCAGCAGAAATCAAGACTCATCAGACCAGGCAACGTTTTTCCAATCTTCTACTGTCCAATTTCGATGAGCTTGTGCAAATTGTAGCCTCAGTTTCCTGTTCTTAGCTGAAAGGAGTGGCACCCGGTGTGGTCTCCTGCTGCTCTAGCCCATCTGCCTCAAAGTTCGACGTACTGTGCGTTCAGAGATGCTCTTCTGCCTACCTTGGTTGTAACGGGTGGCGATTTGAGTCACTGTTGCCGTTCTATCAGCTCGAACCAGTCTGCCCATTCTCCTCTGACCTCTGGCATCAACCAGGCATTTCCGCCCACAGAACTGCCGCTCACTGGATGTTTTTTCTTCTTCGGACCATTCTCTGTAAACCCTAGAGATGGTTGTGCGTGAAAATCCCAGTAGATCAGCAGTTTCTGAAATACTCAGACCAGCCCTTCTGGCACCAACAACCATGCCACGTTCAAAGGCACTCAAATCACCTTTCTTCCCCATACTGATGCTCGGTTTGAACTGCAGGAGATTGTCTTGACCATGTCTACATGCCTAAATGCACTGAGTTGCCGCCATGTGATTGGCTGATTAGAAATTAAGTGTTAACAAGCAGTTGGACAGGTGTACCTAATAAAGTGGCCGGTGAGTGTATGTCCCCTATGATTTGTAAAGCGCTATGGAATATGATGGCGCTATATAAAGATTATTATTTTTATTATCACACTATCATTCAAACCTCCGTTTTTTACCTCCAATAAAAAAAAGTAAAGAACAGAGGTTTAACAAGTCAATTAAAAATCCCATTAATCATCTGTTTTGGTCAGTCAGGGAGTCATCCAGTATTTTTTTTTCAAATGGAGAAAAACTACTGCAGCCACCATCATCTTTTCTGTAACCCCCCCCCCCCAAAAAAAAAAAAAACGCATGCATAATGGATGACTGTCTAACTGAACATAAGGGATGACATAAAATTTAAATTGATGTCAATGGGATTTTTAATTGATACGTTAAACCTCCATTCTTTAATTTTTTTATTGGAGGTAAGCAATGGAGGTTTGAATGGTAGTGTGAACTGAGCCTTACTGGTAATGTGTTCCACGTAGTAGAAAATGACCTTCATCCTGCATGACACCTTTAAAAACATTAGTAATCCATATAGTGCCCCTAAAATAAGTGACTCTTGTAGTGGTGTTAAAGAATTAATGCCTTGCATTGTGCCCTCAAAGAAGCGGCAGGCTATCTCTAGCCTCCCCAGAAGCACAAAAACGTCATTCCAAACCACCAGATAGAAGGAGAATATCCAGGAGCCAACCAGGGGTCTTCTGTACTTACCCTATTAGCCATGGTTTGTGATTTCTGCTGTACCTCCGGATTTACATGTATAATGAAATGACCTCTGCAGAGGGCATAGACTCACTACTGCGGGCTCTGTGGGCTTTCTTATAAACTGCACTTCTGCTTCAACCTCACTGAGAAGTCTCAGATCATATAACTAAACTTTGGATAAAATATATAGAATAATGATTTTGTAGACAACTGCTGGCTTCCAAATATATTTCAGTGTAATTTATTATGTGTCCACTAGAAGGCGCTTTGCACTTAGAGAAATAAAAAAAAGGCCATTGTAAAGTTGTTTTCTGCAAGTGTCAATTATTTCATTGTTTTTCAAGTAAACAGCCAAGAATGCTTCTGAGAAGATGATGTCAGCATTGTCTGGTAAGTAACTAACCACGAGCCCATTTTTGTCATATCTGAGAAATAATTAGTAGTGTATAACATGTATGAAAACACATTAAATACTCTACAAATTGCTTCTCACTGATAAATAATACATCTTGTGCTGTAATGGTGGAATCTTCAGATAGTTATCTCATATACCAAAGCCTTGCTGATTTATATGTGTATGTGTGGGATATATAGAGTAAACATGAAAGAATCCCGAGAAGATTGGACTTATTAAAAAGAGAAATAAGTGGGATCATGGCAGAAGACGATTTGATGTTGCTAAGCAACTGATATTCAATGGTTAATGGAGAGGTTGGCTGTTGTGTAATGGACAGAAAGATAGATCAGTCTTGCAGTGCATTCCTAATTATTATGTGGATTTCTTCCATGGACTTGGGATTTCACATTTTCTAATGACCTAACTTTTTTTTTCTTTTGAACAAAGTGGGATTACTTAATCTGTGTTTGTCAAATTTAGTTCATTTTTGTCTAATTTTCCGAATCATACATCAACCCAGTTACAGTAGACACTGAAGGTATGTACACCCTGGTAAAACTGTGCCTATGCAGTTAGCAGCTAGGTTTTCTAAATGTAGCACTAAGGCTTTGGCTTCAAACCGATTTTTTTTTTCATTGAACTTTATATTCACATCTGTTCCTTATTGAAATATTTACATGAATGCCGCAGGTAAAAAAAACGGTCAATCCGTTTTGTATTTCTGTTTGCGGTGACATCACGAGATCTATTAGAGCTGTGAAGGGGTGAACCTAGCCTGTCTGATCTCTGATCAATTGGGGTATCTATAGATCACTAGGGGATCACCAGCAGATTCCCCCTGTACAGAAATGTCCTCCAGCAAAGGACCCCTTTACAGAAATGTCCACCGGCAGAGTCCTCCTTTACAAAAAACGTCCTCCAGCAGAGTCCTGAAAAACAAATCTATACTTACCTTCGGCTTTTTCTTCCCAGCCCGCAGCTCTGTCTTCTCCTTGTGGCTCTGTCTATTTCTCTTTCACGGCATCATAGTGACGGGCCAGGAGAGGAGAAGACGGAGAAGATGGGCTCTGTCTATTCCTCTTCCACCGCGTCATAGTGATGGGCCGGGAGAGGAGAAGACGGAGCAGCAGGGCTGAGGAGAAGAAGCCGGAAGGTGAGCAAAGATTTTATTATTAGACTGACAGCAACAGCGGATCTTTATATACAGCCCTCGTATGGTCAGATGTGGGCCCCTTGCAAGCCAAAGGCCCCGCATGCCCACCCATGCCGTCTATATGAAGATTTGCCATTGGGTCCATTGTATCGCAAATTGACAGAGAAGCCAGTGGCACATGCTCCCTGCTGCTCTTCTTAACTCTATCGCAGTAAGCGATGTTTTCAGATTTCTCCATCAATGACAGACAATGAATGCAGTGTCAGCACACATGTTAAACCTGCCACTCCATTCATTGGGGTACAACTGATCTCATTCCCACGATCCAGTTCAACCACTAGGACCAGCACTGATTGGCAAGCTATTCCTTATACTATGGATGGGGAAGAACTTGTTATGACTCGAAACCCCTCAACTGCAGTATACCTTTACTGTTTTTTGCCCCTCACCTTCCAAAAGCTAGAGCTTTTTTATTTCTGCATTTCCGGAGCTGTGTGATGCTTGTTATCTGCTGACATTTTAAAATATTTATTTTCTTTAAAATAAAATTAAAATCTTCTGAAAAAAATAGTTCCGCCATCCATAACTTTTTCATATTTTTGTATATAGAACTGTGTGAGATGTCATCTGTTCGGCCCTTTAATTTATTTTCATTGTATATTTTTATGTGGCAAAATTGGTTTTGGATTCCTACATTTGGACATATTTTTCTTTTACGATGTTCACCGTATGGGATAGTTATTTCAATAGATCTGCCATTGGGACAAAGAGATACCTGACATCCTTTGGATTGCAGGGGCATCTCTTCTATGTATGACCCCTGTGTTCTCTCCTCTCCTCACTCAGTTATCCCCTCATGTTCTACCCCCTACTCAACTTCCTCTTATGTTTCCCCCCTCTTGCTCAGTTAACCCGTCATGTTCTCATCCCACCTCACTCAGCTCCCTCATGTCCTCCCCCTCCACACTCCTTAATCAGTTACCCTCTCATGTTGCCCTCCCTCCTCATTTAGTTACCCTTCCACTTGTTCTCCCCCCAACTCAGTTAGCCTCCCCTCAAGTTCTCCCCCTCCTCATTCAGTTACCACCCCACTCATGTTCTCCCCCTTCTCACTCAGTTACCCCTTCATGTTCTCATCCCTTTTCACTCAGTTAGCTCCCTTTATTCTCCACCCTCCTCACTCAGTAACCCCCTCATGCTCAATCCCTCCCTGCTCAGCTAACCCCTCATTTTCTCCCCCCTATTCAGTTCTCCCCGCTCCGCACTCATTTACCCTAATATTCTCCCCCTCCTCACTGTTACCCCTTCATGTTCTCATCCAACCTCACTCAATTAGGTCTCTCATTTTCTCCACCCTCCTCACTCAGTTACCCCCTCATGCTAGCCACTCCTCATTCAGTTAACTACTCATTTTCTCACCCCTCTTCATTCAGTTCTTTCCCCTCATCACTCAGTTACCCCCTCATATACCCCCCCCCCCTTTCTCAACCTCTTCTCATGTTCTCCACCTCACTAAGATAGCTCCATCATGTTTATCCCCTCCTCATTCAGTTACCCCCTATTGGCCTTCCCTCTCCTCACTCAATTACCATCCTACTCATCTTTTAGCAGCCCTGTAATATTCTGTCCAGTGCACACTGCCTTCTCCTGCACCTCATGTGACATCACATCGCAGGTCCTTTAGCCTACAGGAAGTTATGTTCTCCTGGGGGCGGCAGAGCCTGAATGATTTCACAATCTGCAGGGAAAAAGAATTGTGCTTAATGGCCACTTTTCATTGGATTTTTTCTGTGATTTGCAGCAAAAGCGTGATGTAATCGAAGGTGGCTAGAGCAGCGCTGCCCACGATGCCACCCCTATCACCCAGCAGGGGTTGCAGTTGTGGCAATTTTTCAGATCGCCTAATGGGTGGTTTACCTCTGGTCACATGACACAGTAACCTAGTGTTTAGATATTATAGGCTATTCATACAGAGCTGGCTAACGACGAGAGATATGGAAATCTAAAAGGCTCTCTAGTGTAAGCAGAAGAACGGTTGGGACTAGATTCCACCTCTGCAAAAAAGTTAACTAAATAATGTACTATAAATAGGCCAATTCAGCACTAAAGTTTTTAAAAAAGAGAGAATTCAGCAGTTGCTCAGACTGGGGGCTAGGTAACTTTCACATTTTCCTTTATGTAAAGGCAGCAGAACTATACTAAAGCCAAAGAAGGTTGGGAGAAGAGGATTGCTATTGAAAGGACACTACACTTGAAAGCTAGCAGAAAAGTATCCCAGAATTCAACCTTATGGTGCTAGATAAAAGTCAAAGGGCTTAGGTTGCTGCTCTGCAAATATACCACTGCAAATAAAGGAGTCACTTTCAGCCTCAGCTGCGGCTCGGAATAAAACATGGGTATAAAGCCGGGCCTTGAAAGGATGGGATTCAGCCGGATACATTGATCTACAGTCATCTACATAACCATATATATCAGTTGCTAGGGAAAACCAAATCCACTATGTATGTATCACACCATTCTCCTTTGACTAATGCTCATAAAAAGATTGAGAAATGCCAGGAGTACCACAAACATTGCTAGGCAAGGGGCAAAGTTTTGTAAGTCTATATGATATTTACTGCTACATAATGTTAATCCTGTAGCAGGGCAATGGAAAACTGGGAAACATCTAGCTGATTATATTTTACAGTAACATCATTGTGGGTATGACAGAAACCTACTGTGCAAGGCGACCTGTACTATGTTTTTCAGTGCACAGCATTTATACAGCAGGATTATCTGTGGTGATTCCCATAAGAATGGCACAGGAATGGCACCACAAAAACTCCACCCTTCAATCATGTCTTGTGACGGCAGGTTTTACAAAAAAAATCCAGTTGAATTTCTGTGATACAAATTTCAGAAGCAGAAGTAAACATATGTCGATATGGGGGCCCCATTTAAATTTTTTTTTACTCATAGTCATACTGATAGTCTAGAGACTACACTACTTATCAGCCACAGGCAAAAGTGGCATACAGTAACTCATAGGTGATGTCCATGTCTCATCAAGTACAGAACTACAGATCTCTACAGATGTCCTTGGCTCCTTGCAGCACATATCCACACTGTGCCCCTGAAAATACCACAGAACACTTATTATCCCCTGAAAAAAAACTGTGTCCCGAAATAATATACCAGGGCGGGGATGAGGGGTAGGCAAAGGTAGGTACCCATCTATGGGCTCATTCTGCGCCTTAAAGAGGACCTGCCAAAATTTCGGCACAAGGAGCTGCTTACTAAAGTAAGCAGCTCCTAGTGCTTGAACAAACGCCGCAGTGTTTGAAGGATAGCATTACCGGAAAGCTCCGGTACCGCTATCTAACACTGCTGCGGGATAGAGTGTAATCGTTGTACCGCTCACAAAGCGGTCCGATGTATTAATGAGGGGGCATGGTTAGGGGCGGTGACTGCCACATGACGTGCGGCAGTCACCACCACCCTATAGAGGGAGCGGTCCAATGATTACACTGTACCCCGCTGCAGTGTTACATAGCTTTACCGAAGGTTTCCGGTAACGCTATCCTTCTAACACTACGATGTTAGTTCAAGCACTAGGAGCTGCTTACTTTAGTAATTTAAAAATATGCATAAATACCCTCCATATTGAATTATAATAAAGACTGTTTAGTATCCCCCATAATAATTTACAATCTTTTTTGCTCCTAAAAAATGACAATCTATATTACTTTCATATAAAATTATAATTTGCAGATATCCCCTATAATGAATAGTATGGACATAGGGTACCAATAAGAAGTTGTGATTATATTGCCCGTGATGATGAATTTTCCTCTAAGCAATGTCCTCAGAATAATAGCAAAATGTGAAATCACAAAAGGACTCCAACATCCTTAATTTCCAGTGCTTTCTGCCCTCATTGATCTGGGAAATCCAGTATTGTGTATTCGGGTTGTCCTTCTTATCGTGAACTTTTTAATGCATATTAAGTAAAAGTTATGTGGCATTGTTTTTATAGTGCACCTTAATTTGTTATATTCAGATTATACTATGGAGCAGGTTCTCTCCTTCTCCAAAACTCGTTCATGGAGCAAATTTTTTCTTCAAACAGATCTTGCCACAGGTGGTAAAACATCTGTAAAACAATGTGTTCATGCTCACTGATATGGGAAAAATATGGGAAAAAGTTGGGTGCTAGACCCTAACCTGGTATGAAGGGAAAACAATAGGAATAAATAATATGAAATAATAGATATGCAACACCACAGATTTAATAGGATACCTAAATATACATTTAATACATAGAAATAAATACATCTAATAACACAGTCCATCCGATCAAAACGCACTATAGGCAGTAATAGAACCTATTACATGGCAAAATATAGGTATAGGTAATACTAAAAATTATCAGCAAATACACCAGTAGCAGTACATCTTCAATCTGTTGTAGTCATCTCGAATTAGTAAATAAAATCAATATACCATATATACTTGAGTATAAGCCTAGTTTTTCAGCACAAAATTTGTTCTCAAAATCCCTAACTCGGCTTATACTTGAGTCAAGAAAAAATAGTCAAAACTCACCTTTCTGACGTCACCCGTAGGTCCTATGCTTGTTTCGATGCTTCAGTGCCGCTGCGGGTCCTTCAGATCCTCTTCGGGTTTTTCCGCTCCTCTTCAGGTTCCCTCGCGATGCCGGTGGCTCACAAACAATGATGTCAGCAAGCAGCTGACGTAATTTTGTGTGCCAGCCGAGCACGAAGACCCGAAGAGGACCAAAGGACCTGCATCGGAGACAGACCGGGCAGGCTGTATACTACAGGGGGTTGACAAGCTATAGGTTCTGGTAGACTATATACTACAGGGATCTTGCTGGATATATACTGGGAGGCTGTGACCAATGCATTTCCCACCCTCGGCTTATACTCGAGTCAATAGGTTTTCCCAGTTTTGTGTTAAAATTAGGGGTCTCGGCTTATACTTGGGTCGGCTTATATTCGAGTATATACAATATATAAAGAATATGAAAAGGTATACAATCCCACTCCTGTATTAGCTCTTACACTCTGCTCCTTGTTCCATCCAGATATGAAAATGAGGCTTTAAGGTAATGAATGTTAATACACTCTGTTGTGCCACAGAGTAGATTGTAACTTCTGATATATTTAAATAAAGAATACATATGCTAATAAATGTTGCAGTTCTCTTTTGCTTATTTGAAGTGTATCCTCTGTAAGTTTCACAGATTTATAGGACATTTACCATCAGAATAGCTCATGGTAGATGCTTATACTCACCTCCCCTTCCTGTGCCGATGTGCAGTAATCAAAGGAGTCAAGAGGCACTTGGCAGAGTTCCTCAGGTCAATTTACATATTTTTAGAACCCTTATTTCTCAGAAACACTGCACTTCCTATACATACTAAAAGAAGATTACTTCACATCGTCACAGGAGGGGGAATATAAGCATCTACCACAAGCTATGCTGATGGTAATTGTCCTTTAAAGAATGCTGTATATAATAATACACCTAAACATGTTGTGTACATGGACTAAATGCGTTTAGGAACTCTTGTTCCTTCTTCAGGAGCCACACGCTGGGACCTAGTATACCTGGCTCCATGTGAAAGGCTGCTCCATGTTATGATGTCCAGGTATTTTAGCCTATACAAGTAGTGTGGACTACTGGTTAATTGGGGGTTATTGTCAGTGTCGCCTCCAAAGTCCATTATGGTGCTAAACATGGGGTAAAACATCTCTGTAGATAGGAATATGCCCCTTGAACTTGTAAGCCAGGACTTAAACTTTTCAACTTTTGGCACCAAAAAGAAAATCATTGCCTTACAAATTTATATTTCATAAATCTGCTAAACAGTGTTTGTTAATCCTTTTAGCGCTTCTATGTGGAGTGGGTTTTGGAACAAGCAGCAGAGCTTACCCACAGCCAGTTGTATCATTACTAATGCCTATAATGGTGAAGGGTCATTCCTTGTATTCTTTCATCAGTGCCCTCCACTAGCTGGTCTAATCTCCTACTGAGAGCTTTTCTTTCCGTCCCATGGAAATCGACACCTTGACTTAATACTTGCAAAAATAGTAAAAAGTGGCTACTGCTCTTATATTCCACTACTCGGATGTGGTTAAAACAAGTGGTGTAGTAATGTATGAAAGTGGTTCAGTATTGGCGGCACAAAGGCGGTGCTATATTTGTTATATGCAGTCACTTATAGTCCAAAAACGAGAGAAGTAGAAAAGATGAATGACAACTCGCCAAAATTGTCTTCTTATTGCTTCTTTTTATTCAAAAATACAACATATGTAACATAATTCTTTACGGGAGGGAAGAGTGAAGCGCAGGACATCACATAAACAAAAACACAATGGCCGTTTCACATTCTCTGCACTTCATCTGGTCCCTTTATACAGTTTTTACTTCTCTCATTTTTAAACAATGCCATTTTGCCTCTCCTGAAGAAACAATCTGCTCTCCTCTTGTGGCTTTACTTAGATACAAATTGCCTTTGCAAGGAACTCAGACTGGTTCTTAAAGTGGTGACAATTGCTAGTTCCACCTTGGGTGGAGGAGTTTTTAAGAATAATTCAATGTATTTTCTTGCAGTTTCTAACTTGTTGATAGGACTTCTAGACATCAGAACCTAAGGTAAAGGCTTTGTGTCAAGCTGGCACTTGAATTTCTCTGGATTCCCCTAATAGAAAGCAATATTTTAAATAATTTTACAGTAAATGATAATTACATATTTCACAGGAGTTCATATACAGTTTGCTTATTTAATCTGTTTCCATATATAATCTGTTTCCATGGTTTCCTGCTTCAATTTAGAGACCTTAAAATAATAGAAAGAAATACCGTAAATTCAACATGATTAAATGAGAACAGCACTGTGAGACCCAGCGTGTCACCTAACCAGCTTGGCTTTGGGCTAATTCCAATGGTGTTACCCAAGTGTCCCTCTTAGTTTTCATCCTTTGTCAATTTTAAAGTTTATGAGGTTGCGTTGCACTTTTTTTTCGTACCGTGTCATCTGCCTCCCTGCCAGACTTTCTCAATACCTTTTATGATTTCCCCACTTCTGTCATCTGCTCCCGCTCTCGTACTGACCACACATAACAAACTTGTGGGGAGCAGGTACAGCCTTGATTTGATCTTCAATAAAGTTTTAAAGGATTCAAATAAGTGCTGGACTTACAAGACATTCCCAGTACTGGGACTAATGCTTAATGTACATATGTACTAGGGACTCAGCCCTACCTACTATTAAACTAAAATACTAATTGCACCAGAGATGTCATAGTCTAAGTGAAATTTGAGTCATTGCGGGGAAAAAAGGAAATGTGTGAGCTGAAAATCATTTACTTTTAAGGCTATTTAGATACCATAAAGCTTATTTTACCTGTCAGGTATGGTTAAACAAGAAGCACAATCACTACATTCTATAATCACAACAATTGAAGATTTCAATTGACTCATTTTCCTACATTATAGGTGCTATGGAGTTGCACATTGTGGATGACTAGAAGAATCAAGTTTTTTTTTAAATGCTTATTTGGAAAAATCTGCCAGGAGAAGTGAAGCAGAAAAGATCTTGACAGCTTAATACTGTGCCAACTGCTCTGCAGTTTTACAAAGAACACAACAGAAACATATGAAGTTAACGGACTGTGACAGTCTGAGATATTTATCTTTCTCCACAGAACAGGTTTAGATGCCAAATTTTCCCATGTACAGTACTATTATGGGCAACATTTGCTATGGTTCATTTCCTGCCACTTGAAAGACTAATGGTCATTTTTGAGGTCTTATTGACTTGAAATTCCTGTCCACGCCATGTGTTGCCTTTCTATATATGAAACATATTCTTCACCCTCCAAACCAACATTTACAGTCATATTTTAAGTACTTCTTCAGTGCGATCATTTACCATATTTGGACTGAGCAGTATCTTACTACTTACCTCTGTTTTGTACTCCTTACCTCT
Source organism: Engystomops pustulosus (assembly GCF_040894005.1). Classification (NCBI taxonomy): domain Eukaryota; kingdom Metazoa; phylum Chordata; class Amphibia; order Anura; family Leptodactylidae; genus Engystomops; species Engystomops pustulosus. Next base: position 115,339,954 of record NC_092414.1, on the reverse strand, counting down.
GCTCAGTCTTTGTTTACAAGCAGCAAAATCATGATGACTGCAGAACATTGATAGCTAACTCATAGGGGCAGATTTACCTACCCGGTCCAGTCGCGATCCAACGGCGCATTCTCCGACGCTGATTCGGGTTCTGACGGGATTCACTAAGGTCGTGCGCCCGATGTCCACTAGGTGTCGCTGCTGCGTTGAAGTCCGCTGGAGTTCACCTGCTTCGTTCTAGTGTATGTGAGTGATATTCTTGCGACACAATTTTTTCAAAAAATTCTGCGTTTTTTCCGAATCCGTCGGGTTTTCCGACGGCCACGCCCCTGATTTCTGTTGCGTGAAAGCCAGCGCTGATGCACTACAATCCGATCCCATGTGCCAAACTCGCTGGGCAATTCGGCATAAATCGGAAAAATTCGGGAAACCGAAATGGGCCCCATAGCATCTATAGCGCTAGTAGTATGGCACCCGCCCACAGAGGCCTCTTGGTCTGCTTCCACAAAACAGCTAGAGTAATACACAATAAAAAAAAGAGTAGAAAACTGCTATTCACAGAAAGTGTATCATATTTTGCTGCACAAAGTGCAAGTGGCTATGCTGACCTTGTTCTCCTCTCAAAATAGCTACTAAACTTTGCCGCTACAAGATACCTCACGGGATCCTGATGAGTCACAGTTATTGTGTGATGATAACAACAAGTCCTGCACAATATTACGCCAAAATATTAAGTTTTTGCTTAAATGAACTTACTCAAAAAATGTAGAAAGTTTGCAGTAATTTCTATAGTAAACTACACTCTTCATCTATTACTATGATTTTGTTTAGAAACATGATTGATACATAACAAAGCGTGTACCAAAAGAAGCCATTAGCTTATCATTTTACCAAAATTATTGTTCTTCTGTTCTACAATTTTCTCCATCAAATGTGATGGAATGTGGTACAGAAGATTCTAAAATCAATCTCAGTTACAGATGCAAACACATTCTTAGGTCTCCCCTTTATGAACAAATCATTATCCTTTTTCCCCATATGGGCACTGAGGTAATTATTGATTCTGAGAATAAATGCCCGAGAAATGTATTCCTGACATCATGAATGACATTCCATTGTGTCTTGTCGACACTCAGCCGCTGCCTTCTGTATCTGCTTCCACAGAAGCCAGAGAGAAATTCCTGCTGTTTGAATAATTCACATCGGTAAGATTTGTTTGTGGCATTTCTGCCATTGTTAATTATGCAAATAAAAAAAACCTCTTGTGTTGTTAATTATACAAGTAGAGCCTGGAGAACGGCGTCAGGCATTTTTTTAAATTTCTTTACAATTGTGCATACGATATGTAAGCAGGGCTCCTATCTTCTGAGGTGGGTCCAGATAAATAAAAATTTGATTTTGGATATATGGATATAAGCTTAGGACTGCAACTGACAGCTTTTTCTGATGTTTAAGGGATTGTCCACTTTACCTCATATTTTTTGCAAATTGTGTGTATGTGTGGGGGGCAGAATATTAGGTAATTTACGCTTTAAAACATACGTAGCTCCTTTCACTTTCTTAAGTGTGTACACTGGTCTATATTTCGGAGTCTCTAACACTCCTAGTAATCACCATATAGTAGTTAAACTTAAGACCACCATAAAACTTTTTTTCAAAAATACTTTATAGTTTAGTAACATCAACAATGGTACATTTGGCATGAGTACTTCACCCCTCTTCGTTTCGGAGGGGAATCCCTCCTTCCTCAGACAGATGAGGAAGGAGAAAGGAGGGGTTCCCCTCCGAAACGTCACAGGACTCACTTGGCGTTCAGCGCCTCATTGGAAGCCATGAAAATTAAGACTTTCTAATAGGACTACGCCATACTACAACCGAAGAGGGGTGAAGTACTCATGCCAAATGTACCGTTGTTGATGTTACTAAACTATAAAGTATTTTTGAAAAAAAGTTTTATGGTGGTCTTAAGTTTAACTACTATTAGGTAATTTACTAATATACATGTATTTAAAGTTCTGCACCACTTGCTTCTATCTTTTACCCCATCACCCAAACTTTCCTGACCATAAAATTGCTGCAGGGTCATGTTATCATGTTATCTCTAAATGTCCATGAGCAATCGCCCTGCCATGACCTTCAGCTTATATTTATAAATACTGTCATAAGCTCCTGGAAGGGTGATTGTTTGCAGGGGCATGGAAGCTCCGCTCCTGACATGCCCACCGTCTTCTGTCCGAGTGCTAGATACAGTGCTGATATAGGGGAAGGTGGGGTGTGCTACATTGCCAGAAACTGTCATGGTGGAGCTCTAAGCCTCTGTAAACAAACAGAGGCACAGGTCTGGGGACAGGTAGGTGTACAAGGCCACCAGAAGCTGTTCGAGTGGAGCTTCTGTGCATGGTTTCGATGGACAATGATGCTGCAGGAGCAACAGAGAAGGTGAGTAAAGCATTATTTTTTTAAAAGCCCTCCCCAGCCCACCTGATACATTTTTATAATAGTCCAACAACCTTTTATGGGGTTAAAATGTTAAAGGAAATCTACCGGAAGTACGCAGTGCCTTTCATCTAAGCATGCTGGCCCTCTGCAAAATGTTCCATTCTTATTTTAGCAGGTAATGACATAGTTTCAGAGAAAACTGGCTTGTACAAATATGCAAATGAGCCTCATGTGCACGGGAGCTTCTTCTGGCTCCGTCAGCTGCTAATAGTTCATGCCTCCATTCGTCGCTTGTGCCCGTCTCCGCCCACCCTCTCCAGCCAGAGAAACAGCCTTTATCTACTTAATGAAGAGTGGATCCTGTGTCAGTGGGCACATGCCAGCATATAAGTGTGTTTAGGTTAATAGCGCTGCATCCTTATGGTAGATTTACTTTAATGAACAGAATATTGTTGTGTATTCTCTTAAAATAATGTTGGATGATTGTCAGATTGTGTTGCAAATTTTTTTTAACTTGATGCAAACAGAAACCTAATTCTAGAGAAGGCCAAGATACCTAAATGATGTTATTTGATGTCCTCCTGATGTTCCTGCTGCTATGTAGACATTTAATTAAATATCTCATGTTGCTATTTAAAACGATTTAAGTAATTTGTTCAAAGGTTGAGCGATTCCTCAGTGTGATGAAGTTTTAGGCCAGTCTTTTACCTTAGAGAAACGTGCATCTAAAATGACTTGTTACAATTTATAAAGCAAATAAAACGTCTAAAGGTTGGAAATCCACCTTCTAACATGCTCTCGCTAGACTTGATGGTTGACAGGTTGTGCAGTTATATCCAGTGTTATAAAATATAGATGAAGCACACATATATCATCTCCCACTGAGGCACACTTAAGTTTTTCATTTAATTTCTTAGCCATGTGAACAGTGCACTATATCCCCTGAAAAGAATAACTAGCATTAACCTAGAAACATATTACGGCCTTTAACAAATGTAATAATTGAAAATGCCCATCCACAGCACATATTGCTTTATTTATATTTTACTATAACACTACTGCATTTATTCATTTGTCTCCCTAGAGGCAGTGGGAGCTGAAGATGCAAAGAATACAAATTGTTGTCGTATGAAAGTGTATCTCCTGGCTTTATTTTCTCTGGGAGATAGGATATTAGGTAATTTACCATTATACATAAACTAATAAAGTAAAATGAATAAATAAAATATGAAATAAAATATTTTTAATGAAAAACCATAAAATGCTGTTTTATGTCACTGCAATAAAAGACGCAATGAGTATCCAACACATCATTGTGCTATCAGATGCAGGTATTCTCACTGCGCTACTGGACACACTTATTATCACTGTGATAGAAGGCGCTATGGGTATCCAGATGAAGTTATTCTCTCTGTGGTAGAAGATGCTCTGTGTATCCAGCTACACTTATTCTCACTGCTCTATAAGATACTATGGTTATCCAGATGCAGTTGTCCTCACTGCACAATAAGATGGGTATACAGATGCATTTATTTTCACTGTCTAGCAGATGCTATGAGGGCTATTGCCCTGTAAAAAATGGGCTTGGGAAAGATAAAATAATAACATGACACAAAAAAATAAAAAAAAAATTTAAATGATGTCCTTATGTCATCTCCCAGTGTATCTTTCGTCTCACAGTCTGCCTTTACTAACAGAGATCGGAAGGTGGAGGGAGCAGTCATAACCTCCTGCTGCAGCTCTCCTATTCGGCAGAGCTTAGAAATGTAACAAAAGAAGCTTGGAGAGTATGTAGCAGGACTGCTTCACCACTTAATGAACCTTCAGGGGTGATCCACAAGACAGAAAACTTATGTAAAACAGTGGGCAACCCCTATAATGAATGCAAGTATGACCACATTGCTTGTGAATCGGCAGATCCTCTTGTCAGTGATGACACCCCTGGCATTGCTGAACTCACGCTTTGATAGGACACTTGCCGCTTTGATAGGACACTTTGATAGGAACTCATGCTGGGTAGGTAAGCAACTTCAAAGCATAGAGTGCAAGCTCTGGCTATATGTACACTTACCTAACCCAGAAATTGAACATATGTGGCGCCAAGAAGCTTTGCAACATTGAGTGGAGCACATGTGCCAGGCAAGGGATTTCCTTCAACCTGACTCCACCCAAGGCTTCTTTTCAAGGCTGGTTTAGCAGTAAAAACCATTCATCTGTTTGCAGCAGGTTGGCTGTGTTCTTTCGCATAGAAAGTTTAGTTTTAGCATGGTCTGCAACTACAACCCCATTTCTCTGCTCAAACTGTTGGAACAGGCGGTGCACTTACTGGATGAGGAGGCCGGAGATGAGGAAGCATTTGAGTATAGAAATGCAGCTATTGCGCTATTACATGGTTTGAGTATAAAAATGCAGTCACTACGCTTTTACACGGTTTAGTAAATGTAGTTGCTATATATAGAAATGTAGTTATTGTGCAATTACATTGTGTGAATAAAGAAATGCAAATATTGTGCTATTACACTGTCTGAATATAGAAATACAGTCACTGCGCTATTTCACTGTTGGCCAAACCATCATGTAGTAGGATTATTTAGACCAACACAATAAGGTACGCTTTCCTGTGAATAATGTCATTATTACAATAATAGTTCAAGATGAATGGGGTTCTAGTTCATATGTTAAAACATATCCAAAATGATATGTCCAAAATGAGATGCTAATGGTTATTATTAGAGATGTGCGAGTATATTCGTCCGAGCTTGATGCTCGTTCGAGTATTAGCATACTCGAAGCGGATCGTTGCTCGGACGAGTATTTCGCCTGCTCGTGAACGAGCTTTCACTTAAGGAAACACAGTGAAGAACAGGGAAGAACACAGTGAAGAACACAGTGAAGAACACAGTAAACACAGTGAACACAGTGAACACAGGATCATTTAAGGATCATTAAGGATCATTTAAGTGAAGAACACAGCGAAGAACACATTGCAGATGTTTCCATACATCTGCTAACTTATCAGAAGACATGATTGCAGAAAGGTGTTCTTCACAATAGTATGTGAAGAACAATATGTTCTTCAGTGAAGAACACATTGCAGATGTTTCCATACATCTGCTAACTTATCAGACAACATGAGTGCAGTGTAGTAAACAGGCTTGTTATTATATGTTGTTAATTACATGTTGAAAACTTAATAATGTTTAAAAAAAAAAAACATGAGTGCAGAAAGGTGTTCTTCACAATATGTATGTGAAGAACAATATGTGAAGAACAATATGTGTGAAGAACACATTGCAGATGTTTCCATACATCTGCTAACTTATCAGACAACATGAGTGCAGTGTAGTAAACAGGCTTGTTATTATATGTTGTTAATTACATGTTGAAAACTTAATAATGTTTAAAAAAAAAAACATGAGTGCAGAAAGGTGTTCTTCACAATATGTATGTGAAGAACAATATGTGTGAAGAACACATTGCAGATGTTTAACACGGGTCATTCTCCTTTTTGAAGTTCCACGAATATTCCATTGAATAAAAAAAATGAAGAAACAGGACTGACTTCCTTATTTCTCAATAAAATGACAAGTTTTATTGGTCCCCTTGAAAAATGCTTGCGTCTCCCATTTACTTCAATGGGCTTCGTTATTCGAAACGAGCACTCGAGCATCAGGAAAAGTTCGACTCGAGTAACGAGCACTCAAGCATTTTAGTCCTCGCTCATCTCTAGTTATTATTCGATGTGGTCTCTAAATGAAACACTTCCGATTTTATTAAAGTAATTCAGTTTACTTTTCCCCATGCTTAATATCATATACATATAGTGACTCTTATTTTCGTTTACACAAGCCTCTGGCTAGATTTCCATCACCGTTCATTGCAAATTTCAAACAAGTATCTGGGATTCACTATCAAATCAATTCTATTCCCATACCAGTGTTACAAATGTCAATCACCACATGTCACAGACTGTATTGAACGTATTAGCAATTTACAGTGGAAGTCCTCATTAGCTAGACCTTACTTTTGGCTAACTTACAACAAGAGGATTGATTAATAGACGTTTAGGGAATTTACTAGTCTCATGGACAGTCTTTGGGAGTTTGCATTTCAACTGCTCTGGACACTTACTGAGTAATGTTAAAACACAAGATTTCTAACCCACCTAACATTTGTCACCAAGTAATGCTGGCTTCATATAGATATAGCATATAGAATGGTGCTATGTTATCCTTATACTCTTGTACAATGGTTATTGCTACCTCTGATGGCTCTCTCCTTCTTGTATTGCCACTTGGGCCAGTCCCCCCACCACCGATACAGGAGGTTCATGCGTTCTGCTGGGCCAATCACAGACATGGCCATACTGGACACGGCTGTTATTGCAAGGGGTCAAAAATCAGCCAACAACAAGCGATTCCAGGTTATTCTGAACACTGGACCCAAACTTCTGGCTGAAGTCTGGGTTCTGGGAGTCCTAATAGTGGGGTTGGGGTCTGCTCAACACTATTCTGCACCGCTCTGCTGATTTATAAAGTAATCTCCCTGTTCAGAAATGTCTTTTACATCATCAGCTGCCATTCATGTTCATAAAATGGCAGCAGACTGAGGGTCATGTAATCTGAAACAGCTCATTACCAATCTACCATCCATGACCTTAGTATTGTATTCAAGAATACTACGGAGGTCCTGGAAGGTAGTTCATGCACAGACTAATCATGGACAGTTTAGGATCACATAACCTTCCATCTCTGGCTACTTTATGGACAAGAAAGGATGGCTGTTAACCACTTTACACATGAAGAAAGTTGTGCAGAACTTTAAATAGATATAATGAATCTAATATCTTGCAGCCCCCCCCCCCCCACACACACACACATTACATAAAAACATTAAGCAGTGAACCCTTTCAGGTATTATATGGATCATTAAGCTATCTGTATGAAACATCAGCATAATAAACGTAACCTTTCAGTAACCAATACATTTAATCAACGTATTTTAATTGTAACAAATTGCAAATAACTTAAACTATATGGAATAATATTTTTCTTCATTTCAAGATTAAACCTAAAGTGGATTATGAAACCTTGCCTCCCATTAACCACAGTAACACATGGGGATGCTCTGAGTGACTGCACACTCTCCGTTCTTCTGTGTCACTGAACTGACTGCCAGCAGGGACTATGCAGCCACCTCACCATGACAACAAGATACAGCTCTAAAATTACATACCTGATACCCCTCCCCCTCATTTCAGCTTTTTATTTAGTTGCAAACATCTTTACTGGTGTTTATATATCAGCACCTACTTTGTTTATTACTAATAATACATTTAAATTGATATGATCAATGATCAATGTCAATTCTTCAATATAGAAAATATATTCCAAACATTTTGTCATATGTCTGATTCTGAGGTATTGAGACTTTTTAATTACAATACTGATTTATATGAAAGAAGAGTGTGGAAAGGTCATTTCTGCTATAATCCTAAAGGGCCACAAAATATTGTTGCTGTGTGTATAGTTTTAGGGGTGTTTCTAATAACAATTTGCACATAGACAAATACAAGTTAGATATAGATTTCCACTGGTTAACACTCTTAGATTTGGACCATCTAGTTAAATTCCATATTTCGTCCATTTTAATGTGTATTGCTGCTCTTAGAATATTTAGCCTGACTAATTTTGCTCCTGCGCAAAAAGACTTGAAACACTGGCAGCGATATCAAAACAGTGGTATCAACAGCAGCCCAGAACTTATGCTCTGCCAACATCTGGGCAGTTACCAAGACCAACTCAGAAGATCATGTATATGATGCAGGGAAAACAACATTTGTTACATTCTCCATCTACAGCTCATTCCACTCATGAAGGTCTCATGCAAGACAGTGTCCGTCCATAAAAGAAAACAGATACGGCTCACCGTGGTTCCAGCAATAATGCATCAATAGATATCAGATGTAAGGGGCAAAAGCATGGTAGTGAAAAACTGGTTCCAGGTGATCGAAATAGGAAGAGGAGAATGTCCACAAGTGTGGATATCTTGATTAAAAGGACCAGTGTGCACAAAGGTGAATGTTTTTTTATTGTATTTTGGAAGGTACAGTAATTATGGCAGGACAGTTATTGGTAAAAATGGGTCATAAAGCCCTCACCTTTGTGTACACCTGTTGTTTATAGTCAAGATAAATTAGAAGGTCACAGTGGTGGACATTCTCAAGTGTACATCTGCTGCAAATTTCCTTTGCATACTTTGTGTGTGAGCCAGTGGCGTAACTTGAAGCTGATGGGCCCCAGTGCAAAGTCTGTGCCAGAACCCTGACTATAATGTATGGATTATAGTACTAGTCTTCTCATATTGAAAAGTGACACCTTATGGACCCCCTAAACCTCCTGGGCCTGGTTGCGATTGCACCCTCTGCACCCCCTCATGTTACGCCCCTGGTGTGAGCCTAAAAACGGGAAAGAAGTTTTTTTTAAAAAAAATATTTGCTTGCCAGAATTACTCAAGAACTGCCCTCTATGCTGGACTTTATAAATGAGGCCTGATGGAAAAGGGGTTGATGGACAATTGAAATTTTTTTCCATTGAGCCCAATCGACACCCACAAACTGTTGGAGCTATTATAATTTCTGTTAGACAATAAATGAATGTAACCTACCAGCATTGTCACTAACATTTATGATATAATAGAATTGCTAATGGAAAATTCTGAGATAGCTACACAGATTGCATATTGCAAACTGAAATCGGGTCAAGCACAGGTTAATCACAGCATGGCCATCCTTAATGTGTTGTTGCTATGTCTTTGAATCACAAACCTTAGGGTTCTTTGCATTAAGGTTTTCATGCCAGGCTGTAAATGCTAGATCAAGTTTTTTAATAACATGAAAATAAAGATAAAGGGAACCTTTAAAAGTGAAGGAGAAATGTTGACAGACTGAGTACAGTGTAAGTGATGAAATAAACTTGCAGTGATTTAAATTAGCACTATCGACGTTGGCAACAATACAGCCTGTGATGGGAATTGAATTATGCAAAGCACAAGATAACACATGCTTCTCTGAACAAAAATGTGAAGAACTTAGAAAACAATTCCTGCTATACAGAGGTTGAAGAAAATGCAGCTTACATACTATGGAGCCTTTCTGAATAAAACTATTAAATATTGGGCAATTGATTATTGCTTTTCTCCAATTTATTTTCTATTTTTGGTATTCCGCTTGTTTTGTTGCATTTATAATCAATCTGCATCATTTTCTTATTGATTTGCACTTTGCTAGACCATTTTATTTCTTTTATCTAATTTGGAGATTTTTTTCTTAGGTGGAGCATGGAGACTAGTTCAATTTATCACTCATTTTACAAAGGTCACGTTTTAATCAGAAATGTGCTGCAGTTCTAAGGTGGGGTAAACAATGTTCAGGCTACGACACACACTCTCCATATATGCAAGCTCTCTGCATCCTCATTTTTAAACAAAAATGGTGCCTTTAGGATGTGTTTCCATGTTCCTGATTCTTCTGCAGATGAAGTGTATTTTTTAATGTAGTCTTCTATCTCTACTGATAAAACACTCATTGGGGGTCATTTACTAAGGGCCCGATTCTCGTTTTCCCGACGTGTTACCCAAATATTTCCAATTTGCGCCGATTTTTGGCGCAAGCGAGCGGATTTTGGTGCATCGGCGCTGACATGCACGCGACGGAAATGGGGGGGGGGCCTGGCCGAACGAAAACCCGACGGATTCGGAAAAACCGCCGCATTTAAAAAACAAAAAGTGTTGCGGAGCTTGCACTTACCTTCACCAGGAATAGGCCAGTGTACTTGAGTGCATTTCAGTGGAGTTCAGTGCAGCACCTGGGATTCACTACCTTAGACCCGCGTCCACCGCAGAGAACGCGCTGCTGGATCGCGAATGGGCCGGGTAAGTAAATCTGCCCCATTGACTTGTCAGGAACATGTGGGCACCACATAACACAATTTGAAGCGACTTCCCAGATCGCCTGCAAAGTGTTTATTAACATACATTTTTAAAGCAGCAAACTCTGGCTCTCGATGTTACTTTGTACACTGTATAGTTCCCTTTTCTTTATTGATACGTTTCCAACTTAATTATTGTCATGAAATAAGTAAACCTGTTGTATTGCTTTGCATCTCTGATTTACAGTGTAATATTTTTTATGAAGATTTCAATAGAAATGTTTATAAATTAGCTGAAAACAAAAAAAAGACCATCGGACATGTACAGTATGTGTTTAAATTTGAGTCTTAAAAAAACATCAATTTGATGACACAAATAACTTAAAAATCCTATTATGTTGTCACCCATAGTATTCTGTTTTAGTTTTGTCTGTTTATATTCATCGCCAACAACATCAAATACTCAATAAATATATTCTTCTGAAGATGGATGTATCCTTATTGGTCACGTTGTATAGCTATCAGACCTGTGTCATAGATTTTGACAAGGGCTGCCCCAGGAAGATTTTATAAATAGCTTGAGATCAAATCTGACAATTAATATAGGAGCCTGTCAGCTTGATATTAGGTCTCACAGTTTTCAAGGGACTGAGTTGCCATATTTATTGTATCACTGTAAGAAAAAAAACTGTAAAGAAAATATATAGAAGGAGTCTCTTACGTTCCATACACATACCCTCAATGATTGTGTAGTATATTTAAAAAAAACTAAACACCTAGTTGAGCTAAATTGCTCTGATTTAGGGTGTGGTTACACAGGGAGTCTACAATGCATTTAGAAACGCAACACAAACACTCGGGGACGGGTCTCATCTTGATCACACAGGTCTTTCTATTGAAACGCATGCGATAGGTAACAAGCACCCAGTGTTTTACATGTAAATAATGCATAACACTTTGTGCTTTTTAGCGATTTCATGTTTCAATGGAAGCGCATATGAGATCAAGCCGAGCCCCGCTTCCAGATGTTTGCAATGTATTTCTAAATGCAATGAAAAAGCCACATGTGACCGCACCCTCACCAACTGCAAATATTTAGAATGATAGTATCTATACTATGTTCCTATTTATATCTAACTATGAGCACAAAATGTCAACATGCTACAGATCTCATATAACAAACATCCATGTGCGCCTTATTCTTTCTCACTGCATGATCACAGTGACTTCAGCAGATTGAGTATGTGCATTGCTTCTATTCTAGGCCTTTAGGATGAATGGAAACAACTGATAACCCAATTAAGGGCAGTTGCACATGAACTAAACGTGAAACCGTCAGTGAAAGTCGTCCGATTTTGACCAGGGTTTGGTCAGAATTAAGTCCAAACGCTATTCTTGTGCTATCCAATCATCATTTATATAGTCCTAATGTTTTCGCGATACTCAGAAATAGTGGCTTAAACATAGAACTAGTGCAACCCCTTGCAAGGCCAAATTTATGATTGGCGATTTTTTTTAAATAATCATAAAAAAATCGCAATGTCACTCCACAACCCTCCTGGCGTATGTGCCTTGTCCAGTATGTTACTCTACTTGCAATTATTTAGCGATTATTTACAAAAAAATCCTAATGATAAATCTCCCCCATTGAGTGCTGTCCAATGTAGACAAGGACAACATTCAAAAAAATCATTTATAGACATGAGACTTAAAAGGAATCTGTCACCAGGGACCTCATTTTCAATAAAGACAGGTTATTACACCTGCTGTGCAAATATGCCTTTCTGCCTTTTGTGTGTTATAACTTCCCTTACACCCAGACAAAATCCTGGGGTAGTCCCAGGGGCTGGACTTTGGTTTGGATGCATTTCAAAAAACAACACGTGCCTTGTCTGTGTTACTCCTCAGAGCTTGGCCCCACCTTTGTGCTCCTGTACAGCTCCACCTCCTGCTCCTTCTCAGAGGTCACAGCCTCAGACAAATCAGATGTTGTTTTTTGAAATGCATCCAAACCAAAGCCTAGCCTCTGTGACTACCCCAGGTTTTTGTCAGGATGCAAGAGTAAGTTATAACACACAATTATATTGTAATGCAAATGCTTAGAAAAGGCAGAGAGGCATTTTTGCACTGCAGGTGTCATGGGCTTTTACAATCTGTCTTTAGTGAAAATAAGGCCCCTGGTGACAGGTTACCTTTAAGGATGATAACAGTAATAGCCACATGATATTTAAAAGGGGTTTTCCCACAGGATAGGGCCTAATTGCTTATTGTGGGGATCTCAGTGATGAGACCACCGCAAGTCAGGAGAACAGGGGGTTTGATGGAGACAGAGGTAGCTTAGTCAGTGCTCTTGTCACTCCCCGAGAAGAATGGAACAGATGGCCACGCATGTCCGTTCTGCTCCATTCATCTCTATGGAGCTAACAGAGATTGCCGAGTGTTGAGACCCCACTGGTCAGCAAGTTAGGCCCTATCTTGTGAACAAGGCCTTACTTGTTTGGTGGGAAAACCCCCTTAAGAATACCATCCTCAAGATTAACTTTTATGTCATAACTGTTGACTTGAGTGTCATATGCTTGTTATGTCACATCAGTTCACATATTAGAAACACTGATAGAATAGCAGAGCATCTTCCCTAAATGTTATCCACTTATGAAGTCAAAGGCAAAAAATATTGTGTTACAGAAGCCTACAAGACCATTTTCACAATATCCTACATGACTGACACACACTTGTGATTTCACATAAAAACGCTAATTATATCACAATATCTTATCTAATGAACCCTATTAGTTTACTTATTAGTTTAATTTACCTATGCATATGTGTGTTAACACTGTGTTTGTCAACTGCTTATACTAGTCACAGGCCAGTTAGAAAATTACTCATGTGCATATCCATAAACTGTGAGACAGCACAACTCCAGATTATGTTTAGAAGGTTGGGGACATTCTTACACATTTTGGTAGAGACTTCCAGAGTATGGGGATGCACGGCAGAAGTTCTGGAGATGGTTGTCAGAAGATTAAATGGTAACAGAGTTGTAAGTCATTGTTAATATTTATAACTGAATTCATGCCCAATGGGTAACCAGTGGAAAGACTGGCAGAGAGGAGAAACAGAGGAGAAGCGAGGAGACAGATGGATTAGCCGGGCAACAGAGTTTAGGATAGATTGGAGTTGCGTCAGAGAGTGAGAAAAGAATATTGCAGTAGTCCAAGCAGGGATATACAGTGGGGTATTTAGTCAGCCACCAATTGTAAAAGTTCTCCCCTATAAAAAGATGAGAGAGGCCTGTAATTGACATCATAGGTAAACCACAACTATGAGAGGCAAAATGTGAAAACAAATCCAGAATATCATTGTCTGATTTTTAAAGCATTAATTAATTTGCTAATTATGGTGGAAAATAAGTATTTGGTCAATAACAAAACTTAATCTCAATACTTTGTTATATATCCTTTGTTGGCAGACACTGTTACTGTTATGTTGGTCCAATCCTCCATGCAAATCTCCTCTAAAGCTGTGATGTTTTGGGGCTGTTACTGGGCAACACAGACTTTCAACTCCCTACAAAGGTTTTCTATGGGGGTTGATAGATGAAGACAGGCTAGGTCACTCCAGGATCTTGAAATGCTTCTTAGGAAGACACTCTTCATTTTCCTGGCAGTGTGCTTGGGATCATTGTCATGATGAAAGACTGGGCCATGTTTCAACTATAATGCCCTTGCTGATGGAGGGAGGTTTGCACTCAAAGTCTCCATTGCCCCATTTATTCTTTAATGTACACAGATCAGTCTTCCTGGTCCCTTTGCAGAGAAACAGCCCCTGGTCATGATGTTTCCACTCCCATGCTTCACAGTAGGTAGCAAACTTCAGACGGGCCCAAATATGTACTGGCTTTAGCATGGGGATATGTCTGGCATTGTAGGATCTCAGTCCTTGGTGGCATAGTGTGTTATTGACGGTAGCCTTTGTTATCATTTTGACCTGACCGTTTGAGATCTTTCGTGGAGCCCCTGATCAAAGGAGATTATCATGTGGTCTTGTATGTTTTCGTTTAAATAACTATTATCCCACAGTTAATTTCTTCACACCAAACTGCTTGCCTATAGCAGATTCAGTCTTCCAAACTGGTGCAAGTCTACAATTTTGTTTCTGGTGTCCTTTGACAGCTTTTTGGTCTTCAGTGGAGTTTAGAGTGTGACTGTTTGAGGTTGTGAACAGGTGTCTTTTACACTAACAAGGTCAAACAGGAGCCATTACTTTACTACAAGTAATGAGAGGTGGACAGAGGAACCTCTTAAAGAAGAAGTTACAGGTCTGTGAAAAACAGAAATTTTGTTTGTTTGTAGGTGACCAAATACTTATTTTCCAAAATAATTTGCAGATAAATTCTTTAAAAATTAGACAATGTTATTTTCTAGATTTGTTTTCACATTTTGACTCTTATAGTTGAGGTCTAGCTATAATGTCAATTACAGGCCTCTCTCTTCTTTTTAAGTAGGAGAACTTGCACAATTGGTGGCTGACTAAATACTTTTTCCCCCCACTGTATCTAGTCACAAGGCTAGACAGTTCTACACCAGGCACTGCCATGAACTGGAGAAGACTATAGCTCTAGCACAGCTTACTTCACACCCATCCAGGACCGTGGAGGTGGTTAAGGGGGTGCGTTGCCTGGGCATATTCCAATACAAGTCTTGATAGATTCCCCAAATGTTAGAATGGAAAAGATATACAATTGAAGGGAGTCTATTAGCTCTCAAATCCCCACACGAATTAAACCATCACTGTGTAGGGCACTTTCTAAACTTTCCAGACAAACCTTTCTTGCTTCCCGGCGGTCTGTCATTTTCGATAAATCATTTTTATTCTTCATGCAAACTAGCGCAGTACACCAGAGAGGACACCGTGTTAGCTGGTTCAGCTCCCACCAAGCGCCCAACACTGCCCTTTGCACAATTTCCCTTTAATGTTTTTTAATAAGGGGTTTTTGGTTTTCTTTTAGAAAGGCTAAGTATTGCAAATGCAGCACCCCTGCCAATGCATGGGAAAGGTTGTAGTTGGGAATGTCGCCCTCTCCATGTGAGGAGCTGTTAGGGAGACTGATAACCTTTTTAGGAAGCCTCTAGCTAGGAGAACTTGCAGCTGTAGCCACTGCCTGGTAAGGCAATAGTTAACACTGTCAGATTTGACTGGCCAATTATGTTCTTGTAAAACAAGCTGGAAGCTGATTGGAAGAGTGCTATCACCTCAACAGGGGAGCATATAAACCCTTGCTGCGCGAAAGCACATGGTCAGAGCATAGAGTCTGCAGACAGAATCAGACCTCATGGTCCGTCAGTGTCCTAAGTCCAGGAACTTTAGGTGCCTCAGGCCATCACCTAGCACCCAGGGCAAGTCCAGAGACTTAAGCCCAGAGCTGATATCCATCACCAGGACTCATCTGTACCAGCCAAGCCTGAATCTACTATCAGGCTGCGTGTAACCTTCCTGTCAAACAGCTCTGAAAGACTCTTCCAGCTTGCGATTCTGCCATTGCATGCTGTTAAGTAAAGAACTGTAAGTTGATTTGCACAACGTTGCCTCTGTCTGATTCCTGGATCCATGCTGCTTACCACCACGGTGTTCCCCATCCATCACAAAGAGATTCATCCTACAGACACCTCAGGAATTGCCCCAGGGATAAACCATTGCATCAGCCTCTCCCTCCATATTTCTTGCACACACCACCTTCTGGAGACCTGCCAGGCTGTAGGTCAGCCCTCCGGTCCCAATACCAAAGAACGGTGCATAAGGCCACACTACCCAGCCACTCCGGTATTCTGGGCCCCGGCTGCCTCCGGGCCACCAAGAAAAGGCTTGTTGCACATATAAGAAATTCAAACCATTCTGATGTTACGCGCTATACCGGTAGACACATTTTTTTCAATGTTAGAACACTGTATCCTGTTTAGTGTGTTTGTCAATGTCATAAACAGTTTTCATCTGCTGTCTCTTATGCTAAGGAGTCCACATTGCATTGTGGAGACACCTCTTCTTTAAATGTTAAATGCTTTGTCCACCTGAATTGTTGTCATACAAACAAGTCTGAAGCTCAGTAATATGCATCTTCTCTATACAGCAGCTGGATTTACTGATCAAAGGCACAAGAGATTACGCCCACACTGGCAAAACCTGAGCAAGGCTTAGGGTTATTAAAAAAGAAAGTTATTTAGGACCCATGTAACTATAGATACAGACGTATGGAATGAAATTCTCTCATAATATGAAATGTGGAGGCTTAGCAAAGCTATTAGTGATGTACTGTATACTATAGCTTGTTTATAGATGACTGTAGTGTTGCTTACCTTATTCAGTTTCTGGGCTGCATTGCCTTCTGAACTCCAACTCCCACCTTTTGCCATGGCACTGATGTTTTAAAGGAAATCTACCACCAGGAAGAAGGATTGTAAACCAAGCACAGACATGTGGGGTGTGCTCCCTCAGACATGGTCCATTCTTCTTTTAGCTTCCTTTGCTTTTATTTTTACAAAAAAAGGTTTTAAAAATTATGCTCCACTGCGGTTAATAGAGCCTTGAGCCCCTCAGACTAATTTGCATAATTTGTAATGCCTTTTTTTTCTTAATAACAAGGACATAAGATGCTAAGAAGCGCAAATCCTGCCAGAGGAGTCACATACCTGCATGTAAGTGCGCTTGATTTGAAATCCTTTATCCCGGTGGTTAGTTTCCTTTAAGATACAACTTTGACTCGGTTTTATCAGGTTATTAACCCCTTATCACCGACACTAGTTTTCAGCTCAATGACCAGACTCGATTTTTCAAATCTGACATGTCTCACGATAATTGGTTATAACTTCGAAACGCTTTAACATATCCGGGTGATTTTGAGAATGTTTTCTCGTGACACATTGTACTTCATGTTAGTTATAAAATTTAAGTGATAAGTTTTGCGTTTCGTTCTGAAAAAAAGTGAAAATTTGGCAAAACTTTGTAAAAATTCTTCATTTTCCAAGTTTGAAATGTTCTGGTTTCCAGACAAGATGTAAAACTACCCAAAAAGCTTGATAATTAACATTTACAGAATATCTGATTTATGTTGGGATGATATTTTATGCTTCCGGTCATTCTAGGATGTTATGAGGCGCAGAACTTTAGGTGCGATTTTTCTTATTTTCATGAAAATTGCCAAAACTCACATTTTGAGTTTTCAAGTGACTTTGAGAGGCCTAAATAATAGTAAAACCCCATAAATTACCCCACTATAGAAAGTTCACCCCTCAACATATGTAAAACAACTTCTATTAACTCTATTAACCCTTTAAGTGTTTCACATGGGTTAAAAAATATGGACCTGCGATTTAGAAACTATAGAATTTTTTTGGAAAATACATTCATTTAGGCCAAAACTGACATTTTCAGAATAAATTAAATGATGAAACGCACTGCAACGCTTGATGCCCAATTCCTCCCGAGTTTACTGATACCCCATATGTGGTGGTAAACTGCTGTTCGGGCGCACGGCCGAGTATAGAATGAATGGAGGCGCCATTCACAGCAGATTTGTATTGTCACATTGTACAACATATACATTTTTTTTTTTTTGGTAATGGGAACATATGAGGGCTTATTATGTACGGGATGAGATACAATGTATAGATAATTTATTTTGGGAGTCTAAAGCTTATTCATGAGATTTTATTAACTATTTCAAGGGGAACACAAACAAAATCATCAATTTTTATTTTGGATTGTTAGCATTTTTTTCCCCGGCTCACCGTAACGTAAAAATAATATTTTATCTTTATTCTCTGGTTCACTACGATTACAAAGATACCTCATTTATATAGTTTTTCTTATTTTTGCTCAATTTTCCTGAGCAAAACCAATATTGGAGAATATCGCATTGTTTTTACTATTGACAACTTTTCATGGCCATAACTTCTGTATTTTTCTGTTGTCAGATCTGGTTGAGGGCTTATTTTTTGCGAAAACAGTTGTTATTTTCAGTCGTATCATATTAGGGAACATAACTTTTTTTGATCACTTTTTAAAACATTTTTTGTGATGGTGTTTGATGGAAAATTGTATATTATGGGAAGTTTTTCGAGTTTTTTTTTTACGTAGTTCACCGAGCGGGTTCAATATTGATTTAGATTTATTGTACAGATTAAAACGGACGCGCTGATACCAAATATGTACGTGTTTTTGTGTTTTATTTACTTTATTTGCATTTTATGTGTTACTGGGGAGATTATGGGACTTTTATTTTATTTATTTAATTATATTATAAAAAGATTTAATTTTTTTTTTAACTTTTTTTTACACTTTCTACTTCTTGGCTTGAATAAGCGATCATCCGATCGCTTATTCAAGCCTTTACACTGCAATACACTTGTATTGCAGTGTATACTGTAAGTAACTGAGCATGCTGAGCATGCTCAGTTACTTACAGCCGGGTCCTGCCAGGAGGCGGAACCCGGCACAGAGAGGAGCCGACAGCCCCGGGTCACTCGTCGGAACCCGGGGCTGAGGCAGGAGGGATTGGATCCCCCGGTAAGCACACCGGGGGGGTCCGATCCACGGGGGACACACTTGCACGCCGCGGTCATGCTTGACCGCGGCGTGCAAGGGGTTAAACACCCGGGATCGGAGTTTTTCCGATCCCGGGTGTTAGTGCCGGGTCTGGGCTGTGATATCACAGCCCGACACTGGCACTATACTGACCCGATGTCCCGAAAACTTCTTCTGACGCGGCGCCGTAGAAAGGCGTACGTGTCAGAAGAAGTACCCTTAATGACCGCCGTAAAAAGCCGATAGGGCGGTCATTAAGGGGTTAAAAGAACCTGTGCCCAAAGATGAAGTCAAACATAGCAGCATGTTTCAAGTGGAATCATCCTGCCAAATGAGGTTCATATTTTGTTCTAACTCTCATTTCTTGTGATATTATTCCTGGTTTTGACTCCAGGCCCTGTTCTTGACCTTCCGGAACACTACCTCTGCCATAACCTTAGAGGCATTAACCCCTTAAGGACACAGCCAGTGTATAGCTTAAGGCTCAACCCCATTTTTTGGATTCTGACATGCGTCGCTTTATTTGGTTATAACTTTTGAACACTGTTACTTATCAAAACAATTCTGAGATTGGTTTTTTCCTCACTTTTAGTTGTAAATGTTGGCTGATAAGTTTTGCATTTATTTACAAAAAAGAAAAATTTGCCATTTTCAAAATTCGAAATCATTGCGTTTCATCGTTTTTGAAATGTCTGGATAATTTATTTTGATGTCGCGGGGCTTACAAATCAAATTTCCATATTTTCAGAATTGACTATTTTGGGGATAAATACTGTTTTGAATGAAATTTTACATATTTAACATAAAAAACCCCTATATAATCAACCCATTGTAAAATCTGCACCCCTAAAACTATAAGAAAGAGCTTTTAAGAAGATTGTTAACCCCTTGAGATCTTCATAGTAATTACATCAAAATGAAGGTGAAATTTAGAATGGTCTAATTGTGTCGGTTATACTTTCATTTAATCCAATAATTTACACATATCCAAAAGATAAAAAGAGAAAACCTACCTTGCAATTTGCTATGAAATTTCTCCCGAGTACAGAGACCCCCACATGTGGACATTACTTGTTTTATCGGTGCACAGTAAGGTTCAGAAGGGAAGGAGCGCCCTGCAGCTGGCAGGATTTTAGTTTCCTCATTGGCTCCTTTTGTAGGCTATAAAAGTTTTGCTTTTTTGTTATTGGGGCCATGTGATTACATTATTTTTGCCCCTATTTTCTTAGGGCAGGAGTAGAAAAGCATCAATTCTGTACTGGAGTTTTTTTTTTTTTTTTGTTGCTCACCATATAGCCTAATAATCATGTTAACTTTATTCTATGGGTCGATACGATTACAGGGATACTACACTTGAATATTTTTCCTTACGTTTTACTTAAGTTGCCAAATAAAACCTAATGTGGGGAAAAATCCATAATTTTTGCATTGCTGTGTTCCAAGTGGCATAACATTTTAACTTTTTTGGCTATGGAGCTGGTTGATGGCTTGTTTTTTGTGGGATATATTGTAATTTGCAACAGCATTATTCTGGAGTATATATGTTTTTTTGATCACTTTTTATTGCATTTTTTGTGGGATTCAATAGGTAAAAACCTTAATTTTTGGCGGGTTTTTAACATTTTTTTTTTTACGATGTTCATCATGTGGGTTCAATCATTATTTACTTTTATTCTACGGGTTGTTACCGACATGGTGATACTATGTATGTGGGGTTTGTGTTATGATTTAGACTTTTTTTAGCGTTATATTTATTTTTATATGTTATGGGACTTATGCGCATTTTTATTGATTTATTACGTTATTTTTTATTGAATTTTTTTTTTTTTTACTTTTATTTTACTATTTCCACCATGGGGTATGAACAAGCAATCATCTGATTGCTTGTTCATGATAATACTCTGCAATACCGATGTATTGCATGGTATTAGCAGTATTAGCCTATGCAAATGCATAGACTGACACTGTGCCTTTAAGATGACATCATCGATGGCATCTTTCAGGCACTGCCTGTAGGCAGCTCTGGGGTCCTGATCGGATAGATATATATGACGCTGAGTTCCAAGAAGTTAATCTCAAGAAAGTTGCTCTACTCTTGGTAATGACTAGAGATGAGCGAGCACTAAAATGCTCGGTTGCTCGTTATTCGAGACAAAATTTTCCAGATGCTCGAGAGCTCATCTCGAATAACAAGCCCCCATTGAAGTCAATGGGAGACCCGAGCATATTTTTGCTAGAACAGAACAGTAAAAGAACAGTGCTTAATTAAATATTCCAGATGTTATCTGATGTTTGCTTGTTAGAACAGCAGCTCTGGGGTCCTGATCGGATAGATATATATGACGCTGAGTTCCAAGAAGTTAATCTCAAGAAAGTTGCTCTACTCTTGGTAATGACTAGAGATGAGCGAGCACTAAAATGCTCGGTTGCTCGTTATTCGAGACAAAATTTTCCAGATGCTCAAGAGCTCATCTCGAATAACAAGCCCCCATTGAAGTCAATGGGAGACCCGAGCATATTTTTGCTAAAACAGAACAGTAAAAGAACAGTGCTTAATTAAATATTCCAGGTGTTTTCTGATGTTTGCTTGTTAGAACACATTGAAATAACACTATTCTTCACTTTCCCGGTGTGCGCGCGTGTCTCCCGCTAAGTTCGGAGATGTTCGGAACATCTGGAATGTGAAGAATATTATTCTTCCAAAATGTTCTGCACTTAAATGGTCCTGTATTCACTGTTTTTAATGTTTTAATTCTATTCTTCACTTTGCAGATGTGCGCGCGTATCTCTGAACCTATCGGAAGACACGCACGAACACCTGCAATGTGAAGAATAGAATTAAAACATTAAAAACAGTGAACACGGGACCATTTAAGTGCAGAACACATTGAAAGAATAATATTCTTCACATTCCAGATGTTCCAAACATCTCCGAACCTAAAGGGAGACACGCGCGAACACCTGCAATGTGAAGAATAGTGTTATTTCAATGTGTTCTTACAAGCAAAACATCAGGAAACATCTGTAATATTTTATTAAACAATAAAAACACTGTTCTTCACTTAATTTAATGCTCGATCGTGAGCAGGGGAAATACTCGTCCGAGTAACGAGCCGGTCCGAGTATGCTAATACTCGACCGAGCAGTATACTCGGACGAGTATACTCACTCATCTCTAGTAATGACAATTGGCTCTGTTCATTACTAAAGTTTAACCGGTTAAGGACCCTTTCCTGTTTTTCATGTCCATTTTTCACTCCCCACCTTCAAAAATCTATAACTTTTTTATTTTTACACTTAAAGAGCTGTGTGACAGCTTGTTTTCTGCGTAACAAATTGCACTTCATAGTGATGGTATTGAATATTCCATGCCATGTACTCAGAAGTGGGCAAAAAATTCCAAATGCAGTGAAAATGGTGAAAAAACACATTTGCGCCATTTTCTTGTGGGTTTGGATATTACGTCTTTCACTGAGCGCCCCAAATGACATGTCTACTTTATCCTTTGGGTTGGTACGATTAAGGGGATACCAAATTTGTATAGGTTTTATAATGTTTTCATACATTTACAAAAATTAATACCTCCTGTACAAAAATTATTTTTTCGATTTTGCCAACTTCTGGGGCCAATAACTTTTTTATACTTTGGTGTAAGGAGCTGTGGGTGGTGTAATTTTTTGCAAAATTTGATAATATTTTCAATTATATCATTTTTAGGACTGTACGACCTTTTGATCACTTTTTAAAGATTTTTCTATATTTTTCAAAATGGCAAAAAAGTGGCATTTTCGACTTTGGGTGTTATTTTCCGTTACAGGGTTAAACGCATTGAAAAACCATTAATATATTTTGATAGATCAGGCATTTTCGGATGCGACGATACCTAATGTGTTTATGATTTTTACTGTTTATTTATATTTATGTCAGTTCTAGGGAAAGGGGGGTGATTTGAATTTTTAAGTTTTTTTATTATATATTTTTTTTTTAAAAAACTTTTTTTTATTTTTATTTTCACTATTTTTCAGACTCCCTAGGGTACTTTAACTCTAGGTTGTCTCATCGATCCTATCATATACTGCCATACTACAGTATGGCAGTAAATGGGGATTTTCCTCCTCATTCATTACAATGTGCTATCAGCAGGTTAAAACGAAATAGCCTCGGGTCTTTGGAAGACTCGAGGCTACCATGCTAGCACCGATCGCGAGTGTTACCGGTAAGTCTTTGCTGCAATATGGAGAGGGCTCAGCCCGTGAATACACGGCGGTCGCGAACCAGTTAATATACTGGCTTATTGTATCCTGATGGGTTTCTTAGTGATGACCTTGACTTTGATGCTCTTGATCTGTGCTCTTACTACAATAATGTCAGCGACATCCCCTTTATTTTTGGTAGATGTGCTGCCCACCTGCAAGCATCTTTAAGGTGACATAATCTGATCAGCTCAAAGACATTTTTCAGAACTTTATAACTACATACAAAAATCACTTAAGAGCATGGAAGTAAAAATGACAACTAGTGATTTAGAATATAACTTTACTTCTTTATTACAAATATTTACATTAAAGAGTATTGTGAAGTACTGTGGATGTGTTCAATTCCTCTGCACTGGGGTCTAAAAATGAAAAAGATAGTTGAGCTTATAAGAACCTGCTAGAGGTATCCTCATATGTTTGTTGAAAAGTATCTATAGGGCTTACCTTGTAAGCTGTTTGTACATCTCAAGAATCACAAGTAGGCCATCTATGTAGCTCTTTGGGAAGATGCCAGGAATAATTCACCCTAATATGTGTGACTGTCAGAGAAGTGAGTTATATAGTGTAGGTGAAGTAGGTAGGAATCCGTATGGAATACATAAAGTGCACGACAAAGGGGTAAGTGATAAATATTGTCAGTGTGACTCATTGATCAGAAAAAATCCCTACAGTAGCCCTATTTAGAACTAAATTCCATCACACCCTGTTAGCCTAGCTTTGGAACTGTGGTCCTATTTAACCACAGTCCCGACTGGAACCTAACCCTGCAATACCTGGCCCTGTTACAGACCTATTCAGCAGGTATAGTCAGGTTTAGTCATTTTGTCTAAATGATAGGGCATGAATTCCAAATCCCGTGCCATAAAATGTCATATATAGGGTATGAATCCAAAATCCCAGATTTAGGACATTGTACTACCACACTGACACACAGAGGCTGACACACTTTTCCACTTCTACACTATCAGCTTTGCTACATCTCACAGATATGTGACTGCTCCCCCTTTCCCCCGGATCACTAATCTCCTTGTAGTTTGTAACCTCTCTCTGCTCTCAATCTCATGACAGGATGTGATCAGTGAGTGTCTCTGAGCTCTGTGCAGGGGGCGTGGCTACAGGCTCAGAGCAGAGAGACAGATATCTCATCTGCACGCTGTCACACACAAGTCTAAGATGGTGGCCCGACCCTAATGTCAGAAGTTACAGGGTCGTGTCTAGGGGCAACTGAAATTGTGTACACCAGGACTGATAGAGACAGGTTGGAATTATATCTGTGAAATGCTGTATTTTTGTTAATAATTAGAGAATGTGTTATTTTGTTATCCTGAGTACATATAAGAAACTTGTCTTCGTGGGAATACCCCTTTAAGTCTATTTTCCTGCTCCAGATGTTATCTTATCTGGCCTTATTATAGTTCTGCTATATTATAGACTATGGATTAAAAGTGAAGGTTTTTCATATTATAACTTTCTTTGAAGTTTCTTTGAATAAAGTAAGAAAATGTGTCAGCGTAATGCTGCATTATTAAACGTCTTATGTAAGACTTAATGCTGATTTTGGCTGCAGGCAACTGCAAATTGTTGTTACTTTATCAAGTCACAGAAATGCTGTTAGAGAAGCTTTCATGCAACAAATCTGAGAACAAGAAGATGAATGTGTGAAAGGTGTTTCTTAAAGAAAGAGTCGGCTAAGTTAATGTAAAAAATATTATGGAAATCTATGATGTGTTAAAGGTTTTTCTTCGCAATGACAACTTGAAATGTATCTCCTGAAATGTAGTGAGGTAATTACGATAATTTATTATGCAGCAAGTGATGTATGCTTTTATTTATATGTTTTTAAATATATGGTCTATATCCTGCAGCTCTTCAGTTGTTGCAAGGTGACAACTCACAGCATGCCATGACAGCTGATTGGGGATGCTATGGACAACCGATATGTGTGGGAAGGGACCACAAGCTTTTAGACCACTAATCTACCACCAGGGCTGGTTTTAGACAAAGTGGGGCCCTGGAAAAAACTAAAACTAACCATCCAGGTATCAGGTGAAATAACCTGTAACGTTTCAAGCACAAAAAAGGCTTCTCAAATGAAACATTACAGCTTGGAATAAAGTCCACAACTTATTTCACCTGATACCTGGAATGGAGTGATGCTATTTTCTAGGAGATTGTTAGACAGATGAATAGACAGATACACAGATATACAGCCCCTCACCCCTGATCCCCTGCTATATTCGCCCACTGAATTTATAGACAAATCAGAAAAAGATGACAACTAGAGATGAGCGAACATACTCGTCCGAGCTTGATGCTCGATCGAGCATTAGCGCACTCGTAACTGCTCGTTGCTCGGACGAGTATTTTGCCCGCTCGAGAAAATGGCAGCTCCCGCCGTTTTGCTTTTTGGCGGCCAGAAACAGAGCCAATCACAAGCCAGGAGACTCTGCACTCCACCCAGCATGACGTGGTACCCTTACACGTAGATAGCAGTGGTTGGCTGGCCAGATCAGGTGACCCTGGGATAGACTAGCCGCTGCCCGCGCTGCTCGGATCATTCTCTGTCTGGATGCCGCTAGGGAGAGAGCTGCTGCTGGTCAGGGAAAGCGTTAGGGTGTTCTATTAGCTTACTGTTAGGCAGGAGTGATTCTAAAAGAACCCAACAGCCCTTCTTAGGGCTACAATAACGTTATAATTTTTTTTTTTTTTTATTTGCAGCTAGTACCATATTGTGAGGAATTTGCAGGGGGACTTGCTACCGTTGTGTTTAGCTCTTAGTGACACACATATCCACCTCAAACACCAAAGTGGGAAAATTTATTAGGGGTTTGAGTAGAATTAGGCACAGTCTGCCAGTTTCTTTTTATTTTACGTTTATTGTTTTAATAACTCAGTGTCATCTCATCTTGCATAGTAGTGTGCTGTAATACTTGGCTAGAAAATAGCCATAGGAGAATACAAACGGCTTAATTACGCCTACAGTAGCGTTATATATATTTGATTTCTGGTTGATCTGCTGGTGGCTGTAGTTGTTGCAGTGCATCTACTAGTAAATTGTGAGCAATTTGGAGTCAGACTTGCGACCACTGTGTTTTAGTGACGCACATATCAATCGCAAAGACCGAAGTGGGAAAATTTATTAGGGCCCGGGGTTGTATTTCAATTAGGCACAGTCTGCCATTTCCTTTTTTATTTTACGTTTATTTTTTTCATAACTCAGCGTCATCTCATCTGGCATAGTAGTGTGCTGTAATACTTGGCTAGAAAATAGCCATAGGAGAATACAAACGGCTTAATTACGCCTACAGTAGCGTTATATATATTTGATTTCTGGTTGATCTGCTGGTGGCTGTAGTTGTTGCAGTGCATCTACTAGTAAATTGTGAGCAATTTGGAGTCAGACTTGCGACCACTGTGTTTTAGTGACGCACATATCCATCGCAAAGACCGAAGTGGGAAAATTTATTAGGGCCCGGGGTTGTATTTCAATTAGGCACAGTCTGCCATTTCCTTTTTTATTTTACGTTTATTTTTTTCATAACTCAGCGTCATCTAATCTGGCATAGTAGTGTGCTGTAATACTTGGCTAGAAAATAGCCATAGGAGAATACAAACGGCTTAATTACGCCTACAGTAGCGTTATATATATTTGATTTCTGGTTGATCTGCTGGTGGCTGTAGTTGTTGCAGTGCATCTACTAGTAAATTGTGAGCAATTTGGAGTCAGACTTGCGACCACTGTGTTTTAGTGACGCACATATCCATCGCAAAGACCGAAGTGGGAAAATTTATTAGGGCCCGGGGTTGTATTTCAATTAGGCACAGTCTGCCATTTCCTTTTTTATTTTACATTTATTTTTTTCATAACTCAGCGTCATCTCATCTGGCATAGTAGTGTGCTGTAATACTTGGCTAGAAAATAGCCATAGGAGAATACAAACGGCTTAATTACGCCTACAGTAGCGTTATATATATTTGATTTCTGGTTGATCTGCTGGTGGCTGTAGTTGTTGCAGTGCATCTACTAGCAAATTGTGAGCAATTTGGAGTCAGACTTGCGACCACTGTGTTTTGCGCTTAGTGACGCACATATCCATTGCAAAGACCGAAGTGGGAAAATTTATTAGGGCCCGGGGTTGTATTTCAATTAGGCACAGTCTGCCATTTCCTTTTTTATTTTACGTTTATTTTTTTCATAACTCAGCGTCATCTCATCTGGCATAGTAGTGTGCTGTAATACTTGGCTAGAAAATAGCCATAGGAGAATACAAACGGCTTAATTACGCCTACAGTAGCGTTATATATATTTGATTTCTGGTTGATCTGCTGGTGGCTGTAGTTGTTGCAGTGCATCTACTAGCAAATTGTGAGCAATTTGGAGTCAGACTTGCGACCACTGTGTTTTGCGCTTAGTGACGCACATATCCATCGCAAAGACCGAAGTGGGAAAATTTATTAGGGCCCGGGGTTGTATTTCAATTAGGCACAGTCTGCCATTTCCTTTTTTATTTTACGTTTATTTTTTTCATAACTCAGCGTCATCTCATCTGGCATAGCAGTGTGCTTTCATACTTGGCTATAAAATAGCCATAGCAATAGGATAGCATCGTTTGGTTTTAAAAACTAAAAAACACAAAAAAAAACAAAAAAAAAAAAGTTAAAAAAAAAATTCAAGTTATAACTCTCATTTTCAAAATGTTTAACCCGAGGGCTAGGGGTAGAGGACGAGGGCGGGGACGTGGGCGTCCAACTACTGCAGGGGTCAGAGGCCGTGGTCCTGGGCGGGGTGAGACACCACCTGCTTATGAGGGAGCAGGGGAACGCCGCAGAGCTACACTCCCTAGGTTCATGTCTGAAGTTACTGGGACTCGTGGTAGAGCACTGTTGAGGCCAGAACAGTGCGAACAGGTGATGTCGTGGATTGCCGACAATGCTTCGAGCAATTTGTCCACCAGTCAGTCTTCCACGCAGTCCACCCATGTCACCGAAATCGGCACTCCTCCAGCTCCTGCACCTCAGCCTCCTCCCCCCCAGTCTGCCCCCTCCCAGCAAAATTTGCCATTTGAACCGGCATACTCTGAGGAACTGTTTTCTGGACCCTTCCCACAGTCACAAACCACTTGTCCGGTTGCTGATGAGCAATTTTCCGATGCCCAGGTTTTCCACCAGTCGCAGTCTGTGGGTGATGATGACCTTGTTGACGTACTGGAAGAAGTGTGTAAAGAGGTGTCCGACGATGAGGAGACACGGTTGTCAGACAGTGGGGAAGTTGTTGTCAGGGCAGGAAGTCCGAGGGGGGAGCAGACTGAGGGATCGGAGGATGATGAGGTGACAGACCCAAGCTGGGTTGAGAGGCCGGGTGAACACAGTGCTTCTGAGACGGAGGAGAGTCCTCGACCAGAACAGGTTGGAAGAGGCAGTGGTGGGGCCAGATGGAGAGGCAGGGCCAGAGCTGGTGCATCAGCGCCAAATGTGTCAACTAGTGAAGCTCCCGTGGCGAGGGCTCCTGCGGCGAGGGCTAGATTTTCAGAAGTCTGGAGGTTCTTTAAGGAAACACCGGATGACCGACGGACTGTGGTGTGCCACATTTGCCAAACCAGGATCAGCAGGGGTTCCACCACTAATAGCTTAACTACCACCAGTATGCGCAGGCATATGAATGCTAAACACCCCACTCAGTGGCAACAAGCGCGTTCACCTCCGGCCGTGCACACCACTGCTCCTTCCCCTGTGTCAGCTGATAGTCAGCCCCCTGCCCAGGACCCTGCCACAAAAACCCCATCGTCGCCTCCACGATCCTCCACAGCATCCACCAGCGTTCAGCTCTCCATACCCCAGACGCTGGAGCGGAAACGCAAATATAGTGCAACCCACCCGCACGCCCAAGCCCTTAATGTGCACATCTCCAGATTGCTAAGCCTGGAGATGCTGCCCTATAGGCTAGTAGAGACCGAGGCCTTTCGCAGCCTCATGGCGGCGGCCGCCCCTCGGTATTCGGTCCCCAGCCGCCACTACTTTTCCCGATGTGCCGTCCCAGCCCTGCACCAGCACGTGTCAGACAACATAATCCGTGCCCTGACCAACGCCGTTTCTGACAAGGTCCACCTGCCCACGGACACGTGGACGAGTGCTGCCGGGCAGGGCCACTATATATCTCTGACGGCACATTGGGTTAACTTGGTGGAGGCTGGGACCGAGTGTGACCCTGCGGCTGGTCATATACTGCCGACGCCGAGGATTGCGGGGCCTACCTCGGTCCAGGTGTTTGAGGTCTACTATGCCTCCTCCTCCTCCCACCCCTCCTCCACCTCCTCCTCCGAACAACCATCCGTGGGCATGGCGCCATCAGTCGGTAGCTCTAGGCACAGCAGCAGTGCCGTCGCTAAGCGACAGCAGGCGGTGCTCAAACTGCTGAGCCTAGGCGATAAAAGGCACACCGCCCAAGAACTATTACAGGGCATCACGGCGCAGACTGATCTGTGGCTGGCACCGCTGAACCTGAAGCCAGGCATGGTTGTGTGTGACAACGGCCGTAACCTGGTGGCGGCTCTGCAACTCGGCAGACTGACACATGTGCCATGCCTAACCCATGTGTTAAATCTGATAGTTCAGCGTTTCCTCAAGACATACCCCAATCTGTCTGATTTGCTCACGAAGGTGCGCCGCATCTGTGCGCATTTCAGGAAGTCCAGCACAGATGCTGCCACTCTCAGGGCAGCGCAGCGCCGCCTCCAACTGCCCGCTCACCGACTGTTGTGCGACGTGCCCACGAGGTGGAATTCAACACTGACCATGTTATCCAGAGTTTACCACCAGCGCCGAGCGATTGTAGACTGCCAGATGTCAACTTCCACCAGAACTGGTAGTCAGGTCAGTCAGCTTCCTCAAGTCTACAATGAGGAGTGGACGTGGATGTCTGATATCTGTCAGGTGCTGAGTAACTTTGAGGAGTCAACACAGATGGTCAGTGGCGATGCCGCCATCATCAGCCTCACCATCCCGCTGCTTGGCCTGTTGAAAAACTCTCTGGTCAGCATGAAGTCGGAAGCTTTGCGCTCCTCACAAGAGACGGGGGAAGAAGATTCCCTTGTTGATAGCCAAAGCACCCTTAGGTCTGTTTCTCAGCGCATATCGGAGGAGGTGGAGGTGGAGGAGGATGAGGAGGAAGAGGAGGAGAATGTTGGCGAGACACAAGAGGGGACCATTGTTGAGTCCTTCACTGTTGAGCGTGTATGGGCAGAAGAAGAGGAATTGGAGGAGTTGGAGGAGGAGGAAATGGACAGTCAGGCCAGTGAGGGGAGCGAATTCTTACGCGTTGGTACTCTGGCGCATATGGCAGATTTCATGCTAGGCTGCCTATCCCGTGACCCTCGCGTTCAAAGAATTTATTCCAGCACCGATTACTGGGTGTTCACTCTCCTGGACCCACGGTACAAGCAAAATCTTTCCACTCTCATCCCTGGAGAGGAAAGGAGTGTGAGAATGCATGAATACCAGCAGGCCCTGGTGCACAAGCTGAAACAGTATTTCCCTTCTGACAGCGCTAGCGGCAGAGTGCGTAGTTCTGCGGGACAAGTAGCGAGGGAGAGTAGGCGAGCAGGCAGCTTGTCCAGCACTGGCAAGGGTACGCTTTACAAGGCTTTTGCCAGCTTTATGTCACCCCAGCAAGACACTGTCACCTGTCCCCAGTCTCGGCAGAGTAGGGCTGATCTTTACAGAAAGATGGTGAGGGAGTACGTAGCTGACCATACCATCGTCCTAAATGATCACACAGCTCCCTACAACTACTGGGTTTCAAAGCTGGACATGTGGCACGAACTGGCGCTGTACGCCTTGGAGGTTCTTGCCTGCCCTGCCGCTAGCGTCTTGTCCGAGCGGGTTTTCAGTGCAGCTGGTGGCATCATCACCGATAAGCGTACACGCCTGTCGACTGACAGCGCTGACAGGCTGACGCTTATCAAGATGAATAAAGCATGGATTTCTCCTAATTTCCAATCTCCAGCAGGTGAAGGAAGCTCAACCTGAATAATTTATCCACTCCTCCTCCTCCTCCTCATTTTCCTCCTTCTCCTGCTCTTTGTACAGTAAAGCAGAGGAAACTGGCTATTTTTTGACAGGGCCCACTGGCTCTACCTATAGTACTTTATGCATTTAATTTTTCTGGAGGGCCACCGACCCGGTCCTCTGTTTTAAACAATTTTTGGGAGTGCCACATACAGGCACTCAATCTATTCAATTTTCCTGGAGCTCCACCTACCTGCTCCTCTGGTTTGAAAAATTTTTTGGACTGCCACATACAGGCACTCAATCTATTCCATTTTTCTGGAGGGCCACCTACCTGCTCCTCTGGTTTAAAAACTTTTTTGGACTGCCACATACAGGCACTCAATCTATTCCATTTTTCTGGAGGGCCACCTACCTGCTCCTCTGGTTTAAAAACTTTTTTGGACTGCCACATACAGGCACTCAATCTATTCCATTTTTCTGGAGGGCCACCTACCTGCTCCTCTGGTTTAAAAACTTTTTTGGACTGCCACATACAGGCACTCAATCTATTCCATTTTTCTGGAGGGCCACCTACCTGCTCCTCTGGTTTGAAAAATTTTTTGGACTGCCACATACAGGCACTATCCAAATTGAATTGTCTCCATAGCAGCCTCCACACGTTGTCTCCATTGCTACCTCCAAAAGTCGTCCATATAGCTGCCTCCATACATCGTCCCTTTATCAAACGAGGTTTGTCAGGCCGAAATTTGGGTTGTTTTCATGGATTCCACATCAAAGTTGTTAACTTTGTCGCCACCCTGCTGTGTTATCCACAAAATACACTGGCAAACTTTTACCATTTACGGATATTATTTCAGCGCTTCTTGCGCATCTGTTTACATTCCCCTCACCCGACATATCCCAAACTTATAAGAACGCTACTACACTTGATCTTATACAAAAGGTTCTTAGAAGTGCTGTTTGGGGAGTAGCCTAGAGACAGGGGCTTGGATTGGCGAAAGCTCGCCTGGCAGCGGAGCGCCAGCTCCATGCCAAGAACCAACTAACATAGTTTTAACTGCAGCACCTTTAATCTACTACTAGTTCACTGCCTCCATACATGCCCGCCTTATCAAACGTGCTGTGTCAGGCAGAATTTTGGGTTGTTTTCATGGCTTCCACAACAAACTTGTTAACTTTGTCGCCACCCTGCTGTGTAATCCACAAAATATACTGGCAAACTTTTACCATTTACGGATATTATTTCAGCGCTTCTTGCGCATCTGTTTACATTCCCCTCACCCGCCATATCCTAAACTTATAAGAACGCTACTACACTTGATCTTATACAAAAGGTTCTTAGAAGTGCTGTTTGGGGAGTAGCCTAGAGACAGGGGCTTGGATTGGCGAAAGCTCGCCTGGCAGCGGAGCGCCAGCTCCATGCCAAGAAACAACTAACATAGTTTTAACTGCAGCACCTTTAATCTACTACTAGTTCACTGCCTCCATACATGCCCGCCTTATCAAACGTGCTGTGTCAGGCAGAATTTTGGGTTGTTTTCATGGCTTCCACAACAAACTTGTTAACTTTGTCGCCACCCTGCTGTGTAATCCACAAAATATACTGGCAAA
Source organism: Engystomops pustulosus (assembly GCF_040894005.1). Taxonomy (NCBI): domain Eukaryota; kingdom Metazoa; phylum Chordata; class Amphibia; order Anura; family Leptodactylidae; genus Engystomops; species Engystomops pustulosus. The sequence continues at coordinate 115,307,154 of NC_092414.1, read as the reverse complement.
CTTTTACCATTTACGGATATTATTTCAGCGCTTCTTGCGCATCTGTTTACATTCCCCTCACCCGCCATATCCTAAACTTATAAGAACGCTACTACACTTGATCTTATACAAAAGGTTCTTAGAAGTGCTGTTTGGGGAGTAGCCTAGAGACAGGGGCTTGGATTGGCGAAAGCTCGCCTGGCAGCGGAGCGCCAGCTCCATGCCAAGAAACAACTAACATAGTTTTAACTGCAGCACCTTTAATCTACTACTAGTTCACTGCCTCCATACATGCCCGCCTTATCAAACGTGCTGTGTCAGGCAGAATTTTGGGTTGTTTTCATGGCTTCCACAACAAACTTGTTAACTTTGTCGCCACCCTGCTGTGTAATCCACAAAATATACTGGCAAACTTTTACCATTTACGGATATTATTTCAGCGCTTCTTGCGCATCTGTTTACATTCCCCTCACCCGCCATATCCTAAGCTTATAAGAACGCTACTACACTTGATCTTATACAAAAGGTTCTTAGAAGTGCTGTTTGGGGAGTAGCCTAGAGACAGGGGCTTGGATTGGCGAAAGCTCGCCTGGCAGCGGAGCGCCAGCTCCATGCCAAGAAACAACTAACATAGTTTTAACTGCAGCACCTTTAATCTACTACTAGTTCACTGCCTCCATACATGGTCCCCTTATCAAACGAGCTGTGTCAGGCAGAATTTTGGATTGTTTTCATGGCTTCCATGTTAACTTTGTCGCCACCCTGCTGTGTAATCCACAAAATATACTGGCAAACTTTTATCATGTACCGATATTATTTGAGCGCTTCTTGCTCACTTCCTTTGGTTCCTCTCTGCTACCCATTGGTTTGAAGCCTGAGTCCATTTAGGGTATGTCGCCATGCCACTCTCTAGCCTTCCGCTGCTGCCGCTGCCTCTGCATGCCGTCCCCTATAGTGTCAGGGTCAATTATTGGATGTTTTAGATGCTATCTAGCTTCATTCTGTCACTCTGTCATGGCCATGCTGTTGCCCATAATTTTGGCATAATGGTGCATTTAAGCAGCCTCAGAGGCATCCATGCATGCTGCCCCTGCTGTTTCCTGTCCATTTCCGTGGTGTTTCCATCCTTTTCTGAGGTTTCCAGGTGTTTGGCCAAGCTTCCCTGTGCAGAGCCTTGGTCCCCTTGAAAAATGCTCGAGTCTCCCATTGACTTCAATGGGGCTCGTTACTCGAAACGAGCACTCGAGCATCGGGAAAAGTTCGTCTCGAATAACGAGTACCCGAGCATTTTAGTGCTCGCTCATCTCTAATGACAACATTACTAATAACTAAACCAAGTGTGAACACACAATGCAAAACAAATGACAAAACAGATACAGTATGTGCAAGTTATTTAATGTATGTACGCATTTGATGATGTGTTTCTCTCAATGTGTTTCAAAACACAATAGAAATGCACCATATGACCACAGCCCCAAAGTCAATATACAGCCCCTCCACTCCTACATTCTATATACAACACCCCTACCTGGGTTGATATACAGCTCCCCCATGACCCCCCACAGTCAATATACAGCCCCCATTACCCCCCACAGTGAATATAAATATACAGCCCCCGATCAACCCCCACAGTCAATGTACAGGCCCACCACTCTCAAAGTCAATATACAGGCCCCCCATCACTCCCTACAGTAAATATACAGCCCCCATCACTCACCCACAGTCAATATTCAGCCCCACCACCCCAGTATATTTGTGTGCAGCACCCACATAATCAAAAAACATCCCCACTCACAGTTTATATACATCCCCCAATTAATAAAATAATAAAATTTATATTCACGTGCCTGTTCCCAAGCCAATGCCACCTCTCTTCTCCTAGCTGTTCTGCCCAGTTGCGTGTATGTACAGGGTAGCGGGTGACATTTGAAGAGTCGCTGCCCAAGTTGCTACCTACTTGGCGGAAACCAATACCTCACACCGCCAAGTAGGTAGGGAAGGGATGGGTAGCGGCCAGGTCATTTGACAACCCAGCCTGGCTCATTAAGTATAGCCTTCCTCGGGGCTGGCACAGCATATATCAAAGTTCTGATGCCAGGTAGGGTCTGGTGTAGTATTATTCTGGGTACATGATCCTCTTGTGGCAGTATGTGCATGACAGGGAGAACATCCAAAGCAATAGCATGCTGTACCAACTCTTGATAAATTCCCCCATTACATATGTCCATGTCCCAATTTCCGCAATGCACTAAATAATAGTAGTGATTATGCCATAAGATGAAAGCGGACACAATACAGCGGCAAAATGTTCAAATTGCGTCTTTTTGACATTTCACCAGCCATACAAATTTGCATGAAAGATGATCAGAAGGTTGTATAGTTAACACAATGGTATCAATAAAAACCTCATCATGTCCCAGTAAAAATGAAAACTTAGATAGCTCTGTACACCAAAGTATAAATAAGTTACTGGAGGAAATACCATATATACTCAAGTATAAGCCTAGTTTTTCAGCACAAAAAAATGTGCTGAAAGCCCAAACTCGGCTTATGCTCGAGTAACTGAAATATATATCAAAACTCACCTTTCCGGCTTCCCCCGCTGCTGGTTATATACTGGGGCAGAGGGCTGGCTATATACTGGGGCAGTGGGCTGGCTACATACCGAGGGATATTGGTTGGTAGGCTATATACTGGGGGGCAGGTGCTGGCTATATAGTATGGGGCAGGGTCCTGCAGGCTATATAATGGGGAGGCTGTGACCAATGCATTTGCCACCCTCAGCTTATACTCAAGTCAATAGGTTTTCCTATGTTTTTGTGGTAAAATTAGGGGCCTCGGCTTATACTTGGGTCGGCTTATACTTGATATAGGTATGTTGATTTCTTTTTCAAAAGATTTTAGGAATTAATGGGGTTGTAATTTTCCAGCCTCACAACTTCAAGGTATATAGTACAGATCATGGAATGGTGCACTGTCCAGCATGTAATGCAAATAAATAAGTTCCGACTTTAGTAGGATGGAGTAATGAAAAAAACATAAAGAAAAAATGGAAAAGGTCTGGGTCTTTAAAAGGTTAATACATATATTGATTTATTTACATTAAACTACAGAAATATTGTAATTGTATTTCCTTCTGGAACTTCTCTATTATTTTATTAGTTAGACTACAGACTTGGCAAAAGATGAGTTTGTTTTTGCTGTTTAATATCTAAATAATGGCCTTAAATGACATATTTTTCTGTTATGTACTTTGCACCGCCTTATTCCACCTGTTATCGTATTTCTCGGTTACAGTAACAGAGAAAGTGATTTAAGCAGTGTGAATAGGACTATTAGCATATGTGTTCACAGACTGTTATATAACAAAAAGTGAATATACAAAGTTAAACTTTTAGACATAGTTCTGGTCAGGGTCAATTCTATCATTTTTGCTACCTGAGGCAAAAATTAAAATCCTGCTCCCCTGCAGCCCCTGCCATATTATATCTGCTGAATTTACTGACCAATACTTAAAAATATTGGTGGCATCTATGACCTTACAGGTGACTTTGATACCAATTCACCTGGTCATGGTTTATCATGTTGCTAGATTCAGTTCTGCGCAGCACATCTCCACACTGTGCCAATAGAAGTACAGCGTCACTTACAGTATAGTGTCATTTGGATTACACTGTGCTTCTAAATAATATATACCACAACAATAAAATTAAACCCCCCATATATGTGAGGGAATAGAATCCATTTTCTATTGTGTTTTCCCTCTGTGTGTCTTTTTCTTTGGCTCTATTGATAGAAAAGACCCCTATGCATAGTACCATCCCCCGCGTACACAGATCATCTTTCAGATACATCCTGTGAAGGCTATTGGAATTTGGACATGCTCAGTAGGTTCCTTTGTCCCAAGAACCTATAAAAACTGTCTGCTACCTAAATAAATTGGAATCCTCTCAAACACTTGTGAAGGTCTGAGTGATTCACCGAGCAGCTCGTACTATACAATAATTTGAACCACATCACATCAGAGTAAGGAGATTTTTCTCCAACAACCTGCTGCCGAATTACCTGAGATGAGACTGGACCACTGCTTGAAGCTTACTGGACAATTTAGGGATCATCCTTTCAGGACAGACAGACCGTGCAGCTGCACAAAAAGGTAACAAGCTTATTCTTACAATTTGCTCTGTCTCTCCTTGTTTGGATTTCCCCACGTCCGGTGAGTTGCATGCCTATATTGCCCAGTCCAAAGTATCTTGTTATTATTATTTGAAAACTCCATGTGATGTGTGGTAGTGTATATGGGTATTGTGTGAGTTTGAACATGTGTGTTTGATAGCACTTTGTTGTGATACTGTACTGTACTGGTTTTACATCCTAGAATAGCCTCTACCTAAAGAGTCAGCCTTGAAGAGCAGTTGGTGGATCGTAATTCGCTTGAGACAAAGGAGACTGAGTTTGGAGAGTCAGACTTTATAAATTTTTTTGTGTGGTAGGATCCAAATCTGCTTGAAGGAAGGGTCATTTCTTGACGGGCAAACGGTTTAAGAAAAAATAAAATAAAAGTGGTTAAAACTGCCCTAAGGAAGAGTGACCGCGAGTGTGTGCCGGCACTAGAGATATATAGAAAATTATGTAAAAATTTTCTATATATAGTTTTTTGTAGATGGCTTTAGAAACCAGGAATGAGGTTAATTCTACATCAGATGTGCAGTGGTCACACAACATGAGGTAACAGCAGCAGAACCACTCCTAACCTACCTGTCTGTACAGGAGGCAGAGGTGAAGGCACTGATGGAGGTGTGTAAAGTGGCAGAGGGTAAGAATGTGAGTCTTTTGGGATTCCTTATGATTCCTAACTTCATATAGTAAGTTTATCAACAACAATGAGACTTTGAAATAGCTGATAGAGGCCTTAGTGTTACAATAAAGGTCCATCCTAGAAGGTAAAACCTATAAAGCTACAACACATGAAGTGACCATACTGGTTACCAGAAAGCCTAGGGGAAAGGAGCCTGGATCAGTACAGTCCGTGACCCTCGCTGGCCCAGTAGGTTTATCTATACTCCTGTCTTTATAGAAACAGGCTTCACAGGTGAGGAAGCAAGACTGGAGTAAAACTGGGGACCCCATGGATGGAGGGTGGACTATGGCAAAAAGGTGACAAGCAATGTCTGCCAAGGGCCTTTTCCCCTATGATGGTTCAGTGCACCCACAGGGTGAGACACCAGTCTAAGACTCTATATGCTCCGTGGTGGATAAGTATTTAGTATCACTTAGATTCACTTTTGCTACTGTCCATTTACACAAGTATGTTTATATATGCTTAGTACAATGTAGGGAGAGTAGTGAAAACCCTCATATATACACTCTGAAGCCACTTTACCCCTTCCAGAGGTTGCAGATTGGCTAAGTACAGCTACCAAAGTTAAGTAGCTACGAACATGTACTTATGTGTGTGGACCTCTTTTCTGGGTAATCTGAACCCTATCCTGTAACTAAAGCAACTGCAAAGACCACAGCCAGGGATCGATGAATATGTTAGTCCACTTATTCTAGAGACTAAAGTAAAAATCCCTATTGGGGTAGTAATATAGTTGATGAGAGCTCTAGGGATTAAAAAGGCTTTTCACCTACTGAGGTTGTTTTTAGAATTGCCCCATGGATGAACATATATTTCCCTAAGGTTGTCCAGAGGTGTCATCGAGAATTGGTGGGATGTCCAAAACCTGCAGATACATTTTTCTTAGGTGCATGACCAAGTATCTGTTTCAGTTCCAGAACCTGATAAAGTAGCTAGAGCAGAGGACCTGCACCCAGGTGATGAGATGGTCCTGATGTGACTCACCTGAAGAGTCTTTTGAAGGGTCATCCCAAATACCTGTGACACATCCACGTGTAGAAACTACAACGAGACTGCGACAGCTGAAGAAGAAGAGCACAGGACCCAGAGACTGTTGAACATGAATCTGTGTATCTTGATGCTGCTATGGACATTGTTACTCTTACCACTTGCAGCATCACTAAGAAAGATTGTGATCATAATATCTTTCATGGGCTATGCAAAAGAAAGCTGTGACAGTGTGTGCACTGTACTATGTCTAGTAGTACTCAGGGGCTGGTAGGGTGACATGTATAAGGATATAGACCAATAGGATGTAGAGATTCTGCACTTTACAATGGATTTACATGAATTGTGTTGTGTTGTAATGTTCAGGATGCTCAGGAGGGAAGCAGGTGAAGTGGTTAGATAAGTCCTGGATGTGTGACTAGCACATGTCAATGTACCACCTGAGCAGTACCTGAAATTATTCACAACAGGGAGGAATTGTGAGGGAATAGAATCCATTTTCTATTGTGTTTTCCCTCTGTGTGTCTTTCTATTTGGCTCTATTGATAGAAAAGATCCCTATGCATAGTACCATCCCCCGCGTACACAGATCATCTTTCAGATACATCCTGTGAAAGCTATTGGAATGTGGACATGCTCAGTAGGCTCCTTTGTCCCAAGAACCAATAAAAACTCTCTGCTACCTAAATAAATTGGAATCCTCTCAAATAACATGTGAAGGTCTGAGTGATTCACCGAGCAGCTCGTACTATACAATAATTTGAACCACATCACATCTGAGTGAGGGGATTTTTCTCCAACATATAAAACATTCACTGACTGAGCCTCCTAATGTATTACAATAACCCCCTAAACAGTTATATTATATACAGCCTCCACTCCCCAGTTATACTATACACAGTCCCTACTACACAGTTATATTATATACAGGCCCACCTACATAGTGATATTACATACAGCTCCCATAAACAGCTATATTATATACAGCCTCCACTCCCAGTTATACTATATACAGTCCCTACTACACAGTTATATTATATACAGGCCCACCTACAGAGTGATATTACATACAGCTCCCATAAACAGTTATATTATATACAGCCTCCACTCCCCAGTTATACTATACACAGTCCCTACTACACAGTTATATTATATACAGGCCCACCTACATAGTGATATTACATACAGCTCCCATAAACAGCTATATTATATACAGCCTCCACTCCCAGTTATACTATATACAGTCCCTACTACACAGTTATATTATATACAGGCCCACCTACAGAGTGATATTACATACAGCTCCCATAAACAGTTATATTATATACAGCCTCCACTCCCAGTTATACTATATACAGTCCCTACTACACAGTTATATTATATACAGGCCCACCTACAGAGTGATATTACATACAGCTCCCATAAACAGTTATATTATATACAGCCTCCACTCCAAGTTATACTATATACAGTCCCTACTACACAGTTATATTATATACAGGCCCACCTACAGAGTTATATCACATACAGCTCCCATAAACAGTTTAATACACACATCTATATTATATACAGCCCCTCCTACACATTAATATTATATACAACTGCACAGATATATTACATACAGACTCAACATACAGACTTTCACATGCAGGTGGCCTAAAGCTAAAACCAAGCATGACGCATATATACGAAGAGGAAACAGAAACGTTTCTCAAAAGTTGTATGAACTTAAAGGGGCTGTCTGGGCTATTATTTTTAGTATATACTTGGCTCTAGGAGGAGGAAAGAAAATAATAACATAGCTCCAGTCTCTACTAGTTGCTGTTTGTTTACAACGAGTATATACATGCATATACATTGACAGTCTGAAACTCCTGCTGTAGTTAGTGTGGTGATATCAATGCTTTTCCTGGCAGTCACTTACCTTGTTGGTGGGATGATATGTCGCTTCGCCAGCTTCCCTAAGTACTAATAAGGCGTGCAGAGCCTACATGCCCACGCCTGTCTTCAGCAGAGCCCGCCCCAATGCAGGATGGGTTCTGCTACCAGGGACTTGCACAATGCTTAGCCTGTAGGGAAATAGCACATGGTGAATAGCCACGACAGGTAGTGACTGGAGCGAGGCCTAGGACAGAACTAGCAGATGATGGAGTAGCTTTTGGAGTCAGAGTCTGGATCAGGAGCACCTTGCTGAGTAGATCACGAATACTGGGGTCATGGCTACACAGCATTAAATAGAGCAGGCAAAGGGCTCAAACACAAGGTAGAGACTTAATACTCTAGCAAAGACAAATGGTTCAGAAAACAGATTTATAGCCCATCCCACAGAGAAGATCGCGTGACCTCAGGAGGAAGTTGTGTGATAAGACTGCAATGCTGAGAACCAGCCATTAGAGGGGTTTCAGCATACATGCCACTAGGGGGAGTCAGAATGCAGTATCGACACCAAGTAATCTGCATACTTGCCACTAGAGGGTGTGAGAATCCAGGCATTCAGTGCAGAATACTGCAATGCTGCATCGGTCGGTGGTGACAGACAGTAGAATGGCCAAACAAGAGTGCCGGAGAGGGTGTGTATCTGTTGTTTATTATTATATTAGTCATATATGAGAGCCATATATGAATAAAACAATAATACCAGTAAACCTTTTTAAGAAAAGTGACTTAGATGCAATTTGTAGTGAAAATTTTCATTTTAGCCCCTGTCCTCCACTGAGAATACACAAGGTCCCCATTCTCTTCTGACAACACACACCCCTCTGACACTAATAACATCCAAGCTCCCCCTCTACCAATGACAAAACACAAATTCCCCCTCCCCCACTGACAACATCACAGCAATCCCTCACTAGCAAATCACACTACTCCCACACTGAAAATATCCAAGCTCCTCCATTGAGAACACACCCTTCCCCACCTGACTACACACAAGTTCCTCCTCCCCGACTGAAGACACACAAGACCCCTCTCACTGTAAACACACAACAGCCAAGATTGTGTTCACTAACAACACATACAGTACATCCTTCCCCACTAACAAAAAACAAGCCCCCACATTGACAATACATACACATCCCCCATTAATGACAACACACAAACTCCCCCTCCCCCACTGACAACGCACACAACTTCCCTTCTCCAATAACCACACAAACCCACTGACAACATCCAGGTTCCACCTAACTGACAACAGAAACCCCTCCCTCACTGAAAAGAAACAAGCTCCCCCTCACTGACAATACACACTCCCCTTCCCCCACAAACAACAGACACATCCCCCTTTACCACTAACAATACACACTGCCATCTCCCCACAATCTACACAGATTTCAAAAACCTCCTGTTTCCTTTTACTGTCCATGGTGTTTCTCCTGGTAAGCAGCACATGTTGTGGGGTGGGACTCCTGTACCTGGAGGATAGGTGGTAACCTCTCCAGTTCTTTACCAAGACGCTGCATCATGAAGAGAGGTGCGGGCCTGGCAGGACAAGACTCATCAGATGAAAAACTCTGGCAGAACAGAGGTGGTGCTCTTGCTCACTGTGTTTTCTTTCCACTTCTGTTTTTTTGGCACTTTTTTCTGCTTTTCATACACTACTCTTTGCACACCCACCTTGTCACTCAGTGTCACCTCTCGCACCACATCTTTATTATCTTTATTATCACGCTTTTGGTTTATCCTCGCACCCATGCACCTGCGACATTGATTACATGTTGCATATGACCCCCCAGCACCACCTTTGCTCACTGCTCTCCATTTCTCCAGGACCTCTCACCTGTATTTGGTTCCTGTGTACCATCTTACATCACACCACTTTTCCTTGTAATATATCTTTCCGTTGCACTTCACGTTTTTCCGTCCTTGCGGCTTCCCATCCGCTGACGGTCCTCTTCTTGCAGTCCGTATATTTACTCACGCTTGCACACTCACCATTGCACACTCACTTTACACCACCCATATCACTCACATCGCAATTTGCACATCACCCACACCTTATTATTCATTTTTTTTTTATATAGTTGGCTGGGCAACCTGCTCATTCTTTTGCCAATGTGTGCAATACTCGGCTTATGCACATCCTTCTTACATTTACATATTCTACCATTCTGCTTCAAGACACTGTTGATACATTATTTCATCCCACATCCAACATGGCGTTTGAAGTCCCCAGGTGTAAGGCGCGCATGCCCGCTGACCGCTGTGCGCCTGCGCGTGTGGGCGACGGCTCATGTCGTCATCCGGATCATGTGACTTGCTCCGGGTGACGTACTTGTCCCGCCTACCCACAGCGCGGACGCACAAGTCACGGATCATGCGCCCAATATATTACACCTTCTGCTTATTTGGCGCAGGTGCGCCTCGGTTCTCCTATTGGTCAGCTTCCATGATTTAATCTTTCCGCGCCGTCTACAGCACCACCCCTTGACAAAGTCCTGCGAGGACGAAACACGTGTCGGGGAGGTGCTGGGCAGCTCTCCTCTTATGCGCTGGTGATACTTTATAATTGTAGGTATTTTTCTATTTGCGCTTCCATTAACTCATTCAGTACTGACTGATTTCTAGGGCTTTGCACTATGCACTTTATGATGTTATGAAATATCCTGTCTATTGTCTACTAATTATTTGTGCTGCCCAGCGCCTATCTTTGGCTGTTTGCCTTGTAACCACCTGGTATTACGTGATTGTCTTATTTTTAACGCATATCAATAAATTTTATGTTTTAGTAACGCACGCTCATTTTGTTGCTTCTTTGGTCATTTGCTTTCTGAGCTTAGCAATCTGTATATTGTTGGTGCCCTATATCCATTGTGGCAACATTGCTCTAATTTATGATACATTTGGTCCATTTTTTGCTTTAATAGGTTTTTAATCACCTACCTCTGCCTACCCCTCTTCCTGCCTATACAGCCCCCACTACATAGTTATATTATATGCAGTTGGGGAAAAGAACACAGGATTTTTCTAACTGCACAATACAGCTCACTGACTCATTGGTGCCAAACATTGGGGCAGATTTACTTACCGGTCCATTCGCGATCCAGCGGCGCGTTCTCTGTGGATGATTCGGGTCTTCTGGCGATTCACTAAGGTAGTGCAACCGATGTCCACCAGGTGCCGCTGCTGTGCTGAAGTCCGTCGGAGTTCACTGGAGTTCACCAAGCTATCGTGGGTGCAGGTAAGTGCGTGTCAGCGACACTTTTTTTTAAATACAGCGTTTTTTCTGTCGTATGCATGCCAGGGCCGGTGCGCCACGATCCGATCGCGCGTGCCAAAAACCTGGAGCAATTCAGGGAAAATTCGGGTAACCCAACGGAAAAACGTGATTCGGGCCCTTAGTAAATGACGCCCATTGTGTTCACAATAGCAATCTCTATATGCAGCATGAACAATGCAGTATGGACAGCTGCAATTCAACCAAAAAACTAGTAATAATTCCAGGTCTGTGATAAAAACTTCACATTTTATTTCCACATTTAAAAATATTAAATTCACAAACACATGGAGGGAGTTACCTGATACATTTCAAGCAAGTTGTTCTTCTCAAAGGGGTATTCCCACAAAAGACAAGTTTCTTAAATATACTCAGGGTAACAAATAACACATTCTCTAATTCAATGTTATTAACAAAAACATAGCATTTCCCATATATAATTCCAACTTGTCTCTATCAGTCCTGGTGTACACAATTTCAGTTGTACCTGGTTTCTGACCCTGGATTTTTTGAACAAAGGGTCAGCATCCATCTTGAGCTGAGCTGTTACCGGCCTCTAGCCCCCCCCCCGCATTCCAGGACAAGCTCACTCACCGACTTCCTGCCGGCAAAGAGTACATTACATCTCATCGTGAGGAGAGCTACAAGCTACATGGAGATAAGTTCTTTTTGCGGGGAGGGAGGCACTGCACATCTTGCAGTGTGTTGTGCAATAGCAGTGATGTAGCAGGCTGACTGTGTCACTGTGTACTATATTGATCTCATCATCTCTCATCTCTGATCTGACTTATCTCTCTTTCTATGTAACTGATACTACTGTAGTACAATGTTCAGAAGGTAAATGAAAGTGTAGCTGAACCTGGACCCTGATAATCTAACTACATTGTCACTACACAGCATCTCACAGCACTACAGGTATCAAAATGTGTCTGCTCAGAGAGTCCCCATCCACAACCTGGAATTTTACACTGACCAGCCTAGGGAGTAATAGGAGCTAAAACAGCAATATAACTGAGTAAAAATGTAAAGTAAGGGGTTAAAAATGATCTTTATTGTGTACACATCACTAGTGGATTGAAATTTGAGAATTTTCTTTTATGGGCAAACCCCTTTAATCTCATATGCAGCCTGCCCTTCCCAGTTATATTATATACAATAAAAAAAGGAGTATAAAAAACCCTGACCGGAGCTCCCAATGATTCCAATACGGCTGTTGTTCAAAATTCCTTCAAAGATCTTCAATTAAGTTATACTCACAACATACTCTTGTGAGTATAACTTTTAAGAATAAAATCCAAGGTTTTAAGAACGTACTATGCGATTTGGTGCCTACTTTCTCTTTTAGTTTTTGCTACCACACGGTTGAGTGAGTTTAAGGAGAAAACTGCACCTTAAGGACGTTCTGAATAGTGACCTACATCTTGTTGCCAAACTTTCCTCATCGGTAGAATATAATTGAAGATCTTTGAAGGAATTTTGAACAACAGCCGTATTGGAATCATTGGGAGCTCCGGTCAGGGTTTTTTATACTCCTTTTTTTATTGTTTAAAGTGGGACTTGTTGGATCGGTCTCGGACTGTGGTGTTAGCTCCTGTGGTATGGAAGTGTGCTGCACTGTGTTTTTATATTATATTATATACAGTCCCCTCCACAGTTTTATTATATACAACCCCCCTGCACAGTTATATTATATACAGCCCCCTCCCCAGTTATATTATATACAGTCCCCTCCACAGTTTTATTATATACAGCCCCCCTGCACAGTTTTATTATATACAGCCCCCCTGCTCAGTTATATTATATACAGTCCCCTCCACAGTTTTATTATATACAGCCCCCCTGCACAGTTATATTATATACAGTCCCCTTCACAGTTTTATTATATACAGCCCCCCCGCACAGTTATATTATATACAGCCCCCCTGCTCAGTTATATTATATACAGTCCCCTCCACAGTTTTATTATATACAGCCCCCCTGCACAGTTATATTATATACAGCCCCCCTGCTCAGTTATATTATATACAGTCCCCTCCACAGTTTTATTATATACAGCCCCCTTGCACAGTTTTATTATATACAGCCCCCTCCCCAGTTATATTATATACAGCCACCCCCGCACAGTTATATTATATACAGCCCCCCTGCACAGTAATATTATATACAGTCCCCTGCACAGTTATATTATATACAGCCCCCTCCCCAGTAATATTATATACAGTCCCCTCCACAGTTTTATTATATACAGCCCCCCTGCACAGTTATATTATATACAGCCCCCCTGCTCAGTTATATTATATACAGTCCCCTCCACAGTTTTATTACATACAGCCCCCCTGCTCAGTTATATTATATACAGTCCCCTTCACAGTTTTATTACATACAGCCCGCCTGCACAGTTATATTATATACAGCCCCCTCCCCAGTTATATTATATACAGTCCCCTCCACAGTTTTTTTTATATACAGCCCCCCTGCACAGTTATATTATATACAGTCCCCTGCACAGTTATATTATATACAGCCCCCTCCCCAGTTATATTATATACAGTCCCCTCCACAGTTTTATTATATACAGTCCCCCTGCACAGTTATATTATATACAGTCCCCTGCACAGTTATATTATATACAGTCCCCTGCACAGTTTTATTATATACAGCCCCCTGCACTGTTATATTATATACAGACTCCCCTCATAAGTCATATCATATACAGCCACCCCAGTTATAGTGTATACAGCCTCCCATCCCTAATTATATTATATACAGTCTCCCCTCCCCAATTGTATTACATACAGCCTCCCCTCAACATTTATATTACACACAGCCTCCCTTCTCTAGTTATATCACCTACAGCCTCCCCTCATCAGTTATATTACATACAGCCTCCCTTCTCTAGTTATATTACATACAGCCTCCCCTCCCCATTTATAGTATATGCAGCAGGGGTTGGAAACCTAAGGTTTAGGAGCCAGATGTGGCTCTTTTGATGGTTGCATCTGGCATGCAGACAAATCTTTAATAAATAGCGATCAGCACTGTGAGCATCTTAGACGCACACAGAACTGATCAGTGGATGCAATTTTACCACTGCCTGTGTCCTTTGTACGACCCAGGCACTCTTGCCACCGCCGTCATTGCTTAGCCGGCAGTGCATGGTTCATAGAGAGTAGTGGACAATGGATAATGATGTTCACTCCTCTCTATGACCCAGGCAGCATCATCTAAGCAACGACAGCAGTGGTGGTGCCTAGGTCACAGAGAAGAGTGCAGGAGCGATGAGGAGCCAGTTGCAGGGAATGAGTTAGGTGAGTATTCATTTTTTTGTGACTACCTATCTATTGGGGACATGTGTTGGGGCTCCCTATCTTCTGGGGGGCATATGCTGTGGCTACCTATCTACTGGGGGACATGTACTTTGGCTACCTAGCTACTTGGGGGGCATGTGCTGGGGCTTCCTATCTACTGGGGGACATGTACTTTGGCTACCTATCTACCGGGGGGCATGTGCTGGAGCTACCTATCTGCGGGACATGTGCTTGGGCTACCATCTATTGGAGGGAATGTGCTGGGGCGACCTATCTACGGGGGCATTTGCTTTGGCTACCTAGCTGCAGTGGGCATACTGCATACTGCTACTGGACCTCTACATTGCTCTTGAGCAATTAAATTGCAATAGCATTTCCTCATCCCAGAAATCACAGAACACATTCAAGGTATGGTGGAGTCCAACCATTTACGTATATGTCAAACTTAGATCACCAGATTTTAGGCCATGTAGTGGTCATTTTATAACCAGGCAATCATCTGACAAATGGCACAAACGTATTTGAGCATTTCTAGTTAATCTGGAATCAACATGACATAATATATCTTATCCTCAAGGTACTTGGAGATTAAGATGAATGAGTCTGTTTGATTGACAAGCATTTTGCTCTGCATTTCTTGAGAATTTAAATGCTGTAACTTTTCAGGGAAGAAATCTGTAGACAAATTGCTTGCGAGTTTTCAGCTGCAAAGACAGGCTGAACAGAGATGATAAATGGCATGTAGCAATTATACAGCTGGAAATGTATTGTACATGTATTTCACATTGCCCTTTACACCCAGATCTTGTTTAGCTGTCACACATCCAGCAGGTAATAACATTTATTTCGCAAAGCAATATTTATCACTTTCAATCCCCTTCTATGTCTGGAAAGCACTACAATTTTAACACAAGTTACCTACTCACTTGTAGTGTTATGTTGAACCAAACTGTGGGATAGATTTTGCTACTATATTGCTACTATATAGTGTTAGTAGGTGTTAGTAGGTTACAATGCTACTACATTGCTACTATATAATGTTAGTAGGTTACATAAGATATATTACCAATTATCATTGGTTTTGTTGATGAACCAATTATATATAACACTATGGGGGGTATTTATCAGGGCTTCTGTGCACCGTCATAGCAAATAACACATACACTCATGTTACACACCTGAAGTGCCTACACCACCGCACTAGTGTGTGGCGGGCGTTCTATCTAAAATTTAGGCACACACTCTGTGAGAAGGTGGCGCCTTAAGGGCAGGGAAGCAATTTCTGACTGAGCAAATCCCAATGATCAGAAATGTGTGATCTTTCCAAACAAGGCACTTACACTTGGTGGCGATTAGAGATGAGCGAGCACTAAAATGCTCGGGTACTCGTTATTCGAGACGAACTTTTCCCGATGCTCGAGTGCTCGTCTCGAATAACGAGCCCCATTGAAGTCAATGGGAGACTCGAGCATTTTTCAAGGGGACCAAGGATCTGCACAGGGAAGCTTGGCCAAGCACCTGGGAACCTCAGAAAAGGATGGAAACACCACGGAAATGGACAGGAAATAGCAGGAGCAGCATGCATGGATGCCTCTGAGGCTGCTTAATCGCACCATTATGCCAAAAGTATGGGCAACAGCATGGCAATGACAGAGTGACCGAATGAGGCTAGATAGCATCTAAAACATCCAATAATTGACCCTGACACTATAGGGGACTATGCAGAGGCAGCGGCAGCAGCAGCAGGCTAGAGAGTGTCTTGGCAACATACCCCAAATGGACTCAGGCTTAAAACCAATGGGTGGCAGAGAGGAACCAAAGGAGGTGAGCAAGAAGCGCTCAAATAATATCGGTAAATGATAAAAGTTTGCCAGTATATTTTATGGATTACACAGCAGGGTGGCGACAAATTTAACAAGTTTCATGTGGAAGCCATGAAAACAACCCAAAATTCTGCCTGACACAGCTCGTTTGATAAGGGGACCATGTATGGAGGCAGTGAACTAGTAGTAGATTAAAGGTGCTGCAGTTAAAACTATGTTAGTTGGATCTTGGGATGGAGCTGGCGCTCCGCTGCCAGGCGAGCTTTCGCCAATCCAAGCCCCTGTCTCTAGGCTACTCCCCAAACAGCACTTCTAAGAACCTTTTGTATAAGATCAAGTGTAGTAGCGTTCTTATAAGTTTAGGATATGGCGGGTGAGGGGAATGTAAACAGATGCGCAAGAAGCGCTGAAATAATATTGGTAAATGATAAAAGTTTGCCAGTATATTTTGTGGATTACACAGCAGGGTGGCGACAAAGTTAACATGGAAGCCATGAAAACAACCCAAAATTCTGCCTGACACAGCTCGTTTGATAAGGGGACAATGTATGGAGGCAGCTATATGGACTACTTTTGGAGGCAGCTATGGCGATGACGTGTGGAGGTAGCAATGGAGACAACGTGTGAAGGCAGCTAAAAAGACGACGTGTGGAGGCTACTATGGAGACAATTTAATTTGGATAGTGCCTGTATGTGGCAGTCCAAAAACGTTTTCAAAGCAGAGGAGCAGGTAGCTGGTTCTCCAAAAAGATTAAATAAATTGAGTGCCTGTATGTGGCAGTCCAAAAAAGTTTTCAAACCAGAGGAGCAGGTAGCTGGTCCTCCAGAAAAATTACATAGATTGAGTGCCTGTATGTGGCACTCCCAAAAATTGTTTAAAACAGAGGACAGGGTAGTTGGCCCTCCAGAAAAATTAAATACATAGAGTACTATAGCCAGAGCCAGTTGGCCCTGGCAAAAAAATAGCCAGTTTCCTCTGCTTTAGTGTACAAAGAGGAGGAGAAGGAGGACAATGAGGAGGAGGAGTGCATACATTATTAAGGTTCAGCTTCTTTCACCTGGTGGAGAATGGAAATGCGGAGAAATCCAGGCTTAATTCATCTTGATAAGCGTCAGCCTGTCAGCGCTGTCAGTCGACAGGCGTGTACGCTTATCGGTGATGATGCCACCAGCTACACTGAAAACCCGCTCGGACAACACGCTAGCGGCAGGGCAGGCAAGAACCTCCAAGGCGTACAGCGCCAGTTCGTGCCACATGTCCAGCTTTGAAACCCAGTAGTTGTAGGGAGCTGTGTGATCATTTAGGACGATGGTATGGTCAGCTACGTACTCCCTCACCATCTTTCTGTAAAGATCAGCCCTACTCTGCCGAGAGTGGGGACAGGTGACAGTGTCTTGCTGGGGTGACATAAAACTGGCAAAGGCCTTGTAAAGCGTACCCCTGCCAGTGCTGGACAAGCTGCCTGGTCGCCTACTCTCCCTCGCTACTTGTCCCGCAGAAGTACGCCCTCTGCCGCTAGCGCTGTCAGAAGGGAAATACTGTTTCAGCTTGTGCACCAGGGCCTGCTGGTATTCATGCATTCTCACACTCCTTTCCTCTCCAGGGATGAGAGTGGAAAGATTTTACTTGTACCGTGGGTCCAGGAGAGTGAATACCCAGTAATCGGTGCTGGAATAAATTCTTTGAACGCGAGGGTCACGGGATAGGCAGCTTAGCATGAAATCTGCCATATGCGCCAGAGTCCCAACGCGCAAGAATTCGCTCCCCTCACTGGCCTGACTGTCCATTTCCTCCTCCTCCAACTCCTTCAACTCCTCTTCTTCTGCCCATACACGCTGAACAGTGAAGGACTGAGCACTGGTCCCCTCTTCTGTCTCGCCAACATTCTCCTCCTCTTCCTCCTCATCCTCCTCCACCTCCTCCGATAATGCGCTGAGAAACAGACCTAAGGGTGCTTTGGCTATCAACAAGGGAATCTTCTTCCCCCGTCTCTTGTGATGAGCGCAAAGCTTCCGACTTCATGCTGACCAGAGAGTTTTTCAACAGGCCAAGCAGCGGGGTGGTGAGGCTGATGATGGCGGCATCACCACTGACCATCTGTGTTGACTCCTCAAAGTTACTCAGCACCTGACAGATATCAGACATCCACGTCCACTCCTCATTGTAGACTTGAGGAAGCTGACTGACCTGACTACCAGTTCTGGTGGAAGTTGACATCTGGCAGTCTACAATCGCTCTGCACTGCTGGTAAACTCTGGATAACATGGTTAGTGTTAGTGTGAATTCCACCTCGTGGGCACGTCGCACAACAGTCGGTGAGCAGGCAGTTGGAGGCGGCGCTGCGCTGCCCTGAGAGTGGCAGCATCTGTGCTGGACTTCCTGAAATGCGCACAGATGCGGCGCACCTTTGTGAGCAAATCAGACAGATTGGGGTATGTCTTGAGGAAACGCTGAACTATGAGATTTAACACATGGGCCAGTTATGGCACATGTGTCAGTCTGCCGAGTTGCAGAGCTGCCACCAGGTTACGGCCGTTGTCACACACAACCATACCTGGCTTCAGGTTCAGCGGTGCCAGCCACAGATCAGTCTGCGCCGTGATGCCCTGTAATAACTCTTGGGCGGTGTGCCTTTTATCGCCTAGGCTCAGCAGTTTGAGCACCGCCTGCTGTCGCTTAGCGACAGCACTGCTGCTGTGCCTAGAGCTACCGACTGATGGCGCCATGCCCACGGATGGTAATTCAGAGGAGGAGGTGGAGGAGGGGTGGGAGGAGGAGGAGGCATAGTAGGCCTTTGAGACCTGGACCGAGGTAGGCCCCGCAATCCTCGGCGTCGGCAGTATATGACCAGCCCCAGGGTCAGACTCGGTCCCAGCCTCCACCAAGTTAACCCAATGTGCCATCAGCGATATATAGTGGCCCTGCCCGGCAGCACTCGTCCACGTGTCCGTGGTCAGGTGGACCTTGTCAGAAACGGCGTTGGTCAGGGCACGGAGGATGTTCTCGGACACGTGCTTGTGCAGGGCTGGGACAGCACATCGGGAAAAGTAGTGGCGGCTGGGGACCGAATACTGAGGGAATCCACGAGGTTTCGAAAGGCCTCGGTCTCTACCAGCCTATAGGGCAGCATCTCCAGGCTAAGCAACTTGGAGATGTGGACGTTGAGGGCTTGGGCGTGTGGGTGGGTTGCGCTATATCTCCTTTTGCGCTCCAGCGTCTGGGGTATGGAGAGCTGAACGCTGGTGGATGCTGTGGAGGATCGTGGAGGCGAAGATGGGGTTTTCGAACGGGAGGTGTTTGGGCCGGGGTCCTGGGCAGGGGGCTGACTAGCAGATGACACAGGGGAAGGAGCAGTGGTGTGCCTTGAACGGGCTTGGTGCCATTGAGTGGGGTGTTTAGCATTCAGATGCCTGCGCATACTGGTGGTAGTTAAGCTAGTAGTGGTGGAACCCCTGCTGATCCTGGTTTGGCAAAGGTTGCACACCACAGTCCGTCGGTCATCCGGTGTTTCTTTAAAGAACCTCCAGACTTCTGAAAATCTAGCCCTCGCCACGGCAGCTTGACTACGGGCAACATTTGGCGCTGATGCACCAGCTCTGGCCCTGCCTCTCCGTCTGGCCCCACCACTGCCTCTTCCAACCTGTTCTGCTATAGGACTCGCCTCCGTCTCAGAAGCACTGTGTTCACCCGGCCTATCAACCCAGCTTGGGTCTGTCACCTCATCATCCTCCGATCCCTCAGTCTGCTCCCCCCTCGGACTTCCTGCCCTGACAACAACTTCACCACTGTCTGACAACTGTGTCTCCTCATCGTCCGACACCTCTTTACACACTTCTTCCACTACGTGAATAATGTCATCATCACCCACAGACTGCGACTGGTGGAAAACCTGGGCATCGGAAAATAGCTCAGCAGCACAAGTGGTTTGTGACTGTGGGAAGGGTCCAGAAAACAGTTCCTCAGAGTATGCCGGTTCAAATGCCAAATTTTGGTGGGAGGGGGCAGACTGGGGGGAAGGAGGCTGAGGTGGAGGAGCTGGAGGAGTGCCGATTTTGGTGACATGGGTGGACTGCGTGGAAGACTGACTAGTGGACAAATGGCTAGAAGCATTGTCCGCAATCCACGACATCACCTCTTCGCACTGTTCTGGCCTCAACAGTGCTCTACCACGAGTCCCAGTAACTTGAGACATGATGAACCTAGGGAGTGTACCTCTGCGGCATTCCCCTGCTCCCCCATCAGCAGATGGTGTCTCAACCCGCCCAGGACCACGGCCTCTGACCCCTGCAGTAGTTGGACGCCCACGTCCACGCCCTCATCCTCTACCCCTAGCCCTCGGGTTAAACATTTTCCAAATTAAAGTGTAAACTTGAAAAAAAAATTTTTTTGTGTTTATTTTTTTTTATTTTTTATTTTTTTTTAACAAAACGATGCTATCCTATTGCTATGGCTAGTTTCTAACCTACACTGACAGCACACAACTGGATTTTGTGCTTTGCAAGATGAGTTTGAGCTATAAAATGAAATAAAGGTAAAAAAAATAAATAAATCAGCAGACTCTGCCTAATTCTACTCAAACCCCTAATAAATTGTCCCACTTCGGTGTTTGAGGTGGATATGCGTGTCACTAAGAGCTAAACACAAGGTCGCAGGTCTCCCAGCAAATTCCTCACAGTATGGTACTAGCTGCACTACTAGTGCCAGCAAGCCCAGCCACAAGCAAACTAAAAAAAGGAAAATATAACGCTATTGTAGGCCTAAGTAAGCCGTTGGGGTTCTCCTATGGCTATTTTGTAGCCTACAATGAGAGCACACTGCTTTGCAAGATGAGTTTGAGCTATAAAATGAAATACAGCTAAAACAGAAAAAAATCAGCAGACTCTGCCTAATTCTACTCAAACCCCTAATAAATCGTCCCACTTCGGTGTTTGAGGTGGATATGCGTGTCACTAAGAGCTAAACACAACGGTCGCAGGTCTCCCAGCAAATTCCTCACAGTATGGTACTAGCTGCACTACTAGTGCCAGCAAGCCCAGCCACAAGCAAACAAAAAAAAGGAAAATATAACGCTATTGTAGGCCTAAGTAAGCCGTTGGGGTTCTCCTATGGCTATTTTGTAGCCTACAATGAGAGCACACTGCTTTGCAAGATGAGTTTGAGCTATAAAATGAAATACAGCTAAAACAAAAAAAAATCAGCAGACTCTGCCTAATTCTACTCAAACCCCTAATAAATTGTCCCACTTTGGTGTTTGAGGTGGATATGTGTGTCACTAAGAGCTAAACACAACGGTAGCAAGTCCCCCTGCAAATTCCTCACAATATGGTACTAGCTGCACTACTAGTGCCAGCAAGCCCAGCCACAAGCAAATAAAAAAAAAAAAAGTATAACGCTATTGTAGCCCTAAGAAGGGCTGTTGGGTTCTTGTAGAATCACTCCTGCCTAACACTATTCTAATAGAACACCCTAACGCTTTCCCTGACCAGCAGCAGCTCTCTCCCTAGCGGCATCCAGACACAGAATGATCCGAGCAGCGCAGGCAGCGGCTAGTCTATCCCAGGGTCACCTGATCTGGCCAGCCAACCACTGCTATCGACGTGTAAGGGTACCACGTCATGCTGGGTGGAGTGCAGAGTCTCCTGGCTTGTGATTGGCTCTGTTTCCGCCGCCAAAAAGCAAAACGGCGGGAGATGCCATTTTCTCGAGCGGGCAAAGTATTCGTCCGAGCAACGAGCAGTTTCGAGTACGCTAATGCTCGAACGAGCATCAAGCTCGGACGAGTATGTTCGCTCATCTCTACTGATGACGTCTCTAGAATTATTTACCCCGTCCTTGTATGATTTAATCCATATGCATTTAGCCTCCAGCTCCAGTGCCCTGCGGGACAGAACTTGAACACGGGTGTGCCCAGTAAGTTTATCCTATAGGAGAGAGAGAGGAACAGAATTTCGGGTCAGTGAAATTATTTGTAGTTCCACATGATGGAGATGTCTCCAGAAGGAATCATGCAAAGTAACCATAGACCTTCAGGAGCGGAGATGGTGGAGACCACTAGTGGAGTATAGGAGGACATTGGTGGAAAGAGACATTGAAATAAACCAGAAATAAGTAAAGATGTAGTAGACGACTCTAGAACATCTTCAATATCACATAGTCTATCTCTCAGAGCATTATGGGCAATACCAGGCCGTATACAGCAGTGATAGTGATGACATCACGCTAGAACCTGGGTAAATGGAGAAAGATTCTATTGCTATGGTAACCAGTACACACATCCACCATCTTTCTTTTAGAGTAAATTATACAATTTTTGCAATTTCTTGACATAAAGTTTATAATTTTAAACTGTTATCAGCAAAAGAAGTATAAGAATGAGTATGGGGGTGACATATTATAACTAATGCACAGTAGATACAAGGTTTAGATCTTCCCCTCACCCTCCCAGACACCTCAATGTCACCCTAATGGCAGATCTAGGACGTCAGTATAACCAGGAATGGGTGGAGGGGACATCAGGACCTGGATATGATGTCACCATGTTTTATAATATGACCTCTAGGGACAGGGGTCTGGGGGTAAATCTTCTTTCTGCTCCTCTGGACACACATTGCCATCAATAATGTCCCTAATGTAGAACAGATACCAAAAAATGAGAGCAGATATTCCCAGGATCCGTGTTGGACTGTCCCACCAGAGGATCGGAGGCTCCAACCTTATACTGGATTACAAAGATACAGCAGAAGATAACTACATTTGGAAGCTGGAAGGGTCTTTTTTTTAGTTGAATGTGAAGAGGATCCTCCATAATAATGCTATCCAGTGGGCCCAAGGAGCCCCAGTACGACACTGCCCAGGATTCCCCTTATCTACATTACAATCCGACTATCTATTTCCTGATGTCTAAATTTCATCACTTACAATAATCCTGATATCCGTCAGTAAATAAAGTCTACTTACAAAAAATCTTTCCATCATTCGTCAGTAAAACAGCAACAAAATCTCCTCTTCACTCTCCACTCCTCTACTATACAACCCTCAGAGAATTATAGGTAGAGAGCGGGAGTTATATAGCAGTGATGACATCACAGTGGGTATGACATCATGTTTAGAACTCAGTTGAATGGGAAGGATTCTGATTCCATGGCAACCCAGTACAGGGAGCGGCCATCTTGTATAATATATGATGGAGACATGATAAATGTATATTATGATAAATGTAATTTAATCCCTATTGACTATTCTGGGAGTTACTCATATATCAGTATATCAACTTCTGATAGGACATCCAAAAATATTTCTGCCTAAACCCAAAGACATTTGTATAATAGTGTCCCGGTGTTGACCTCATACCTGCCATATACACCCATAGGTCCAAATTAGCCCAACATATGCCAAAACTATGTCCCATTGTTAACCATAAGGGAATTATACATGAGCTGTTTGTAGTAAAGTAGTGTTACCCATATTAACTAATAATAGCGCCGCTTTCATTTTATTAGCTGCTCTGTATGAATGAAAGCTGAGCTGTGATTGGCTGCTACAGTTATATTACATGGCTATATAGATAGATATCACCGGGAGACTCTATGTATAGTAAGATCTCAGCCTCACATTCACCAGCTCTGACAAGGAGAGACAGCGATGAACATGGGAAGTAAAAAAATGTGCTAAATTTTGATAAATGAATTGTTGATTTTTTTAAAAAATTGGCTATACAATAATTTCTATTGGTTTTTTTTTTTGTTTTTTTTAAGACCCTGTCCACTTGTCTAGTTGCTGTTCATATTTGACATGTGGCGAAAGAAGTTGCAGTTTTTGATGCTAATTTGTGACACATGAGATTTTAGGACTTTTTGGTTCAATTCATAGAAAAACTGAATTAATTAGTGAGATCCTCATATTAAATCTGCCATCAAATTCCATCCTGATAAACCAGGATCAATTACTCATACACATATGTGTTATCCATGGCCTCCTTCCTTCTAAAATTAACCTTTATAATTCTGCTGATGAGCCAGAAGCGATCTGGGGGGGGGGGGGGGTGTATTACCAGTGTCCCTCTGTGCTGTAACTTCACAGACCGTTACCCAGTCTCCTCCCCAGGAGGAAAGTGCTGGGGGAGAAGGAGGTGGGGGGGAAGACAGTGTAATAGTCTGTGAAGCTGCAGCACAGAGATTCTCTGGTAACAACCCCAAGACTTCTATAGGCTCATTGGCATAATTTTAAAAGTTGAATTTAGAAGGAAGGAGCCCATAGATAACAAATATAGGAAGATTACCACAGTCACGGTACCTGGATCTAGGAAATGTACAGTGGACACCAGATGTAACTATTACATCTAAATTTGTAAATCATGTACTTGATAACACGCTCTAGTTTATCTTGCGTCTCTTAGAGAATATTAGTAAATCTGCCTCATTGTCTATAAGTCGTGTGTGGATCATAGAGGAGAAGAGACATTACCGTGATGATGCAGTCCAAGTTTACAATAATCCTGATATCCGTCAGTAAATAAAGTCTACTTACAAAAAATCTTTCCATCATTCGTCAGTAAAACAGCAACAAAATCTCCTGTTCACTCTCCACTCCTCTACTAAACAACCCTCAGCGAATTATGGGTACAGAGCGGGAGTTATATAGCAGTGATGACATCACAGTGGGTATGACATCATGTTTAGAACTCAGTTGAATGGGAAGGATTCTGATTCCATGGCAACCCAGTACAGGGAGCGGCCATCTTGTATAATAAATGATGGAGACATGATAAATGTATATTAAATATGGCAAATTTAATCCCTTTGACTCTCTTCTATTCTGGGAGTTACTCATATATAGTATATCAACTTCTGATAGGACACAAAAATATTTCTGCCTAAACCCAAAGACATTTGTATAATATTGTCCTGGTGTTGACCTCATACCTGCCATATACATACATAGGTCCAAATTAGCCCAACATATGCCAAAACTATGTCCCATTGTTAACCATAAGGGAGTTAGTTATACATGAGCTGTTTGTAGTAAACTAGTGTTACCCATATTAACCAAGCTATTTTATTAGCTGTTCTGTATGAATGAAAGCTGAGCTGTGATTGGCTGCTACAGTTATATTACATGGCTATATAGATAGATATCACCGGGAGACTCTATGTATAGTAAGATCTCAGCCTCACATTCACCAGCTCTGACAAGGAGAGACAGCGATGAACATGGGAAGTAAAAAAATGTGCTAAATTTTGATAACTGAATTGTCTAGTTGCTGTTCATATTTGACATGTGGCGAAAGAAGTTGCAGTTTTTGATGCTAATTTGTGACACATGAGATTTTAGGACTTTTTGGTTCAATTCATAGAAAAACTGAATTAATTAGTGAGATCCTCATATTAAATCTGCCATCAAATTCCATCCTGATAAACCAGGATCAATTACTCATACACATATGTGTTATCCATGGCCTCCTTCCTTCTAAAATCAACCTTTATAATTCTGCTGATGAGCCAGAAGCGATCTGGGGGGGTATTAACAGTGTGCTGTAACTTCAGAGACCATTACCCAGTCTCCTCCCCAGGAGGGAATTGCTGGGGGAGAAGGAGGTGGGGGGGAAGACAGTGTAATAGTCTGTGAAGCTGCAGCACAAAGAGTCTCTGGTAACAACCCCAGGCTAATTAGCATGATTTTAAAAGTTGAATTTAGAAGGAAGGAGACCATAGATAACAAATATAAGAAGATTACCACAGTCAAGGTGCCTGGATCTAAGAATAAGAGCCCCTGGTTTCATGCTTGATTGCAATGGTAGATTTCCTTTAAGGTCACCCATGGCCAATGAGCCTTAGGGGGTTTATATACAATTTCTTTCCCTTATGAAGACCTGTACATTATAGATTTCTTACTGGGACCTGGCAGCTTTAAGTTTCTTCTCTGCGGTCACCTATGCAGTGGCGTACCAACCGCGGTCGCAGCGGTCGCAAGTGCGACCGGGCCCATCAGAAGGGGGGGCCCGAGCCGGGGCTGTCACTAATGCCTCTGTCTGTCGTGGCCTGGGCCCCCCTGTCATGCATTGGCAGAGTGCTAAATGATTCCCGAGGGGTGGGGGGATCAGAGAGGGTCTTCACTCTGCGGCTGCGGCATTCTGTACTGCTTAGAGCGGTGACAGAGCAGGAAGTGACACGCGCTGACACTTCCTGCTCTGTCACACTAATGCCTGAAGCAGCGCATGGGACGGTAAGAGTTCCAGCGCTGGCAGCGTAATGACGTCCTTACGCTGGCAGCGATGGGCGCGTTACCCAGTGCGCAGAAGAGGGAAGCCAGGAGGAACCCTCCCTCCACCTCAGCGACAATGCCGACCGTCCAGCGGCACAACCGGCAACTCTCCCCCCTGCCCGCTCACTCCTTGCCCCCTTCCCCCACACGGACGACACAGCCGACAGACTCGGGAGCACCCGCCCGCTGGATCCTCCACTCTGCCTGATCCTCCGCTTCTCCCGCCGAATACAGTCAGCCGACTGTAAGTGACTCTATGTACGTGCTGTGTGAGTGTGTGTATGTGCTTTGAGTGTGTGTGTGTATGGTGTGTGTGCCCCCGCTGTGAGTGTATATGGTGTTTGTGCCCGCCCTGTGAGTGTATATGGTGTGTGTGCCTGCCCTGTGAGTGTAAATGGTGTGTGTGCCCCCGCTGTGAATGTATATGGTGTGTGTGCCCGCCCTGTGAGTGTATATGGTGTGTGTGCCCTTGCTGTGAGTGTATATGGTGTGTGTGCCCCCGCTGTGAGTGTATATGGTGTGTGTGCCCGCCCTGTGAGTGTAAATGGTGTGTGTGCGCTTGCTGTGAGTGTATATGGTGTGTGTGCCCCCGCTGTGAGTGTATATGGTGTGTGTGCCCGCCCTGTGAGTGTATATGGTGTGTGTGCCCCCGCTGTGAGTGTATATGGTGTGTGTGCCCCCGCTGTGAGTGTATATGGTGTGTTTGTTTGCCCCCGCTGTGAGTGTATATGGTGTGTGTGCCCCCGCTGTGAGTGTATATGGTGTGTTTGCCCCCGCTGTGAGTGTATATGGTGTGTGTTCCCCCTGCTGTGAGTGTATATGGTGTGTGTGCCCGCCCTGTGAGTGTATATGGTGTGTGTGCCCGCCCTGTGAGTGTATATGGTGTTTGTGCCCTTTGTGTGTATGAATGTGCTGTGTGAGTGTATGCTGTGTGAGTGTATGAATATGGTGTGTGTGTATATGCTGTATATACTGTACATATGTGTATATGTTTTATGTGTATGTATATGCAGCATGTCTTTTATATACAAATATGTACTGTATGTATATATATATTTTTTAAGGCTACATTCACACGCCCATCGGGGTATGTATATACGTCCTCCACCCCACCCCACCCTCCCACCCAGCTTCCGAAGAAGCCCCTCCCTCCCTCCCCTGCAGGGAAAAAAAAAAAAAGTTTTAACTTGTTTCTACCCCCCATATCTTCTCCCAGAGGTCCATTCTATTCTGCTTACCATAGTTTTTCATAGAGCTCAATTTTGGCCCGAAGGGCTTCCCACTGTACTAGGGTTGGAGCATGGGGTTTCATCCAATTCCTTGCGATTAGAACTTTAGCTATTAGTGTCAATCTACAAATAGTAGCTCTTTGGGTCTTTGATAGCTCTCTATTATGTCCCATCTGTAGATGGTTCAATAGGAGAGTCTCCATAGAGAAAGCGATTCCAGAACCCAAACGGTCCTCAATTATTTTGTGCACCTCTTTCCAGAGGGTGTTAATTTTTGGGCATGTCCAGCTAAGGTGTATTATATCTGCATGTGGGTCCCCGCAGCGTCTGCATTTGGATTCCTCATATACCCCCATTTTTTCTAGGCGTACTGGAGTGTAATACAACCTGTGAATAAAGTTAAATTGGATCATCCTGTGATTCGTGTTTAGTGACAAAAGAGCCACATTTTGATATGTCCCCTTCCATTGATCTTGTGTAAGGTGAATATCATCCAACTCCCACTGTGTGACATTCTTTGATACTGTGTCCTTAGTGTTTTCTCTAATTAATATTTTATATATTTTCGAGACCGACATCTTCCCCTTCCAGTTGGAGAATATCCGATCTATCAACGTACCTCTATGGATAATAAAGTGATTCTTATCCTGTGTCTTATTAAATGCATCCCAGATTTGCATATAGTGGAAAAAAGTGCTTCTACCCACCCCATATAGTGTTCCCAGTTCTCTAAGGGACAGTAGTGCTCCATCTTTAATTATGTGACCCACCTTCGTGATCCCCAATTCCTTCCAAATTTGTACATCAGTTAATTTCCAGAATTCCTTCAAATTTTTGTTATTCCATAGTGGGGTGAACTCCAGTGACCCCGTCCCTACCCCCTGCCTCCTAAGGCGCTTCCAGCATTCATTGATAATTTTGCAGACCGGGAAATTTTGTGCCAGTCGCCCCGACAGTTGGCCTGATTCACAAACCTCTGGGAAGGGCAAATTACCCCTAGTTTTAATAAAAATCTGTGTAAGTGCCCTTGTTCTACACCATTTTATCATAAAGCGCACTTTGGCTGCTATAAAGTATAATCTAAAGTTAGGTATCGATAATCCTCCCTCTGCTTGTGTCCCGTATAAATAACTAATTTTCATTCGTACATGTTTTCTCCCCCATATGAGATAATTGCAGAGTCGCTCAATTAATCTGAAAAGTTTCTCTTCCACCCATACCGGAGATGCTGAAAGTACATAAAGTAATTGTGGCAATACCACCATCTTCAGAAAACCTATTCTATCGGCTCTACTCAAAGGCAGCTTAACCCATACTCATATTTTCGATCTTATTCTTGCAACCTTTGGCGAGATGTTCAATTCAGCATATCGTCTGAGGTCAGCGGAGATCCGTATCCCCAGATATTCGAATGCTGAATGCGGCTCCAATACCTGCAATTCCCCCATGTTCTCAGTTGGAAATGCATCGATGGAGAGCAATACTGTTTTTTTCCAATTTATTTCTAATCCAGAGTAACTACCGTACTCTTGTAAAAGCTGAATTACTTTCGGGACGGAGCGCTCCGAATTTCCCAGGCATAGCAGGATGTCATCCGCATAGAGTAGCAATTTGTCTGAGTCTCCCTTGCAGCCACAACCAACTATGCCTGGGTTTGATCTCACCAAAGCAGCCAGGGGTTCCATAAAGATATTAAAGAGTAATGGGGATAGGGGGCATCCCTGACGAGTTCCTCTTTGTAGTTTGATTTTTTCTGATAGAACGCCATTAGTAATGATCCTAGCCACTGAATCTTTATATAGCAGCTGGACCCAAGCTATAAAAGTTGCCCCGAATCCGAATTTCCTCATAACAGCCCAGAGGAAGGGCCACTCCACCCTGTCAAATGCTTTAGCAGCATCTAGTGACAGGATGGAGCGACCCCCCCACCCCAGCCCCCAGTTGCATATTCAAGTACAGTCTGTCAAAATTGTCACTTATGAGACGCCCGGGGATAAAACCTGTCTGATCTGGGTGGATAAGATCGTGTATTACCCTCTGGAGTCTCCGAGACAAAGTTTTAGCAAAGATCTTTGCATCAGTATTGAGCAAGGATATGGGTCTATATGACTCCCTCTCTGTGGCGTTCTTGCCTTTTTTTGGGATGAGAACAATTGAGGCCTCTCACATTGACTCAGGGAGCTCACCTTTCAACCTACTCTCATTGATAACCTCTAGTAAAAGAGGGAGCAGTGTTTTATTAAATCTCCTATAAACTTCAAATGGGAGACCATCGGACCCGGGGCTCGTGTTACCTTCAATAGATCTGAGTGTCTCTGTTATTTCCTCAATGGTCAGTGGGAGGTTCAATAACTGCAGTTGTATCTGTGTGAGGGTAGGTAGGGAGATTTTTGAGAGGTATTGATCCGGGTCAGGACCATCCTCTTTGAGTTCGGATGAATAAAGTGTGGAAAGAAGTCCACAAAGGCTTTACTAATGTCATGAGGGGAGTCTACTAATACATTGTTCTGATTAAGAATCTGATTTATGTGTTGAACTTCCCTCTGACACCGGACTGTAGAGGCTAACAGTTTCCCTGGGCGTCCTGACTCACAATAATATTTTTGTCCTTGAAAGAAGGCTTGCTGTTGGGCCTTCTCTCCAAGGTATTTTTCATATGCTGTTCTAGCATCTTGCAAAGCCGCCTGTTGGGTCTCTGAGGTGTGCTTAAAATACTCCTCTTGGGCCCTGGTCATTGTGTTTAATAGTGAGTTTTCTTTTTGGCGAAAGGCCTTTTTCTTGGCACGGATCTCCAACTGCCACCACGATCGCATATGTACCTTCAGTGCGTCCCAGACAACTCCGATATGAGTGGATCCGAAATTGTCCTTCCAAAAAGTGAGGATCTCCTCCTCAGCTCTCTCGTCACAAGAGAGGAGGGATAGCCAATGGGGGTTTATCTTAGGTGGTTTCCTTCTGTGTGTACTTTCTAGGTTTAACTCCAGCGCCAGTAATGAATGATCAGAGTGACTCGCAGCCTGGTACCTCATTTTTTTTATATAGGGAAATGCGTTGTCTGAAGCCAGGATGAGATCGATCCGGGACATCACTTCAAGGGAGCTGGAGAAGCATGAAAAAGCTTTTCTGTCCCCATATTTCTCCCGCCATACATCTCTGAGGCCTGTTTCCAGACAAAACTTATAAAGGGGAGAGGTAGCAGACCGCGAGCCACCACTCCTACCACTTCCCACCCTATCAAGGTCGGGGTTCATGGCACAATTAAAGTCCCCGGAGATCCAAAGAGGGCATCTATCCCTCTGATCTCTGAAAACTAGCAATGCCTTCAGCACCTGTAAGGAGAAGGGGGGGGGGGGGGGGAATATATACAAAAGCGAAAATGCATGTAAGCCCATCAAGCTTACCATAAAGGAAAACATATCTGCCTTTGGAATTAATTTGTTTAGTAATGATTGAAAATTTTACAGATTTGTGTACGAAGACACTCACTCCCTGTGAAAAGGTAGAGAAAAATGAGTGGTATTCCTCTGCTGCCCAATTTCTGCTAATAGTTTTAACTGTATCATTACTAAGATGGGTCTCTAATAAACATACTATTGCAGGGAGATATTTCTGAATAATATCGAAGACAATGCGTCGTTTTATCCGTTCCCCTAGTCCCCTAACATTCCATGTAATTATAGATGTCATTTATAGCAAGAGGAAGAAGGGGAAAAAGAAAGAAAAGAGAAAAAAAAAAAAAAAACCTTTCCCGGCAGGTAACCCCCCCCCCCCCCCTCCCACCTCCCATAACCCAACCCCTGCATGTATACAGTGTAAACTGAATACTCTTCTCCCCTAGCAATCCCGGGGGTAGAAGGCTGCTTTGTCACCCAGATGGTGGTCAATGAGACATAAAAATCTGCAGGGCGACTTGCTGCCTCTTAATATCGGGGGCGGTGTGGGAGACTACGGCCTTGCTGGGCCTTGGAGTACGAGTACAAATGGTTGGCTGCCCACTTTACAGGAGATGTAGCCGTATATCCCTATCATAGACGGGACCTGTTTGACTCATTACGGGAGAGCAGATCAGAGAGACACTAGATTCCCTTGTGGAGAGAAACCGTTTTTGGGCCTAACACAAAGGACTGAACCTTCTTGGAGACCCCCGAGATTATGCAGTAGTCCTTTCTGGCTCTGATTTCCGTCCTGGAACCAGGACCGCCAAGTGATTTACATCTGTGTTTTGTCTTCTGAACTCTGTCTGGCCTCCCCGCTCTTGACTGGACTTTTTTGTTACCATAATACTGGTTAAATGTAATGTTTTTTTTTTTGTGTGTCAGATTTGAATTAAGGTTAAAAACAATTCAGGAGGTCCAAGGGAGTGTAAGGGTACAGGTGGAAGAGGACCTCGGGGGGCGGAGCATGGTACGTGCGGCGTGTTGCGTGCTGACGTAGCACGATGAGCACGGAGCTAGAATGATGGAGCTGCACGCCGAGACCTAGCCTCGCTGGATGCCCGCTCTGTGCCTTCCCGATACCCGCATGCCCGCACTACGGTGGAGGGTGGAAGATTGTCGGCCATCGAGGCTGTGTTAAGCGTTCGAAGTCCTGGACCGTGGCAGAGCAGCAGAGTGAGGTGGTATACAGCGGGAGCTTCGCATTCACTTCAACAGGAGTTTTTGTAGCAGACGCTGTTGGGCCTAAAAGGCACAAACGATATCTCCCCTGAATGGTTCTTAGATGGTGTAATCCCCCAAGTTGGTGAGTGACTTTGTCTTCTGGGACTGGAGGGGACCTCTGTGGATGGATAGTCTCAGGGTCCCTTTCAGCTGAAGTGAATGTACCAAGCTTGGGGGCTATATCCTTGGTCGGACTCCTCCTAACTATATAAAATAAGTGGATGGATTGTGTCAAGGACAATATTTGATAATGGAACAGTCTTCTACTAACATTACCCTCGCCAGTCAAATAACATATTTAATCTAATAGGCTGGACTCAAAAACCTTGACTATCTATACTCTTTACTCCAGCTGAGATTTGATCTGCAAACTTCCTGCTAAGCTTCAGGGAAAGCAAATTAACAGCCCGTCGCAAGACTAATAGCATATCTTATTCTAAGTTGTTTATACTAACACTCTACTCTGCTATGCGCTTACCCTTGTATTAACCAACGAACCATCTGGACTTTCTGCTACAAATCGTGGTAGACATGAAGAGACAGAGGCATGCGTACTGACTAAATTGCCTACTAACATACTCTTTTGTGGATCTTCATGGACCTGTACTAACCGTTTTCGCAGGATCTAAAGGAAGGAAAAAGGGGAAAAGAAAAAGGGGCTGTTTTTGCTCTCGATGTGTCCCCTCTATATTACTAGGAGTGCTGATAAAATGGACTATTAACATTCTCTCCTTTTGATCCTCTCCTTTCACTAACCCCTTCTTTTCCTTTTTTTTTTTTTTTTTTTGCTATCCCTTCTATATTGTTGTACCGGCATATTACTAGAATTGTGGGGTAGATAATTGCTGGTGCATGCATTGTAGTCTTTGAGGTTGGTGTGGGTCGGATAGATCTCAATTTAAGTGATCCCCAAATCTCCCACTGTTACAATGGGAAGTAAGAAGCAGTTAAAAAATGTTACTAAATCAAGATTATCTGAGGGAGGGAGCTCCCCAGGGGAAAAGAAAAAGGAAGGGAAAATGGACAGGTTTTTGCAGTCTCCAGCGAGCACTCAGGGTAAAGGGAAAAAAATGGAGACGGAAGCAAAAACCTGGGAGTTAAATCGGTCTGTGGTGAAATCATGGAAAATTCCAACTTAGATGACAGTACTGGTGGAGGGGAGGATGGAAAGGAAGAAGTGTCCCTGAAAGATATCTCGTCCCAAATTACGCAATGTCTTAACGCAGTGGGTAATGTCCTAAAAGAAATAGGAGATCTGAAAAGCGATGTTAATTTGATGAGACAAGATATGAGCAAGTTGAGAGTACGAACTGAGGCTGTGGAAGAGAGGGTGGGACAGGTAGAGGACAGATCAGAAGGGCTGGAAAAAAGGATTAAAGATCTAGAGAGGAAAGAATTGGACATTCAACAAAAACTATTGGATTTAGAGAATCGCTCTAGGAGAAACAATCTCCGTATTGTAGGTCTGCCAGAGGGAGCAGAAGGGGTAGACATTACCAATTTTATTTCAGATTGGCTGGAGAAAACATTTCCTGGGGATCTCCGGACCAGGGTTTTTCTGGTGGACCGGGCACACCGGGTTCCAATGAGGGCTAGACCTGCTGGCTCCTATCCCAGGAATATCCTGGTCCGGCTACTGTCACCGAGAGATAGGGACAATATCTTAAAAGCAGCGAGGTCCATGGGTGATATGAAATATAATAACTCATCCATTATGATCTTCCCGGATTATCCGCAGGAAGTGCAGAAAAAACGTGCTAGTTATATCTCTGTTAAAAAAAGGTTGCGAGAAAAAGGGATTATATATTCCTTAATGTACCCAGCCAAAATGAAAGTGGTGTTTGAAGGGAAAACAATTTTTTTTGAGAATGCAGGTGAGGCTAATGAGTGGGTAGAAAGAGTTGTTAAGATCTGAGGGAATGGGGCGATGCTTCCAATTCTAGCTAAAAAATTGCTCCAAGATGAGTTCAGGAGTATTATATCCTGGACAATTGGTAGGGGAGGGGGGGAGGAGTGGGGTGGGTGTTGGCGGTTGACAAAGGGATCATTTCATTATGTATTGTCAATTTCGTTTCTATTCCTCTTATGTTTAAAGTAGAATGATTAAAATATTATCTTGGAACGTGCGTGGTTTAAATGACAGGGTAAAAAGGAAAGCAGTGTTTGATTTAAGTTACTCTTATCAGCCGGATGTGATCTGCTTCCAGGAAACGCACCTGCTAGAAGAAACTTGCAGGAAATTGTCAAAACCTTGGTTGAGTCATTACTATCATGCAGCCTTCTCTTCCTTCGCCCGTGGGGTGAGCATAATGATATGCAAGAAAGTAGACTTCCAGGAAAAAGAGGTTAAAACTGATAGAAATGGTAGATATGTAATTGTACATGGCTCCCTTAATGGAATAGAAATGGTGTTGGTGGGAATCTACCTCCCTCCCATGGATTCAGTAGGTACACTAGTGAGTATTGTGAATAAATTGAGAAAATATGAAGAATTACCCATTTTTCTAATAGGGGATTTCAATTTTGTGGTGAATGAGGGTCTAGATAGATTGAGAGGTAGGAATACCTGTACACCTAGAGTACCATGCTCTGATACATTATTTGGTAGATTAATAAAGGAGTTGGGATATTGGGATGTATGGAGAGAAAGAAATCCGGAGAGGCAAGCTTTTTCTTGCTACTCCAAAACACATGAGTCTCTTGCAAGAATAGATCTGGTTTTGGTCAATGAAATAGGTATTGATATGGTGGATGGCATAACCTTTGGTGCAAGGGGACTATCGGACCACTCCCCTGTCTGTCTTACATTAAAAAGGGCTAGCCCAACGGGGATCATATTTTATAAAGTAAAACCCTTTTGGTTCAATTTGGTGAAGGATAAAATCGATTTAAACGGGGAAATTCAATTTTTTCTTAGTAAAAACTTGGGAGATGTGGACATCCGAGTGGTATGGGACACACTGAAGGCGTTTCTTAGGGGGCTGATTCGTGATCAGATTAGTTTGTTCAAAAGGGAAAAAAGTAGGACCCTACAATTATTAAAAGATAAGGTCTCAGATCTGGAAGGGGAACTCATTAAGAATCCCTCGGGGGAAAATAGACAGGTGTGGTTAGAAGCACAGGAAAGCTTCAGGCATTATGGCTTGGAGAAAGCTACACAAGAGATTAAACGGCATACTGGTAAGGCAATATTGGGGCAATATTCATCCATGAAACAATTAGCAAGTATAGTAAAAAATCAGAAATCGAGTAAAAAAATAAATGCAATCAGGGGTAGGAGTGGAGCATTAGTGGTAACACCGGAAGGTATCAGGGAGGAATTTAGGTTGTTTTTTGAAAAATTATATTCTTCGGAGAGGGGAGTGGGAGAGGGGGGACTGGGAGAGATATTACACTCGGTCCCTGTTCCTCGCTTGTCTCCTGAAGAAAGAGAGATGCTGGAGAACCCCTTGAGTCTGGAAGAACTGGGTGATGCCCTGAGAAATTTGGCTAGAGGGAAAGCTGTAGGTTCAAACGGGATTCCGCCAGAGTTATACACTCAATATGGGGAAACACTGCTCCCGTTACTGCTAAAGGTTTATAATCACTCACTGTCGGAAAAACTGCTGCCACACTCTATGAGGGAGGCAATCATTGTTTTAATCTTGAAAGAGGGGAAATGTCCGCAGGAATGTGATTCATACAGACCGATATCCCTGCTGAACTCTGATAACAAAATGTTAGCCAAAATACTTGCAGTTAGACTACAAAAGGTGGTACGGTCAGTGGTGCATGAAGATCAATCGGGGTTCATGCCGGGGAGATCGGTCAGAGATAACATTTCACGAATGTGGTGGTACCTACAGGTCCCTTGTGAGAAATCGGGGACGAGGGCGGTGGTCTTGCTCGATGCGGTTAAAGCTTTTGACCGCGTCGAGTGGGACTACATCTGGGAAGTCCTGGAAAAGATGGGATTTGGGAAGCAGTTTGTTGCATGGATAAAATTGCTTTATAACAGGGCCTCCGCTAGAGTCAGCATAGATGGTAGAGCATCAGCAGCATGGCAGCTATACAGGGGAACTAGGCAGGGGTGCCCTTTATCGCCCCTACTATTTGCAGTGGCATTAGAACCATTAGCATGTTGCATCAGAGCCTCCAAAGGGTTAAAGGGATTTGTTTGGGGAAAAAAGGAAGTAAGGCTCCTATTGTATGCTGATGATTTGCTTCTATTCCTGGATAATGCGGAAAAAGGCTTAAAAGTAGTAATAGAGTTAATAGAAACATTCGGAAGACTCTCAGGAATCAAAATAAATTGGGGGAAGTCCTCATACTTACCACTTGAGACTATGCCGTCGGTAAACTGTGTAGAAAATCTTCCGGTGGTAGAAAAGATGCGCTATTTAGGAATTTTGGTTAGTAAAGATCCCAAAGACTATGTGGAACTTAACATTAAACCATTAATCTTAAAAATAAGGAAAAGGATAATAACTTGGAAAAAAATGAATCTCTCGTTGGCTGCGAGGACAGTAGTTTTCAAAATGATGATATTGCCACAAATTTTGTTTTTCTTTCAGAACTGCCCAGTGGTTCTGCACAAAAAATTTTTCGGGACGTTGAATTCTCTTTTGCGTGATTTTATATGGAATGGGAAAGGGGCACGTATAAAGCTAGAGAAACTGTATACACGGATAGAAAAGGGGGGACTAGCAATCCCTGACCTTTTGAGTTATTTTTTGGCAGCACAATGGGTAAATATTAATGATTGATATATGACATATGGGGAATATTGGAAACGGGGGTTTTTCACTTGGCAGAACTTAAAGCCCAATATCCTAGCTGCGCTTTAATGCAGTGGGTATGGGAAATGACTAAATCAAAAATAGGGTGTAAAGGTTATTTAAGGATATCACCGTTGTGGGGTTTCAAAAAGTGCATGGTAGCCCCGACAGGCCAAACGAGGGTTCTAATAGAGAGGGGGTTATTATTTATGCACCAGGTTATGACACAGGGGACTTTGAAGTCCTATGACGATCTAGCTGCAGATTTTGATCTGGAGTCAAAGGATTGTTTTTTTTATGCCCAACTGAGGAACGCCTTCAGTGTGAATCAAAGGGGAGACTACATGGGTGAGGTGCCACATCCAATAGAAGCATTGTGTTCTCGGCAGCTTAGGAAAAAAGGTTTAATGTCCAAGGTATATAAGGTACTGGTGACAGATGAGAATATACCTCCTGTAAAGAAATGTTATGAGAAATGGAAAAAGGATGTACCGGATTTAACAGTGGTAGAGTGGGTTGATCTACTGGGAACAATTAACAAAATTACAAAAAATTTGTTGTACACTGTTTCACAATTGTATATAATACATAGAGTACATTATACACCAAAAAGATTGAACCAATTTGGGAATAAGAAAGAAGAAAAATGTCCCAGGTGTGACCTGTTTGATGCAGATCTTGTACACATGCTTTGGCATTGTCCAAAGCTCTATCGTTACTGGCTAGGAGTAGCAGATAGACTGCAGTCAATATTCAAGTGTGACATTCCATGGAATATTCAGGTGTGTGTACTGGGCTCAAAAGTGGGTATTTTGGGACCACCAAGTCATACCAATTATGTATTAAAAGGTCTTCTTCTAGCAAGGAAGCTAATTTTATACCTATGGAAGAATAGGGAACCACCCAAGGTAAAGGAATGGGAAGTAAGGTTGGATATTCTATGCTATGCAGAGCAACAGGAGGCACTGGAGAAAGGTAGCAAACCAGAAAAAGTCTGGGAGGAATGGATCAAAAGATCATGTTAAACCACAGGATGTTGTTTTTTGTCCTCTTCAGTTTTTTCTTCCTTTTCTTTTGTAAAAATGGATATAAAGGATAACTTGTCAACCGTCAGAGGGTGGGTTTAAGGGAGGGTGGGGAAAGTAAATACTTTAATATGGTCTTGTATTAATGACAGTACATTATACTGTTGGAATGACAATTTGTCTTTTAAAAACCTGTAATGTTTTTTGTACTATAATAAAAGTTTAATTAAAAAAAAAAAAAAGGGTACAGGTGGAAGAAACAACAACAGAGGTACGGGGGACAACAGTGGAAATAGTGGCCTGTTTCCTCTCTGACAGTCAATATGCCACCAAAAGCTGCGCGCAAATCTACTGGGGTTAGTTCTCCTAAGGAGAAAGTTAACACCAAGCTAGATACATTTTTGAAAACCCCTCCGGGGAAGCAGACAAA
The DNA here is from genome assembly GCF_040894005.1 of Engystomops pustulosus. Lineage (NCBI taxonomy): Eukaryota > Metazoa > Chordata > Amphibia > Anura > Leptodactylidae > Engystomops > Engystomops pustulosus. The sequence goes on along the minus strand of NC_092414.1, from coordinate 115,268,624 downwards.
GCCTGCTAGAGAAACCGAAACAGGTTCTAGATTTTCACCCCTAGTTGTGGATAGTGAGGAGCTCCAGGAAGGCAATCCCCCCATTTGGGATGAAATCCTTCAAGCTGTCAATAAAACAAACAAATCTATGGAGGGGCTAAAAGATCAGTTAGAGGACACTAGAAAGGATATACTGGGAATCCATGAGGATCTAAATAAAATCAGGGGTCGCATTAAGAACCAGGGCGAACGTCTTTCAAAAATAGAAGGAACACTAGATAGACAACAAAAATCAATGTCTAGAATAGAGGTAGAAAAAAAAGAATTGCAGGCCAAGATAACAGATTTAGAGGATAGGTCCAGAAGGCGTAACGTTCGGTTGGTGGGCTTCCCCGAGGGCGTGGAACAAGAGGATTCAGTGAAGTTCATATATAACTGGTTCACGGAAGTGCTGGGGAAGGAACACATTCACTCATATTTTATGGTAGAACGAGCTCATAGGGTCCTAGGTTGTAAACCAGTGCCTGGCGCACAGCCACGTGCCATTTTGACCAAATTACTCTGTTCTAGGGACAGGGATATGGTTCTTCGAGAGCTAAGAAAAAGGGGAGAAATGTTCTATAATGGCTCCAAAATCTCAGCATACCCAGATTTCTCAAGGGACACCCTGATGAAAAGAAAAGAGTTTAGAGAGCTAAAAAAAAAAATTGATTGAAAAAGATCTACCTTATTCATTGATATATCCAGCCAAGTTGAGGGTTGTCTTCCAGGGGAAGACATTCTTCTTCTCCTCACCCGAGGAGGGGTTTAACTGGATGGAAACTAAAGAAATATAGGGCATCTGACATGACTTATTTTTCTTTGCTGTAAAATAACTAATGATATTGCAGTGGCATGGATGGGGGGAGGGAGGGGACCGTCTGGTGGGATTGCTAGGGGCTCAGATGTAATCCTTATAGTGATCCTAAATGTCGGCATCTAAATGACTCATAGAGAATCTTTCTTGGTTGAACAAAAGATTGTGAAAACTCCATCTATATAACATCATGTGTAAGATCCATATTATCACCAGGCGACGTTCACTTGATTATGGTTTAAGGATTTCCCATACAGACCTGTTATGTCCTCTTCACACCTGTGACGTCCTGACATCTCTGTGACTAATGGCCAAAATATCCATTAGATCTGTAATAGATATAATACAGTAATGAGAGCAAGGGGGAAGAAGAGGAGACGTCATCATTCCTATACACATACATATAAACCTCCAGTGATCCGCCATATCCAATCAGGCGATCAGCAGAGCAGCAATTTTTGGGCTAATATTTTATTCTAGAATTATTACAGCTACCCCCGTATTGTTCTTAGAGGGTCCCAAAGTTCCTCTTAGGCCTAATGCACACGTGCAGTGGCCATGATCTGGATGCCCAATTTGGGGCAGATATCGCCCACCATTGAGGTCTATTACTCCAGGTCACGGTGTGTTGAGTATATCATCTCTCACGGCACTGTGACTGAGCTGGGTAGCCTCCTCTCTATGGAGGACTCACCCCTCCCATCTCCAACGAACCCAAAACATCCCCTGGTATGCAGCCCATTACATGTATGTAGCCTTACATGGATCAAGCTGTAGATTCTACTTAACATCATCATTAGACAAGGAGTCATTGGCAGTGACGCTAAAGGCCCATCTATAGATATTGCCATGGAAGGGCCAACCTACATCTCTGAAGTCTCCAAATATAGATCCATGATGTCAGCTCTAAGACAGATCTGCCACAAACTTAAAGGGGTAATCTCGTCTTGGCATTTACATTCAATTTTATTAATCTGCCATATACAGGCGGTCCCCTACTTAAGAACACTCGACTTACATACGACCCCTAGTTACAAACGGACCACTGGATATTGGTAATTTATTGTACTTTAGTCCCAGGCTACAATGATCAGCTGTAACAGTTATCACAGGTGTCTGTAATGAAGCTTTATTGTTAATCCTGATTCTTATGACAACCCAACATTTAAAAAATCCAATTGTCACAGAGACCAAAAAAGTTGTGGCTGGGATTACAATGATAAAATATACAGTTCCGACTTACATACAAATTCAACTTAAGAACAAACCTACAGACCCTATCTTGTATGTAACCCGGGGACTGCCTGTATATACATTTCTTCAATTAGATCTTATTAAAAAAAACTGTGTGAAGATAATCTCTCATAAATGTTGCCATATGGTCCCTTAGAAACAAGTCTGTGTCTTTGGATACGGCCACCTCTGCTGGAGTGATTTTTTTGTATATGAAAGTACGGCAGTTACTGTATATCCTTCAGCCGTCCTGTGGTAATGATCACTGAATCCAGGTGGTCAGGCGGGGCTCAGTAGCGCATGTCTGGCCACCGCTGCCAAAATGTGAGGTGGTCATATCCATATCCATATCATATCTCATTTCTAAGGGACAACATGGCAACATTTATGAGAAATTATCTTCACACAAGAACATTTTTTTAATGGAAAATGAATTAAAATAAATGTAAGTGCCCAGATGGGAAAACCCCTTAAACTTTTCCCTAAAGAAAACAAGATATTTATTGAACATGATATTTATTAAGCATGAACATGCCTTAAATATCATATTGTGTTGTGTCCCAATGTATTAGGAAGACTCATCGCAAGAACTGAGGTCCCACAACCCTTTCCATGCTTGGTGTCATAACCACCATGTATCAGCTCTAACACACATGTGTAGCTCTATAGAAAGTTATGTATATTAGGTTGTGTGATGTGTCTCATTATAACGCCATAAAATTATTTTTCTTAGAACTCTGTCCACGTGATTCCTCCTGGAAATGTAAGAATACATCCACAATGTGACACTACCATTTACTGTGCCTTCAGTCTTTTACAAAGAGATTGGTACAAAGGGGCTCCCAAGGATCGACCATCAATAGTTGAAGAGTTGGCACTAGACATCTGTGGTCATCTAGACAACCACAAGGACATAGAACTAGAAGCAGTTGACTCCTTGCCCATGTAGTTTCAGCCACGGCTAGCATACATTTTCTTTAAGAGCCACGTCTCCAGTAGAGATTTCTGAACACTACAGGGGAAAGGAGCCAGCTGCTTCCAGCTCCTAGACTTTTTGTGTATGGGGCATCAAACAGTTGATCATATGGGTGTTGTGTGTCATTGCTCCAAGAATCAACTACTGAAAATAGGCCATCAATAAAAATTCCTGACCAAACCCATTTTCCAGGAGTAAAATCCATCCTAGACTTAAGCCGATAACAAGTGACATTTTGTCGCCTCCTATGCCTTGACCCTGATGTATCAGCTAGATATCCAAGTGTAATAGACACATGACTCCATACACCGTCATAGGCCAGGACCATAACAATAGCTCCATAAACCGTCAAAGGCTGAGACTATAACAATGGCTCTATACAATGTCATAGGCCAAGACCATAACAATGGCTCCATACTCCATTGTAGGTCAAGATTATAGCAATGACTCCATACACTGTAATAGGCCAAGACCATAACAATAGATCTATACATTGTCATAGGCTGAGACCAAAACAATGGCTTTATAAACCGTCATAGACCAAGACCATAACAATGGCTCCATACACAGTCATAGGCTGAGACCATAACAATGGCTCCATACACCGTGATAGGCTAGGCCATAAAAATGTCTCCATACAATGTCATAGGCCAGGACCATTACAATGGCTCCATACACTGTCATAGGCTGGGAACAAAATATTGACTCCATACACTGTCATAGGCCGAGACCAAAACAATGGCTTCATACACCGTCATAGGCAAAGACCATAAAAATGGTTCAGTACACAGTCATAGGCCGAGACCATAACAATGTCTCCATACACCGTGATAGGCTAGGCCATAACAATGGCTCCATACAATGTCACAGGTCAAGACCATAACAATGGCTCCATACACTGTCATAGGCCTGGGCCATAGCAATGGCTCCATACACCGTGATAGGCCGGGGCCATCACAATGGCTCCATACAATGTTACAGGCCAAGACTATAGCAATGGCTCCATAGAACATCATAGGCCGAGACCATAACAACCGTCATAGGCCGAGACCATAACAATGGCTCTAGCCTCCACATCCTTCATCAGTCACCAGGACAATGATATAAATGACTCCTCACATGTAATGATGGGTCATAATATAATTACCTCACATTACATATAGAGTATTTTATGAGGTAATAGGTGTGAATGAGAAACAGTAAAACCTTCATGTGACTTATAAATAGTAGGACTGGCTGTAATAATGTGTAATATGCTTATAATGGACGGCCAGGAGATTATACTCTCATAGGTCACAAATATAACTATGGGGGACATTAATCATAGTGGGTCTCAGGTTCGCCTATTTTTGCGCCTGGTTTGTTCTCTTTTTTGGCTTGAGATCTATGATTGATCTAGTTCTGCCTTAGTAAATGCACTTTGGAATTGTCTCATGTGCGATTCATTTGCGCCTAAATTAGCGCCAAATTTGTCTCAAATTGTTGGATCGCATTTGTGAGCAATAATGAAAGGAGACTGAGAGAATGTGACAAAACGTTCAGGGTTCATCTCTGCAAAAAAAAAACTATCATTGTAATGTAACTGCACGGACTAAAAGTTACAGATATGTAAAAATAAATAAATAAATTCTTGCTGAAATGAGTCTTTTCCTTTTTTATTATAATTCACATGAAATGGAGACTGATAATATTCTCAGATCTGTACAATAAGACAATAATCAGTCACACAAATGATCCTATAGACCAGTGATGGCAAACCTCTTAGACACCGAGTGCCCAAACTACAACCAAAACCCATGTATTTTTCGCAAAGTGCCAATGCGACAATTTAAGCAGTAACTTATTACTCCCTGCTCTTTCGCAGGTTTGAACTGTATAGGCACCTAAGGACACCAATACAGTAGAAAGGAGGAGAAGAAGTTTGGATTATCATTGTAGCTTCCTTTTAGGGTCCTGGGTTGCAAGAGGCCTTAAGTCCTGTCTGACGAACACTGCCCTGGGGTGATGGCAAGGGTGCCCATAGAGATGGCTCTGAGTGCCACCTCTGGCACCCGTGCCATAGGTTCGCCACCACTGCTATAGACAATGATGAAGCCGTTACTGGAGAAATTTCACATTTTAAAACTGCTCCGAAGTATTTTCCATGTTGCATAGAGGGAATTTTTCATTTTGGAACCTAAAATTTATGTTTTTAGTAATGAAAAGTGATTTTTTTTGGAAGTGCACCTGCATTTTTGCGCCTATTTTGCGCCTTTTTAGGCGCAAATCTGTGATAGATCCCATTCAAACATCTGTATAGGAGGCACTCACTATGTCAGATAAGGCGCAGGGACTCAAAACCACAAAGTGCCGAACTTTACCGTGCGCCAGAAAATGGCGCATAAATGTGTCAAATTAACGAAATGCGCCAGATTTTTGCGCTAAAAAACGCTCAAAACAGTCTTACTGACTATGATTAATGTCTCCCAATATGTGAGATCATTACACAGAAGCAAATATAGAAGATTATACTTACAGGAGCATTCAGGGTGACATCCCATTCAAGAGACGAGGAAAGCTGGGTTGCAGCTATACTGGAGGCTAAAACAGCAGTAGATGAGATACATATCTTAGAGATATATAGATATGAGTTAGATAGATAGATATGAGATAGATATGAGATAGATAGATAGATATGAGATATGTATGAGATATGTATATGTATATGATATGAGATATGAGATATGTATAGATATGAGATAGATAGATAGATAGACTCTTAGAGTTGTGACATCATATCCAGGGTAAACATTGCATACATATACAATAAAGTAGCATTTAACATTATCTTTCACATAAACACAATTTTAATAAGTAGTGTATCCCTTTAACAGTATATAAAGTGTACAGCCATATGTGATCAAGTGATCGATTACCATAATTTACATAGATTATAGAGTAATAAGTCACCTGTAAGGGAACCTCCTCCTGGCCATGTTGTTCATAGACAAAACACTAGCCGCGTCCTAAAGACGCTAGTGCGCATGTCAGTAAGAGGTAGTGGCGTGCAAATCCTCTATTGTGCATGTCACGCATGCGCATCAGTACAACTCGCTACTGATGCCGCCATCTTGAGTAAGGATAATGTGGATGGGCATAGGAGATTGTGGCGCATGCGCACCATAGGTCTGAACGTCCGGGACCGTCATTTAAAGTAAAGGAAGTTCATTTCTGTAAACCTCCGTTTATGATAAAAATGTGACACATGTCTCTAAATACATAAACATGTAACAGGAGTCTAGCAGGTGAAAATCTTTAACCCCTTAACTTATATTGCACAGTAGAAATCACAGACACAATAGGTATCAGTTACAGTTACAGCCGGCGGTGACCTCAGAGACGGGAAATGGCGCCCAAATGTCCAAAATGCGACTTTTACACCTTTTTACATCACATAAAAAATGGAATGAAAAGTAATCAAAATGTTGCACAGACCTCAAAATGGTAGCAATGAAAACATCGGCTCATTTCGCAAAAATTGACACCTCACACAGCTCCGTATCCCAAAGTATGAAAAAGTTATTAGCGTCAGAAGATGGCAAAAAATGTTTTTTCTTTTTTGTACACATTCGTTTAATTTTTGAAAATGTATTAACACAATAAAACCTGCATAAATTTGGTATCACCGCGATCCTACCGAACAAAAGAATAAAGCTGAGGTGTTATTTGGAGCCCACAGTCAAAGTTGTAAATATGAGCCCACAAGAATGTGGCGCACTTTTTTTTTTTCAATTTTTCCACATTTGGAATTTTTTTCCAGCTTCATAGTACATGGCATGTTAAAATAAATAACATCACAGGAAAGTAAAATTTGTTACGCACAAAATAAGCCCTCACACAGCTCTGTACATGGAAAAATGAAAAAGTTATGGATTTTTGAAGGTGGAGAGTGAGAAAATAGCGAAAAGATATGACCCGTTAGATGAAATGCAGTACAGATATCAAAGGTACACATTGAGTATCGAGTATAGGTAGGTAGGCAACTAACCACAAAGTATGGGCTATAAACTCAGCGCAAAGCCAAAAAAGTCAATCTGTCACAAATAATGTGGGGCACTCACACGGGGTGTATTCATGGAGAACACACACCCTGCAAGAAGAAAGAAGCCCCCCGATCAGCTGTGGAGCCACAAACGGTGTCCAGCAATATTGTGTACGTGACAAAGTGCGATCGTGAGAAAGTGATATATAGAAAAAAGAAAATTATGGTTAGTATCGTATGTAAAATCACAAAAACTGACATAGAAAATTATTTTTGTCAAGGAATTGGAGTAGTAAAAGAGGCAAACCAGTATTCAAAAAATTCCGCTTATTTTGAAATCAACGCTTAACCCATTGGGTTTCAATGTATTTAACTTATAGATCCACTCTAATTCTCGTTTTTTCAAAAGTTTCATCCTATGCCCTCTTCTCCTAAGGGGCGGGATTGTGTCTATGAGGCGAAACCTCAATTGTCCCTCTCTATGTTTGCAGTCAGAAAAATGTTTAGGAACCGGGAGATCCTTTCTGCCAGCCCTAATAGTCTATCTATGTTGATTAACCTGGGTCTTGAAATCGAGGGTCGTCTCACCAATATACCATAGATTACATGGGCACTGCAACAGATAAATGACATGATCCGAATTACACGTAAAATAGTGCTTAATTTCATACGTGGTGTTAGTTATTGGGTGTGTGAATTTTTCTCCCTTTAGCATCATAGTGCAGTTTACACATTGCCTGCCTTTTTTCTTTTTTGTACCCACATCAGCCCTAACTAACTTGTCTCTCAGACTTGGCGTGCGTCTGGAAGATAGAAGGGGTGGGACTTTAAATTCTGGGATTGTTGGAAATGCATCAGCAAGGATATGCCAAATCTTATGGATAATCTTTCCTATGTCACCACTTATTTCAGTATATTCAGTGGATACAAAGGGTATGTGGTTTTGTTTGGTTTGTTTCATTTTGGGTTATAGGAGATTCTTTCTCTCCATACCCAGAACTTTGTTTCTGTTTTCGGCTATAAGGGATGCAGGGTAACCCCTGTCTCTAAATTTAGTGGACAATTCATCAAAGTTTTTTTTTAAGAAAAGAGTCATTCAAGGTGATTCGATGTGCCCTCAAGAATTGGCTATAGGGTAATGACCTCATCATTTTTTGGGGGGTGATTACTCTTGAAATAAAGTAGATTATTTTTTGTCTGTTGGTTTGACAAATAAATCGGTTTGTAGTTCACCATTTTTTAGCAAAATTTGTACATCTAAGAACTGCTCTGACTCTTTTGACCAGACCAGAGTAAATTGGACCTCCTCCTCTCCCTGCTCCTCTCCTCCTCCTCCTCTCCCTGCTCCTCACCTCCTCCTCTCCCTGCTCCCCACCTCCTCCTCTCCCTGCTCCCCACCTTCTCCTCTCCCTGCTCCCCACCTCCTCCTCTCTCTCCAGTACTCCCTTCTATCCTTTAGGGCTGCAGCTTCTATCAGGGATCTCCATGGTTTCAGTGTAACTCTAGAGTTGCTCCTCCCACGCAAGTCACATAGCGATGATGTCATCAAAGGTCCTTTACACCACGAGGAAATAGAATCTACTGTAACTTCTCAGAGCAGACACTTTCCTGTGTTTATACAATGTGCAGGAGATCAGCACAATCCAGTCCCTGCCCTATCTATAGACCAGGGAGACCTGACCACCACCAGCCTGACAGCAGAGCTGGGGCTTCACTGCTGTCTCCAGGCCCTGGGAATAAAGGAAGCATTTGATTGGTTGGCTAGTTTGTTTGACTGACAGATATTCCTCACAGAATAGGAATTTTGTCTGACAGAATGGCATTTTTTAGTACAGAAGTAGAATTCTGTCGCACAGAATGGTATTTTGTAGCACAGAAGTAGAATTTTGTCTGACAGAATGGCATTTTTTTAGTACAGAGGTAGAATTCTGTCGCACAGAATGGTATTTTGTAGTACAGAAGTAGAATTCTGTCGCACAGAATGGTATTTTGTAGTACAGAAGTAGAATTCTGTCGCACAGAATGGCATTTTGTAGTACAGAAGTAGAATTCTGTTGCACAGAATGGCATTTTGTAGTACAGAAGTAGAATTCTGTCGCACAGAATAGTATTTGTAGTACAGAAGTAGAATTCTGTCGCACAGAATGGTATTTTGTTGTACCGAAGTAGAATTCCATCACACAGAATGGTATTTTGTCTCACAGAAATAGATTTTGTTGTACAGAATAAGAGTTTTGTCTCACAGAATGGCATTTTGTAGTACAGAAATTTAATTTTGAAAAGACTCTAATACAAAAGTCATTTTGTTAAAAAAATTATTTTGTGCCAGGGGGCAGGGGGAGCAGGGAGTCGAGAGCCTGGAGGGGGGGGGAGCTAGGTGCCGGCAGGGTCTGGGGGCCGTTGTAAGGTGCCGGCAGTGTCGGGGGGTGGGCGAAAGGTGCTGGCAGGGTCGGGGACAAGGTGCCGGACAGAGGGCTGCAACGTGGTCCCGTCCGGTGCTGGAGCTCAGTGCTGGCCGGTGCCGCCCCTGCGCGGACCGGCTGATGAACTCCAACGGCCCGGTCCTGGTCCAAGGACCGGCGGTTGGGGACCTCTGCCCTATAGGATTCACCACACACTGCTGGCAGATAACCAAATAATGTGAAATAAAGTTTTATAAAGTGGTAAAATGGTTCAGAATGCTGATGAAGGCATTTTTAAAACCAACATAGATGGGCTATTGGAAATTGTCACCACCTTAAAAATGACATTCCTGGTGACAGATTCACGTTAAGTTGCACTCTTTACAATGTTCAGTTGTATCACTGTGAATGCTCACTTTAAACTCTTGATGAAAGGGGTTAGCAGGGTAATAAGAAAATTATGCACTGTTCATTTGTAGTGTTTTATAATTAACTGTAAATATGTATCAATTATTACCGTTTAAGAACATAATAATGAAGTGTACACTAGCCAAATGTAAAGGTTCAAATAGCTTTCAAATTAGCACCATTGCTATGAAACTTATTATTTGCATTTTTGGTGGTCTAGGGCGGTGAACGGGTAATGTTTGTATACCTGGTAGTTTGGAACCGTGAAGGTGTTAATCTGATACAATAAAAATGTTATTGTTATTACCCTTGGTGGCAGTGGATGGTTTAAGTAGGTTTGGTAGGGTCCAGTTGACGTTCACCTTTCCTGGCACCAGTGTTGCCCTGACTGTACAAAGATGCCCGAAAAGTGTGGTCAAGAAGCCACCCTAGTATAAGCTGCCTGCTCCAAACAGTAACCCCAGATGAATTACACCTATTTGTTCTGTTATTGTGTGTCACTGTTACCCAGAAAACCTGTAAATCACCTGTAAATCTGCCTTAATTATTGTATACGCACCTGCACAGACAAAACAAGATCCTAATTTTGGATGTTACTCTCTGTGTTGTTCATTCTATCTCTACTTGTTTGATGTCTTTTGGCATGTGCCCCAGTGCACAATTATTGTGGCATAAAGTGGATGTATTCCAGGAACACACTGCATGACAATATCCTCTGTCTTTTATTTCTTGACATCTCTTGTGATAATCTTTCCATTCCATTATGCGGCAGTAACATATACTTAAATGTTGAAATGTATCTCTACTTGTCTTCAGTGGAATATTTTTAGCTGTTGTCATCATGTACCATTAAACTTTTGCACAACTTATTCTCTTCAGGATGACAACGCATAATGAAAGTTAAGTAATTTTCAGTGTAAGAGATAAGATAATGAAGTATAAATATGTCTTATTAAAATTGTGAGATGAACTGGAATAAAAAAATGAATTATTTAGATTAACACCAAGGTTCTCACATTAATTTGATGTCTGCTACATGGGAAATATAGTTATACATGGCGTCCATTCACCTGAATAGTAGACATCATGGTCTGAAGGAACAGAGACTGGATCATTTTGGTAGATCTAGGCTCGCAAGAGCTTACAGTCTATGAGAAGGAAGGGGAGACACAAGAGGAATAAGAGCTGTAACTAACGTGTTAACCAGACTTGATAATACAGTCTGTAGTCTAAGTGGATACACAGATAACTGATTGAGTTAACACAGTTTCGGTTATATAACCCAATGCTACAGTAAAGAGAGAGTTGAAGTTACATGCAATTAGGATTTTAAAAGAATGTTTGAAGCTTTGGTGGTTAGGTATTAATCTGATAGTTCTGAGTAGTGCATTCCAGATAATCAGTGCAGCTAAGGAGAAGACTAGGAGATGTAAGTGGGAGGTTCAAACAAGGAGAGAATAATCTAAGGTCACTGGCAGTTTGGACAGTTCTACTAATTCGGAATGAGCAAAGTATTTAACTTCCAAATTGTGTTGCACGCCCTCTGTTAAAGATGCACCACAAAAAAGATGGTGAACTCTGTCGGACCTGTGCGCGGTAGCAATACATTTATGATTTCAGCCGCACAATCTTAGTTAATCCCCACAGAGTACATTATAGGTGGATGATGCACTCCAGTGACCTGGTAAGTAAATGTGCCCCATTGTATCTAATCCTTTTTTACATTTCATTTTCATTTTCTTGCATTATACATTTATTTCAAATTGTTACAGGAGAAAATTGTTCCTAACTGGACACTCTCTGCTCTATGATGATACATACAGGGTAAGTGAATATGATATGTACTGACTGCATTCAGTGATGTTCTTTAGTGAGGTGCCAGTGTGTACAGAGATCATTTGGACATCAGCATTCTAAAGGTCTTCAGCTAAACCAGGGGTAAAATTGTTTCCCTGCAAACACTGGGGTCTATCCTGAGTAGTCTTAGGATGGGTTAGTTGGGGTGGCAGAGGTAACCCATAGGGATATTTAGGTTGGTGAAGATGGAAATCTCTCTCTCTCTTCTTCTGATCCCCCCCCCCCGTCCTGGACAAATAGCATTTCCCCAGAATTGAGGAGATGTGGTAGTGAAAATGTCCCGGGGATTAAGATGGCAAAAGAGGAAGAGCATCCCACAGCATTTCAATCAATTCCAAGACTGTGACTCTACAAAATTCATTGTAAGTGGATTAACAGAGTATTAGTTAACCAAAGGGGTAGCAATTGGAAGAAGATCGTGGCAAAAAAGAATTAGGGCAGATCCACCTGTGGGACACTGTATGACCTAAAGGTCTCAATGAAAATGTCAGCTTTGTTACTTTTTTGAAATAATATAAAAATTAATTTCTGGTCATCCTAGGGCAGTGATAGCAAAATGTTTAGAGGTTCATTGCTACCCAAACCCCACTTACTTAACGGACACCTGTCAGCTAAAAAAGAGGACTGGCTTTACATACCAATGAAAAACTGTCCTAGCCCTCTTCCATTAATGCTACTGTCAAAACATTGAGGTAGCAGAACTTACCGATAAGCGCTGCCACACTTTGACTGCAGCATCAAGCTTGGCACATGCCGAAGTCACCATCGGCATCTAGCGTGGGAGGGGCAGGGAGACAGAAGAGAGGGGAGTGCCTGGACGGCCCCTCACAGTGTGGCAGCGCTTATCAGTATGCTCTGCTACCTCAATGATTCTGACAGTGGCATTAATGGAACAGGGCTAGAGAAAGTTTTTCATTAGTATGTAAAGCTAGTTCTGCTTTTTAGCTGACAGGTTCCCTTTAAATTAAAGTGCCAACACACAAATGTAATTAAGATAATTAGGTTTCATTGAAGAAAAACAGCTCATACATTACAATCTTATGTGTTAAAAGAAATACACTATAACAGAGCTTAGAAGTTTGCATTTGGCGTGCTTTTGAACAATTAAAAGGCAATCTGTCATAAGTTGGGACCATGTTTCACAGCAGCCAGTGTTATTTATTGTGCCTGGAAAGCTGTGTAATTATACTGATGAGCATGTTGCAAAAAGCAGCATGACTATGAAAAATGTTTAAATGTTTAAATTCCAGGATTGTGGCTGGATTTGGAGCATTTTGGTGCACTGCAACACAGATCCCCCTTTAGTAACTGCTGTTGTATTAAAACAGCAACCAGCTAACTGCTGTGAGATCTCCAACAGCAGTGCCCTAAGTCCAGCTACAATCCAGGAATATAAATCCATATTTCACAGTCCAGCATGCACTAAGGTATGGTCTCTCCAGGGCAAAAACCTAACGCTGGCTGCAGTACTATATTCTAAAAAACTGATGATAGCAATACTGGCTGCAGTACTGTATGGTAAAAACTGATGGCAGACTCCACCTAACACTGGCTGCAGTTCTATATGGTAACAACTGATGACAGACTCCCTTTAGGGTTTTCTAAATGCTCTTTTAGATATGGAAAATATTTCAGCTGTCCACTTTTAAGGTCTCCTTCAAAAACCTGCAAATTTCCCTCAAATATTTTGATATCACAAAATCCTTTGTGCTGTTTTCTCAGCTACACTGTGTAGTTGTTTATTTAGTACATGGGAGTTTAGTATGAAATCAGTAAAAACATAAAATCAGTAAGCCAGGCCATATCAGTGAGCTGTGGATATTGCTGCCCTTTTTTATTCATAAAAAGTCTGATTTCTTCCAGGCAGGCTACAGGCAGAACATTTTAACGTCACAAAGAGCTTCTTGTATAATATAATGGAACTGATTGACTTTATGTTTGTTTCTTTAACAAACAATGGTATGAAACCAGATATTGCCCCAAACATAGAAGGTGCTCCACTATTTCTGGTCTTATGTCTTCCCCCAAAGCTCCTATCACAGCATAGTAAGTATCTACTCCTTTTTTAGACAAAGAAACAAAATTTACCAGCTCTTCTCTCATGATGTCACCATTGGCATAATGCAAAATGAGTGCTAGCCTTGCGTGATTATTTATATCCGTGTTCTCATCCTTGCACATGGAGTAATAGGCTGCTTTTTGTAGGTCAGTGGTGAGCTGCTCACTAACATCACTTGCCATGCGTTGGACTCAATCTTAGATAATGGGGCGTATTTACTTAGGGTCCAGCGGGTTTTCCAACATTTTCGGGGATATCGCCGCTGGGACAGGGGTTTAAAAGGGGATTGTGTAGCACGCGATTGGATTTTGGCAAATCAGCACCAGCTTTCATGCGACATAAATCGGCAGATCAGATGATTCAGATCTGGGATTTAACTTTTAAATTGTGTTGCAAGATCAAGCACTTACATGCACTGGGAAGAAGATGGTGAACTCCGGCAGACACATGCAGGATATTGGGCGCACGATGTAAGTGAATCGCGGCAGAGTTCATTCTCGTCGGACACTCTGGAACATGGAACGAGCAGGGACGGGTAAGTAAATATGCCCCAATATGAATACCAAGTAGCATCTCATATACGCTCTCAGATACGCTGACTTATTTTATCCTTGTTTGGGAAATCATCAAAAAGGGAAGAACTCCCAGGCAACATAGCTGCTTTCATAATCTCCCCATTAGAGAGGGGCTTACCATGTGTAGCCATAGAAAGTGACATTTGAAAACTGGCTGCAGCCAGATAATTGGTTTCTGAAAGATAGTTAGAGACACAAAGATGCTGGGAATGATATTTCCTCAATTGCCATTCAAGATACATTTTTCTTTCTGTTTCACCTAGTTGTGCAACAGTTTTGTGATGCAAGACAAATTACAATTTTTATTACACCGTGTCCAGGCCTCTTGGAATGATTTTCCACTATCTATTTTTACTTTTTTTTTTTTGCTGTACTCATTGTTGAAGTCTAAATTTTTGTACCTGTGGGGCAGGTTTTTAAACAACCAGGAAACCTTCATAAAAAGTTATTAACTCCTTAATGACTTTTTGTACCCTCTTTTTTTTAAATCTGACAGGTGCCCTTGAATAGCTTTAACAAGCCAAGTTGATTTAGAGATTTTTTTCGTGACACATTTGGGCTCATTTACTAAGGGTCCGTCGGACGCATTTTCATCGGGTTTCCCGATGATTTCCGTTTTGTGCCAAATTGCCCCGAGATTGCGTCGCACGCGATCAGATTTTGGCACATTGGCGTCGGCTTCCAGGCGAAATCAGGGGCGGGCCGTCACACAACCCGATGGATTTGGACAACGCGCGGGATTTAACTATTAAAATGTGTCGCAAGACACGCACTTACAAGCACTGGGAACTCCAACAAATTACCCCATTTCAGAAACTATACCACTTACAGAATTTAGCAAGGGGTACAGTGAGCATTTTGCTCTTACAAGTGTATCATTAAATTAAGCTGCAAAAAAAGGAAAACATTTATTTTTCCAAAAGAAGTCACTTTTGTTTCTAATTATTCTAACCCCCCCCAATAGAGATACGATGAAACTACAGTAAAAATGTGTAAAGCAATTTCTCCCATATATAATTGGCCCACATGTGGATATAAAAAAATGCTGTATGGGCTTACTTTGGAGTTACTCCATGCAAAGGCCAGGTTTGTCAGGGCAGATCTCGCAATGATATGTCCTTCCTAACCCTCTTTTTGGAACAGACTCTATCTTTTCCGAGTCCTTCCTTTTTTAAGCAGTCTAGGGAACTTCAGCAGGAAATTGTTGCCTTTGCACAACACGGGGGACATCTGATCCAGAGGAACTGAGGCCCTGTCCTTCTTGTCCAAACAAAAGTGTCTTAATCACCACCTCTTGAAAATGGAGAAATAAAACAACATGACCTGTACATTAAAACAGCTGTACAGTGCCATCTGTACAATGTATTCAGCCAGCTTTTTGTACCATAGGGTACAGTACACCTAAGGGTGCTGTACGGCTTCAGCACTTGATCTGACCAACCAAGATGCAGTCTAACTTGGGAAAAGTGGTGGTGGTACCTCATACAGGGGTAAGGGTGCTAAAGTCCCCATGAATAGTGGACAGAACAAGGACATTCTTTTAGTCCTTATTAGAGATGAGCAAGCACTAAAATGCTCGGGTACTCGTTATTCGAGACGAACTTTTCCCGATGCTCGAGTGCTCGTCTCGAATAACGAGCCCCATTGAAGTCAATGGGAGACTTGAGCTTTTTTCAAGGGGACCAAGGCTCTGCACAGGGAAGCTTGGCCAAACACCTGGGAACCTCAGAAAAGGATGGAAACACCACGGAAATGGACAGGAAACAGCAGGGGCAGCATGCATGGATGCCTCTGAGGCTGCTTAATCGCACCATTATGCCAAAATTATGGGCAACAGCATGGCCATGACAGAGTGACAGAATGAAGCTAGATAGCATCTAAAACATCCAATAATTGACCCTGACACTAAAGGGGACGGCATGCAGAGGCAGCGGCAGCAGCGGCAGGCTAGAGAGTGGCATGGCGACATACCCTAAATGGACTCAGGCTTCAAACCAATGGGTGGCAGAGAGGAACCAAAGGAGGTGAGCAAGAAGCGCTCAAATAATATCGGTACATGATAAAAGTTTGCCAGTATATTTTGGGGATTACACAGCAGGGTGGCGACAAAGTTAACATGGAAGCCATGAAAACAACCCAAAATTCTGCCTGACACAGCTCGTTTGATAAGGGGACCATGTATGGAGGCAGTGAACTAGTAGTAGATTAAAGGTGCTGCAGTTAAAACTATGTTAGTTGGATCCTGGCATGGAGCTGGCGCTCCGCTGCCAGGCGAGCTTTCGCCAATCCAAGCCCCTGTCTCTAGGCTACTCCCCAAACAGCACTTCTAAGAACCTTTTGTATAAGATCAAGTGTAGTAGCGTTCTTATAAGTTTAGGATATGGCGGGTGAGGGGAATGTAAACAGATGCGCAAGAAGCGCTGAAATAATATTGGTAAATGATAAAAGTTTGCCAGTATATTTTGTGGATTACACAGCAGGGTGGCGACAAAGTTAACAAGTTTGTTGTGGAAGCCATGAAAACAACCCAAAATTCTGCCTGACACAGCTCGTTTGATAAGGGGACCATGTATGGAGGCAGTGAACTAGTAGTAGATTAAAGGTGCTGCAGTTAAAACTATGTTAGTTGGATCTTGGCATGGAGCTGGCGCTCCGCTTCCAGGCGAGCTTTCGCCAATCCAAGCCCCTGTCTCTAGGCTACTCCCCAAACAGCACTTCTAAGAACCTTTTGTATAAGATCAAGTGTAGTAGCGTTCTTATAAGTTTGGGATATGGCGGGTGAGGGGAATGTAAACAGATACGCAAGAAGCGCTGAAATAATATCGGTAAATGATAAAAGTTTGCCAGTATATTTTGTGGATTACACAGCAGGGTGGCGACAAAGTTAACAAGTTTGATGTGGAATGGCCTGTAATAGCTCTTGGGCGGTGTGCCTTTTATCGCCTAGGCTCAGCAGTTTGAGCACCGCCTGCTGTCGCTTAGCGACGGCACTGCTGCTGTGCCTAGAGCTACCGACTGATGGCGCCATGGCCACGGATGGTAATTCGGAGGAGGAGGAGGTGGAGGAGGGGTGGGAGGAGGAGGAGGTATAGTAGGCCTTTGAGACCTGGACCGAGGTAGGCCCCGCAATCCTCTGCGTCGGCAGTATATGACCAGCCCCAGGGTCAGACTCGGTCCCAGCCTGCACCAAGTTAAGTGTAGTAGCGTTCTTATAAGTTTGGGATATGGCGGGTGAGGGGAATGTAAACAGATGCGCAAGAAGCGCTGAAATAATATCCGTAAATGGTAAAAGTTTGCCAGTATATCTTGTGGATAACACAGCAGGGTGGCGACAAAGTTAACAACTTTGATGTGGAATCCATGAAAACAACCCAAATTTCTGCCTGACACACCTCGTTTGATAAGGGGACGATGTATGGAGGCAGCTATATGGACAACTTTTGGAGGTAGCAATGGAGACAACGTGTGGAGGCTGCTATGGAGACAATTTAATTTGGATAGTGCCTGTATGTGGCAGTCCAAAAAAGTTTTCAAACCAGAGGAGCAGGTAGGTGGCCCTCCATAAAAATGAAATAGATTGAGTGCCTGTATGTGGCAGTCCAAAAAAGTTTTCAAACCAGAGGAGCAGGTAGGTGGCCCTCCATAAAAATGAAATAGATTGAGTGCCTGTATGTGGCAGTCCAAAAAAGTTTTCAAACCAGAGGAGCAGGTAGGTGGCCCTCCAGAAAAATGAAATAGATTGAGTGCCTGTATGTGGCAGTCCAAAAAAGTTTTCAAACCAGAGGAGCAGGTAGGTGGCCCTCCAGAAAAATGAAATAGATTGAGTGCCTGTATGTTGCAGTCCAAAAAAGTTTTCAAACCAGAGGAGCAGGTAGGTGGCCCTCCAGAAAAATTGAATAGATTGAGTGCCTGTATGTGGCAGTCCAAAAAAGTTTTCAAACCAGAGGAGCAGGTAGGTGGCCCTCCAGAAAAATTAAATAGATTGAGTGCCTGTATGTGGCAGTCCAAAAAAGTTTTCAAACCAGAGGAGCAGGTAGGTGGCCCTCCAGAAAAATTGAATAGATTGAGTGCCTGTATGTGGCAGTCCAAAAAAGTTTTCAAACCAGAGGAGCAGGTAGGTGGCCCTCCAGAAAAATGAAATAGATTGAGTGCCTGTATGTGGCAGTCCAAAAAAGTTTTCAAACCAGAGGAGCAGGTAGGTGGCCCTCCAGAAAAATTGAATAGATTGAGTGCCTGTATGTGGCACTCCCAAAAATTGTTTAAAACAGAGGACCGGGTAGGTGGCCCTCCAGAAAAATTAAATGCATAAAGTACTATAGCTAGAGCCAGTGGGCCCTGTCAAAAAATAGCCAGTTTCCTCTGCTTTAGTGTAGAAAGAGGAGGAGAAGGAGGAAAATGATGAGGAGGAGGAGTGGATAAATTATTCAGGTTGAGCTTCCTTCACCTGGTGGAGATTGGAAATTATGAGAAATCCAGGCTTTATTCATCTTAATAAGCGTCAGCCTGTCAGCGCTGTCAGTCGACAGGCGTGTACGCTTATCGGTGATGATGCCACCAGCTGCACTGAAAACCCGCTCGGACAAGATGCTAGCGGCAGGGCAGGCAAGAACCTCCAAGGCGTACAGCGCCAGTTCGTGCCACATGTCCAGCTTTGAAACCCAGTAGTTGTAGGGAGCTGTGTGATCATTTAGGACGATTATATGGTCAGCTACGTACTCCCTCCCCACCTTTCTGTAAAGATCAGCCCTACTCTGCCGAGACTGGGGACAGGTGACAGTGTCTTGCTGGGGTGACATAAAGCTGGCAAAAGCCTTGTAAAGCGTACCCTTGCCAGTGCTGGACAAGCTGCCTGCTCGCCTACTCTCCCTCGCTACTTGTCCCGCAGAACTACGCACTCTGCCGCTAGCGCTGTCAGAAAGGAAATAGTGTTTCAGCTTGTGCACCAGGGCCTGCTGGTATTCATGCATTCTCACACTCCTTTCCTCTCCAGGGATGAGAGTGGAAAGATATTGCTTGTACCGTGGGTCCAGGAGAGTGAATACCCAGTAATCGGTGCTGGAATAAATTCTTTGAACGCGAGGGACACGGGATAGGCAGCCTAGCATGAAATCTGCCATATGCGCCAGAGTACCAACGCGTAAGAATTCACTCCCCTCACTGGCCTGACTGTCCATTTCCTCCTCCTCCAACTCCTCCAACTCCTCTCCTTCTGCCCATACACGCTGAACAGTGAAGGACTCAACAATGGTCCCCTCTTGTGTCTCGCCAACATTCTCCTCCTCTTCCTCCTCATCCTCCTCCACCTCCACCTCCTCCGATATGCGCTGAGAAAAAGACCTAAGGGTGCTTTGGCTATCAACAAGGGAATCTTCTTCCCCCGTCTCTTGTGACGAGCGCAAAGCTTCCGACTTAATGCTGATCAGAGAGTTTTTCAACAGGCCAAGCAGCGGGATGGTGAGGCTCAGCACCTGACAGATATCAGACATCCACGTCCACTCCTCATTGTAGACTTGAGGAAGCTGACTGACCTGACTACCAGTTCTGGTGGAAGTTGACATCTGGCAGTCTACAATCGCTCTGCGCTGCTGGTAAACTCTGGATAACATGGTTAATGTTGAATTCCACCTCGTGGGCACGTCGCACAACAGTCGGTGAGCGGGCAGTTGGAGGCTGCGCTGCGCTGCCCTGAGAGTGGCAGCATCTGTGCTGGACTTCCTGAAATGCGCACAGATGCGGCGCACCTTCGTGAGCAAATCAGACAGATTGGGGTATGTCTTGAGGAAACGCTGAACTATCAGATTTAACACATGGGCCAGGCATGGCACATGTGTCAGTCTGCCGAGTTGCAGAGCCGCCACCAGGTTACGGCCGTTGTCACACACAACCATGCCTGGCTTCAGGTTCAGCGTTGCCAGCCACAGATCAGTCTGCGCCGTGATGCCCTGTAATAGCTCTTGGGCGGTGTGCCTTTTATCGCCTAGGCTCAGCAGTTTGAGCACCGCCTGCTGTCGCTTAGCGACGGCACTGCTGCTGTGCCTAGAGCTACCGACTGATGGCGCCATGCCCACGGATGGTAGTTCGGAGGAGGAGGTGGAGGAGGGGTGGGAGGAGGAGGAGGCATAGTAGGCCTGAAAGACCTGGACCGAGGTAGGCCCCGCAATCCTCGGCGTCGGCAGTATATGACCAGCCGCAGGGTCAGACTCGGTCCCAGCCTCCACCAAGTTAACCCAATGTGCCGTCAGCGATATATAGTGGCCCTGCCCAGCAGCACTCGTCCACGTGTCCGTGGTCAGGTGGACCTTGTCAGAAACGGCGTTGGTCAGGGCACGGATGATGTTGTCTGACACGTGCTGGTGCAGGGCTGGGACGGCACATCGGGAAAAGTAGTGGCGGCTGGGGACCGAAGACCGAGGGGCGGCTGCCGCCATGAGGTTGCAAAAGGCCTCGGTCTCTACTAGCCTATAGGGCAGCATCTCCAGGCTAAGCAATCTGGAGATGTGGGCGTGGGCGTGCGGGTGGGTTGCACTATATTTCCGTTTCCGCTCCAGCGTCTGGGGTATGGAGAGCTGAACGCTGGTGGATGCTGTGGAGGATCGTGGAGGCGACGATGGGGTTTTTGTGCCAGGGTCCTGGGCAGGGGGCTGACTATCAGCTGACACAGGGGAAGGAGCAGTGGTGTGCACGGCCGGAGGTGAACGGGCTTGGTGCCACTGAGTGGGGTGTTTAGCATTCATATGCCTGCGCATACTGGTGGTAATTAAGCTAGTAGTGGTAGAACCCCTGCTGATCCTGGTTTGGCAAAGGTTGCACACCACAGTCCGTCGGTCATCCGGTGTTTCCTTAAAGAACCTCCAGACTTCTGAAAATCTAGCCCTCGCCGCGGGAGCTTCACTACGTGACACATTTGGCGCTGATGCACCTGCTCTGGCCCTGCCTCTCCGTCTGGCCCCACCACTGCCTCTTCCAACCTGTTCTGGTCGAGGACTCTCCTCCGTCTCAGAAGCACTGTGTTCACCCGGCCTCTCAACCCAGCTTGGGTCTGTCACCTCATCATCCTCCGATCCCTCAGTCTGCTCCCCCCTCGGACTTCCTGCCCTGACAACAACTTCACCACTGTCTGACAACCGTGTCTCCTCATCGTCGGACACCTCTTTACACACTTCTTCCACTACGTCAAGAAGGTCATCATCACCCACAGACTGCGACTGGTGGAAAACCTGGGCATCGGAAAATTGCTCAGCAGCAACCGGACAAGTGGTTTGTGACTGTGGGAAGGGTCAAGAAAAAAGTTCCTCAGAGTATGCCGGTTCAAATTCCAAATTTTCATGGGAGGGGGCAGACTGGGGGGGAGGAGGCTGAGGTGCAGGAGCTGGAGGAGTGCCGATTTCGGTGACATGGGTGGACTGCGTGGAAGACTGACTGGTGGACAAATTGCTCGAAGCATTGTCGGCAATCCACGACATCACCTGTTCGCACTGTTCTGGCCTCAACAGTGCTCTACCACGAGTCCCAGTAACTTCAGACATGAACCTAGGGAGTGTAGCTCTGCGGCGTTCCCCTGCTCCCTCATCAGCAGGTGGTGTCTCACCCCACCCAGGACCACGGCCTCTGACCCCTGCAGTAGTTGGACGCCCACGTCCCCGCCCTCGTCCTCTACCCCTAGCCCTCGGGTTAAACATTTTGAAAATGAAAGTTATAACTTTCATTTTTTTTTTAACTTTTTTTTGTGTTTTTTTGTGTTTTTTAGGTTTTTTTTGTGTTTTTTAGTTTTTAAAACCAAACAATGCTATCCTATTGCTATGGCTATTTTCTAGCCAAGTATGAAAGCACACTGCTATGCCAGATGAGATGACGCTGAGTTATGAAAAAATAAACGTAAAATAAAAAGGAAATGGCAGACTGTGCCTAATTGAAATCCAACCCCTAATAAATTTTCCCACTTCGGTCTTTGCGATGGATATGTGCGTCACTAAGCGCTAAACACAGCGGTCGCAAGTCTCACTCCAAATTCCTCACAATTGGCTAGTATATGCACTGCAGCAAGGACAGCCACCAGCAGATCAACCAGAAATAAAATATATATAACGCTATTGTAGGCGTAAGTAAGCCGTTTGGATTCTCCTTTGGCTATTTTCTAGCCAAGTATGAAAGCACACTGATGAGATGATGCTGAGTTATGAAAAAATAAACGTAAAATAAAAAGAAACTGCCAGACTGTGCCTAATTGAAATCCAACCCCTAATAAATTTTCCCACTTCGGTCTTTGCGATGGATATGTGCGTCACTAAGCGCTAAACACAGCGGTCGCAAGTCTCACTCCAAATTCCTCACAATTGGCTAGTATATGCACTGCAGCAAGGACAGCCACCAGCAGATCAACCAGAAATATAATATATATAACGCTATTGTAGGCGTAAGTAAGCCGTTTGGATTCTCCTTTGGCTATTTTCTAGCCAAGTATGAAAGCACACTGATGAGATGACGCTGAGTTATGAAAAAATAAACGTAAAATAAAAAGAAACTGCCAGACTGTGCCTAATTGAAATCAAACCCCTAATAAATTTTCCCACTTTGGTGTTTGAGGTGGATATGTGTGTCACTAAGAGCTAAACACAACGGTAGCAAGTCCCCCTGCAAATTCCTCACAATATGGTACTAGCTGCACTACTAGTGCCAGCAAGCCCAGCCACAAGCAAACAAAAAAAAAAAAGTATAACGTTATTGTAGCCCTAAGAAGGGCTGTTGGGTTCTTGTAGAATCACTCCTGCCTAACACTATTCTAATAGAACACCCTAACGCTTTCCCTGACCAGCAGCAGCTCTCTCCCTAGCGGCATCCAGACACAGAATGATCCGAGCAGCGCGGGCAGCGGCTAGTCTATCCCAGGGTCACCTGATCTGGCCAGCCAACCACTGCTATCGACGTGTAAGGGTACCACGTCATGCTGGGTGGAGTGCAGAGTCTCCTGGCTTGTGATTGGCTCTGTTTCTGGCCGCCAAAAAGCAAAACGGCGGGAGATGCCATTTTCTCGAGCGGGCGAAGTATTCGTCCGAGCAACGAGCAGTTTCGAGTACGCTAATGCTCGAACGAGCATCAAGCTCGGACGAGTATGTTCGCTCATCTCTAGTCCTTATACTTAACCAACATCATGTTCTGATTGCAGAATGCCTTGATGCCCCCTTTCTAAGTAGCTGCCTAATAAGGGATCCATGGAGGCCTCTCTGTTTTTTGTGTACAGTGCCCTACTGTACATTACCTCTGGATCTAAAGAATTGGAAAAGTGGAATGCTGGTATAAAAACTATCCACATCGTAATGGTAAACCTTATCCAGCAGTGTGTGCACCTGATCCCACACAGGTTTCCCACAAACTCCTAGGACAGAGGGGCATTCTTTTGTCTCATAAACCCTTAAACCAGTGGGCGTACCCTGTGGAACTCTCGCACAGCTTGCACATTTTGATTCTGTACCTAGCCCTCTTGCTGGGCAGGTACTGGTGGAATGTTAACCTGCCTTTGAAATATACAAATGTTTCATCTAAGGGTGCAAGGAGTCAGACCCCCACCAATCTGATATTAATGACCTATTGTTAGGATATATCATCTATATTTTTAGTCCAGAAACCTTTACATTTTGCAATAATTCAGATGGACTGTGGATTTCATTGAATGTCTGTAATGGATACTGGATGTCTAATGCCAGGTGTTAATTGCTGCCATTAATGTTGTTGCCTTTATTTTCCATTGTTGTCCTTTACTGTCTATCCACGGGCTGCCTCCAAAAGTCAAATAGTAATTATAAAGTAATTGCATGAATTGAGGAATATATTTCATAGTATCATAGTATCATAGTATATAAGGCTGGAAGGAGACGCAAGTCCATCAAGTCCAACCTTCAAGAATTAAATAAATGTTTTATCCCCATAACCCGTGATATTTTTTCTCTCCAGAAAGTCATCCAGGCCTCTCTTGAACATGTACATAGAGTCGGCCATAACAACCTCCTGCGGCAGAGAGTTCCATAGTCTCACTGCTCTTACAGTAAAGAACCTTTGTCTATGGTGATGGTAAAATCGCCTCTCCTCTAGGCGTAGAGGATGCCCCCTTGTCCTGGTCACAGGCCTAGGTATAAAAAGATCTTTGGAGAGATCCTTGTACTGTCCGTTCAGGTATTTGTACATTGTAATGAGGTCTCCCCTCAGTCGTCTTTTTTCTAAACTGAATAATCCCAAATTTTGTAATCTGTCAGTGTATTCTAATCCCCCCATTCCCCTAATAATCCTGGTTGCTCTCCTCTGCACCCGTTCTAGCTCTATTATATCCTTTTTATACACTGGTGCCCAAAACTGTACACAATATTCCATGTGTGGTCTGACCAGGGATTTGTATAAGGGCAAAACTATGTCTTTATCATGAGAATCTATTCCTCTCTTGATACATCCCATTATTTTATTTGCTTTAGCAGCAGCCGCCTGGCTCTGGTCACTAAAATTAAGTTTACCATCCACCAATACGCCCAAGTCCTTTTCAGCTTCAGTTTTACTAAGTAATTGACCGTTTAGAACATAATTATACTTTTTGTTTCCATGGCCCAAGTGCATAACTTTACATTTATCTACACTAAACCTCATCAACCATTTCTCTGCCCATCCCTCAAGCTTCCACAAATCCCTCTGTAATGCTAAACTATCGACCTCAGTATTTATTACTTTACACAGCTTAGTATCATCTGCAAATATTGAAACTTGACTGTGTAAACCCACTACAAGGTCATTAATAAAAATATTAAAAAGAAGTGGCCCCAATACTGACCCCTGTGGCACTCCACTGGTAACATCAACCCAATCTGAGAATGTGCCATTAATGACCACCCTCTGTTTTCTATCACTAAGCCAATTACTTACCCAGATACACAGATTTTCTCCTATTCCCAGCAGTCTCATTTTATATACCAACCTTTTATGTGGCACGGTGTCAAATGCCTTTGAGAAGTCCAGATATACAACATCCACAGCGTCCCCCAGATCCAGTCTTGAACTTACCTCCTCGTAGAAACCAATCAGATTAGTCTGACAGGACCGATCTCTCATAAACCCATGCTGACGCTGGGTTATAAGGTTGTGCACAGTGAGATACTCCAGGATAGCATCTCTAATAAACCTCTCAAATATTTTCCCCACCACAGCAGTTAGACTTACGGGTCTGTAGTTTCCAGGATCGCTATTTGATCCTTTTTTGTATATTGGTACCACATTTGCTATGCGCCATTCCTGTGGAACATAACCAGTCCTCAGTGAATCTTCAAATATTAAAAATAACGGTCTGTCTATCACTGTACATAATTCATGCAGAACCCGGGGGTGTATGCCATCTGGCCCCGGTGATTTATCTATCTTAGTGGTTGCGAGGCGGCGCCGTACCTCTTCCTGGGTTAAACTGTTGACATTATAAAAAGAATTAACATTATTCCTCATTGTGTCTTCCACCAGGGGATTTTCCTGGGTAAAGACAGTTGAGAAGGCGACATTCAGTAGATTGGCCCTTTCCTCGTCTCCTTCCACCATGACCCCCATGTTATTTCTAAGGGGACCCACACTCTCTGTTTTTAGTTTCTTATCATTTATATACTTGAAAAATAATTTGGGATTATTTTTTTTGCTCTCCCTGCTGTGAGCAGCCTTTGTTGTGAAATACAATTTGCAGAGATTTTGTCTTACAACTAATGCCTCAGTGCATTACTGCTATGACCTAATTATGACACAATTAATCTATTACAGAATTTAAATTCAGTATAAAATATCACACAGTATCCAAAGTTATAGCGTTAAAGATGCTGTTATGTCAATTACCATCAAAATAATGTATAACATACAATATAAAACTTGGTATCTAGCGTTTAATTATAATTTCATTTTTATGATTTTCTTGCACCCCTCTAGCCCAGTCAATAGTGTAACACTAGGATGATTAATCATTGTCATCTAATCGATAAAACATAACCTTGGTTGTGTTATTTCATGTGCAAATATGATCTATTTCACAAGTGACCTCTACTAGGCATTCTGATTTATCTACCCCTGACCTTTTTGTTGGTTGGATTTTTAATTTTTTTTCTTTTAAAAGCAAAATAAAAATAATATAACAGCAATTTTTTTCCATAGTCCGATTGAAAACATTTTTTTTTATAAAGTAAACACATTTTACTTGCACAAAGAAACCAGCAAAATAATTGTTGAAGCACAAGAAAAATATTCAACATAGATGGTGAAAATGATGGTTCCCAAATTGTAATACAGGAGTTTAATGATCCTATATATTATATGAAGGTTTGCAAAGATTAAGCAAGTTTTCTGTATTTCTGTATTCATCTTTTTAGGTGTCAAGTGTAACTTTTTCCATCCGTACATGAATCATCTGTGAGTGGTAGTGGATCCTTTGTACCAGCGCAGACAATGACGTAAGTGGTACCCGGTTTTCACCAGAGCCCACCGCAAAGCAGGTTGGACTTGTTGCGATATGATACCATCAGGTCGCTCCACAGGCGTGACTTTGTCGACTATGGCGGCCAAGACGAAGTACAAAATCGTACGGCAAGGTCGTGGTTGGGGACAAGCAGGAGGTCAAAACAGGCAGCACATGATCAGAGTAGGGGAAGGTCAGGATGGGCAGCATAGGAGCAAGGTCAGAAACGGAATTGAGGTCACAACGTGAAATCAGGATAATCGCACAGGGTATAAGACAAGCTTTCTCTAAGGCTATGAAGCACAAAGATCCGGCAGGGGACACAGAAAGTGGCTGGAATTTATCAGGGCATGCATCTGGCCAGCACAGAGACTGCCGCTGTAGCCGGGAAGGGTAAGTTTACGTTTAGGCTGGCTCTGGGGGCACAAGAGGTACAAGGGTGCCCCGGGATATGGGTCGCAGGGGCACCTGTGACATTGTCACATTCGTGATCTTGAATATCCAATTATTATATTGATATTGGTAAAGATATTAATTGTTGGCAAGACACTTTTACCCAGGATGAAGTGGTTCTGGCAATCTTTTATGTTTGCTTGTATGCCAGCAGTTTGTGACCGGGTTTAGACAATTTAGACGCGATTTAGACAATCGTATTTTATTATTCAGTTCATGAAACCAAAGAAGTGGAGCAGAGAAAATAATTAAAGCACAGTTTTTTTTCTTAAATTTTCTCTTCTATTATGATGCTCACTTGATTTTGGCTAAAGAAACATAAAAATAGGAGCAAGGCCCGTAAGGGCAGACATATACTCAAAGGCAAAGAGGTCCATCTCATCTACATTATTGTGTATCTGATGTGTGTTTGCCATCTAACTGGTGTGTATAATGAGTGTGTTTTGCTTGCCACTTACAGTATATGCATTGTGATGTCTGTGCTAGACTTTCTGATGTGTCTGCCAATGAATACTATATACAACTGAGGTGTGAATGACATGTATTGTGGGAGCCTATACACAATTCTTGCACAAATAAGGGTCACATGCTCTCAGTGTCCGCAGTGTTATGAGAACATAACATCACACATTTGGTGTGACTTCAAGTATGTGACATACTTACTAGCCATTAATTTGACAATGTTTGCTGTATTGTTATGCAATAACCTTTTTGATTGGTATTACATAAGGCGTGTGTCACGGGTGGTCCCGTGCTGCTCTGCCCCCACCAGCGCGCCGCCAGTGCATCTCACCCATCCCGGCTCCTGGCTCGCTCCCCTCCGCTGTGTGCACGGTTCCCCGACTGCTAGGGCGCGCACGCGGCGCCATTAATTAGCGCTGGCCATATTGACCAATTCTACATAAGCCTGCCTCTTCCTGCAAGCCTTGCCGGATCTTTGTGCCTCATAACCTAAGAGAAAGCTTCCAAGCGAGTATTCCTGTGTTTCTGTGTATTCCTGCGTTCCTGTATATTCCTGTGTTCCTGTGTATTCCTGTGTGTTCCCGCTCCTGAGTCCTGTGTTGCCGTGTTACCCGAGTTCCTCCGTGTTGCTGTGTTCCGTGTGCCTGTGTTCCCGTTCCCACCTGCCTGGACCTCCCGTTGCTGACCCCGGACTTGGACTTGGACTTGACGTTGCATCTCTGCCGCCTGCCTTGACCCTGTGCCTGGACCTGACTACGAGATTGTCATCCGCTAAGGTACCTCAACCTTGGCTGCCACCACTGGCTAGTTGCACCTGGTGGTATCCTGCCGCAGCAAGTCCAACCCGCTTTGCAGCGGGCTCTTGTGAAAACCAGGTGCCACTTGGACTCCGTCCCAGGTGTCGGCTAGTTCCATCTCCGGCGGTGGTCCAGAGGATCCACTGATCCTGACAGCGTGCAACATACTGTTATTGATAAATTGCTCATTAAGCGTTCTAATTTGCATTAGATGTTAAAGGCCATCACTTAATATTTTTAGAAATTAAATGATTTTTCTCACAAGTATTAAAGCAAAAATTGTGGCTATAAAAGCACACTAAGCATGTGTATTATTCATTGCATAATCACAGAAAAACCTTAAGAGTCCATCCACCAGCTCCAAACATTTAATTCTCATTTCTCCTCTTTAATGGTTCGCCCGAGGGCCACCCCCTATAATGATAAAATTACTTATGAACATTCTTATTCCCACATGATTACAGCTGGCACTACAAAGCTTACTGAGAGATAAAATCCGAGAGACATCCACTGAATTCCATAAAAAAATCGTCTTTATACTGAAAACATATTTCCATTGTAAAATAGAATAACTCATTGAAGCATTACTCAAATAACTATTTGATGACCTCATTTGGGCATTTGATTCTTCTAACTGTTTTATGCATGATGGTATTAATGAAAACAGATTTTATACAGCAATTACCTTCTTAATGGTTTTTGGGTAAAATATGCAGATTAAAATTATAGTAGAATAATGATTCCCTTGTTCTCCTCCCACAAGACGTTAATAATTATTTGGCAACTGGAAATGTGTCTGTACACAAAGCAGTCTGTTTCAAATCAAATGGACATATCAGTTGTATTATGAATCCATACTGCACAAACAATATTGCACAATTTTGTTTATCAGCATACCAGATAATAAAGCGGACTAATATAGCCTTACACTGCATCACAGCATCTAAAAGACTAAATCTGTATTTTATTATCAATAAAAATGCTTCTCTTTAGCCCATGACATTATCAATTAAAAATCCAAACATGATGATGGTACTTTACAATAAAGGTTACCCTCACCCTATCTATTCTGCATTCACTACCATGTCACTACCTTAACATCATTTACCAACCTCCTCATGTTTTGCCAAGAAAATTGCTGTGATTCATCAAGTGATTGTAACCACTTGTGCAATAATGAAAAATGGAAGGTTTACCCTTGTTTAAGTGTAACTGTTTTAATGGGCTCGTTTTGCACATGTAAAATGAATGAGCTAATTATCCGCATGATCATGAATGTATCACTCCATCATTTATCTGCCATTTTTAGACTTTTTGATTTCCAACCTAATGAATACTGCTGTTTTACCATCACTTCAAGTGCACTCAGAGAAAGGTTGATGAAAACAAAGAGGAATCAGTCAGATGTGGGTGTAACGCCTTGTGGAGCCCCTCTAACAAGTAAATAAATTGTAAATATAAAATATTTTTCTATGTGTCTCTATGAATTTTTTGTTTTGAAAATGTTTTATCTGGAAAAGTAATAGTAATATTGCTGCATTGTTTTCAGATTCTGTTTTCAGAATGTGTCAGAAGTCTTGTATAGGATCATAAACACCCACTATTAAACACTCTATTACAATGGTCAGCCTGTTGTAAAGCATTTCAGTACAACCCCTGTTAGGCTCCAAATTGGGTTGTCCTTTTCTGTTCAATTGGGTTAGAGCTTGGGCCCATTGGAGGTTCCTCTGGTACTCTGGAGGGTTAGTGCAACCCAACACTATAGACATGGTACCTGCATAATCGTATCTGCTTGACCATCCAACTTATGTCTTGATATTATAATTTGCTACATCTGTATTGACATACCAATTCTGCAGTGATCTGCAGTGATCCCCAAAGCATCCCATACTCCAACAGCAGTGTCCCAAGCAGGCCATGGGATCAATCAACTCCCTTATCTGGTGACAGAGTGACATGAGCATCTTGCAGTATTGCTGAATTTTCAGGACAAAACCAAGCATTACTATATATTGTACAGTACATAGAAACTTTATATTGTTCCTATATGTTTTCTAATGTTATCACCTTGTCCAGTTCCTATAACAGACATTTGTACACAGATGATGGGTTGATGTCCTTCCGCATCCCATTTTCTACTGCTTTCAAGGAAACAGTTGGTCACATGTATCCATCATATCTTAATGCTCTATTTTGATTATATAGAAGTCTATGTTATTCTTTCTCATTAATGTTTGTATTCTCATATTTTTGTCACAGTGTTTGATAAAGACTCCAAGTCAAAGGTTAACACAAATATATGCACAAAGGCGCAATAAAATATTTTTGCATGTAAGCAAGTTATTTTGGAGTACTTGGATTATTCTTTATTCTATACAGTAAAACATTTGCATATATTTCATTTTTCACAGACAATGCATTGAATCATTTTCCATAGGAGCAGCAATTATCCCTGTCAATTTCGATGTTTCTACAGGGAACACATAATAACAGATAATTACAGCACTTCCCAAGGAGATCCAGTTTAATGAGAGGACATTCTATATGTAAGCCCCGAATCTGAAACAGTGTATGCTCTTAATTTTATCTGCATGGCTTCTTCTATTATGTTATTCCCCATGCCATACAGTATGTTTATGGTTTTGCCAGAATGCAAATTACAGCACAAGCAATGTTAATAAACAATTTTATTGAATGTTTTCATTTTAAACAGAATAATAGCAAATGTCAAACATGCAAAACACATAAGAAAACATTCCAAGAACCATTGTGTTCTCAAGTATGTTACACATAAAGTACTGTAAGAACAATAGTATGCTTTATTAATGCTTTGACTTATTTTGGAGCACTCTTCTTAAAGAAATTTCTTTAAAAATGATAACGCCCACTGGTACCATAAAAGCATGCCTCTACCTTCATAGTTTAGAAAAGGTGAAAAGACACATAGCATGACAAGGGCATATATACAATAGAAAATATTTTGTGGGCAATTCCTTTTAAGAGTGAAGTCAGATGGTCTTAAAGATCAATAAACTCTATAGGACAAGCATCTTCAAGCAGAGTTAAAAAAAATAAGGGCATTCAACAGAGTTATTGTATAAAATTTTATTCATTACAGGCGGTCCCCTACTTAAGGAAACCCGACAT
Source organism: Engystomops pustulosus (assembly GCF_040894005.1). Taxonomy (NCBI): domain Eukaryota; kingdom Metazoa; phylum Chordata; class Amphibia; order Anura; family Leptodactylidae; genus Engystomops; species Engystomops pustulosus. Next base: position 115,236,939 of record NC_092414.1, on the reverse strand, counting down.
ACAGACAACCCATAGTTAAAGACAGACCCCTCTGACCTCTGGTGAAGCTTTCTGAATGCTTTACTATAGTCCCAGATTGCAATAATCAGCTGTAAAGTATCTGTAATAAAGCTTTATTGATAATCCTTGGTCCCATTACAGCAAAAAATATTCAAAGTCCAATTGTCAGTGGGGACAATTTTTTTTGTCTGGATCTACAATTATAAAATATACAGTTTTGACTTACATATACTGTATATTTATATATATACACACAAATAAAGGTCCATATCGGCACTGCTTAAATAAAAGAGGTTGCCAGCCAATTAGGCCAGGCATGGCCTTAGATAAAAATTAAAGGGGCCTTACATAAAAATAAAAGACACAGATGGCAAGAACCATAGAAGTGTGAGCCATGTCCTTAAAATTTGGAATGGGAAATCCAATTTCGTAATTTGCAACCTGCTTGCCCCTCTCAACCCCCATGGGAATGAAATGGCCATAACAGAGCCCCCTTTCAATGAAATGGCCACAACGCAAGGCTCCGTGTTCTCCTCTTCCAGCCCATCAGAAACACTATGACGTCATGCGGCCACATCCCATGTCCTTATTATACACTGGTGCCCAAAAGTGTACACATTTTTTAATGTCTGGTCTGACTTGAGTTTTGTTTATGGGCAAAACTGTGTCCTTTTCAAGAGCATCTATTCCTCTCTTGATATTTTACATAATTCTATTTTTCTTGGCAGAAACCGCCTGGCCTGTATTTGTAGCTTTGTAGCTGGACAGCCGAACTAGATGACATTTGCTGCATGCAGGAGCTCCTTAGCTGGGACCTACGCTCACATGGAGCTTTCCTAACCATTTGGGGTCACTGGCTACAATTTCAGAAGTCTTATGGTTTTGAGTCAATTCTAACAGAGCCACCCATCCCCCTTCATAATATGTGGAGGTTTACCTCATGCATACATGAAAACTACTTAGCAACTATTTTGTCAACCCAATGTGAAAACGGTAGGCTACCATGAGAGGTGAACATCATTTGCTAAGGTTTGTGAAGGGCAATGGGCAGGCTACTGTGGAGACCACCACCTCATATTTAGAGCTCCAATGAACTATTAGATGTTGGGGTGTCAGGTGTGATACCAGAACAAAACCATAATCTGTTGACAACAGTTCAACGTGACATGTCATGTTGACAGAAAGATTCACGATTGGTTCACAGAGCATGACCAAGACTTGAGCTACTTTTCTGACTTCCTAATTTTTACACATTAACCCAATTGAGTAAATTTGTATGCTCCTTGATTGATATATTTGACAACTAGACATACCTCTCCTCACTTATTAGCCATGGCTCCATGGATCTGCATGGCTCCAGATACCTTAGGCAAGTATCCTGCATCTTAACTCTACAGCATCTGTCTGCTGTCCATGCTGCCAGAGCCAGTTAGTCTTCATTTTATCTGGTGGTCATAATAATGTGACTTGACTGAATATATAGAATAGTAAAGTACAATAAATGGAATTTCTCTTATAGCTTACTTATAGTTAGTGTTGTATATACATCTTCCTTTTATCTTAATACACTTTAATACTCATGTGTAATGAGAGTTAATGTCTTTAGAAGCATGTTAAAATATTCAACATTAAGTATCTACATCCTAGGGAGATGAAAGGGGATCGGACAATTATCCTTCTAAAGACACGATGTCCTTAAATTCTACAAAAAAATGAACCAGTGCATTGTGTCTGAAAATATAATGTAATAATATGGTTGGCAGAGCTAAAAATAACAAAATGTGGTGCAGCATATGTTTCAATAAGTCCAATAATATACAAATCAACACATATGAGTTAGGAATTAGACACTTTCTTTTACTGAAATACAAAACACTATCAACAATACAATTATGCAAAGGAAACATGGGGCATACAAGCATCTCAATGTGTGGTTTTAAATGTTTTGTGTTGTGGAGAATTTTGTCTGTATTTTTAATAAATATACATTATTAATTGCTCTATAATTTGGGTATGCACTTTCTTAACATGTTTTGTCTGTTGTAGATATTTAAAGTTTAATATACAATTGATGGACATAGGTTATTGTTGTCAACATATATCTAACACAGAATGAGACAAAAAATGCCAGACCAAAATGGCAATGGCTTGCTTTATTATCTAGTTGTATGATAGACTCAGTGATACAAAATGGAATGTCTAGTCATGTAAATATAACCCTTTTTAATTTTACAAACTTTTATTTGTATCATAATAAACAAAACAAACAAAACAAATTCTTCCAAATAATACAGAGTTGTAGACACCAAAAGCCAATACAAATTGTGATGACAGGGCATCAAGACAACAAGAAATTTACCCTTTAATATTAAATGTAAATCTTTATTCATGAAAAAATATAAATATGGCATTTTTGTTACATATCAGGCCATAGATAGTGGTACACAGAAGAGGGATTATCTTCTGAGCCTAAATCAATATAGGTATCATAAAAGGAGTTTTACCCATGGGCCTAATCCACACTGCTCCAGTACCGGGGATAACACCGTCCCTGACGATCGTTTCGGTTGGAATCGACTTCGTCTGGGGGTGGTGTCATCAAGGCAGGGCATATCTGATATACAGGCAGTCCCCGGATTACATACAAGATAGGGTCTGTAGGTTTGTTCTTAAGTCGAGTTTGTATGTAAGTCGGAACCATATATTTTATCATTGTAATCCCAGTCAGAACTTTTTTGGTCTCTGTGACAATTGGATTTTAAAAATGTTGGGTTGTCATAAGAATCAGGATTAACACTAAAGTTTCATTACAGACTCATTTGATAACTGTTACAGCTGATCATTGTAGCCTAGGACTAAAGTACATTAAATAGTTCGAAGAAAACAGAGCGGCACTCACCGGTAACGTGGAAGAATTCTTTTATTAGCGGTGTGTACAAGGCAGAGCGGGGCCTGGCGGCGACGGGCCGTTTCGCGCTGATCTAGCGCATCATCAAGCCGAATTACGTCATCTCGCCGCGCCGCGCACAATATATGCGTCGGCGCCGGTGGGTGGCGTCATGGTAACAATAACAATGCAATAAAAACGTGACAGTGCAGTATAAAAAAGAAGAAGCACACTACATAGTACATTTAAAAACACACAGGCAGAATCTGCCAACCCAAGGAAAAGCTTAAAGTCGCGCAAACACATATGTCGGGTAATGTCTTAAACACGAAGAGAGACCAAGTGGCAACAGTAAGATAGCGGAACTGGTAAATGAAGAGGTATACAGGTGAGTATAGACCAAGTGGGTAGCGTAACTAGTAAGCAGAACTAGCAGGACTAGCAGAACTAGTAAATGGAGAGGTATACAGGTGAGTATAGACCAAGTGGGAGAAGGTCAAGATTTATAGAAACTTGACCTTCTCCCACTTGGTCTATACTCACCTGTATACCTCTCCATTTACTAGTTCTGCTAGTCCTGCTAGTTCTGCTTACTAGTTACGCTACCCACTTGGTCTATACTCACCTGTATACCTCTTCATTTACCAGTTCTGCTATCTTACTGTTGCCACTTGGTCTCTCTTCGTGTTTAAGACATTACCCGACATATGTGTTTGCGCGACTTTAAGCTTTTCCTTGGGTTGGCAGATTCTGCCTGTGTGTTTTTAAATGTACTATGTAGTGTGCTTCTTCTTTTTTATACTGCACTGTCACGTTTTTATTGCATTGTTATTGTTACCATGACGCCACCCAGCGGCGCCGACGCATATATTGTGCGCGGCGCGGCGAGATGACGTCATTCGGCTTGATGATGCGCTAGATCAGCGCGAAACGGCCCGTCGCCGCCAGGCCCCGCTCTGCCTTGTACACACCGCTAATAAAAGAATTCTTCCACGTTACCGGTGAGTGCCGCTCTGTTTTCTTCGAACTATTTACTTATGCTACTACACTGCTCCAGCTGAGCACCACCGGCCAGAGTGGTTTACTGGGCTCGCTTTGCCTGCTAGGACCCTCGCCCGTACCGACCGGAGTGGGAGAGTTGGATCGGATGGTGCCAGGACACTTTGCTCTCTTCCTATTTATTCTAAAGTACATTAAATTACCAATATCCAGAGGTCCGTTTGTAACTAGGGGTCGTATGTAAGTCGAGTGTTCTTAAGTAGGGGACCGACTGTATTGGGAACTGGCCAATGAAAATGTCACTATAGCGTCATCTGACTAGTGTAGTGCTTACATCAGAGGTTATCTGCTAAGCAGCTTCCGGAGGTGAGCAGTCACACAACAGGTTCAGTTTCGCTTTGAAACGTTAAAATGTGACAGCAATATGTTTACAAGGTGTTCCCCCATCTAAACATTGTCTATCCATTGTGTATATATTTTACTTTGCATAATCTGTATAGGAAGTAGACTGACTGCATTATGTATGCTCATATGTACTAATGAAGATAACCCCTCTTCTGTGCACCACTATCTATGGTCTGATATGTAACCAATATGCCATTTTTAGATTTTTTCATGAATAAAGATTTACATTTAATATTAAAGGGTAAATTTCTTGTTGTCTTGATGCCCCATTGTCCACAATTTTGTGGGGGAGGCTATCAGTATTTTAACCTTTTATTTGTGATAGAACTTCTAATTAAATATATCAATATATATCAATATATATATATTTACACTCACCTGTCCAACTGGCCGTTAACACTTAATTTCTAATCAGCCAATCACATGGCGGCAACTCAGTGCATTTAGGCATGTAGACATGGTCAAGACAATCTCCTGCAGTTCAAACCGAGCAACAGTATGGGGAAGAAAGGTGATTTGAGTGCCTTTGAACGTGGCATGGTTGTTGGTGCCAGAAGGGCTGGTCTGAGTATTTCAGAAACTGCTGATCTACTGGGATTTTCACGCATAACCATCTCTAGGGTTTACAGAGAATGGTCCGAAAAAGAAAAAACATCCAGTGAGCGGCAGTTCTGTGGGCAGAAATGCCTTGTTGATGCCAGAGGTCAGAGGAGAATGGGCAGACTGGTTCGAGCTTATAGAAAGGCAACAGTGACTCAAATCACCACCCGTTACAACCAAGGTAGGCAGAAGAGCATCTCTGAACGCACAGTACGTCGAACTTTGAGGCAGATGGGCTACAGCAGCAGCAGACCACACCGGGTGCCACTCCTTTCAGCTAAGAACAGGAAACTGAGGCTACAATTTGCACAAGCTCATCGAAATTACAGTAGAAGATTGGAAAAACGTTGCCTGGTCTGATGAGTCTCGATTTCTGCTGCGACATTTGGATGGTAGGGTCAGAATTTGGCGTCTACAACATGAAAGCATGGATCCATCCTGCCTTGTATCAACGGTTCAGGCTGGTGGTGGTGGTGTCATGGTGTGGGGAATATTTTCTTGGCACTCTTTGGGCCTCTTGGTACCAATTGAGCATCGTTGCAACGCCACAGCCTACCTGAGTATTGTTGCTGACCATGTCCATCCCTTTATGACCACAATGTACCCAACATCTGATGGCTACTTTCAGCAGGCTAATGCGCCATGTCATAAAGCTGGAATCATCTCAGACTGGTTTCTTGAACATGACAATGAGTTCACTGTACTCAAATGGCCTCCACAGTCACCAGATCTCAATCCAATAGAGCATCTTTGGGATGTGGTGGAACGGGAGATTCGCATCATGGATGTGCAGCCGACAAATCTGCGGCAACTGTGTGATGCCATCATGTCAATATGGACCAAAATCTCTGAGGAATGCTTCCAGCACCTTGTTGAATCTATGCCACGAAGAATTGAGGCAGTTCTGAAGGCAAAAGGGGGTCCAAACCGTTACTAGCATGGTGTACCTAATAAAGTGGCCGGTGAGTGTATATATATATATATATCAAGAATAACTCAACTAAATGCACTACATATTCAACACAAAATAATACTATCCAATGTCTGAATAGGATGGCAAGGGCTCACCTTAACAAATACATGGAAATATTTTGGAGCACCCATTGATAAATTACTTAAAAGGAGATCTACAAGTAGAAATAGGAAATATAAACAAGCCTCACTTAAAGCTCTTCTTATGCTTGGTCTGCTCCTGGTCTTAGATTTCTTTCTTTATAGCCTCTCTTTCCTAAAATGGAACTTGTAAAAATATACTAATAGTAATAATAATAAATAATACCCTTCAGGCTCTGTTGTTGGATTTATATGCACAACCCCAGCAGACATTTCACCCCACCTACATTTTCCTTCAATGGTGCCTTTCAGCCAGTGATGTCATCTGGCCCATGGTAGTGCAGACATGCCCGGCTTTTCATTACGTAGACATTCTTCCAACTATAACTATGCATGGGAATTTTTGAGAGCTGGGTGATGTCACCGGCTAAGGGTCAGGGAAAGATGAAGACATACATGATGTGAAATGGCTGAGAGGACGGAGCCTCTCAGGCTCATTAACATATTTTTAACAGTTCTTTTTTCGTAAAATGAGGCTATAAAAAATAAATCTAAGACCAGATGCAGATGGATGGTGAGAAGAGCAACAAGTATGTGACATTAGTTTAGATTTCCTTTATAGAGTAACCTTCATTTTAAAAAAATCTTTTAATATGTTGTAGGTCATGTAAGGGCACTTAAGCCCTTCTGCAATTGGATTACCCAAATCCTGCTCCTTCCTCTTCTATTCTGCACACTTCCCCCTGCTACCAGAGACTTTTCAGATGGCCATTGCTAGGCACTTCCTGTCCTCACTGAGCCGAGTACGGAGTGAGAATCTCCCTGCTCTCAGCTCAATTCCTCAGTCATAGATCATATAATGGCATTTTTGATACCTTACACTGACACCTGAGGCTAAGACTGATGGCTGAGGTTGACACCTGAGGCTTATTCCTGAAACTGACACCTGAGGTTGAGACTGACACCTAGGACTGAGACTGACTTACTGCCTGCCTAGCAAACATGCTCATATCATGTGTAAGGCCGATAAGTGATAGTCTTCAAACTTAACATCTTCATGTCAGAGGCTTACACTGCTTATAACACTGCATATACTGACAACTGAAACTGACACCTGAGGCTGATACCTGAGGACGAAACCTAAAGCTGTGGCTGACACCTGAGACTGACACCTGAGGATGACACCTGAGTATGAGACTGACACCTACTACCTGCCTTTCAAACATACTCAAGTGATGTGTGACGCTCATATGTGACAGTCTTCAAACCTCACATCTCCATGTAAGAGGCTTACACCTCTTATAACACTGCATATACTTCCTGCCTAGCAAACATGCTCAAATGATATGTGAGACTGATATGTGACAATCTTCATGCCTCACAGCTCTATGTAAGAGGCTTACACTGCTTATAACACTGCATATACTTCCTGCTTAGCAAACATGCTCAAATGATGTGTGAGGATGATATCTGACTGCCTTTACACCTCACAGCTCCATGTCAGAGGCTGGTTACTAGATACATTGGGGGTCATTTACTAAGGGCCCGATTCGCGTTTTCCCGACGTGTTACCCGAATATTTCTGATTTGCGCCGATTGTACCTGAATTGCCCCGGGATTTTGGCGCACGTGATCGGATTGTGGCGCATCGGCACTGGCATGCACGTGATGGAAATCGGGGGGCGTGGCCGAACGAAAACCCGACGTATTCGGAAAAACCGCCGCATTTAATAACCGAAAATGTGTCGCTTGGGAAGCGCTTACCTTCACCTTGTCCAGCTCGGTGTATTCCGGCGCGTTCCGATGCTTTTCAGCGCAGCAGAGCCACCTGGTGGATGGCGGAGGAACTACCTTCATAAATCTCGTCCGGACCCGAATCCTGTTCAGAGAACACGCCGCTGGATCGCGAATGGGCCGGGTAAGTAAATCTGCCCCATTGTATCTATTTACAAACTGTGGCAGCCAATGAAGATGAGAGCAAGGGGAGGGGAAAATAACCAAGAATCTAGTGTATTAGTTTCTTACACTTGCACAAGCTACTTCTTGAATCTTCTTAGCTAAAGTTTGTTCAATGTTTATAATAGTTGTGATACCAGCAATGTATAAATTATACCTATGTAATAAAGTACAGATCTAGTTTCCAAAGTTTATATGTTACATTCTGCACAGTATATATGTGTGCAAATGTCTGTACCTACCTACATATAATTATAGCTCATTCTTTAAAAAAGCATAATAAGCTTCTATATGTTGTATTTAGCTGTAGTGTGGAACCTTGTAGTGTAGAGTTTCATACAAAATCATGCAATTCAATGAATGTTGGTTTATCTTTGAGGTCTGTGGGATATGAACTGTGTGGTGATAAGATTTCACTGGTCCAACATTTACCCAGGAAAATATTCAAGGCGCTGAACTGTTGGCCTATGTTAGTATATACAGCTCTGGCACTGCCTTGTTGGTCTCTGTTAGTATATAGAGGCTGGCGCTGCACTGTTGATATATGTTAGTATATAGAGGCTGGCACTGCCTTGTTGGTCTCTGTTAGTATATAGAGGCTGGCGCTGCCTTGTTAGTCTCTGTTAGTATATAAAGGCTGGTGCTGCCCTATTGGTCTCTGTAAGTATATAGAGGCTGGCGCTGCCTTGTTGGTCTCTGTTAGTATATAGAGGCTGGCGCTGCCTTGTTGGTCTCTGTTAGTATATAGAGGCTGGCGCTGCCTTGTTAGTCTCTGTTAGTATATAAAGGCTTGTGCTGCCCTATTGGTCTGTTAGTATATACAGACTGGTGCTGCCCTGTTGGTCTATGTTGGTATATACAGGCTGGCGCTGCACTGTTGTTCTCTGTTAGTATACTGTATAGAGGCTGGCGCTTCCTTGTTAGTTTCTGTTAGTATATAGAGGCTGGTGCTGCCCTGTTGGTTTATGTTAGTATATACAGGCTGGCTGTCACGACTGGGAGTCTGTGGACCCTCTGGACCACCGCGGGAGGTGGTACTAGCCGACCTGGAGCCTAAGTGGAACCCGGTGTTCACCAGAGCCCGCCACAAAGCAGGATGGACTTGCTGCGGCGAGTAACCACCAGGTCGCTCCACGGGTGCGACTAGCCCGCGGTCAAGGTAGTAACACAGGAGACAGTCTGTACCCGGAGTGACGGCAGGAGAATAGCACAGGAAGGCACACAGGACTCACGTCAGGAATCGCAGGAGCTGGCACGGAGGTATGGAGGACCAGAGGAACGGACCGGCACACAGGAACGCAGGACCACTGGAACGGACTGGCACACAGGAACGCAGGACCACTGGAACGGACTGGCACACAGGAACGCAGGAACGGACTGGCACACAGGAACGCAGGACCACAGGAACAGACTGGCACACAGGAACGCAGGACCACAGGAACGGACTGGCACACAGGAACGCAGGACCACAGGAACGGACTGGCACACAGGAATCACAGGAACGCAGGAATCACAGGAATGCAGGAATCACAGGAGCTTTCTCTTCAGGGAAGTTTGAAGATCCGGCAAGGGTCACAGGAAGAGGCAGAACTTATAACAGGCCAGCGCCTTTAAATCTGAGCGTGCCCGCCGCGCGCCCTAGGAGACAGGGACGCACGCGCCGAGCCGCGGGAGCAGGAGAGGTCATTACTGGAGCCGGGGAAGGTAAGCAGAGCGGAGCTCCGGATGGACGCTGAGGGGCACGGGTGCGCCCGCGATCGGAGATAGAGTTCGCGGGAGCACCCGTGACACTGGCGCTGTGATCAACATTGGCTCATAACCATAATACCAGAGGCCAAACTCTAAAGTAACACACTGTTCGAACACCCCCACATGCGTTTCGCACCCTGCTTTGTCAGGTGTGTGTGTCTGCTAATTGTAGTTCTTTTTAGAGCTGGAAACCATGGTTGCTGTGGCCAAAAAAAGGCACTAAATAGGGATTACCAGGGACACCTGGATCAAAATTTGTTTTCTGCAATATATTTATTATATTATGTTTTTGCTCAGAATGACGGCTACACTTTAAACATGGGGACCCAACAGACTAAATAAGAAGGCGTGGGGCCTGGGGTGGAATAGTAGTGGTTGGCTACACACTGCATATAGATGTCAATTGATAATACACTTTTCCATAATGTCAGTACAGGCAGTCCCCGGGTTACGAACAAGATAGGGTCCGGAGGTTTGTTCTTAAGTTGAATTTGTATGCAAGTCGAAACTGTATATTTTATAATCCAAAACAGATCCAAACAAAACAAAAAATAGGCACCAGTGACAATTGGAGTTTAAACATTTTTTGCTGTAATGGAACCAAGGATTATCAATAAAGCTTCATTACAGACACCTTACAGCTGATTATTGCAATCTGGGACTAAAGTAAAGCATTCAGATAGCTTCCCCAGAGGTCAGAGGGGTCTGTCTGTAACTATGGGTTGTCTGTAAGTTGGGTGTCCTTAAGTAGGGGACCGCCGGTACTTCTAAAGAAGCCATGTACCAATATGACCAATATGTGTCAATATGCCCAACTCTTGCTGTTGCAAAAAGTCACCTGTAACATATACCTGCGGTGTATAGAGCTCTCCCAGATTCAAGGTTTCTTCATCCTTTTTACAGGTGACCAGGTAGCTGAAATTGGGGAAAACATTAAACCCCAGCTTATTTTCTCTCTACAGCCATTCAGTCCAACTGTAAGATTTTTATTATAATCAAATGTGACCTAATGGTTTCCTTAGGGATTACCATGTCCTTTACGTGTTTTCAATATTCATTGTTTTTTTTCACGTCCCATTGAAAGTACATTCAGCTTAAAATAGTGCAAAGCATAGTGATCTGCGGAAGTCTCTACAGAAGTACGGTGAAAGCGACTACTGTAAAATGCCAGTAATTAGCCACAATTAGCAACAAGCAGTTCAGATTGATAACAAGTACATCCAATTAGTAGGTTCTGAATTACTGATGTGAATGAAGCGATCATTTAGAAGCATCTCTCTAAAATACGTATATAAAAGTGCTGCCCTGCACCTCTACTGTGATTAGCTATATTTTGTCTGTGTTAAAATATACTACTGTCATCGACCCACTGTATAGCAGCTCTTTCTAACGTTTTTAAAGTACTGTTCATTCTACCTGTTTCCTAAATATCTAGTTGACATTTTATAATCTTTGAAACTAGATACTCGAGTATAAGCCGACCAGAGAATAAGCTGGACCCTAATTTTACCACAAAAAACTGGGAAAACCTATTGACTCGAATATAAGCCGAGGGTGGGAAGTGCATTGGTCACAGCCTCCCCAGTATATAGCCAGCAAGCCCCCTGTCGTATATAGCTAGCCAGCCCCCTGTAGTATACAGCCAGCCAGCCCCCTGTAGTATACAGCCAGCCAGCCCCCTGTAGTATACAGCCAGCCAGCCCCCTGTAGTATACAGCCAACAGCCCCTGCAGTATAAAGCCAGCCCCCTGTAGTATAAAGCCAGCCCCCTGTAGTATAAAGCCAGCCCCCTGTAGTATAAAGCCAGCCCCCTGTAGTATATAGCCGCCAGCCCCCTGTAGTATATAGCCGCCAGCCCCCTGTAGTATATAGCCTGCCAGCCCTTGTAGTATATAGTCTGCCCTCAGTAGTATATAGCCTGTAAGCCCCCTGTAGTATATAGCCAGCGTGCCCCCTGTAGTATATAGCCAGCAGCCCCTGTGTCCCAGTATATTGCCAACCCCCTACCCTGCTATACAGCCGGCCCCTGCCCCGTAATACAGACAGTTGATTTTTTAAAAAAAACATCAAATCTCACCTGTCCGGCACCCCCGCAGGTCTTCTGTGCGATCCGTCAGTTAGCGCAGGTACGTACGGCGCACAGCTCTGATGTCAGCCATCGCTGCGCTGACTGACAGATCGCACAGAAGACCTGCAGGGGTGCTGGACAGGTGAGTTTTGATTTTTTTTTTACTCGAGTATAAGCCAAGTTTTTCAGTTTTTCAAGTATGTACGGTACTTACTTTCCTTAGTGTCCCTGTCACTGCATTCAAGCAATTAGTGAAGTCACAGCATTTGGACCTCTGATGATCAGACATTGGCAGCATAACCTAGTAAGATAGCTGCCCATAATGTCTTTGTAGTTATGGAAACATTTTTTGGTACAAATGAGGAAGAAACATACAAGTTCCCCAATAGAAGAGATATCCATAAAAATATTGTATTATTGCATCTTATAATTAAATGTTCATGAAGCAATTCGTGGTAATTATGGTGAGATCATATTATTGTAATTGGAAAGCTGACTTCTGCATGTGAAAATAATAATACATTTGTTTAAAAAGTATTCTGATGAACACTAATTAACTAATCCACAATACCTTACTGTTAAATATAGACAGTTGTGTAAACTAGCAATTTATAGAAAGTATAATATGTCATTTTGTATATAATTTAGAAAATATTTTTCTGCAGCAACTTTTCGTTTACAGATTAAAGAAAATCTCTAATGGGGAATCTGAGTGATTCTGAGAGATTCCCCATGGTAGATCCCCATCCGGGCAGCAGCTGTATCCCATTTTTTACTAATTCAGGGAAGTAGCTGCAGCAGTTTATTGTTTTGATATACAAATTAATTTCTAAGGCTGTGTGGAGTAGCGTCAGACAGCTCTGGGTGTAAACACTACTCTACGACCCACAGTACCAACTACAAACCTGCCTCTACCTGCTGCGGTCCATCTCATTTGAGCATTTGAGCTCTGCACAATGCAGCAGCTCACTGCCGGCGTGTCTCCAGCAGACTAATGAGAGCTTGATTGGTGCCAGGGCCAGAAGAAAGGGCCGGAGCAAGTAGAGGCAGGTCTGTAGTGGCTACTGGGGCGTGGACTAGCTTTCACTCCTAGAGCTGTCTGAGGCTACTCCACACCCCCAGTAGCCTTAGAAATTAATTAGCATATTTAAGCATTAAACTTTATATCTGCAGTGCCAGCATCTCTGAATTAGTGAAAAATGGGATGCATTTTCCCCATTAGAGATTTCCTTTAAGAGTAAGAATGTATTGTAGAAATATCTGCTTAATTAAATAAATCAAAAATTTTGTTTATGTTTTACCATATGTCTTCAGCATTTTAATAATTCAAATCAGTTAAATCAATAGTAGTTGCAAAAACTCCTGTTACCTGCATTATGTGTACCCTACAATAAAATTGCAAAGCATTCATTAGGGACATATTGGGGCACATTTACTTACCCGGTACTTTCACCAAGATCTTCCGGCGAGATCCTGGATGTATCGCTTCCCCACTGAGGTCCGCTGGAGTTCACCTTCTTCTTCCCGGTGTATGTAAGTGCATTGTCTTGCGACACAATTTAAATGTCCGAATCCGCCCAACCCTAATTTCTGTCGCATGAAAGCCGGCGTCGATGCGGCAAAATCCGATCGCGAGTGCCACAATCCCCTGTTAATGAGGCACAAAATGTTACTCGTCGTAATATCTGACGATTGTGCGGTACGCACACCCTTAGTAAATGAGCCCCATTGTAGCTAAAAGCTCAAGGGTCTTTGTGCTAACGGGCAATTGATGATGGATTCATAAGTTTGGTTGTGAGTAACTCTTAAAAGTGATGTCTTAATGGCTTACAATCTTTAAATGAAAAATCTACCATTAAAATCAAGCCAGATAAACCCAGGCACTTCCTCATAGCTCCAGTCACCATGCCTGTTGTAATCTTCTAATATGTGTTATCCATGGCCTCCTTCCTTCTAAAATCAACTTTTCTAATTATTCTAATGAGCCAGAAGGTCTCCTGGGAGTGTTACATGAGCCCCTCTGTGCAGATTCACAGGCTGTTACACTGTACAGAACACTTCCTCCTTCCCACTGACTGCTGTAATCCGATGGCAGTTGTGAGTTTTAGTACACAGTGGGAGGGGGAAAGATTACCACAGGCATAGTGCCTGAATCTATGAGTACGTTTCCCTGGTTTATCATGCTTGATTTTGATGGTGGATTTCCTTTAACAGCTGAGCAAAGATCCGAACCTAAACACTTGGAGGACCTCAGCTCAATATCATTGGTGCTGAGCAGGAGGGGTCAGCCTAGTATGAAGTTAGGTACAGTTGGAAAAATGGAAATGAAGCATGTGAAAAATCTCAGGTACATAGAACTGGAGCAAGCTGGGGTCAGACACAAGAGCTCAACAGAACAAGGTCACTTATAAGGAAAAGTCAGGAAGCAGGCCAAGGCCAGATATGCGGATACACAGGCAGAATGCATTAACAAAGTCTATTGCAGGATCTAGCACGTTGGGACCCCATATTTCTCATGCAGCTTCCTGTGAAGAAAGCATGGGCATGGCAGTTAGCATTACAGTAAGGTCACTAGTACAATAAGTTACGTGAATACTTATTTCTCCTGATAAGTTGACTCTCACCTGGTGTTTGGAAGAATCTTAGCGTATCAGCGAGCAGTTATGCTCTTAGGTATTTTTTGGGCATCGGGAGACGCTGACAGCCACGAGTTTCAGGTTTTGGTCCGTTCTCCCAGGAAGATGGACCAACAAGCCGATACAATGCAATACACGTGGAATGGGAGATCTCGTCAGTCACGGCGTTGCGACATCCAAAAGCCACTCGCAAACTGTAAGTAGACTTTTAACTGTTTTTATTGGATCACTACGCGTTTCGGCCCCGATCCGGAGCCTTCCTCAGGTGTAAAAGACATATACAGGGTATATGTCTTTTACACCCGAGGAAGCATGGGCATGGCCCCGATCTGGAGCCTTCCTCAGGTGTAAAAGACATATACCCTGTATATGTCTTTTACACCTGAGGAAGACACCGGATCGGGGCCGAAACGCGTAGTGATCCAATAAAAACAGTTAAAAGTCTACTTACAGTTTGCAAGTGGCTTTTGGATGTCGCAGCGCCGTGACTGACGAGATCTCCCATTCCACGTGTATTGCTTAGACAGGGGCTATGATACTGCACCCTTTTCTGTAGCTCACTCCTCATAATGCCCCTTTTCTAAGGCCTATTCTGTGAGTTTTGGGGTACCAGTAAGAACACTGAGACTTTTGGGTACTGCGGAAGACTGAGACTTTTGGCTACTGTGGGATACCATGCATCTCCATAGACTTGTAAGGTGCGTTTTTTCACACGTGTGACTTGCAAAAGTACAGCATGCTGAGATTTAAACGCACATTAAAAAAAATATGCGCGTGTGCTTAAAAAAACCGAAAACTCCCATTTTTTACACATACACGTTTTTTTTTTTACGCGCGCTTAAATCTCAGCATGCTCTACTTTTGCAAGTCACTCGCGTGACTTGCGTGACAAGTCTATGGAGACGCATCAAAAACGCATTGCACTCTGAGACACATGCAAGTGCAATGTGTTTTTCACGCCGCAATTGCCATAGAAAAGATAGAGCTCAGTCGTGAGTCCATTTCACGCATGTTATCTGCGAGTGAAAAACGTATTGAAATTGCATTGAAAATGCACATGAAAAACTGAGACACTGAACAAATTCTGACTGAAAACTGATTGAACACTTATGCAAAATGTGCATTTTTCACTGACCAAATACAGATCTCACCCTGATCAGACTCTGACGTGATCTGCAACACAAGTGTGGAATGGGCCTAACTGTATTGCAACACTCTGCCTCCACCACCCCTTAGGTTTTATAGTCTGATTACTATTAGCTTAGCAAAGACAACAGGCAGGGTTTTTAATATTTGCTTTATACTGACAATGCTATCATGAGAAATCCTTTAAGTTAATATGGATGTATTAATTCAGCTGTAAATGCTGGATAAAGATTGAAAATTACCTCTTCTTAATGCACTGCACAAATGAATTAAACATCCATGTCTTTAAGTTCAGCTTTCCTAACTATTCTATTCATAAAGCCTTTTAACACAATCTGAAGATGTAGAAAATAGCTTGGTAAAATGGTAAATGTCAACGTGCAGAAAATGAGTGGGATGTTTTGGTATGTTTCAGCTCAAGTCATCTTCAACTGCTCAGCACTGTCCATGCAAATAGAAACAAGCTAATCCGCCTGCTCAGATGCACAAGGAACTGGGTAATTCTGACAGATGCACTACTAGAATATCACCAAAGGCAATTGTTAACTCAGGCAAACATTCATTGTGGATTTTGTTTCAGAACTAAAAATGTACTCATCAAGTCACGACTCTATCACTTCTCCAGGGTATTTGCACACCACCTTATGATACAGTCAGGAGAAAACATTGGTACAGCAATCTCTCCTATTTTATCATCTTACAAAATAGCCATTACAGTAAGCTGCGACACCATGTTTGTGTGAGAACAGAAGAGTTACATAATCATTTCCAGGGCAGTTTAGACTTTAGGAGACATGCTTCTGCCAAAAGGAAAATTAAATATCTTTAATTTTGTTTTTACAGATTTGTGCCAATCACTTTGCTACTAACATTAACCAACCTATTTCTAACAAAAATATACAGATGCCAACAAGTGTATTTTAAAAATGTACCAATAATTACATAAAAGAGTGGGGACGATCATTGTAGTTACAGCAGTTTTCTGCATACAAATGTCCCACAACTGCCAATTTGCAACATTTGACACTTTACTCCACTATTCACTTTAGCATTTCGCCAGTTTTATGAAATTAATCCATATGTTCAAGACAGATTTAAGAAGTGTGACTTTTCCAGTATTCACAAATTTCGCCGCAAATTAATTCCATTCCCCTCAAGGTGTAGGAAATACTTAGAAATTAATTTTCAAATTTACGTGCAAATTCATTATATTTCCCACAAAGGGTCAGAAATACTTAGGAATTAGTTAAACATTTGTGGCTTTTTTTCTGTAATCTGATGCATGCACTTATACTTTATATGCTACATTTATCCAACTGTCTCTACTATGATAAATCTGACACACAAATATCTCATAAGACAGTCTAAAAAATTGGTGCAAGACGTTTCTGCCCCCCATGGTAACTCTAAGACAGATATACTTTTAAGTTTAATAAAAGCTTAACATTGCGTGTATACTTGCTTACAGCACAATGTAATCACACGAACTGAGTGGCAAATGCACAAAGAAGCATCAACAATCAAGGATTACAAATAACTTTGAAGCACATAAAATATATGAGGAAAACACCATAGGACGGTACCTGCCATATATAGCAAAAACATAAGTACGAATCCCGCTCTCCACTGAAGTGTGTAAAAACCCTTGAAATAAAAACACGTAAGTGAACTAAGTTGAGATTCCATATAGTGACATCATACATCCAACATACACATCCATAAGGACTCACAGGACAGGACACACAAACAAGGGAGGACAAACAGAAGGGGAGGGGAAGGGGAAGGCTACCAGGTCGTTCCACAGGCGTGACTTTGTCTGCAGTGGTGGCCAAGGCGAGGTACAGAGGCGTTGAGCAGAATTGTAGTCAGGGACAGGAGTCGTAGACGAAGCAGAAGGTCTGGGCAGGCAGCAAAAGAGCGTAGTCAGGAACGGAACTGGGGTCACTGGGAATCCAGAAAACAAGCACAGGGCATCAGGAGCAAAGCTTTCTCAAAGGCACAAGGCACAAAGATCCAGCGGGGTGTGCAGGGAGAAGCTGAAATAAAGGATTCTGGGAATGGCCAGCACCAATTATGGTGCACTGACCCTCTAAATCTTCGGAGGTGCCCGCCCTAGGAGACGGGGACCCTCGCGGCAGCATCCATGGCAATGTCCTTTTCCACCGTGCTCAGCAGCGGAGTATCAGCCCACCGGCACCACATGAGTACCATGGAACTTGACAGTGAGGCCACCACCTGATCCAGGAGGTTCACATTAAACTGCTGAGTACCTGTCTAGTTCTTTTACTATCACTGGGACACTGGATTCAGGGTTCGTGACATACAACAATAATTCATCTGCAAAGACTGACCACTTGTGCCCAGACCACCCAACGTCATTGGCCAGCGATCCATGACTAAGCAGATATACTTTTATATGCTTTCATCTGTCTGAAAAAAAACAGACAATAGATCCTGTACTTTTCTCTCTTTTCAAAGCATAGGCTATAAGTAATAGATTGGGTTTGTAACTGCTGGAATCACCAACAAATACGCTGTGTGAACATGTAAAATGATTATGTAGACTTATGATTTAGGAAGATTTAAAGGAGTCATGGTCATGCATGACTATCACTTCTTTAACCCCATAATGACCAGGCCCTTTTTTGCTTTTGCGTTTTAATTTTTAACTCCCCCCCTTCAAAAATCCATAACATTTATTTTTCCATGTAAAGAGCTGTGTAAGAGCTTGTTTTCGGCATAACAAATTGCACTTCATAGTGACGGTATTTAATATTCCATGGCATGTACTGGAAAGCGGGAATAATTTACAAATGCAGTGAATTTGGTGAAAAAATGCATTCGCACCATTTTATTGTGGGCTTACACTGTGTGCCTCAAAAGATATGTCTCCTTTATTCTTTGTGTCGGTACGATCATGTGGATACCAAATTTGTATAGGTTTTATAATCTTATCTTACATTTACAAAAATTAAAACCTCCTGTACAAAAAAATTGTTCATTTTGCCATGTTCTGGTACTAATAACTTTTTCATACTTCAGTTTACAGAACTGTGTTTGGTGTAATTTTTTGCAACTTTTGATGACATTTTGCAAAACGGAAAAAAAGTGACATTTTTGACTTTGGGTGATATTTTCCGTAAAGGGGTTAAACGCCTTTTATATTTATATTGATATCAGTTCTAGGAAAGTAGAATTTTATTTTACTTTTATTTTTATTGTTTACTATTTTTCAGACCGCCTAGGGTACTTTAACCCGAGTTTGTCTGATTGATCCTACCATATACTGCCATACTACAGTATGGCAGTATATGGGGATTTTCAACATTATCTATGACAATGTACAAACTGCACATTGTAATAAATGTGTTAAAATGAGACAGCCTCGGGTCTTTGTATGACCCAAGGCTGTTATAGTACCAGATCACCACTCCCCGATGCCGTCAAAGGGAACAATCATCTAAGCCAATATGGCGGCAAACATGAGCCACCGGCCTTCTAATGCCGCTTGCAGTTTTGCCGGTAGCGATCAAAGGGTTAATAGCATGGATTGCGGGTGTTACCAGTGAACTGCTATAATACTGCCCCCTATATTCAAGAATATAACTACTACAATACTGCCCCCTATGTGCAAGAATATAACTACTATAACACTGCCCCCTATGTACAAGAATATAACTACTATAACACTGCCCCCTATGTACAAGAATATAACTACTATAACACTGCCCCCTATGTACAAGAATATAACTACTATAATACTGCCCCTATGTGCAAGAATATAACTACTATAATACTGTCCCCCATGTACAAGAATATAACTACTATAATACTGCCCCCTATGTGCAAGAATATAACTATGATAATACTGCCCCTTATGTACAAGAATATAACTACTATAATACAGCCCCCTATGTACAAGGATATAATTACTATAGTAATACATTGGGGGTCATTTACTAAGGGTCCGAATCGCTATTTTTTCGTTGGGTTTTCCGAAAATTACCGATTTGCGCTGAATTGCTTCGGGTTTTTGGCGCATGCGATCGGATTGTGGCGCATCGTCGCCGGCATGCCTGCGACAGAAATCAGGGGGCATGGCTGTCAGAAAACCCGACGGATTTAGAAATAACGCGGAATTTTTTAAAAAATAAGGGTCGCTTGACACGCGCTTACCTGCACCAGAAATAGGATAGTGAACTCCGACGGACCTCGACGCAGCAGCGACACCTGGTGGACATCGGGCACACTACCTTAGTGAATAGCCGGAGGACCCGAATCCTCGACTGGATTGCGACAGGACCGGGTAAGTAAATGTGCCCCAATGTACAACACAAATATCTGCACCACCACTGCAGCAGTGGTGTGCAAATTAAAGGAAACCTACCATTTGAAATGGTAGGTGTAAGCTGCAAATACCGAGCACCAGCTCAGGGTGAGCTGGTGCTGGAGCTTATTTTCGTTATTGTCCTAAACCGCTGTATCGTGGTTTAAACACCTTTTAAGCTTCATATCTGAAGCAGCTTCGGCGCACCAAGTGCATGACCATGCGCGCGCCTAAATAGCAAGTGCCAGAGAGCCGTTGACGTCACGCCGCGCATGGTCGCGCGCTTGGTGCACCGAAGCTGCATCAGATATAAAGATTAAAAAGTGTTTAAACCGCGATACAGCTGTTGAGGACAATAACGAAAATAAGCTTGGCAATTGCAGCTTACACCTACCATTTAAAGTGCTAGGTTTCCTTTAAGGCATTACACAAAGGAATCCTGCAATCTGTAGCCCCGTCTGTTGTTGCCTGCCTTTAATTAAAACAGACAGTCCTGTGTACTAGAATATAACTATGTTACGCCTGAACGCTTAGAACACATAGAAGAAGTGGCAGAAGTCATGTGTAAGAAAACAAAGGGGGTCAGGCTGCATCAGGCCAATGTAAAATATGGACCTTTGGGGTGCAGCATACAGGGCCGGATTAAGCTTGGTGGGGGCCCCTGGGCGCAAAGTCTGGTGGAGGCCCCCACTTAATGTAACATACACATCCTCTTGCTCATTATTGACTATCCCCAGTGCCATATCCACATACAGCCGCCGAGCCCCCCAGTACCACATCTCCATACACTTCAGTCCGCTCAAAACACACAGCCCCATGTAACATACACCTCATTCACCCCCAGACACGCAGCCCCATGTAACATACACCTCATTCACCCCCAGACACGCAGCCCCATGTAACATACACCTCATTCACCCCCAGACACGCAGCCCCATGTAACATACACCTCATTCACCCCCAGACACGCAGCCCCATGTAACATACACCTCATTCACCCCAGGACACGCAGCCCCATGTAACATACACCTCATTCACCCCCAGACACGCAGCCCCATGTAACATACACCTCATTCACCCCCAGACACGCAGCCCCATGTAACATACACCTCATTCACCCCCAGACACGCAGCCCCATGTAACATACACCTCATTCACCCCCAGACACGCAGCCCCATGTAACATACACCTCATTCACCCCCAGACACGCAGCCCCATGTAACATACACCTCATTCACCCCCAGACACGCAGCCCCATGTAACATACACCTCATTCACCCCCAGACACGCAGTCCCATGTAACATACACCTCATTCACCCCCAGACACGCAGCCCCATGTAATATACACCTCATTCACCCCCAGACACACAGCCCCATGTAACATACACCTCACTCACCCCCATGTAACATACACCTCATTCACCCCCATACACGCAGCCCCATGTAACATACACCTCATTCACCCCCATACACGCAGCCCCATGTAACATACACCACATTCACCCCCAGACACGCAGTCCCATGTAACATACACCTCACTCACCCCCAGACACACAGCCCCATGTAACATACACCTCACTCACCCCCATGTAACATACACCTCATTCACCCCCATACACGCAGCCCCATGTAACATACACCTCATTCACCCCCATACACGCAGCCCCATGTAACATACACCACATTCACCCCCAGACACGCAGTCCCATGTAATATACACCTCATTCACCCCCACAGTCCCATGTAACATACACCTCACTCACCCTCAGACACGCAGTCCCATGTAATATACACCTCATTCACCCCCAGACACGCAGTCCCATGTAATATACACCTCATTCACCCCAGACACGCAGTCCCATGCAATATACACCTCATTCACCCCAGACACGCAGTCCCATGCAATATACACCTCATTCACCCCAGACACGCAGTCCCATGCAATATACACCTCATTCACCCCAGACACGCAGTCCCATGCAATATACACCTCATTCACCCCCAGACACGCAGTCCCATGCAATATACACCTCATTCACCCCCAGACACGCAGTCCCATGTAATATACACCTCACTCACCCCCAGACACACAGCCCCATGTAACATACACCTCATTTACCCCCAGACACACAGCCCCATGTAACATACACCGCATTCACCCCAGACACGCAGTCCCATGCAATATACACCTCATTCACCCCCAGACACGCAGTCCCATGCAATATACACCTCATTCACCCCCAGACACGCAGTCCCATGTAATATACACCTCACTCACCCCCAGACACACAGCCCCATGTAACATACACCTCATTTACCCCCAGACACACAGCCCCATGTAACATACACCGCATTCACCCCCAGACACGCAGTCCCATGTAATATACCTCATTCACCCCCAGACACACAGTCCCATGCAATATAAACCTAATTCACCCCCAGACACGCAGTCCCATGCAATATACACCTCATTTACCCCGAGACACACAGCCCCATGTAACATACACCGCATTCACCCCCAGACATGCAGTCCCATGTAATATACCTCATTCACCCCGACACACAGTCCCATGCAATATAAACCTAATTCAACCCCAGACACGCAGTCCCATGCAATATACACCTCATTCACCCCCAGACACGCAGTCCCATGTAATATACACTTCACTCACCCCCAGACACACAGTCCTATACACCACAGTCTTCACCAGCTATAGACATACAAGTCTTGTTCCTGTCCTGTCAGGCCCTCACCTCCATACACATGGATAACACAGTTCATTAGAAGTTTCTCTTCTCCTGTAGTCACACATGGCAGCTTGTTCCTGCTTTTCGCGCGAGGCTCCGCCCCCTCCCGTGACATCACGTGATCACATGCTCTACACTTCAGACCCCGGAGGAGGGAGGATAAAGTTACCGGAGGAGACATCTGTGTCCCGTGTGTTGCCTTTGCGCTGACTCTCTGAGGTGGAGCAATGCCCTGCAGCAGCGCTGCTGACCATTGCTCCAGCCACAGAGAGTCAGCTTACAGCTGACTGTATCTGTATAGGGCTTTCAGCAGAGCGGCCAGCGCTGAGCACACAGGGAGCTCACGCAAGCCCCTCCCTACGCCCTCAGAACGATGTGCTGCGGCACCGCCCCACTCTCCCATATCACTAACAGCGCACGGCGCGCTTAAAGTATACAAATATCTGACTGACAGTGTCAGTCTTTGTCACCTTGTGGGGGCCCCTGTGGGAGCAAGATGGTGGGGGCCCCGGGGCTTGAGCCCCGGGAGCCCCGCCTATAATCCGGCTCTGGCAGCATACCTGTGTAATTTATATCATATGCAAGAATGCTGTAGCATGCCTCCCTATCATTCCTTCCACGGGACTTCTGTTGTTACCTCGTGTAAAGCAGAAAGTATCATAAGTTACATTTAGCTAATCACAGGTGATGATCTGCTCCATCAGGTATAGAAGTGCATGAAGATTCTCCAGGCCATCACTTGTCGATGAAGAATTCACGCTCAGATGTAGTAGGCTCCTTGCAGCACATCTGTGATCCTGAAGATACTACTGTCACTTACACTATTGTTTCACCTGGATAACACTCCTAAATAGCTCCTAAATACAGTAATATAATATATACCTCTCACACCACAACTGACTACACTGTGCCCTAGCAAAAATTTACTATGATACAATCAGCTCCCCACTACATTAGAATAAATACAATCTACATAAATAAATAAATATAATTCTGTATTCACAGTATATATTATTCTGTTATATTTCCAAGAGCTGTTACAATGTGCCAGTGGTACATTGTAATAGATCATGTGTTAAATCCACATGTGCTGCCATACCGCAGTAATGCAGAGTATGGTAGGATAAATCAGACAACCCAGGGGTGTGAAAAATAGAAAAAAAAATTTAGAAAAAAAGCTAAATATTCAAATCACCCCCTTTCCTTAGAACTGATAAAAATAAACAGTAAAAATCATAAACATGTTAGGTTCCTCTGAAACTTAAAGTATTATCAAAATATAATGACGGTAATTCTCAGCTTTGAACCCACTAGTGCAAAATAGTTCAAAGATGCAAATGTGCAAATGTTCAAGATGGCACTTTTCCGACAACAAGTGATCAAAAGGCTGTACAGTCCCCAAAATGGTAGCAAATAATTTAATTGTTTTAAATGTGTTAATACACAATAAACTCTATAAAAATGTAATATCTCCGTGATCGTACTGACTCAAAGAATAAATTTGACATGTCATTTGGGACGCACAAAGTTGTAGAAACTAAGCTCAGTAGAAAATGTCGGAAAAGCATTATTCCATCAATTTTGCTGCATTTGCAATTTTTTTCCTGCTTCCCACTACACAACATAGAATATTAAATACCATCACTATGAAGTACAATTTGTTACGCAGAAAACAAGCCCAAACACAGCTCTGTACACGGAAACATGAAAAAATTGTGAATTTTTGAAGGTGAGGAGTGAAAGATGGAAATGCAAAAATGGGCCTGGGCATTAAGGGGTTAATAACAATATATCTAGTGCAAACCTAACAATAGATAGCGTCCCACAATAACAATAAAGTGCTCCCTTTAATTAGTATTTGAAAAATTAGTCCCCCAGCACTCCTAATAATAATCCAATGTAGTGTAAATTATAAATAGTGAGCCCCTCACCTGCCCCAGCAGTGTCCCCTCCTCCACGTACAATAAAAGTTTCATATAGACAGATAACTGCTGCACAATAATTTATATTATGAAATACTTCACCATGCTGCTCCCGTCTCTGTGTCTGCCGTCTCTGCAGCTCCCGCTCGGTGGCTCTGGTCCCCGCAGCCCCGTCTCCATGCTGTTCCTGTCTCCTGCGGTTCCCACGTAGATTCGGCGGCCAGCCCGTGCACCAAAGTGCAGCACATACTGCACGCTGACACTCCTCAACGCCACACAGGTCACGCAATTACGACAATTGTGTGACCTTGTAGTGGACCTTGTAGAAACCTACAGACGCAGCAGTATCATAGTATATATAAGGCTGGAAGGAGACGCAAGTCCATGAAGTCCAACCTTTAAGAATTAAATAAATGTTTTATCCCCATAACCTGTGATATTTTTTCTCTCCAGAAAGTCATCCAGGCCTCTCTTGAACATGTACATAGAGTCTGCCATAACAACCTCCTGCGGCAGAGAGTTCCACAGTCTCACTGCTCGTACAGTAAAGAACCTTTGTCTATGTTGATGGTAGAATCGCCTCTCCTCTAGGCGTAGAGGATGCCCCTTGTCCTGGTCACAGGCCGAGGTTTAAAAAGATCTTTGGAGAGATCCTTGTACTGTCCGTTCAGGTATTTGTACATTGTAATGAGGTCTCCCCTCAGTCGTCTTTTTTCTAAACTGAATAATCCCAATTTTTTTAATCTGTCAGTGTATTCTAGTTCCCCCATTCCCCTAATAATCCTGGTTGCTCTCCTCTGTACCCGTTCCAGCTCTACTATATCCTTTTTATACACTGGTGCCCAAAACTGTACACAATATTCCATGTGTGGTCTGACCAGGGATTTGTATAAGGGCAAAACTATGTCTTTATCATGAGAATCTATTCCTCTCTTGATACATTGATACAGTGCTGCGCTGCGTCTGTGTGTGTGTTAATTAATAGTGTGTTTATACAGTTGTAGAAAGCCCGGGGAAGGGGAGAGCGGCCCCGACCGGCCCTAGACCAACCGGCCCACCCAGAGAATTCCCGGTGGGTACAATGGCCAGTCTCCCCCTGCTTCCCATTCAAATTCATTCAACATGTATAGCAGCTTTTCATCTTGGATTTATACACAAAGACATTTTTCTTTTGCATAAATAAAAATAAATAGTTATTATCATTTATAAATAAAACCTCATGTGCATACTGTTTAAAAGTTTTCTATCTTGCTGAACCTTGGGGTGTTTGCTTATGTGTTTCACACTCCTACCTGATGCTGTAATTAGTAGGGTTGTGAGAAATACTGATTGTATTTAATTACTAATCCATAGCAATGCCTTGAAGCAGCAGAGTTTATTAGGTTATTTGCTTTACTGTTTCCATAAAAGGGTCATCTTCTCCTCATATTACATGTCATGTCAGGGGCATAACAACAGGGGTAGCAGTTATAGCAGCTACTAATGGGCCTGCAGTGTCAAGGGACCCAGCCACACAATAGAAAGGAGAAGGTGCACTGTTATATACACATTGGGGCTCATTTACTAAGGGTCTGTCGGACGCACTTTCTTCGGGTTACCCGACAATTTCCATTTTGTGGCGAATTGCCCTGGGATTTTGGCGCACCCGATTGGATTTTGGCGCCAAATTTGGGGAGCGGGCCATCGGACAAATCACTGTATTTAAAAATACGATTGTGTTGCAAGATCAAGCACTCATGTGCACTGGGAAGAAGCAGGTGAACTCCGGCGGACCTCGGCGCAACAGCGACAAATGCAGGGACTTGGGCGAACGATCTTCATGAATTGCGCCGTACCCAAATCCTCGTCGGACAACGCGATGCGGGATCGCGACAGGACTGGGTAAGTAAATCTGCCCCGTTATGCTGCACATTGCTCAGCATAATGGGGCACATTTACTTACCTGGTCCCTGCGCGATCCCCGATCTTGACTGTCCGACGGGGATGAACACAATCATGAAGATCGTGTGGCCGATTTCCTGCATGTGTGGCTTCCCCGATCAGGTCTGCCAGAGTTCACCTTCTTCTTCTTGGTGCATGTAAGTGCTTGGCTTGCGACACAAATTTAAATTCCGGGTGTAGCCCGAATCCGTTGGTTTGTCCAATGGCCTGCCCCTGATTTGTGTTGCGTGAAAGCCGACTAAACGACACAAAACGATTGTGTGTGACACAATCCCTGGCGCGATCCCTGAAAAGTCGTGAAAACCAACGAAAATGCGGCAGCGGGACCCTTAGTAAATAAGCCCCTGTATGTAAATGACAGTGCACATATTCACAGCAGTATAAATCAGATGAGAAAAGGGACAACGGTTTGGGAGGAGTAGGGGTCTCTCATCTCTCCTTCCTGTCATCTACTACCCTACGTGGCCTGCAGCTACTGGGCTGCATGGATTCATATCTTTGGTCTCTGATACCCCGCTTGGATAAAAAGACTGGCTGACAATGAGTACATACTGTCAAGGGTGCTCCTGTGATCCAAGTTGCAGGTGCATCTGTGTACCTCCCTGTGCCCCAGTATAGCTGTGGCGGGCTGGTTTACCTTCCCGTGGTCCTGCAATGGTTCCTGTGTTCTGGCACACGCATCCCCGACTCTTAGGGCGCAGACCGGCTCTCTGAAATTTAAAGGGCCAGCACGCTGCTAATTCTCGCTGGCCATCCACTGATTTACAAATGCCCTCCTCTTCCTGTCACCCCTGTCGTATCTTTGTGCCTTTTTGCCATAGCTTGTTACCTATGCCCTGTGCTGATATTGCCATTTCCTGTTGTGACCCCGGCTCCATTATTGACTTTGATCCCATGCTGCCTGTCCTGACCTTTCGCTATGTCCCGACTCCAATCCCGGGCTGCCTGTCTTGACCTCCTGCCTGTCCCTGACTATGATTCTGCTCTAAGACTGTACTTCACTTTGCCTGCCACGGCGGACTTTTTGCGGCTGTGGAGCGCCCTGGTGGTACCACCTTGCAGCAAGTTAAACCCGCTTTGTGAAAACCTGGCTCTAGTGAAAACCGGGTGCCACTTAGACTCCACTCCCAGTTGTCGGCTAACATCTTCGTCCACAGTGGTCCAGTGGGTCCACTACCCATGGTGCCTGACACATACATCTGTGTATGAGTGTATAATGGTGTGTATGTGTGTATGTACATGCTGTGTGTGTAAATCTGCTATATGTGTTTGTATGTATATGCTGTGTGTATATAATGTGTATGTACTATACAGTATGTGTGCAAATCTGCTGTTTATATAGTAAATGTATATAAATGATGTGTATATACTGCATGTGTGTATGAACGTATGGATGTGTACATACTGGGGCACATTTACTAAGGGACCGTACACCGTCGGGTTTCCTGACTATTTCCAATTTGCGCCGCATTTAACAGGGATTTTTTGGCACGTGCAATCGGATTTTGGCACAATCAGGCTGACTTTATTGTGACACAAATTGGGCGGGGGGCAGGGCCATCAGACAACCCAACTAATTTGCACTAAGCCCGCAAGCCGACTCTGTAAAATTTAAAGGACCAGTGTGCCGATAATTGGCTCCTGGCCAGCTGCCTTCTCTGTTAAGTCCCAGCCCCTTCCTGTGTCCCTTGCCAGATCTTTGTGTTTACGCCATTGAGAAAGCTTCCTTACTACATTCCTGAGTATTCCTGTGTACCAGTGGGTCCCAGCTCCTGAGTCCTGTGTTGCCATGTTCCTGTGTTACCAGAGTTCCTCTGTGTTACCTTTGTGTTACCTGGTGGAACCTGCCGCAGCAAGACCATCCCGCTTTGCGGCGGGCTCTGGTAAAAACCAGACGCCACTTAGATTCAGGTCTTAGGTGTCGGGTAGTACCATCTCCCGCAGTGGTATAGAGGATCCACTCATCTGGAATCCTGACAGTAAGATCCGTCCATGGATCCCGCCGAGGTTCCACTTCCCGTTCGGTCCGATCTTGCCATCATCGTGGTCCAGCAATCCTGGCAGATTGCTGCTCAACGCAAACAGCTGGGACAAGCTACTGCCATGCTGCAACAGCTGCTGGCCATCCAGCAACGGTAACAGGTTCCTGAGACTGCTCCTTCGGCTTCTGCTACCCGGTCTGTCTTCCTGCTGCTGAACTAAGGCTACGGCTGTCTATGCCCGGAAAGTATGATCCCAAGTTGTGCAGGGGCTTTATAAACCAGTGCTCCCTGCACATAGAATTCATGCCGTCTCAATTCATCACAGAGTGATCCAAGGTGGCATTCTTCATCAGCCTCCTCTCCAGGAAAGCCCTGGCCTGGGCTACTCCTCTTTGGGACAGAGGCAACCCAGTCACATCTACTCTCACAGCATTTCTGGCTGAGTTCCGGTCTGTATTTGAAGAACCTGCACGGGCTAAGACTGCGCTATTGAATATGCGCCAGACTCTCTTCCTAGGAACGTATCAGAAGACATCAGGGAAACCTCTGCCTTTATTGTTCTAGTCCAGAGCACTTAATCGGGACTTGTCCATTACGTCCCCAGTGTCCGGGAAACGCCACCCCCTAGGGTTCTTGGGAGAAGCGTCCCTAGGTGTAAACAAAGCTTCTCCACGCCTGATGATTCCAGTGCTTCTCAGAATTGGCACAAGCACCAAGATCCAGGTCTTTGCTTTCTTGGACTCTGGTTCTGCAGGAATCTTTGTGGATGCCGCTCTGATCTGCCGGCATCACATCCCAGTGCTTCGCCTCGAGAAGCCGTTGGTCATCTCGTCAGTCATTAGCCAAATCCTCTCTGATCCGGTCCAGTACTGCAGCAAGCCTCTGTTCTTGCAGGTTAGTGTGCTGCACAAGGAGAGACTGTCCTTTTATGTCCTACCACAGTCCACTTCCTCCATTATGTTGGGTCTTCCATGGTTGCAGCTCCATGCAGCTGTTCTTAACTGGAAGACGGGGGAGATCCTTTGGTGGGGTCCTGACTACCAGTCTTGTTGTGTGAAGATACCTCATCCAGTGCCAGTCTTGGTTTCTCACCGCCCTTACGACTGTCCTGTGGATCCGTTGCCAGGTATGTCCTCTCCAGAGGGCCGTGTGTACCCACTTTCAGTACTAGAAACTACAGCCATGTCGGACTACATCAAAGAGAACCTGCAGAGGGGATTCATACTTAAGCCCTCTTCTCCGGTGGGTGCAGGTTTTTCCTTTGTGACCAAAAAGGAAGGGTCACTTTGTCCATGCATAGACTACCGCGGTCTTAACAAGGTCACAGTTAAGAACTGCTATCCATTGTCGTTGATCACGGAGCTGTTTGATCGTCTTCGTGTTGCCAAGATGTTCTCCAAATTGGATCTTCGAGGGGCCTACAACCTCATTTTAATACCCGTGATGGACACTTCAAATACCTGGTGATGACGTTTGGACTCGTCTTCCAGGAATACGTAAATTACATCTTTAGAGACTTGCTTTTGGGGGGATGGGGTAGGGAAGGCGGGGGGTGGGGTAGGGGAGGCAGGGGATGGGGTACTCCTAATCACAATAAGAAAACATAAAGAGATAAAATGGCACATTTTTATGCACAAAACATTTTTATATAAAACTGGTTATCCTAAGTATAAGGGAAACATATTGTGTTTAGTAAAACGGGATGTTTATGTTTTAAGGAATTTATTATTTGTAACTAGAAGGGTACATACTGAATATGAATTACATGGAAACAGGGAAACAATATGTATAAAAAGGGTTAGGTTTGAATTTGCACTTTGTATGGCACGATTTGTTGCACTTTAAAATACACCAGGGTTGAGTAAGGTGTTCTAAATAGAAAATAAAATTGGTGTAACACAATGAAAATATGTAAGGGAGAAACACTATGAGATAAATAATTCTTTATATGTTAAATCCTCCCTTGCCTTTTTTTTCCTTGTTCCTTGTCTTTTTTAAGGGTGGGGGGATGGTGTAGTAGGGGAGGCAGGGGATGGGGTGCTTCTAATCACAATAAGGGAACATAAAGAGACAAAATGGCACATTTTCATGCACAAAAAATTCTAATATAAAATTGGTTATTCTAAGTATAAGGGAAACACACTGGGCAGATTTATCAAGCTGTCTGAAAGTCAGAATATTTCTAGTTGCCCATGGCAACCAATCACAGCTCCCCTTTAAAATATTCATGAGCACTGATAAAATGAAAGCTGAGCTGTGATTGGTTGCCATGGGCAACTAGAAATATTCTGACTTTCAGACACTTGATAAATCTGCCCCACTGTGTT
This sequence comes from Engystomops pustulosus, assembly GCF_040894005.1. Classification (NCBI taxonomy): domain Eukaryota; kingdom Metazoa; phylum Chordata; class Amphibia; order Anura; family Leptodactylidae; genus Engystomops; species Engystomops pustulosus. Next base: position 115,206,192 of record NC_092414.1, on the reverse strand, counting down.
TAGTAAAGTGGGTTGTTTATGTTTAAGGAATGTATTACTTGTAACTAGAAGGGTACATATGGAATATGAATTATATGGAAATATGGAAATAATATATATAAGAATGGTTAGGTTTGAATTCGCACCTTGTATGGCACTATTTTTTGCACTTTAAAACACACCAGGGTAGAGCAAGGTATTTCAAACAGGAAATAAAATTGGTGTAATAAAATGAAAATATGTAAGGGAGATACACTATAAGACAAATATATGTTAAATCTTTCCTTACTGACTATTTGTTATGTTGATATGTTTGAATTTTCACGTCCCCCCTTCCCTCGAGGCGGAGGGTGGGGTAGGGCGGGGGGGGGGGGAGAGGGGGGAAGGGGTGTTTTCCTCTCGTGCCTGGCTCTCTCTCATCCCATCACTCTGCTTACTTATCCCTCCTTACCCACCTTCCCGCATTAAAGGGAAAAAAAAATGGCAAGATTCAGTTGAAGAGTTTAGATTTAAGCGACCTTGGCAGTAAGCGGGCACGGCACCGCTCCTTTCCATATACCCCCGGAATAAAAAGTAGGTTAATAAGATCCAAAAAGGAAAACCTACACGATCCTTGAGTTCTGTGGGATTGGGTCCCCCGATTGGGTCCCCCGTTTTTTTTTCTTCTTTTTTCTTTTCTTCTTATCTTTTCCTTCCTCTCTCTTTCCCACGCCTCCTCTTGGCCTGATAATCTGTTTAGCGAATGAACGGGCAAGGCTCACAGTCATCCCTTCTGTTAGGCTCCTTGAATGTCAAGGGCCTGCACAGCCCGGGCAAGCGGTCAATATTATGGAACTATCTGAGGAGGAAAAAACTCCAGGTGATATTTTTACAAGAGACGCATCTGTGCCTCCGTAAACCATACCGATTATCCTCCACTTTATATCCCCATGCATATCACAGTTATACGTCAGACCCGAAAGCCAGAGGGACTAGCATATTGATTTCTAGCGCACTTCCTTGGGAATGGATGGATACGTACTCTGATGAAGAAGGGCGAGTGATCTCAGTCAAGGGACGCATTGCCTCCCAGATATTCACATTTACATCTGTATACCTTCCTAATAGCGGTCAGGGTAGAACTTTGAGTAATATTCTGGATAGGTTAGCTGGATTTGAGGAGGGTACTGTGATTTTGGGAGGAGACTTCTCTGGACCCAAGAGTAGACATCTCATCAGGAGTCTCACAACATTCAGCCTCTGTACTATATTAGGCGCATTATTCATGGCCACAGATATGTGGACTCCTGAAGATTGCTGCATCCAACAGAAAAGGATTATACATATTATTCTATTCCACATGACGTATATTCTAGATTGGACATGATATTTGTCAAGCATCAAGATTTGCAGTTACTCCAGGACTCAACAATTGATACTATTTCATTTTCTGACCACACCCTGATTGATATAAGGGTATCTCTTGAGGTTTCCATGCCTAAACAGTGGCAGTGGAAACTTAATTTTTCACTCCTGGAAGATTCACAAATATTGAAGGAGGTAAAACAGGATATAGAGGAACACTTCGCCCTAACCCAGGGGAGTGACCTCGATCCTTATACCAGGTGGGAGGCTCATAAAGTAGTTAGCAGGGGGGTCTTCATTAAGTATGGTTCGAGATGGAAGAAAGAAAGAGATAGACGCTAAAATGCCCTACTCGAACAAATAAAGGTACTCGAAACAGAACATAAACGTTTACCAGATGGTGACCTTAGGGTACAACTAATACAAGCCAGGGAGGAGTTAAGATCCTTTCTGCTATACAAAGCAAAAAATACACTTAAAAAATGTCGCCACTTTTTTTTTACGAAAACGGGGACATAGCTGCATATGCAGATGATTTATTATTTTTTGTATCCAACCCAAGAGTTTCTATCCCTAATCTGATGCACCAATTAAGAGAATATTTCTGTTTATCGAACTTCAAAATCAATTTTTCTAAATCTGAGGCACTGGCAGTAAATATACCCCTGAAAGAGTTAAAAAGGTTGGAGGAACTGTTCCCCTTTAGGTGGCCGAAAGAGGGTCTATCATACTTGGGAATAAAGCTAACATCTAATTTAAAAGAAATATATAAGATAAATTTCCTTCTTTTATTAAGTACCATTAAAAAGGATTGTGAAAATTGGGGTAAAGGCAGGTTTTCATGGCTGGGCCGTTGCGCTATATTTAAAATGAATATCTTACCTAGAGTTCTGTATATGTTTCAGGCCCTCCCAATATATCTCCCAGATATTTTTTTCAGGACAATAGCATCGATACAGCAAAGATTTATATGGGCGGGGAAGAAATCACGGTTAAAAAAGGAGATCTTATACAGACCAAGAGACAAGGGGGGATTGGCACTGCCGGACCTTAAATCCTATTACAGAGCCTCCCACCTAGTAAGGGTATTAGACTGGTGTAGACACACTAAAAATAAACTATGGATAACTGTGGAACAGCAACTGTCACCAGTCTCATTATCTAGTGCCCCCTGGCTTGAAAAAGAACTTCTTCCCCAATTAATGAAACATCCAACAATTGGGGCAACTTTAAGGGTATGTACCTCCCCACAGGTTAAAAACAGTCTGATCCCGACATTCTCGTCTCTTTATCCGGTACTGGATAACCCTAGATTCTCGATGGGAGTAGAAGACATAATCTTTAAGGACTGGAATGCAATGGGGGTAAATAGGGTATTTCAATTCCGCTTGGGGTCAAGATGGCGCCTGCCAGGGGAAATGTCAGAAACCTGTGGGGTGAGAACATTGACCCCTTGGAGATCTATGTTCTTGCGCTCCTACTTATCCTCATTACCGCAGTTAGAATGTTTTGAAAGTGAAAAAACTGATTTTGAAAAATTATGCACAAGTGAAGAACCTGCCCAACACTCTCTATCTAAGATTTATAGCATATTAATGAGAGAAATGAGCCAGACACTGCCCACATTTACAGCAAAATGGGAGCAGGAACTTCAAATTAACTTGACAACAGAACAATGGGAACGAGTATTCCAATTTACGTATACTTCCCTTACTAGTTCAAGACATCAAGAGGGGAACTATAAAATAATATCACAATGGTATAAAGTCCCCCTGAAGATACATGCTATATTTCCAGAGGTTAGCCCATTGTGCTGGAGATGTGGAAGTGAGGAAGGCTCATTTGTGCATGTTTTTGGGTCCTGCCCCGTACTGCAGCCATTTTGGCAAGCAATACAACACGTAATTCTTCAGAAACGAAACATTAATTCTTCATTAATTAGGCCTTCGATCTGGCCTTTGTCCTTCTGCAACATTGTGAATTACCTAAACAAATGTACGTAGGGTCATTATTACAATATCTCTTATTGGCAGCACGACTATGTATACCAATTTTCTGGAAAGAATCATTAGCGCCACCCTTGTCCCTCTGGCTTTCAAAGGTAAATGACATTATGAATATGGAAGAATTAACTAAGTCCGCAAAGGGAGCAAAAGATAAATTCGATGCCACCTGGAGTACCTGGGTGAGATTCAGGAACTCAGAAGTTTATAGGACAATGTCGACTGAAGGGGACAGTTAGGGTTTGAAGGCATGTTTGTAATAAAAGCTGATACCGATGAGGATTTTTGAGTATGGCGGGGAGGAGTGAGTGGGAGGTTGCTGCTTCTGTCTAGGTATTTATTTATTAATTTTTTTCTTGTTTTTCTCTTTTTTTCTATTTATTGCTTGTATTTTGTAAGAGTGGATATTTCTTTGTTTGTCTATTTCGCCGTGGCTTGTAACACTGTGTTGTGTATTTTTGTGGTTTTGTGTATGTATTTATAAAAAAGAGATAAATAAAAAGTAAAGTTTCAAAAAAATAAAACACCAGAACTAACTCGCTACATAAAAACAGCACCAACTGAGATCAGAAGAAAAATTACAGCACAAAAACCCAGATCAGTAAAAAGAATACAGCACAAGAACCCAGTTCAGTACATAAATGCATCACCAAAAACAGTCCAGTAAATAAATGCAGCAGCAGAGCTTCAGTGCATTACATTAGAACCAAGCTCAGTGTAATAATGATGGGCCAGATTTATGAAAAGTAAGATAGTGAAGAGTTAGACTAGACAGTCTTTGCACCATATAAGCATCTGGTGCTGGGTGATAAATCTGTCATAAGACTGTCTAGTCGTACTTTGCACATACTATTAGTTGGCTTACTTTAGGCCAGAAAATTAGAATCGATTCTGTAATGTCAGCATTATTTTTGGCGCACAGACTTTGTTGGCGCGAGGCCACACGCTTTTGTCAAACTAGTCATAGGAGAACCAGAAAACTGTCTAAAACTCTTTATGCAGTGCAGACAGTTTTTAGCGCAAATTAAGAGAGAATTCTGTCATAGACAGATACATAAATCTCCCATTGAGTATTGAGTGCATATTTTGTAGCTCATGGGTAATACCACCACTTATTGTAAATTCAGCAACTCACAGATAATAGGGCAGATTTATTAAGAAGTCTGAAAGTCAGAATATTTCTAGTTGCCAGTGGCAACCAATCACAGCTCCCCTTTAAAATATTCATGAGCACTGGTAAAATGAAAGCTGAGCTGTGATTGGTTGCCAGGGGCAACTAGAAATATTCAGACAGCTTGATAAATCTACCCCAATATGTCTTTGATTAGAGACTCTTTTATTTTCTTTTTTTACTGAAATTTCAGCTTTTTGCACCCACAATTCTTCTCTGCAGATTGAGCAACACTCAGATTTTATGGCACTTTTTTTGCCATTTTGAAAAACATACAATATTCAAATAAAAGGTCATACAGTCCTAAATATGTTAGCATCGAAAACGTCATCAAAAGTAAAAAAAAAAACACTACCCATAGCTCTGTACACAATAAGTATGAAAATGTTACTAGCACCAGAATATGGCAAAATCAAAAAAATTAATTTTTTTCAGGAGGTTTTAATTTTTGTTAATGTATGAAAACATTATAAAACCTATACAAATTTGTTATCCCTGTGATCACACTGACCCAAAGAATAAATGAGACCTGTCACTTGGGGAGCACAGTGAAAGCTGTAAAATACAAGCCCACAAGAAAACTGCCCAAATGCGCTTTTACACCATTTTTTCCCATTTCCAAGTACACAACATTGAAAATTAAATACCATCATTATGAATTGCAATTTGTTACTCAGAAAACAAGCTGTCACAGAGCTCTTTACGTGTAAAAATAAAAAAAATTAGAGTTTTGAAGGAGTTTTGAAAAATGGAAATAAAAATACTCTAAGTCGTTAGGGGGCTAAAGCTGTCGGCAATGAAGGACGGGTTAACACCCAACACCAGTGCTACCAGCCCGTGAACCCTCTCCATTCACCCGAAGCCGACTTATGACGTACTAGTACATCACGTGTCGGTAAGGGGTTAAATTCTGTTAATACAGAATTTGATAATTTCAAGTTAAATATCAGGTACTGAAGAATTTCTAGATTTTAAATTCAGGTAATGCATAAATTGACAATTTCAAGATTAAATTCTGGTAATGTGGAATTTGACAATTTCAAGTTTAAATTACCTCAATGGAAATTTACAGTACTGTGGAATTTTAATAATTTCAAGTTTAAATTTTGCTAATGTGGAATTTAATAATTTCCAGTTAAAATTCAGGTAATGAAGTATTTCACTCTCTACCAACTAATTCAGACAAAGGCACATCCAAGTTGCAGCGATCCCTGTCTGGTTCATCTTAACGCCTTATCACCGACACTAGTTTTCAGCTCAATGACCAGACTCGATTTTTCAAATCTGACATGTATCACGATAATTGGTTATAACTTCGGAACACTTTAACATATCCAGGTGATTTTGAGAATGTTTTCTCGTGACACATTGTACTTTATGTTAGTTATAAATTTAAGTGATAAGTTTTGCGTTTCGTTCTGAAAAAAAGTGAAAATTTGGCAAAAGTTTCTAAAAATTCTTCATTTACCAAGTTTGAAATGTTCTGCTTTCCAGACAGGAAATAAAACTACCCAAAAAGCTTGATAATTAACATTTTTGGAATGTCTTCTTTCTGTTGAGATGATATTTTATTCGTCCTGTCATTTTTCTACGATGTTATGAGGCGCAGAACTTTAGGTGTGATTTTTCTCATTTTCATGAAAATTGCTAAAATTCAGATTTTGAGGGACAACTCAGCTTTCAAGTGACTTTGTAAGGCCTATATGATAATAAAATCCCCAAAATTACCCCACTATAGAAACTTCACCCCTCAATGTATGTAAAGCAACTTTTATTGAGTCTATTAACCCTTTAAGTGTTTCACATGGGTTAAAACAATATGGACCCGCAATTTAGAAACTTTTGAATTTTTGGGGAAAATACATTAATTTAGGCCAAAACTGACAGTTTCATAATAAATAAAATGGTGAAACGCTCTGCAGCGTCTAGTACCCAATTTCTCCCGAGTGTACTGATACCCCATACTTGGTGGTAAACTGCTGTATTGGCGCATGGCCGAGCATAGGATCAAAGCAACGCTATTCACAGCAGATTTGTATTGTCACATTGTACAAGCTATATATTTAAATATTTTTTGTTTTTTGGTAATGCGAACATATGAGGGCTTATTATTTGCATGGTGAGATACAATATATAGATAATTCATTTTGGGGGTCTATAGCTTATTCATGAGATTTTATTAACTATTTCAAGGGTGACACAAACAAAATCATCAATTTTTATTTTGGATTTTTAGCACTTTTTTCCCCCCCTCACCGTAACGTAAAAATAATATTTTATCTTTAGTCTCTGGTTCACTACGATTACGGTGATACCTCATTTATATAGTTTTTCTTATCTTTGCTCAATTTTACTGAGCAAAACCAATACTGGAGAAAATCGCTTTGTTTTTACTATTGACAACTTTTCAGGGCCATAACTTTTGTATTTTTCTGTTTTCAGATCTGGTTGAGGGTTTATTTTTTGTGAAAAGAGTTGTTCTATTCAGTCGTATCATATTAGGGAACGTAGCTTTTTTGATCCCTTTTTAGAACATTTTTTGTGATGGTGTTTGATGAAAAATTGTATATTATGGGAAGTTTTTCGTAGTTTTTTTTTCGTCGTTCACCGAGCGGGTTCAATATTGATTTATTGTACAGATTAATACGGACGCGGTGATGCCAAATATGTACATTTTTCGTGTGTTTTTGTGTTTTATATACTGTATTTGCATTATACGTGTAACTGGGGAGATTATGGGACTTTATTTTATTTATTTATTTAATTATTATTATTATAAAAGGATTTAATCTTTTATTTTTTTACTTTCATACATTTTCCACCTTTTGGCTTGAACAAGTAATCATCCGATCACCTATTCAAGCCTCTACACTGCAATACACTTGTATTGCAGTGTATAGTGTAAGTAACTGAGCAAGCTGCGCATGGAAGGCAGAACCTGGCGAGAAGAGGAGCCGGAAGCCTCGGGTCACTCGCCGGACCCGGGGGCAGCGGCAGGAGGGATCGGATCCCCTGGTAAGCACACCTGGGGGGGGGGGGGGGTCCGATCCACGTGGGACACACTTGCACGCCGCGGTCATACTCGAGTTTTTCCGATCCCGGGTGTTAGTGCCGGGTCTGGGCTGTGATATCACAGCCCGACACCAGCACTATACTGACCCGATGTCCCGAAATCTTCTTCTGATGCGGCGCCGTAGAAAGGCGTCGCGTCAGAAGAAGTACCCTTAATGACCGCCGTAGAATTCGGTCATTAAGGGGTTAATGAACTGAAAGATGTCCAGCACACTTGCCGCAGGACAGCATCTTCAAGGCATAGAGCGCAAGCTCTGGCCACCTGTCCAATTTCCAATCAGAAATTGAAAGGCAAGGACTCATCATCCAATGATGGTGGAGGTTGAAGAGAATTGAATATGGTGGCCATGCTCATTCTCCCTCCCGAGGTGGTGCTGGTATTCCTGCTCATTCACTCATATGTCAGTTGGAAGGTACACCTTGGGACTAATGGCATTGCACAGTGCACATCGGATTTTGTCCAAAACCTTTTGGTGCAGGACTGGGCCTTCTGGGTAAAGTAGTGGTGGCTGGGAACTTCATACTGTGGGACATCCGCTGCCATCAAGTCTCAATCTCCACCAGCATTAATGGGTGGCAATGGCCAGCAATTTGGAAATGCTCCTATTCAAACTTCAGCTTTATATTAATTCTTCACTATTATATTGGAACTGTAGTGTGGACAGACATGGTGATGGTGATTGTGGTGGAAGAAGAAGTGGTGTCACATCCTCACGATGCGGGAGAGACAGGTGGCCTTGTCACTGCAGGGATGGTCGTACAGGCTGAGCCAGCCGAAACAGATGGAGCTACAGCCACAGTACACTGCCATACATGGAGCTACAGCCACAGTACACAGCCATAAATGGAGCTCCAGCCACAGTACACAGTCAAACATGGAGGTATAGCCACAGTACACAGTCATACATGGAGCTACAGCCGCAGTACACAGCCATACATGGAGCTACAGCCACAATGCACAGCCATACATGGAGCTACACCCACAGTACACAGCCATACATGGAGCTACCTGCGCAGTACACAGTCATACATGAAGCTACAGCCACAATACACAGCCATACATGGAGCTACAGCCACAGTACACAGCTATACATGGAGCTACAGGTGCAGTACACAGCCATACATCGAGCTACAGCCACAGTACACAGCTATACATGGAGCTACAGCCGCAGTACACAGCCATACATGGAGCTACACCCACAGTACACAGCCATACCTGGAGCTACACCCAGAGTACACTGTAATATAATAAGATGTTTTCCCAGCAATGATTGGAGTTAGGGTGCATTCACACTGCCATTGTGGGGACGCATACCGTATTTTCCGGGCCATTAGGCGCACCGGAATATAAGGCGCAACAGTCCGATGCGCCTTATATATGTAATAATTCCATATATAAGGCGCATCGGACTATAAGGCGCAGGGTCGGGGGCGTGGCGGAGGTCCGGGGGCGGAGCGGAGACTCGACGCGACGCGACGGGACGCCGAGAAGAGACGCGGAACGCGGGGAAGGTGAGGGGGAGGTGGAGAATAGCATACTTACATAGGTCCCCGCTACCGGAGACAGCAGATCTCCAGCGGGAACTGCAGACCACGCGGCAGAAGCTGTTCGTGCCGCGTGGTCTGCAGTTCCCGCTGGAGATCTGCTGTCTCCGGTAGCGGGGACCTATGTAAGTAGGGTCTGCTGCCCTCATATAGGGCGCACCGGACTATAAGGTGCACTTTGGATTTCCAAGGAAATCCAAGGCTTTTAAGTGCGCCTTATAGTCCGGAAAATACGGTATATGGCTGCAACCTTGGCTGAATGCTGCAGTTATGTATGGACCTTGGTTCTGGCTCTGTATCTAATGTTTGATAGAACGTGATTTACACTTCAATTAGGAGTAGTCTGGTAGTCTTTCTTGTTACATGAAGGGTGGGCCCCCCAAAAAATTTTCTCTGGTGGGCCTAAGGTACTTCAGTCTGACACTGAGTACCACGGTCACTTCCCTGTCCCTTAATTCCTGCTTTTCTCATTTTAAAACACCAGCAGTATTATTTGAGAATATCAGTGACATAATAACAACCGCACTACAATGTACACTCACCGGCCACATTATTAGGTACACCATGCTAGTAACGGGTTGGACCCCCTTTTGCCTTCAGAACTGCCTCAATTCTTCGTGGCATAGATTCAACAAGGTGCTGGAAGCATTCCTCAGAGATTTTGGTCCATATTGACATGATGGCATCACACAGTTGCCGCAGATTTGTCGGCTGCACATCCATGATGTGAATCTCCCGTTCCACCACATCCCAAAGATGCTCTATTGGATTGAGATCTGGTGACTGTGGAGGCCATTTGAGTACAGTGAACTCATTGTCATGTTCAAGAAACCAGTCTGAGATGATTCCAGCTTTATGACATCGTGCATTATCCTGCTGAAAGTAGCCATCAGATGTTGGGTACATTGTGGTCATAAAGGGATGGACATGGTCGGCAACAATACTCAGGTAGGCTGTGGCATTGCAACGATGCTCAATTGGTACCAAGGGGCCCAAAGAGTGCCAAGAAAATATTCCCCACACCATGACACCACCACCAACAGCCTGAACCGTTGATACAAGGCAGGATGGATCCATGCTTTCATGTTGTTGACGCCAAATTCTGACCCTACTATCCGAATGTCGCAGCAGAAATCGAGACTCATCAGACTAGGCAACGTTTTTCCAATCTTCTACTATACAATTTTGATGAGCTTGTGCAAATTGTAGCCTCAGTTTCCTGTTCTTAGCTGAAAGGAGTGGCACCCGGTGTGGTCTTCTGCTGCTGTAGCCCATCTGCCACAAAGTTCGATGTACTGTGCGTTCAGAGATGCTCTTCTGCCTACCTGTTGCCTTTCTATCAGCTCAAACCAGTCTGCCCATTCTCCTCTGACCTCTGGCATCAACAAGGCATTTCCGCCCACAGAACTGCCGCTCACTGGATGTTTTTTCTTTTTCGGACCATTCTCTGTAAACCCTAGAGATGGTTGTGCGTGAAAATCCCAGTAGATCAGCAGTTTCTGAAATACTCAGACCAGCCCTTCTGGCACCAACAACCATGCCACGTTCAAAGGCACTCAAATTACCTTTCTTCCCCATACTGATGCTCGGTTTGAACTGCAGGAGATTGTCTTGACCATGTCTACATGCCTAAATGCACTGAGTTGCCGCCATGTGATTGGCTGATTAGAAATTAAGTGTTAACGAGCAGTTGGACAGGTGTACCTAATAAAGTGGCTGGTGAGTGTAGTAACATATGACACAAATAGTTCCAACACTGGTAGTGTAAGTTAACACTGACACAAATAGGTTTAAGACTGAGTGATCTAAATCTGGTAGTGTAAATGTACACTATTGCTTCTAAATCTGGTAGTGTGAGGTTACAGTGATGCAAATAGGTTCAACACTGTAAGTTAACACTGATGCACTACTTCTAAGACAGCTAGTGCACAGATAAACGAAAACAAATAGGTCTAAGTTTAACAGTGTTAGTTAAAACTGATACAAATACTTTTAAGACTGGTAGTGAGAGGTAACATTGATGCAAATAGATCTACATTGGTAGTATAAGTTAACATTGAAGCAAATAGAACTTAGCTGCATGCACACAATACTTTTCCCTGTGTAAGGAGCAGTATTGTGCTGCATGTGTGTATATACGCCCCCCCCCCCTTTCGGTCGTGTGGATGCAACCTTATACTTTTATTGTAAGTTAACACTGGCCCAAATACTTCTTTATCTGGTAGCGTTGAGTGAGACTGCTGCACATATGTCTCGTAGTTTATCCAAAAATAATCTCCACCTACCTATATAATACCTTTTGAATGTCACTTAGGGATGCCCTAAGACTATATTGACACAGCAAAGAGGCTCATTCTAACGAATCTGTAAATTTGCTGCAAAAATGCCATATACTGCAATACAGTAGTATTGCAGTATATGGTACGAGCAATCTGACCATCTAGGGTTAATGCACCCTAGATGGTCTAAGAAATAGTGAAAAAAAAGAAAAAAAGTTTAAAAAATAAAGAAAATTTATAAAATATAAAAAATTCAAATCATCCCCCTTTCCCTAGAACTGATATAAAACATAATAAACAGTAAAAATCACAGACACATTAGATATCGCTGCGTCCCAAAATGCCCGATCTATCAAAATATAAAAACGGTTATGGCCGGCGGTGACCTTCGAGACGGGAAGTGGCGCCCAAATGTCCGAAATGCGACTTTTATACCTTTTTGCATCACATAAAAAACGGAATAAAAAATTATCAAAATGTCGCACAAACCTCAAAATGGTAGCAATGAAAACGTCAGAAGAGAAAAAATCCAGCTTCAACGGAACCCACGTGAGTATAAAATGTTCAAATTCATTCAGAAATGAAAATCGGCATACAAAAAACCGCTCAGTAGATGTATGTACAGGGTAGTGGGGAGTCCAACAATCACCTACGCGTTTCAGAGATACATCTCCTTAATCATGGCTAATATGGAAATGCAAACGGGAAGTAGATATTCCCATTGACCACAGTCACGTGATGTGCAACGCTGTGATGTCACACATCACGTGCGTGTTTCCATTTGATTGACAACCCTTCTAAATCAAAACGGTACATAAAAACATAACATTGTGATTAAAAACAAACAAGGCAAACATTGTGTATACAATATGGAACATACTTAATGATGGCATGCAGTTGGAAAGTACAAACTAATATTGGTAAATTTCTTCTTGTCTCTTATTCAGACCTTCGGGAACTCGTGTTTGCAGTGTAAAGATCCAGAAGGTTTCTCTATTGAGAAGTTTCCTTCTGTGGTTACCTCCCCTGACAGGTCGTGTAACTTTTTCTATGGCAGTAACGGATAACCCTGAACAGTCACCCTTGTGGATATTTTGAAAGTGCCGGGATACCATGGAGACATTGATGGAATCCTTCTTTCATGCATCGGATATGTGACGGCGTATTCTTGTTTTAAGCGAATATGTTGTACAACCAACATATTGAAGATCGCAAATAGTGCAGGTAATTAGATATATAACAAAGGTCGTGTTACAGTTAATGTACCTATGTATTTTGTACCCTTGTTGTGTGCGCACTGATTTGAACTGTTCCTTTGGTGCAGAGTAATTGCAACAAATGCATTTTTTATGGCCACATTTAAAGAAACCTGTGACCCAAAGCCACCCGTCCTGAGAACCATGCTTAGAGAGAAATAAACTAGGGGATAATTGCATACCAAGGGTCGGAGCCCTTCAAGCCACACAATTAATTTTATTGGGAAGTAAGGACCCCAAATTATCCTCCATATAAAGTATAGGAAGATGCTTGTTGACTATTTGTGTAATTTCGTGAAATTGGAGGCTATACGTGGTGGAAAATGTGATTTGTGACATGCGATTTTTGTTAAATTTGGCCTCAGTTTTGTCTTTCTCATTTTTTTCTTTCAATAACTTGTTTCTAGGGATATCCTGTACTATTTTATGTGCTCTATTTAACATCCAGTTGGGATAGTCCCTTTGCATCAGATCTCCTTTCTTTTTATCAATTTTGTTATTTAATGTATCACTGTCAGTACAATTCTGTTTTATGCAAATCATTTTGCCCACCGGAATATTTTTTATGACATGCTTCGGGTGGCACGATTTCGCGTTTAAAGTAGAATTAAGGGCTACAATTTTAGTGTAAGGTTCCACTTTAACCCATTCAGTGATAATAAGGGTAATGTCCAAATAGTGTATCTGTTGGCTAGACAGCTTGTGAGTGAACCTAAGATTCATACCGTTGTTATTGATATACTCAGAGAAACCCCTCACTTCAGACTCCGTACCCTCCCACACCAGGAGGAGGTCATCAATATAAGGACCATACCACCTGATGTGGGAGAAGAAGGGATTGTCCGAGGTGAAGAGAAATTGTGATAGGGATGTAATATTACCACTATACAAGGCACTGGTTCGGCCACACCTGGAATATGCTGTCCAGTTCTGGGCACCGGTCCATAAAAAGGATGCCCTGGAGATGGAGAGGGTTCAACGTAGAGCCAAATGATAAGGGGTATGGAGGGTCTCAGTTATGAGGAAAGATTAAAACAACTAGATTTATTTAGTCTGGAAAAGAGACGACTACGAGGGGACATGATTAATTTATTTAAATATATGAATGGTCCATACAAAAAATATGGTGGTAAGTTGTTTCAGATTAGATCAAATCAAAAGACGAGGGGGCACTGTCTCCGTTTGGAGAAATCAAGGTTTAATCACCGGAGGCGACAGGGCTTTTTTACTATGAGAACGGTCAATCTGTGGAATAGCCTGCCTCAGGCGCTGGTCACAGCAGGGACAGCGGATAGCTTCAAGAAGGGTCTAGATGCCTTTTTACACCTAAATAACATTGATGGTTATGTTATATAGGATTGTTTCCCCTAAATCCCTTCCTCATCCAATCCCTTCCCTTCCTTGGTTGAACTTGATGGACAAGTGTCTTTTTTCAACCGTAGAAACTATGTTCCTCCCAAATTGCCATGTAAATATTGGTCAGCGATGGGGAGCATCGAACCTTCACGCTGTTACCGCATGTTCCACTACATCCAGGTGAGCTGACTACCTTTTCTTGTATTTTTGTACAATGAAAACGTCGGATCATTTCGCAAAAAATTACACCTCACACAGCTCCGTGCACCAAAGTATGAAAAAGTTATTAACGTCAGAAGATGTCAAAAAATTATTTTCTTTTTTGTACACATTCGTTTAATTTTTGAAAATGTATTAAAACACAATAAAACCTATATAAATTTGGTATCACCGCAATCGTACCGAACCAAAGAATAAAGCTGAGGTGTTATTTGGAGCGCACAGTCAAAGTCGTAAAAACTGGGACCACAATTTTTCCACATTTGGAATTTTTTTCCAGCTTCGTACACGGCATGTTAAAATAAATAACATTACGGGAAAGTAAAATTTGCTACGCACAAAATAAGCTCTCACACATTTTTGAAGGTGGAGAGCGAGAAATGAGCAGAAAAACCCTGCGTCCTTAAGGGGTTAAAAATCAAGATTTATTGAGAAACAGTCAAAATCAAATTTAAAAATATCACATTAACAGGTAGGATTAACACACAAAAAACAAGTTGGGGCTCATTGGGGTTCCTCTATGCTGCTTGTAATTCTTAGTATTAGTAACTCCATTGCACATGTATAGTAATTATTGCACTAGTCCCCTCAATGAATTGATTGCTAAGAGTGTATTGCGCTTTTCCCTTTGTATTAAAAATATCATTAGTCTATTTTATAGTAAAATGAATGCACTACTTCAGGACTATACTGTTAATGTAAGTTAACATTGACCCAAATACTTCTAAAATTGGTAGTGTGCGGTGAGACTGATGCAAATAAGTCCAACATTGGTAATGTAAGTGAGCACTGACACAAATATGTCTAAGGCTGGTAGTGTAAGTTAACGCACATGTAGATACTTCTAAGGCTGGTACTGTGAGGTAACACGGAGGCAAATAGGTCCAACACTGGTATTGTAGGTAAGTAACACTAACATTGGTAGTGTAATTTAACACTACCAAATACTTCTTAACCTGGTAGTGTAAGTTTACACTGCTGCTTCTAAATCTGGTAGTGTGAGGTTGCACTGATGCAAAGAGGTCCAATACCGGTAGTGTAAATTAACACTGATGCAAATACTACTAAGACTAGTACTGTAAGGTAATATTAATGCACATAGGTCTAAGACTAGTATATTAACTTAACACTGTATGATGCAGGAACTGCAAATTGTACCGAAACTGTGCCTGTACTGAGATTAGCCTTTAAGATATTGCTAAATTATTATGGAACTTCAAACTGTACTGAGACTGCACCTTTACGATATTGCTGGATGATGCTGGAACTGCAAACTGTACTGAGACTGTTACTATAGGTTAAGTGTGTGCCTGTTCTGAGATTATGCTTTTAAGCCACTACTGTAATTGCACAATTTACTGAGTCTGTGCCTTTCAGATATTGCTAGATTATTTGGGAATTTCAAACTGTACTGAGACTGTGCCATTAAGATATTGCTGGATGATGCTGTAAATGATAAGTCTGGCCCTGCACTATAGTAGCCTATCATTAGCTTAATGCAGTTCTTCTAAAAAGGGCAATTATTTCAGTATCTACAGCAGTCTTCTCTTGCTACCTAAATGCCCTGAATAGGACAATTAGTATTTAAAAAGTCCCTGCCTATCTGACTGACCCTATAAAGAGCAGTAACCTCTCCTTAATCCGGTCTACTGTCTTTTATGGCATCTGGGTATGTGAGCCTGCTCTTATATAACAGAGTCACATGTCCTTCCTGGCCAATCAAAGCCATGACCACAGAGGACATGCCTGAAATTAGATTAGTCAACTAGCTTGCCACATCTTCTGTGAACCGTGGCAGCTGTTTAGCTTTGAGTGTTGGTTTGGACCGTTCCTCATAATAAATGATCAATTTTTTCACTGACATAAAAAAACATGGACAAAACAGGTCTAGAATATCATTTGCATAATTTGCAGTCCATTGTGAAATTGATAGCACACTTGCATGTAAAATGGATGTTTAATTGAGCCCTATTTGTTCAATTATAACTAGGTAATTGTCTCTAAGCATGGGCAGGATTTTATCATGGCTTTGAAGTCAACTTCGTGGTTATGTTCTAGTGTCTCCCAAAACAGTTCTTCAGCCTGTCTCTCTTTCATTCCTGCAATGAATTAATTATTTGACAACCTCAAACTGCATCACCAAGGTATACTGCATAAGGTGCATTCTGTAGTGCAGTAATAGTTAACACAAACTAAACAGATACAGAATGTATTATCTTCTACAGAGCCTTAATTACCGTTGTATTCTTCTCTAGAAAATTGACCTCCGTGGTTAATGTTAGGATTTCTATTTTAGCCCTCACTTAATAACTGAAATGTTTTGTGTAGTGAGTGATGGCTAGGACTCTCTGCCCACAAGCATCAAGGGTTCCATCAGGGGCTCTTTGTAGCAGGTTTTGTTGTTTTTGACAGTAAAAACACTGCTGCGTGTTAAGAGAGTCTTAGTTGACTAATTACTTTGTTTACTAAACATGAGAACTCAACAGGTAATGAACCTAAAGGTAATGCATACTGTATTGTTAAAAAATGACCTATTGTATAACCCCTTAAGGACGCAGGGTATTTTCGCTCATTTCTCGCTCTTCATCTTCAAAAATCCACAACTTTTTCATTTTTCCGTGTACAGAGCTGTGTGAGAGCTTATTTTGTGCGTAAAAATTTTACTTTCCCGTAATGTTATTTATTATTCCATGCCGTGTACTGGAAAGCCGGGAAAAAATTCCAAAGGTGGAAAAATTGGAAAAAAAAACCTGCACGTTCTTGTGGGCTCAGTTTTTTACGACTTTCACTCTGCGCTCCAAATAACACTTCTACTTTATTCTTTGGTTCGGTGCGATCGCGGTGATGCCAAATTTATATAGGTTTTATGGAGTTTTCGTACATTTTAAAAAATTAAACGAATGTGTACAAAAAAGAAAAAAAAATGTTGCCATCTTCTGACGGTAATAACTTTTTCATACTTTGGGGTACGGAGCTGATTGAGGTGTCATTTTTTTTTTGTG
The DNA here is from genome assembly GCF_040894005.1 of Engystomops pustulosus. Taxonomy (NCBI): domain Eukaryota; kingdom Metazoa; phylum Chordata; class Amphibia; order Anura; family Leptodactylidae; genus Engystomops; species Engystomops pustulosus. The sequence continues at coordinate 115,188,966 of NC_092414.1, read as the reverse complement.
AAATGAGCCGACGTTTTCATTGCTATAATTTTGAGGACTGTGCGACATTTTGATAATTTTTAAACATTTTTTATGTCAAATAAAAAGGTGTAAAAGTCGCATTTCGGACATTTTCGCACCACCGGCCGTAACTGTTTTAATATTTTGATAGATTGGGCATTTTGGGATGCGGAGATACATAATGTGTCTGTGATTTTTACTGTTTATTATATTTTATATCAGTTCTAGGGAAAGGGGGGTGATTTGAACTTTTAATACTTCATGAATTTAAAACTTTTTTTTTCTGTTTTTTTCCCTACATCTTAGACCATCTAGGGTACATTAATACAATTGTATTGCAGTATATGGCATTTCTGCACTCTGTACATTACAATGAGCCACTGGCTCATTGTAATGAATATGCAGAAGCCGTTAAGCCTCAGGTCAAACGAAGACCCGAGGCTACCATGGCAACCGATCGCCGCCCCCCGATGATGTTCGGGGGAGCGGCGATCAGAGGTAAGATGGGCCCATGCGCCACCATGCTTCCAGTGCCGCTGGCGACTTTGCCGGCGGCAGACAAGCACCGACCGCGGGTGTTAGCGATGGGACTTTGCTGCGATATGCAGCAAAGCCGATCACTGTATGAAGAGGGCTCAGCCCGTGAGCCCTCTTCATACACCCTTCACAGCTCCGTGGCGGATATATACACCACGGAGCGTGAAGGGGTTTTAAAGTAAGTTTTTATATTTATCATACAGTGTCAACCTTAACTGTTTCAATGTTACCAAATATGCCAACAAAAGTAAAAAAAGAACCTGTCTTTCATAGTAGAGGAACTGTTTTAAGGCTTTATTGTTTAGTGTTTTGTTTAACTTTATTGATATTTTAAAAATATTTTTTTTTTATATTCACATATATGTTCATGTGAATACTTAAACTCAACACAAGTGTTCAGGCTCTTCTGCGTAATTTTAAAAACCTTTTTTTGTAAAAACCAGGGCATAAGAAGATAAAATAAAAGCAGATCCTGACAGAAAGAGCACACACCAGCATGTTATTGGGCTTGGTTTACAACGCTTCAACGCTTCAACCAGAGAGCCGTGATGCTCGGATGAGATCAGAAAAGGCGTCACACGTTACAACTGCAGTACAAGGGACACTTGATATTGCTAATATTTCTCCCAGTAAAAGTATTGATGTTACCAATTTTATTGTGGTTACCAGTTGATTGTGTTACAAATCTGCACTTTACATCCTACAAGAGCAGGGAAGAAAGTCAGAAGTAGGGGAAAACATTAGCTGGCCATTGGCCTATGTATAGGAGACAGGAGAATGGGATGTGCCTCGGAATATTGCACAAAGATGTGAGTGATGGGAATACCGGGGGCACAGAGAGATGGGATGGGATTTTGGCACTTAAATATTCACAACTACCCCGTTTTCGTCTCTCTCCAATTATGGAGATTTTGATCAAAGGGTGAGCTACAGCCCATACATTAGCAACCCCCAAAGCTACTTTCGATTGACCTTGGAGAAATGACCTTGGAGGCAGTAGTATTGGGTATGCAAAATTAGAAATTAAACACATGGAAAGCTAAAGGAATTACTCATGTTTTTCAATTGCAACAGGATGGCGTTTTTTTGTCCTTCCCTACTTTAATAGCCGCCTACGATGTCCATACATCCTTACAGTTTGGATATACACAGCTGCAACATTTTGTCCAACACCATGATTTCGACAAATTAAAACACAGTGCTAACTTAACAAAGTCGCATACAAACGATAAGATAAAAGGCCTGAAACCATTCCATAACATATTAGATTCTCCCTAGAGTTCTAAAAACTCTTATCCATTCAAAATGTGGCAAAGAGACCTCCGAAATCGTTCACTCACACGGAATGGTCACAGGCTATTAAAATAAACTCCACATCTTTGCAATGCACAAAGCACTTGGAATCAGCACACACGATTATGCTTAGATGGTACTATACACTGGATGGGTTTCATAAAGCATACCCTTCAAATTCGGACATATGTTGGAGATTGTGTGGTAATGAAGGGCATTTATTACACATATTCTGGAGTTGTCCAGTAATTCAAACGTTTTGGGTGGAAATCAAAGATTTTGTTGTTAATTGGGAACAAGATACTTATCTCCCCTGAACTGATGCTTCTCCAACTCAATAAAGATAATATGCCAGTTAAAAATCAATCCCTTGTTTGCAAAATACTGACGTTAGCAACTATTTGCTTGGCTAAACACTGGAAATCAGCTGCTCGCCCCACTCTTCAAGAGGCAGTGTCCTCCATAACTTTTTCATTTTTACGTGTACAGACCTGTGTGAGGGCTTATTTTGTGTGTAACAAATTTTACTTTCCCGTAATGTTGTTTATTTTAACATGAAAACTGTGAATCTGAAAAAAAATTCCAAATGTGGAAAAATTGAAAAAAACGTTCTTGTGGGCTCAGTTTTTACGACTTTGACTATGCGCTCCAAATAACACCTCAGTTTTATTCTTTGTTTCGGTGCGATCGCGGTGATACCAAATTTATAAAGGTTTTATTGTGTTTTAACCCGTTCACGACCCGTGACGTAATAAAAAAAAAGTTAAAAAAAAATTATAATAAAAAACCCTAAAAACTCAAATCAACCCCCTTTCCCTAGAACTGATATAAATATAAATAGACAGTAAAAATCATAAACACATTAGGTATCGACACGTCCGAAAATGCCCGATCTATCAAAATATGATAACGGTTTTTCACTGCGTTTAATCCTGTAACGGAAAATCGCGCCCAAAGTCGAAAATGGCACTTTTTTGCCATTTAAAAATTTTTTTAAATTCTATAAAAAGTGATCACAAGGTCGAACAGTCCTAAAATTGATAACATTGTAAACGTCATCAAAATCCGCAAAAAAAGACACCACCCATAGCTCAGTACACCAAAGTATAAAAAAGTTATTAGCGCCAGAAGATGGCAAAATCCCCCAAACAATTTTTGTACAGGAGGTTTTAATTTCTTTAAATGTATGAAAACATTATAAAACCTATACAAATTTGGTATCCCCGTAATCGCACAGACCCAAAGAATAAAGTAGACATGTCATTTGGGGCGCACAGTGAAATCCGTAAGATCCAAGCCCACAAGAAGACGGCACAAATGCGTTTTTTTACCAATTTCACTGCATTTGGAATTTTTCTTTCCTGCTTCCTAGTACATGGCATGGAATATTCAATACCATCTCTATGAAGTGCAATTTGTTACGCAGAAAATAAGCCGTCACACAGCTCTGTACATGGAAAAATAAAAAAGTTATGGATTTTTGATCATGGGGAGTAAAAAATGAAAATGAAAAAACAAAAAAGGGCCAGGTCCTGAAAGGGTTAATACATTTTCAAAATGAAACGAATGGGTACAAAAAAGAAAAATAAATTTTTGCCATCTTCTGAAGCTAATAACTTTTTCATACTTTGGCGCACGGAGCTGTGTGAGGTGTCATTTTTTGCGAAATGAGCCGACGTTTGCATTGCTACCATTTTGAGGTCTGTGTGACATTTTGATAATTTTTTATTCCATTTTTTATGTGATGTGAAGCAAAGCAACTTATGCAACCTCAGAAAAAGGAAGCTTGTATGCATAATTATCTATTTTGACGATAGAAAGGAGTCTGGGGACGCTCCTCAATAACCCTGAAGTTTTATAGAGGTTAAACAGGAGTAAGTCTGACCTGAGACAACTAAGGGAATAAGACCAACGCACGTAACCCTAATGTCTAAACAAGTAATTAAGATAGTTGGGAGGGGGGGCCGGAGTTAATCTTTTGTTTCTTATTTTTGTATTGTATTGTGTGCATTTAATCTGTGAAGTCCCCTTGAGCTGCTCACACCACCTATTCAGAAACCATAACACGCTGTGAATCTAGTCCTAGCCATGCGAATGATATCATGGAATGTCAGGGGATTACAAGCCCTGCAAAAATGTATGATGATATTAAGATACTTAGAAAAAATTGCGGACAAACATAGCGCTATTGCAGGAGACATACCCGACTGAAGATGATTTTACAAGAATGTGTAAGTTATGAGTTGGAGCAGTATATGGCTCCCCAGCCACAGAGAGAAAGGCAGGGTTGACGATACTAGTACACTATGTACGCGTGTCTATATTATACATATGTGTAATAGGTATATGCTGTATCTATGTGAGTACATATTATCTACGTGCGTAATAGGTATGTGCTGTATGTAATGTATATATTATATGCATGTGTAATAGGTATATGCTGTATCTATGTGAGTATATATTATATGCGTGTATAATAGGTATATCCTGTATGTAATGTATGTATGTGAGTATATATTATATACGTGTGTAATAGGTATGTGCTGTATGTAATTGTCAAGGAGATATTAATTGTGAATGTATAAGATTGGTTTAACTATAGGGTAATTACAAACTTTGTTTAAATATTTGGCATCTATTGAAGCGTCCAGGCAGCTTTTATGACATCCTGGAGCTTTAACAGCCTGATAACCTCTGAACTGAAGACTGGTCTGTTCAGACCCCAAAGGACATTTGGTCTCCATACCCCCCCTCTTCTGCATCAGGATTTGGAAACAAAAGAACTGTTTAAATATTCCTGGACTCTCCCCCCCCCTCATTAAAACTTTGCCCAATCCTGAATGACCCTCTGGACTAATTCATGAATGGGAGGTTCTGAAACCTGAACCAAACTGAGAAGTTATAAAACAATATGAAATCCAAGAATTGGTGTTCACATTTTGGGGGCTGCTTGACAAGCTGAGTGTGTTCCTCATTTCTCCCACCTCCAGGGATCAGGATTTACTTTAAGTTTTTAAGTTTCTGTTATTTTTCTCCCTTTTTATTTTATAACTGTTTTGCCGTGTTGTGTGTCATTTTATTTTGTAATTCTTTTGTTTTTAACATCTTTTTATGCACTGATCAACTTTTTGTAATTAAAGCTTTTCACTTTAATTTTGGTCCCTGTATGCTCTGCGAACTCATAGCCTTGTGAAGTGTGCTTAGCTGTGTGACTGCTAGAGTGCTGAGTGTGCATGTCTAGTGGTGTGACAAGGTGACTGCTTGAGAGCAAGAATTGATGTAGAGTGGGATACTTATTGGTCCCAATATAAATGCAATAAGTGGTGGCAGCGGGTCTGGTTCTGGTGCTGGAGCTGTATGAGGTGTGATTTAGGCTCAATTTGTGTCCTGAGTGAAAGGTGAGCGCAAATTTGAGTAGGCTAGATTAACCCGTACAGTTGCACCCCACGTCACGTGACGAGGCGGCGGCGTCCTTCGCCGTGACAAATTGGTGGCAGCGGTGGGATAGATTCATTTTTGTCAGAGCATTAAGTGTTGGGATTAAGTCACTAACCCCTGCACTTAAGGACTAGTGGAATCCTTGCGAGGAGTACCCTAGTTTTACACGGACCAAATCAGTGCTGTTCTAAGACACATGTGCAAACAGTTTCCCTTCCCCGTTTTTCTTTTCTATCTTTTATTTGGCAAAGGTTGCACTCAGTGATGGCAACCATCTACAAGAGACAGAGCAAGGAGGCTCTAGTCCACCTCTGTGAGCAGAGAGGTATCGACCCGGCTGACAAGTCCAAAGAGCTGCTGGTTTGTGCTTTGATGGAGCAAGATGCAGAGCAAGGATCTGGCACGGCTCAAGGGAGCCAAGAAATGGACATTAATCCTGGAAGAGTTTCCCCTGAGGCTACCCACAGCAGGAGCCCTCAGGAAGGCATGGATGTGTCTCTACAAATGGCCCTACAGCAGCTAGGTGAATGTGATCCTAGCCTGCGCCTGCAGCTTATCCTTCAATTTAATCAGGCGGCCGCAGCGCGAGAGGAGAGAGCAGCGCGAGAGAAGGAGAGAGCAGCCGCAGAGCGAGAGAAGGAGAGAGCAGCAGCAGAGAGAGAGGAGAGAGCAGCCGCAGAGCGCCAGGCTGATAGAGAATTCAGGCTGGAAATGGCGCGTATTGAAAGGGGTATCAATTCTGTGCAACCCCAATCCCAGGATGTAGACCCCAAAAGACCTCGTCAAGAACGTTTTCCAGTACTGGACAAGGATGGGGACTTGGACATTTTTCTGCGGTCGTTTGAGAAGACCTGCAGACAATACCATCTGCCCCGTGAGCAGTGGGCACAGTATTTAAGCCCAGGGCTAAGAGGCAAAGCCCTGGAAGTATTTGCTGACCTTCCTCTTGAGCTTGATGAGGACTATGACGCTATAAAAGCTGCTTTGATTAAAAAGTACAACTTAACTCCAGAGGTGTATCGCAAGAAATTCCGGAGTGTAAAGCGAGAAACAACTGACAGCTACGCTGATACAGTAGGCAACTTACGGACTACCTTTCTACAGTGGACCCGAGGACTTTCTGTCAACAGCCGTGAGGACCTGGAGGATCTCATGATAAAAGATCAGTTTCTTCACATTTGTCCTGTGGATGTACGACAGTTTGTTTGTGACAGGGAGCCTAAAACTGCGGATGAAGCTGCGCAGATTGCAGACTCCTACACCGCCAACCGGATGCCTGAAGCAAAGAGGGAAACTTCCCCCCAAAGGTCCTCCAGCTGGAAGGAAAAACAAGCCAGGACAACATCACAACCTTCTGTCTCCAAAGTGGGTGAGAACATTACACTGAGGGAGTCTATAAATCAGGGGGATATGCGCAAATGTTTTAATTGTAACAAAGTGGGACATCTGAGGTCTGCGTGCCCAGAGAGAGGGGCAACTGTCTACTCTACAGTACCAGTAGTCATGCTGCTTTCTGGTGATATGGAGAAATTACAGCATCACATGCAGACTGTGATAGTGGGTGATAGAGTCACCCAGGGATTAAGAGACTCAGGGGCAAGTTATTCTCTTGTTCGCCCTGAGATTATAAACCCTGAGGACATCATTCCAGAAAAGACTTTGCCTGTGAAGGGGATAACTGGGTGCCATCCAGGAGTGCCCGTCGCCAAGGTTTTTATGGACTGGGGTTCTGGTAGAGGTATCAGACTAGTGGGAGTGTCACAAGAATTGCCTGTGGATGTATTGTTGGGAAATGATTTGGGAAACATGACAACTGTGTATGTGCCTGATGTACAACAATCATATGAGAAAATGGGCAGAAGCCCAAGGGGACTGATCTGGGAAGGAGGACAGGATAGCAAGAGCAAGGCTATGCCTGCTCCAGAACCAGAGGTGTCCCAGTATGAGGAAGCTACGGGGGAGGGGGTGGTGAACGGGCCCCCAGAGATAACCCTGCAGTCAGCAGATATGGTGAAGGGTGTGAGAGGATGCCAGGATGGAGTGTCTGAATCTGCACCTCAAAGCTCTAAGGTCGTGAGTTTGGATCTGGTGGAGGCCATTACTCAAGGAGAGGTCCTAGAGCAGACAAGAGGTGTCAAGATGAGTAAGGCTCAGAGCATGAGCCACAAAGATGCCTCTACTCAGACTGGGGAGATGCAGTGTGTCTATGAGCTAAAGACAGCGTGTACACTAGAACCAGTGCTGAGAGAGGAGACTGGGGTCCACAGTGAGGTCGGGTTCCCAGTGATGAGTGTTGCCAGTGCAGTTTTGGGGAGCGATCAGGAAGTGGCGCAGGGGCATAGGGACTCTCATAGTATAAATGATAAAGAGAGGGACTCTAATAGCTGTACAGCGGGAAAACCAAAACACAATGTAACTGGGTACAGTAGTCCTACACTTAACTCCATTGGCATTTCATCCAGCAGGGAGAGGGTTAACCATTTCACACTTGGGAGAGGGGACACAGAACTTAGTGTTTCTGCAGCACAAAGCCATAAAGTCAGCAGGGGGTCCCAGCACAGCAGTGTACAAGTGACCAGGGGAGATAGTACTTGGCCTTATACACAGGACAAAGGACCAGATGGTTGATGTGCCCAGGTAGTCACATCTTATGGCAATGATTTTTATGGTACTGAACTTCTGCTATGTATTATTGGTAATTGGCTTGGGAAAATTTAAAATGGCGTGGGTCATTTCAAATTTGCCCAATCTTGAAAGGGGGAGGTGTCAAGGAGATATTAATTGTGAATGTATAAGATTGGTTTAACTATAGGGTAATTACAAACTTTGTTTAAATATTTGGCATCTATTGAAGCGTCCAGGCAGCTTTTATGACATCCTGGAGCTTTAACAGCCTGATAACCTCTGAACTGAAGACTGGTCTGTTCAGACCCCAAAGGACATTTGGTCTCCATACCCCCCCTCTTCTGCATCAGGATTTGGAAACAAAAGAACTGTTTAAATATTCCTGGACTCTCCCCCCCCCTCATTAAAACTTTGCCTAATCCTGAATGACCCTCTGGACTAATTCATGAATGGGAGGTTCTGAAACCTGAACCAAACTGAGAAGTTATAAAACAATATGAAATCCAAGAATTGGTGTTCACATTTTGGGGGCTGCTTGACAAGTTGAGTGTGTTCCTCATTTCTCCCACCTCCAGGGATCAGGATTTACTTTAAGTTTGTAAGTTTCTGTTATTTTTCTCCCTTTTTATTTTATAACTGTTTTGCCGTGTTGTGTGTCATTTTATTTTGTAATTCTTTTGTTTTTAACATCTTTTTATGCACTGATCAACTTTTTGTAATTAAAGCTTTTCACTTTAATTTTGGTCCCTGTATGCTCTGCGAACTCATAGCCTTGTGAAGTGTGATTAGCTGTGTGACTGCTAGAGTGCTGAGTGTGCATGTCTAGTGGTGTGACAAGGTGACTGCTTGAGAGCAAGAATTGATGTAGAGTGGGATACTTATTGGTCCCAATATAAATGCAATAAGTGGTGGCAGCGGGTCTGGTTCTGGTGCTGGAGCTGTATGAGGTGTGATTTAGGCTCAATTTGTGTCCTGAGTGAAAGGTGAGCGCAAATTTGAGTAGGCTAGATTAACCCGTACAGTTGCACCCCATGTCACGTGACGAGGCGGCGGCGTCCTCGCCGTGACAGTAATGTATGTATGTGAGTATATATTATATGCATGTGTAATAGGTATATGCTGTATCTATGTGAGTATATATTATATGTGTGTATAATAGGTTTATCCTGTATGTAATGTATGTATGTGAGTACATATTATATACGTGCATAATAGGTATGTGCTGTATGTAGGGCAGCTTCTGTATTTTATAGTGGAAAAAGCAACTCAGACTGCTGGCATGACAGAAGCTGAGAAACTTAGCAGCAGGTGTAACCTTTATATTGTAGGAGACCCCAACCTCAGTTATGCTACTATTTGTGGATTAAAAGCAGCCTCAGAAAGCAGGACATGGCTTTGCAGCCTGCACAGTACAGCATGTGTAATTCACATGCTACGCGAGCCTAGACACAGCTGGTATCACAATGTGAGGGGGAGGTTGGAGGCACTAATGGGGGTATACTATGTAGGAAGGAATTTCTCTGCCGCAAAATTCGGGAGGTAAGGAGCACAGGGGCCCGCTGAGACTCTGTCGCCCAGGGGCCTCCTTAAACCTGGAGCCGGCCCTGCCTGGCAGATGTAAGCCCTAAGGGTACTGAATCTTATAGAGATTTCCCTCCTTTTTAACGAGGATGAGAACTTCCTGAATTTACTGCAGGGTTGGTGGCAGGAGTACCTAGCGAAAAACGGAGGGCCACTGACTCACCATAATTTTTTGTATCTCGTCTGCTGTGATTGGAGAGTTCAGTGCCTGTAGTTGGGCTGCTGTTAATTTGGGAAGGGATATCTTATCTAAGAAAGTTTTACCCCGCTCTCCGCTGGTTATGGGTCCCAAGTACAAGGATTCACAAATCTCTCCCAGCATTGCATTAATCTCAGCCGGGCCAGTTTTTACTACCCCTGTCCTATTCTTCATTCTAAGGATGTGTGTCCTCCTCCCTCTTGCCAAATTGGCCAGGAGTTTACCCGACTTATCTCCATACTTATGGAGATCTGCCTTTAATTAGGATCGTACAAAACTTTCTTACCTCTCTGCCCAGTCTGAGTACTCTCTCTGCGCTTGCGTCCACCGCTCTTTGCTGTCTGGTGTTGGTTGGGATAGAAACTCAGTATATGCCTTCTGGACTTCCCCACTCCCCTTTTGAGACTGCCTATGTGTCGCCTTTTTGAGACCCCGGTAGTAGGTGTCTATACAGATGTATTACACTATGTAATGTAACACAGTTTGTTACAGCCGGGTCCTGTCAGAAGGCAGGACCCGGCTCCCGGAACAGGACCGGGCAGCCCCGGGACACTGTCAGTCCCGAGGCTGCGATAGGAGCAGCAGACCCCCCGGTAAGCGCCGTGGGGGGGGGGGTCAGATTCACGTTAAATGCCCCTAACACGCTGCGGTCAGCGCAAGAAATCTCTGATCGCGAGTGTTAGAGGCAGGTGTAGGCCTACATAACCGACACCCGCAGCTTCTGGCGCCGGCTCCGTTCAGTAATATTACTGCAAATTGCGGGAATGCACCTCCCACGATGCAGTAATATTACGTCAAATGTTAAAAATCTGTCCAAACTGTACGCAAACAGACTGGTGCCTTTTATGCCCATGCTAATATCACCCTTACAGGTGGGCTTCACTGTGGGGCACTCAGCAGTAACAAACTTGCGCAGAGTGCTGCTGGCTTCAGATGCCACATCCCACCACTCCACAAGGGGGGACGGCACCTGCCCTGGTCAGTATTGATGCAGAAAAAGCATTTGATAATGTGTGTTGGGAGTGGCTGGGCCAGGTGCTCGACAACATGGGGTTCACAGGCTCATTCCACAATTACCTGTCGGTGTTGTTTAGTGGAGCATGGGTGAGGGTGAACAACCCTGGATTTATTTCCAGACCATATGCTTTATTGAAGGGTATCCGCTCTCGCCCCTGTTATTCAATATTTCGGTGGAGCTATATTAAAATAAACTTTTAATATGAAACAAAAGGGGCTGAGGGGCTCTGGTGGTTGTTTCCAGGGTCCCCAGTGATGTATTTTCACTGGTTGTTATAATGAGCAGAGCAGGTCTTCCCTGCATTTCCTGCTGCTGTTAGTTTACACAGGCAGAGGGAGGAGGGAGGGAGCAGGGGGAAGGAGAGACATATGCTACTTATTAGAACAGCCTGAGGGGCTCTGGAAACAGCCACCAGATATATGTATATTTTTGAAACCCAGACAACCCCTTTAAGTGTAAATATAACCAGTAAACTGGTAGGGTATTAAATATAATTTTTAGCATTACCTGTTTTTCTTAAAAAAAATCTAAATTAACTACAATAAATGGTCTCAAATGTTATATGCAAAAAAGTGGAAAAGGGTCCTTTTTGTATGGGATGAACCATGCTCACAGGCTGAAAGGAAAACGTCCGCAATAGCCCAAGATAGAGGGGTATGAAGTGATCCCCTCCTCTAGTCCCACAACATGCATGCAACAATTTACTATTTTCAGCATACGATTTTGCACTTCTGCAGATGAGTTTGGAGGCAATATTACATGAGTAAGGGGGTGAATTTTAACATAAAACGGGGAATGCTAAAAGGGATATTTTGTACCCTATTTGTGAGAGTAAGAGGTTTGCTTTTGTATTACTCATATATGTTATATATAAATGTAACAGATAGACTGCAGATTCATTCCTAGTTATGTTATTCTAGGCAAGTCATACATCTTATGATATCATATCTCATGGCTTCTGTTTCCAATAATTCCCTACGGGAAAATCCAATGTGTCTTGAATACGAAGGTTCTTCAACATGTTGGTTTACTATATGTGATATTTTTACAGAGAAAGTCCAATAATACAAAACTTTTAAGACTTGAACTATCAATTCTTTAGAATTTTCCAAGTGGCTGAGATAAAACCAGAAAGAAAAAAAAATCCGTAAAGGCCAAATGCAGTTACATGGTTCTGTAAAGCAAACTAATTTAATACTTGTCACTGTTGGCTTTAATGGACTGTTCCATTAGCAGAATGTTCATTACAATACATTTTGTAGCTTCATTGTGGGTATGACTTCTTTCTTGTCTCCTAACCTAGTTATTCTGATAATTATTGAAGACCAGTGCTAAACCACCTTGCATGTGACTTTATTGTTGTGGTGAGTGTAGTATATTTCAAAGGTCATTTAACCCTTTCAGGACCTGGCCCTTTTTTGTTTTTTCATTTTCATTTTTCACTCCCTATGATCAAAAATCCATAACTTTTTTATGTTTCCATGTCCAGAGCTGTGTGACAACTTGTTTTCTGCGTAACAAATTACACTTCATAGAGATGGTATTTATTATTCCATGCTGTGTACTGGGAAGCGGGAAAAAAAATCCAAATGCAGTGAAATTGGTAAAAAAACGCATTTTGCCGTTTTCTTGTGGGCTTGGATCTTACGGATTTCACTGTGCACCCCAAATGACATGTCTACTTTATTCTTTGGGTCGGTACGATTACGGGGATAACAAATTTATATAGGTTTTATAATGTTATCATACATTTAAAAAAATTAAAACCTCCTGTACAAAAATTTTGGGGGGGATTTTGCCATCTTCTGGAGCTGTGGGTGGTGTTGTTTATTGTGGATTTTGATGCATTTACAATGTTATCAATTTTAGGACTGTACGACCTTGTGATCACTTTTTATAGAATTTTAAAAAAAATTTTAAATGACAAAAAGTGCCATTTTCGACTTTGGGCGCAATTTTCCATTACGGGATTAAACGCAGTGAAAAACCATTATCATATTTTGATAGATAGGGCCTTTTCGGACGCGGCGATACCTGATGTGTTTATGATTTTTACTGTTTATTTATATTTATATCAGTTCTAGGGATTTGAGTTTTTAGGGTTTTTTATTATAATTTTGTTTTTAATCTTTTTTTTTATTTTTATTTTTACTATTTATCAGACTCCCTGGGGTACTTTACTCCTAGGGTGTCTGTACGATCCTATCATATGCTGCCATACTACAGTATGGCAAGTATATGGGGATTTTACTCCTCATACATTACAATGTGCTGATAGCACATTGTAATGCATGAGTTAATCCAAAGTAGCCTCGGGTCTTTGTGAGACCCGACGCTACCATGGCAACGGATCGCCGCTCCCCGATGATGTCACGGGGAGCGGCGATCCTTGAAAAGATGGCGGTGCCCATGCGATGCGGCAATCAGTGGAAAAACACCCGCGAACGGTGCTGGCACCGATCACGGGTGTTACCGGTAAGCCTTTGCTGCAATATGCAGCAAAGACTTACCGGCTATGGAGAGGGCTTAGCGCGTGAGCCCTCTCCATGCACCCGCGGCCGACCCGTGATGTGCTATTACATCACGGGTCGTGAACGGGTTAAAAAAGATTTTCCAATACACAATAAAATTTGTATTAGGTAACAGCAATTAGATACAAGCAACTTGTAATATGCTTTCAAGAAGCTAAATCCCCTTTAATCCATTACCAAATTGCCTCCCTTTTCAACAGAAACAGAACAATGCTCTTATTTTTATGGCATTTTTTCTGTTCAATCAGCAGTAAAGTGGGCAGAGACTAACCTCTCCCTGTCTTTTTGCATAGTTCCTATGATGTCTTGTGTTCTCTCATGAAGTAAAATAGCAGCAGGTCCAATGACATTCCAACAAGTAAATCTACTTAGCACACACTGTACATACAGTTTCTATACGGTGGGGAGCCTGGAAGCTTTTTCCACGTGGAAAAGTATGGAACGAGCAGTAGCAATAGCAGTCAAATAGTTACATAAAGTTTAGTCTGTGCTAAATGAGCACTTAGAGTTAACATCTCTCCTGTTGGGAACATAGGGCCGCAAGTATCATATTTTCGTCTCTCTGAGGTGAATTTTAGAGACTTCTGTATGATCCTGTCTTTTTACTTGTCATACATGTTCAGTTTTTCCTATCCTGGCAGGGGAAAATTTCGGCTTCTTTTTGAGACTTTTTGTTGCAAATGTCTGAAATCCACATGGACACAAGCCACGTGAGGTGATTATACACAGGAGTCGACAGTACTGTTAATTTGGGATTTAACATGTTGCATTTTTAATGCATTTTCAAACCTATTACAACAGCTGAGGAGACTTGATTTTCCTAATTACATTACTGTTAACATTTGAATTTACAAAACGCATAGTAACGCAATGTTAACAGTAATGAAATAAGGCAAATCACCTATCCTCAGCTGTTGTACATAGTTTCAAAATGCAATTAAACCGCTACGTGTGACCTCAACCTTAGAAGTAACCAATCGGCCTCACTCACCTTAATTTTAAAAGTGCCTTTATATAACTTTGCTTGCAAAGTCCCACCAAATATCTTTCATGTTTCTACAATTATAGTATATTCGGCTGAGAAAATCTTGACTAGTTTGTAAAGGGTGAAGAATCTTTAGGGTTAATAGTGCTTCTTTTTGACCTTTTTTATTTTGGCTTTGTTTCACTATTAGGTTTTGTTATAATTTATTGAAACTTACAAAAGCAAAAATAATTATATGTGCCTCGAGCAAACATAATTTGTGTTATTGGTGGCATATATGTGTAAGGAATAATGGGTGTATTAATTGCAGTATTGAAATGTATAGGTACAAAAGTACAAATGTATGTCAAAAGTATATGCTTATAGTCATACTTTAAAAGTCTTATAGACCATGCTGGTGGTGAAATAGTATAAAATATTTTACACTTACAAGTCTTGGTATGAGAATATTTACTAAACATCTCTGGCAGTGGCTTATATTCCCTCAGAATGAAAGAACCCTTCTTTTTCTGATCATCTGCCTAGGGGAGAGTCAGGACATTCTCATACTCATTAGATAGTCAACTGCCCCCACCAAAACTGTTATATGATACAACGTTGTTTATGCTGACTTCATTCAATTTCAATATAGGATAAATAATTTAAAAAATCATAACATACAATCAAACCTATGTAATGTAATTATTTAAAGGGGTATTCCCACAAAGACAAGATTGTTAAATAATCTCAGGATAACAAAATAACACATTCTCTGATTCACTGTTATTAACCACTTCATGCTGAGGTCCTTTATTTTCTATAACTTTTTATTTTTCCATGTATGGAGCTGTATGAGGGCTTGTAACAAATTGCACTTCATAGTGATGGTATTGAATATTCCATGCCGTGTACTGGGAAGCGGGAAAAAATTCCAAAAGGCATATCCGCTTAATTTTTTGGGTTGGTGTGATCACTGGGATACCAAATTTGGTTTTATAATGTTTTCTTACATTTACAAAAATTAAAACCTCCTGTACAAAAATAAAATTCTTCATCTTGCCATCATCTGTCGCTAATAAATTTTTCATACTTCAGTGTACGGAGCTGTGGGTGGTGTAATTTTTGCGAATTTTGATGACAACTTCAATGCTACCCTTTTTAGGATTGTACAGCCTTTTGATCATTTTTAATAAAATTTTTAAAAATGGCAAAAAAGCTGCATGTGAAGAGTAAATCTACAAGCTACAGACAGATAAGGTTTTTATCCAGGGGGGGGGGGGGGAGCACAGCAGAGCTGAATGTGTATGTAATGGCTGAGATGGCATAACTGAGAATGCCATGTGTATTATGTGCATCTCATGAATCTCATCATCTCTGATCTGTCTCATCTCTCTTTTTCTATGTATCAGATACTAGGGGATTGAAATTTGAGAATTTTCTTTCATAGGTAAACCCCTTTAATTATAATGCCCAATCAGAGGTAGCAACAGTTCCATGGTTAGTTACCATTCAGATACTGAATGAGTGTGCCATTCAACAGCATTAACAGTCCATGGATAGTGAACCATATTAACAGGGCCAGAGGTCCAGTTTAAAGGCCTTGACAGTTCCAGAGGTTTAACATAGTGGTTGAGATAGGTAGTTTGGGTGAGAGACTGGGGGAATGGATCGACCATTAACTGCAGCCCTTTGACTAGGGTCACTCCCACTTTTTGCAGGATACAAAGCATTTGCTGCAGGTCATGCCTGACTTTGAGGGTAGCGACGAGTACAAGTGGGCGACGTGTGACGTTGTCGCACTGTACCCATCTATTCCACATCATTTAGGGTTGCATTACTTGTGTATACATTTGGAGAAGTACAGTACATATGGGAAAGAATTGAGGGAATTCATTTTACCAGCATTATAATTCTTACTTACCATCATAAACAAAAAAATTATGTGCAATTATTATCTCCAGATAGAAGGATCCCCCATGGGGACAAAATTCTCCCCGTTCCTCATGTATATGTCACAGTGGGAGGACCAAGTGGTCTTCTGTGCCTCAAACCCACACACCGGGAATCTATAGTATGGCTGGGTGTGGTTTTGGAGGGACACGGTGTACTCCTATAACGATTTCATGACATTTATCAATTTGAGTAGCATAAACCTTAAGGTTACCCATTGTTTTGGAGGCAAATATATCATTTTTTAGATGTTAATCTATCAGGACAAGACAAGAGGGTACAAGTTTCTTTAGACAGAAAAGACACAGCCGGTAATGCTACACTTTTAGCTACATCATGTCACGTATGGCAAAATGATACGCCAGAGAAGAAATTGTAGTGAAGACAATCAATTCATAATAGAGATGGATTTGCTGAAAAAATGTTTGTATGTAAGAAAATATAAGAAACGGGTGTCACCAGGGCCGAGAGAAGGCTATCTCACATAAAACACTCTAGTGAGAGGCAATACGAAGGGCAAAGATAAGGAAAATGACAATAAGAATAATAAACCTATAGTGTTTTCAACCATGTATAGTGATCAATTCACTGATGTCAGTGAAATAGTTAGGATATTATATTATTCTACTACAAAACATAAGTAGATCGGGTATTAAATGTGTTGCTAAGAGAGTTTATCCCCCAGTCCATTCAGCAGTCAAGATCGCAATATAGGGAAAATATACTTGGTTAGACTTTCCAGGTACGCATAATTGTGGACATAAACAATGCAAGGCTTGCTCTTACATCAAAACGGATAATACAGTCATTTCATGTCCCAATAAAATTGCCTTTCCATTATCCACATATATCAACTGCAATACTTGCAATTGTGTTTATGTCATTGAAAGCGTACAGTGTAAAATACAGTATGTAGGACACACAACCTGTCCTTTGAAGATCCATATTAGAAGGCATTTGTCAGATATAGACAAAGAAACAGTCAATGTCTCGGCAGCCTTCAGGCATTTTCGGGATTGTCACCAAAAGAAACCAATGGGCTTCCAATGGATGGCCATAGAAAAAGTATCCCTTCCCGTACGGGGTGGGGACATTAGGAGGAAACTCCTAAACCGTGAATTCTATTGGATATTTATGCTGGGAAGTCGTGCTCCATTGGGACTAAACAGAAGAAGTGATATGATCTTTACATTTGAATCTGAGATAGACAATGGGGGTTTTTTCTTGTTTTAGGAAGTACCCGCATTTATGATTATATTTCCATGGTTATGAACATATGACTAAAGGTGGTCTTTTCTATATCTACTCTGAATTATGAATGGGTTTTGTTGTATCTTGATACAAAAAATATCAAATGTTACATTAATTGTATGGAGTAGGTTTCTTTGAGGTTTTGGGGGCCCATTCACATTGTTCTATATATCCTGTTAAAAGGTATTTTGTGAATTGGTCTCTAAAACGGTTTATGCCTGTCTGTTGTATTCGGTTATCAGTGCTATAAAAAGCTATAGTAATTTTTGGTTTTTTATAATATATTCATCTTGTATCATAACCCTTACTAGATCAACATCAAATAATTGATATCAATGTAAACAATGTAATGGTAAACATGATTTTTTTCTGTTGGTGACAGGAAATGGTGTCTCCTATGGGTTGCATATTGTGTAGCCCACATATTGGGGGTCATTTACTAAGGGCCCGGTTCGTGTTTTCCCGTGTTACCCGAATATTTCCGATTTGCGCCGATTTCCCCTGAATCCGCACGTGATCGGATTGTGGTGCATCGGCACTGGCATGCACGTGACGGAAATCGGGGGGCGTGGCCGAACGAAAACCCAACGGATTCGGAAAAACTGCCGCGTTTTAAAAAAAAATGTGTCGCGGAGCTTGCACTTACCTTCACTCAGCCCGGCTCGGTGTATTGCAGTGCGTTCCGGGGAACTTCAGCACAGCAGCGCCACCTGGTGGATGTCGGAGGAACTGCCTTAATAAATCCCGGCCGGACCCGAATCCAGCACAGAGAACGCGCCGCTGGATCGTGAATAGACCGGGTAAGTAAATCTGCCCCAATATGTCCCAATATACTTGAGAATCTTTGTTTATTACATGTTGTATACTTACCAATTTGGTTAGCGTCTCCAGGAGGTGTTGCCAGGGTTGACGTCATTAATACAGTTAGTTTTAAAATGAATGTATATATACAGTTCCATAAATAAAAAATCTAATTCATAGTGCAATTAAGCAAATAGTTGATACAGTTGGAGTATTCATTAATAATAAGCACAAAAATATATGCATGTTATATTCTAAAGTATATATAAACAAATAGTAAAGGGATAAATAGTAGAAAACAATATTTACAGTAGGTTCACACTAATCAGTGTTAGGGAAATTCATTACCATATTTTATTGTATGTTATTCTGGACCTGACAATTCGTCCTTGAAACGCGTCATCCACAATAGAAAATAAAGCCTTTAAAATACATTTTGGACTTTACCTATCTTTCCAAGCCATAGGGGCAGAATAGTAGAAGGACACTTTTTGGGTTGTCGTGAGCCTTTGTCATCTGACAAAAGCTCAGGACAGGCCAAACGGATCCTGCTACCATGCTACTAGGAAGTCATGAATGCTTTTGGAAATGAAGATAAGCTCTTACTTGAATCTATGTTGAAAGTTACTCCTCATGCACCACCAAAAACAGAGCGCTATCTACTACCTTGTTTTGCATGTTAACGCCATAAAACTGAAATAAAATGCAAGTACAATGAGATGCAATTGGGTCTACAATTTAATTTCCACTTCTTTGACCCAGGCCTCAAACGTCTCCAAATTCTTTCTTTAATAAAACATACCATATATACTTGTGTATAAGCCGAGTTGTTCAGCACAAAAAATGAGCTGAAAAACGACCCCTCGGCTTATACACGAGTCTATAACAAAATCCACTTTAAAAAAATAACCCACTTAAAAAAAACGTATATACTCACCCTCTGATGTCAGCGCAGGGGGGGGCAGGGTGTATACTACTAGGGGTTGGCTGTATACCACATGGGGGCTGGCTGTATACTACTAGGGGATGGCTGTATACTACTAGAGGCTGGCTGTATACTACTTGGGGCTGGTTGTATACTGCTTGGGGCTGGTTGCATACTACTGGGGGTTGGCTGGCTGTATACTACTGGGGTGGGCTGGCTGTATACTACTGGGGTGGGCTGGCTGTATACTACATGGGGGCAGGCTGGCTGTATACTACATGGGGGCAGGCTGGCTGTATACTACATGGGGGCTGGCAGGCTGTATACTACTGGGGGCTGGCAGGCTGTATACTACTGGGGGCAGGCTGGATGTATACTATGTGGGGACAGGCTGACTGTATACTACTGGGGCAGGCTGGCTGTATACTACTGGGGGCAGGCTGCCTGTAAACTACATGGGGGCAGGCTGGTTGTATACTACATGGGGGCAGGCAGGCTGTATAATACATGGGGGCAGGCTGGCTGTATACTACATGGGGGCAGTCTGGCTGTATACTACATGGGGGCAGGCTGGCTGTATACTACATGGGGGCAGGTTGGCTGTATACTACATAGGGGCAGGCTGGCTGTATACTACATGGGGGCAGGCTGGCTGTATACTACAGGGTGCTGGCAGGCTATATACTACTGGGGGCAGGCTGGTTGTATACTACATGGGGAAAGGCTGGCTGTATACTACTGGGGGCAGGCTGGCTGTATGCTGCTAGGGGCTGGCTGGCTGGCTAGCTGTATACTACAGGGGGCTGGTGGCTGTATACTATTAGGGGCTGGCAGGCTGTATACTACTGGGAGCTGGCTGACTATATACTACTGGGGGCTTGCTGGCTATATACTGGGGGGGGGGGGCTGGCTGTATACTACATGGGGGCAGGCTGGCTGTATACTACATGGGGGCTGGCAGGCTGTATACTACTGGGGGCTGGCAGGCTGTATACTACTGGGGGCAGGCTGGATGTATACTATGTGGGGACAGGCTGACTGTATACTACTGGGGCAGGCTGGCTGTACACTACTGGGGGCAGGCTGCCTGTAAACTACATGGGGGCAGGCTGGTTGTATACTACATGGGGGCAGGCAGGCTGTATAATACATGGGGGCAGGCTGGCTGCATACTACATAGGGGCAGGCTGGCTGTATAATACATGGGGGCAGGCTGGCTGTATACTACAGGGGGCTGGCAGGCTATATACTACTGGGGGCAGGCCGGTTGTATACTACATGGGGAAAGGCTGGCTGTATACTACTGGGGGCAGGCAGGCTGTATGCTGCTAGGGGCTGGCTGGCTGGCTAGCTGTATACTACAGGGGGCTGGTGGCTGTATACTATTAGGGGCTGGCAGGCTGTATACTACTGGGAGCTGGCTGACTATATACTACTGGGGGCTTGCTGGCTATATACTGGGGGGGGCTGTGCCCAATGCATTTCCCACCCTCGGCTTATACTAGAGTCAATAGTTTTTCCCAGTTTTGTTAGTAAACTTAGGGGGTCTTGGCTTGTACTCAGGTCGGCTTATACTCGAGTATATATGGTAATTAACAAATATCATAATAGAAAAATGGGCACATAAGAACATATACCCATCCGGGCGGTGAGTGAGTGCAAGGGCTAGGAATGTAGAATTTAGCATAAAGGCCCATCTGGCTTAGGTGGGCAGGGCTTTATGTACTAAATTGTGAGGCTCTGTAGCGAAAGTGCACCACAAGACGTAAACAAAATGCCAAAATACTTTATACACCCGTGGCAGATTTGCTGAAAAAAATCATGTACATGCTGCATATTAACCCCAATGAAAAGAAGAGAACTGGTTTTCAGTTGAAAAAATCTATGTTAAAAATAAATATATAGTCATCTATATGTTATAAATAACAATACTTAATAGAAATACATTTTTTGAAAGAAAAATTCTGCTGCACTAACTCCTTGCCATCTGATGCCATTCTAGCTACTGCATCCTCAATCTTTAATTCTGTAACAAATTATTTTGTATATATACAGTAATGTGGGTTGAACATAATGGGGGTCATTTACTAAGGGCCCGATTCGCGTTTTCCCGACGTGTTACCCGAATATTTCCGATTTGCGCAGATTGTACCTGAATTGCCCCAGGATTTTGGCGCACGTGATCGGATTGTGGCGCACCGGCATGCATGCGACGGAAATCGGGGGAGCGTGGCCGAACGAAAACCCGACGGATTCGGAAAAACCGCAGCATTTAAAAAAGGAAATTGTGTCGCGGAGCTTGCACTCACCTTCATCCAGGATAGGATCATGAACTTCATTGCATTTCAGGGAACTTTAGCGCAGCAGCGCCACCTGGTGGACGTCGGAGGAACTACCTTGATGAATCCCGGCCGGACCCGAATCCAGCGCAGAGAACGTGGCCCTGCATCGCGAACAGACCGGGTAAGTTAATCTGCCCCAATGTCTGTGTTAGATTCACATGTGTTCTATGAAAGCTAACTGAAGAGAATTTACCAGCTAATTCTTGTGAAACTTCCATTGAATGCATTATGTATGCAGAACTCCACTTAATGGTGTCATTTATGCATGACTAATACATTTATTCATTTACTCTGACATGTTTCTTGTTCATACAGTACAGAAAAAACCTCTCACACATGAAAGGTGTGAAACTATCCCTGGAGCCCACTTACTGGAGAGGGGAATTATGCTTTTGCTAGGAGGACACAATTCTAGCAATCCTTTATACAACAACACTTGATATAGCCGAGTTCATGAGATGATTGAATAATTAGCTATATAAACTAGTTTGTAGCAAATACACTGGAAACACCAACATGTACATAATAAATGTCTTCCCTAATACTTTTATCTCTGCAGATATAACTGATCCATTTTGTTTACAGATACGTTTTTGCCCTAACTCACTGATTCTAAAAAAAAGTGTCCCTAAAATATATGATAGATTATCAAAGAAACCAACTCGAACATGCATAAAAATATATATTAACATAAGAACATTACTTACAGTGGGCATTGGTAAGATGAAAAATGTAAGATCAATAAATGTACACTCTGCATTACATCATGACAAAAAAAAACAGAAGTATAGATATTTTTGCTAATTTATTAAACAAGTAAAACTAAAATATCACATGGTCACATGTTGTCAATTTCCTTCTGATCCTCCCTTAGCTGGTTCTATACCTTTATTTAAAGGGCATCTACCACCAGGATGGACTGTATGCAAATGAGCCTGAGGGGCTCCAAGTTTCAAAGACTATAATGGAATCTGGTGGTAGATCTCCTTTAAGTGTTTAATTAAACTGATTGGACTTGATTAGGAAAGGCACAAACCTGTCTATATAAGACCTCACAGCTCACAGTGCATGTCAGAGCACATGAGAATCATGAGGTCAAATGAACTGTCCATGGAGCACAGAGACAGAATTGTGGTAAGGCACAGATCTAGCCAATGTTACAAAAGAATGTCTGCGGCACTCAAGGTTCCTAAGAGCACAGTGGCCTCTTAGGATGAACCAGAACTCTTCCTCGACCTGGCCGTCCAGCCAAACTAAGCAATGATGGGAGGAGAGCCTTGGTGAGAGAGGTAGTACCCCACTGTGGCTGAGCTCCAGAGATGCAGTAGGGAGATTGGACAATCACTGCAGCCCTCCACAGTTGGGGTTTTATGGCAGAGTGTGCTGACGGAAGCATCTCCTCAGTGCCGGATACATGAAAGTACACACGCTTTATGCAAAAAATCTGATGAAGGACTCCCAGATAATGAGAAATAATAAATATGAGAAATTTAACTTTTTGGTGTTAATTCTAAGCAGTATGTGTGGAAAAAAACAAGCACTGCCAAATACAGAGATATCCTGGACAAAAACCTCCTCCAAAGTGCTAGGACCCTCAGAATGGGCCAAAGGTTAACCTGTCAACAAGACAATGACCCAAATCACACAGCTAAAATAACAAAGCAGTGGCTTCAAAACTCTGTGACTATTGTTGACTGACCCAGCCAGAGCCCTAACCTAAACCTAATTAAGTATCTCTGGAGAGACTTGAAAATGTCTGTCCACCAACGTTCACCATCCACTGGATAGGATTTGCAAGGAAGAATGGCAGAGGCATTTCTGTTTTCTTCTGTCAAGATGGGGTGCAGAGATTGCATTAATGAGAAAAAAACTGTTTAGATGTTACCAACTGGCTGCAATAAAAGAGTGAAAAATTTAAAGGGGTCTGAATACTTCACGTACACACGGTAGATGTATAATAGTAAAGGCAAACCACGTGGCCATCCATTCCATATTAGTTGGAAATGCATAGGAATGTGTGCTGAAAACCGGCTGTAGCTTGGAGATGGGAAGGGTGAGAACACGTCTGTAACAACCCTTGCAATAAAATCCTTACCAAACCCATATGGAGAACATCTTTAAAAAATTAATAAAAAGCACCACAAAAATTATGATTTTTGTGCATCCATCCAAACAAAAAACACATTAAAAAGTGATCACAAATTCATTTACCCCTGCATGATACCAATAAAAGTACAACTGGTTGTGCATAAAATAAGTACTAGAACATAAAAAAATAAACTCGGTAAGATAAAGCATTCCAAAGTTATAACTGCATATCTTAACAAATGACAGATTTGAAAAATTGGGCTGTGTCCTAAAAGTGAAAATAAGCTGTGACCTTAGTTTTGAGATAAAGTCTTTTCTTAAGTTAATATATTAGGTCAGTAGTAACATGACCATATTACAGAATGTATTCATATTGCTAATACTGTAGGAAATTTTTATTTAACACATTTTTTGCAGTTCTGCTTCTATCACAGTTTTGCAAATACCTTGAGGAAAGTGAAAATATATGCAAGTTTACTGTAAGTGAAAATTGCTATCCAAATGTGGTAAAATACTATGCAATAGAAAAATATTCCAAGATTTAAATGAAAAAGACTCTAGTGTGCTGGCAATGTAAAGACAAAAAAGCTGGCTTGCTGAATGAATAGCTGCACCACTAGTAAACATTTAAACTTTCTAATGAAGGAACTTTCAGGAAAAATGTGTTTAAAGGGAGCCAACCAGCAGTGTAGACTATACAAATATGCAGACATTGTTAGGTAGAAGGCCTGGAGAGTAGTACAAAACTGATAAGGTGTAGGTCTAAGGTACATTTCCTGGACACAACCATTTACATTAAGGACAATATCATACAAACTACAATATATCAAAAACCCACAGGTCTTCCAGCATACCAAAAATGGAACAGTTTTTATCTAAAACAAATCCATTGTCCACAGCCAAGCTCTGATCTACTCAGGATCTTCTCAGATAGTGAGGAAAGAAAGCAACACATTCTATCCCTTAAGAGAAAATTCTTACAACAAGGGTATCACCCACGGATTATAGATAAACAGATCCACAGAGCTACTAGGATTCCAAGTAGCAGCTTCCTGGAATACCAACAGAAAGAGGACAAGAGCAGAGTGCCCCTAGTGGTCAAGTACAACCCCCAAATGACACCAGATCTCCAAGACATTTTCATAAGGACAACAGACTAAAGTACATATTCCCAGACCAATCCCTCCTTGCCTACAAACAGCCACCAAATATGAGGAATCTTCTGGCTGGTAAGAAGTGCCCTCTCACCACCAACAAAGACGGGCACTTTTCCCAGCAAAAACAAAAAATGCAAGACTTGCGTCCATGTTCTATTATCAAGCACAGTCCACACCCCCAACACACAAAATCCTGGGCACATTCTCCTGCACATCCTCCAATGCTGTATACATGATATTGTGCATGAGATGTTGCAGACACACCATAAGCAAGGGGATGGATACAACTGTCGAAAACACTTCTCCGAACCAGGCTACAGTAGAAAGATTTAAAGGTCCGCATACTGAAAGGTGACTTTAACCCCTTAACGCGGCAGCCCTTTTTCGTTTTTGCGCCTGTAACTTTTTTATTTTTCCATGTACTGAGCTGTGTGATGGCTTATTTTCTGCGTAACAAATTACACTTTAAAATGTTGGTATTTAATATGCCATACTGTGTACTGCGAAGGGGGAAAAAAATTCCAAATGCAGTTAAATTGGTAAAAAAATGCATTCGCGCCGTATTCTTGTGGGCTTGGATTTTACGGATTTCACTGTACGCCCCAAATGACATATCTACTTTATTCTTTGGGTCGGTACGATTACGGGGATAACAAATTTATATAGGTTTTTTAATGTTTTCATACATTTAAAAAAATTAAAACCTCCTGTACAAAAATTTGGGGGGGGGGGGGGGATTTTGCCAACTTCTGGCGCTAATAACTTTTTTATACTTTGGTGTATGGAGCTGTGGATGGTGTCATTTTTTGCTGATTTTGATGATGTTTACAATGTTATCATTTTTAGGACTGTGCAACCTTTTGTTCACTTTTTATAGAATTTTTTTTTTTTAAATGGCAAAAAAGTGGCATTTTCGGCTTTGGCACGATTTTCCGTTACGGGGTTAAACGCAGTGAAAAACTGTTATCATATTTTGATAGACCGGGTATTTTCGGACGCGCGATACCTAATGTGTTTATGATTTTTACTGTTTATTTATATTTATATCAGTTCTAGGGAAAGAGGGGTGATTTGAGGTTTTAGGGTTTTTTTATTATATATATTTTTAGCAGTATATGGGGATTTTACTCCTCATACATTACAATGTGCTAATAGAACATTGTAATGCATGGGTTAACCCGAAGTATCCTCAGGTCTTCGTGAGACCCGAGGCTACCATGGCGACGAATGGCTACCATGTCATCCTAGTACAAAATTGATTAATCCTCCGCCTCTACGTTCATCCACTCCACATTTAGGAAAAAAGGTGCAGTACCTTTCCAACCAGAGATTTTTGGTACTCACGGGGACAGTCCTTAGTCCATACCCAATGTCCTCAGCGTTGCATGCCTAGGGCATGAAAAATCCTCATACAGGGTAAGGTAGCTCGGCACGGCGTCCCTCCTGGGGATTCCTAAGGCAGCTCGCAGCCTCTGTGCTACTCCCAATTGTTCCCGCCCGGGAACTTGTTCCTCCACTACTCGTTCCACTTTCTTCGTTCCTTCTTCTAATTACTATTAGATTTGGGAAGAGAAAGGAAACAAACGATGGTGCAGTACTTTTTAGATCGTAAAAATTGTTTTAATGGAAATACTCACAAGAGTAAAGATTAAAAAGGCCTTGTAGATAAAACAAACACGCTCGGTATACCGCCCGACTCCGAGTTTCGCCTGATATGGCTTCTTCCGGGGCTTCTTCCGGGGCTACCATGTCATCCTCGCCATCTTTTTGAAGCCGCCGGATTGGTGCTGACACCGATCGCAGGTGTTACTGTAAGCCTTTGCTGCAATACGCAGCAAAGACTTACCGGCTATGGAGAGGGCTATGTCACATGTCGGTAAGGGGTTAAGGATAGCAGAGAAAGGAAAACCTAGGAGTTAAAGATGATGATGACCTTCCAGTCACTGACACAAGGCCTCAATATTGCATCTGGGTTTATGACTCATTACATGGACTGACTTCAAACCCCACAAAAGACTGACTCTAGACCCCTGCCCCCCTAGCCCCCCCCCCCATGGCCTTTCTCTGTGTAACATAACCTCCAGTTTTATTGCCCCTGCTTATTTTGTGTTTTTCTATATGTGCTATTATATTCAAGTATAAGCCAAAATTATGCTGAAAAAACCTAACATGGCTACTGGAGTCTATAAAAAAACTCACATTTCCGACACTCCACGCAGGTCCTGTTCTTGCTTTGGTTGCTCCAGCTCCTCTTTGGGTCCCTGTACCATGCACAAACAATGACGTTGGCTAACATAATTGTGTGTGCTGGCCCCGCACGGGGACCCGAACAGGAGCCAGAGCACCCGAAGCAAGAAGAGGAAAGATAAGTATAGTGATATTTTTTTTAAAGGCTTGGCATACCCAAGGCAGGGGCAGGCCGGCTATATACTGGGGGTGGGCTGGCTATGTACTGCGGGGGCAGGGGCTGGCAAGATATATATTGGGGGGGGCAGGGGCTGGCAGGCTATATACTTGAGGCTGTGACCAATGGATTTCCCACCCTAGGCTTATACTCGAGTCAATAGGTTTTTCCAGTTTTTTGTGTTAAAATGAGGTACCTAAATATATTAATGATATTTTAAAGCATTTCTAAAAATATTTTTATAGATGATGGAAAGGGAAGGTGAGAAATGTCCCACATTACACAATATTTTCAACCTGTTTAAAGGTTTAGGATTTTTATATAATGCTTATAATATACTTCAGTGTATTTGCTTTGATGTGAAATATATGCATCCTCCATAATAAAGCCATAAAACACTAGATTTCTTTTCTGACCTATTAATTTGAAATCATTGTGTGCAGGCTTCCTATGACTCTTCAAAGGCCTCCCACAGCAGTCAGGTCTCAATGATATCTTTCACTTAGTTCTTTTAATTACCTACCTCTACACCACCTGGTGATGAAAAAAATTACCAGCTAATTAATGATGACACAAGCAACAGCAAGACAGACCAGGCTGGTAAATGTCTTGTAGAATTAGCAGTATATAAAGCTGTGTTTACTCGTGGCCTTTTGAATTGCACTCTGAAAACAATTGAAAGGCTCCACCTTGATCACACATTGAGTTTACATTTACTAAACGCTCATGAAATGCATGTTAACTTAATGAGTGATTGGGGGGTGAATGTGGTCTTTCGTACTGATGTTATTTTTCTTGTCCATGGTTCAGTGATTTTCACGAATGCCTTACTCAGCCGTAGTTTTCATTGGATGTTTTCACATTTCAGTCGTTTTCCACTGATCCGTTGTCCACGAAATACATTTTGAAACCTGTCCTATTTTTTTCATGGATTTAGATCACAGAATGCAATAGAGGTTTGAATCTATGGGCCGCAAAAAAGAACGGATGACAGGTGCGTTTTTTTTTAACTGATCAGGCTGGGAAGGAAACCAAGTATTATGTTTTGCGGGTGGGATAAAAAGACAATAGAAAATTGAAGAAAAACGGGAACTACATGCACATTAGGCTACATTCACACTGCCGCATGGAGGAAGTATATACAGCCGACGTATATGCGACCGATATACGTCCCCCATAGACGGCAATGGGGGCACCGTAACGTACCACTCTGTACCCCGTGAAAAGATAGGACATGTCGCCATATATCCCTATGGAAAGGGGCAGGGGTGAGCAGCACTCACCTCCTCTTCCTCTCCCCGCGTGCTGCCGTGTGCAAGCCATACTAGGGTATGGCGGGCAACGGCAGTGTGAATATAGCCTAGTCTGTAATCTTCATTCTGGCTCTTGGCTGATGCTGTTACTTTAGATTTAGTTTTTTGGGTAATGTAGTATAATGGCTTGCAGATGCCAAAATTGAATTTTTTGTTGCTTTTAAATAGATTTTTGATTTAAATAATAAAGCCTGTTAGATCCATGTAAAGTATAGATGTAAACTTTTACTTAAGATGGTTCTACTCCTTCATTGGAGTCCAGCTGTGTTCAATTTAACTGATTAGACTCTATTGGGAAAGGCACAGACCTCACACTGAAGAAACACTGAAATACTGAAATACAGTTGCACATAAATATATATCATAATATTGCAGTAACAAATACACCACATATAGAAATATATACCAGCTGGGAAAAAACTGCACATTACTATACAGCACCAAAAAATGACTGCACTATTGATGCCCCTATAAACACCAATCACTTACATGGAAAATGATGTGGAAAATCTGCATATACTGCTATACTTTAGTATGGCATAATATGGTAGGATCAGTCAGACAACCTAAGGTTAAAGTACCCTAGGCAGTCTGAAAAATAGTAAAAAAAATAATTTCAGTATCTAAAAATTTAAATACAACCCTTTCCCTAGAACTGATATAGATTTAAATAAGCAGTAAAAACTGCGTTCAAAAATGTCAGATATAATAACGGTTATTCCCGATGTTTAACCCTGTAATGGAAAATAGCACCCAAAGTCAAAAATGCCACTTTTTTGCCATTTTGAAAAATATACAAAATTCAATAGTGTGCTCAAAAGTGATGAAAAGGCTGTACAGTCCTCAAAATGGTAGCTATGAAAAAGTCGCAAAAAATTACACCACACACATAGCTCCATACTGTGAAGTATGTCCTACTGCTGCTGATTGTTTCCCTCATGAGTATTCCTTCCCCCTTGCCCACCTGCTACTGTATGAAAACCCCCTAGACCCTACACACTTCTGGTAATGTCCCCCCTACACACTTATAATAGCCTGCACACACTTATTATACAGTAACGGCCCCCTGCACACACTTATTATACAGTAACGGCCCCTTGCACACAGTTATTATATAGTAACGGCTCCCTGCACAGTTATTAGTGGTAATAGTAGTTTAGGTATACAGGCGGTCCCCTACTTAAGAACACCTGACTTACATACGACCCCTAGTTACAAACGGACCTCTGGATGTTGGCAATTTACTGTACTTTAGCCTTAGGCTACAAAAAACAGCTATAACAGTTATCACTGGTGTCTACAATGAAGCTTTATTGTTAATCCTGGTTCTTATGACAACCCAACATTTTTAAAATCCGATTGTCACAGAGACCAAAAAAATATTTGGCTGGGGTTACAATGATAAAGTATACAGTTCCGACTTACATACAAACTCAACTTAAGAACAAACCTACAGTCCCTATCTTGTATGTAACCTGGGGACTGCCTGTAGTCCCTATTCATTAATAGCTTTAGGAAGGCCCCAGACCCCAATACACACACAAAAAAATAAACTGTAATACTTACATTTCTTCACTCCCGCGATCATACCCCTTTCCGTCCTTCATCCTCCATCTTCCTCCCGGCATCTCCTCTATGCAAGGAGTAAGGCGCGCAGTGCCGGCAGCATAGTGACGTCACACACTGCCGGCGCTGGGAGCCTTCTTCACGTCCCGTGCACTTCTGACAGAGCAGTGAAGTAAGAGAAAAAAAAAAGGTGACCGCTCACTCACGTTTGCATTCTCAATGTAGACAAGGTCCGACTTCACTCCAGCTCCTGGTGCACGGAATAAGCAGTCCTGTCGGATGACTGAGCTATGTACAAGTTGAAAAAACAAAGGTATTCCAGCACTCGATTTCTTCTTCAAAAATAAATGATTTTTATTGTATAAAATGTTAAAAAACGCAAGGTCACATCTTGCATAACATCCAAAATAGGATCTACGAGTTTCGGACTAGTGTGCTTTCGTCCTTATTCATGATCATGAATACGGACCTCTGATGCAATGTTATCACATACAGTAAAACAGAATCATCAAAGTACCACATATACACATTAGTGCCAGAAGATAAGAAAAGTTTATCTCTGAATATCAATGACTCATAGTATAAGCAAAGAGGAACAAAGGAAAAAAGCCCTTACATTGCCGCAATGAGAATCTTCGGTTGAGAATGTACTGTATGTAGAAACAGTGTAATCTATCAATTATTAACATTCACCATATCAGGTGAAATCATTTTAACTGAACAGAAACATAACATATCACTAGTGTTACAACTTGTCGGTCATCTCGACCTCTGTCAAGTACAGTCTTTATCAGTGTCCAGGATTGAGTCAGGTTAGGCAGACTCCCTACAATTAGCATCACCCACTACCGAGAGTGCGGCACTTCTGATTTAAAAAATACAAACTATTACATCCTTCATCATGTTCTGAAGGATCAAAGGAAGGATGAGGATGTTAGCGCTGACAATGTTGTCATCAGCATAGACCATATTGGTAGGATATTGGAAGTAGTGCGGCATAACACAAATGTCCCCCACGAAGGCCCACTCGCTGGTGGTGAAGTTTATGCTGTTCACTACTTCAACTGACCTGGGTTCTGAAACTTAAATTCAACTAATGCCTGAATTACGCTTTCCAGCATATGCAAAGTGGAATTCCACCTGGTTGGTACATTACAAATGAGGCTGTGTGCGGGAGGGCCAAAGTTCCTCTGTAGTGCGAATAGGCAAGCAGCAAAAATGTGACAACTGTGGCTTGTCTGCGTAATTCGCAAGGAAACACTACACCACCAGGTTGAGCACATACGCTTGGTCTGGGCCAAGGCGGCTACTAGGTTCTGCACAGTGTTGCCTAAAGGACATCTACCACTAGTTTATGGGTGGTAGACTGTCTTACATATGTACGCTTGTTACCTCCTGGGGATGATTGACCCGTTTTCAGCTAACTTTGGAGGGTCTGCATTAACCAGAAAATAAGCTTATAAAAATATGCAAATGATCCAGAGGCGCTCTTGCTCAGGCGAATTGAGCGCCTCCTGGCTCCTCCGCTCATTAATTTATTCACACCTTCCCCCTTATTTGTTATTCATGTCTCCCTGCTGCTCGCTCGGGCCAGACAGCCAGTGACGTCACCCGGCTGTCTATAAATCTCGCACATTCCACTGTGGCTGCGCAAGGTAGAAGATCTTGCACATGCACAAAATTTCTATGCAGCCAGATGATGTCACCTGTTGTCTGTCCTGACCAAGCAGCAGAGAGGGTTGAATAACAATTAAGTGGGGGACGTGAATAGATAACGTAACAAGAGTACATTGTGGGACAGACTATCACCCATAAACTGCTCGTAGATGTCCTTTAAGGTTCAGCAGCAGAAACCACTCATCTGTCTGCTCCTGGATGCCTGTCAACAGCTCAAGGACAATCTGTAGTGATTTGTCCAGACAGAATTTCAGCATGGCCGTTTCCACATGGCTGTGCTGAAATGGATGAAGAAGCAGGAGAGGAGGAAGCTGAGTAGAAATAGGAGGCAACTGGAGGCAAGGAGTCCGAACCCGAATGTCACATGGGTCACAGGTGCTCCCGGGACCCATGTCTCAGGTCGTGGGCTCACCCGTAACCCCTCTGTGTCCTAGTGCCCCGTGACACAGTATTAAGAATGAGTAAGAGAATATATTAGTTGTCACGGGTCCTCCCGCAACCTATGTCTCAGGTCACGGGCTCACCCGTGCCTCTCATTTTGCCCCCGCGCTCCAAGACATATACTTATCCATCCTCGCTCCTGCTTCCAGTCCGTCGGCTGTCCACCGTTAATTGGTGGTGGCCATTTCCCAGCAACCCTTAAAAAAACAGCCTCTCCCTGCCGGATCTTTGTGCCTCACAGCCTTAGAAAAAGCTTGTGCTATGCCTTGTGCTATTGTTCTGTATTCCCGTTGTGAAATCGGTTCTTCTATTGATTTTGATCCTGTTCTGCCTGCATTGACCTATCGCTACGTCCCCAATTCGGATTCCTTGCTGCCCATCCTGACCTCCTGCCTGTCCCCGACTACGATTCTGCCTAACGTCTGTGTACCTCGCCTTGGCTGCCACCATGAACAAAGTCGCACCTGTGAAACAACCTGGTGGTTCCATGCCGCAGCAAGTCTAACCTGCTTTACAGCAGATTGTGACCTTTAAGAAGGGACTTTCGGAACAAGTTAAAGATGCGTGTGACCTGCCATCTACTATGAGTGGTCTCATCTCTCTGGCCGCTTGGATAGATATCCGGTTTATGGAGCACTCTGGCGAACAGCATCTTGAACAGGCGCAAGTACAGGTCCAACGTTTTCTTCGCCTGGCCCCTGCCTTCCTAAAGACCCCTTCAGCCTCCTGCTGTGACCGCTGCAGATGAACCTATGCAGGTGGATAGAGCTCAGATTTCTCCCCAGGAATGTTCCAGGCGCCATCAGGAGGACCTCTGTCTATTGTGCCAGTCCAGAACATTTCCTTGGGTCTTGTCCTGTCCGTCCTCACCTAGGGTTCTTGGGAGAAACATCCCTAGGTGAGAGCACGCTAGAACATCCCTATGCTCCTCAGCTATGGCTCAGGCAGCCAGTTTCAAGTTTCTGCCTTCATGGACTCTGGTTCTGCGGGAGACTTTGTGGATGCTGCTGTGGTCACCAGGCATCACATTCCTTCTGCCTTGAGAAACCCCTTGGTCAGTGGCCAAATCCTCTCCGATCCGGTACTTCACAGAGTCAATGTTCCTGCAATTTGGAGCTCTACATAAAGAGAGACTGTCTTTCTATGTGCTGCCTCGTTCCACCTCATCCCTTTTGTTAGACATTCCCTGGTTGCAGCTCCACACACCTGTCTTTAACTGGAAGACAGGGGTGATTCTTCGTTGATTGCCAGGGGTGATTGCCAGTCTCGCTGTATGGTAGTTCCTCATCCAGTACCTGGCATGGTCTCTTCCGTGGTCCCCAAGTCTCTGGAGGGTCTCTCAGTTTCCTATCAAGACTTTGCTGATGTCTTTTCGAAGAAGCAAGCAGAGACTTTGCCATCGCACCATTCCTACGACTGCCCTATGACCTGCTGCCAGGTACGTCTCCTCCTCGGGGTCGGGTGTACCCACTCTCTGTGCCCGAAACCGCAGTAATGTTAGATTACATCAAGCTGAACCATTCATACGTAAATCCTCATCTCCGGCTGGTGCAGGGTTCAAAGTCACTGTTAAGAGTCGCTATCCTCTGCCTTTGATTACTGAGTTATTTGACCGCATACGTGGTGCCAAGGTCTTCTCCAAACTGGACCTCCGCGGGGCCTTTAACCTCATCCGTTTTTGCAAAAGTGATGAGTGGAAGACAGCCTTCACACTCGTGACGGACACTTTGAGTACCTGGTGATGCCGTTTGGACTCTGTAACGCACCTTCTTTCTTCAAGGAGATTTTCAACGACATCTTTAGGGACTTGCTCAGCTATAGTTTCATAGTTTATACGGTTGAAAAAAGACACTTGTCCATCAAGTTCAACCAAGGAAGGGTAGGGATTGGATGAGGAAGGGATTTAGGGAAAACAATTCTATATAACATAACAATCAATGTTATTTAGGTGTAAAAAGGCATCTAGACCCTTCTTGAATCTCTCCGCTGTCCCTGCTGTGACCAGCGCCTGAGGCAGGCTATTCCACAGATTGACAGTTCTAATAGTAAAAAAAGCTCTGTCGCCTCCGGTGATTAAACCTTGATTTCTCCAAACGGAGACAGTGCCCTCTCGTCTTTTGATTTAATCTGAAACAACTTACCACCATATTTTTTGTATGGACCATTCATATATTTATATAAATTAATCATGTCCCCTCATAGTCGTCTCTTTTCCAGACTAAATAAATCTAGTTGTTTTAATCTTTCCTCATAACTAAGACCCTCCATACCCCTTATCATTTTTGTGGCTCTACGTTGAACCCTCTGCAGCTCCAGGGCATCCTTTTTATGGACCGGTGCCAAGAACTGGACAGCATGTTCCAGGTGTGGCCGAACCAGTGCCTTGTATAGTGGTAATATTACATCCCTATCACGAGAGTCCATACCACTTTTGATACATGACAAGATCCTACTAGCATTAGAGGCAGCTGATTGACATTGTATGCTGTTATTCAATTTATGATCTACTAGTACCCCCAGGTCCTTCTCAACAAGGGACTCTCCCAGATTTACTCCCCCAAGGACATATTTTGCCTTTGAATTATTGGCCCCCAGGTGCATAACCTTACATTTATCCACATTAAACCTCATCCAAGTGGATGACCAAACATTCAGTTTGTCCAAGTCACCCTGCAGCCTATGAACATCCTCCATAGACTGTATTACACTACACAGTTTGGTGTCATCTGCAAAAATAGACACAGTGCTTTTAATTCCTACCTCTACATCATTAATAAATATATTAAATAGTAGTGGGCCAAGAACAGAACCCTGAGGTACACCACTCATAACTGGTGACCATTCCGAGTAGGAATCATTGACCACAACTCTCTGGATACGATCCTTCAGCCAGTTTTCAATCCCATTGCAAATGATTTCTGCCAAACCAATAGCCCTAATTTTACCCATCAGGCGTCTATGAGGAACAGTGTAAAATGCCTTTGCAAAGTCCAAGAACACAATATCCACAGCTGCTCCTCCATCGAGGCATCTGCTCACCTCTTCATAGAAGCAGATAAGGTTAGTTTGACAACTTCTATTCTTAGTAAACCCATGCTGGCTGTCACTTATTATTCTATTTGATGTCACATACTCCAGTATGTAGTCTTTTACTAACCCTTCCAATACTTTCCCCAAAAAAGGAAGTTAAGCTTACAGGCCTGTAATTGCCTGGCGAAGTTCTAGAGCCCTTTTTAAATATTGGCACCACTGCCTTGCGCCAGTCACTTGGCACCACACCAGACATAACCGAATCCCTGAAGATTTTAGACAGTGGTACAGCAATAACAGAACTGAGTTCTTTAAAAACTCTGGGGTGTAACCCATCTGGTCCAGGTGCTTTGTACACATTGATTTTATTGAGCTTAGATTGGATAATGTCTACATTTAGCCAGTCTAGTATATTACAGGGTGCATGACCCGTACTGGCACCACCCAAGTCAGAAGTTCTCTCTTCTATTGTATAATCGGAGCTAAAAAACCTATTAAGTAACTCCGCCTTCTCTTGGTCTCCAGCACCATTTTCAGAATAAAGGAGTCCAACCTGTTCTGACCCATTTTTTTGCATTGAAATACCTAAAAAATTTCAGAGCTATATTATCTCTGACCGGGGTCCACCGATAAAATCTTCCCAGTTGTCTGCGGTCCTTCAATGGCCTCGTCCAGTAGGACTACATGCAATACAGGGGTTCCTTGGCTTTGCAAATGATTACAGGCAGTTAATTCTGCACTTCTCCTACCTTGTGTCCCCCATCATGGCAATCAGTAAGAATGGTGCCAATGCCAATTCAGTGGCCTCAAGCGACTGAAGAGGCTTCCTCTAACTTAAAGTCTGTCTTTGCCTCAGCCCCAGTTCTCACATGGCCAGATAGAGAGAAGCCTTTCCACCTGGAAGTTGACGCCTCCTGTAGGTGGAGCTGGAGCAGTTCTTACCATGAAAGGGTCCAGAAAGGGGCCTGACATCGCCATGTTCAGTCTGGACCAGAATTTGGGGGTTTGGGTTCACTCATCAATATAAGCAACATGAATTTAAATGAAAATTTTCCACAGGTAAGGAAAGGAAAAGTTCCGGTGGATCATAATTTATCTCTGTTTCTCTTTTTTGCACTACTTTATTTATTTTTCTTGCTTGTAAGGTGGGGTTACAAAGGAGTGGAATTCTTTGTAAATGTACTTTGTTTATTATTTTGGTTCAGGTGTTAAAAAATAGATCAGATTATTATCTAACAAAAAAAGAGTTAACAGCATTCTTTCAACTTTTAGGTGTTGTTTATTTGTGACAGCTTAATGAGAGTTGTGTAATATGGGAAAATAGGACAGCGTGCCAATTTTTTTGCTGCAACCTTATTTAAATGCCAAGTTTTAAGCACTCCACTGTTTATAATAAACCAACGCCCTTCCCCCTGGCATCTGCAAGTAGTACTGCGATGACCAGCAATGTCTTTTACTGCTATTTGGCTGCCAGGAAATTATGCTCACATTAGTAATACAGTCACATTCCAAATAATATATTTCTTTAGTTCCTGTTTAAGGTGTATGGATTCTCCTTTATATAGATAAACAGTTACAAATAAATAAAATAAAAAAATAGAAATAAAAAAAATATATGAATGGGACATCATGGAAACAATATTTTAAATACCCTTTAACACCTTAGTGACCGGCCTGTTTCATGCATTCATTACCAATCAATTTTGTTTTTATGGCAAAAACTACATTTCCATCAATGTAGCCATATTAGGGATCTTTTCCCAAGATGATTAGTATAATTTAATGGCACATTTATTATAACAACATTTATTAACTCTCTCTAGGGAAAATGAAAAAAGCAATCCTCTTTTTGGATTTTTATTTGATTTTTATGATTTTTTTATATGAAATTTGGCAATCTCCCCCATCTGGAAAAAAATAAATAAAAGAAGATATCCTATTCTCTGCTTGCAATACTATTACGTTGATATCAAGTACCAAAAAAACCCTAAAAAATACTCACTCAGTTTGACACGACCATTGACCCGACCATTGAGTCATTTTTCCACTATAAAAAACAGATAGGTAATGAAATATAAAGTAAGGTTTATATGGAAAGAAAGGTGAACAGAAGATCTTCTGCTTACATTCAGTTTTTCATTTCTATTACACTCTCCTAAAACAGAACCGGGCCTAGTTCTGACACCAAGCAACTGTTGCAGGTTTAACTGCAGGGTTGAAGCCATCCCTTCTGATTGGGTACATCCCCAGAAGGTTCCAGAAAAGGGGACGATTAAAGCATAAATGTAAAGCTATAGTGATTTTACCAAATTATTATATTTGATTCCTCCTTGGAAAAAACAGAACGATGCCTACTTTGTGCTGCTCATCCTTTTCTTTCCAAAGTTATGGAATTTTCTGTTTGAAAAAAATCTTTCTCTCCAGAGGTGAAGTGGGCGGAGCCTAATATATGCCAGTCTATGCCCCCAGGCTGAGGCCAGTTAGCTTGCCCACAGATCCCATGATGCCTCGTGTTCTCTCTCAAAGTAA
Source organism: Engystomops pustulosus (assembly GCF_040894005.1). NCBI lineage: Eukaryota > Metazoa > Chordata > Amphibia > Anura > Leptodactylidae > Engystomops > Engystomops pustulosus. The sequence goes on along the minus strand of NC_092414.1, from coordinate 115,151,306 downwards.
TTTAGCATTAAATCAATGTACAGGCGGTCCCCTACTTAAGAACACCTGACTTACAGACGACCCCTAGTTACAAACGGACCTCTGGATGTTGGCAATTTACTGTGCTTTAGCCTTAGGCTACAATAAACAGCTATAACAGTTATCAAATGTGTCTGTAATGAAGCTTTACAGACTGTAAATGAATCCTGGTTCTTATGACAATCCAACATTTTTAAAAATCCAATTGTCACAGAGACCAAAAAAAATTTGGCTGGGGTTACATACAAATTCAACTTTAAAACAAACCTACAGACCCTATCTTGTATGTATCCCGGGGACTGTCTGTAGTTTCCTACAAGTAAATCCACTGAACACTGCACAGTGCACATGCAGAATGTATCTGGTGACAGTCTGGCAGCTTCCATTATCTGGAGCAGGGGTCCCCAAACTACGGCCGCGGGCCACATGCGGGCCGCTGACCATTTCTATGCGGCCCCCGTCGCATCGGACCGCAGACTTCGGCAGTCGGGCAGGGGCCTCCGTCCTTCCGGACAGGAAGCTCCTGCCAGCCATAGTATAGTGCTCGATGCGGCCGGAATCGGCCTCTCGAGCACTATTAATGCAGGTGGAGCGATGTGGCCGGAAGACAACCCCGGCGCACATCGCTCTTTGAACCTGCATGCGCGGCCGCGTGATGACGTCACGCGGGAGCAAGGGGTGAGTATAGCATTTTTTAATAGAAGTTAAAACATTGTGCCGGCTGGGTGGCCCTAATAATGAAACAATTCATGGTGGGTCGGGGGTCATATAACTATTTGCGGGTGGGGGTGGAACATAAAATAATTAATGGTGGATGGGGAGGGGCATATAAAATAACTAATTGTGGGTGGGGGTTCATATAAAATAACTAATGGTGGGTGGGGGTTCATATAAAATAACTAATAGTGGGTGGGGGGCATATAAAATAACTAATGGTGGGGGGGCATATAAAATAACTAATGGTGGGGTGGGGGCATATAAAATAACTAATGGTGGGTGGGGGGTCACATAAAATAACTAATGGTGGGGGGGGGCATATAAAATAACTAATGGTGGGCGGGGGGAATATAAAATAACTAATGGTGGGTGGGGGCCACATGAAATAACTAATGGTGGGGGGGGCATATAAAATAACTAATGGTGGGTGGGGGTCATATAAAATAACTAATGGTGGGTGGGGGGGCACATAAAATAACTAATGGTGGGTGGGGGGGCACATGAAATAACTAATGGTGGGTGGGGGGGCACATAAAATAACTAATGGTGGGTGGGGGGTTACATAAAATAACTAATGGTGGAGGGGCAGCATAGGAAACAATTAATTTTAAGGGACAGTCCAGTAATTAATAGGGGGGGGGGGGCAGCATATTTAATAATTTATTGACCCAATTAATTAATTCATTGGGCCAATATATAAAATAGCTCACAAGGGGGTGCAGCATATTAAATAATTAATGGGGGGGGCAGTGTATTACAGATGCGGTCACATGAACCGCTTTTTATCCGGCCCTCCAACGGTCTGAGAGAGACAATGAACGGCCCCCTATGTAAAAAGTTTCGGGACCCTTGATCTGGAGGATCAGGGGACATGTACAGCACATACAGGATGTATATGGTGACAGCCTGGCAGCTTCAATCACATTGAGGAGCAGGGAACATGTAATAAGTGGTAGAAATCATTAGTACAACAGTTACATGCAGCCTATATCCTGTGCTCTGTGAGCACTAAGGGTTAATAATAGGGTTATCTGCACAGAACTGATACTAGTGATGATAAGGTGGGGGAAGTGAGCAGCGGGAATAGTAGAGACAGACGGATAAAGTTCTGTAGAATAACAGACTGAGATGGAGGGACTGATAGGGAACAGGGAGATCTTGTAGCTCAGTATTCTGTGCATGAGACATCTGCATTCACTGTTCTGCACAATTCAAACTCTGCTTCATTCAGTGTTACATGACCTCCTCCCCTCCTGTGAATCTGCAGTGTAAACAGGATACGGTCTCATAAGGCAAATCAGCACATGGAGAGGAAGCAGCTATTGCAGAAATTAGGTAATCTGAGGGCTATAGCAAAGAAACTTCTGAATATAGGTAACAAAGGTAATAGGCAAAGTTGTTTTACATCCCAAGAGCTATTGATTTCTGAAAAAAAACCTTCACAGTTACTCTTTAAAGTACAACTGAAAAAGCATTGGGATTAGACTATAGAGGGTAGTTACACAGTTGTGGGCAGTCAGAGCAGACCTGTTATCTGAGGTAAACAGATAGGAAAAGGAAAGAAAAGCTTGAGCTGAAGGGAGTCTAGGAGAAATATAACAGGGGTAGAACTCGTAGAAGTGCAATATTGTAAGAACCTCCCACCAGGGCCAGGACAAGGCATTTTGGTGCCCTAGGCAGACTAATAAAATTGTGCCTCTCATCTCTGTAAAATCACACTAAATACTGTACGCATAAATATTTATCAGCAATGAATAACCACACATACATTTATTGGCAATAAATGTATTTCGTTTTAGATGTTTCCCTCTATGCTTGCCTGGTCTATCCTGTCTTCTTCCTGGTGGACGAGTGTAATGGCCTGCCAGACGGTTATGTTACAACTTTATCAGCTTCCAATGCCCTTCAGATGTAGGTGACGTATGGCCAACTAATCCTGCAATCTGAGTAGTTTAATAGGAAGTTGCCTTTAAAAACATGCTCTTTACCCTTAACATGATATATTGATGCCCTCTACGGTCTATATATGGTATTGCAGTTGAATTACATCTGCCTGGGAAGGAAATGTTTACATTGTGACCAATAGGTCACGTACTTGCCAACTCTCAAGCAAAGTTCATAAAACCTTGTGGCTAGAAAGTTCCAGAGAGTTTTTTCTAAGATGGAGTGATGAGCAGATGTGTTTGAAACCTGCTGTCCAGACACACAGCCTACAGATACCAGGCCTGCTCCTGCACCAGCTCTGATCCTTACAGAACCTGTATAGAACCACTGCAGACTCTAACCTCTCCAGCCTGAAGCTACCTAAACCAGCACCTTTAGGCCGAACAAAATCCAACCAGTGACCTGGGATTTGAATCAATTAGACTGTTACTTTTGGCATGTTGCCTCTGTTGAGTTGCGGTTCTGGAATAAACGAACCATGGGAGGAAATTTATCACTGGTGTATAATTGTCGCAAATTTTTGTGCAGACTTTTTGTTTTTGCAGGTTTTTTAGTGAGAACTCTAAAGCATACCCCCCAACATTTCCGGAAGAGAAAGAGTGACAAAATGGCGGCACGCGTAACCACACCCCTTATCACGCCCTGGCCACGCCCCCAATATTTATTACTAATAATCATTTTATTTATAATAATAATAATAACCATAATAATAAGAATAATAATCCTCCCCATAATAATAAAAAAATTTTTTACTCAGCTTGGGAATTGAATTCACAAGCTCTACACTCTACATACAACAGAGCTGGAGCCTCTATCCACTAAGCTATGGGCCCAGTGGTTATTGATGGGAGGATTTTCTGTGGCTAAGTCTTACTGTTACACAGTGACACAGGCTCCATGCACTGCTATATAGAGATACATCTCAGAAATTACTATTGTAATTATTGAGATCACTATTATTATTATTATTTTTATTATTATTATCATGGAGACTATCATTATTATTATAATTTTAATAATAATTATGTCAATAAAAATGTCAATAATAATTATGTCAATAATAATCTCAATTATCTCAATAATAATCTCAATAATAATAATCTCAATAATAATAATCTCAATAATAATCATCTCAATCTCAATAATAATAATATCAATACTAATAATCTCACTAATCTCAATACTAATAATATCAATAATAATAACCTTAATACTAATAATCTCAATAATCTCACACTAATAATCTCAATAATAATATCTCAATCTCAATAATAATAATAATAATAATCTCAATTATCTCAATAATAATCTCAATAGTAATAATCTCAATAATAATAATCTCAATAATAATAAACTCAATAATTTCAATAATATAAAAAATCTTAATCTCAATTATCTCAATAATAATCTCAATACTAATAATCTCAATAATAATAATATCAATAATCTCAATACTAATAATCTCAATAATAATAATCTCAATAATAGTAATAATCTCAATCATCTCAATCAATAATATCAATAATAATAATAATCTCAACAGTAATAATCTCAATACTAATAATATCAATAATCTCAATTATAATAATCTCCATAATAATAATCTCAATAATATTCTCTGAGAAGATCCCTCTCTATACATCAGTGTGTCACAATGTAACAGTGAAACTCTTAGTTACATAAAATCCTCTCATCCCTTGAAGTTATAGCCTAGTGGGTAGAGGCTCCTATTTCTATTGCAGGAGGTCTGGGGTTCAAATACCAGTCTGGGCATACATTTATTTAATTTAACCCCTTAACGCTATGATATATCCGCCATGGAGCTATGAAGGGTGTATGAAGAGGGCTCACAGGCTGAGCCCTCTTCATACAGAGATGGGCTTTGCTGCATATCGCAGCTAACACCTGTGGCCGGTTCTTGCACCGATTGCGGGGGTTAAACTTTGTTAACCTTTTCTTTGCCGCCGGCAAAGTCGCCAGCGGCACTTAAAGCATGGTGGTGCATGGGCGCCGCCATGTTAACTGTGATCGTCGCAGGTAACCCCGAATGTCATCGGGGGGGCGGCGATTGGTTGCCATGGTAGCCACGGGTCTTCATCTGACCCGAGGCTGAATGACTTCTGCCTATCCATTACAATGAGCCAGTGGCTTTCCAGAGAACTGATATAAAACATAATAAACAGTAAAAATCACAGACACATTAGGTATCACCGCATCCCAAATTGCCCGATCTATAAAAATATAAAAACGGTTATTGACGGCGGTGACTTCCGTGACAGGAAATGGCGCCCAAATGTTCGAAAAGCGACTTTTACACTTTGTTACATGACATAAAAAATGTAATAAAAAATGATCAAAATGTCGCACATTCCTCAAAATGGTAGCAATGAAAACGTCGGCTCATTTTGGAAAAAAATGACATATCACACAGCTCTGTACACCAAAGTATGAAAAAGTTATTAGCGTAAGAAGATGGCAAAAATTATTTTTTTTGTTTTTTGTACACATACGTTTAATTTTTGAAAAAGTATTAAAACACAATAAAACCTGTATAAATTTGGTATCATCGCGATACTGTAGTCCAAACCAAAGAATAAAGTAGAGGTGTTATTTGGAGCGCAGAGTGAAAGTCGTCAAAACCGAGACGGTTGGGATCTATGCTCTAAAGTCACCCAATGGTGGAAAAAATACACGACCACAGCATACATCAACTGACTTGGGTGTGCAATACCAGATATATCAACTGAGAATTTTCTAATTGCAAAACTAGACCACATAGGAAGTGGTGTATGTGGGCCCATCACTACTACAAATGGTGCAAGGAAGTGATGTACTCCATACAGGCCCTTGACATTCTTGAAATTTGACAGTACTCATTGGATCCTGGTAACTTCTAGTTAGTCACAATTTTGAACAACTTCATACCAACTGCTCAAAGTTTACAATAAATCTACATATAAACCATGTTTAGTAAATGTGGAGCATGTCTCCCTACAACAAGACCCAAATTATGATTAACCCCTTTGCGTCACAGCATTTTTTCATTCATTTTTCTCTCTGCACCTTCAAGAATCTATAACTTTTTCATTTTTCAGTGTACAGAGCTCTGTGAGGAGTTATTTTCTGCGTAACAAATTTTTATTTCTCACTGACGTTATTTTATATACCATGCCATGTCCTGGGAAGCTTTGAAAAAAATGTGGTGACATTGGAAAAAAAAACATTTACTTCACTTTCTTGTGGGCTCACTTTTTATGACTTTCACTGTACACTCCATATGATATGTTTACTTTATTCTTTGGTTTGGTATGATCACGGTGATACCAAATTTACATAGGTTTTATTGTGTTTTAATATATTTTCAAAAATCTTCTGAAGCTAATAAATTTTTCATACTGCACTGTACGGAGCTGTGTAATACATTGCTACCTTTTTGTGGACTGTGCGAAATTTTGATCACTTTTTATTACTGTTTTGATGTAAGGTGAGTAGAAAAGCGTCCATACCTTATGTCAAACCGCCCACTTCCTGAAAGTGACAGGTACCACGCCCCATTTGATTCAGAAGTACACGCCCCTTTTTTTATGGGGTTCTGTAATGTGAGGGTGCAGGGTTGTTATAATGTGTGGGTGCCTGAAGGTTGTGCAGAGTGAACCCCGTTTTATGTGCTCTGTAGCAGATTCATATTATATTGGATGTGACACATAGTTTAATTTAACTTTAATTGGGCTTGTATAACATTTATATAAAATGTTTAATCATAGATTAAAGGGTGGCTGCTGATGTGCAGAGAGGTTGTGTAGAGTGAACCCCCTTTTATGTGATCTGTAGCAGATTCATATCAAATTGGATGTCGCACATAGTTTAATTTAACTTTAATTGTATATTTATCTAATGCAGTGTTTGATTCAGTCCTATTTCCCTTTCTCCCTTTTTTCTGATACAAAAAACAAAATCCCAGATAAAAAGAAATATTACTATGTTGTAACACAGAGTTTAATATAACTTTAATACAAAGTTAAATATTGAGCAAAAATTTATACAGCAATTTATTCACACTTTATGTCACTAAAGTGGCAGAGAACATTTCATATTTTAGTTACATTAGACATGGCTGTGAGTCTAAGGACACTTGTTAAGGATTTCAAAACAGATATACATTTTTATTTAAGAATCCATGGCAGAATTCACAGGTTCACATGTGATTTTTTTCTACTTGAAACTGCGGAAACCCTCTTCATATTTGAGGGAGGTAGAATAAAATCATTTTCCAGATTTTAATCTAGATTTTTGCACAGATATTCAATGCAAATACTCAAAGTCTGAATGCCCTAAGACAAACAGTGCACACAGTAGACACAGAAGGTGTACATTCCAATGATCTTGTTCTTAATGTTTTTAAGCCAATAATTACTTCTCATCATGGCCCACAATGACTAGACATGGAGGCAGTCGGCAGCTTACCTAGCATGCAGTATATTCTAAATGTTACTGAATTGAAACAATGCTAAATTAGAAGTTGTTAGAGTGATACTGCTTTTGCAGCCCGTATTGTCAGCATCCACTGTATCTAGTCCATCTATTATATTACATACTTCATACATTACATTTCATTTCCAGTAATATTTTCTTACCTTAAAGAGATGAAGATATGAGGAGTCTTCTATTCGATCGCAATACCACTGGATAATGCAGCTAAATACTAAATTCCCTCCAGGAATTAAAAACAAAATAATGTTGCATTATCATTAGAAATATCCATGCCTTAATGTCCGTTCTTGATCCTGGATGTCATTTTGGTGTTAGTTATTTGCTAACTTGTTTTAAATTCACTATTTGCATTTGTTATAAAAATTTTAACAATATATAATATGTGTAGTAACATCATATAATTAATTGCTAAACATCAATATGCGCCTATGATATGGTTTATTTATTTATTTTATCACATAATAAAGACTTACCAATTTATCCACCCACATGAGAATCAATTTAATATTGACTATATTTATGATTTATATACCATTCTGGATAAAATGTCTACATACCTAAATGTATTGCGTTGTGTGAAGTAGCGCCATATTTATGTATTGTCATAGCGCATGTTCAACATATTTCCAGTGAAAACAATAAATCTCCCGCAATTTGATTGTATATCGCTTTTACATCTTCTATACAAGGCTTTATATAATATGATATAATTCAGTATAGTATAGGATTATATCAAATAATGCCTCTGACATGCAATTACTGACATGTTATTAACAGACGCTTCACTTCAACCCCGACCTCTTATCAGCTGAAAAAACAAGGATATAAAAGACCACACAAAGCAGAGGTATCCTTAACCCCTACGGGACTCAGCATCTTTTGGCCTAAAGGACGCGGCCCCATTTTTCAAATCTGGCCTGTGTCACTTTAAGTGGTTATAGCTTTGGAACGCTATGAGATATCCAGGGGATTTTGAGATTGTTTTCTCGTGACACATTGTACTTCAAATTAGTTTAAAAATTTGGATGAAATCTTTTGCGTTTAGTTATGAAAAAAAAAGAATCAGCGGTCAAAATTCTGAAAAAATGGATTGGATGGATGTATCACTCCTACTTTTCCTCATACTCGAGAGGGGTAACACTAATTTTTCGGCGGGACTTGGACTATCAGGAGATTCAAGTAAAGGTGGATTCCGAGGGGAAATATATTTTTGTGTATTGTATTATAGAGGGTAAATCATGGGTCATTGGTAATATATATGTTCCACCCCCATTTACCACAGGCATAATAGTAGAATTTTTCACCTTTTGTACAAAGATGGGGGGAACATACACGTTGTTAATAGGGGATTTCAACACAATTTTGGACTTAGAGGTGGACGTAGCTCAGCTGGGTCCGGCTAAGCGTTCTTATCACAAACCTCACATCCTTAAAAATCTGGTGGAGTCATTTGGTTGGTATGAGACATGGCGGGAATTAAATAAAGAAAAAAGGGGTTTTTCATATTTTTCTAAAACTCATAATGTTTTTTCACGGTTAGATATGGCACTCACTAATGCCAGCACTTTGACCCTTTGCACGACATGCACTTATGGGACTAGAGGGGTTTCCGATCATGCACCCTTAATATGTAACTTTAGTTTAGGGAAAAAGATAAATACTAGGTGGTTTAAAATCACTCCATCATGGATAAATACACTAGGAAAAAATGACTGGGTGGTAAACCAAATTAATGAATTTTTTTTGTTTAATAAGGGGATCTCTCCACTGGACTTAGTTTGGGACACGGCCAAGTCTTTTATTAGAGGTATATTCAAGGCACAAATTCACAGGTATAAGAAGGTCACACAGAAAGATACACAGGATTTGGAAAAAAAAATACAATCACTTGAGGAAAAATATATGACAGACCCCTCGGAACAAAATAGAGTTAACTGGGAAGAAGCACAAAATCTACACTCTGATCTTATCCAGGCCCAAGCAAATAAGAAAATGGGTGTTTACGCTAGAAAGGGTTATATAGAAGCCAATCTCCCCGGGAGAATGCTAGCAAATTTAATTAAAGAGGAAAAAAAACGGGTGATAATTAAATCTATAGAAGGGCCAGGTAGTGGTATTCTACATCGGCCGGAAGATATTCAGAAGGCCTTTGTAGAATATTATGAGGAACTTTTTGAGTCTAAGAGTACAATGACGGGAGAACAGTTAAGGAAATATCTTTCGCAGATTTCTTTACCGTGTCTATCAGCGGAGGAAAGAGCATTGTTGGAGGCCCCGATAACTCATGAGGAAATAAACGGACGGGATTCCGTTTGAACTTTACGAGTTATATAAAGATGAATTAATAAGCCGTCTCTTGGAAGTATGGAACCATGCGATTACTAAGAGGGAGCTTCCTCCTTCAATGAGGGAAGCCCTCATAACATTGATTCCAAAAACAGGGAAAGATAGTAACAAGCTAGAGTCATACCGGCCAATCTCCCTGATCAACACGGATAACAAGCTGTTCGCCAAACTATTGGCTGAAAGATTAAAGAGATGTGTTAGGAGTGTGGTCCACGTGGACCAGCGTGGATTTATGCCGGGCTGCTCCACGATGGACAATCTTAGGAGATTGTTTCTCAACCTCCAGTTGATCCCAGCCAATCCGGGGGAACGTACCATCCTAATGTTGGATGCTTCTAAAGCTTTCGACACTATAAAATGGGACTATCTATGGGTAACTTTGGAGGAGATAATGGGGTTCGGTGATAAGTTTATAAATCTGATAAAAACCTTGTATTCAGGCCCCTCAGCCAGGATCCTGGTGAATGGGGAAGTCTCTAGGGTACTGAAACTAGGTCGAGGTTCTAGGCAGGGTTGCCCCCTCTCCCCGTTATTGTTTGCTATAGCTTTGGAACCCCTGGCATGTCAAATTCGACAATTCGAAATCGGCATGTCTGCCAGTGGACCCCCTGAAGAAGTGTATGCCTCGGGGACTCAAGACTATTGATGTAAACGGATGGGTAGAATATCTTGGGATTAAATGTTCAATAGACATAACTAGATACGTGGAGCTTAATATAATGCCAGTGATAGGGTATATCAAAAGTAAGATCAGGACGTGGAAAAAACTGCCCATTAACTTGTTGGGTAGAATTGCTCTTATTAAAATGCAACTTCTCCCCAAACTCCTTTATGTATTAGCTGCGGCTCCTATTTGGCTCCCAGTAAAAATCTTCCGGATTATAGAAAGCCTTTTTAGGGAGCTAGTATGGAGAGGTAGGCAACCACGTCTGAAACTGGAGGTTATGATGTTGCCGTACGAAAAGGGGGGTTTTACCCTCCCGGATATAAAAGCCTATTTTTTAACACAAAAAAGGGGGGTTTTACCCTCCCGGATATAAAAGCCTATTTTTTAACACAAATTAAACATATTTTGACCTGGGATTGCTCTCCTCTGGCAGACCTTCCTGGTAGTATGATTGGATCAGGGGATTATACATTTAAACTCAACATATTGGAAGCCCTAGAGGCCGGTAATTGGGATAGACAGCCTATGAGGAAAATGTACCCCACTCTATCTTTGATGATGCAAGTGTGGCGTGAGATTAAATCTTTATGGGATCTTGACGGTATTCTCCCCTTCTCCCCCATATGGAAAAATGTAAACCTAGGTACACCTGACATTATAGAACGTCCCTGGATAGAGAAGGGAGTAATCCACGTTCACCAGCTTATTAGAAATGGTAAAATAAGGCCATTTTCAGTTATAAGAGAGGAATATGAGATCCCCCCTTCATGTTTTTTTGCACATGTGCAATTGCCCATTGGTGGTCCTCTCTTAATAAGACGGTCCTGGAATGGGAGGGCTTACCCTCAATTATAAGATTAATGTGGACCTTTAATAAAAGGAAGATTAAGACCCAAAAAATATACACTTTTATAGTTACACAAAGGCACCGTAGGTTCTCCAATGGACCCAGGGAAAAATGGACGGAGGAAATGGGAATTGTAGAAGATCAGGCCTGGGTAGATACCTTGAGAGATATAAAAAAAATACTTAAAATCCCTGCACATAGGCTGACGCAATTGTCAATCCTGCATAGGACATATTATACCCCCAAAAAAAATTTCACTATTTTCAGGAGAATTGGTCCGGTGTAAACTGTGCGGGAGGGAGAACGCTGATGATGTTCATATGCTCTGGTCGTGCCCATCAATACAAAATTACTGGGAAGAAATTATTAAAGAAATTGGAAATTGCTTTGATACCCAAATCCCATTCCACTTTTCCATCTGTATTTTAGGCATTTGGCATAGGGAGGCGGATAGGGTATTTGGAAATTATGTACTTAGAAAACTGTTGTTTCTCGCCAGATTTTGTATTGTTAAAAGGTGGACGTCTCCAGATCCTCCCCCCCTTGCTCTTTGGAAACGTATTACGAACAAGATAATTCTAGCTGAGGGTTATGAAAATGGTAGAATAAACACTAACTCTAAACAGGTCTTTTTAAAAAAACTGGAAGAAATGGATAGACTCTCATTTCACAATAGAGGAAAAGAGGGTTTTAGGGGTATCATAATCTCCTGTTGAGACATGGAAAGCAATATGGAAGTAGGGAGAAGGGCCACCAAACTCTGTTTTATTATTTTTTTTTTTTATTGGTTTTTTGTTCAACAGAATCTATAAATATCAATGGTGAATATCTAGGGATACGGTTGGGCGGGGATGGGTAGGTAAAGGGGAAGGGAGAAAAAAAGGGGAAAAAAAGAGATTTGTAAAGGGGAAAATTACTGTATCATGTTTTATAATTGCTATCATTTGACTGAAAATTGTATAATAATATATAATTGTATGAATTGTAAAGTATGTGATATATAAATGCAGCTTAAAATCTAATAAAAAAATTTTTGCAAAAAAAAAAGGGGGGTTCAATTTATACTTCAATTAAGAACACTGCATTAGCTAAATATACAATTAAAGTTAAATTAAACTATGTGTGACACCCAATATAATATGAATCTGCTACAGATGACATAAAAGGGGGGTTCTCTCTGCACAACCTCTCTGCACATCAGCATCCACCCTTTAATCTATGATTAAACATTTTATATAAATGTTATACAAGCCCAATTAAAGTTAAATTAAACTATGTGTGACATCCAATGTAATATGAATCTGGTACAGATCAAATAAAAGGGGGTACACTCTGCACAGCCTCTCTGCACATCAGCATCCACTCTTTAATCTATGATTAAATGTTTTATATAAATGTTATACATTACACACATTACAACAACCCTGCACCCTCAAAGGGGCGTGTACTTCTGAATTAAAGGGGGCGTGGTACCTGTCACTTTCAGGAAGTGGGCGATTTGACATAAGGTATGGACGCTTTACTACTGAGGTGATATGGTATTTCGGTCATATGGATGCTATTTTCTGTTGTGGTTCACCCACACGAGTAACCGTTTTTATATTTTGATAGATTGGGCACTCTGGGAAGCGGCAATACCTAACATGTTTGTGCTTTTTACTGTTTATTTAGTTTGATATCAGTTCTAGAGAAAGGGGGCTAATTTAATATTTAGTTTTTAATGTTTTAATTTTTACTTATATATTGGGAGCCAGAAACTGTATACTTGGGGTTGCAGCCATATACTTGAGGGGCTGGAGCTATCTTGCTAATGCTACATACCAGACCTATGAGATTAGATCTTAGATCAACTGTAGGTCTGCAGGAGTAATAGGGCGGAATGTAGATGTGGATTCGAATATGTGGGCAAGACCATCATGGAGTTTCGACAAAGGATAGATGCTCACTTATGATACATTAGTATCAATCATGACACTTCAGTTGTCAGACTTATACATGACCATCATGGGGGTGATGAAATCTATCTTTGGTTCCATGGCATCACAAGGATCATTTGCCCAATAAGAGGTGGCATTTTGTAATGTGAAGCTAAATGGATCTTCCGTCTTAATACAGTAGCGCAAAATGGTCTAAATGAGACTTTGAGCTATGCATGCTTTTTATGAAGGTTGCACTGCAATCAATATTATTGTGTCAGAAAAATGATACACTATTAAGAATGAAACCCTCATCTTGGCTGCAAACGTGGACAAAGTCACACCTGTGGAACGACCTGGTGGTACCAGGCCGCAGTTCCAACCTGCTTTGCGGCGAGCTCTGGTAAAGACTGGGTGCCACTTAGATTCTGGTCCCAGGTGCCGGGTTATGTCCTGTGAGTCCACTACCCCTAGAGCCTGACAGTAAGATCCGGCCATGGACCCTGCCAAGGTTCCGCTATCTAAACAGGCTGATCTTACCACCGCTGTGGTCCATCAGTCCCAGCAGATTGTTACACAAGGTGAACAATTTGGACAAGTTACCGCAATGCTGCAGCAGTTTATGGCTAGTCAGCAACAGCGCCAGAATCCAACAGCGCCTTCTCCTGCTTCTCCGCTCTGCCTGCCTGCAGCTGAACCTAGGCTGAGACTTTCCATGCAATCAAAGTATGAAGGGGATCCCAAGTTGTGCAGTGGCTTTATCACCCAGTGCTCCCTGCACATTGAGCTTTCACCGACTCAGTTCCTCCCGGTCTAAGGTCGCATTTATCATCAGCCTCCTGTCCAGGAAGACCCTGGCATGGGCTACTCCGCTCTGGGACAGAAAAGACCCGGTAATTGCTGACATCACCTCTTTCTTCACTGTGTTCCGGTCCGTCTTTGAGGAACCTGCATGGTTGTCTTCAGATGAGACCGCACTGCTGAACCTGTGTCAAGGGGGTTAATCTGTGGGTGACTTTGTACTTTGGCCTCAGAGCTAGCCTGGAATGAAGCAACCCTGATTGCATCCTTTAAAAATGGACTTTCTGGACCATTTAAAGAAGCGCAGTCTGCATGAGACCTGCCATCTACTCTGAGTGGTCTCATCTCTCTGGCCACTTGAAAAGATATATACGGTTTATGGAGCGCTCTGAGGAGCAACGTCTCGAACAAGCGCAAGTCTGGGTCCGACGTTTGCCTCGCTTGGCTCCTGCCTTCTAAAGACCACTTCAGCCTCCTGCCCTGACAGCTACAGAGCAACCAATGCAGGTGGACAGAGCCCGACTTTTTCTCCAGGAACAGGTCTTCCGTGGTTGCAGCTCCACGCACCTGTGCTTAACTGAAAGACAGGTGAGATTCTTTGTTGGGGATCTGATTGCCAGTCTTGCTGTATGGTGGTTCCTCACCCAGTAACCGTCATTGTCTCTTCTGTGGTCTCCAAGTCTCTGGAGGGTTTCCCAGCTTCCTATCAAGACTTTGCAGATGTCTTTTCGAAGAAGCAAGCAGAGACTTTGCCACAGAATCGTGCCTACGACTGTCCTACTGACCTGCTGAACGTCTCCTCCTCGGGGTCGGTTGTACCCACTCTCTGCGCCCGAAACTGCAGCAATGTCGGACTACATCAAAGAGAATATGTAAATCCTCCTCTCTGGCTAGTACAGGTTTCTTCTTTGTGACCAAAAAGGATGGGTCACCCATTTGAAAATGGGTTGTTTATATAGGGTTTTTTTAGTCCTAAATATTTAAAATTTCATTCAAAACAGTAATTTTTCACAAAATAGTAAATTCTGAAAACACTGAAAAGCAATATTCGATTTTTAAGCTTTGCGACATCAAAATAAATTATCCAGACATTTCAAAAATTATAAAAATGTAAAGTAGACACATGAAATGCTATCCAGCAAATTATTTAGGTGGTAAATCTATCTGCCTGAAAGCGCGATGATTAACAATTTTGGAAATGGGAAATTTTTAAAAAAATTCATCACTCATTCATTATTTTTTTGTAAATAAACGCAAAACTTATCAGCCAAATTTACCTCTAAAATTAAGTACAACATGTGAGGAAAAAACAGGGTCACGGGTCAGCTGCGGGTGCTTGGAGAGGGCATATCACAGCAAAGACTTACTGGTAACACCCGCTGTCGACGGCTTCAAAAAGATTGGAACCATAACCAATTTAATGAGCCATTCACAGTTTCACCATAAAGAATAAAAAGTATAAAAAGTATAAAAAAGTTATTAGCACCAGAAGATGGTAAAATTAAAAAAAAAATTTTCTACACGAGTTTTTAATTTTTGTAAATGTATGAAAACATTATAAAACCCATACATATATGGTATCCCTGTGATCGCACCGACCCAAACAATAAAGTAGACATGTCATTTGTGGAGCACAGTGAAAGCCGTAAATTCAAAGCCCACAAGAAAACGCAGCAAATGCGGTTTTTCACCAATTTCACTGCATTTTGTTACGCAGAAAACAAGCCCTCAGACAGCTCTTTACGTGTGAAAAAAAAGTTATAGATTTTTGATTGTGGGGAGTGAAAAATAAAAAAACAAAAAAGAGCGAGGTCCTTAAAGGGTTAATCAATATTCCAGAGTGCCCCTTTGATTGCCCCTTTAATCAATATGCCTGAGTGTCCCTTTAATTGCCCCTTTAATCAATATGCCAGAGTGCCCCTTTGATTGCCCCATTAATAAATATGCTAGAGTTGCCTTTTGATTGCCCCTTTAATCAATATGCCAGAGTGCCCCATTAATTGACCCATGAATCAATATGTCAGAGTGCCCCTTTAATCAATATGCCCGAGTACCCCTTTGATTGCCCCTTTAATCAAAATGCCAGAGTTCCCCTTCAATCAATATGCCAGAGTGCCCTTTGATTGCCCCTTTAATGAATATGCCAGAGTGACCCTTTAATTGCCCCTTTAATCAATATGCTAGAGAGTGCCCCTTTAATTGTCCCCTGAATCAATATGCCAGAGTGCCCTTTGATTGCCCCTTTAATGAATATGCTAGAGCGTGCCCCTTTAATTGTCCCCTGAATCAATATGCCAGAAAGTGCCCCTTTAATTACCACAATTCATATCCCAGCCAGTGCCAAATTCCCCCCCCACATAAAATTCATATGCCAGCCAGTAGTGCCCCACCCAACCCCACAATTCATATGCGAGCTAGTCAGCGCCAACCCCCCCACAATTCATATGCCAGCCAGCGCCCAATCCCCCTACAATTCATATGCCCTCCAGCGCCTAATCCCTCCCCACAATTCATATGCCAGCTAGTCAGTGCCAACCCCCCCACAATTTATATGTCAGCCTGCCAGAGCCTAATCCCCCCCCCCCACAATTCATATGCCAGCCAGCACCCATTTCCCCCGCACCTACCCACCAATTCATATTCCAGCCAGTGAGCGCCCTAATCCCCCCCCTCAGAATTCATATTGAGGGAGGCTAGACAGGCAGGTGCGGAGGTTCGCAATAGTGATGGGTCGTGCGCGAACGAGGCGGCACAAAGAGACGACTCATTCGAGTGAACCACCTGAGCCGATTCACCTCTGTGAGCCAATGGCTCACTAAACCCCGTCCCTAAACCGCTCACCACGCCCCCTTTAACCAGACCCTGCGGCCCCCTATTATATATTTTAGGGGGCCTGGCTTTTCTTAGTGAGCGGAGTCTAATGAGCCAAGTCACTAAGAAGAGCCAGAATTCCCATCACTACTTTGCAAACCTGACCTCTACCTAGCGCACAGAGGCACCATGAGCCGCAAACTGCGTGGACACCAGGGTGTACGGCTCACCGCGCAGGCGGGAGGTTTCCTGTGGGGTGAGCTGACGTCCCTGAGGGAGGGAGGAGAACAGGGAAGAGAAATAATTTGTAATTTGAAAAGTGGCATTGCCCCAGGACTTGTTGGCATGGAGCCAGGTAATCTTTATCAGGGATAATACAAGGATGGAGGGGAGCAGAGATGCCATTGTAACTGTTATGTAATGCGCTATGCAATGACTACTGGGACCTGTCACCATTCTGCCTTCTGGTGACAGGTTCCCTTTAAAGATACCGGATACCTGTATATTTTTCCTTGCAGTCCCTGTAACTAATGTGACACGGGACTTGTGTATGAGTGCACTGCGATAACATCCAAATCACTGGCTTCTACAATGCTGCTCTATATAAAGCCGCTCCTAGAAGACACACATGCTATAAAAATACGGATTGAAAACACTCCCAACGCTTCAGCTTGTCCAGCCCCACACTAAACAGTGGTCGTCTGTCCCTGACGTGTACAGGGTGGCCGGGAATTCCTCCACATGAGGAGCTGTGTGCCCGCGCAGCCCTTCCCCTCCTCCTCCTCCTCCCCTCAGTGTGATGTCTGTCACTGCACGCTGCATCCTCGTACTCCCTGACAGAGGAGCTACTGCTGCCGGAGCTTCCCCGCGCTCTTCCCTCAGGTTCTTCCACAAACTCTCCGCTTCTCCCCATGTTCGGACCGGATAAACTGGGGTTTGAAATGGATTTCGGCTTTCGGAATACGGCTTCTTTGGGGGACTTTAACCCTTTCAGCGCCAGTATCCCCGCCACCAAAGTGGAGTTAACCATTTCATGCAGGTGAGCGCAGGGGGAAAGTTGTGCTGTAGTGCCCCGGGACGGTGGGGGTGGGCTACATTGTGGGCACTGTATACAGTGTATAGAGTGAATAGCCCTCAGTGTCACATATACGTAATACCCTGTATATAAGACATCTTCCAGGTCAGGCTCTGTGATGTTTACCAGGGCTTTCACATGCTTTCTTATTGTGCGATTTTTCTAGGCTCCAGTCCAAGTTTATACTTGTGCCACAAAGCAGGTAGTGATTCCTTGTAGCTGGGGAGATGCCAGGTAAAGAGGGGGCAGTGCCAGGAAGAATCAGAGAATTGCTCAATAATGTCACAAGATATGAGGAAACTTCACCAGCTCAAAGCATGTCAGAAATATGGACAACTATTTAACTGTGTCCTTTTATAACCCTGGTATAGGGCGACACGTCAGGGGTGATGCCATGCCACAATATAATGCATTTATAGTTCTGTAAAAACATTACACACAGGAACATATTGTGTGTGTCTGTTTACTTAAATGTAAATAGTAATGTACATACACTTCGATCTTTATCTTGTATCCACTCGCTTAGTGATGTGTAAAAGACGATAAAGAAACATGATTTTACCTATGAATCTTCGTGAATGATTTAGAGTGCGGGGACCTTTTTGTATCTGTAATGATATACAAAGTTACATAGCAAGACACACATCAATACAAACAAAGGCATAGCAAATACCTATGCCTACAATCTAAGCATGTATAATATGTAAAGCAATACATAGATAATATTCCATTAATTTATATGATGAATTATTTCTACATATAAAGACACACACACATATATATATGTATATACACATTGTACCTATTGGCACATATACCCTGGCTATTTATCCATGTTGTGCTTTCATGCAGCGTACTGTATGTGACAGTGCCCTTCTCACTTCCCTATCACCCTATGTCATATTAATCCAGGCTAGGATTGCCATCTCTTCCTGCTTCCTGTTGTAATCTTTAATATTGTAACATTTCGGTTTTATTCTAATGACAACATTGTGATGTGTTGGTTCCCGGTAGCAGTCCCTCCCCACACACTTCCTACATTCCAGAGATGTTTTCATCCTGCTGTTTTAAAGATCTGATTTTTATTTGCTGCTAAGTTTTTACTTGTTCTCTTTAAATATGCTGTCATGAGTCGAGATGAACTTAAAGCTACATGTGTATGTAGGAAGATTATTTAGTTGTCAGCTGTAACCCATAGCATTGCTCAAACTGATTTCACCATAATTAGAATGAGAAGGGTCCTATAGGTATCATACATTGTATTTCTATATTTTGGATGTTTTTCAGTGAATCCTGGCAATGTTATGTATGATTTGAATGTGGGAATTCTGATCAATGCCTCATGTTTGGGGAAAATATACAGGCTACCGAAGGTTGGGTTTTCCATACATAATGCATGTCTTTGGCCAGGTTGTAACTGCTTATTTTTGGGGGAATGGCTAACCTCATAGCAACTATTCATAAACTGTTGCCAGTTTATAATAATCCTAGTCAATTTACTAGGTAAAACCAGTAAACTAGTTAAGATAGGTTAATAAAAGGGAGACGTTGTGAAGGACAACCATTCTGTGTAGACTGGGAAAGCATGCACAGTGTATTACATATGGCCACATTGTACTAGAGTCACAGGAAGCATATGTATCTGTGTATAGGTACCTGTAGGAAGGATGATTGGATACCATAATACATTGAGGTATATTGAGATCGTCTAGGCACATCAGAAAAATGCACCACAGAATCAGTATAAAAAAGCAAGGCTGACCCTTGAACCTCTACTGTGAATTTCAGTTTGAAATGCTATGGATTAAGCGCCATTCAGTGGGGTTAATCTGTGTGTGGTCATCCGTTGTAGAATTTGTGGCTAGGTGTATTTGGGCATGAAATGCACAAGGACATCTGTATAAAAAGTTTTTTGCTGTCATGTTGTTGTATTGCATTTAATGTAGATATATTAAAATGTAATCTGAATAAGGCTTTAGCTAATAGGGGTAATCTCATGTTCATTGGTCACAAGGCAAGATTTCTGCTTAATCCCAAATAAGGGGAATGGGCAGGGCGCACCACCCATGAGGCGAGTTGAGATTCTCGCCTCGTGCACTGCAACCTGGTGGACAGTTTGGGAGCGGCAGCCGGCAGGACTCTAGCCGGGTAATATTGTATGCCAGGACATTCCACATTAAAATAACCTAGACCAAGGCATGTCAAATCTTGTGAGATTTGACGTAGCTAGCGCCACTGCACCAATGGAGTCAGCTGGCCGCCACTTGATCAGCTAGAGCAGAGGTCCCCAACCTTTTTTGCACCAGGGACCGGCTTTAAGTTAGACCAGTTTTCCATGGCCCGGTGGGGGTGGGGGCGGGGCTTTGGTCATATGGGGTGGGGTTATGGAGGGGTGGAGCTTAGTGCATACTTATCATATAATTATGACATTTATAATGAGAATGTGATTCAACTTACCATAGGTTCAGAATAAGTGGGAGCACCAGACTTGTTTCCCTGTATCAGTGGGAGCACTGGGCTTGTTTTCCTGCAACAAGACGGTCCCATCTAGGGGTGATAGGAGACAGTGAAACCCGAAGTGTGTTCCTTATGTTCAGTCTACTCCGTAATCTCATTTTTGCTGTTGTCATGGCAGAAATCCCAGTTACAGTGTACAGCACTGCTATATACACCAGACAGCACTGTATGGGGAGGATACTGGCGGGACCTCTGTGTACAGCGCTGCTAAGTAGCAGCATTGTACATTGAGCGTCAGTGTATACAGCGCTGCTGCTTAGCAGCGCTACACACTGAACATCGGTACCGGGAGTCGCGTCACTGAAGCCAGTCTGCTGCCCCAGCACGCCCCACATTACATGGTCTGCCGGGGGCGTGTCAGTAAGGAGAGCCTTCCGCCCCACACCATCAGGAACACACCATACTGTGCAGGAGGACCGCGTCACTAAGACCCGCCCCGTGACGTACAACAGGTACCAAGCTGTGCTGTGGAGGGCTGCATCACTATGACCCGCCCGACGCCCCACCCCGTCCTGCATAATGTTCTCTGCCGGGAGCTGTGAGCTGTCACGGCTATGGCAGAAAACATTATAAATCCACACAGAGCAAGCTCTGACCAGGCGCAGGGCCGCGGAGCTAGCTGTCAGCGGCGCCGCGGACCCAGGGTTGTACCAAGCCTGTCTTCTGCCTGAGGCGAGCCATAGAAAGATGGTGGTATGCTGTATGCATTTTATACTACATGGCAGTACGCTATATCTATTTTGTATTACATGGCAGTACGCTATATCTATTTTGGACTACATGGTGGTATGCTGTATGCATTTTATACTACATGGCAGTACGTTATATCTATTTTGTACTACATGGTGGTATGCTGTATGCGTTTTATACTACATGGCGGTATGCTGTATCTATTTTGTACTAAATGGCGGTATGCTGTATCTATTTTGTACTACATGGTGGTAAGCTGTATCTATTTTGTACAACATGGCAGTACGCTGTATCTATTTTGTACAACATGGCAGTACGCTGTATCTATTTTGTACAACATGGCAGTACGCTGTATCTATTTTGTACAACATGGCAGTACGCTGTATCTATTTTGTACAACATGGCAGTACGCTGTATCTATTTTGTACTACATGGCGGAACACTGTATGCATGTTATACTTCATGGCGGCACGCTGTATGCATGTTATACTTCATTACGGTATGCTGTATGCTATATGCTGTATACTTCATGGCGCGCTATGCTGTATCTATTTTGTACTACATGGCGGTACGCTGTATATATTGTTTAATATATTGCGTCATGCTGTTTGCATTTTATACTTCATGGCTGCATGCTGTATGCATTTTATACTTCAGGGGGGCACGCTGTATGCATTTTATACTATATGGCAGTATGCTGTATGCATTTTATACTACATGACAATCATATCTTTAGAGTGTTGTCAGTAACAGCAGCACTGTGAAAAGTGAGCTTTTATTTCAGGTTTGCAGCTCCTGCAAGGGATTTGATTTGTTTTGCCTCAAGAGCTTCCGGCTATAAGCATTATGATGCTCCATCACTCTTCCCTTGCACTGAATAACAGCTGTAGGTGTAACAGAAATATCAGACAGTGGAGGGGCATTAATTGATACATTTTATGATTATGATTTTTGGGTAAATCTAGCTCTGAATATATTACATATGGCACAATTCACATCTACAACATGGCTTTGCATTAAACACATCGTTTCAAAAAAGCATTACAGAAACAAATAGTAGAGGTGAATGGAAGATAGCATTAACAAGGATATGGCCTAACTTGTTGATTATGGGGGTCTTGGTGCCCCCCTTCGCACCCCTCAATGACTGGAGCAGCTGCTCACGCATGCACTGTCATTGACGAGTGCTGTACTCGGCAAAATCTGTCAGCTCCATAGAGATGAATGGGGCAGCCAGCGCATCCATGACCAGCTGCTCTGGTGATCAAGGGGTGCAACGGATCCCTGTTCTCGTGAACCATAAGGTTCCCATCAACAAGATCCCCACCGATCTATCCTGTGGATAGAGCATAACTTGCTTTGTGGGACAACCCCTTTAATCATACGTGACAACCCCTTTTACTATTACGTCACATTTTTGTAGGGTATATGGAAAGGGATCACAAATTGAGCCTTCTGTATACAGGGTGGGTGTGTACAGGCCACACACAAACATGGCGGCATATAGCCAATAAGTCTAATGTCAGTCGGTGGCGGATGTCTGTTGCCATGACTGAGGGGAGACTTTCAAAGGCTTCTAGGCCTGTCATGTCTCAAAGCTTTATGCAGCAAATCAGAGGCAAGGAGTTATAGGAAAGCAGTATGCTAGCAGTGTGTAAAATTTTAAAAGGACAATTTACTTATTTTACAAGAGGGGGTTATTATGGAGATCACATATATGTTAGTGGGGCAGACTGTAGTTGTGGGTGATATATTTAGTATATCAGGTGAGACACCAAATATGGGATATATATATTATTTTGTCTAGGCAGGTGGATCCAGAAAGCCCGTTACCCCTGATGAAGCCGTGTACTCACCGAAACATGTTGTGGGGGCTTTAGTAGCAAGTTTTAATCCAGCAGGGTGAACCATATCAGTGTGAATCTGAACACAGAAATTATATAGGAGGCAGTGAGGAAGTAGCTTTAGTAGTGTGTAGTGTGAATGCTCTTCCCAGGTGCATGAGACGACTGGGACAGCTGATAATCAGCATGCAGGATGGTGAAAATTTTATATGGTACCATCTCATGGCTATTGATAGGCTAACCGTGGATTAATTTCCCATCACTTCTAGTACTCCACAGTTGAAATATTCACACTGGGTCATACTATTTGGACCCTCACAGGGATACAGTGCAATAGAAATATCTCCTCAACAACCCATTTGGGCAATAAGGGAAAAAATCCTATCTGAGCTGACCAGGAGGAGCGAACTGCGCATTTCTGGATCCACCTGCCTAGCCAAAATAATATATATATCGCGTATTTGGAGTCTCACCTGATATACTAAATATATCACCCACAACTACAGTCTGTCCCACTAACATATATGTGATCTCCATAATACCTAGTCTGGTAAATCCGGAAAAGCAGTACTGGGTTATTTATACACGTGGTATGGATGCAACCCTGTGTTTTTAAATCACCCCATACAGACTTGGAGGGGATGTTAAAGGGCGTGTGGTGGACATTCCTGGCTGTGCCTGCACACTTTTTAAAAACCTGCAAACTTACCGTTTTTTATGTAAAACTTTGTCTGCGGGATACCTCAAGAGGGCTATGCATATGATATATTTCCCCCTGCATCTCTATCTTTAGTGGCAAGCGTCCATCTTCATATTGAAGAACTGTATATTATATGAGCTATCACTACCAACTGGGTTTGAAAAATGGAAAAAAAAGTTATATGGGGAAATTCTAATCCCTCCCCATGACCGTTTTATGGAATATATATTTTTTACTGTTTTACCTGTGCACCACTTCAGATTTCCTGACAAGAGGTTTTCTGGGCAGAAATCAAAATTGAGGAATGCACATAATGTACTTTAACTTATAAGACATGCTAGTCATGTGACCTAGGCTCAGTGAACACATGAATACAACCCTTGTGATTATACTATCACATGGCTGCAGACATTGCAGGCCCTTCTTCCCAGGCTATCTACCATCAATGTACAGACAAAGAGGAAAACAAGCAGCTGACATGGTCTTTAGTGTCAGTGTGTCATCTCCAGATACAAGTAGAGGAGAAGGGGGGAGGATGAACATCTCATTTTGGTAAAGAGGAAAACCCTGGGGAGGGGGAGAGGAGGGGGGATGGGGGGTGAGAGAGGGAGGGAGATGGTGGGAGAGAGAAAAAGAGGGGGGGTGGGGGGAGAGGGAGGGAGGGGGGGGGAGAGAGGGGGCGATGGGGGGAGAGAGAGGGGGCGATGGGGGGAGAGAGAGGGGGGGATGGGGGAGATGGGAGGGAGAGAGAGGGTGGAGATGGGGGGGGGGAGAGGTGGATGGATGGGGGCAAAAGTGAGGTAAGGAAACCGCACAGAAGATGACTAGCATGAATATTGTACTCAGACTTGCAGCCTGTGCTGGAGTTTATTGACTGGACTGAGGGCTTTGAATTTAAAACCTACTGTCTGTCATTTAGAGCAAATTTACACATCCTGGTGTAGAGAATTCCCCTCTGGAGCATTGGAGATAAAGACTTGTATAGAAAATGCTAGTC
This sequence comes from Engystomops pustulosus, assembly GCF_040894005.1. NCBI lineage: Eukaryota > Metazoa > Chordata > Amphibia > Anura > Leptodactylidae > Engystomops > Engystomops pustulosus. The sequence continues at coordinate 115,126,925 of NC_092414.1, read as the reverse complement.
TTATAAATGATTAATAATATGGGTGCATAGTCCATAGTTCATAGTACAAGATCTCTAGCCAGTCTTTACATTGACTTTCTGCCGTGATTGAAAATAACCATGCATTTCCTACACCTTTGCAGATATTCAGGTTATCTTGGTGACAGTAGTCACCAAATACAACGTCTTCTTCATTTTTTTTTATTTTTTTTTTTACCATATTCTTGTTAGTTTCCAATTCTGATTAATACTCAGTGGGATAAGTCTATCCCTGGCTTTCCGTGCCTGCTTTTTTTTTGTCTTTTCTGACTTTCCTGTCATATGTATCTCATTGCAGGTGTTGAGGTGTTAAGGTCTTCAGTGAATTTATGTCCTATTTTAAACAAAAGGTTAGAAAAAAATGTCAAAACAACTCAATGCCATTTTTGACTTTGGACGCTATTTTCCGTTACGGGGTTAAACACAGTGAAAAACCGTTATTATATTTTGATAGGTCGGGCATTTTTCGGATGCGTCGATACCTAATGTGTTTATGATTTTTACTGTTTATTTATATTTATATCAGTTCTAGGGAAAGGGGGGTGATTTGAATTTTTAGGGTTTTTATTATAATTTTTTTTTTAAACTTTTTTTTATATTTACTTTTACTATTTTTCAGACTCCCTAGGGTACTTTAACCCTAGTCTGATTCATCCTATCATATACTGCCATACTACAGTATATGAGGATTTTACTCCCCATTCATTACAATGTGCAATTAGCACATTGTAATGCATGGGTTAAAATGAAGTAACCTCAAGTATTCGGAACACCCGAGGCTACCATGGCAGCGGATGATGTCACGGGGAGCGACGATCCGCAACAAGATGGCGGCGAGGTGAAAACACCCGCAATCGTGGGTGTCACCGGTAAGCCTTTGCTGCAATATGCAGCAAAGGCTTACCGGCTATGGAGAGAGCTCGGCCCGTGAGCCCGGGACCCGGCACGTGCCGTACTAGTACGGCACGCGTCGGGAAGGGGTTAACCCTAGGTTGCCTGATTGATCCTATCATATACTGCCATACTACAGTATGGCAGTATATGGGGATTTTCCTCCTCATTCATTACAATGTGCTGATAGCACATTGTAATGAATGGGTTAAAACGAGACAGCCTCGGGTCTTCGGAAGACCCAAGTCTGTCATGGAGACAGATAACCGCTCCCTGATGACGTCACGGGGAGCGACGATCTGCGGCAAGAAGCATCTTTTTGAAGTCGTCGGCAGCATTGCTTATTTACCGGCTATGGAAAGGACTCGGCTCGCGAGCCCTCTACATGCATCGGGACCCGGGAAGTACGGCGCAAGTCGGGAAGGGGTTAAGGTTCAGTTCCTCAGTTGCAGATAATACCAGCAGGCATTACAGGTATGAGGGGTAAAATTCTAGTGACAGTTCTTCTTTAAGGCCTTCTAGTTTTAGTTCTAACTTGATTCACTTGAAGCTATGGCCCTAAAAACTACAAAGGGTTATTTTTCCCAAAGAATGTTGTGTGAAGTTTTCCTTAAAGCAAAACTTGAAGAGTTGAAAAGCACATGTTCCATGACAAAAAATAGCCAAAATGGGGCACATTTGTGACCACACCTTCAGCAGGTATACACTGGCTAATCTTGCTGATGTATATATGTTTTAAAGGATTTATCATGTGAATGCAGAAATGGTAGGCAGTTTTATGAAGTGGGACTTTTCAAAATGTTGCAAATTTATGTGGCAGTCTTTTGTGTGACAAATTTACTAAAAGGTGCATATCCAATGCAGTCATTAACACTTCATGTGCCACATTTATAAATCTGACACTCTTAAAAACTGCAGTAAGATCATGCCTAATGATGAAGGTACCCCATTTGCTCCAAGTCCATTCGTCATGGTTCCTTTCCTCTAAATAATATGGCCAGTGAAAGTCGATCATAAAAAATTGTCTAAACCTACATCTTTTCCCATGTGCTTAGTCTCTGACATTGGACTGTGTGCTGGTCAGATCCCATGTGATGAACACTTTGCAATGGATGGAAGTCATTGCGTCATAGAGAAGCTGTTAAAGTTCCGGGGCTTCCAGTGATGCATTGCGCTGGGTCTGTTGTTTATGACCAGCACAGAGGTCACTTTCAACGGGCTGAGCTCTTTTATGTGCAGTGAACTTAAATCTAAAGTCTCAAAACGTGTTAAAAAGAAATACTGCATTTAATCTCTGTCTGCCCTTTTTCCAGTTAATTTTTTTCCTCTCCTCTTTCAAAATTCATAACCTTTTTATTTTTCTGTGTAAAGAGCTTGTTTTCTGCATACAAATTTAACTTTACAGTGGAACCATTTTAATATCCCATGAATTGAACTGGTAGCTGGAAAAAATTCCAAATGTGGGCTCGGTTTTTTATGGAATTCACTGTGTACACTTCACTAAATTTTCCAAGGCTTTTAACTATGTGTTAATACTGTTTAAAAAAAGTACTGTTACATCACATTAAGGGGTTCAAGAACTGCTAAACCTAAAGATTTAAAGCACATCTACCATCAGATTGACTGATGGTAAACTATCATTTCTTTCATTCCAGAAAGGTGCAATTTTGCATAAAAAGAGTTTTCAAAATTATGCAAATTCGCCTGAGGCGCTTTGGCTTATTTCACCAGTGCACCTCAAAGCACCTCGGCTTATAATTTATTCACTCCCTGTCACTCAATCAGACATTTCTGGTCCCCCCAATTGGGCCTGTTGAGATTGCAGAGAGCCAGTGATATCAGAGCGCCTCGTGCAAGTTTGCATAATTTTAAAACTCTTTTTTGGCCAAATCGCGCCATCTGAATTATAATAAAATAAGTTTCTTGCAGAAGAAATGCTAAGGAGAATGTGAGTAGGACTAGTTAACCCGATGGTAAATGGCCTTTAAGGTATGTGAGAAATTGAGAAGTGTTGTTTGGGAGAACTGCTATCTGTCATAAAGGCAGATGAAGGGTGTGTGGTAAAAGCCCTGGATTTGTCTGCAGTAACCCAAGGTTATTGCAGGTATGTGGTAAGCAGTTGTAGTCTGTTTGGTCTATGTTGTCCTAGATAGCATAGACACCTTTGTAATGTCCGTATTGGGCCTGCTTATTATGGAGTATGGGTAGGCTGGTAGTGGGACACCTACTCCATCCGGACTTCAGGTTTTTGTGTATCCGACTGGCGTGAGTCTCAGCACTCGTTGGAACTGGATTTAGACTGCAGGCCAGAAGCAGTAGGAGAGGCACTACCTGGAGAGCTGACTGCTGGTCTGTGTTCATACCGGAAAGGTAACTGAGTGCCTCCTGATATACTGCTGACAAAGAGCAGGTGCCTGGCAGCCTGGTGCACATATACACAGTACTATTGTATTAGACAGTACTCAGGCATGTAGGATGTGTTTTTGTTTATCCAATTGCTATGGCTGAATTTAAGTTGTTTGACCACAGATTGTGAATAAAACACTTTATTTGGACTTTTGGACTATAACCTGCATGTGTCCCTGCTTCCTGCACTACCTAGCATCTGCAAGAGCGATTCCCCACAGGTAGAACATAAAATATTTTAGTAAAATTCACACAGTCATTAAAAGATGCCCAGATTTTTGTAAATTGATCTTTATTTTTGTGTAAATACTTACTGATCTTTGTGGCTTTTTTTGCTGCTTAACATGTTTGAAGAAATATTGACTATGTTAAAATTATCTTCAACTCTTATCTGTGTCATTATGCATTGCACTGACGGTTGGCTTCTGTTCCTGCTGTCCCGTCTGCTACACTGAACATGTGAACAATGTGACATGTGACAATATCATGATTGGGAGAAGACAGAGTTCTGCTATGGTTTATGCAGTGTCTCATACAGCTCTGCCTGTACTGTTAACCCCTTACGAGCCGTAAAAGTACGGCGCTTGTCTGGTCCCGGTGTATGGAGAGGGCTCACGGGCTGATCCCTTTCCATATCTGGTAAGTCTTTGCTGCATATTGCAGCAAAGACTTACTGGTAACACCCGCGATCGGGGAGCGGCGATCCGTCGCTATGACAGCCAAGAAGACCCGACTGACTTGTTAACCCTATCATTACAATGTGCTATCAGCAGTGAGGAGGAAAATCCCCATATCCTAGTATATGATAGGATCAACAGACAACTTAGGGTTAAAGTACCCTAGGGAGTCTGAGAAACAGTAAAAATAAAAAAAAGTTTTAAAAAATAATAATAAAAAAACCTAAAAACCACTTTCATTAGAACTGATATAAATATTAATAAACAGTAAAAATCATAACACATTAATTTCACCGCATCCTAAAATGCCTGAACTTTCAAAATATAACATTTTTTCACTACGTTTAACCCTGTAATGGAAAATAGCGCCCAAAGTCAAAAATGGCACTTTTTTGCCTTTTTGTAAAATATAAAAAAATCTATAAAAAGTGATCAAAAGGTCGCACAGTCCTAAAAATGATAGCAATTAAAGCATCATCAAAAGTCCAAAAAATGACGCCACCCACAGCTCTGTAAAACCGAAGTATGAAAGAGTTATTGGCGCCAGCAGATGGCTAAATAAAAATAAAATTTTTGTTCTGGAGGTTTTAATTTTTGGAAATGTTTGAAAACATTATAAAACCTATACAAATATGGCATCCCTGTGATCGTACCAGCCCAAAGAATGCAGTAGACTGACATTGGGGCGCACAATGAAAGATGTAAAATCCAAGCCCGCAAGAAAACAGTGCAAATGTGGTTTTTACACCATTTTCACTGCATTTGGAATTTTTTTTTCCAAATTTTTTTTGGAATATTAAATACAGTCACTATGAAGTGCAATTTGTGCTGTCAGACAGCTCTTTACGTGTAAAACTAAAAAAGCTATAGATTTTAGGGGTTAAAGATATCTGTACTGATTTGTAGTACACAGATCAGTACAGAATCGCAAGCCTCCAGCTTTTAAAATAAAATGAGAAGTAGAGTCATGCTTCATATTAAGGGGGAAGCAACGTTTTCCTTATCCCATCCCATAAAACCAATTTGGATATTCCCAAGTGGTGTATCAATGGCTGTAAGTCTCCACACACCTGCAAGGTGGCCTTAAAGGACATCTACCACCCTTGGACAGAATCTGCTTACCTTTTAGCTACTTATATCCTTATTTTTACAAAAAAAGCGTTAAAAATTATGCAAATGACCCTGCGGTGCTCCAGACCACCTCAGGCTCATTTGCATTCATTTTAAAGCCTTTTTTTTTTTGTAAAAACAAGGGAATAAGCATCTAAAATAAGAGTGGATCCTGGCAGAAAGGCAGATACCTGCATGTAAGTGTGCTTGGTTTAAAATCCTTGATGATGGATTTCCTTTAATTGGCAAAGTCTCCTTGCCTTGATACGTTAGATTATGTTTCTCTAAATATACACAAGGGATTTCCTTTTTAGCCAGAATACTGTTATGCATACCCCCTCTTTAAATGTGCAATCATTGCATAGAAGTGACATGCTGCCTTTGCTCTTGTCAGTAAAATACAATAAGGCCTGCTATCTGATCTGAATTTTCACAATGACAATGATAAAGTAATTAAGCAATCAGCATCTGTCAGTCTTTAATTCTTTACTGACATTCTGTAAAGATGCCTCTTTGCATCTCATCATCTCAGTGTAAGTGTTATCATAACATGTCATCATCATAATAATAATCTGACAGATCTATACAACCATCTATATAACCGTTACTTATCTTTACAGACCACTGATAATAGCACTTCCAACAATTTGCTGGCTAAGGCAGGCTACTTTTATTTTGTGTGGTTATATTTCTATGATGATAAAATCCCATTTGATAGATTGAAAATGAAGCAAAATCTCACAAGATTGTGGTTCAATTGAAATGTTTAATAGGGCTGACATATGCAGCAAAATTGGTCAATTTATTTTCTTAAGAGCCCAGGCAGTACCCCTTTTGTCGCAGGAATTGAGAAACTTTACTTTTCTGCAATTTTTAACTGAAACTCGAAGGCAAATTATTAGAATTGGCAAAATGGGACTAAATACATGATTTCTATGAAGAAAAGAGGAAGGACGGCACTCACCCAATTCCTGTGAAAAACAAGTTCTTCTTTATTGGGAATCAAATCCGAACATCAAAAACCAGGGTACAGCAGGGAGGGAGTGATGCATGGTGCTCAAAGGAAGGCTACGGCCGTTTTGCGCTGTCTGCGCTTCTTCCGGCTTCCGTGTGGGGATTAAAATCTCACAGGGTTATAAGCTCCTAGGGTGGGATGAATATCCGCCCTATTACGGTAATACGGTTAGCGATAGGTTAAGCACTCTGTCACATAAACACCCGGCGCTAATCACAAGCAGCCTAAGTTATACATATTGGCTAAAACTCACCCGTGGTTTGTAAGCGCCGCACCTCTGTTCCCATTACACAGGTACACCTGTGGTATGCGGTGTCCTCCTGACTCGGCCGGTAGCTCCGCCCCCAACAGGACGCTCCACGTGGGGGGCGTCACCTGATCCTGACCCCGCCCACCGCATCCATCGGTCACATGACGTGTCGCTGCGGCAACCACTCATTATTTTTTGTAGCTGTAATCCTCTTTCCACTGTGTCAGATTTCTTTTAGCTCTCAGCTACTTTCTTAAAACTTGTGCAGGAAAAACTGACCTCATTGAGGAGCATCCTAGTTCTGTCAGTTATTTTTCATTGACCTGGTTTCATTAAGTGTCTTTCCTGGTGATCAGCACAAACACCCAATAGGACTCCCTACTTTATAGCTTCTTCCTGGTATCACCACATCTAGAAGGACAGTTTATCTTTTCTATACACATCCATCTTAGAGAACAGCTATCTCTAGCATGTACCTCTGTAAAGTGTCTTGAGAGAGCCAGCACTTCTACACTCTCATTGGCGACTTTGGATATGTGCCTCCTAATTCTTGTCTTTATTGCACCAATTATCTGGCAAATGTATTATTTCAGCATATGGTACAGTTAATGTAGGTATGTATCTTGTATGACTGTTCAGAGACACAAGAAGAAAAAATATCACTAGTCTAAATATATAAACACACTTTGCACAGACTGCCCACATTTATGGCACCTAGGAAAATGCAACCAACTGTATATACCTAAAGAATTCCTATTATCATTACAAAAGAGACTTGGAGAAAACTGGGCACCTGTTGTGGGAGCCCCTCTAGCCACAAATTTAACACTTGAAGAGACAATAGTATGTAGTCTTAATAGTCTTAAAATATGGCACACAACTAATTACCATGCACTTGAAAGGAGGTTGTACTGATTTTTGAGCTGAACCAGCTCTTTCTACATGTGAAAAATCTAGCATAGTATAAGACTGTCTTGTAATACTTTGCAACTCCTGTTACTTTGCATAGTTTACACGATGCTTGAGGATGGGGAACTGCTAGATGGCATCACACCATCCAACAATTGAGAAGTTTTCACACTACTAATTGTGATGCATGACTAACAATCCAAAACACATGTTGGTACTCAGAAACCACATGTGTTCTGGGTAAAATGCATATGTGCTTGGTGATGTGTTTTGCCCAATGCATTTGCAATGTGTTTCACTGAGGCATAGTTTTCACCCTGGAAAACATATTTGTATATTCCTTTGTCTCTTGATCAAAAAGAAGTTTTGTGATGTTTACTTAACTAAATAGAAATTTTACTACACATTTTGAGATAAATTTTTCCCTTTATCTTGCAAATTTTAGTGTTGCATAAATATATTTTCAACAGAATTTGGAATCCTAAAATACTTCCCAAAAACCTTTGATTAGTTTGAGTAGTAAAGCTTTTAAAATATGGCACTTGTTATTGTGTGTGTGTGTGTGTGTGTGTGTGGGGGGGGGGGGATTATTTGAAAAAGGATTTTCATTGCCCATATAGGAATAACTTAGCCCCTAAAATAATTGGTTCTGAAGTTGCCTTCTAAAATCTAACAATAGCTTATAAGCCTTTTAAAGTCCTAATAAAATAATGGGATCTTTAAACAAAATGATGCCAGCACAAAGCAAAATTATGGTTACAGTTAGTTAGTGACTTCTTCAGTACAATCTCTGAAATTCAGATCATTTATCATTGTGAAAATATCAAATTGTTCAAGCTTTTTGGCAGATAGTTATAGGAGAATGTTGCAAGGAATTAATGAGGTTTGGGGATTAGTGCAAGCCGCGGTGGCCCTCTGAAACCATTGACCTAATGGAGAAGAACTAGTGACTTGGAGGGCTCAAGGGCCTTACCTTTATGACTGGAAGCTCGTATCTGGAGGAAGATATTGCACGTCTGCGAGCAATCAACAATCTTGAGAGGAGTATTCTGCTTACTGAGCAAGCAATAAGCGGAATAGAAGTGGGGGATGAAGAACAAAGCCAGGAAGGCCAGGTGGGTAGCTGGGTTACTGTAAATAGAGGGGGTAGAAAGGGCTCCAAGAAAAGGAAGGCCAATTCTGACTCTGAAGATCCGAGCAAAATTGCAAAATTGTGCAATGATGTAAAGACGTCACTGTCAGAAATGGCAGCCCTAACGGATCCTGCTCTCCCTAACAGCCGGGGGAACAGATCAGTTGGTAGTAGGGTGGATGGGAGTGCAGGTAAGCCAAGGCAGCTATTGGTTGTAGGGGACTCTATAATCGGGAAGATGGATAGAATAATTTGCCTCAACGGAATGGTTTGCTGTCTCCCTGGTGCCAGGGTTCGGCATGTGGTGGAAAGGGTGGATAAATTACTGGGAGGGGCTGGGGATAACCCATCTGTAGTGGTCCATGTTGGTACCAATGACAATAAATGGTAGGAGCCTGAAGAGTTTTAAAAAATTAGGTTCAAAGCTTAAGGGAAGGACCTCCAAGCTAGTATTCTCAGGAATTCTAAATGTGCCATGCGCTACACAGAGCAGACAGCGGGAGCTCAGGGAGTTAAATGCATGGCTCAGATCCTGGCGTAGAGCAGAGGGTCACCTGAGGCTTTCAATATGAGTTACCTGAAATTACCAAAAATTACCAAAATCTGCAAAAAGGAAATAAAATCAGCCAACATACAAAATGAAAGACAGGTGGCTAAAGATGGCAAAACAAATCCCAAGAAATTTTATAAGTATATCAATGCAAAAAAAAGAGTCAGAGCAGGTTGGACCCCTTTAATCTGAAAATGGGGCATCGGTGACTGGAGACCAAGAGAAGGCGGAGATACTTAATGGGGTTTTTAGCTCAGTTTATACAATAGAAGAAAGAACTTCTGATGTGGGTGGTGCCAGTGCGGGTCATGCATCCTGTAATATACTAGACTGGCTGAATGTAGACATGATCCAATCTAAGCTCAATAATATCAATGTGTACAAGCCTCCTGGACCAGATGGGTTACACCCCAGAGTTCTTAGAGAAATCAGTTCTGTTATTGTTGTACCGTTGTTTAAAATCTGCAGGGATTCCGTAATGTCTGGTGTGGTGCCAAGTGACTGGCGCAAGGCAAATGTGGTGCCAATATATAAAAAGGGCTCTAGAACTTCGCCAGGCAATTACAGGCCTGTAAGCTTAACTTCCATTGTGGGGAAAATACTGGAAGGGTTAGTAAAAGAATATATACTGGAGTATGTGACATCAAATAAGTAAGTGACAGCCAGCATGGGTTTACTAAGAAGTTGTCAAACTAACCTTATCTGCTTCTATGAAGAGGTGAGCAGGTGCCTGGATGGAGGAGCAGCTGTGGATATTGTGTTTTCGAACTTTGCAAAGGCATTTGACACTGTCCCTCTTAGACGCCTGATGGGTAAAATAAGGTCTATTGGTTTGGCAGGAATCATTTGCAATTGGATTGAAAACTGGCTGAAGGATCATATCCAGAGAGTTGTGGTCGATGATTCCTACTCGGAATAGTCACCAGTTATGAGTGGGGTACCCCAGGGTTCTGTGCTTGGCCCACTACTATTTAATATATTTATTAATGATAAAGAGGTAGGAATTAATAGCCCTGTGTCTATTTTAGCAGATGACACCAAACTGTGTAGTGTAATACTGTCTATGGAGGATGTGTTGTATTGCCACTTGTGAATGCATGAATAAATACTGAACGAGTGCTGCTCTCCTGCTGTGTTTTTTGGATTACCTTGGCACCTTGAGTCGGGCCCATGGAGCTTGCACCCATTTGGATCCCTATCCGGTTGTTTCACCTTTGCCGCCCTCACTTCTTTTTGTTCTACATCTACGGAGGATTTTCATAGGCTGCAGGGGGACTTGGACAAACTGAGTGTTTGGTCATCCACTTGGCAAATGAGGTTCAATGTGGATAAATGTAAGGTTATGTACCTGGGGGCTAATAATCCAAAGGCAACATATGTCCTTGGGGAGTAAATCTGGGAGAGACTCTTGTTGAGAAGGAGCTGGGGGTACTAGTAGATCATATGTTAAATAACAGCATGCAATGTCAATCAGCTGCCTCTAAAGCCAGCAAGATCTTGTCATGTATCAAAAGTGGTATGGACTCTCGTGATAGGGATGTAATATTACCACTGTACAAGGCATGGGTTCGGCTCACCTGGAATAAGCCATCCAGTTCTGGGCACCGGTCCATAAAAAGGATGCCCTGGACCTGGAGAGGGTTTAACGTAGAGCCACAAAACTGATAAGGGGTATGGAGGGTCTCAGTTATGAGGAAAGATTAAAACAACTAGATCTATTTTGTCTGGAAAAGAGACGACTACGAGGGGACATGATTAATTTATATAAATATATGAATGGTCCATACAAAAAATATGGTGGTAAGTTGTTTCAGATTAAATCAAATCAAAAGACGAGGGCGCACTGTCTCCGTCTGGAGAAAATGAGGTTTAATCACCAGAGGGGACAGGGCTTTTTTACAATGAGAACCGACAATCTGTGGAATAGCCTGAATCAGGCGCTGGTCACAGCAGGGACAGCGGAGAGCTTCAAGAAGAGTCTAGATGCCTTTTTACACCTAAATAACATTGACTGTTATGTTATATAGAATTGTTTCCCCTAAATCCCTTCCTCATCCAATCCCTTCCCTTCCTTGGTTGAACTTGATGGACAAGTGTCTTTTTTCATCCGTATAAACTATGATACTTAAAGGGTCCCGTAGCCTAAACGCACTTACTGTACAGGTTCATAAAGGGCTATAATTGATCAGGCTGCAGGAATTTGGAAAGTACTAGAGGTGGACATTCTAGATTACAATCTGTGGTGTCTGGTGAGCACAGTAGCGTTCTGTTAGTACTGTATATATGTGGGCACAACTGTGTTTCAGTGCAATCATATACAGCAATTATTGTAGTGTCAGAAATTTGGCTATATTTTGGTGTGAACAGCCTGTTTACCATGCGGTAATTATTTACTGTTATTAAGTTCTAGATTTGTGATCTTTACATTTTAATAAATTATTTATTTTATCAGAACAGTTTCCTCAGGCTTTGGAGATGACATTTTATAAATGTCATCGTAGAATTTAATATTGAAAGCTGAGCTTTTTTCTTGGGGAAAAATAGAATACAAAAAGCAATAATTATTTTTTGAAGAAAAGTAATTAGTGTTGTTGATATGAGTGTTATCTACTTGTTTAGTTTGTTACAGTATGCAGACGATAATAAGACTATCCACACAGGCTAACTTCTGCAAAAGTAGATGTTATGTGTTCATAATAAACAAATCTGAGAACCTTTAGTAATGGAAATTGTGACTGTAAGAGGAAAATATCAATACTTGAAGCTGAAGAGTTATTTGATAGAATCTTTTGTACCTACTTGACTTAAAGGCTTGGAAATCCTGCAGTCAATATAATTGACTATGATGGAATAAGAAAATTCTTTAAAGTTTGTGAAAAATTGTAATCATTTTCCTAGGATTATTTCAAAATAGACTTAAGACATGTCCTATATTTTTTGCTGTATTATGGTGGTTGTAGCTTAGCTTTCAATGGAGAGGGGAAAGGTCCTCTGAAAGAGGTCCTCTTAAATTCCGTCATCAACTGACAGACCCGGAGGGTGGGATAGATGGTGAATAAGATGGAATGTTTTGTTCCTTCTTTGGTACTACCCCCAGTGGGGAAACAACCAAATTACTCATGGGGTTATTTTTAAAGGGGCCTGCCATGTGTCCTAGTTTTAGGATTAGCCCCTAAAAGGGCTATCCTCAAGTCATATAGATTCACCTACCACCTGATATACCTTTATAGGTAGATATGTGGTGGTAGGTTTCCTTTAATGATTATATTATAAATTGTTTTTAAATTGACTCTTATGACTATCAACCATTTCCAGATGTAGAAGCAATGAGAAGAAATGAGAGGGTTACTAAGCTATTGCAGAACAGGTTGTTGACATTTGAAAAGTGAAAAATGCATTAGTTCTCTTTTGTTGCGCTCATTTCTGTATGCTTGGATCAGATAATTCATTTGTTTGATTTCCTTTTTCATGGTAAAAGGGAGATTTGGATTACATCTGTTCACTGTGTAGGAGAAAACATTTCTGGGTTAATATAAGAAATGTCAGTGATAGCATTGTTTCTCCATGAACTGAATGTTTTGTAGAATACATGACTTCAACATACTGCAAGCTATCATATAGCTTTAGCTAGTTTGAGTGATTAACTACTACAACTGTGTTTTCCTGAAAATAAATAAGACGGTGGGGCACATTTACTTACCCGGTCCTGTCGTGATCAAGCGGCACATTCTCAGTTGAGGATTCGGGTCTTCCGGCGAATCACTAAGGTAGTGCGCCGATGTCCACCAGGTGTTGCTGCTGCGCTGGAGTTCGCCGGAGTTCAGTGTCTTATATAATTTTTTTTCTCTCCTTTAGAAGCACTAGGTCTTATTTTTAGTGGGTGTCTTATTTTCTCCATGAACAAGAATTCACATTTATTGTTGAGCAAAAAATCAACGTTTATTAATATACTATAATCATGTCATCGCATACATTCGCATAACCATCTGAATTCCATCAAGGAAGTCTTGTGATTCAATTTCCATGTACAACAATCTATGGTACATTTACCGATCCTGGTGTTTATGAACAAAAATCAACATTTTTTACTTAACCCCTTAGCGCTATGCGTCTGTGACTGATAGCCCCCAGTGTAACACCCGGGGTCGGAGTGGGCTCCGATTGTGGGTGTTTAACCCATTAAATTTCGTGGTCAACGCGACCGCTGCATTTAACCTGCCTTTCCCCCACGACCCCCCCAGAGTGCAGAGTATTATCATGAAAAAGCAGATGATTGCTTGTTCATGTCCCATGGTGGAAACAGTAAAAGAGTTAAAAAAAGGTTATTCATTAAAAAATAAAGTAAGAAATCAATAAAAATGCCCATAAACCCCATATAAAGAGACATATAATGCAAAAAGTAAATCATAACACAAACCCCACATACATAGTGGATGTTGTATATCTGGACTTTTCAAAGGCATTTGACACCGTGCCACATAAAAGGTTGGTATATAAAATGAGACTGCTGGGAATAGGAGAAAATATGTGTATTTGGGTAAGTAATTGGCTTAGTGATAGAAAACAGAGGGTCGTCATTAATGGCACATTCTCAGATTGGGTTGAGGTTACTAGTGGAGTGCCACAGGGGTCAGTATTGGGGCCACTTCTTTTTAATATTTTTATTAATGACCTTGTAGTGGGTTTACACAGTCAAGTTTCAATATTTGCAGATGATACTAAGCTGTGTAAAGTAATAAATACTGAGGTCGATAGTTTAGCATTACCGAGGGATTTGTGGAAGCTTGAGGAGTGGGCAGAGAAATGGTTGATGAGATTTAATGTAGATAAATGTAAAGTTATGCACTTAAGCCATGGAAACAAAAAGTATAATTATGTTCTAAACGGTCAATTACTTGGTAAAACTGGAGCTGAAAAGGACTTGGGGGTATTGGTGGATGGTAAACTTAATTTTAGTGACCAGAGCCAGGCAGCTGCTGCCAAAGCAAATAAAATTATGGGATGTATCAAGAGAGGAATAGATTCTCATGATAAAGACATAGTTTTGCCCTTATACAAATCGCTGGTCAGACCACACATGGAATATTGTGTCCAGTTTTGGGCACCAGTGTATAAAAAGGATATAGTAGAGCTGGAATGGGTGCAGAGGAGAGCAACCAGGATTATTAGGGGAATGGGGGGACTAGAATACAATGACAGATTACAAAATTCGGGATTATTCAGTTTAGAAAAAAGACGACTGAGGGGAGACCTCATTACAATGTACAAATACCTGAACGGACAGTACAAGGATCTCTCCAAAGATCTTTTTATACCTAGGCCTGTGACCAGGACAAGGGGGCATCCTCTACGCCTAGAGGAGAGGCGATTTTACCATCAACATAGACAAAGGTTCTTTACTGTAAGAGCAGTGAGACTGTGGAACTCTCTGCCGCAGGAGGTTGTTATGGCGGACTCTATGTACATGTTCAAGAGAGGCCTGGATACCTTTCTGGAGAGCAAAAATAATTCTTAAAGGTTGGACTTGATGGACTTGCGTCTTTTTCCAGCCTTATATACTATGATACTATGATGATACTATGATAGTATCACCGCGTCCGTAACAACCCGTAGAATAACAATAAATAATTATTGAACCCGCACGATGAACTGTTATAAACCCTCCAAAAATTATGATTTGTTACCTATTCAATCCCACAAAAAATGCTATAAAAAGTGATGAAAAAAACATATGTACACCAGAATGATACTGGTGCAAAGTACAACATGTCCCGCAAAAAACAAGCCATCAACCAGCTCATTAGCCAAAAAAGTAACAATGTTATGCCACTTGGAAGATGGCAATGCAAAAATGATAGAATTTTTCCACACTAGAGTTTTATTTGACAAATTTAGTAAAACGTAAGAAAAAATATTCATGTCTGGTATCTCCGTCATCGTATTGACCCAAAGACTTAAGATAACAGGCTATACGGTGAACACCGAAAAAAAAAAAAGAAAGCATCTCATCTCGCAAAACAAATGCCGTCACATGGCCCCAATAATGAAAAAGCGAAAATGTTATAGCCTTCAAAAAGGGCCAATTGGGAAACTAAAATCCTGGCAGCTGCAGGACGCTCCTTCCCTTCTGCACCTCACTGTGCGCCCATAAAACAAGTAACAGCGGCATGTGGGGGTCTCTGTACTTGGGAGAAATTGCCAAACAAATTTTAAGATGGGTTTTCTCTTTATATCTTTTGGCAATGTATAAATGTTAGAGCTAAATGAACGTATAACTATATCCATTAGACCATTCTAAATTTCACCTCCATTTTGATTCAAGAGGAGTTAAGGGGTTAACAATCTCAAGGGGTTAACAATCTTCCTAAAAGCTGTTTCTGATAGTTTGAGGGGTGCAGATTTGAAAATGGGTTGATTATATAGGGAGTTTTGATGTTAAATATGTAAAATTTCATTCAAAATTGTCAATTCTGGAAAAGCGATATTTGATTTGTAAGGCGCATGACGTCAAAATAAATTATCCAGACATTTCAAAAATTAGGGAAATGTAAAGTAAGACATATGGGAAATGTTATTCAGCAACTTATTTAGGTGGTAAATCAATCTGTCTTAAAACATGATAAATGATGAAAAGGCAGCACAAAAAAATTCAGGTGAATTTCGGCTCGTATACACGTGAGCCTTTCTCTAAAATGGTTCTTTATCTCAATTGTTGTATAAACTAACTTGTTTCTACTTTCTTGGTAACTGTGAAGTAAAATAATTCAGCTTGTATAAGGTACTAGGAAGCAGTGCCTTTACATTACCTTGCAATGATGCGGTGACTCAGTGTCACATGTTCTCCCTACCCAAATTGCATGATGTGATGGGAAGGTTGGATTCATATTGTTGAAATGAAGGCACCCAGGCACCAGAATTGAGCTCATTATATTAAAAAAAAGCACCAATACTGAGCACTACATATAAATATAGCACCAGAATGGGGCCCTGTATGGAAACACCGCCCCAGCATGGCCCCCGTTGTATGGAAACGCAGCATAAGACCTGCCCTATCCATAAGGAAACACAGTATCCAAGGTCCTACAGTTTCTTCCCATACTCCAAAACATACTGGTAGATGGTTTAGATTGTGTGCCCCATTGGGGACAAGGATCGATTTGTCATGCTTTGTGCAGTGCTGTGTAATATGTAGGCGCTATATAAATAAAGAATTATTAAAAATAAAAAATTATTATTAATTGGGCCACATACATGCAGATGTACAGTGTACCCAAAATACATGCACCTATTTAGCATTGGACAAACCCAACTACTTGGGTCATAAAATTTTACAGGAAAGAAAGTCCAAATTTAGGAAAGATGGCATGGCATGGCCTAGTGACTTCCTTCACATGTAGTAAGACCATAAAATGTTTCATTGCATGCAGTAATGTTAATTCAGAAGGAAATCTTGGGTGTGTACCGGGTGCACTGTGCAGTTTTAGCAGGATCATTCTTCTGTGTATATTTTGTCTCAAAAATTGCTTATTATTTAGAATGTTCCACAATCGAATCTTTATAGTCATAAATGTAAGCATTAGAGGGTATTTTTCATCCATGTAGTTTAGTGTGCTTGCATTTACTCTGAAAATGTGACAATCCGTCAGTAATTGTTTGTCAAGAATAGATTGCCACAGTAACATGACAGATTTTATTAGTTGAAGGAAAAAGTCATTGAAATGCCACTTTGCATTAGGTATGGTTGCTGTCTGGAAGATGTGTCCTTTTTCTTATAAATTTTTATTATTTCTCCACTGTCTGGTGATTTAAATGTACTATTTCATGTCCTGATAAACAAAGTAGTCTGGTCTCTCTGTAGTCAAGTAGAATAGAGATAGCAGCACTTTGCCCACATTCAGTCTCAATACACCTGCTTTGTTCTTTGCTTGGTCGGCCACCATGATCTGACATAATGCCCAAGCAGCAAAATGCATTAAACTGCGTTTTCATTACTGCAGCAGGTCTATTACACCTATGTTATGTATGTTATAGAATCTATCGCTTCATAAATAAGTGTAAAAAATGTGATTTGAGAATAGTACCTCCTACTCCTGCCTTCTTAATTCGGCCTTCTCAATTCTTGTTGGTGATAAGATATGAATAAGGACCTGATCATAGGGGTCAGAAACACATCACCTGTTTCTTGATGTGCACATTTTTGTATTTTTGCTTATTTTGTTAAAATGCCATAATAAACTGAATATTTTATACAATTTTTGCTGGTGCCTATGGGCTACCTATTTTTTCATAATTCATAATTGTGTATGAGTAGGTAGTATTTGTATAACAGTTAAAATATAACCTTTATTAAGTCTGCAGTAAAATAGTCAAAATTTAATAAGAACCACGCTAGTGTTGGTTGTCACCTTATTTTTATGCTCATTGAAAGGAGACGATAACTGAAAACTGTTGTACATCAGTATCATTGGCAGCCCCTATAATGATTAATGACGGGGGTATGAAAGTATAAGGGATGAATTGCAGGAAGGTGTACTCCCCAATCAGATTGGTTTTCTCTTCCTGGCTTCGGGGATTTTGCACTGATGTCCTACTGACCCATGCACTTCAGTTTATTTCCACTAATCCAATGTTGTCAGTCAACACAGAAAGAAGTATGAAAAAGCCCAATTAAAGCAAAAGTTCAGTAAGGCATCAGTGAAAACTCACTGAAGCCAGGAAGAGAAAACCAATCGGTATGTGTCCATAAGCTTTCAGTGAAAAAGTCACTGATGTGAGAAAAAGGCCAATGTGAAACCACCCTATGGGCTCATTCAGATGGCCATTTTTATGTCCGTTTGCTATTAGTTTTTTTGCAGATGGTATATGGGTCCATTGGTACTATGGTCTGTTTGCATGTCCATTATTTTTCTCCATACTGTAGAAGTCAATGGATCCGCAAAAAGAATGGACGGCACACAGATGACATTTTTTCTAAAATGTTGCTAGGCAACAAACTGGGCAGGGCAAAAAGTAGATTTGATTTGATTTAATAAAAAAATTGATGACATACGGATGTGAAAAAAACTGATGCGTATACAATACGGACTGAACATGGATGTTTCACGTATGCATTCTTTGCAGATGTGCAGCAGACATGCCTGTCTGAATAAGCCCTGTCTCAAAGAAAACAATAGAAACCATTGAGAACTCATACTGCCTATGTTGTGGTCACCTGTAAATATTCATTATTCTGTTGATATTGTTTTCAAAATCATGTTCAGAAATGGTAACAATAAAACATATATTCTTATTTTAAAGGATGATAGACAGGAACTGCTATCCCCACTGTGGATTACAGATACAGGTGTTATATTTCTTGGTGCCACACTTTTTATCATATCATAGTTTCTACGGTTGAAAAAAGACACTTGTCCATCAAGTTCAACCAAGGAAGGGAAGGGATTGGATGAGGAAGGGATTTAGGGGAAACAATTCTATATAACATAACCATCAATGTTATTTAGGTGTAAAAAGGCATCTAGACCCTTCTTGAAGCTATCCGCTGTCCCTGCTGTGACCAGCGCCTGAGGCAGGCTATTCCACAGATTGACCGTTCTCATAGTAAAAAAGCCCTGTCGCCTCCGGTGATTAAACCTTGATTTCTCCAAACGGAGACAGTGCCCCCTCGTCTTTTGATTTGATCTAATCTGAAACAACTTACCACCATATTTTTTGTATGGGCCATTCATATATTTAAATAAATTAATCATGTCCCCTCGTAGTCGTCTCTTTTCCAGACTAAATAAATCTAGTTGTTTTAATCTTTCCTCATAACTGAGACCCTCCATACCCCTTATCATTTTTGTGGCTCTACGTTGAACCCTCTCCAGCTCCAGGGCATCCTTTTTATGGACCGGTGCCCAGAACTGGACAGCATATTCCAGGTGTGGCCGAACCAGTGCCTTGTATAGTGGTAATATTACATCCCTATCATGAGAGTCCATACCACTTTTGATACATGACAAGATCCTACTGGCTTTAGAGGCAGCTGATTGACATTGTATGCTGTTATTCAATTTATGATCTACTAGTACCCCCAGGTCCTTCTCAACAAGGGACTCTCCCAGATTTACTCCCCCAAGGACATATTTTGCCTTTGGATTATTGGCCCCCAGGTGCATAATCTTACATTTATCCACATTAAACCTCATTTGCCAAGTGGATGACCAAACATTCAGTTTGTCCAAGTCACCCTGCAGCCTATGAACATCCTCCATAGACTGTATTACACTACACAGTTTGGTGTCATCTGCAAAAATAGACACAGTCCTCCTATATATCCTCCTATCACACAATAATAATGCATGCTGTATATATTTTGAGTTCAGAGTCGCAGAAGTCATGTTTGTAAAAGTCCCTTGAGGATATCAATTTATCATAGATGTGCCTTTTATTTTTTGAATTTGTATACACATGTCTATTTGTGTAACTGCCTTTTACCAGTTCATTTAGAACAAAAATTGTAGTTTATAGTTCTCTACCAATGAGGCTCTTTTAAAATATTTTTCTTATGTTTATTTCTGTCAGACATCTATATTGTATTACTTATTGTTGCGTTCAGTGAAGCACTGTTTTGTATGGCGTTATGTGCTGCGTTTGTTTTGGTCCTTCGGTTTCTATAAATTAACTGTAAGTGACTGAGCACCACTTGCTGTCTTAGATTTTTTCATATCCTGCCTAGATTTGGAACCGTTGAGCTTTCTGCTCATTAAACCCTTTGTCGGAAACATGAACCTGAAATTGTTAGCTGCATAAGTTCCTTCCATGTGGCCAGGCTTTGAGAAACAATGCATCTGTCAAGATCCATTGGAGATACAAACTAAGTGCTGGAGGCTATCTATATAGCTGTCTCTTTGTTTCTACCATCTTGTTAAATGTATATTCTTAGTTGAAGGTTAAGACACTAAATTCCTTAGCAAATATAGTTCAATATTGATATTTTGGAGTACCATTTCAGGTGCATAATCTCTTGTTCTGATAAAATATTTTAATAATATTATATAGAATAATATTAAACTGAAGCATTTTCAATTTACCAAAGTGAAAAAATTCCAACAGCCACTTGTTGACCTCTCTGGTGTACTGGTGTTGACAAAGGTGTGTTGTGGTGGAATTACCACTGGTTATGTGGTGAGCACTGTACATATTTTTTTTGTTATGTAAGATGTACAATCTTACATGTTATGTGTACCATTGCTACCAGTGTGTATTACATCTTTATAGTGAGGATTGTTACAAGCAGTTACTTTGAGAGTTGTGAAAATGTTACTGAAAAGCATTGTCTACCTTTCTTTTGTTTATTATCATTGAAATTTAATTTATTTTTACTTTTGTCAGATTTAAGTTATTTTTGTGATTATTGTAGCTTTTTCTTTAATTAATTGAGGGGTACCAACAACTTTGTCCATGTGTGTAGCTGGTTCATGAATTACCATGGGATCACACAGTCTTGATTGTCTATGAGTAAGGTACAGGAAAATGTTTTAATAAGGAGGTCTCCATTTCACTGGCCCATGTTTGGCTTACTATACAGTATATACAGTATATATTAGCTCTAGCGTGAGAAACAGTCATTTTTCTATACTACGTAGACGAGACCAGCTCACTTGCCACAAATTATATAGTGCATTCACTATTAAGTTAAAGTTAGTCTGCCTGTGAGGATGTGTAGCTATAACAGCAAGTCAGTGCATGAGTTTAAAGAAGAAAATCCATAACAACTATGATATTAAAATTTTAAATCTCCTTTATGTATTGACTTACAAAGACTGTACTCACACAGCTGCAGACACAAGGCTCTCCAGCTAGCTCCTCCTCTCTCCAGAGTTGGCAAGGAACAGCAACCTTCCCGGGTCTTTTGAGTAAAGAAATTGTTGGAAATGAAATAATAGGCAAAGTTGTCTCACAGCACAAGAGCAATTAAATTGTCAAGAAAAAAAGATCCCAGTTGCACTTTGACCACAGAACATTGTGCATGGCTAAGGATGTAAAATCTAGAATGGTAGAATCTAGAATGTCTTCTAGCTAACTTGTTTTTACTTAAACAAATAATCCTTGCCAAAAAGCTGCATATTTTGCCCTGCTCCATCAAGGTCTGTACTAACGATGGCCTAATTGTTGTCAAGTCATGCTCCCAAGATGGTTAACTCCATGACAAGGCTTCACTAGCCGACAGAGAAACAATTATGGCAATATTGTCTCATTCTGTAGGTAACTGGTAACATTTCCAACTACAGGTGATCACATTATGACACATTATGATCCCTGTGTGCTAACAGTCGAATGGTCAAGTAGAAAGGGTGAATCAGACTTTGGGCTGTTACCTCCGCCAGCTGTCAAGTTAACTGGGCTGATCTGCTTCCATTGGCTAAGTTTTCCTATAACTCCCTGGACTCTGGGTCTGCTGGCGCAGCTCCGTTCTTTGTGTTCTACGGACAAAACACTTGTCCTCTTCTTCCGCTGTCTACTTTCTCCGGTGTCCCTGCGGTGGAGGATCTGGTGCAGGACCTCAAATCAATTTGGGACCAGACCCATCAGTCTCCGAGCCATAGACCGCACCAAGACCCAAGCAGACAAAAAGCATCGGCCTCCCCCTGTCTTCTCTCCAGGTGACAAGGTGTGGCTATCTTCCAGATACGTCTGGCTGAAGATACCTAGCTACAAGCTTGGTTCCCGCTTCCTTGGTCTCCGTCTTCCTCCATCTATGCACATCCCAAACTCCTTCCATGTCTCCCTCTTGAAGCCTGTCATCTTGAACTGCTTCTCTCAGCAATCTCCCTGCTCCAGAGGCTGACTCCCCAGATGTCTATGAGGTTAAAAGGTGTTGGACATGAAGACCGTGAGAGGTAAGCGGTTCTTCTTTGTAGACTGTAAGGGGCTGGGGCCCGAAGAGGGATCATGGGAGCCAGAGGAGTGGTGCTGCACCCTCTGGCCCGCACTCACCTCTCCACGTTCTTGCTCCCGTCCCGGCTAGGCAACCGGCACTTGAAGATTTAAAGGGCCTGCGCACCACTGATTGGCTCTGGCACGTCCGGGTTTCCCATAAAGGCTGCGGCTCCCATCACTCCCTGCTGGATCTTTGAGCTAATCTGCAATAAGAGAAAGCTTCCTAGCGTGATCCTGTTCCCTGTTTTTTTTCCTGTCCCATTCTGCCTTGATCACCTGTTGTTGACCCTGGATCTTTACAGTGACCTTACATCTCTGCCGCATGCCCTGACAACCAACCTTTACTTCACTACAAGACTGTCTTCTGTATTGGTACCTTGACCTTGGCTGCCACCTGTGGAACGACCTGGTGGCATCCTGCCGCAGTAAGACCATCCCGCTTTGCGGCGGGCTCTGGTGAAGACCAGGTGCTACTTAGATTCCGGTTCCAGGTGTCGGCTAGTACCATCTCCCGCGGTGTTCCAGAGGGTCCACTGACCCGGAGCCCTAACAGACAATAAGCAGTGATCCAGAAAATCATGAGGAATTAATAATTTTATTAATCTGCTGAAATGGAAATACCCCTTTAAGCTGCCATTTTATAAGCACTCTAGTAGCATGCATATATATCTTGTATCCTTTATTTCTTTTTGCATAGTAATAACAGTAGGATTTGAAACAAAAAAACTAAACTGAAAGTCAGGAGTGATGTGGAGGCTTATTCTGTTGCTTATTGCTTATTGTATTCCAGGCTGTCTTACATGACTATTTCTCAGTCTCTGTCACATTATGTTGCGTGAACAATTTCTGAGCTCTTGATCCTATTAAGATATAACTGTATACACCTTAGTACCTTAAGATACACTAATAAGGTAAATCAAGTCTATTAGGGTTGGGAGGGTGGTAGCTGTTGCTGGGTGGCTCACCTATTCCCTAGAACAAATGCAGTTTGCAGCTCATAGATTCCTGTAAACTGAGCTTTGTTCTTTGAGAGGCAGCCACCCAGCACCAGCTAATGGGTAGATTAGCACACACCTGGTAGTGGCTCTCATAAAATCAAGTTTTTTGCACTTTGAAGGTCTCCAGTAACGTTTGTCAAATGTGCATTGAGATGACCATCTAGCTAATAGTTAGTATTGTTTCCAACGGTACTTTCTTTACCATTTGGCAGTGTCTATACCCACCCTGCACATTGCTTCTAGGATCCAAAACTTCTGTAATGTCTCCTCTTAAGGGTTGTGATAACCCCAGTTATCTTCTTATTGCTAAGACAATGCACAATAATGTTTCTACTGTGACCTGTACTAAGTTGATCCCTACCAGAATCTGTATATGTTTGTAGTTTTCATCCTTCCTTTGAAGACCACATGAAAACCACTAGGTGTTTGTGATAACCATGGTTCATCAATGTGAATTAGTGTTAGTTCCATAGTTCTTGCTGGTAATGTCAATGACATTAGACAGGCCAGTTTAATACCGACCTCCCTGATGGAAAGGTCTTCCAGGTCTAAAGAACTTAAATATTTGTGCAAGACCTCTATGTCCCACATGAGTATTTTGGAAAAATTGGTCTGGATGGAATAGCACCTCTCAATAATCTCAACAAAATATATTTTGTTTTCTGTTAGAGTTTATTATAATGTTAAGCGCAGAGCCTATGGTTTTAAGAGTATTATATGCAATACCTGATCTATTTTTAATCGGCAAGAAGTCTAATGCATTTCAAATGTTAACCGAACCTTTTTGGTTTGCCATGTATAAAACTTCTGAATTATGGATTTTTATCTGGGGCATGATTTTGGTCTCAAATACCAATTTAGTAACTTGCTTGCCTGGTGTGTTAGTTCTGGGTATCCTAACAGCCTATTAATGCTGCAATCCACATTTAGTTGTGGAAGTTCCTGTAATAGGTCCAATGGACCCTTCATGCACTCTACTGTGATCCCTAATGGGATCTTCTTGTATATGCACATTCTGCATGGTTCGGGATACCAAGGCTTAGACTGCCAAACCGGGTAAACTAGGACCAACCGTGAGATCTTCTCCTACTAAATTTTCTGTATTATGTGTGTGGAATCAAATTCGGGGGGGGGGGGGGTAAAGACATATAGATCATGAATACCTTGCCACTGAAATGAGAGTGCATCCACCCTCCAAGCCCTCAGAGACCGTATTCTCACTACAAAAACTCACTACAAAAAGGTTGTTCTGTCTGGACATTGCGCTCGTGATCTTGATTGACCTGGAACATAATGGGCAGTTAAATCTTTGTTTCTCTTTATTGCCCATTCCCATAATACTAGGGCTTCCAGGCATAATTTCATGGACCATGTTCCCCCCATTTGTTTACGTATGTTATGTCTTGTTGTCCATCTGGAGATCAATGACCTGATGGGGACTGGTATCTTTTATCACGTGGATGCACGCTAGTCTCGCTGCTCTCAACTCTAGTGTGTGTATGTGTAGTTTTTTTCTCTTCGTCTGTCCATACTCCCCTATAGCTTTTTTTTGCTGAAAAAGGCCCCCCAACCTGTGAGTGTTCCAGCCCTCCAATTCCCTTCTTACTGAGTGTGTGAGTTTCCTCTTTTGGTTCCATACTATGTCTCTCCTTAACTGAGAATCTAATCACATTTGTGATTTTCTGAACCTGGTGGGATCTAGCTTGAACCCCGGCTGATTGGCTATTAATGTGCAGATTAAGGCTGCCATCTGCCTCAATGTGATTACCGGACTTTTGCAAAACTTGTGTGCTAGGCCTTGAACCTCTACCTATTTATCTCTGGGCACGCTTATATGAAATATTCTTGTATCAATGCAAAAAACATAGAAAATCGGGGACCTGGTTGGACAGAGAACGGATTTATGGACGTTTAAATGGAAACCCATCTTTTCTAACATTTCAATTGTCTGTCAACAGGACCGGATCTAAATGGAAAATCAGTTTATCGTCTAGAGACCTTAAGTGTATTATAATTGGTTTTAGCACTCGAGTGAACGTGTATGGAGCATTCGAGAGGCCAAACACCATGACGTTCCAGTAGTATAGGTTGCTTTTCCAATGAAATTGTAGTGTTTTGGAGTTACTGATATTGTATGGAATGCATTTTCAGGTCTATTTTAATTAGATACATGTCTTTCTCTAATAAAAGCCCCAAGTCTTTTCATCCTCAACCTTTTCCAATTTGGAAATTTGCTTAGTGGCTTTACATTCAACACTGGTCTTAAAAACCCCTCTGACTTCACTACTGGGAACATGTTGCTTACCCAGCCTTTCTGACCTACCAATGCCTTTTTTCCACTATCAGTGCTAAATGTAGCCCTTCATTTAGGCTTTCGTCTGTGGTGAAACGGGGTATTCTCTTTTGGAAAGGAAATTTTTTCAAAGGCAGTTAGACCGTCTTTATAACCTGTGATACCCATTGGACTCCTCCCAGGCACTCAAATATGCCCTGAAATGGACAGTATTCAAATTTACCTGTCTGACCTCTCTGTGAGGTTCCGGGTCTGTAGGAAGTACCTCTGGCTGTAGAGATTCCGCTTTGTTTCGTAAAGTCCCTTCTATGCAGTCCTGGGTTAAATCTGCAAATGATTTCCTAACCCTGTATCTTGCCTTAACTTCTTGACTGAATACTGGAAACTCATGTGGCTTAATCTAACATCCCTGCAGCTGTTAGCCACTTTGCTCTCCTAATGTTGGTTACAAAATTAAGTGACAGCCCCACTGTAAGAACTGCTCTGCTTATGGCCTTTAAAAGTGCTATTTTTGACACCATTAACCCATGGATATTGCTGGCCATCTCTAAGCTGTCCTGCTCGCTCTGCCTTGGACAATGTTAATAGTAACCGACCAACTGTGTCCAACAATTTAAATTGTATAGTGTGTAAAATGGAATCCAGACTATCTGGAGTATTAGAGGTTCCAACAATAGACAACAGAGCTGGATCAATATCTGGTGCGATAAGCGCTTGTATGTCAGGGATACCAATATGCTTATGCAGTTCCTAGTCATCTTACTTTACTGGCATGGTCCTAAATGCAAAACTAGAAAAATCTTAGATGTCTGAGGATTCAGCTATGGCCAAACGCTGGTTAAACAATTTATTGGGAGGGGATTATCCTGTTAGCCCGACTCTTGTCATTTTTATCTCAATACATTTCCCCCTCTTAGAAGATTCAGCGGACCTAGTGACCTTCTCTGACTCCCAATCTTCTACTTCTGGAAGTTCTCCTGGAGACATATATGAAGAATTGAACGCCTTATGGGAATTTTAGTTCATTATGTTTCTTGAATAAGCCAAACTACCAGGAGCTGCAGCTTTATTAATGTTGTTAAACATGGAGAGTGTTTTTGCATCTCTGTTATTACAACCAGAGGGTATAGCTGCATAGTTGCCCTGTCCTCACCGAGGAAAGTGTCTGACATGAACACCTTCTTTCTGCTCCTTTTATGTTTAACCACTTCTTCCTCTGACGTGGAGGAAGAAGTGTAAATCTCCCTGAGCCATTTCCTAGTCGTCTGTGGCGAGTCGTCTGGAGCTACAATGATGAAATATACCAGTTTTGACTTTCAACTTAAGTACAGACCTACAGAAACTATCTTTTGCATAACACAGGGACTGTCTGTAAATTGGTCACTGATTCACTGCAGACTATAGAATTTCCATCAACATGTGAATGTAGCCTTAGGATGAATTCACATGAACGTATGCCCACCCGGCCCCCTGGAGAGGAGGAGGGGTCACCCCTCCCCTCTCCATCGAGATGCACCACGCAAGGCTGTGCACATGGGGAAAGATAGGCCATGTTCCATCTTTTCCCCGTGTCTGGAGCCACACAGGTGAGGCGCAGTATCGCTCAGTGCGCCTATTGCTGTCTATGTCTATGTTCTGTATGGATTTTAATATGAACATAAAATTATGCACTGGATCTGAGTGATTTTTCCATGGATTTACAAATTTCTAGGAAGATATTGGAATATTGGTGAGCTGATCTTTTTTCCCCTGGGGCAAATTTATTAGTCCTGTACTACTAGGTACTATAAACGCTAATAGTTAGACAGTATAAACCTATAATGTCAGATGCTGGCATAATAAATTCAGTCCTTATTTACACAGTTTACACCACCTTTTTGTTGGATAACATGTACTCCTGAATTTTGTGACACAATTTTGGTGACCGTTTAGTGTTGAAGAAATTATTATTATTCTATGTATTTTTTACTATTACTTCAGAAATTAAAACAGTTTCTCATCTGTTTATTCCTTGCATCTGTTCTTTGATTTTAAAAAACAATGGAACTAATTGTGGACATAAATAGATGTTCTGGATAAAACGGCAAGCTTTATGAAAGCACAAAGGAAGGTTCTTAGAGTCTCCATGTGTCTTTCACACACTAGTAATTTTCCAGCTCCACATCATTAGAGATCAGCAAAAGCTGACAAGCAGTAACTGAAATAAGCAGCATCTTCACAATTCATACAAACTATTATCTGACAAAAGGACAAAACAAGTGAGCACACTGAATGCCTTCGAAGCTGGGAAGGCAGTCTTAGAAACATTTACAAAATTACATGATATTAGAAGTGTCTCAAGTTCACTGTACAAGACATTTTACAGCAGAAATTGCATACAGTGGGCCTGAAATAGAAAAACTTGTGTATAGTGGTGCAACTCTACTTACTAACCAGATTATTTGTTTTATTTAACCTATGGACCTGCTAATATTAATGTTTCTATAATTTACTTATAATATACATTTGTTTTGCAGATAGACTAAAATATAAGCATCTATTGTAGATTGACAAAATGCGGCAGAAATGCATTTTTTTAACCAAAGTAATTAAAGTTCCAACAGGAAATGATAATCATATATACTATAGTATATGCAGACCCGAGTATAAACCAAGGTACCTATTTTTGCCACAAAAAACTGGGAAAAATTATTGACTTGAGTTTAAGCCTAGGGTGAAAAATGCAGATACTACTCTTTAATAAAATGTCCACAAGCAGCCTCCCCTTACAGAAGCGCGCGCCCGGAGAGCCCTCTCCATAGCCGGTAAGTCTCTGCTGCATATTGCAGCAAAGACTTACTGGTATCACCCGCGATTGGTGCTAGCATTGTGATGTCATCGGGGAGCAGCGATCCATAACCAAAGACCCAAGGCAGTCTAGTTTTAGCCCTTTCATTACAATGTGCGATCAGCACATTGTAATGAATGAGGAGGAAAATCCCCATATACTGCCATACTGTAGTATGGCAGTATATGCTAGGATCAATCAGACAACCTAGGGTTAAAGTACCCTAGGGAGTCTGAAAAATAGTAAAAATTAAAAAAAGTAAAAAAAAAAAAATTATAATAAAAAATATGTAATTCAAATGACCCTTATTTCTCTAGATCTGATAAATATAAATAAACAGAAACATCACAAACACATTAGGTAAAATCCAAGCCCACAAGAAAACGGTGCAAATGCGGTCTTTCACCATTTTCACTGCATTTAGAATTTTTTTCCCGCTTCCCAGTACACAGCACTGAATATTCAATACCATAACTATGAAGTGCAATTTGTTATGCAGAAAACAAGCCATCACACAGCTCTGTACATGGAAAAATAAAAAAGTTGTTGATTTTAAACAGAAATGTCCAGCAGAGCCCCCCTTTAATTATAAATGTCCAGCAGAGCCCCCCTTTAATTATAAATGTCCAGCAGAGCCCTCCTTTAAAGGGGTATTCCAACAAAGACAAGTTTCTTAAATGTACTCAGGATAACAAAATAGCACATTCTCTAATTCACTGTTACTAACAAAAATACAGTATTTTACAGATATAAGTCCAACTTGTCTCTATCAGTCCTGGTATGCACAATTTCAGTTGCCCCTAGACACGACCCTGTAACTTCTGACTTGGGGTCAGAGGGACGCCATCTTGGATTTCTGTGATCCTTGTAATCTAGCCCTGCCCCATGCATCTCAGGACAAAGCTCACAGACACTCACTCACTTCCTGCCAGCAAACATCACATCTGAGGAGAGAGAAGCTGCAAGCTACAAACTACAAATAAGTTATTCAGGGGAAGGGGGAGGCAAGCACATATGTGTGAGAACGGATATGTAGCAGAGCTGACAGTGTGTAATAGGCATCTCATCATCTCATCTCTGAGCTGTCTCGTCTCCCTATACTGGTGAATTTTCAGATTGTAAATAAAAGTGTATATAAACCTGTACTTTATTGATCTTTATTGTGTAAACATCACTAGGGGATTTGAGAATTTTCTTCATGGGAAAACCCATTTAAGGAAATGTCCAACAGAGCTTTCCTTTAAGGAAATGTCCAGCAGTGTCCCCTGTAAATATAATGTCCAGCAGTGCCCCCTGTAAATATAATGTCCAGCAGTGCCCCCTGTAAACATAATGTCCAGCAGTGCCCCCTGTAAATATAATGTCCAGCAGTGCCCCCTTTAATTATAATGTGCAGCACTGCCCCGATAAAATAATAACTTGCTACTCCCCTCCAGCGCTCACGCCCGGCGTCCTCTACTTTCCCAGCTTGCCTTTGCAGCTCAGCTCCGGCTTCCCGACAGTGCGGCGAGAGGCATGCCTACGCCACACGCACATTACGACACGACATCTCACCGACTGATGACATAGACATGCCTCTGCCTGTACTGCCAGGAAGCTGGAGTCGAGCGCAGAAAATGAGCCAGGGGGAGAAGAGGACGCTGGAAAACAGTGGAGGTGAGTACTAATTTCTTTTTATATATACTCGAATAATTGTGCTTATACTCGAGATATATACGCTATGTTAGACTAGTAATGGTTTTTGTACATGAATAATGGTTGAGATTATTCTCAACCGGTTTGCATTCATTTTCCCACAGAAGTTTATAAAACTGAAGCTAAGCTCAAAAGGGTAACTGTAAAGTTATAATGTGCGGGTTAATAGTTTATCTGCCAAAGACATCTGCATTCGCTGTATGAAACACATCCAGCTCTGCTACATAGACAGAGAGAGGACTGTCGCATGACCTTCTCCTCTGTGAGCAGAGAGCAGCAGCCCCTCCCTTTTCATGAAATCATCCAGTTTGTAGAATTTTTTTTTTCTATGTCGTGATGGGAAGTCCGCCTCTTCTCAGTGAGCTGGATCATTAGGCTCCGCTCACTAAGAAGAGCAGGCTCTTCTGGCTCCTTAACGGCTCTCTATCAAATGTATAATAGGGAGACCCAGACCAGTAAGTCACCCCAAACTGTTCCACTTTTAACTCGATTAGAAGCAGGGTTAGGTGAGCCAACTGCCGTCCTCCATACAGAAGATTCAGCCCGTTCCCGAATGACCCATCACTCATTCTATGGACTCCAGTGCTTATCAGCAAAGAACCCCTGTTTTCTCATGCTTGGTTTTATGGTAATTTAGTTTTTTTCCACTTGTATACAAATACAGCTATTTTTTGTAGAACAAAAGTCACAGGAAATTCTCTATAAAGGAAACCTACCAAGAGGAATCTACCTTCAGAAGTAGATCTGATGGTAGATTCCTCCTGCCTGCCTCTACACTAATCTGTAATTTTATAATCCTCTAATATAACGTAACTTGTAAAAAACTGCCATTAGTGGCATCTAGTACCTTTTTATAGATGACAATCTCTTCCATCAGGAGGACTTTATTCCAGGTTCTCCCATCCATGATGTATCACTGCTGAATTCACTGCCAGATACCTTCAGCTCCAACCAGCGTCCCTAAAACTACCACAGTCACTTAAAATATAAGGTCTCCTGGATAACAACACTGCGCTCCTAAATAATATATACCCCTTACAAAACAAGTGACCGCACGCTACCCCACATATACAACATCCCTTCATTATGTATAAATATTCTACTGGAAATATAGCCTGCACAGCACACTAATCAAAATACAACACCCCTAATTTATTAATACAGACCCCCCCAACATTTGGCATACATGATGAAAAGTATTCTATTGTATCCTATAACTAAAATTAGTATTAATATTCAGTGCTCCCCTTACCAATGTATATATAGAGCCCCCCAAATGAATATGTACTGTATATATATATATATATATATATATATATATATATATTATTTATTTTTATAAAGCCCTGCTCTAAAATATATTAAAAGCCCCGTTATTCAATCCCCCACACTATTAAATTATATACGGCTCCCATATACAGCCCCCAGCTTAGTAGTATACTGTATCCCATATACATCCTCCCCAGTATAAGAAGAGTCTGGCCCACATATAAATAAACACAGCCCCCCCCCCCCCAGTATAAAACTAATCTGGCCCCCGTAAAAAAAAAAATAAAAAAAAAAAATATATATATATATAGCCCATCCACCCCCAGTATAAGAATAATGTGACCCATATAAATATATACAGCCCCCCACCCCCAGTATAAGAATAATGTGGCCCCATATAAATATATATAGCCCCCCCACCCCCAGTATAAGAATGTGGCCCCATATAAATATATACAGCCCACCACCGCCAGTATAAGAACAATGTGGCCCCATATAAATATATACAGCTCCCCCACCCCCAGTATAAGAATAATGTGGCCCCATATAAATATATACAGCTCCCCCACCCCCAGTATAAGAATAATGTGGCCCCATATAAATATATACAGCCCTCCCACCCCCAGTATAAGAATAATGTGGCCCCATATAAATATATACAGCCCCCCCACCCCCAGTATGAGAAGAATGTGGCCCCATATAAATATATACAGCTCCCCCACCCCCAGTATAAGAATAATGTGGCCCCATATAAATATATACAGCTCCCCCACCCCCAGTATAAGAATAATGTGGCCCCATATAAATATATACAGCCCCCCCACCCCCAGTATGAGAAGAATGTGGCCCCATATAAATATATACAGCTCCCCCACCCCCAGTATAAGAATAATGTGGCCCCATACAAATATAAACAGCCCCCCCCACACCCAGTATGAGAAGACTGTGGCCCCATATAAATATATACAGCTCCCCCACTTCCAGTATCAGAAGAATGTGGCCCCATATAAATATATACAGCCCCCCACCCCCAGTATAAGAATAATGTGGCCCCATATAAATATATACAGCCTCCCCACCCCTAGTATAAGAATGTGGCCCCATATAAATATATACAGCCCCCCACCCCCATTATATAGAAGCCCCCACCCCCTATCCCATTATGAAACCCCCATTAGTATTAGCCCCTTATATATATATATATTTAATTAAAAAGTGTATATGAAAAATAATAAAACTTATACTTACCTCAAGGCAGGTTGCTCCGCACAGGCGGCGTGACGTCATCAGCCGCTGCCTGTATCCCTGCATAGGGATGTAAATCGCACCTGTGTCTTAAAGAGACAGGTGCGATTTAACTGGTGGGTGATTCATTTTCATCTCGCCTCATGGCAGATGCGGCCTGCATATTTCTAAAATAATTTTTTAAAAAAAAGTTAGATTAGGTTCCAGCATTATTAACCCCTTAATGACCGCCCTATCAGGTTTCTACGACATTAAGGGTACTTCTTCTGACGCGACGCCTTTCTACAGCGGCGCGTCAGAAGAAGATTTCGGGACCTCGGGTTAGGTTGAAGCCGGTGTCAGCCTGTGATATCACAGCCCAGAACCGGCACTAACACCCGGGATCGAAAAAACTCTGATTCCGGTTGCTTAACCCCTTACACGCCGTGGTCAAGCATGACCGCGGCGTGTAAGTGTGTCCCACGTGGATCGGACCCCCCCGGTGAGCTTATCGGGGGATTAGATCCCTCCTGCCGCTGTCCTCGGGTCCGGCTAGTGACCCAATGCTTACGGCTCCTTTTCTCGCCGGGTTCTGCCATCCTAGCAGGACCCGGCTATAAGTGAGCATTCTCAGGATGCTCAGTTACTTACACTATACACTGCAATACAAGTGTATTGCAGTGTAAAGGCTTGAACAAGTGACCGGATGATCGCTTGTTCAACCCAAAGGATGGAAAATGTAAAAAAAAAGGGAAAAAAAAACGATTAATAATAATTAAATATATAAATATTTAAATATATTTGTATAAATATATACTTGAGTATAAACCTATTTTTTCAGCACAAAAACCCTAACTCGGCTTATACTTGAGTCAAGAAAAAAAATTAGTCAAAACTCACCTTTCCGACGTCACCCGTAGGTTCTAAGCTGCATTCCCTACTATGATACGACTGAATAGAACAACTCTTTTTGCCAAAAATAGCCCTCAACCAGATCTGAAAACAGAAAAATGCAGAAGTATTGGTTTTGTTCAGTAGAATTGAGCAAAGATAAGAAAAACTATATAAATGAGGTATCACCGCAATCGTAGTGAACCAGAGAATAAAGATAAAATATTATTTTTATGTTACGGTGATCGGGGGGGAAAAAAGTGCTAAAAATCCGAAATAAAAGTTGATGATTTCGTTTATATCCCCCTTGAAATGGTTAATAAAATCACATGAATAAGCTATAGACGCCCAAAATGAATTATCTATACATTGTATCTCATCCCGTAAATAATAAGCCCTCATATGTTCACATTACCAAAAAAAATTAAAATTTATAGCTTGTACAATGTGACAATTCAAATCTGCTGTGAATAGCGCTGCTTTGATCCTATGCTCGACTGTGCGCTAATACAGCAGTTTACCACCAAATACGGGGTATCAGTACACTCAGGAGAAATTGGGCATTAGACGTTGCAGAGCGTGTCATCAATTAATTTGTTATGAAACTGTCAGTTTTGGCCTAAATTAACGTATTTTCCAAAAAAATTTCAAAAGTTTCTAAATCGCAGGTCCATGTGAAACACTTGTGAAACACTTAAAAGGTTAATAGACTCATTAGAAGTGGACTTACTTACGTTGAGGGGTGAACTTTTTATACTGGGGTAATTTATGGGGTTTTACTATTATTTAGGCTTTTCAAAGTCACTTGAAAGCTGAGTTGTCCTTCAAAATGTGAATTTTGGAAATTTTCATGAAAGTGAGAAAAATAGCACCAAAAGTTCTGAGAGGACACATTAAATATCATCTAAACATAAAGCAGACATTCCGTAAATGATAGTTATCTAGCTTTTTGGGTAGTTTTACTTCCTGTCTGGAAAGCAGAACATTTCAAACTTGGAAAATGAAGAATTCTTACAAACTTTTGTCAAATTTTCATGCAAAACTTAAGATAAGAAGCAGGCAGGAAGAATCTACCATCAGTTCTACTTCTGGTTGTAGATTTCTGGTAGGTTTCCTTTAAATTCTTTATGCTGTGGACAACCGTGGCCACATGGTTTATGCATTCATAAAAGATTTAATATTTTATATTAGAGCCTCCACAGATAAAGCCCACTTCTGACTATAGCACATATAAGTAAGTTTGTTCTGACAAACTCCATAGGGGAGGTTTTCCAATGCTTCTACACCATAAACTGATATAGAAGCACTGAAAAAAATCTCGATTTCTTGCGCAAAGCAAGAAATTGTGATTTTTTCTAAATTTTTTGGTGACTACACCTCCTTAACCCCTTCATGACTGCCATGTGGCTATATATGTCCTATTTGCACATGCCCCATGCAGAAAGAACATTTATAAACATCATGACAGTGGCCAACTTCAAACATCTATATCTCCTGAACCCTGGGATCTAGGAACACAATACAAATAAACAGGAGAATCCCCCCTTTCATGTGACATCTAGATTGTATGTGGATGCTTCTATTTCTGAGTATTCCGATTCACTCTAAGAGTGGATATCTACCTTATTGTATTTTCCGTTTGTTTGTCTTGTTTTATGTCTGCACAGTGACCTAGGGAGGGACTGTCTTATAGTTGTCCCATATTACCTAGGATACGCAAAGGCAATTTGGAAGGCTCAGTTTAGGGCTCAATGTCATTCGCAGGTCCAGAGCCCTCACTTAATTCATGAACATTTGCATGTTTTTTTTACATGCTACTATTTGAACAAGTTCTGGGTCGGAGTGTTAATATGTGGCCACATTAGGCAAAGGGCTTTGAATGTTCATCCTTTGCCTCTATTATGTAAGAAAAGAGATCAGCAAGCAATTTCTCTCTGATTGTTCTAGGTAGGGGATGGTTAATAACATGAACTTTAGTTCTCATTATTGGTTTCCAAAATTTAGCTATTGACTATATTGACTTTATCTGTTAGCTGTGAGAAGCTCCTCTTTCCGCCCTTCCCAGAAACACACTCAGGGAAAAGGCCATCATTCTATTCATTGAGGTGTCCTCACAACCCTCCCTTCTATTGTGTTTCTTGCAATGTAAGTATGTATTTTTGAATAATCCTCCATTTTGTTGATTGAGCTGTTTAGGGCTTATTTTGTAGGATGAGTTGTAATTTTATTGATATCATGCAGGGGTAAATGTGACTCTTTGATCACTTTTTATGATGTTTTTTGTTTGGTTGGATCTTTGCTCTAAAAAAATCTTTGCTGTTTTGTTTACTTATTTATATTTTTAAGGCATTCACTATAAGGCTTAAGTATTGATTATTTTTTTGTATGGGTTGTTACGGCTATAGTGATACTTTATGGGGCACATTTCCGAAGGGATTTTTCTGTTGGACTTTGCACATTCTTTCTAGTGGAAACAGCTTGCACATTATTTAAGAAGTGTCTGCATCACAAATGTGTCGGACGCAACTGCACTAGGCACCGCGCAACACATATAAGCGGGTGTTTCGATGCTCAGTCAGACCATCAGACCATGCGTCAGATTCATCATACAAAGTCTATTGCACGCACTATGTTAAAGGTGCACCACAAAAAAGTTGTTGAACTCTCTTGGGCCAGTACAGGGAAACACCAGATTCATGGTTTCTGGCGCACGTTCTTAATGAATCTGGCGCATTATACAAGGGCAAACCACTTTTAGTGAAGTTTGCACTAATCTTGGTGAATGTGCCCCAATATGTGTTCTTTGTGTGGTGATTTGGGATGCGGGGGGGGGGGGTCTGTTTATTTACTCTACATGCCTATATTCCTGTTGGTCAGTGAATTGTTTTATTTATTTTGGCAAGAATATGCCCAGCACTCGGGTACCTTAACTTTTAATAAACATTGTTTTTTAAGTTTTAATATTATATTTGATTGAAGAGCTCTCAGAGTATGCTATGCTGTTTTGG
Organism: Engystomops pustulosus; assembly: GCF_040894005.1. Lineage (NCBI taxonomy): Eukaryota > Metazoa > Chordata > Amphibia > Anura > Leptodactylidae > Engystomops > Engystomops pustulosus. The sequence continues at coordinate 115,090,838 of NC_092414.1, read as the reverse complement.
TTATTGTAGAGTGAGAGCACTAGGGTCAATCTTGGACCCTTGGATTTAACCACAGGTGTGGTATTTTATTTTTGCTTTCCACGTTATTGTTCTATCACCATGTGTTTACAGAGGGTGACAGTGTGACTGCACGACAATATAGCTCATCTGAATTCCTCAACAGCTGGCTAATCATGACAAGTTATATCATCCCCTGTCTTCAACCAGTTAACATGGCTTTACATTGCGTTTGCTTTACATTTACATTGCACTTGCATAGTATTTGCGCCACATTTGCGTTTACATTAAGTTGGTGTTTACATGGCATTTACATTGCATTTATGTTCACATTTACACAGCGTTTACATTGCATGTGTGTTTACATTGCGTTTTTGTGTTTACATTGCGTTTTTGTGTTTACACTACTTTTACATATCCATTGCTTTTGCATCCTGTTCGCATAGCAAATTGTAACATTGTGATTTTGTTAACAGAATGTAAACACAATGTTAGCTGTATATTAGCAGAATGTTAACTGTCTGACTGCACATTCTTTTGCTCCTCACTATATAGCCAGTGCCTGCCCCCCCAGTATATAGCCAGTGCCTGCCCCCCAGTTAATAGCCAGTGCCTGCCCCCCAGTTAATAGCCAGTGCCTGCCCCCCAGTTAATAGCCAGTGCTTGCCCCCCAGTATATAGCCAGTGCTTGCCCCCCAGTATATAGCCAGTGCCTGCCCCCAGTATATAGCCAGTGCCTGCCCCCAGTATATAGCCAGTGCCTGCCCCCAGTATATAGCCAGTGCCAGCCCCCAGTATATAGCCAGTGCCTGCCCCCAGTATATAGCCAGTGCCTGCTCCCCCGTATATAGCTAGTCCCTCCACCGTATATAGCTAGTGCCTGCGCCCGCCCACCTATATAGCCAGTAGCCCCCTGCCCAGCCTAAAAAAACACAAAAACTCTGTACTCGCCTTTCTGATGACCCCCGAAGGTCCTCTATCTGTGCCGATAGTGTGTGCAGATGACAGAAGAGGACTGGCAGGAGGTGATGGAAGGTGAGTACAGAGTTTTCTTTTCATTGACTTGAGTATGAGCTGAGTTAGGGGTTTTCTGCACATTTTTTGTGCTGAAAAACTCTGCGTATACTCGAGTATATACGGTATTTATATCACAACAGCACTATACCGGATGCAACACAAAATTCTCTACTGAAAGGAGTGTTCTAGTGCGCAGTCGGATTCCATGTTAAAGGTCCACCCAAAAAAAAGTTGGTGCACTCTGTTGTTCATTTTATTTGAAATTTTTTTCCTGCTTCCCACTAGGAAGTGAAATTGGTTACGCAGAAAACAAGCCCTTATACATAGAAAAAGTTATGGATTTTTAAAGAAGCGCAAAATCAAAAAAGGGCATAGGCGTGAAGGGGTTAAAGAATATGAACTTAACTGGTGGTTCTTATGATTTGATATGTCTATTTAAGGTTCCTTTTGGAAAGATGATACATTTTAAGTTATATACCCTATGCAGTGGTTATGTGTTTTGTTGTATAAATAAATTTATTTGTGATTGTTTTATAGTAATTCATGGAAAAATTTCTCTTATCCCCAAACAGGAATCTTTTGGACAGGGATACATTTTCTAAATCTGATCCATGTAAGTAGGAACTTTTTTTTTGCATGTTAGCAATATTGTTATTAGTCTGCAGAGGTTTAAAAAATTGTATTCCACATTTTAATGCAAAGTCAATTTTTGGACAGCAGCAGTATGAACAAATAATAGAGGGTGCACATAAGTTTATAAATCGTGGTTCTTCTGATCCAATTCATACTATTAAACATGCAATAAGGCAGCAGCACTCCAACCGAAAGTTTAATAATAGAAAGTATTATATAAAGGACCCTCTATTATTTCACCTTCCATTGGAGTGCTGCTGACACTACATAATATTATTCAGCATACAAGCTGCAGACTTTTTCTTTGTCAGGTTGAGGATTTATTTACAGTCTCCAAGCTTTATGTAGTGTACATGCATAATGTAATGGGTGTGAATTAGAGCACCATTTTAGTAAGTTGCCTTCAAATTCTTTTTTCATGATCCCAACATGAAAACAGGAAAATATTATATATTTATATTTTCTTAAACATCTATTCTTGGCAGGTCTTTTGTCCAGAATATTGAGTTTTGTTCCCCCTAATTTCTGCACCAACTGAAGTGATAAATTTAAATTACACTCCAGCTGTCTCTTTTTTTCTAAGCCTACTTGATCAACGGGTTGATGCCCCAAACAATCACTGTGCCACAGTAGCCACAGTATCCACCCAGCAATCACAGGGCCCCCATTATCTACATTAGCCCCAACAATCACAGTACTCCAGTAGCAACCGTGCTTCCTCAGCAGTCACAGTCCCTCCTTTAGCCACTGCCCCCCTGAAGTCACAGGGCCTCCAGTAGCCACAATGCCCCCCAAGCAGTCAAAGAGCCCCCATCAATCACCGTACCCCAGTAGCAACCTAACCAGCAGTCACCCTGCCTCCTTTAGCCACTGTCCACACCAGTCAATGGGCCCCCAGTGGCCACAGTGCCCCGGCAATCACTGTTCCCCAGTACCCACTGTCACAAAAGCAGTCACTGTGGTCCCAGTTGCCACACTGCCCCCCAGTAGCCATGTTGTCCCTCAGTTACACTGCCCTCAGTAGCCACTGTCCCCCAGTGGCCACAGAGCCCCCCAGTGGCCACAGTTCCTCCAATAGCCATGCTGGCCCCTCCAGCAGTCACAGTGTCCCCAGTAGCCACAGCCCCACAGTAGCCACAGTGCCCTCAGTAGTCACACTGCTCCAAGTAAACACAGTGCCCTCCAGTAGCCACGGTGCTCCCCAGTAGCCACATTGCCCCCACCAGGAGTAACAGTGCCCCCACTAGCCTCATTTCCCCTAAACAGTCACTATGCCCCCATCAGTCACTGCCCTCCCCTGTGCTACTGTGAGAAAAAAAACAACATTTACTCACCTTGCCACACTCCCACGAAGCAACACCAGCATCCATCTTCTTCCTTCAGCTTTCGTCCGCTGTACGATATTACTCTGTCATCACATGTTATGACATCACATGTCATCATGTGTGCTGACTTCAGAGCTGGCTAAATCAGCAGGTGCAAACTGAGGGAGGAAGATGGCTGCTGGCGCTGTTTCATTGGAGCAAGGCAAGGTGAGTATCAGATTCTGCCTCTCATTGGAAGTGCAGAAAAGGTCACAGGTCAGATTTGGCCTGCGGGCCTTGTGTTACACCCTTGTGTGACATCCGTGCTCTAGACCTTTTGAAATAGAATGGATCTGTTCAGTGATGCAGAAATAAATTCACAAACATTCTGAGTCGACACATCTTCACTGTCTTCTCAGGCAGAACATCGGCAATTTTTGTTAAAATACTTTAAAGCACTACATTCTTCTTATTTTATGTGATATTCCAGTCTCCATGCTGCCTCTTAAATACTGCACGATGTTACCTTCCGTTTGTATAACATTGATTGAAGAATGGCTCAATGCACTATATTCATGGAATGACACTAATAGAAGCTACATTTTATATAGGAATCCATCTAAAATGAATCAGAATTATTTATAAAACGTCATCCAGAAAGGTGCTCATTTGTTTTTGCTAAAATTTCAATTGTTGATATATAAATATCAATATGATAAAAAGATTGATGATGAGGAAATTTTTTCGATCATTATCGTCAATACTGTGGGGGACATGTGTCTTTATTTCTGCTAGTTTAATTGTCTAATTTTTTGCAACTTATCATTGAGACTTTTGCTGTCGTTTTTCAAGTACACCTTGGCCTGCACCTTGTGCAGTCGGCCTTATGTATTTTTATTTCTCAAATGTTCTGCGCAAATGTTTTATGCGCAAATGTGCACCTGGTCCAGGGCAGGTGCAAAAGAAGGATTTTTTTTTTCGTGGACCCTGTTTTAACATGTAAATTGGAATTATTTTATATGCCTTAAATGTTTAAAAAAAGTTTTAAATTCATAAATGTACATTTTATTGAAATTTACATTAAGGGTGAGGTCACATGTGGCGTTAACACCTGCGTTTTCAAATGCTTCACAACAATTGAGAAGAGCAGATTTGCCTAATTACACTTCTTTGAACATGGCGTTAACGCTTCATTAAGGTGTAAGTAAACATATTGTTAACACATGTATCTTGTAAACACAAAGTTGACAGCAATGTAATTAGGCAAATATCCTCTTCTCAACTGTTGTGATCCATTTTTAAAACGCATGTGTTAATATTATATGTGACTGCAACCTCATATGTCGACATCAAATTCAGGCCTCAAATCCAAAATTCAAGTAGTGTCCACTCCTGTGAATAACCATGGCTTTTGTCCATATGGATTTGAGACATTTGCAACAAAAAGACTAAAAAAAAAAAGCCAAAACTTGTGCCTGTCAGGATAGGAAAAACTAAAGATCAAAGTACAGTGTTGATGAACATGTCACTAATTATACAGACGTTCTTGAATTGTACTGCCTTAAACCAACATTTCTTTACTAAAACATAAGCAAGATTATGAGGACACATTTATTTCTCTGCATTTATATACCAATGTTTCATAATAATTTGGGTGTGAGCCAACATGGAACTTATTTCCTAAAATGTGCAGTGACAAAGAGCCATCAATGTTTATTGCACATATAAAATTTGATAGTTTATATTGTTCTCCAAATTCAAAATTCTAAATGAATGTTAATTTTTTTGCCAAATAAATAACTTAATTACTTGGTGCACCTTGTTTAACCTCTTCCTGACAAGTAGCTGTATCCCTTTTCCTGACCATGCATATTTTGTAAGTTTTAGAAATATTTCAATCTACAGGTTTTTTTTCACGTCTAGAAATTGATGCCTTTGCTGAGATAAAGAACTCTAGTTCTTTGTTAAAATTAACAGAAATGTTGAAATATTTCAAAATATGTGTGTGTAATTTGCTGTAAGAATACAAGTGTTGACCACATCATGATTACACTGTGGCTGTTTTTTTTTATAATTTGCTTTGGTTGTTATTTTTTGCCTTGTCTAGGAAAGTGCGGTCATAAAACTTTGGGGACTTTAGTAAACTTTCAGGGCTTTAGTAAAGTCAGTCAGGAACTGGTTAAATGGTTTAATTTGCTAAGAGTATGTGTCTTTTTCCTGTTACTATAAAATATTATGCAAACAACTTTTTAGAAATTTGTATTTCAAACCTTGTTTTATTTGTGGATAAAGTACTTGTTTTTTGGCGTCTGATTGTACAGATACCGCAATTATGAGGCGATTAACACAAAAGTTCACTGTTTAAGGATATCATCTCTTTTTACATTTTTTACCCACTGAAACTTGACTGATGGCATTGCCAACGAGCCAATGAATTTGAGCAACGTTGTTTTGATTCGCAATGTTCCCCTTATTCATTAGCTTGTTAGCAATGGTGTTTACCGCAGTTTTTTGACCTTGCCAGTAATCTGAGGACCAACCCAAATAATTGCTTGGCAACATTTGTGGTGATTTCAAGGTCACAGTGTTTTGGGAACATTACAAGTTCACTTCATTAACAAAGATGGTACGTATTACTATTTTAAAATATGCATTTGTGAATTACAATGAATTTGTAAACATTTGATCATTGTATTAATGTACACTATATCTGTAGCACATAATACCTACAGAAATTTATTTCCTTAGACTTTTAACAGGTTCCCTTGTAAAGGGCTATCTTCTCTCAGCATGTGCGGTTTTTTGCGTTTAGTTTTGGTTGAAGATAGTATACATAACCCAGCTGCAGTACCTTCTAGCAGACAGTCAGCTGCATAATAGATACTAACACACAGGCATTCTTTGTGTCACAAGACCGCCTTACACTACCCTGTAAAATACTTTTCTATGTTAAAACTTTTAAAACTCAAAAGACATTCTGCTATTAAACTACCTCACTTATAATATTCATCGCTTTCCTTTCTACTGTATATTGTAAGCCCCATGGGCAGAGTCCTCTCTACAGTTTGTTAATTGTATTTTATTTTTTGTATTATGATTGTAAATCCTTTAATATGTACAATGCTATGGACTTAATGTTGCTTTAAATTACATAATAATAATAACCGTGATGATAGTCATTAATGCACATGGTTCTCATTAGTCCCTCTAAGTGACATAAATTGCTTTAATTTAGATAGCATAAAGTCTCTTACAAAGAATGGGGAAAAACGAGAGATCCCCTTGTTCTCCATTATACAACCCTACGTGCTTAAGTCTGCAGAACTGGATTTACTTCTGTGCTCTCAAGAAGTTCATTATCTATAAATTGGACAGGAATAAATGGGTAGACTTAGGCACAAATCTAGGGCAAAGCTAGAAGACGTTATATTATGAAATACTCCAGCCTCCACGGTCCTTATGGCACATTAAAGACAGCATTAAAGCAGATTAGGAACAGAAAGAATGCTGTGACTCTGGACATCCTTATGTTTGTTTTGAAAGGGTGAAACAGATATCACTATTTGTTTAATGTCATTGGGCAATTGAGGTACTCATTTACTAACCAATTACTAAAAAACAAGCCTCATCTTACATACATCACCAATCTTCTCCCTCTTATTCCAAAACTGCCTAGTGCCTTGCAGGTCTCTACTCTACCTTGTTGAGTGGAATCAAAGCAATTTGTTGAGTAAAGACCATTTTTATATCTTGTATTTTATTGAGTTTTCCATATACAAACTCTGGCAAGCTCTGTGCAGTGTTGTGTAATATGTGTGCGCTATATAAATAAAGAAATATTGTATATAATAATTCTTTAATATAATAATAAAGAAATACATGTACATTTCATTCAAATTATGATATATTTTGTAAAGATGAAAGTTTGTTGTATCATGTTACAGATTTGAGATACCTGAGTGAAGTTGGTCCTCCCACCTTTTTCAAATCAAACAAAATTGGTTTCAAACGTTTGTGCTGGTTTGTGCAGCAGAAATTTTCGTTTGTGCCGCTATCATTTTTAAGATTTTAATGAAAGTTTCCAGAGGTCATCAGGTCATCAGGTCAAACAGCCCCCCCACCACCACATTGCCCAAATCAAACAAAACTGGAACCGAACAATTCTGCTTGGTCTGTGCTGCTCACATTTTTGTTTGTGCTGCTTTTGTTTTGAATATATGAACAAAAAATTAAAGATCAAAAGTTCAACCAGCCCCCCACATTAACCGAATCAAACAAAACTAGTGCTATGTTTGTGCTGGTTGGTGCAGCCAAATTTTTCGTTTGTGCCGCTATCATTTCTAATATATTCATGCTTTTTTGCATGAGAGTTCATTTCTTCCAAAGCACAATGGGGGGTCATTTACTAAGGGCCCGAACTGCGTTTTTACGTCGGGTTACCCGAATTTTACTGTTTTGCACCGATTTCCCATGAATTGCCCAGGGTTTTTGGCGCAGGTGATCGGATTGTGCCGCATCGGCGCCAGCATGCACGCGACCGAAATCGGGGGGCGTGGCCATTGGAAAACCTGTAGGATTCGGAAAAATCGCCGTATTTAAAACAAAAAATGTGTCGCATGACACGCACTTACCTGCACCCGGCCTAGCTTGGTGAACTTCCGTGCACTCCGACGGACTTCAGCGCAGCAGCGACACGTGGTGGACATCGGGGGAACTACCTTAGTGAATCGCCGGAAGACACGAATCAGCATCTGAGAACCCGCCGCTGGATCACGAATGGACCGGGTAAATAAATCTGCCCCAATGTTTTTGCTAGCTCCCCCTGGTGATCAAGCCAGGGAAGTGTCACTAGGTTTGTTTTTTACCAGTTCATCCTAAACACCATAAACACCTGAGCATACCTTAAAATGATAGTGACACAAACAAAAATTTTTGCTGCCCAAACCAGCACAAATGAAGCACTAACGTTTGACACCAGTTTTGTTTGATTTGGTTAATGCGGGGGGGGGCTGGCTGAACAAACAAAAGCAGCACAAACAAACATTTGGGCAGCACAAACCAGCACAAACCTAGCAGAATTGTACGGTCCCAATTTTGTTTGATTTGGGCAATGTGGGGGGCTGGTTGACCTCTGATGACCTCTGGAAACATTCATTAAAATCTTAAAAAACGATAGTGGCACAAACAAAAATTTCTGCTGCACAAGCCAGCACAAACGTAGCACAAACGTTTGACACCAATTTTGTTTGAATTGAACAAGGTGGGGGGCCAACTTCACTCAGGTCAGAGGTCGCACTAACATTTTTCCTAAATGGTAAAAATACTCCTCTCACCATTTTTGAGGAGTATTTTTACCCGAGGAGGAGTTTTAAAATTTCGGTAATACACCGCACACATAGCACAGCACACACTGCACACACTCGCAGCTCACAACACAGCACACACTGCACACACTCGCCCCTCACAACACAGCACACACTCGCCCCTCAACACAGCACACACTGCACACACTCGCCCCTCAACACAGCACACACTGCACACACTCACCCCTCACAACACAGCACACACTGCACACACTCGCTCCTCACAACACAGCACACACTGCACACACTCGCCCCTCAACACAGCACACACTCGCTCCTCACAACACAGCACACACTGCACACACTCGCTCCTCACAACACAGCACACACTGCACACACTCGCCCCTCACAACACAGCACACACTGCACACACTCGCCCCTCAACACAGCACACACTGCACACACTCGCCCCTCAACACAGCACACACTGCACACACTCACCCCTCACAACACAGCACACACTGCACACACTCGCTCCTCACAACACAGCACACACTGCACACACTCGCCCCTCAACACAGCACACACTGCACACACTCACCCCTCAACACAGCACACACCCGCTCCTCACAACACAGCACACACTGCACACACTCGCCCCTCACAACACAGCACACACTGCACACACTCGCTCCTCACAACACAGCACACACTGCACACACTCGCTACTCACAACACAGCACACACTGCACACACTCGCCCCTCACAACACAGCACACACTACACACTCGCTCCTCACAACACAGCACACACTGCACACACTCGCCCCTCACAACACAGCACACACTGCACACACTCGCTCCTCACAACACAGCACACACTGCACACTCGCTCCTCACAACACAGCACACACTGCACACACTCGCCCCTCACAACACAGCACACACTGCACACACTCGCCCCTCAACACAGCACACACTGCACACACTCACCCCTCAACACAGCACACACCCGCTCCTCACAACACAGCACACACTGCACACACTCGCCCCTCACAACACAGCACACACTGCACACACTCACCCCTCAACACAGCACACACCCGCTCCTCACAACACAGCACACACTGCACACACTCGCCCCTCACAACACAGCACACACTGCACACACTCGCCCCTCACAACACAGCACACACTACACACTTGCGCCTCACAACACAGCACACACTGCACACACTCGCCCCTCACAACACAGCACACACTTCACACACTCGCTCCTCACAACACAGCACACACTGCACACTCGCTCCTCACAACACAGCACACACTGCACACACTCGCCCCTCACAACACAGCACACACTGCACACACTCGCCCCTCAACACAGCACACACTGCACACACTCGCCCCTCACAACACAGCACACACTGCACACACTCGCTCCTCACAACACAGCACACACTGCACACACTCGCCCCTCACAACACAGCACACACTGCACACACTCGCCCCTCAACACAGCACACACCCGCTCCTCACAACACAGCACACACTGCACACACTCGCCCCTCACAACACAGCACACACTGCACACACTCGCTCCTCACAACACAGCACAAACTGCACACACTCGCCCCTCACAACACAGCACACACTGCAAACACTCGCCCCTCACAACACAGCACACGCTGCACACACTCGCTCCTCACACTACAGCACACGCTGCACACACTCGCTCCTCACACTACAGCACACACTGCACACACTCGCCCCTCACAACACAGCACACAGAGCACACACTCGCCCCTCACAGCACAGCAAACACTCGCCCCTCACAATACAGTACACAGAACGTTACACACTCACACTACACTCACACAGCACACTGCACACTCACACTACACTCACACATCACACAGAACACTGCACACTGACACTACATTCACACAGCACACACTACACTGCACACACTACACTGCACACACTACACTGCACATACTCACCCGGCACTGCGTCGATCACGCAGGCAGCTGCGGGCAGGGAGAGTTGGAGCAGGATGGGGAACAGCAGCTTCGTTGCCCACATGTCTCCCCCGGGGCTGGTGCTCTCACTCTGGGTCTCTCCGGGGCGCCCCTGACACTAATCACTGTGTCACGTGTCCCGCTGAGCGGTTCGGCGCTGTGATCCTCAGCCTGCGCGCTACAGGGAATAATTGCCAAGCGTAACTTTACGCATGGCAATTATTTTGGGGTTAATGGCGCCTCATCATGCGTCTATGACGCGTGGTGAGGCGTTAATGCGACCTCTGACTCAGGTATCTGAGATGTACAAATTTTTTAAGAGAAAAATAGCATAGCAGAGTTGTGTTGTCACATTTTACAGGCTATGAAACGTTTTTTGTAACATGGACATATGGGAGCTCATTATTTCCAGTATGAGATCCACTTTTTAGGTACATCATTTAGGGGGGTTCAATAGATAATATTTTATTAACTCTTCTTGGTGGGGATAAGAAAAATTATTTATTCAGGTTTAGGGTTTTTAGTTGACAGTTCACTGTACCATAAAAATAATGTGTTATCTTTAAGGTCAGTCCGATTTCTATGGCTTTTTTTATGGTTGACTTGCATAATATAAAACTCATTTGTTGAGAAATTAGCTTGTTTTTGCATTGCCTTGTTATAGGAGGCATAACATTTTTTATTTGTTTGCATGGCAAGTTGTACTTTTTATTGGTATCATGTCTGGGTAAATGTTCCTTTTATGATCACTTTTTATCCTTTTTATCTGAGGTTGGATGTGATAATATTGTAATTTTTGCTGGTTTTTAAAAATATTTTTGCGGCATTCACTGTTCAGTAACAACTTGGTTACCCTAGTAGTGATACCCAACATGTAGGGTTTTGTGGGGATTTTACCTTTTTTTTTTTAAAAATGAAAATTGTTATTTTTAAATGTGATGGGGGATAAGGTCATCTTTATTACATTTTTTTTAATTTACACTTTTTTTGACTGTTTCGCTTTGTCCCAGTGTGGGACATGAACAAGTAATCATTTAATCACTTTTTCAATTAAATTTACTGCAATGCTAATGTATTGCAGTATATTACCTTAGTCAGCCTATGCATTATGCATAAACCAGCACTTAAATGTGCCACAATGTGTGTTATTTTACAGGTTTTTATTCTAACTCTTTCCTTATAATTTTATTTTATTTTTTTACCCAACCAACCAGATGAGTACTTGGAACTGCCCCATGGACGCTTTGGTCACATGTACATCTTATTGCGCCAGGGGGTTAATGACCTAACTTTTTTTCAGGATTTTTTTGGAATGCCTTCTACAAGCTACATTTATTTATTTTTGGTCACTATAGTTCTATAGGGTCTTTTTTTAAGGAAAAAATTGTCCTACTTTTATTAAATCTTAATGTACAGTATATTTAAAAAAGAATGCAATTCTGAAATAGTTTTTTCTAATAAAAACAATCAGCATTTATTGGGGACTCTAAATAACATTTTTTTAATTGTGTTTAATATAAATTTTTTCGTTATAGATGATTAAAAATTTGGTTGTTGTTTCCTTTATTTTTATTATTTATGTACTTATATTAAGTTATTTGTTGTACAGGATAAATACTATTACCGGTATATCTTTTTTTGCCTCCGGCGGTGCAGATGTAGAAAAACAAAGTATGTGTGATTTTACAGGAGATAACTTGATCTCTTACATAACAGACAGCCAGGGGTCCCTCAGAGAGCCTCCAGCTGCCTGTGACATCATCAGCACCACAGTATCACAGCTGTGGGGTGCCGATGGGTTGCAAAAGAAGCTCACTCCCTCTGTATCCTCTCGGCCAGTTTATCTGTCATCAGCACACAAGAGACACATATGCCGATGGCACACAGGTCCATTGATTAGAAAAACTTGTTCCATATTTAAACTTGTCAGCACAAATTGACCTAATAAAATACCCCCAGCGTGTTGTCAGATCATGTTTCTTTCATGGCCCAGTGTGGTGGCATCATCCAGAAAATCTACTTGGAAGTGAGCTGTAAATTGGTTGTTAAACAAGGAGAAGAAGAGTTAAACAGTAATCACTGAAGCTCTGTTCAGGGGCCTCCTGAAACGTGGAGCCGACCCTGCTTTTCAGCATTTCTACAGTGTTTTTCTTGACTAAAATGTCACAATGGCACATAATAACATAATAACAATGGCAAGCAAAGCCTACAGCCATTTTATTTTTATGCATGCTTCCTTAGTTGTCATGGCAGCGGTCCATGCCTATGTTACCTTGGGCTGGGCAAGGCCACCAGCTGTCCGTGCTGCTGTTCTAACCCAGTTGAATTTCTGTGTTCCTTGGTATTTTGGCTGCATGCTTACCGCTGTTGTTGGCCAGGGACCCCTCTGTTCCCTGCAAAGGAGTGATGTTCTGAATTTCTTTCTTATGACTCGCTACGTTCGAACACTATGGGGCACATGTATTATCGTCTCTGCGCCTAAAAATGCCGGGATCTTTCTTTTTTTTTTTTGGTGCAGAATTGTTGTGGATCATTTATAATGAGTTTGCCCCAGAAAGAACAGATGTTTCTGACTATGCCAATTCTTCTCTTTATTTTGGCGCAAGTGGGCGTGGCCTAACTTTTCCACATTATTTGTCACATTTATGTGTGTTTTGTCAGCATTTTTAGGCGCAAATTTTGGTGCACAATAGACCAAAAAAAAAAAAATTGTCAGAGACCAAAATTAAGGGTCAGTCCATGTTAGATTTTGGTGCACATCTCGTTGATATAAGCATTTTTATGGCGCATGACTTATTTTTTCCCTCTACCCATTAATTACTTGCAGCTGTGCCCTACTTTAATACATCGGGCTGTGCTTTCCTGAGACTGATCTCCAATGCCGACAGTCATACTTGCGCCAGAAATAGTAAATCCCCCCCCTATGTTTCTGATTCTATTCTGTTGCCATGTTAAAACTTCTGACAGTTACCCTACAAGGTCTCTCATAATGATCAATATTTGTTTAAACAACACAGTAGTATGCCGAAGAACAAGTCCCAGATATCCAGAATTTTGTGTAGTTTGCCGTTATAAAAGACTATTCCTAAAGTAGCATGATGACGACTATATTCCTTCTTTACATTATATTTTAACTAAACCTGCTTAGCGCTGTAGCATTGTAATTCCAAAGAAATTCAGCAGGGATTCCATGGCTCATAACAATCCATTTTAACCAAAATGTTCAGTACATGCTCATTTGTTTCACGGTTTTAAAATATTTTCAAGCTTTACTAATATTAAGTGCATAAATACAGTCCTGTGTTTTAAGTAAAGCGTTAAATGTTATGTTGAAGGGATATTTGGTGAGGTCTTCTACCGCTACAATTAAACATGGTTGTATCTGTGACCTTTTATCAAAGCTTGACATTTCTCATGTTCAGAAAAGGAAACATTTGTTGCAGTGAACATCTATTGTAGCTCACACAGCAGGCAAAATTATAGCTGACAGGATAGTCTCGTTTTCTAGGCCAAAACTCAGGAAGGTAGTGACTCACTAGTTTTCAGGCTTGTTCTAAGTGAATGAAAGTAAGGAAAACAAATTACCCTGCAGCAAGAACATATAAAATAATGACCATGTATATCAGTAGTATACCGTCCAGACATGACTGGAAGGAAGATCATCAGTGACTATTTTTAACATCAATGCTGCCATTCACCATTAAGCAGCAATATCTGATCTTACAGGGAGTGAGGAATAACATAATAGAGATTGCATGTTATTCTTAGCACTATCTGAATATATTAATATTTATGTGCCAAGTATTGTACTGTTAATACAAGTATTTTCATTTTATCCCGTTACAGTATGTGTATTATATACACAAGGTATTGGAAACAAGGAATGGAGAGAGGTAAGATTTCTACTTTAATCTTTGCAATATAAATATAATGTTTTCAGACCCATTATGTGAAGTGTTAATTATTTCTAGATTAGGTTTTTTTTAAGGCCAGGCCTGCTTTAGCTTAGATTTTGGCTATTTTGGCTCAATCCAATGTATGTTTATGTTTTTTGTGTACAACTTGTGAGAACAGGGTCTTGTGTCTTTTGCTGGCTTTTCTGAGGCCAGGCCATAGTGGAATTAGGCCTCATCCACAGGCTTGTTTAGTGGACCATTTTGCACACACGTTCTTGTGCACAAGTCCATTTTGCCTCGGTTGACATCCAAAGTGAGCAGCACACTCATAGTGTGGTGAGACACAATGCATGCACCCTACCTCATCGCACCATGAACGTGCACAATAGAAGTCTATAAGGTCTGTGCGGCCAGCTCACAGTCCGAGAAAAAAAATGGTTGTGTACTACATGAGACCTAAAGCTGCAAATGTCATTCTCATGGAAAGATGAGTAGACATGCATACTACACATTTGGCAGGGTTCTAAAATAGATCTCTTTTATTTGCAAGAAGAGATGTGCCATTTTGATCTCTCTATTCATCTCTGTAATCTACCATATATTTACATAGAAATGATGGACAATTTTCTTTTCTACATAAATACAGAATTCCTCCAGAATGTCACTTATTGCTGAAAAATTTGTCACCCACATACTGTACCTTGTCACTTAAGTAGAAAAGATTATTAACAACTGTGTTCCACAGTTCTTAATATATACCCCTTACAGCTAACTACACGGTGACTCCCACATATATAAAAGATACCCTCCTAACCCAACTGATAAAGCTGTGCTCAAAATACAACTTACCATTCTATTCCCCCCAAAATATATCAAAGTACCCCTCATAGAGGAAATATCCTCCAGCACAGTGTGTTCACTATATAAAACTTTCAGGTTTATTGCAATCTTAAGTAAGAACAGCATACACAGTCGATGCCTTTCGAGACAAAGCTCTTAATCATAGTCTGAAAGCAGTCTCAAAGTAGTAGAAATTCTTCAATAAACTTGATTCCATAATACAATACAATACAAATCCATATATTTGAGAAAATCAAAGAAAATCAAATAACCACATTCAGCCAGTGTCGCAAAAATCTTCTTTTATCTTGCTTTTAGAATCATGAAACAAGTCATAAAGTCATAAAAAAAATTACCCTTTTACAAAATGTATAGAGTGTCCATTTCTTTATTTTGGGTTGTAATCAAACAATTCCTGGCGGAGATTACCTCTGACTCGTGGCAATGGAGACAGTTCACAAGCTGCGTTGCATCTAGCAGAGACTGCGCTCACATTATTTGTGGGGCTCGCATGATTCATGACATTTCTGAGGTCACGCCTCCTTGCATTCTGGTATCTCTCTGATAATTATACTTGCTTGTCTGGAAATGTAAGATTTTTACTTGCATAAAAACTACATAAGATACAAAATATTTTTCACATTTATCACCAAAAATTTCTAAAATATAAAGTCAGATTGTACTGTAATAACTTGAGTGAATATAAGCGATATATACTTTTTGCTGAAAAAAAATACCAGAATGCAATCATTCATTTATAAGAATAAATTGAAGTTACACTCTTCATAACGCTTTCGGTGTAAGGGATTGTATTTTAAAGATCCAGTGGACCTCACATTGTAGTCTATATTCATGAAAGTGTCTAGCTAATGATGTTTCACCAAATTTGCTTTCTTTTTTCTTTTCTGCGTTTGTCTCTATAGTCTGTCTAATGAGATTTTTTTTATAATTTTTAATGGCTGATCTATGTTCATCTAAGCGGATTTTAACTTGTCTAGTGGTCTGCCCTACATAGACTTTTTCCGCACGGACATTTAAACATGTAAATGACGTTCTGACATATAGTTGGATGGGAAATCTTATCTCCTTTTAAATTTTATAGCCTCTCTAAAGTTGGTGAAGTTATAACCAAGATGGCCGCCACAGGTAAAGTCCCTTGATCCTTTAGTTCTCAGTTCACAACCCAAGATAAAGAAATGGGCACTCTATACTTGCATTTTGTAAAAAGAGAACAGAGGACCTTCCGTTCTTTGTTTCCTTTTCACTGTACTGTGTAATTTGTTTGTTTTTTTTTAATTAGTAAAATCTGGAACTCTAAAATTGAATTTGTTTGCCTTTACAGTACGGCAGGACAGAAGTGATCGACAACACATTAAACCCGGACTTTGTAAAAAAGTTTATAATGGATTACTTCTTTGAGGAAAGACAAAATCTACGATTTGATTTGTAAGTTTTTTTTTAATTGTAAGGCATAAGCTACACAGACTATTGTATATATGGTTTGCCTATATGTCAAAAGTACCTGTTTAGTAGAGCACTAGAGCAAATACTTAGAGGAGAATATATGCTATGAAAATAGGCATTCATCTGATTGTGTTTATCTAAGAAAACTAGGGAACACATTCACAAACACCTACAAATTATGAATACCATATGGACAATAAAATACCATATTGACATTGAAACAATTTTTAAAGTAATAATTTTATTTTGTGTTGTTACACAAAGGACCACAACTTTTTTTATTATTAAGTCAATGCACCCATATTGTATCTAAGTTTAATAAGGATGAGATTTTTATTTATACTACTTTTGTATATATCTGAAAGTTTTTATTGTTTCATTTTTTTTTTACTAGCAGTAAAAGAAAAAAAATATCTTTCTTACGTTTTTTGGCAGGTTATGTGACATTTTATTTTTGGGATCATTGTAATTGTGATACCAATCATGTGTATGATTTATTATAAATTAAAACTATTTTTGTTGTAACTAAGGTGTGTGTGTTTTTTACTAACTACGGTAATTTAAAAATTACTAAAACAACATCATTGTAATAAAACATATTGACCTGCTATGATGTATTGTGCTTACCATCCTCCATCCAGACACAGAAGTGACAGTAAGGGAAATGAATAACACTTCTGAGAAGCTGGCTTGCATTGCAGACTTCAGTAAATTTGTGAGAGAAGCTGATTAAGCTGATTTTCCAGCCATATCAGCCAAATCAGTGCAAAATTCTGTGGCAATGTAGCTTTCACCAGTAGCAGTAAAAAATGCTTTTGTATTGTACCATTGTATTGAACTTTTCATTAATTCGAATGACCTTCAACCATCATGGTATCACAGAATGGGAGGTTGAAAAAACATGTTAGATCATCTAGTCTGAACTATAAATCCCACAATGTTGATTCACAAAAAAATAACCCTGATGCAAGTTGGCCCACAGTAGTTAAAATACCTTCCTGACCCCAATCAGTTAGAATAACTCCCTGGATCAAAACCAAATACCGTATATTCCGGCGTATAAGACGACCTGGTGTATAAGACGCCCCCCTACTTTCCTGTTTAAAATATAGAGTTTAAGATATATTCGCCGTACAAGACTACCCCTTTTCCAACGCATACAAAACACCGGTAAAAATTAAAAAAAAAAACAGATTTGAATTTAACATGGTCCTTTTTTCAATTTAAATTCTTATGACATGCAGGTATATAGCAGGAAAACTGTCGCTCATAAACATAAGGCATACAACAACAACATTACCATCGTCCATTTTACTGTAAATGTTACCATACTGTACCTTAAATTTTTATTTTATTAAATATTCCATGCCAAGTACTCAGAAACGGGAAAAAAAATTCCAAATGCAATGAAAATGGTGAAAAAACGCATTTGCTCCATTTTCTTGTGGGCTTGGATATTACGTTTTTCACTGAGCGCCCCAAATGACATGTCTACTTTATTCTTTGGGTTGGTACGATTACGTGGATACCAAATTTATAAAGGTTTTATAATGTTTTCATATATTTACAAAAATGAAAACCTCCTGTACAAAAATTATTTTTTTGATTTTGCCAGCTGTGGGTGGTGTCATTTTTTGCGAAATTTGATAATATTTTCAATGATATCATTTTTAGGACTGTACAACCTTTTGATCACTTTTTATAGATTTTTTAATATTTTTTGCCATTTTCGACTTTGGGCGCTATTTTCCGTTACGGGGTTAAACGCATTGAAAAACAGTTATCATATTTTGATAGATCGGGCATTTTTGGACGCGTCGAAACCTGATGTGTTTATGATTTTTACTGTTTATTTATATTTATGTCAGTTCTAGGGAAAGGGA
Organism: Engystomops pustulosus; assembly: GCF_040894005.1. NCBI lineage: Eukaryota > Metazoa > Chordata > Amphibia > Anura > Leptodactylidae > Engystomops > Engystomops pustulosus. Next base: position 115,072,481 of record NC_092414.1, on the reverse strand, counting down.
GGTGATTTGAAATTTTAGGTTTTTTTATTATTATTTTATTTTTTTTTAACTTTTTTTCATTTTTATTTATACTATTTTTCAGACTCCCTAGGGTACTTTAACCCTAGGTTGTCTGATCGATCCTACCATATACTGCCATACTACAGTATGGCAGTATATGTGGATTTTCTTCATTCATTACAATGTGCTATCAGCACATTGTAATGAAGGGGTTAAAACGAAATAGCCTCGGGTCTTCGGAAGACCCGAGGCTACCATGGAGACGGATCGCCACGGATGACGTCACGGGGAGCGGCGATCCCAGGTAAGATGGCGGCGCCCACGCTGTGGAAATATGCAGCAAAGACTTACCGGCTATGGAGAGGGCTCAGTCCGTGAGCCCTCTCCATGCACCGGGACCCGACCACCGCCGTGAATACACGGCGGGCGGTCGGGATTACCGGCGTATAAGACGACTCCAGAGAAGACAGAAGATTTTTCTGTCTTCAAAAGTCGTCTTATACGCCGGAATATACGGTATTTACAAAATATTTTGTTCCCATAATGTACAATATTTTTTTCCTGCAGAAAGGCTTCCAGGCCCCTCTCAAAAATTTCCAAATTATTAGCCATTCCAACATCTTGGTTAGAGAGTTCAGAGAGAACATCTTTTTGTACACCCTGTGCTACTGCAAATTAAATTTGCCCCAAAAGATGGTGAAGAGTATACAGCAAGATTGGCATTTGAAGGGAAAGGGGGTAAGCTCTACAAAGAACTTTACATTTGAAATGCGTTGCAAGGCTGCTTTTTCAAGAAGGCAAATAAATTGAACATTTTTTACATTTGAAGATGCAAGATCAAAGTTGATATTTTTCCTATTACACCCCTGCACTACATGTTCCTCTAATACTGCTCTCTGTAACCATCCCAGTTTTATTACAGTCTCACATTATTGAGCTACTTATTCTCACCGTGCATTTTTATAGAAAACCAAAAAGGAGGGTTACTGTGTTTCAAATAACTTTATTATTTTGTATGTCTCTTTACTAATTTCACTTAATGATTTTAGTTTAAAGGACACCTGTCATCAGGTCTCCGTCACTATTTATGTCACCGCTACCTGTATGAGCAGCTCACAAAGAATCCATCCCAGCCTTTATCTAGTCATATCATACATTAATCATTGTAAAATCATCTTTTCTTTATTATATAAATGAGGCTGGTCACATGGTCAGAGGCAGTGATGTCACCGTTGTTACCCCTCCCCTCTCCTCCCCCTGCTCATGTCTGTGTGTAATGTATAGTAAAGCATTGCTGGTGTGTGTGCTGCATCTCCTGAGACATAGACATCAGCTACACGAGTACCTGTATGTTCTGGTATAATATAGCTGCATTCTGGAGCTGCTTTATCTCTCCTATACACACACAAGCTGCAGGGGGCGTGGCCACCAGCACCAGGAAGCACATCATTATACAGCCTCCCATCATTATACAGGCTGTCAGTCATGCACTGGGGTTGTGGCTGTGCCTCCCACTCATAAATAAGGTGGACAGCGTGAATATGCTAATGGCTCTTTGGACATTTCACAGGTCATTTGCATACAGCTTTAGGACCTCATTGCTTAGGTTTACAGGCATGTAGAGGGACAATGCAGGAATTTGAGGCAATGCTCTCTAATGGCAGTTTATGAAAATATATTTAGGTTAGGGGGTTATTTTGCATGACGGGTTCTCTTTAAGGCCATATTTATCTGGATACATTTTTTAATCAGATGGTTTAATGAGCTTGAAGGGTTTATTAACTGCAGTGCCAGTGTATTAGTCACATTTTATTTAGATTTTTCATCTATAAGAATACCCATTATATGTTTTGATGAATATTAGCTGGGAACAGCATACTGGGACCTCAAATGGTGTATTTCCAGAAGTTTTCATCCTCTTTTCCTCTCTTTCCAGTCTGAGGGAATTCTGCATGAAAACCACTGCATGCATATTGCATATTTGATGTGGATTTGCATATTTGATGCATATTTGATGTGGATTTGATGCAGATTTTCACAGTGAGGATGCACAAGAAAAGTAACCTGATCAGTATTTTATTTTCCACACTGAGCAACAATTTCTGTGCGGAAAAAATATATTGTCTACATTACATTTTCAAAATCACATTCATTTTAATGCTACTGTAATAAGCTGCAGATTTTCCAAACCAAAATCTGTACATGCAATCTGCACGGAAACTGCAACGTGTGCCTAAAGACAAAGGGGCACATTTACTTACCCGGCCCATTCGCGATCCAGCGGCGCGTTCTCTGCACAGGATTCGGGTCCGGCTGGGATTTAAGATGGTAGTTCCTCCGCCGTCCACCAGGTGGCGCTGCAGCGCCGAAAATAATCTTAACGCCCCGGAATGCACCATCCCATAGAAGGTGAAGGTGAGCGCTCCCCAAGCGACACATTTTCGGTTTTTAAATGCGGCGGTTTTTCCGAATACGTCGGGTTTTCGTTCGGCCACGCCCCCCCGATTTCTGTCGCGCGCATGCCGGCCCCGATGCGCCACAATCCGATCGCGTGCGCCAAAAACCCGGGGCAATTCATGTACAAGCGGCGCAAATCGGAAATATTCGGGTAACACGTCGGGAAAACGCGAATCGGGCCCTTAGTAAATGACCCCCAAAGATGTTGTGCCCAAAAAGCAGTTTAGAACCACGTGGTGGGAAGAAATTGCACAGTGCATTTTTACAGTTATCTTCTAGTAAAATAATAAACATTTAGGGCTAGTGTGACATATATTGAAAAAATATTTTTTTTCAAAAATATGCTTTGCTATATTCTGTGTGAGATGTATTTCTCAGTGCAGGGTTTAGCCATTTTGGCACTGGTCTCACCACTAGCACCAATCATGTGTGTTAACGCTTTAAACGCTCCTGACAAAACCGTTAGGGACATTTAAATGCAGACAGCGTGTGCAAGGCACTATTTTCTCGAAGGTTGATGAGCCCTTGAATCCCTGGGAAAATGGCAGCTCACAGGCTGTGGCGGCTCTGACTGGAACCTCACAGGGTCCACTCATCACTTATGAAGCTAAATCTGCCCTTCTGAAGCCCCATGTTACTTTTTACTGTGTGAGTCCTGTCATGTGCGGTTTAAAACCACATAGGGGCATTTCATTGTTACTGTAAGAGAAATTGCTTAATAAACTGCAGGGTGTATTTTTCATTATGTGTGTATATAAGGTGCTAAATGGAAATGTTAAAATTGCTAAAAACTTCCTACATGCTGTTATAGCTTGATGTGTAAAGTTATGAAAATTAGGTGATTTATAGGGGATTTCTATATAGGTTTTTCAAATTAGTTGATCGCTATGACAATTGTTTGAAAATGTTTCATGAAAATTTAGAAAATTCAGACAGCTACATCTCCTAAACTAGAGATAAACTAGAGAGATCCAATGCAGTGGATAGCTGAATCTAAAAATTATATATTAACAGCAACCGTGGATATTTCTTGTTCACAAACAGAATTCTGATCTGATATTCTCCTCTTTAAAATGGCACCAGAGCTGTGTTTCTAAGTGCCATGATTCAGAAGAATTTGCAGGGGCTGTTTGAAAGGGGAGTAGTGATTTTTTTGCTGAGGGGGTCGGCATGGGCTCGGGCTTGCAGGCTATATACTATGGGCTGGCTACATACCATGGTCTGGCTGGTTATATACTGGGGCAGGGGCTGGCAGGTTATATACTGGAGGCTGGCAGGCTATACACTGGGGGCTGGCAGGCTATATAATAGGGGATGGCTATATACGGGGGGCTGGCAGGCTATATACTGGGGCTAAAAGTAAGAAATAATAATGGCTAGAGATACACTGAGCTTATGTGCTCAGCTTATCTCTAACCATTATTATTTATTACTTAATTCACCCAAGATTGAACGGTTCTTTACAAGGTGCTGTAACAATTTTTATTATATTATATACTGGGACAGGCGGATAAATACTAGGGGCTGACAGGATATATACTGGGGATCTGTTGGCAGGCTATGTAAAGGGGCATGCGCTGGCAAGCTATATACTGGGGCATGCACTGGCAGGCTATATAGTGGGGCATCCTCTGGCAGCTGGCAACCTATACAATGTCGGCTGGCAGGCTATATACTGGGGTATGGGCTGGCTGGCTATATACTGGGGACTGGTAGGCTATGTACTGAGAGCTGGCTGGCTATATATTGGGGGCATGGGCTGGCAGGCTATACACTAGACTATATACTGGGGGGTGGATGGCTATATACTGGGCGGCTTCATACTAGCAGGCTATATTCTTGGGCATGGGCTGGCTATATCCTGGGGCAGGTGGCTCGCTGGATATGCTGCGGCAGTGTTTGGCTGGCTACATACATACTGGGGCATGGGCTGGCTTTATACTGGGACATGGGCTGGCTATATAATGGGGTCTGGCTGGCTATATACTTAGGTCTGGCTGGCTATATACTGGGGCAGGGGCTGGCTATACACTAGGGTAAAGGCTGGCTATATTCTGTGGCAGTGGCTGGCTAGATATACTTGGACAGGGGCTGGCTATATACTTGGACAGGGGCTGGCTATATACTTGGACAGGGGCTGGCTATATACTTGGACAGGGGCTGGCTATATACTTGGACAGGGGCTGCCTATATACTTGGACAGGGGCTGCCTATATACTGGTAAATGGGCTGCCTATATACTGGGGCAGGGGCTGGCTATATATTGGGGTGGGGCTGGCTATATATTGGGGCAGTGGCTGGCTAGATATACTGGGACAGTGGCTGGCTATATACTGGGAAATATGGTAGCTATATACTCGTATATGGGCTGGCTATATACTGGGACATGGGCTGGCTATATACTGGGGTCTGGCTGGCTAAATACTGGGGTCTGGCTGACTAAATACTGGGGTCTGGCTGACTAAATACTGGGGTCTGGCTGGCTATATACTGGGGTCTGGCTGGGTATATACTGGATCAGGGGCTGGCTATATAATGGGGCAGTGGCTGGCTAGATATACTGGGACAGTGGCTGGCTATATACTGGGACATGGGCTAGCTATATACTGGTATATAGGCTGACTATTTACTAGGTCAGGGGCTGGGTATATACCGAGGCCTGGATGGCTATATACTGGACGGAGGCAGTGGCCAATGCATTTCCCACCGTAGGCTTATACTCGAGCCGAGTCACAGTTTTTTGTGGTAAAATTAGGTACCTTGGCTTGTATTCGGGCCGGGTTATACTCAAGTATATGTGGTATATTTTTATTCATATATACCAATTATAAAAATATTAAAACTGAAAAACCTTAATTATTAGGTTTGTATTTTTTAGTGTCATCTTACTGTACTTATATCTTATACAGAAAAATGTGAAGCAATGTTGTGCATTTGCTTTTTACTTTAAAGATGTAGAGTTCTTTTGCTGGTAAGTAGCTTTAGCATTGTTTCATTACTAATTCCCTTTCTTTTACAGCTATTTATTTATTCAGGGAAGTTTATGACCTTTAGTTTCATAAACGTTACCACTAATTAAAGAAGATGAAAAAAGGATTTCAACATTATCTATAAGGGATTCAGAACTGTATCCACAGGTATACAATTAGGTCCATAAATATTTGGACAGAGGCAACATTTTTCTAATTTTGGTTCTGTACATTACCACAATGAATCTTTAACAAATCAATTCAGATGCAATTGAAACTATGGCTTTGAGATTTAATTCAGTGGGTTAAAATGTTTGTTACACACAATGGGGAAGATTTACTTACCCGGCCCATTCGCGATCGCAGCGGCGCGTTTTGTGCAGTGGATTCGGGTCTTCTGGCGATTCACAAAGGCAGTTCCTCCGACGTCCACCAGATGTCACTGCTCCGCTGAAGTTCCCCGAGGTCCACCGGAAAGCACCATCCTATACCTGGTGAAGGTAAGAGTGTGTCCCGCAACACTTTTTTTTTTTTTTTTTTAAATGTGGCGGTTTTTCCGAATCCGTTGGGTTATCGTTTTGGCGCAAATCGGAAATATTCGGGTAACACGTCGGGAAAACGTGAATCGGGCCCTTAGTAAATGACCTCCAATACCTTCCTTTTCCGAGCTCAAAAATAATAAATTGTAAATAAAATGTTAATTCCCAATACTTTGTTTTCTGGTAGAAGTCTTGAAGTCACGGACATCACCAGAAATTGTTGTGTTTTCTCCTTTTGAATGGTCTGTCAGGCTTTAACTGTTGTGGTTTTCTGTTGCTGTTTCATTGTGGGCCATTCTGTCTGAAATTTAGTTTTTAACAAATAACATGCATGCTCACTTTGGTTGAAATCCGGTGAATAACTTCAAGAGTATTCTACTTCTTTGACTCAATCCTGACTGCCCGCTGACAAAGTATTTAGGAACGGATTAAAAAATTGAAATAAATTAAAAAAAAAAAATGTGGAAATTTCCCCCAGGATTTTTTTATGATCTTAAGGGTACATATGTAATAAATAAAAATTACACACCAACAGACAATATTAAGAAGTATTTAAAAATAAGCCTTACTATTTCCCAATAAAATAATTCTCTCTCGCTACACTATTAAATCATTGCTATAGTCTCCCTGTTTGAGACTATACATACTGGGGCACATTTACTAAGAATGTAGGAAACTGCACTGCCAGTGCTCTGCCTGTATATAATGCTTGGTGCGCTTTCATTAAGAATGTGCGCCAAAAATTCTAAATCTGTCACTTCCCTTCACCTTTAACATACTGCATGTGCGACAGACTTTGCGTGTGCGAATGACTTTGCATGTAAAATCTAGCGCACGGTCTGACTGAGCACCAGAACGCCCCCTAATTTGTGTTGCATGGTGCCTAGTGCAGCTGCGCCACAAAACGGTCGTGTGTGACACATTTGTGGTGCAGACACTTCTTAAACACCTGTGCAAGCAGTTTACGCTAGAAAGAACATGCAAAGTCCAACGGAAAACTGGCACAAAGCCCTTAGTAAATGTGCCCCACTATATATAAAAACGACTGGCACATACTAGCAAATTATGTACCGCTGTATTGCTGTATCGTGTTTTAAACCGCGATACAGCGGTTTAAAACACTAACAAAAATAAGCTCCGGCACCAGCTCACCCTGAGCTGGTGCTCGGTATTTCCTTCTTATACCTGCCACTTCAAGTGGTAGGTTTCCTTTAAGGTATTGCAGAAAAAAGGTTATGGTCCTTTATGTTTTGGTCATTGTCCATCTGTATTATAAAACGCTAACCAATCATTTTGGCTGCATTTGAGCTCACTATGTCTCTAAATATTTCAAAATTCATCCGGCTAGTTCTGTCTTGTGTTACATCATCAATAAAAACTAGTAACCCAGTTACACTGGCAGCCGTGCATGCCAAAGCCATCACACTACCTCCGTCGTGATGTATAGATGATTTGGTATGCGATGGATCTGTTTCATTCCTTCACCACACTTTTTTCATTTCATTATTCTGGTAGAGGTGGATCTTGCTTTCAACTGTTCAAAGAAAGTTTAGAGCTACTCTGGCTTTTTAAAACCTTAACAACCTGGCCTTTTTTCTTTTTTTTCGGTTTTAATTTTTCACTCCCCACCTGCAAAAATATGTAACGTTTTAATTTTTCCATGCAAAGAGCTATATGAGGGTTTGTTTTCTATGTAACAAATTGCACAGTGACGGTATTTAACCCCTCAAGGACGCAGGGTTTTTCCGCTCATTTCTCGCTCTCCAACTTCAAAAATCCATAACTTTTTCATTTTTACGTGTACAGACCTGTGTGAGGGCTTATTTTGTGCGTAACAAATTTTACTTTCCCGTAATTTTATTTATTTTAACATGCCGTGTACTGCGAAGCTGAAAAAAAAATTCCAAATGTGGAAAAACTGAAAAAAAAAAAACGTTCTTGTGGGCTCAGTTTTTTCGACTTTGACTGTGCACTCAAAATAACACCTCAGCTTTATTCTTTGGTTCAGTGCGATCGCGGTGATACCAAATTTATACAGGTTTTATTGTGTTTTAATACATTTTCAAAAATTAAACGAATGTGTACAAAAAAGAAAAAAAAATTTTTGCCATCTTCTGACGCTAATAACTTTTTCATACTTTGGCGCACGGAGATGTGTGAGGTGTCATTTTTTTTGCGAAATGATGCGACGTTTTCATTGCTACCATTTTGAGGTCTGTGCAACATTTTGATCATTTTTTATTTCATTTTTTATGTGATGTAAAAAGGTGTAAAAGTCGTATTTCGGACATTTGGGCGCCATTTCCAGCCTCGGAGGTCACCACCGTCCATAACTGTTTTTATATTTTGATAGATCAGGCGTTTACCTAATATGTTTGTGATTTTTACTCTTTATTATGTTTTATATCCGTTCTAGGGAAAGGGGGGTGATTTGAACTTTTAATATTTTATTAATTTTTTTGTATTTTTTAAACTTTTTTTTTCCTTTTTTTTTTTCACAATTTTTTAGACCATCTAGGGTACATTAACCCTAGATGGTCAGATCGTTCCTACCATATACTGCAATACTTCTGTATTGCAATATATGGCATTTTTGCACACTATACATGGATATGCAGAAGCCATGTATCCTCGGGTCAAACAACCAATTGCCGCCCCCCCCCCCCCCCCGATGACGTTCGGGGGCACGGCGATCGTAACAAAGATGGCGGCGCCCGTGCGCCGCCGTCTTTTAAATGCCGCCGGTGACTTTGCCGGCGGCAACGGAGGGGTTAATAGCCGCGATCGATGCAAGCACCGACCGCAGTTATTAGCGGTGGGGGTTTTCTGCAATATGCAAAAACCCCCACCTTTGTATGAAGAGCCCTCTTCATACATCCCTTATACCTCTGCGCCGTAGAGCTATGTCGCAGAGCGTTAAGGGGTTAATATTCCATGCCGTGTACTGGGAAGTGGGAAAAAAAATTCCAAATGCAGTGAAATTAGGAAAAAAATGCATTTGCACAATTTTCTTGTGGGCTTGGATTTGATGGCTTTCAGCGTGCGCTCCAAATGACATGTGTACTTTATTCTTTTGGTCGGTGTGATCATGGGGATACCAAATTTATATGGATTTTTTAAATACATTTTTTATACATTTAAAAAAAATTAACACCTTTATTAAAATAAATTTTCTGGTGCTGATAACTTTCATACTTAAGTGTACGGCGCTGTGTGTGGTGTAATTTTTTACAACTTTTGATGATGTTTTCAATGCGACGATTTTTAGGACTGTACAGCCCTTTGATCACTTTTTATAGAATTTTTAATATTTTTCAAAATGGCAAAAAATGGCATTTTTTGACATTGGATGCTATTTTCCCGTTACGGGATTCAATGCCAGGAACAACTGTCACTATATTTTGATAGATTGGACATTTTGGGAAGCGGAGAACCTAACATGTTTATGATTTTTACTGTTTATTTATATCAGTTCTAGGGAAAGGGGGTGATTTTAATTTTAATTTTTTTTTACTATTTTTCAGACCACCCAGGGTAATTTAAGTCCAACCTAGCCTTTTTATTGTATTTTTTGTTTGTTTTTGTATTGTCTATTAATGGTAACATGAAGCAGTGGATGGAATTTTGTAGGAATTTTTAACTCAGATTTTTATAGATCTAAATATGATGTGAAATTAATTACCGTATATACCGGCGTATAAGACGACTTTTGAAGACAGAAAAATCTTCTGTCTTCTCTGGGGTCGTCTTATACGCCGGTAATCGTCTTATACGGTGGGTCCCGGTGCATGGAGAGGGCTCACGGGCTGAGCCCTCTCCATACCCGGTAAGTCTTTGCTGCATATTGCAGCAAAGGCTTACCGGTAACACCCGCGATCGGTGCTAGCACCGATCGCGGGTGTTTGCAGAGCGATGGCTGCCGGCAGCCTCAAAAAGCTGCCGGCAGCCGCAAAAAGCTGCCGGCAGCCTCAAAAAGACATCGGGTGCATACTCACCCTCCGTTGGCCCCGATGTCCGCGCGGATCGTCTTCCGCGCAGTCTTCTCTCTTCTGCTGGGCGCCGCCATGCTTTTCCCCGGGGCGGCGCCTAGTATGACGTCAGCAGCGGCGCGTCATACTAGGCGCCGTCCAGGGGAGAACAATGGCGGCGCCCACACGGACATCGGGGGAGCAGCGCTGCAGGTCGGGGCCACCGGAGGGTGAGTATATAAGTTTATTATTTTCTATTAATGCTGGGCTGGCTGGATATTACTGGGGGCAGTGCTGTATACTACTGGGGGCAGTGCTGTATACTACTGGGGGCTGTGCTGTATACTACTGGGGGCTGTGCTGTATACTACTGGGGGCAGTGCTGTATACTACTGGGGGCTGTGCTGTATACTACTGGGGGCTGTGCTGTATACTACTGGGGGCTGTGCTGTATACTACTGGGGGCAGTGCTGTATACTACTGGGGGCTGTGCTGTATACTACTGGGGGCAGTGCTGTATACTACTGGGGGCTGTGCTGTATACTACTGGGGGCTGTGCTGTATACTACTGGGGGCAGTGCTGTATACTACTGGGGGCTGTGCTGTATACTACTGGGGGCTGTGCTGTATACTACTGGGGGCTGTGCTGTATACTACTGGGGGCAGTGCTGTATACTACTGGGGGCTGTGCTGTATACTACTGGTGGCAGTGCTGTATACTACTGGGGGCAGTGCTGTATACTACTGGGGGCAGTGCTGTATACTACTGGGGGCTGTGCTGTATACTACTGGGGGCAGTGCTGTATACTACTGGGGGCAGTGCTGTATACTACTGGGGGCTGTGCTGTATACTACTGGGGGCTGTGCTGTAATGGTAATGTCGTTGTTGTATGCCTTATGTTTATGAGCGACAGTTTTCCTGCTATATACCTACATGTCATAAGAATTTACATTAAAAAAAGGACCCTGTTAAATTCAAATCTGTTTTTTTTTTAATTTTTACCGGTGTTTTGTATGCGTTGGAAAAGGGGTAGTCTTATACGGCGAATATATCTTAAACTCTATATTTTAAACAGGAAAGTAGGGGGGTCGTCTTATACACCAGGTCGTCTTATACGCCGGAATATACGGTAGATTTGGTAATAAGTTTGGGAATAAGCAATTAAAGACATCCTTTCCTATTACTATATAGAGACCTATAACTATAGAGACCTTTAAATTAACACTTTCAGGACTCAACTGCCCTTCTCCTTTTCTGTTTTTCACTCACCTCATTCCCTCACCTCATGCTATAACTTTCTTATTTTTACATTAACAGTGATGTGTGTTGGCTTGTTATGTGCAGGGCAAACTGTACTTTTTATTGGCATACGTTATTTAATATTCCATGCTATGTACTGGAAAGTGTAAAAAACCATTTGTGGCTTTTTTTTGTGGGCTACAAATGGCACCTCCCCTTTATTCTTTGCGTCAGTACAATCACAGGGACACAAAATTTATTATCGGTTTTAATAGATTTTAGTAGATTTAAAAAAAATTAAAATCTTTTGTACAAAAAATGGCCACTTTGGCAAATTCAGAGGCCCAGAACGTTTTAAAACTTTGGTGTACAGACCTAAGGTGTGATTTTTATTTGGGTATGCACTGACATTTTAATGATTAATTTTAATTTTTATATCAATTTGAGACCTAAAGAACCGTTTGATCATTTTTTATTCAAATACTTATGGATATTTTTAATACAAAAGTAGCGTTTGGCCGCTATTTTCTGTTACAGTGTTCATGATCAAGAATAATCTTTTCTATATTTTGATAGAACGGGCATTTTGAGAGGTGGCGATACATAGCATGCTTATGATTTGTACCATTTATTTATTGTTATATGGGTTCAGGACAGATTCGAGCCTTTTTGCTGCCAGCGGCAAAACTTGAAATGGCTGCCCCCCCCCCCTCCCATGCCCAATGATGCTATCTTACACACTACTAGTCATGCAGTGACACAGACATTAGTAACATCTAGTATTTAGTACCTTACAGTTGATGATCTGCTTCATTAGAGGACTTCTTTACTATTTCTCCAGGCCATGGATTTTCTCTGCTGACTCAATAGTGAAATGTCTTCAGCTCTATGCAACAAAACTCCACACTGCGCCCCTAAAAATCTCAGTCACTCACAGCATAATGGAGCATATTCCTAATGTATATTATCCTCACAACATGACTGAACACACTATTCCCCACATAAAACATCCTTTGTACTGTCACCCATATACTTTTCTCTATACAACCCCAGCAGCACCATGACATTATAATGCGTTGTGGTGGGCCACAGGGGTTCAGGCCAAGCATCAGACAGGACAAGCTTTATTTTAATAAAAGCTGTTTCAGCTTTTTAAACTGAATGTGGAAGGATGGTACAGGAGGCAAAAGCATTAACAGTCTGGTGAACTGTAAGGTGTGAATAGCTACCCCTTTGATTTCTATGAGAACAGGCTTCCCAGGTTCTGGGCGGAGACCACAACAAACTTTTGTCGGGACGCTTCATTCATACCACAGTTAGTGTGGTGCGTATAAAAGCATTATGAATCATATTGATTTCTCCTACTAAAAACTATTTAAAACTGATCTCCAAAATACAGACTCTAGTTCTGTCACATATGAGATTGGTCAATTATAAAAAATTTACTGCAGTACAGATGACTTTGCTGCACCCCTTGAAGCACCAATTTCCGCTGCAGTATGTCTGTAGATAAATTGATTCACATTATTATTTGTAAAACATTTGCAAACAATTTTTTTTAAGGCAAGACAGACTCTTCCATAAAGACAGTGGAAGAGTCAGTTGTGCATACCTAATAGTTGGCCTGTGGACAGATTCTCCAAGTGGATCTCTCTACAACATCTCCAAAGTGATCCTGGGCCTCTTGGCTGCTTCAGTTATTAGTGCTTACCTTGTCTAAGTTGTTATTTTTGGTGAACAGCCATCTACATAAAATAATAGTAATGCCATATTCCTTTAGTTTATGGAAAATGGAGATTGGAGTGCTCATTGAGATGTTTACAACTTGGACTATTTTCCTAAAATCTAACCCATGAAAAACACTTTGCTAATTTTATCCCTAAGCTGACTTGTGTGTTTCATAGTGCTTTTCACTAATTTTCTGTGCTCTGGTTATACTAAAAATAAATTGCATATAGATATACTCCATTTACTAATCAGATGTAATATGACACCAAAAATCAAAGCCCTTATGTTTTCCTTCCTTTTTTATGTTATATATTGAGGAAAAGGGTAATTGACACTAATGGAGTATTCTGCCCCATATTTCTATACAGCACCCATATAAGTTACACTCAGCACCTTCACAGACCTCAATATGAAGCCCTAAAGAATCACAAGTCCTTTTCAGTTTTTACAATTATGTTTTTCACTTCCCACCTTCCAAAAGCCATATTTTTTTTCATAAAAGACATTGGGGGATATTTATCAGGGCCTCTGCGCACCGCCAGTGGCGCAGAGGCCCTGAAATCATCGCAAATGCTAGCTTATTGCTAGCTTTTGCGATTATTTTCCCCAATCCGCCACCTTCACGCCAGTGGGGCCGAGCGGGGGGCGCGGCCGGACGGGAGTGGGCCGGCGCGGGGCGTTACTGTGAATATATGTGAATATATGTGAAAAGTTGCCGGCTGCTGGTATTTTTACGCCAGGCCCTGCCTGGCGTAGGATAAACGCTGCACTGCTGGCAGCCCGATACATCAAGAGGCAGAAGCCTCTTGATGTATCGGGCTGCGAATTTGCAGCGGCGGGGCGATCATACACTGGCGCACGAGCGCCAGCATATGATAAATATCCCCCATTGTTCTTGAATATTACACCATTCTTTGCCATTCTCATCCCATGTACTATACACATTGTGACTTTCATATCTAAAAAGTTTTCTTTCTTTGGTATGAATATGTGAAATTCATGCTTTTATGTCCCCTTTCTTTGTCTTTGAAGTTCTCTTTCTGATCTGTAATTAATTTTAAGTAGTAGACATTCCTTGTAATGGTCTATATTATGTTTTGCATTGTTATATCTTGCAGTTCAGATATTCTCTCTGTCTTTACTTTATATATTATATACTACAGTATATGTTACACTTATTTGTAAACTTTGTTAAATCAACTTTATATACTCTACTCAAAAATATAAAGGGAACACTTAAACAACACAATATAACTCCAAGTCAATCCAACTTCTGTGAAATCAAACTGTCCATTTAGGTAGGAACACTGATTGACAATCAATTTCACTTGCTGCTGCGCAAATAGAATAGGCAACAGATGGAAATTATTGGCAATTAGCAAGACACACTCAATAAAGGAGTGGTTCTGCAGGTGGTCAATTTTGAATGTTGGTGGTGCTTTCACACTGATGAGACAGACTCTACAACCCACCCAAATGCTCAGGTTGTGCTCACAGCCCTATATCGTGCAGGATGCTTGGCATTTGCCAGAGAAAACCCAGGGTTGGCAAATTCACAGAAGAAAGCGGGTTCAAACTGATCACGTGAGATACCGTGTAGAGCATCTGATTCCTGCAACATCCTTCAGCATGACCGGTTTGACAGTAGGTCAGTAATGGCTTGGAGTGGCATTTCTCAGAACCCTCCATGTGCTCACCAGAGGTAGCCTGACTGCCACTAGGTACGGAGATAAGATTCTCAGACCCATTGTGAATCCATATACTGGTGTGGTTGCCCCTGGGTTCCTCCTTATGCTGGACAATGCTAGGCCTCATGTGGCTGAAGTGTGTCAGCAGTTTCTACAAGATGAAGGCATTGAAGCTGTGGACTGGCCCGCTCGTTCCCCAGACCTGAATCTGATTGAGCACATCTGGGACATCAAGTCTGACTCCATCCACCAACGTCACATTGCACCACAGACTGTCCAGGAGTTGACAGATGCTTTAGTCCATGTATAGGAGGAGATCCCTCAAGAGACCATCTGCAATCTCATCAGGGGCATGCCGAGGTGTTGTAGGATCAGACTGTAATATGTTTTCCACTTTAATTTTGTAGGTGACTCCAAATCCAGATCTCTATGGTTAATACATTTGATTTCCATTGAGGATTTTTTTGTGTTTTTGTTATTCACGCATACAACTTTGTACAGAACAAAGAATTCAGTGAGAATATTAAATTCATTCAGATCTAGGAGCGGTTTATTGAACTGTGGCAATATATTGCTGTGCCAAGGTTAACCCCTTAATGACCGCCCTATAGGCTTTTTACGGCAGTCTTTTACTTTTTCTGACACAACGCCCTTCTACGGTGGCGCATCAGAAGAAGATTGCGGGACATTGGGTCTCAATGGTGCCTGTGTCGGGCTGCGACATCACCCCCTTTAACCGCTTACCTGGCGTGAAGAGGAGCAGCATGTAACTGTGTCCCCCGTGGATCGGAACCCCCCCGGTGAGCTTACCAATCCATCCTGCGGCAGCCCTGGGGTCCGTCGTGTGCCTCGAGGCAGATCGCCCCTTTTCAAGCCAGGTTCCACCTCCTAGCAGGACCCGGCTGTAAGTCACTGAGCATGCCTGGCTTGCTCAGTTACTTACATTGTACACTGCAATACGAATGTATTGCAGTGTAAGGGCTTGAATAACCGATCAGATGAACGCTTGTTCAAGCCCAAGTCTGGAAAATTTGAAAAATGTAGAAAAAAATCACCTTATAATAAATAAAATAAAAGTCTCCTAATCATCCCAATTACAAATAAAATCCAAATAAAGTATATAAAACACAAAAAACAGTACATATTTGGTATCTCTGCATACGTATCAATCTGTACAATAATATAAAACAATATAATAAATATAATATAAAATGGCGTAAAAAAAAAAAATTATGATCAATTACCCTCACAAAAGATGTTCTAAAAAGTGATCAACAAAAGTTACGTGCCCTTATATGTGCCCCTGAAAATTTGTCGGTAGTTAAAGTTTTGCTCTTTAAAATTGAGCAAAGATGAAAAAAAAACTATATAAATGAGGACTCACTGTAATCATAGTGAGAATAAAACCAGAGAATAAAGATAAAATTTTATTTTAATGATATGGCGAGCGGGAAAAAAAGTGCTAAAAATCCAAAATAAAAATTGATTATTTTGTTTGTATCCATTTGAAATAGTTAATAAAATCTCATGAATAAGCTATAGACCCCCAAAATGAATTATCTACACATTGTATCTCACCCCACAAAAAATAAACTTCATGTGTTTGCATTACCAAAAAAATTTCAATGTTATAGCCTGTACATTGTGACAATACAAATCAGCTCTGAATGGCGCTGCTTTCATTTTTTTGCCCGGCCATGCGCTCATACAGCAGTTTACCACCACATATGGGGTGTTGATACACTCGTGAGAAATTGGGCATCAAACTTTGCTCAACAGTTCATCATTTTTTTTCAATTATGAAAGTGGCATTTTTGGCCTAAATGAATGTATTTTCCAAAAAAAAGTTTCTAAATCGCACTTCCATTTTGTTTTAACCCATGTGAGACACTTAAAGGGTAATAGACTTAATAGAAGTTGTTTTACATAGGTTGAGGGATGTAGTTTATAAAGTGGGTTAATTTATGAGGTTTTTCTATTAATTAGGCCTTTCAAAGTCACTTGAAAGCTGAGTTGTCCCTCAAAATATGAGTTTTGGTGATTTTCATGAAAATTAGAAAAATCATACCTCAAGTTCTAAGCCTCATAACATCCTAAAAAAATGAGAGGATGTATAAAATATCATTCCAACATAAAGCAGACATTCCGGAGATGTTAGCTGTCTTGCTTTTTGGATAGTTTAACTATCTGCCTGGAAAGCAGAACATTTCAAACTTTTAAAATGAAGAATTTTTCAGAAATAGCCAGCCCCCAGTAGTATATAGCCATCCAGCCCCAGTAGTATAAAGCCAGCCTCTAGTAGTATACAGCCAGCCCCCAGCAGTGTACTGCCAGCCACCCCCAAGTAGTATACAGCCATCCAGCCCCCGTGTAGTATACAGCCAGCCAGCGGCCATGTAGTATACAGCCAGCCAGCACCATGTAGTATACAGCCTGCCCCATGTAGTATACAGCCAGCCAGCCCAATGTAGTATACAGCCAGACCCCTGTAGTATGTACCAGCCAACCATGTAGTATACAGCTAGCCAGCCCAATTTAGTATAAAGCCAGCCCCCTGTAGTATGTAGCCAGCCAACCCCCAGCAGTATACAGCCAGCCAAGCACATCCAAAAAAACAGACTTACATACTCACCCTCCAGCGCCCCATTGCTCGTTTCGGCTCCCAATCCTCGGCCCGGCTCCTGGCGGCTCCTCTTCGGTCTTCTCTCTGATGTATTAGCTGGCAGAGACGTGTCCATCTGAACTGCTGGCCAGCAGATTGCAAAGAAGCGTCTCTGCCAGCTAATACATCAAAGAAAAGACCAAAGAGGACCCGCTAGGAGCCGCAACGAGCATCGGTGGCGCAGGAGGGTGAATATGTACGTTTTTTTTTTTTATTGACTTGTATAAGCCTAGGTGAGGTTTTTCAGCACATTTTTTGTGCTGAAAAACTGGGCTTATACACAAGTATATACGATACATTTTTTTATATGTTGCAAAATGGCTAAAAGTGGCATGTTCAACTTTGGGCGCTGTTTTCCATTACCAGGTTCAATTCTTGGAATATACTTTATTATACTTTGATAGATCGGACATTTTTAGATGCGGCAATATCTAACATATTTATGATTTTTACTGTTTATTTTTATATTAGTTCTAGGGAAAGGGGGGGGTGATTAGATTTTTTAGGGTTTTTAAATTATTTATTTTACTGTACTTTAACCCTAGGTTGTCTGATTGATCCTACCATAAACTGCCATTCTATAGTATGGCAGTATATGGAGTTTTTCCTGATCACGTATTAAAATGTGCCATTGGCACATTGTAACAAATGATCATAAACTATACAGCCTTGGGTCTTACAAAGACCTATTGCTGTTTTTGGCAAAGATTGTCGCTCCATGACATCACAGGAAACAGTAATCCAGGCCAAGCATCAATCACTGCTGTAGCAAAATACACTCACCGTGTATTGGGAGGGTTCAGCCCTGAGCCCTATGCATACACCCACAGTCCACGTGTGACGTACATATACATCACACGTTTGTAAGGGGTTAAACAAAATAGGAAAAGGCAGATGATAGGTGTTCGGTGCATACACTTCACAGGAACACGGTAATGTTGTAATTCTTTGTTTATTGAATAAATGGTAACTTCGCAGCATACATGTACATACATTTACTAAATAAAATTTTTTTTACAGATTTTATGTTAAGTGCTACTCAGGACTTAAACATATCATAGATCGCTTGTATAATACACTGCACTAATCCTGTAAAAAGGCAGTGGAGTGGAGCTCAAACATAAATCTAATATATAAAGCTGGGTGTATGTATGTCCGCTAAAGAAATCTGCACCATTGGATAGTTTAACTATCTGCCTGGAAAGCAGAACATTTCAAACTTTTAAAATGAAGAATTTTTCAGAAATAGCCAGCCCCCAGTAGTATATAGCCATCCAGCCCCAGTAGTATACAGCCAGCCTCCAGTAGTATACAGCCAGCCCCCAGCAGTGTACTGCCAGCCACCCCCAAGTAGTATACAGCCATCCAGCCCCTGTGTAGTATACAGCCAGCCAGCGGCCATGTAGTATACAGCCAGCCAGCACCATGTAGTATACAGCCTGCCCCATGTAGTATACAGCCAGCCAGCCCAATGTAGTATACAGCCAGACCCCTGTAGTATGTACCAGCCAACCATGTAGTATACAGCCAGCTCAATGTAGTATACAGCCAGCCCCCTGTAGTATGTAGCCAGCCAACCCCCAGCAGTATACAGCCAGCCAAGCACATCCAAAAAAACAGACTTACATACTCACCCTTCAGCGCCCCATTGCTTGTTTCGGCTCCCAATATTCGGCCCGGCTCCTGGCGGCTCCTCTTCGGTCTTCTCTCTGTTGTATTAGCTGGCAGAGACGTGTCCATGTGATCTGCTGGCCAGCAGATTGCAAAGAAGTGTCTCTGCCAGCTAATACATCAAAGAAAAGACCAAAGAGGACCCGCTAGGAGCCGCAACGAGCATCGGGGGTTCAGGAGATTGAATATGTAAGTTTTTTTTTTTATTGACTTGTATAAGCCTAGGCGAGGTTTTTCAGCACATTTTTTTGTGCTGAAAAACTGGGCTTATACACAAGTATATACGATACATTTTTTTATATGTTGCAAAATGGCTAAAAGTGGCATGTTCAACTTTGGGCGCTGTTTTCCATTACCAGGTTCAATTCTTGGAATATACTTTATTATACTTTGATAGATCGGACATTTTTAGACGCGGCAATATCCAACATGTTTATGATTTTTACTGTTTATTTTTATATTAGTTCTAGGGAAGGGGGGGTGATTAGATTTTTTAGGGTTTTTAGATTATTTATTTTACTGTACTTTAACCCTAGGTTGTCTGATTGATCCTACCATAAACTGCCATTCTATAGTATGGCAGTATATGGAGTTTTTCCTGATCACGTATTAAAATGTGCCATTGGCACATTGTAACAAATGATCATAAACTATACAGCCTTGGGTCTTACAAAGACCTATTGCTGTTTTTGGCAAAGATTGTTGCTCCATGACATCACAGGAAACAGTAATCCAGGCCAAGCATCAATCGCTGCTGTAGCAAAATACACTCACCGTGTATTGGGAGGGTTCAGCCCTGAGCCCTATGCATACACCCACAGTCCACGTGTGACGTACATATACGTCACACGTTTGTAAGGGGTTAAACAAAATAGGAAAAGGCAGATGATAGGTGTTCGGTGCATACACTTCACAGGAACACGGTAATGTTGTAATTCTTTGTTTATTGAATAAATGGTAACTTCGCAGCATACATGTACATACATTTACTAAATACATTTTTTTTACAGATTTTATGTTAAGTGCTACTCAGGACTTAAACATATCATAGATCGCTTGTATAATACACTGCACTAATCCTGTAAAAAGGCAGTGGAGTGGAGCTCAAACATAAATCTAATATATAAAGCTGGGTGTATGTATGTCCGCTAAAGAAATCTGCACCATTGTGTTTACAATCATCAAATTTTGTACAAATTTTGTCATAGACTAGGTTTTGAATCAAAATTTTCACCCCAGACTTTCGAAAATTAATCACCATCTATAGGAGCCATTGTCTGCTGCTCCTGTGGCAGAAAGCAACCACTCACAGCTCAGTTTCTAGCAACCAATCACAGCTCAGTTTCTATTTGCCACATGTCTTTAATATGAGCTCTGAACTTTGATTGGTTACTATAGGCAATAAACATTAGACAGCTTAGGTGTGAGGTATTATGAGCTAATCTGATAAATATAAATACATAGATAGAGATACATAAATATAAAATATTGTTTGTTTATCCATTCTATTTTGTTATTGCTAAGAGCTGTTATTTACTATCACAGGCAATGCTGGGGATACAGCTAGTAAACTATATAATAAATTATGTTTAGCAATCACATAAAGACATTTCTTTAATTATTATAGAACTGATTTTTCCTGTACTTATTAATCATTGTGTATTTCACATTTCAAATACATTTTCTTTGCTTTGTTTTTAGGTATGATGTAGACTCAAAGAGCCCGAACTTAGCAAAGCATGTAAGTCAAAATTGCATTATCCATGTCATACTTCACACTATGCATATGAAATATGAGGGTAGCGTGAAGTGTCTGCTGTAACAGTAAAATGTTTATCCAATAAAATACTGCAATTAAAATAATGAAGCCTTTTGCATTGTAAAAATATTGAAGATTTTGTCCCATTTGATGAAGCCCTCCTTGTGTCATGGTTGCTTAGAATTTGAGCTGAATGTGGTATGGGTATATAACAAAAAATCTCACATTCAGAATGAAGGGGAAATATACAGTTGAACCCGATTAGTATCGTAACCCATGGTGGATAGGGGATTAATATACAAAATTTGAAACACCAATAGAAGCCCGGCTTGCGACCAATAATACCCTTTCTCTACCAGGGTTCACTTACCAAGTGGCGTTTCCTCCATCCAGAGGCTTTATAGCAGCAGTGTACCAGATCAAGATTAGATCTTCTACACTGTCACAGACATACATAAGTGTGTGCCAGTCTAGGAGATCTGGTCTCTTAGTCGGGAAGGGGATTCTCCTTTAAGGGGGAATGCTGCAGAAACAGTATTTGGAACAGTACATTGGACCACTACTGGCACAATGGAAGACCTCCAATCAGATCCTGGCCATAAAAGTCACCTGCTGTGTGCCTGCCTTTTTCCCTCTGCTACAGTGGATTCTATGAGGCTGACTGAAGGAGCATTTTCCCAGTTTTTTGTGGTAGAATTGGGTACCATGGCTTATATTTTGGTCGGCTTATACTTGAATATATATGGTATATTGTAAAGAAGTAAATGCTTCTTATCGTATAGAAGGTTAATCATTTTAATAATTAATATGCTAGCATCATCTGCTCTGATAAATATGTAAAGAAGGTTTATTGCGGGTTGTACGTTTCTGACCTTTAAGTTTATTTATGGAAACAGTTAATTAATTTACACTTTATACTTTGTTTCCATTTTAACTGACATTTAGTTATTTCCCACCTCCCCCAGTCCCAACCCACATGTCATTTTACACATATTCTCCGCAATGTTGGCCTTGCTATCATGTCATTAGAAATATCTGTTTCTGGACAGCCAGAAATAGCTAGTTGTTGCATTGAATTACAGCTAAATCCTGTATAAAACCCCTTTGGTTAGATATAGTTAACCTTTCTTCATCATGTGACACCGTAGAAGCCCTGTCTTGGCGTTGTCTCCTCCGATTTATTAAATTTTACAATATTGTGCTGGATTGTCTCTACAGTTTATTTGAACTTTTGCATTACACTAGACATCAAATAGAAGTTAAACAGAGCTGGATGGCTATTTAAAACATTATGGATTGGAATTTCTGATGTCAGTAATTACAGATATTTTTCACAAACTCTTAAAGGACCTTCAAACTTATGCATATATTTAAAAGACCTTTTTCAAATAGGTGGGAGCTCAACACCCAGGAACTCCTATGAATCAACTAATTCTAGCTGACTTTGGTGCTGGGAGCAACATATAGAATAGAACCTATAAAAAACTATTTTTATGTTAATTCAATACAATCTTGCAACATGAAAATGCAAGAAAATATAGATAATAAAAAGATTTTATTACAATAAAAACTGCCCAATTAACCCTGGTTGACCATTTGATAAAGACAAAATCCTTGACTTTAGTGATGAGCGTATTGGTTGAAATTCAGGTTCGATGGGTTCATCTGAATATCTGGAAAAATTTCCATTTGGACCAGGACTATCCCACAACCCAAACACGAACCCCATGGACTCGAACTTTAACATCCAAAAAGTTAAAGGCGGTTACAGGCCTTCAGGGATTTTAGACCTAGGTATCCTCATAGCGGTTAAAGAAGCAATGGGAAACCACAAACCCTCCTCTCGATGGGGTTAAAATCTAGCTACTGCAGAATTGGTCAACTTCAAGTTAAATTTCAGGTGCTGCAGAATTTGTTAACTTAAAGTTAAATTTTAGGTACTCCGTAAATTGTACATTTTAAAGTCTGGGAATGCAGAACTTGTCAATTTAAAATTCTGGTAATGCAATATATGTCAAATTGAAGTTACCGTATATAGGGTGGGAAATGCATTGGTCTCAGCCTCCAGTCAGTATAAAGCCGACCAGCACATTTCCCCCAGTATATAGTCTGATAGATCCTGCCCCCCCAGTATATAGCCTGCCAGCCCCTGCCCCCGCCCAGTATATAGCCTAACAGCCCTGTAGTATATAGCTAGCCAGCCCCACCTCAGTATATAGCCTGCCAGCCCCTGCAGTATATAGCTTGCCAGCCATTGCAGTATATAGCCAGCCCAGCCCCCCCAGTATTTAGCCTGCCAGCACTGCCCCAGAGTATATAACCTGCCAGCCCTACCCCCCAGTATATAGCCTACCATCCCCTGCCACCTGTAATATATAGCTGCCAGCTCCTGACCCCCATTTTAGAACCTGCCAGCCCCTGCCCCCTGTATATAGCCTGCCAGCACTGCCCCTCAGTATATAGCCTGCCAGCTCTGCCCCCCCCAGTATATAGCCTGCTAGCCCCAGTATTATATAGCCTGCCAGCCCCTGTAGACTATAGCCAGCGCCTGCCCCCTGTGGTATATAGCCTACCATCTCCTGCCCCCTATAATATATAGCCTGCCAGCTCCTGCCCCACATTAAAGAACATGCCAGCCCCTGCCCCCTGTATATAGCCTGCCAGCACTGCCCCCAGTATATAGCCTGACAGCCCTGCCCCCCAGTATATAGCCTGACAGCCCTGCCCCCCAGTATATAGCCTGACAGCCCTGCCCCCAGTATATAGCCTGCTAGCCCCAGTATTATATAGCCTGCCAGCCCCTGTAGACTATAGCCAGCTCCTGCCCCCTGTGGTATATAGCCTACCATCTCCTGACTCCTATAATATATAGCCTGCCAGCTCCTGCCCCCACATTAGAGAACATGCCAGCCCCTGCCCCCAGTTAATAGCCTGCCAGCCCCTCCTGTCTATAGCCAGCCAGCCCCTATAGTATATAGCCTGCCCATCCCCCCAGTATATAGCCTGCCAACCCCATAACATATAGCCAGCCAGCCCCTGTAGTATATAGCCTGCCCATCCCCCCAGTATATAGCCTGCCAGCCCCATAGTGTATAGCCAGCCAGCCCCTGTAGTATATAGCCTGCCCATCCCCCCCAGTATATACCCAGTCCATGCCCCCCAGTATGCCAAGCTTGTAGAATTTAAAACTGTACTCACCTTTCTGATTCCCCCCCCCCCCCCCGAAGGTCCTCCTATTGCTTCTGATGCTCCGGTGCCTAGGAGTCAAAGTGTAGTGGAAAGACCCAAAGAGGACACAAAGAGGCACCAGAAGCAAGAAGAGGACCTGAAGAGGGCTTCAGAAAAGAGAGTGAAGTGTTAATTTTTTATAGACTCGAGTATAAGTCGAGTTATATATGTGCTGAAAAACTTGGCTTATACTCAAATAGGTACATTTCAGGTACTGCAGTATTCCATTTATTCAGACACTGGCACAGCCAAGTCCCATGGGATCCTTGCCTGGTTCATCTTAATGAACGTGAGGATGTCCACATTTAATGTAGACAGCCCGATACTTTTGTTGATGATGACACCACTGGTGGTGCTGACCTGGGCAGGGCAGAACCTGCAAGGCATAGAGTGCAAGCTTTGGCCATGTGTCTAATTTTCCCATCCAGAAATTGAACAGGAAGGACCCATCCTACAGTACCAGGCGAAGTGTGACCAGACAATCTTCATGCTTGGGGGTCACAGTTTGCCTCTTGGTACTATGTACCATATCAGATGGTGGTGGAGGTTGAGGAGAATTGAGCATGGCATTCCACATTGTGGCCATGCTCACTCTCCTTGTTGCGGTGGTGCTGGTGTTCCGGTTGTGTTGGCGACTTCCTCCTCCTCTACATGCTGCCACTGTGCTCTCAATGTAAGAGGGCCACTCATCCAGCAGTGCCTGCACAATTTTCTTGCTTGTACTCATTAATTTTTATCTCATGCTCTATTATTGGAATTAAGGATGCTACACTATACTTGTAGGGTGGCCACCTAATATTTGGAACTGGTGATTACCTGGGCAAGTTGTCCTTGGTTGGAGATGTCTCCTCCTCCTCTCCCCAACTACACTCTATTGACATCCATAAGCTGCTCCAGGTGTCACCCTGCTCTGAGGAAAACTTCTCTTCCTCCTCCAAAAATGTCCCCTGGATAAAACAATGCAGTACCTGTCCACTATTCCAGCAACCCACCCTGAAAGCCATGTGTGGACTGGCCTGACAACTGTTCTTCCTCCTGTGGCACCATCATGTCCAAAAGAGCTCAATCTGCCAATGATCATATTCAGGACCAGAGCCCAGGAGAGAGATGGCTTGAACTAACTCTTTTTCTCTATGATTAGGGAGATTGACAGCTGCATAAATGGTGTGGACGGTGATGGTGACGGTGGTGCTTCTGCTGGTGGTATAGGCTGGTGGTGTCACTTCCTCCCTTTGCGGGTGTCCTGGTCCTTTGAGAGGTGCTGGTACAGGCTGAGCTAACCAAAGCAGCAAAGTTAGCCGGTGGTGTCTGCAGGCTGTTGAATTTGTCTAATCCACTACAGCCCATATTTATTTTGCAGGTTCTTGGTCACACATGAGGTGCTTAGATTTTTAAAGAGTATTCTGGGAACATGAAAGTCTGATGCAAAAACCCATAATGTTATAATTAAATGAATACAACGAAACTCCTTAAATAGTTTGCTCTTATGATTCACAAATTTATTTGGGTTTTCCAAAGTAGGCAGAGTTATCTCCAAAATGGCCAACACAGGATAGTACAACTCCCATGAGCCTAACAGACTGTCCTGCTCTTTTACCATAGTAATGATGTGTGTTAACTTCCCCTTTATCTTAGCCCCACTGAGATGGTGTCTCACCACAACACTGGCCATACTATATGAATTGCATACTTTACCGGCATACATAAACGAGCATGTGATACATTCCCTTATATCAGTATGACTTGCCATATGCTGATTGTCTCCATGAACATCAACATCCAGTCCCTTCCATGTAAAAATTTTGTCTGCCACCTGTGCAAAAAAAGGCCTTAGTAAAACAGTCCAACAATTTCATCAAGGCTTTTACCATTTACCATTTTTATCGGATGGAAAATAGTCCACTCACCTAAAAAAAATAATGAGTGTTTGCAACACCTAAAACAGGTCTAAATGTTGAACTCAATAGTTTTAATCTGTGATAGATTCATACTCACAATGATGTATCTGGTACAGCAGTAGAATAGTGTCGAGCTCTGCACTGTCATGAATTCCCCCCATAGTCTTATGTGAAAAGCACACTCTCCTTAAAATTTCTGTCTGGCATTAGACATTGGGGCAGATTTACTTACCCAGCCCATTCGCGATCCAGCGGTGCGTTCTGTGCGCTGGATTCAGGTCTTGCGGCGATTCACTAAGGCAGTTCCTCCGACGTCCACCAGATGTCGCTGCTGCGCTGAAGTTCCCCGAGGTCCGCCGGAATGCACCATCCTATACCTGGTGATGGTAAGCGCGTGTCCCGTGCCACTTTTTTTTTTTTAAATGCGGTGGTTTTTCCGAATCCATCGGGTTATTGTTCGGCCACGCCCCCTGATTTCTGTCGCGTGCATGCCGGCGCCGATGCGGCACAATCCGATCGCGTGCGCCAAAATCCCGGGGCAATACAGGGAAAATCGGCGCAAATTGGAAATATTCGGGTAACACGTCAGGAAAACGTGAATCGGGCCCTTAGTAGACCCCCGTTGTTGCTTTCTTCCACAAACACCACCCCACCTTACTACAGGTTGTGCTAGTATTGCAGCTCAGTTGTGGAAAACTTAGTGTAGCAAACTAAATGAAGCAAACAGGTTTTCCAAATCCGAGACAACTCCTTTAAATCCACCAACAATCAAAGTTAAAATAAAGTCACCTTCCCAACATACAGTGTGTCAAGACGAGGACTCCGCTGCCTCGTCACGTGACTTGGGGTGCGACTGTATGGGTTAATTTAAGATTGTGCAAATTTGAAATGACCCACGCCATTTAAAATTTTCCCAAGCCAATTACCATAATACATAACAGAAGTTCAGTACCATAAAAATCATTGCCATAAGATGTGATTACCTGGGCGCATCAACCATCTGGTATTTGGTCCTGTGTATAAGGCCAAGTAACAACACCCCTGGTCACTTGTAGACTGCTGGGACCCCTGGTGACTTTATGGCTTTGTGCTTCAGAAACACTAAGTTCTGTATCCCCTCTACCAAGTGGGAAATGCCTATAGGAAATCCACCACTGCTCACATGATGGAATCATACAAGCGCATAACCCTCTCCTTGCCGAACAAAATGCCAATGGAGTTAAGTGTAGGACTACTGTGCCCAGTTATATTGTGTTTTGGTTTTCCTTCTGTAGAGCTAATGGGGTCCCTCCCTTTACCATTTATACTACAGGGCTTAGGTTGGACCACTGACTGAACATTCTCCTGAGAGTCTCTATGCCCCTGCTCCACGTCCTAACTGCTCCTCAAAGCTGCGCTAGCAACACTCACCACTGGGAACCTGACTTCACTGTGGACCCCAGTCTTCTCTTTGAACACTGGTTCTAGTGTATACGCCGTCTTTGGTTCATGGACACAATTCATCTCCCCAGTCTGAGTAGAGGCATCTTTGTGGCTCATGCTCTGAGCCTTACTCATCTGGACACCCCCGGTCTGCTCTAAGACCTCTCCTTGAGTAATGGCCTCCGCCAGATCCACACTTAAGACCTTAGAGATTTGAGATGCAGATTCAGACACTCCATCCTGGCATCCTCTCACACCCTTCACCATATCTGCTGACTGCAGGGTTATCTCTGGGGGCGAGTTCACCCCCCCTTAGCTTCCACATACTGGGACACCTCTGGTTCTGGTGCAGACATAACCTTCCTCTTGCTATCCTGTCCTCCATCACAGATCTATTCCCTTGGGCTTCTGCCCATTTTATCATGTGATTGTTGTGCACATACACAGATGTCATTTTCCCCAAACCATTTCCCAACAATACATCCACAAGCAATTCCTGTGACACTCCCACCTCTCTGATAACTTTTTTTGAACCACTGTCCATAAAAACCTTGGCAACGGGCCCTCCTGAATAGCACCCAGTTATCCCCTTCACAGGCAAAGTCTATTCTGGAATGATGTCCGCAGGGTTTATAATCTCAGAGCAAACTAGAGAATAACTTGCCCCTGAGTCTCTTAATACCTGGGTGACTCAATCGCCAATTATCACAGTCTGCATGTGTAGTGCTGTAACTTTTCCTTATCACAAGAAAGCAGCATGACTACTGCTGTGGTAGAGCAGACAGTCGCTCCTCTATATGGGCACGCAGACCTCAGATGACCCACTTTGTTGCAATTAAAACATATGCGCATATCCCCCTTATTTATAGAATCCCTCAGTGTAAGGTTCTCACCCACTTTGGAGACAGTAGGCTGTGAGGTTGTGCTAGTTTATTTCTCCTTCCAGGTGGTGGACCTTTTGGGGGATGTTTCCCTCTTAGCTTCAGGCATCCGGTTGGTGGTATAGGAGTCTGCAATCTGCGCAGCTGCATCCACAGTTTTAGGCTTCCTGTCACAAACAAACTGTCGTACATCCTTAGGAAAAATATGCAGAAATTTATCTTTTGTCATGAGATCCTCCTGGTCCTCACGGCTGTTGACAGAAAGTCCTCGGGTCCACTGTAGAAAGGTAGTCTACAGTAAGTTGCCTACTGTATCAGCGTAGATGTCAGTTGGTCCTCGCTTTACGGTTCGGAATTTCTTGCGGTACACCTCTGGAGTTAAATTTGTACTCGCTCTGCGGCTGCTCTCTCCTTTTGCGCTTCGGCCACCTGATTAAATTGAAGTATAAGCTGCAGGCCCAGGCTAGAATTACATTCACCTAGCTGCTGTAAAGCCATTTGTAGAGACATATCCATGCCTTCCTGAGGGTAGCCTCAGGGAAAACTCTTCCAGGATTAATGTCCATATCTTGGCTCCATTGAGCTGTGCCAGATCCTTGCTCTGCATCTTGCTCCATCAAAGCACAAACCAGCAGCTCTTTGGACTTGTCAGCCGGGTTGATACCTCTCTGCTCACAGAGGTGAGCTAGAGCCTTCTTGCTATGCCTCTTGTAGATGGTTGCCATCACTGAGTGCAACCTTTGCCAAATAAAAGATAGGAAAAAAAAACAGGGAAGGGGAACAGTTTGCACGTGTGGGGAACAGCACTGATTTGGTCCGTGTAAAACTAGGGTATTCCTCCAAGGATTCCACTAGTCCTTCAGTGCAGAGGTTAGTTGCTTAATCCCAGCACTAGATGTCCTGACAAAAATGAAATGATCCCACCGCTGCCACCAATTTGTCACGGAGAGGACGCCGCTGCCTTGTCATGTGACTGGGGGTGCGACTGTATGGGTTAATTTAGCCTACTCAAACTTGCGCTCACACCTCATACAGCTCCAGCACTCCAATTATTATCCGCTGCCACCACTTATTGCATGTATACTGGGACCAATAAGTACCCACAGCTAAATCCACTATTGCTTCTCAAGCACTCACCTTGTTACATCACTAGATATGAGTTTGCAGATCATACAGGGACCAAAATTAAAGTAAAAGCTTTAATTACAAAAGGTTGTTCAGTGCGTCCAAAAAGATGTTAAAAACAAAAGAATTACAAAATAAAATGACACATAAGACGGCAAAACAGTTATAAAATAAAAAGGGAGAAAAATAACAGAAAATTTCAAATTAAAGTAAATCCTGATTCCCTGGAGGTGGGAGAAATATGGAACACCCCAGCTTGTCTTAGCAGCCCCAATAGAGTGAAACCTGTTTTCCTGAATATCACAATGTTTTATACAGTTTCTATTTGGTTCAGATCTCCCATTGATTAATTACCGGTAGTTAAAATTGTTTCTCATGATTGGACAAAGTGTTAATGATGGTGAGAGTCCAGGAATATTTAAACAGTTCTTTGTTTCTAAGTCCTGATGCAGGAAGGGGGTGGTGACCAAATGACTTTTGGGGTCTGCACAGAACAGTCTTCAGGTCAGAGTTTATCAGGCTGTAAAAACTCCAGGATGTCATAAAAACTGCCTGGACACTTGAAAAGATGCAAATCGTCATAAATTTCAATAATACTACACACTGAATATAAGTCCTTCCCTGACACAACATTCAGCACTCTCTGAATACTATTAACACAGTCCTACGTAAATGCACCCCTTCTGTCCCCACAAACCTCCTAAAATGCAGTCTCATGTAAAAACATCCCTCATATGCCTCCAGATTTAGGTTGCAGTGCCATGTAACAGTATCACCCCAGCCCCTAACATGCAGCCTCATGTAAGTACATCCCTTTTTTCCCTCTAGACTCAATAAATGACATCGCTAT
Organism: Engystomops pustulosus; assembly: GCF_040894005.1. NCBI lineage: Eukaryota > Metazoa > Chordata > Amphibia > Anura > Leptodactylidae > Engystomops > Engystomops pustulosus. Next base: position 115,042,396 of record NC_092414.1, on the reverse strand, counting down.
TGTCCATGCCACCTGCACATCCAGTCCTGTTCAGCCTCGTACACCTTCACTTTTTACTCATACTGCTCCAGTTCTGTCCTGTCCTGCCCTGCCACATGCACAATTACTTCTCTCCTCCATATACTGACCTGTCTGCAAAGATATCTGAGGCTTCTATGCACCTTGATGATGGCTATTCCCCTTACTCGCAATAGGCAACTGCACCTTTTAGATTTTGATGGAATGGCAAACTATAGGTGATACCACCTACAAAATTTTAATGCAACTGCAAACTATAAATGACAGCACCTTTAATATTCTGATGGAATGGCAAACTATACAGAAACAGCACCTTTCAGATTTTGATGGGAAGGCAAACATTACAGCAATATTACTTTTAAGATTTTAATGCAACTGTAAACTAAAATGTGACGCAACCTTTAAGATTTGAATGCAACATCAAACTATAATATGACAGCCCCTTTAAGATTTTGATGGAACAGAAAACTTTACTGCGATATTGGTGGATGATGCTGTAAATGCTGATAGTAATAAGAGTAGTGCTGCACAATAACAGTAGCCTAGTGCAGCTCTTTACAGTACCCTAAAAAGGGCAACTATTTCAGATTTATACCTGCCCTTAATCAAAGCAGCCTCCTGTCCTTACCTAATTGCATTGAAAAGTGCAATTGCTGGTATTTTAGATGTCCCTGTCTATCTGACACTATGAAGAGCAGCAACCTCTCCCTAGCTCAGTCTTCTCTGTTCAATGACATTTGCACCTGTGATACCGCTTTTTAACTTCTCATGTCCCATCTTGCCAATTACACCCATGCCAACAGAGAATATGCCTGTGGTTGCTAAGGGGCTGCAAGCTAGTTGATTAGCTCCTCAACTGTTAGGGTGCGTTCACACGTTGCAGTTAAAACTGCATCGCAATTAGCTTTGAGGTGGTTTTAGGTGAAGTTTTGTCAATTTCACAAGTGAAAGACATGAACTGAACAGGTGAATTAGATTTTTAAGGAGAAAGCTGTTCCACAAATGTTTTTCACCTGTTGATTTCATGTGTTTCACTTGTTAAAATAAGTAATACCACCTAAAACCAACCCAAAACTAATTGCGATGCAGTTTTAACTGCAACGTGTGACCGCACCCTCAATCAACTAGCTTGGAGATTTTTCCTGAACACAATCCTGAAGCACAAATCGTTCTACCTGTTCGGGGCTCATGGGTAGCGATCTGCCAAATTCAGTACAGACATGAAAATGGTGGTTGGGGTTCTTTAATCACTATTCAGTATAATCTGACGAATCTAGCATAGTGCAATGAAAAACACATACGTTATTAATTTTCTGCTCCCCCTTGCAGACCCTGCTGTGGGTTCTAGACTTCACTGGCATATTTTTAAAATTGGGTTAATGAACTATAATAACCCGATTCATTTCTGCTACATCCTAGGGCCTGGTGCATAGACACTTATGTGCTGTGGCTTCTTTTGCGTATAGGGAAGGGTCCACACAGGCATCTGCATGTTAAATGACTGTACAATTTGAAAACTGCTGAGCAAGTATGGCTTTCTTAGAAGGGTTGCCATGAGCAAGTATGGCTTAAATTGCAAAGTTGCATTTTTTTCAATTGGGTATGAACTGAACTGCTGTTCCCTGCTTCTATTGCTATTCAGTAGAAAGGGACTTTTTCTTTAAGAGCTGTTCGCCTGGAGTTGCCTTGAGGTTGCTTTAAAGCAGTGGTTCTCAACCCGTGGGTTGCGACCCCGTCGGGGGTCGAACAATCAAAACACAAGGGTCTCCTAAAGCCATCGGAGCCATGATTTTATTGAATTTTTTGGCACGAATTCAGTATTCTTGTACATGGTTTGGGGTCACCGCAACATGAGGAACTGTATTCCGGGGTCACAGCACTAGAAAGGTTGAGAACCACTGCTTTAAAGGTTAGCCCAAAAAAAGAAAATTCTCAAATTTAAATCCCCTAGTGATGTTAACACAATAAAGATCATGTTTAATCCTTTACTTTGCAATTTTACTCAGTTTTATTGCTGTTCTAGCTACTATTACTCAGTGATTGTCAGTGTAAAATTCCAGAGTGTGGGCGGGGACTCTCTAAGCAGACACATTGGGGTTCATGTGCTGCTGACTTTTGTCGGACTGGGCATCTTTTTCGGGTATTTAACAAGTGTCTGCGCTGGGATTTTTGGGCACGCAATCGTTTTTTGGCGCAGCTGCACTGGCTTCCATGCAACACAATTTATGGAGCGTGATGTTGGATGCTCTGACTGAGCGCTCGATTTAACATTCAAATTGTGTCACAAGCCCAAGCACTTACATGCATCACTGAAAAGATGATGAACTCTGTCGGACCTGAGCAGGGTAGCGACAGGATATCGGGTGCACGATCTTTGTGAATTGCGGCACAGTGCATTATAGACGGACAATGCATTTCAGTGGGTAAGTAATTGTGCCCCTATGTGTATGTTTTATACATTTTTCTGAGGAGACAAAAAACATTGGTGTTTTGGGGATTTCATTTCTTTTCAGTGATGATGTTTACTTTATGATGCTAAATAATTTAAAGGGGCTTGTACCAAGTTAGGTAGTTATAAGTTGTTACAACCCTTTTAGGATTTTATTCGGACAGTTCAGGTTACAGTGATTACAATAACCTTTTTTGGTTTATTTTAATGTATAATTTTACATAAATGTTTTACTTATTGCCATGTAAATGACATTAAAATTTAGACTTTACACTCTTACAGATATGTATTATGGGCATAAATAGAATGAATTGCAAATGCTATGGGATCCATCAGTATTGTGACCATTTCAAATTTTGCTATGGAGGTTACTATTTACACCCCACAGCTTCATATCCATCAGCGTGGCACTGTCTGCAGAAATAGTTAATATCAATGTATGCCTCACTACCTTGACCAGTTACAGACATTGGTACAAATTCATTGTGTCATACGAGTTTTCTATTTTATTACAGGATTTTCTTGGTCAGATGTTTTGTACTTTGGGTGAAATAGTTGGATCTCAAGGAAGTCGACTTGAGAAAACTGTAACGTAAGTATTTTTCAGTTGTGTCAGATAATGTCATTTATGACCTGCTAATGTTTATTCCTCAAATCATTTACTTCAAGCAATGGCTAACACCAAGGTTAAGTACACTAAAGAGATGTATTGTTCTGTAATTGTTGTGCAATGTTTTGTGAATTCACTTTCATGCAGTTTTATGTTACTTTATGTATGGCAGCAAACCAAAGAATTAGACAGTTTTGAATTTTAAAACAGAAAAAGATCTGTCACCAGGATTGTTATTCCAATAGCCTATGCTAAGCATTTGTTAGCATTCTGAATCAGTAGTTTATAATTCATATTACCTGTCTGCCAGCAACGTGTTGTGAGTCCACAGCTGTAGCCTGTGTGTGCCTGTGTCTTATATGTATTCTTTCTTTTACACCAACTCCATCCCCTGCCTGCTCAGTGCTTATGACACGAAGTGGGGAGGGAGTTGGATGAGTGTGGAAAAGAGGAGATTAACACAGGCACACATAGGCTGCAGCTGCAGCCCCTTTCATCTCAGGACTCACCACATGCTACTAGCAAGGTGCCAGGTAGGCTGTTGGAACCTATTACCTGCTAAAAATGACATTCCTGTTGATAGGTTCCCTTTAAAGTTGCTCTTTAGCCTCAGCAGTCTCTGTTGTTCTTCCTCACAACTAAGAGCCCTACATCTGGATCTGCACTTTTATATGCACAAGCTGCAAACTAGGGCTTGCAAAACTTCCCTTGTGAATCTCCAATCCAACTCCAGGCTCCATTTTTTTGGCATTTCCAAAAAGCAAGTTCTATAAAGCACAGAAGTCAGCCAGCACAAAAACAGATCTTTAAATTTTGTGCCTGTGCTGTTTTTTTTGCTTTTGCTGAAGTTGCAGATTATTAACCAACACATTTGTTAGGAAACTTAGCTTTCTAGCTTTTTCAGAAATTCACTTCAAGAAGGACAACACACTAACAAGGGAAACTTAGGAGTAAAAAGTCTACCATTTTCCCTCAAAAAATAAAGGGAACACTTAAATAGCCCATCTAAATCTGAATGAATTAAATATTCTAATTGAATACTTTGTTTTGTACATACTTGAATGTGCTGCCAACAAAATCACAAAATAATCATCAATGGAAATTAAATTTATTAACCAATTGAAACCTGAGTCACCCACAAATCAAAGTGGAAAAACACACTACAGGGTGATCCAACTTTGTCCTTAAAACAAGACAAAATGATGCTCAGTGTTGTGTGTGGCCTCCATGTGTCTGTATAAACTCCCTACAACACCTCGGCATGCTCCTGATGACGTTGCGGATGGTCTCCCGAGGTATCTCCTACTAGCTTGGACTAAAGCATCTGCCAACTCCTGCACAGTCTGTGGCGCAACGCGAGGTTGGTGGATGGAGCGAGACTTAATATCTCAGATGTACTCAATTGTCCTGCATAAGGAGGAACCCAGGGCCAACTGCACCAGCATATGGTCTCACAGGGGGCCTGAGGATTTCATCTTGGTACCTAATGGCAGTCAGACTAACTTTGGCGAGCACATGGAGGGCTGTGCGGAATTGGTCATGCTGAAGGATGTTTCAGGCAGCAGATCACTCTCCACAATTTCTCCAGACCTTGTCATGTTTGTCACATATGCTCAGTGTGAACTTGCTTTCATTTGTGAAGAGCACAGGGCACCAGGGGCGAATTTGCCAATCCTTGTGTTCTCTGGCAAATGGCAAGCGTCCTTCACGGTGTTGTGCTGTGAGCACAACCCACATCTGTGGATGTTGGGCCCTTATACAAGCTTCATAAAGTCAGTTTGTAACCGATTGTGCAGACACATGCATATTTGTGGCTGCATGAGGTAATTTTGCAGGGCTCTGACCAGGGGTGTTGCTAGGGTGGTAAAAGATTCGGGGCACGGGCCCCAATGCATGTGTACCCACTCCTGTAAATAACGACATAACTCCCAATAACAACTTTACTGAGGGTATATACAGCTACAGAAACACAGGTGAAATCCCTACGTGTTACATACAGTGACTGCTGGTGACATGTCCACTTCACTATTAGGCCCAGCATCACCAGGTCTCCTCCTTAGCCACGTTTCCTTCCTGTGGAGTTCACCACACAGACATCTTATGTCCTTCATTGTCCCGAAATCTTGGTTCTCTGAAGGTGCATTGGCATGTTGCAATTACAAATGCATCACAATCAGTTTTGAGGTGGGTTTAGGTGCAGTTTTGTTATTTTAACAAGTGAACAACATTTGTGGAACAGGTTTCCCCTTTAAACTCAGTCACCCATTCAGTTCATGTCTTTGTTAAATTAACAAAACTGCACCTAAAACCACCTCAAAACTGATTGTGATGCAGTTGTAACTGCAACGTGTGAACCACACATTCCCCCAGTAATGTCCTCCACAAAGCCCCCAGTAATGTCCCCCACATATCCCCCAGTAATGTCACCCACACATACCCCCAGTATTGTCCCCCAGTAATGTCCCACACAGTCCTCCAGTAATGTCCCCCACACAGTCCTCCAGTAATGTCCCCACACACAGTCCTCCAGTAATGTCCCCCACACCACCCCCAGTAATGTCACCCACACATCCCCCCCTGTAATGTCCCCCTGTAATGTGCCCACACAGATCCCCCTATGTTCTCCCACTCACCTTACTTGATCAGCTCTGTGCACTGCTTGCCCCTGCAGGTCATGTGATCGTGACATCATCTCAGGAGAAATCAGTGTGCAGTGTGCAGTTTCTTATCACCATCTGTGTCCTGAGGACATAGATCAGGGAGAGAGAGGGGAGGATGCCCATGCAGCTGGACAAGTGTCCTGCTGACCCAGGGAGATTCGGCGCGGGCCCTGGATCTTTTGACCTAGTGACACCCCCTGCCTCTGACAGTGCTTCTCCTGTTTCTCCTTAGCACATAGCAGTCCTACTGCTGAGTTGTTGCCCTCCTCCACCTCTCCTGTTGTACTGGCCTGTCTCCTGCTAATGACTCCAGCCTCTAGACACTAGTCTGTCAGAAAAAGCAAACCTTCTAACCACCGCTTGCATTGATGTGCCATCCTGGATGAGCTGCAATACATAAGCCACTTGTCTGCGAAGGGTCCGTCTTGAGGTCCCCATCCAGTAATGTCACCCACACATCCCCCCCAGTAATGTCCCCCGCACAGCCCCCCAGTAATGTCCCTGACACAGCCCCCAGTGATGTCTTCCACACAGCCCCCAGTGATGTCTTCCACACAGCCCCCAGTGATGTCTTCCACACAGTCCCCAGTAATGTCTTCCACACAGCCCCCAGTAATGTCTTCCACACAGTCCTCCAGTAATGTCTCCTACACAGTTCCCCAGTAATCTCCCCACATAGTCCCCCAGTAATGTCCCCCACACATCCCCCCAGTAATATCACCCACACATCCCCACAGTAATGCCCCCACACAGTCCTCCAATAATGTCACACACACAGCCCCCCAGTATTGTCCCGCTGACCCAGGGAGATTCGGTGCAGGCCCCGGATCTTTTGACCTAGCGAAGCCCCTGGCTCTGATAGTGCTCCTCCTGTTTCTCTTTAGCACATAGCAGTCCTGCTGCTGAGTTGTTGCCCTCCTACAGCCCCCTCCACCTCTCCTGGTGTACTGGCCTGTCTCTTGGTAGCGCCTCCAGACTCTGGACACTAGGCTGACAGACATAGCAAACCTTCTTACCACAGCTTGCATTGATGTGCTACCCTGGATGAGCTGCAATACATGAGCCATTTGTGTGCGAAGAGTCCATCTTATGTTACCATTAGTGTGAAAGCACCTACAACATTCAAAATTAACCAAAACATAAGCCAGAAACCATTGGTACTGAGAAGTGGTCTGTGGTCCCCACCTGTAGAGCCTCTCTTTTATTGAGTGTGTCTTGCCTGAGAAATTGATTGTCAATCAGTGTTGCTTCCTTAGTGGACACTTTGATTTCAGAGAAGTTTGATTTACTTAGACTTGTACTGTGTTGTTTAAGTGTGCCATAAATTTTTTTGAGAAATGTATATAGGGTTTATGAATAGTGGATATAAAAGTTTATAGTCTGTCTTCTAAAAATGTTAAACTTAGTAGAACCATTTCAAAATGTTTTCCACCATCAATTTCACCTGTAATTTGTACAATGCAATTGAAAAACAAAACAAAATCTTTTAGGAATGGGAAAAAAAGATAATGGGATTGTATAATCATGACATTATAGGGCTCATGTCAATGCCTGAATGCATGACAGCGAGGGACATGTATCTTTATTTTTACTTGTTTTTTTAATTTTCTTTTTGCATATTTTTGGGCCTTTTGGGGAGTATTTGCGCATTTATTCTCCGCATATGTCAGGGTGTTAGGAAGTTCACCAATGTGTGTGTCTCTTGCAGTGTTTCTAATGTATCTTTGCAAGACAGATACTTTCTTTTATTCATGCCTTCTTCACCCCCCATATTTGAGCAAATTAGAGACTTTTAGGTGCAAATTGAAGGGCAAATACTGAGATACACAAGAAAAAACAAGTGTGTCGATAGCAGACAACTTTGAAAAGAGGCAGAAGAAATGCAACGATATAGTACATGCTTCCCAGTGTGTTCTTTCCATTAAAAAGTAGAGCATGTCCTGGTCCTATCCATTTTTCATGGATCATTCATATACATTGTTCATGAGGATTTGTGAAAAATGGATGCAACAAGGATGCAACTCAGCCTTTAAAAAAAAATTCATCTGCTCAGCCTTTAAAAACTGAATAAACTTTATGTTTTCAGGGTATCTCTTGAATAATTCCCTTTAGGTCAACCCACAGATTTTCAGTTGGTCTCTGTCTGGCTGTCTATAGCTTTTAGCAAAACATTACCAGATTTTTATGTTTTTCTGTGTAAGAAAAGGCTTTCGTCTTGCCATCCTACCCCACAGCATTTAAATAGTTAACTCCCACAATCAGTGCCAGCAGCGATCACAGGTGTATAATGGTGTGTATGAAGAGGGCTCTAGGGTACTGTGCCATGATGGAGTACTATGTTATTGGTTGTTAAGGGTTGAAATGAAAGCAGTTGTGTTCTGATAACTATTTGTATTCACACATATGTATCCATATTATTTTAGTTTTGTTTTTTTATTCTGTTCCTCCATAAAGTTTCAGTTGTTTCTTAAATGGCCTTTTTTCGATTGACAGTGGAAAGTAAGGGGTAAAATGGTCCAAATGTTTTCTACAATAATCAAATCTAGTTTATGAACTGTATAATCATAAAGTTTTATAAATGAGGTTATACAGAACTGAATAAATAAATCAATCAATCCATGCCTCCAATGTAAATATGTGTTTCCATGCACCTTAAATTCTCATGGCTTATTCACATATTTGTATCATCCAACATAGTTGATATTTTGAGGTAATTATCCACTAATAACCTGCTGCCAATACAATACATTAATATTGCTCTTGTATCTAATATTTCTGTGTTTTGCTTAGTCTTCTTGGCAACATCCCTAAACACCATTTGGCAGACGTTTAATTAGGGCTTAAACAAATCTGCTTCTGTAGCTATACCCATAGTAAAATGTGAGAGTTGTTGCCTCATCACATTGGATGGCACTTTATCTCTACCTTGATTTAAGAATCAAGTTATGGTCATATATGAGGGTCTCAATTATTGTTTTTCTGCTGACTGTATTAATCTGTCTCAATTCAGAATTTAACCCTTTTGCTGTAGAATATGTGAGATTTGTATTGATGGCTTAGCAGTTGTTGCTGTTTTGTTATACATCACTTCACCTTGCTAGACTCTTACTGTACTAAATCATATTAAAAGTATCCATTGTTTCATAGTAGGAATAAAAGGATCATTAGACTGATCACTGCCATTGTATTACCATGTTGTACCATTCAGAAATGTGCACAATATTATCAGAATACTTTTTCTTCTTCATGTTTGAAGAACCTAGTCCACCCATTCCCTTTTAACTTTGTTACTTTCTTCTACACCCACTTTGTCCTTATTAAGGGGTAATTGGACATTCACATGTAATTTAATTCATATATATAAATTTCTTCAATGGGTTGTTTAAAAATGAACCTATGTAAAGATAATTTGCCCTATCATAATGGACAGCTGTCCATTGATAAGATAAGGTTTTTGAGATTTATGAGAAACAATTAGTTTTCTCCTATGAAATGGACGGGAGTCACTGCATGTCCCTCATCCATTCTGCGGTAATACACACTGTATCAAGGTAAACTCAATAGGGCCATATCCAAAAACAGTTTAATAGGAAATTATCTTCACACAGGTAGATTTTTTGTTTATATATACATATACACTATATTTATATATAAATAATATATAAAGCTGAGTGTGTGTGTATGTATGTATGTACAGTTGCTCTCTGTGACTCATGGAACATCATAGACTCTGTTTTGAGCTGAAAGTTTCACCCTGCACTTTCCAAAATCCACTTATTAACCATCATATACAGGAGTCATTGGGGCAAATTTATCAAGCAGTCTGAAAGTCAGAATATTTCCAATTGCCCATGGCAACCAATCACAGCTCCCCTTTAAAATATTCATGAGCACTGGTGAAATGAAAGCTGAGCTGTGATTGGTTGCCATGGGCAACTGGAAATATTCTGACTTTCAGACTGCTTGATAAATCTGCCCCATTGTCTGCTGCTGCTGTGGCAGTTAGAAGCTGAGCCTGATTGGTTGTTGTTCTGCCACAAGTCATTAATATGAGCTCTGATTGGTTACTATAGGCAATGAGTAAAAAACAACATATGTGTGAGGTAAGATGGATAGAGATACAGAGATAGGGGGATATTTATCAGAAATGTTTGAGGTAAAACTCCAGTTCCCCTCGGAAACCAATCAGAGATCAGCTTTAATTTTATGAACAGCAGTGCAAAAACGAAACTTGAGCTCTGATTGGATGCCATTGGCAACTAGATAAGTTCTGCTCTGACACTTCCGACAAATCTCCCCATAGACAAAGTGACGGACGGTGACAGAGTAAGTCACTGGGATGAGAGTGTCAGAGACAGTCACTGGGATGAGAGTGTCAGAGACAGTCACTGGGATGAGAGTGTCAGAGACAGTCACTGGGATGAGAGTGTCAGAGACACTCACTGGGATGAGAGTGTCAGAGACAGTCACTGGGATGAGAGTGTCAGAGACAGTCACTGGGATGAGAGTGTCAGAGACAGTCACTGGGATGAGAGTGTCAGAGACAGTCACTGGGATGAGAGTGTCAGAGACAGTCACTGGGATGAGAGTGTCAGAGACAGTCACTGGGATGAGAGTGTCAGAGACAGTCACTGGGATGAGAGTGTCAGAGACAGTCACTGAGATGAGAGTGTCAGAGACAGTCACTGGGATGAGAGTGTCAGAGACTAGAGACAGCCACTGGGATGAGAGTGTCAGAGACAGTCACTGGGATGAGAGTGTCAGAGACTAGAGACAGCCACTGGGATGAGTGTTTCAGAGACAGTCACTGGGATGAGAGTGTCAGAGACAGACAGTCACTGGAATGAGACTGCCAGAGACAGACAGTCACTGGAATGAGACTGCCAGAGACAGACAGTCACTGGAATGAGACTGCCAGAGACAGACAGTCACTGGAATGAGACTGCCAGAGACAGACAGTCACTGGAATGAGACTGCCAGAGACAGACAGTCACTGGAATGAGACTGCCAGAGACAGACAGTCACTGGAATGAGACTGCCAGAAACAAAAAGTCACTGAAAGAGACTGCCAGAGACAAGCAGTCACTGAAAGAGATTGCCAGAGACAGTCACTCAAAGAGACTGCCAGAGACAGTCACTCAAAGAGATGGTCAGAGACAGACAAGGTCAAAGACAGAGATGGTCAAAAAGGTTTATATATTTTCACCCCACCCATTCCAAAATACAGTTATTAACCCCATATACAGTAGCCATTGTCTGCTGCTGCTGTGGCAGTTAGAAGCTGAGCCATGATTGGTTGCTATTCTGCCACAGGTCATTAATATGAGCTTTGAGTTTTGATTGGTTACCATAGGCAATGAGTATAACCACTTATTTGTGGACAGACGGTTTGAGACAGTCACTGAAAGAGATGGTCAAAGACAGACAATGTCGGAGACAGATGGAGACAGTCAATGAATGAGACGGTCAGAAACGGTCACTGGATGAGACTGTCAGAGACGGTCACTGGATGAGACTGTCAGATGGTCAGCAGTTGCCTGGTATGGGGGTATAAAGCTAAATTTATTTTCCATCAATAACCCTGAACCTTTTTCACCCGCAGTTCAACCAAATAATGCACTATTTAAACATACTTTTGTTACTTTTATTTTTCTCTCTATAATGTTAATACTATTTTCCTTTGTGTTATTTTATATTATAACAAAGTTTTTCTGTGTAAACCTTCCCTGAGGTCATTAAACAGTTTTTCCCACAAATGAAAGTTCTCAAATTTCAATTCCATAGTGATGTTTGCGCAATAAAGATCATTTTACCCCATTACTTCACAATTTTACTCAGTTTTATTGCTGTTTTACCTCCCATCACTCATTGATGGTCAGTGCATAATTCCAGAGTGTGGGCGGGGACTCTATAAGCAGACACCACATGATCCCTCTAGTTCTTTGAGCTGACAATGTAGTTAGATTATCAGGGTACAGGTTTATATACACTTTCATCTGGCTTCTGAACATTGTACTAGTATCTGTCACAGAGAAAAAGAGAGATGAGACAGATCGGAGATGAGAGATGATGAGATCCATGATATGCCTATTACACACTGTCAGCCCTGCTAGATCTCTGGCCCTTTCTTGTTTTTTAATTTCCATTTCTCACTCCCCACCTTTAACACATAAAGAGCTTTGTGATGGCTTGTTTTCTGCCTAACAAATTGCACTTCATAATTATGGTATTGAATATTTCATGCCATGTGCTGGGAAGCAGGAAAAAATCCAAATGCAGTGAAAATGGTGAAAAACCGCATTTGTGCCGTTTTCTTGTGGGCTTGGATTTTACAGCTTTCTTTGTGCGCCCAAATGACATGTCTACTTTATTCTTTGGGACAGTACGATTACAGGGATACTAAATTTGTATAGGTTTTATAATTTTTTCATACATTTACAAAAATTAAAACAACCTGTACAAAAATATTTTGGCGCTAATAACTTTTTCATACTACATTTTACAGAACTGTGTGTGGTGTCATTTTTTTGTGACTTTTGATTATATTTTCAATGATATCATTTTTAGGACTGTACAACCTTTTTATCACTTTTTATAGATTTTTTTATTTTTTTTTAAATGGCAAAAAAGTGCCATTTTTGACTTTGGCCTCTATTTTCCATTACGGGGTTAAATGCAGTGAAAAAACTTTATTATATTTTGATAGATCTGGCATTTTCAGACACGTCAATACCTAATTTGTTTATGATTTTTACTATTTATTTATATTTATATCAGTTCTAGGGAAAGGGGGGTGATTTGAATTCTGTTTTTTTAATTATAATTTTTTTTAAACTTTTTTTTATTTTACTTTTTACTATTTTTCAGACTCCCTAGGGTACTTTAACTCTAGGTTGTCTAATCAATCCTATAATATACTGCCATACTACACTATGGCAGTATATGGGGATTTTCCTCCTCATTCATTACAATGTGCTTTTTGTCATTAATTTTGCAGCATTTATTTATTTTTGTCTACAGACTTTGCTGCAGACTCGAGACCCTCGTCCGCTGACTTATTTAGTCAGTGGGCGGTCGGTATCGAGTTAAAGAAAAACATGCATGACATGGGAAAAATTCATCATGTGTTCGTACCCTTAGGTCTATATGAATATTTGAGAAGAAACATTAATTATTCTATTGTAACACTTATCATAATGTCATTTAATTTCAATTTCACAAGGATCACCTTGCAGTAACCAGATAAATGTCACAGGCAAAATGGTCAAATCTACATAACTGTAAGGTGGGTGGGATTTTCAATTGTGATCCTAACTATCCATGAGAGTGGAGAAAGCCACAGCACTCGGTACGGTTCAATTCCAAGTCTTCTTTATTATAACATCATCAGGCATAAAATAGCAACGTTTCGATTCCAAATGAATCTTTCTCAAGCATGAATTACATTACAAAAGTGAGCATATATATAGAGAGAGTGGTAGTGACATCATTTCCTATGCAGCCTGAACAGCCAATAGGATTCATGGTTAGATTTTAGAAAACATAGAATATGTATATCAAAACAGCAGTGTACAATATAAAATACATAAAATATTCAATGCCCCGTAGTAATCGGTCAGCCACCTAACAAATACATTACTATAAATAACTTTACTATAAGAAGCAACAACTCGTGTCGCGGCCCCACATATGTGTGTCATTAAGGTGATTAATCCCATCCTATTATCAGCGGTCCGAGGGCTCCACGGCGCATGCGTGGCTATTGCCGTTGTTATGGTAATCGAATTACACAAGCCGACTAGTGGAGTCTCGTAGTTCAAACACCGGCTTCGGTCATGTGACCGCCACTCCTGATCAAGTGATCTCTCGACAGGCGTGTCCTAGCAGCGCTAATACATAGAGCTATACTAGCAACCTTATCCTTCAGGTACAGAAGTATGGATCTATCGAAGGTTTTTTTTTTTTTTTATATTGGGAGGTCCAAGCATTCATCTGGAACATACATTCTTTATAGATTAAGTATACTATAGCCTGTAATTTGGTACCTCGGAAGAGGCTATAGTATACTTAATCTATAAAGAATGTATGTTCCAGATGAATGCTTGGACCTCCCAATATAAAAAAAAAAAAAAAAAATTTCCCCTTTGTGGCCTTCTTTTTGGCCCTCTTTAAGAAAACCCTCTTTACCCATCAGACACGTTTATGTCTGGATCCATATGGACGGAGAATCTTCTAATATTTCACCACTTAATAACCAACTTTGTATACCCCTTCTTTTAAAGGCTGTATTTCAACTTACCTTCGATAGATCCATACTTCTGTACCTGAAGGATAAGGTTGCTAGTATAGCTCTATGTATTAGCGCTGCTAGGACACGCCTGTCGAGAGATCACTTGATCAGGAGTGGCGGTCACATGACCGAAGCCGGTGTTTGAACTACGAGACTCCACTAGTCGGCTTGTGTAATTCGATTACCATAACAACGGCAATAGCCACGCATGCGCCGTGGAGCCCTCGGACCGCTGATAATAGGATGGGATTAATCACCTTAATGACACACATATGTGGGGCCGCGACACGAGTTGTTGCTTCTTATAGTAAAGTTATTTATAGTAATGTATTTGTTAGGTGGCTGACCGATTACTACGGGGCATTGAATATTTTATGTATTTTATATTGTACACTGCTGTTTTGATATACATATTCTATGTTTTCTAAAAATCTAACCATGAATCCTATTGGCTGTTCAGGCTGCATAGGAAATGATGTCACTACCACTCTCTCTATATATATGCTCACTTTTGTAATGTAATTCATGCTTGAGAAAGATTCATTTGGAATCGAAACGTTGCTATTTTATGCCTGATGATGTTATAATAAAGAAGACTTGGAATTGAACCGTACCGAGTGCTGTGGCTTTCTCCACTCTTATGCTGTTTATGGGACTCTGAGCACCGGATCCCCAGCTGCGAGCACCAACCAAACTTTCTAGGAATATCCAGGATTGCTGTCCTTTCTCTCTTTCTTCCTAACTATCCATGAACATTCGCCCTGGCAGGACCTTAATGTTAGAACTATGGATACTAACTTAAGGTTCTGGAAGAATCTTTGTTCATGGACAGATAGAGATCACATGACCCTCCATCAGCAGTCATTTTATGGACAGGAATGTTTGGCTAATGGGGTAAAAGAAAGGAAACTTCACTCTACATATCAAGAAAGCTGTGCAGAACCTTTAATACATGTAAATTGGTAAATAAACTATATGTAATATACACATTACAAAAAAAGTGGCCAGCCCCTTTAATTAGTCAGAGTAAAGTCATCTATGATCTGTGGTATCAAGAAGTGCATAGACAAAGTATTTATCAAGCTGTTTGATGCAGCCTTGTAAAATTCATGACCTTTTCATAATCGGTTTTCTTCTGCAAATAATTGACATATCCAGCTGTTTGTCAAGACGTCCTTAGGAGAGTAGACCCATTTGGATATAATAAGTCATGTGCACTAATTTTTTTTTTAATTGTGGTTTTCTCATTTATTTATTGCTTGTCACTACAGTAGAGTAGCTAGGTTTGGGGACATATTACTGAATAGGGTTAAGGAGGAGCCATACATTAGCAACCATTGAAGCATATTTGTATATCATGCCCCAAAATTTTGCATGCCCATGGTCAAGATGTTCTTTCAAGTGATTTTTAAATTTTGAAAGTATACTGATTCTGCACTTCAATGTCAACTCCAAGAAAGTTGTATATGATCTATTATAAATGAGGTGAAGCCGCTCACAGAACCTTGTAGAAAGTATGTGCAGGCATACTTCCCACAGACAAGCATTACTGTTAAACATTTAAGGGGAGGCTCAATTTTTGCCTGTACTAGCTAAAAAATTCATGATATACCCCACCCCATCTCGCCCAAATTTACCACTATTCTGGGTATTACTAGAAAAATAGCACTCACTGCTAGTCAATCGCTACCACCTCAACTGTGAATCATTTTTATACCAGCAACCTACTATAAAAGACCTACTAACAGTAGTGTGGAATGTGACCATGTAAGATAAAAGCAGAGAGCTCTCTCTAGGTGCTTGGGAAATGATTCAGAAGGCAGATTTGGCGACATTGTTAATCAAGAAGTGTTTTAGACAAAAATACATGATCACACCAGTGCTCCTGGTACCAATACAAAATAACCCACATTTTATATTGTACCCTAAAGTATTTCACATAGATTATAAATAAAGTCTAGAGCCTTGCCCTACGCCAAGATGGTAAATAACGGTTACATGTTGGATATTCCCCTACCCAGTGTAAAAGACTGGGGTGAATATAGCCTAGCCCAGATTATAATCCAGATATACTTTGGACTAGCCCAGGTTATACCCCCGGGGCAAGAGTATACCACCATCAGTAGCATTGTAATATGCACAAAAGTTACTTATTTTTTCTATATAATATTGGGGATTCAGATCGGGTAAGTTAACTTTGTTTCCAAATACATAACCATCACTGTCAGTCTTAATTCCCACATTGAGGTTTTGCAGCAGGTGTGGATCCTAATAGGTGAGAACAAATAATGGTGATAGTCCAATATATTGAAAAAGGAAAATCCAATACAGCTTACCCCTGGAAATCCTTGTAACTGTGGATCCGATCACATTTCAGGTCTGTGACATGGAGCACAAGAAAAATTGAGGACGTTCACAAGAAAAATTGAGGAAGTTCTGGCACTTGACTAAAAAAATCTTCAATATTTTATTATGCTACATTAAAAAATAGACAACATACATGCAGACAAGCTGACTCGTTTCGGGCGAAACTAAGGACGTTTTTTTGCCCAAAATGCATCAGCTTGTCTGTAGGTATGTAGTCACTTCATATAATATTATAGATTTTTTTAGTCCAGTGCCAGAACTTTTTCAATTTTTCTTCACTATATATAATGGAGATACTTCTCCCCTTGTTTTTCTCCACTCCTGGTTTGGAGATCAAACAGTGCTTTCTTTCAAATAGCCATTCCAATCTTGCCATTCCCATTGCCATATATTGACATTTCTCCAATTATTACTTAATTATTTATTAAAAAATGTCCCTTTGTGAAGATAATTTCTCATAAACGTCAACATTTTGTCCCTTAGAAACAAGATAGTTGTCCTTGGATTCAACTATTTACAGACATGTGGTGTAAAAATGGTATTCACATTTTGTTTTTCGTAAACACTGTTTAACTTATTTGCGATGCAGTCTTTTTGCATTACATTTTTGCTCCCCAACTTCAAAAATCTAGAACTTCTGTGTACTGAGCTGTGCGAGAGATTATTTTCACGTAACAAATTGTACTTCTCAGTGACGTTATTTATTATTCCATGCCGTTTGGAAAAATGTCAAATCTGGTGAAATTGGCGAAAAAACACATTTGCATTCTTGTAGGCTCAGCTTTTACGACTTTCACTGCACACTCCAAATGACACATCTACTTCATTCTTTGGTTTGGTACAATCACATTTTATATAGGTTTTATTGTGTTTTAATACATTTAAAAAAATAGGGCAGATGTGTCATCGTATATGCGCCAAAAAAACTTTGGGAACTCAAATTTTTTAGGCGCAAAAGTGTTGCGGATCATTTATAATGCGTTTGCGCCAGAAAGAACAGATGTTTCAGACTATCCCGACTTGTCATTTTTTTTATTTGGCGCAAGTGGTCTGAATGGTCTGAAATCAAAAGAAAAACAGGCGCAGCCCATGTAAGATTTTGGCGCACCTCTCATTTGTGTTGACATTTTTATGACGCCCAACTGATTAGTTCTGTCTGCGCATTAATTACTTACAGCCGAGTGCTACTTTAATATATCGGGCTATGTTTTCCGTCGTCGGATCTCAGATGGCGACTGTCGAGGTTGCGACAGAATTAATAAATCCCCCCCAAATGTGTACGGGAAAAAAAAATTAATTTCGCCATGTTCTGACACTAATAACTGTTTATATAGGTGTATATAGTTGTGTAGGACATCACTTTTTGTGAGATAAGCTGATGTTTTCATTGCTACCATTTTAAGCACTGTGCAATCTTTAGTTCACTTTTTAGTTAATTCTTTATCTGATGTAAAATGGCATAAAAGTGGCATTTTTGGAGATTTGGGTGGCATCTTCTGTTATGGGGTTCACCGCCTGGTATAACCGGTTTTAAATGTTGACAGAATTGGGCATTTTGGAATGTGGAAAGGCCGAACATGTGTGTGATTTTTACTATTTATTTTTATATCAGTTCTAGGGAAACGGGGATCAAATGAAAAAATTTTTTTTAACTTTTGTTATTTTTTATTTTTCTAGTTTTTTAAAAACTCTCTAGCATACTTTAACTCTAGACAGTCTGATCGTTCCTACCATATACTGAAATACTACTGTATTGCAGTATATGGCGTTTTTACAGACTGGCACATTGTAACGAATCTGCAGAAACTATATGGCCTCTGGTCATAGACCCTAGGCTGTCATGCTAACCGCTCGGCTCTCCCTAATGATGTAATGGGGATGACGATTGGAAACAAGATGGCGCTGCCAGACTTTGGCAAGCAAAGGGTTAACACTCTAATTGGTGCTAACAACGATCACGGTTGTTAGCGGTGGATGTTTGCTGCAATATATGCGCCGTACTATTATGGTGTGGCGTGTGCAGAGGTTAAATCAGAGCAATGCGTGTGTAGCCTAACATCCCGTTCACATTGCGTTTACAGAAACTTGGTGTAAATATAATGTTCAAATTGCGTTTGTAATTCTGCATTGTGTAATTCTTACCCTGATGTAAACTCAGTGAAAACGTCCTGTTGACATGTTCAAGTTTCATTTACATAAACGCAGTTTACATTCATGTGATGTTCACACAATGTAAACGTACTGCAAATGAAAAGTGTGGGAATGTAGGCTAATATAGCGTTCACATAGCGTTTATGTAAATGTGTATCAACATCATGTTCAAGTTGTTTTTAAATAAACATTGTTTAAATAAAAGTTATGTTCATGCAATGTAAATGCAATGGGGCACATTTACTTACCCGGACCAGTTGCGATCCAGCGGCGGGTTCTCCGACGCTGATTCGGGTTCTGCCGGGATTCACTAAGGTCCGTGCGCCGATATTCACCAGGTGTCGCTGCTGCACCGAGGTCCGCCGAAGTTCACCTGCTTTTTTCTGGTGTATGTGAGTGTTTGATCTTGCGACACAAATGGCTTTTTAAATTCTGCGGTTTTTCCGAATCCTTCGGGTTGTCTGGTGGCCACGCCCCCCGATTTCTGTCGCGCGAAAGTCGGCGCGATTGCGCCAAAAATCGTTTGCATGCTCCACAATCCCGTGAAATACAGCGCAAAGCGGAAATACTCGGGAAAAACTCGACGGATTCGCGGCTGCGGACCCTTAGTAAATGTGCCCCATTGTGGCTCAGTCGTGGTGTGACATGGTGTGCTCACTGCACCGTGGCCATGCATAATGCTAGTCAATGGTGCCTGTGAACAGTTTTTGTGGCCAGTTCACTGCCACCCAACACAGTAGAGTGCATGAATTGAAAAAAACTGTGAAGTAATAACATTATGACCTGGAGGGATTTATTCTGGCCTAGAGTATTTCCCACCTAGGGATACAGTTTATCCCCAGTGCAGATTACCCAGGGTTAAAGTGGCCTAGGTTATATTATACCCCAGAGCAGTGGTGGCGAACCTTTTTGAGACCGAGTGCCCAAACTACAGACAAATTCTATGATTTACCGTGAAGTGCCAACATGGCATTTTAATTAGAAACTTATTGCTACCTGTTCTTCAACATATTTCAATTGTATTAGCCTTTCCTCTCTGTAGAGGAAGAATGGTTGGTCTAGCAGGAGAACCTCCAAAGATATTGCAGTTCTTTCAACAGTTCTCACTTTTCTTGCAGTTCCCATCAGCCAATCAAGTGTCGCTGTAAAATAGCGCTGAGAACAGCATTTCTTAAGTTGCCTGGGACTGCAAGAAGATTTGGTGGATTTGATCCTATTTGGTGAACTCTGTCCTGGGGTGATGGCCTGAGTGCCCACAGAAATTGCTCTGTGTGCCACCTCTGGCACCCGTGCCATAGGTTCTCCACCACTGCCCCAGAGGTTAAATTAGCATTGGCCAAATTATTAAAATTTTTATTGCATAGAAGCCATGACAAAAAACACAATAGACTGGTATCACTTTAACCAGAAAACATCTTGAAACTTCAATTTATGAAGGTGAGAAAACCGGTGAAGTGAAAACAAGGGGTATTCCTATTTCAGCAACGTATTGTTCTTTTTATGATAAAAAGTTACACAATTTTATAGTATACTTTCTGTGTCAATTTCTCACGGATTTATAGACTTCTGCTTGCTGTCATTCTATAGAAAGCTTCTATGTTTACTACTAGTGGACAGGAATCTGACCATAGTCACACAGGTCATTATATCACACCATCAACATAGACAAAGCTTCTTTACTGTAAGAGCAGTGAGACTGTGGAACTCTCTGCCGCAGGAGGTTGTTATGGTGGACTCTATGTACATGTTCAAGAGAGGCCTGGATGCCTTTCTGGAGAGGAAAAATATCACGGGTTATGGGGATAAAACATTTATTTAATTCTTTGGACTTGATGGATTTGCGTCTTTTTCCGGCCTTATATACTATCATACACGGCTCTGATTACTCTCTGATGAGAGATACTAAAGAACCATGCACCTGTGTGACCATGGTCAGATTTCTATAGACTTTAAGTAAACATAGTATTCTCTGGGCTGGGGGCGTATACTCTGACCTAGCCCCGAGTATACCCTGGTATAATCTGGGATGGAGTTATTCTGGCCTGCTACACCAGGAGAATATACATAACACTTTATGTGGTGTTTGTGATTGCTGCTGTGCAGTTATGAGAGTATAACATCACAAATTATTGTGTTAAGGGGAATACTAGTAGTTAGTAAAATAATCCTGGCAGGATGACAGAGTGTATTTGTTTATGTTCCCTTTGTACTACATGTCAAAATAAAGATATGTATTTGAATTTTTTACGACAAACTATTCATATTGTTACAGAATATGTGCATTCTTGTAGAGGCGAAAACATAGCCATTATTTTCTGGTTAATAAAGAGCAAAGTCAATACAACCTGATCATATTTTTCTATAATTTGTTTTACTTTTCACTACATGTATGAGCTAGTTAAGACGTATGATAAACATTACATTCAGTTACAGCCATGACACAGAAATAAATCCAAGCAAGTGGAGGACATGTGGTGTGTTATTGAGGACAGTGTGGTGTTTAATTGGAAATAGTTTCCATGTTTTTTTAGAGAGCTTAGAATGAGAGATAAACAGGCTTTGACAAGATTGTAAAAGCACAATTTCTAAATTAGTTATTGATTCTTGTGTGAGCATTAGTTCTGTTAGCTGTGTGTTTTCTACCAGGTAACTCCTGCTGAGAATTCTTAATAATTTTAAAAAAAAAATCATTTTACTGTGGGAAAAATATCCAGATTGATTTTTTTGTATACTATGTTATATAACAAATGGATATACATGGAGGGCTTAACCTAAAAGAACACCTGCATTACTGTGAGTTGTTCTTCTGTCATTGCCTCCCATCTCATTTGGAAATGAATCTGAATTCTCACACATTTGTAGAAGTTACGTTTGTATTTTGGGCTTTTACTCTAGGAATAGTCTGTTGTATGGAGGGTGTCTGTCTATTTCATTAGCTGCACAGAAGAGAGTGAGGGATGGAGATCCCCATGGCAGTTATGTGGTGTGTCATGACCAATTGGTTTCTTGCAATTCCTGTCAGCAACCATGGTTATATATTTCAAGCTACAATCCCAAGCCCAGTGCTAACTATGTTGTCCAGGTCTGATGTAGAAAATGAGGTTTTCTACTGGTTTTGCAGGCAAAACTATATGATCAGTGTCATATAGTTTACCATATATATGGTAATTTTCCATGAAATTAATACACCTTATTGAAGTATTGGCTGCTCTTTGTTTGCTGTTCTATTATACTGCTATTATTTACTGCTCTTCCATTCAAAATTCTGTAGAAACATGAATTTAGTCTTAAGAAAGGGATCAGATAATATACTGTCAGATGTTTCTCTTATATGAGAAAAGTCCTTTACCTAGGCATTCAGGTTTTCTCTATAGATAACAAGCTTATAAAGGTATGCCAAAATATTCAAATTAATTATTATACTTCACTGTTTCCAATATTACAGTCTAGTAAGGTCTAGTGAAACCAGGTCAAGATTGAATACACATCTGATCTAAAACTAGAATATTGAGGGCTAGAAATGAATTGTCTTATGCTATGTAAATGTGTTAGAACATGCATATCATACTAAGTTGGAATGGTTTGCCCAGGTTATTTACTTAACAATTACTGTTTTTACCAGCTAGTTTAAATTTCCTATACTGTGCCTGTGTCTATAAAGGATCTTTCTTCTTACATAGCGGAATTCCAGGAAAGAACTGTGGAACAATTATTGTCACTGCTGAAGAGCTGAACAATTGCAGAGTAAGTAGCCTGTACATTCATTTTCTGCATAACCTATCATTAGCTAGCACCCCTATTTGGGGGTATTCAGCCATGTTATACTATGTGGATTCTTGAACATTTAATGTAATGGTGGGGTGGAGAGCGACAACATTCCTGCACTGTGGAAGTCAGAAGTACTTGTTTACAAGTAAAAATTACAATGTAGTAACTCTGCAGTTTTCCACAGCTATGCAAAGGGAGTAACCCAAAACTTCAAGGAAACAAAAGTGCCAGTAACCGGTAAATCTTGCAGCAGTTTTAAATAGGAGTTTTAAAATATAATTATTATGTGTACATTCTGGGAGTAGACACTGCAGTTGAAGCTAACATGCAGCAATCGGATACCCCATAAGGGTCTTGTTTAGTTAAAATTTCTTTATATAGTAAAATATATTACAATGACCTTATGGTTAAAGGAAATCAACCAGTTGCAAAAACACAAAAAAATGCTCACCTCCGCTTCTCTTCATCTTAATCCCGGCCTTATCCTGCCCTAGTCTTGACCCGCTGGTATCACCTAGAAAAGAAATGTATAATTGGCAGCACAGAGTGTGGTGACAAGATGAAAGGCGCTTCTGGCGGCTAATTATGCCACTCCTATGCTGCGAGCATTGGAGAGTGAGGTGATGTCACATGATAGGCGTGAATTCACGCCTCTCACGTGACGTCGCCTCATTCTTCCATGATGGAGGGCGTGCATAATTAGCAGCACGGAGTGCCGGACATCTTGTCTCCGTGCTGCTAATGATACGTCTCTTTTCTAGGTGATACCGCCGTGTCAAGACTAGGGGAGGACAGGGCCGGGATCAAGATGAAGAGGAGCAGAGGTGAGTAATTCTAGATTTTTTGTGTTTTTGCAACTGGTTAATTTCCTTTAAATAACACATTCTGCTCATCCAAAGTATCTACAGTATGACACAGATCGAGGTAAGCCGATTTTTTCAATGCTTTGTATTGTTCAAAGCAGACTAACCATATGTACCACGCCTTAATGCCAGACCACATTTTTAATTTAAATGTAGCTTCTGTATTTCCAATTTGCACAGTTCCTTAAGCTTCCCTTGTTAGATAGTAGTGGGCATATGATGGCTTGTGAACACTAGCAATGCTGAACAGGATAACCAGCAGGGGTGTAACTACAGTGGTAGCAGCCATGGTAGCTGCATTGGGCCCTGCAGTGTCTGGGGGCCCCAGCATCCCACCTGACACACTTACAAATGGAGTATGTGCACCATAACGTACATATTATGCTGCACATTGGACAGCATAATATGTATATAAAATGCACATCTTCTACAGTACACAGTATGCAATGGCAGTTCAGATTAGAAATGTTGGGGGGAGACGGAGGTCGACAGAAGATTGACAGGATTAGTTTCTCTCATCTGTAATTCCTGCCAGATCTGTTTATAAATGTATATATCAGTGCATAAGTTTGTGCGCACAAGTGTGAGTATACAAATATGTATAATTTCTGAGGGGTAGGGAGCCACATTCAGAAGGCTGCTATGGGGTCATACCTCTCCTAGTTATGCCCCTGGTTATGAGAACAGAGTCAGCTAAAAATTAAGCACATCTAGGCTCTAACACTCTCCATTGCACTTCCTGCTAAATTCTGTATCGCAAAACGTAATTTCTAATATACAGAGCATCTATTGGCAATTATAAAGCTATAAATTTGCTTTTAATAGTGTCCAAACTAAAGAACTGGTGCTAGTTTAATAATTTCCCTAATGACAGACTCCATAATGATGGAATAAATTTAAATAATACAATTATATAAATAGAGCGTAATAAATAAATAATAAATAAAAGATTACTTGGAAACAACAGAAATATGTCTACACTCCTAATCAGAGTTTTATAATACATTGTACATCCTAGTTTTTTAGAGTTTTATAACTAATTTGAGGTGTTTAGTGCACTTCTTTTGTACAGCTAAGTAATATACCGAAGTAGAAATACTGCCATTCTTGATAAATGAAAGGATCTGCAGAAAATTTAGTTTCCAATATTACACCTTAGGTCTAGATGGATGTGTCAAATCCATCAGCTGTACATAATGGCAAACCTGAAAATATAACAGAATATTGTTATAAAGCACATGACCAAAACACATTGATAGCCTCAAAACGGTCATTTTGTAGAATTAACAATTTTAAAGTGGATGGTATAAACAGATGGCAGTGTAATACGGCTTTTCTCAAACAGAAATTTCCATCAGTTTCCAATGCTTGAAAAGCATTGATGGTGTTCTAGCAGTGATCTCCCACTTTTGGCTTGTGCTTCTAAGAGGCTTGTGAACATAAGTGGAGTTTAAACAAGTGGAGTTCAAAAAGGAAGAGTCCACAGAAATGTAAATAATCTTCATTTCATATCTCTTGATTTATTCACTCTTCACACTTTTGTAACTTTTCTAACACCCAATATCTCTGAAGAAGTTGAAGGTCACCTATATTATATACAGATCAGGGCCAAGGCTCTTCTTCATCTGTAACTAGGATATGGCTAGCAAGATTGGTGGTATGCTGCAGTGCACACTCTGCCGTATGTATACATTGCAGGAGCAGGAGTTCCAGGGTGAATACCACTGCGACAGATGTGCCCATATTTTTCTCCTGGAAGCTCGAGTTAGAGATCTAGAGGACGATATTGCACGTCTGCGAGCAATCATCAGTCTTGAGAGGAGTATTCTGCTTACTGAGAAAGCAATAAGTGGGATAGAAGTTCAGGGTGGAGAAGAAGGCCAGGAGGACCGGGTAGATAGCTGGGTTACTGTAAATAGAGGGGGTAGAAAAGGTCCAAGAAAAGGAAGGTCAATTCTGACCCATTCAAAATTGCAAAATAGTGCGATGATGTAAGGACGTCATTGTCAGAAATGGCAGCCCTGCCAGGGAAGCAGTCCAATTAGTAGTAGGGGATTGGTAGTGCAGGTAAGCCAAGACAGTTAGTGGTTGTAGGGGACTCTATAATCAGCAAGATGGATAGAATAATTAGTCGCCAAGTCCACCTCAATTGAATGTTTTGCTGTCTCCCCGGTGTCAGGGTTCGGCATGTGGTGGAAAGGGTGGATAAATTACTGGGAGGGGCTGTCATAGTCCATGTTAATGCCATGTTGATGCCAATGACAGAATAGATGGTAAATGGAGGAGGAGGAAGAATAGGTTCAAAGCTTAAGGGAAGGACCTCTAAGGTAGTATTCTCCAGTTACCCACGGTTTGTTTATGTACGGCCAGAAGCTTCCATCTAACGCCATCTCCCAGCGCCCTACAATACTGAGAGATAAGGATGCATGGTTGTTGCCGGACACCCCACTGGTCAGAAACTCCCTTGGGTGTGGCGGATCAGACAGACTGTGGCACGGGACATCAGCAACCCCGGAGAAGGTAAGAATAAATTTATTTTTTTAAGTTATTTCTTAAACTCGGATAACCCCTTTAAATGCATTGCTCAGATCCTGGTGTAGAGCAGAGGGATTTGGGATCCGGTCACGGCTTCTCTCACTGCGTTCCTCACTGAATTTCGGTCCGTCTTTGAGGAGCCTTCCCGGGCGTCTTCTGCTGAGACCGCATTGCTGAACCTGCATTCAGGGGACTCCTCTGTTGGAGACTGTGCGGTCCAGTTCTGTACTTTAGCCTCTGAGCTGGAATGGAACCAAGCGGCCTTGCTTGCTATGTTTAAAAGCATGGGACCTCTGTCTACGCTGAGTGATCTCCTCTCTCTGGCCACTCAGATCGACATCCGGTTTACTGAGTGCTCTGTGGAGCAATGTCTGGAACAACCGCAAGTTAGGACTCGACGTCTGCCCGTCTGGCTCCAGTCTTCCACCTCAGCTGTCTTCCATGTCTGCTGCAGAGGAACCCATGCAGGTGGAGAGAGCTCATCTGTCTTCCCTAAAGCGTTCCAGACGAAGACAGGAGAACCTTTGCCTCTATTGTGCCAGCCCAGAGCACTGTTTTACTTCATGCCCAGTCTGTCCACAGGGTCTGGGAAATGCACACACCTAGGGTTCTTGTCAAAAGCATCCCTAGGTGAGAACAAAGCTTCTCCACGTCTGAACATACCTTTCTCACTCAGCTCCGGGACAGGTTATCAGGTTCAAGTCTCAGCCTTCCTGGATTCCAGTTCTACAGGAAACTTCATGGATGCTGCCTTGGTTTCTCAGTATCATCTCCCTGTGGTCTGTCACCAGAAGCCGCTGGTCATCTCCTGTGTCAGTGGGCAGATTCTCTACGACTGGTCCAGTACCGCACTGAGCCCCTATGTCTGTAAGTGGGAGCCTTGCACAAGGAGAGATTTTCTTTATACGTTCTTACCCAGTCCAGGTAATCTGTTGTTATGGACCTCCCATGGTTGCAGCACCACGCACCTGTGCTCAATTGGCCGACTGGTGAAATTCTCCGCTGGGGGCCTGAATGGTACCTCTGTTTGGAGGTACCGTGTCCTGTCTCCACCGTGTCTTCTCCGATGTCCTCCAAGCCACTGGTGGGTTTCCCCGCTCCATATAGAGACTTTGTTGATGTCTTCTAGGAAAAGCAAGCAGAGACTTTGCCACCACACCCCTATAACTCCCCTATAGATCTATTACAAGGAACTTCTTCTCCACAGGGTCATGTGTGTCCTCTTTCTGTGCCTACATGAAGGAGACCCTCAGAGGGGATTCATACGCAAGTCCTCTTCTCCTGCTGGTGCAGGATTCTTCTTTGTGGCTGTCACTCTATCCATGCATAGACTATCACGGCCTTAGCAAGATCACTGTGAAGAGATGCTACCCTTTGCTGTTGATAACGGAACTTTTTGACCGTTAACGTGGAGGGAAAAATTCCAGTATCTGGTTATGCTGTTTGGATCCGGCTGTTTTTCAGGAGTTCGTCAATGACTCTTTCCTCGAGGACCCTCTGACAAGGGACTTCAGATGGACCCTGCCAAGTTAACTGCAGTACTTCAGTGGCCTCGCCCAGTAGGACTATGTACTATCCAGAGGTTACTGTGCTTCGCTTACTACTACCAGCAGTTAATACCGCATTTCTACCGCATCTCGTGTCACCCATTGTGGCGCTGACTAAGAAAAACGCTCTGAAGAAGCTTTCTCATCGGTTGGTGCTGGAGATGTTCTGACCCAAAAAGGGCCCAAAGGTTGAACCCTCACTTGCGACTTCTTCTCCACGACCTTCTCTGCCGCAGACAGGAATTATTCCACAGCTTAGCTTTGGAAGAATGGCTTTATCTGCTGGAGGGAGCTCGTCATTAAGTCTGTATATACACAGAGCACAAGATTCTTCTTTATCTCCAGACCGCTCAGTGTCTCAATCCTCGACAGGCTCGTTGGTCCCTTTTCTTCTCCCACTTCAACTTTATGATACACTTTTGTCCTGCAGAGAAGAATATTAAGGCCGATGCCCTCTCATGCCTCAGATGTAGTTGGGGAAGAACCTGTTCCTAGTCACATTGTTCCTCCAGAATGGCTGGTTCTTGCTGCTCCAGTGGACCTTAGGCAACTTCCTCCTGGCAAGACATACGTCTGATCTGCTGTGCGGAAGAGGATTCTGACTAGGGGACATTGTTCTCTTGTGGCTGGGCACCCTGGGGTGCAACGCTCTGTCACCCTCATTTCCTGTTTCTACTGGTGGCCAGATCTGGTCAAGGACATCCTGCACCTCCTGTGCCCAAAACAAGCATCTCGTTTTAAACCAGCTGGTCACGTGACTCACGTGACAATGGACTTTATCACCGATCTCCCGTCTTCCTCGGGTAATACCATCATCTGGGTGGTAACTGAATGGTTTTCAAGATGTCCCACTTTGTTGCTCTGCCAGGTCTGCCGTCAGCTCTACGCCTTGCCAGCTTGTTCTTCACCCACATCTTCCTGCTTCATGGACTTCCCCTGCATATTGTATTAGACCGTGGGATCCAGTTTGTTTCCCAGTACACTGGCATTCTCTGTGCAGCCAACTTTAGGTGAAATTGTACTTTTCTTCAGCGTATCACCCTCAGTTTAATGGACAAGTTGAGAGGGTCAACCCCCTAAACGCCGCAGCCCTTTTTCGTTTTTGCGTTTCCATTTTTCACTCCCCACCTTCAAAAATCTATAACTTTTTTATTTTTCCATGTACAGAGCTGTGTGATGGCTTATTTTCTGCGTAACAAATTACACTTCAAAATGGTGGTATTTAATATTCCATGCCGTGTACTGGGTAGCGGGAAAAAATTTCCAAATGCAGTGAAATTGGTAAAGAAACACATTTGTGACGTATTCTTGTGGGCTTGGATTTTACAGATTTCACTCAAAGCCCCCAATTACATGTATACTTTATTCTTTGGGTTAATATGATTATTGGGATAACACATATGTATAGGTTTTATAATGTTTTCATACATTTAAAAAAATTAAAACCTCCTGTACAAAATTTTTTTGGGGGATTTTGCCATCTTCTGACGCTAATAACTTTTTTATACTTTGGTATATAGAGCTGTGGGTGGTGTCATTTTTTGTGGATTTTGATTACCTTTACAATGTTATCCTTTTTAGGACAGTGTGACCTTTTAATCACTTTTTGTAAAATTTTTTATTTTTTGAAAAATGGCAAAAAAGTGCCATTCTCGACTTTGGGCTACCATGGCGACGGATCGCCGCTCCCCGATGACGTCACAAGGAGCGACGATCCTCAGAAAGATGGCGGCGCCCATGATGGCACTGATCGCGGATGTTACCGATAAGCCTTTGCTGCAATATGCAGCAAAGACTTTCCGGCTATGGAGAGGGCTCAGCCTGTGAGCCCTCTCCATGCAACCACACCCGGCCTGTGACATAACACTACGTCACATGTTGGTAAGGGGTTAATCAGACCCTAGGCTGCTATCTCTGCCATTTTGTCTCCGCCCGACAGGACGACTGGTCCACTCTGCTGCCATGGGCAGAGTTATCCTACAACTTCCTACACTCTGAGTCTGCCGGAGCCACTCTGTTCTTTGTTGTGTATGGAAGACATCCACGTCCACCCCTACCTCTCTCCATGTCTGGCGATGTTCCTACCATGGAATAATTGGTAGAAGACCTTATATCCATCTGGGAACAAACTCGTCAGTCTCTGCTTTGGGGGTCCGCCCGCACCAAAACTCAGGCTGATAAGATATTCTGGCCTCCTCCCATCTTCTCTCCAGGAGACAAAGTGTGGCTGTCCTCCAGGTATGTTCAGTTGAAGATCCTCAGTACAAACTGGGTCCACATTTCTTGGGTCAAACCAATGTGTTACAGTGCATTAATGCCATGGCGTATATTCTTTGCCTTCCTCCCACCATGCACATGCCAAAATACTTCCACGTCTCCTTGCTGAAACCTGTCATCCTGAATGGCTCCTGCTCCTGAGGCTGATACTACTGATGTCTTTGAGGTGAAGACGGTCAGAGGGAAGCGATTCTATCTTGTCAACTGGAAGAGGTTGAAAGGACTTGGGAGCCCGAGGACAACATCCTGGATTGTGCTCTCCAGTCTAAGAAGAGAGGGAGGCCGAAGGAGGGCGTATTGTCACGGGTGCCCCTGCGACCCATATCCCTTGTCACAGGTGCACCTGTGTGCCTTCCTGTGCCCCCAGAAGCTGCCTGCACGAGAACTCACCTCTCCTGGCTCATTCCCTGATGAATTCTCAGCCCCTTCCTGTGTCCCCTGCCGGATCTTTGTGCTCTATGGCTGAGAGAAATCTGTCTGAGAGAAATCTTGCCTTTTGCGATTATCCTGATTTTCCGTTGTGAACTCGATTTCGTTCCTGACTCTAATCCCATGCTGCCTGTTCTGACCTACCGCTACGTTCCCGACTCCGATCCTGTGCTGCCTGTGTCAACCTTCTATCTGCCTATCGTCTGTATACCTCGCCTTGGCTGCCACTGTGGACAAAGTCGCACCTGTGGAACAACCTGGTGGTACCACGGCGCAACAAGTCCAACTCGCTTTGCGATGGGCTTTGTAGAAAACTGGGTGCCTCTTAGATTTCGGTCTCAGGTGTCGGCTTATGTCATCGCCCACAGTGGTCCAGAGGGTTCACTACTCCTGGTGCCTGGCCAGGGCCGGCTCCAGGTTTTAGTGGGCCCCTGGGTGACAGAGCCCTAGTGGGCCCCTTTATGGGCTGCCCTCCAGTAGTCAAACTGCCCCCCCTCCCCTGTGTATACACACTGCCACCCCTCCCCCTGTATACACACTGCCCCCTCCTCCTGTATACACACTGCCCCCCCTACCCCTGTATGCACACTGCCCCCCGACACCTGTATACACACTGCCACCCCTCCCCCTATACACTACCCCCTCCCCCTGTATACACACTGTCCCCTCCCCCTGTATACACACTGCCCCCTCCCTCTGTATACACACTGTCTCCCCTCCTCCCCCTGTATACACACTACCCCCCTCCTCCCCTGTATACACACTGCCATCCTCCCCCTGTATACACACAGCCCCCCCTCCTCCTCCTGTATACACACTGCCCCCCCTCCTCCCACTGTATACACACTGCCCCCCTCCTCCCACTGTATACACACTGCCCTCCCTCCTCCCCCTGTATACACACAGCCCCCCCTTCCCCTCCCTGTATACACACTGCCCCCCTCCTCCCCCTGTATATACACTGCCCCCCTCCTCCCCCTGTATGCACATTGCCCCCCCTCCCCCTGAATACACACTGCCCCCCTCCTCCTGTATACACACTGCCCCCCTCCTGTATACACACTGCCCCCCTCCTGTATACACACTGCCCCCACTCCTGTATACACACTGCCCTCCTCCTGTTTATACACTGCCCCCCCTCCTGTATACACACTGCCCCCCCTCCTGTATACACACTGCCCCCCTTCCCTGTATATACACACTGCCACCCCTCCCCCTGTATACACACTGCCCCCTCCTCCTGTATACACACTGCCCCCCCCTCCTCCCACTGTATACACACTGCCCCCCTCCTCCCACTGTATACACACTGCCCCCTCCTCCCACTGTATACACACTGCCCCCCTCCTCATCCTGTATACGCACTGCCCTCCCTCCTCCCCCTGTATACACACAGCCCCCCCTTCCCCCCTGTATACACACTGCCCCCCTCCTCCCCCTGTATATACACTGCCCCCCTCCTCCCCCTGTATGCACACTGCCCCCCCTCCCCCTGAATACACACTGCCCCCCTCCTCCTGTATACACACTGCCCCCCCTCCTGTATACACACTGCCCCCCTCCTGTATACACACTGCCCCCACTCCTGTATACACACTGCCCTCCTCCTGTATATACACTGCCCCCCCTCCTGTATACACACTGCTCCCCCTCCTGTATACACACTGCCCCCCCTCCTGTATACACACTGCCCCCCCTCCTGTATACACACTGCCCCCCTCCTCATCCTGTACACGCACTGCCCCCTCCTCCCACTGTATACACACAGCCCCCGCTCCTCCCCCTGTATATTCACTGCCCCCCTCCTCCCCCTGTATATACACTGCCCCCCTCCTCCCCCTGTATACACACTGCCCCCCCTCCTCCCACTGTATACACACTGCCCCCCTCCTCCCACTGTATACACACTGCCCCCTCCTCCCACTGTATACACACTGCCCCCTCCTCATCCTGTATACGCACTGCCCTCCCTCCTCCCCCTGTATACACACAGCCCCCCCTTCCCCCCCTGTATACACACTGCCCCCCTCCTCCCCCTGTATATACACTGCCCCCCTCCTCCCCCTGTATGCACACTGCCCCCCCTCCCCCTGAATACACACTGCCCCCCTCCTCCTGTATACACACTGCCCCCCCTCCTGTATACACACTGCCCCCCTCCTGTATACACACTGCCCCCACTCCTGTATACACACTGCCCTCCTCCTGTATATACACTGCCCCCCCTCCTGTATACACACTGCCCCCCCTCCTGTATACACACTGCCCCCCCTCCTGTATACACACTGCCCCCCTCCTCATCCTGTATACGCACTGCCCTCCCTCCTCCCCCTGTATACACACAGCCCCCCCTCCTCCCCCTGTATATACACTGCCCCCCTCCTCCCCCTGTATATACACTGCCCCCCTCCTCCCCCTGTATGCACACTGCCCCCCCTCCCCCTGAATACACACTGCCCCCCTCCTCCTGTATACACACTGCCCCCCCTCCTGTATACACACTGCCCCCCTCCTGTATACACACTGCCCCCACTCCTGTATACACACTGCCCTCCTCCTGTATATACACTGCCCCCCCTCCTGTATACACACTGCCCCCCCTCCTGTATACACACTGCCCCCCCTCCCCTGTGTATACACACTGCCACCCCTCCCCCTGTATACACACTGCCCCCTCCTCCTGTATACACACTGCCCCCCCTCCTCCCACTGTATACACACTGCCCCCCTCCTCCCACTGTATACACACTGCCCCCTCCTCCCACTGTATACACACTGCCCCCCTCCTCATCCTGTATACGCACTGCCCTCCCTCCTCCCCCTGTATACACACAGCCCCCCCTTCCCCCCCTGTATACACACTGCCCCCCTCCTCCCCCTGTATATACACTGCCCCCCTCCTCCCCCTGTATGCACACTGCCCCCCCTCCCCCTGAATACACACTGCCCCCTCCTCCCCCTGTATGCACACTGCCCCCCTCCCCCTGAATACACACTGCCCCCCTCCTCCTGTATACACACTGCCCCCCCTCCTGTATACACACTGCCCCCCTCCTGTATACACACTGCCCCCACTCCTGTATACACACTGCCCTCCTCCTGTATATACACTGCCCCCCCTCCTGTATACACACTGCCCCCCCCTCCTATATACACACTGCCCCCCCTCCTGTATACACACTGCCCCCCCTCCTGTATACACACTGCCCCCCTCCTCCCCCTGTATATACACTGCCCCCTCCTCCCCCTGTATGCACACTGCCCCCACTCCCCCTGAATACACACTGCCCCCCTCCTCCCGTATACATACTGCCCCCCTCCTGTATACACACTGCCCCCCTACTGTATACACACTGCCCCCACTCCTGTATACACACTGCCCTCCTCCTGTATACACACTGCCCCCCTCCTGTATACACCCTGCCCCCCCTCCTCCTGTATACACACTGCCCCCCTCCTCTTGTATACACAAGGCCCCCCCAGTAAGTAATGTGCCCACACACAGACCCCCAAGTTCTCCCCCTTCCCTGGCCCCAGTCATGTCTCCCCCCTCACCTGATGCAGCTCTCTCCCTGTGTTTACTGCTTTCTCCAGCCGGTCATGTGACCATGACATCATCAAAGGTCCTTCATCCTCTGGGGAAAGCAGTGAATGCAAATGCTCTCATCGCGATCTGTGTCTAGAGGATACAGATCCTGATAAGAGAGGGAAGGAATCTCCTGGACAGCGGGGCAGATGTCGTGCTGACACAGGGAGATCTGGGGGCCCGAGTGGGCCCCTCCAGTACCCCGGGGCCCCGGCACTTGCCCGGGTTAGCCGGGTGCTGGCGCCGGGCCTGAGCCTGGCACATGATATTAAATAGCACAAAACAAAAACAAAGGATTTTCATTAACCCCTTAGCGCTCCGCGCCGTAGCTGTACTGCGCAGCTTCCCACTATTGGCGCTCAGCGCAGTACAGCTACTGCGCGAGCGCATACTATTTTAGAATTGTCACCACGTCGCGAGACGTGGTGACATCGGGCTGAAATTTGGGTGACAGAGGCAGGAGGAGTTCCTGTCTCCGTCACCCGACCAATCAAATTGGTCCCGCCCGCCGATCGCCGTGATTGGCCAGTCAAACCTGACTGGCCAATTACAGCGATTTTAGGCTAAAAAACGTGCTTTTAGCACTTTCCTCTTCCTCCAGCGGCACCATTTTGGTTTGGTATCGCTGGAGAGAGGAAAGAGCGTTACTGTGTGCACCAAAATACACTTTTACACTATAAATAGTGTTCTGATCCTTATCTGATCCCTATTGTTCCCTACAAATTCCCATCCTATCTGTTTTTTCCTGTGTCCTGTGTGTTCCCTGTGTGATCGCCTTGTGTGATCCCACGTGTCTTCCGTTTTTCCCTGTCTGTCCCTTCTGAACCCAAACGCACTTTTCAGTGCGCTGTGTTAGCGTTGTTCTGCACTGGACGCACTTTTCAGTGCGCCGTGTGAATAGCGCTGCACAGAATCTTTAGCAATCTTAGCGGTAGTTAGTTTGTCTTAGGGCAAGCTAGGTGCATTTGTAGCGCCTTTTTGCGCGGTGCACATAGGTTTTTTTTCGGTGCCTGGTAATATTTTTTTCCAGAACGCCGTAGGTGTACCCGTACATAGCTACTTTTTGTGTGTGCCATCTGTGCGGCTGGTCCGTGTGGCTTGGTGTGCATTATCTTTTTTTTTTGTGTGCTATCTGTGCGGCTTGTCCGTGTAGTTTAGTGCGCATTATTTTTTTTGTGTGCTATCTGTGCGGCTTGTCCGTGTAGTTTAGTGCGCATTATTTTTTGTGTGTGCCATCTGTGCGGCTTGTCCGTGTAGTTTGGTGTGCATTACCTTTTCTTTTGTGTGCTATCTGTGCGGCTTGTCCGTGTAGTTTAGTGCGCATTATTTTTTTTGTGTGCTATCTGTGCGGCTTGTCCGTGTAGTTTAGTGCGCATTATTTTTTGTGTGCCATCTGTGCGGCTGGTCCGTGTGGCTTGGTGTGCATTATCTTTTTTTTTTGTGTGCTATCTGTGCGGCTTGTCCGTGTAGTTTAGTGCACATTATTTTTTGTGTGCTATCTGTGCGGCTTGTCCGTGTAGTTTAGTGCGCATTATTTTTTGTGTGCTATCTGTGCGGCTGGTCCGTGTGGCTTGGTGTGCATTATCTTTTTTTTTTGTGTGCTATCTGTGCGGCTTGTCCGTGTAGTTTAGTGCACATTATTTTTTGTGTGTGCCATCTGTGCGGCTTGTCCGTGTAGTTTGGTGCGCATTATCTTTTTTTTTTTGTGTGCTATCTGTGCGGCTTGTCCGTGTAGTTTAGTGCACATTATTTTTTGTGTGTGCCATCTGTGCGGCTTGTCCGTGTAGTTTGGTGTGCATTATATTTTTTTTTTGTGTGCCTGCTAGACGGTTTATCCGTGTAGTTTGGTGTACATTATCTAATTTTTCTTGTTCTCTATTTTTTTTTGTGTGCAATGTCTCAGAAGACGTACACCGTGTTGGAGGCATATAACATGCTTGCCTCTGACACCGAGTCAGCTAGTGGGGATGATGGTCCCTTTTACCTATCATCATCCTCCTGCTCATCTTCCAGTGACCTGGAAGGACCCCCAAGAAGGCGCCGTAGGGTTCCAGGGACTTCTGCAATTGAAGTGCCTGGGACTTCTGCAGGAGAAGTGCCTGGGACTTCTGCAGGAGAAGTGCCTGGGACTTCTGCAGGAGAAGTGCCTGGGACTTCTGCAGGAGAAGTTTCTGGGACTTCTGCAGGAGAAGCGTCTGGGGCTTCCACTGACCCCACATGGGTAGCCCCAGATAATTATACCCCTCAGGTCCCTGACTTTTTGGGCCATCCTGGCATTAA
This sequence comes from Engystomops pustulosus, assembly GCF_040894005.1. Taxonomy (NCBI): domain Eukaryota; kingdom Metazoa; phylum Chordata; class Amphibia; order Anura; family Leptodactylidae; genus Engystomops; species Engystomops pustulosus. Next base: position 115,006,566 of record NC_092414.1, on the reverse strand, counting down.
CTTTGACACGACAGGGCTCAGAGCTGTAGACTTTTTTAAGTTTTTTTTTGATGAGGAGCTGCTAAATATTATTATATTTCAGACAAATCTCTACGCTGCACAACATATTGCCCAAAACCCCACGTCCTTTTATGCACAACCCTACAGGTGGACCCCTGTCACTGCAGCAGAGATGTACAAGTATTGGGGCATAATACTCCTTATGGGGATAGTAAAGAAGCCTTCAATCAGGGACTACTGGAGCACAGATATACTGTACCACACCCCCATGTTCCGCATGGCAATGAGCAGGATGCGCTTTGAAGCCATCCATAAGTTTTTGCACTACACTGACAACACACAGTGCCCACCCAGAGGTGACCCCAGTTATGATCGGTTATTTAAGGTCAGGCCCATATTAGATCATTTTAGTGCCAAGTTTGCCCAGGCATATACTCCCGCCAAACATGTGAGCATAGACGAGTCCCTGGTACAATTCAAAGGGAGACTTCAATTCCGCCAGTACCTGCCCAATAAGAGGGCAAGATATGGTGTGAAAATGTATAAGCTGTGCGAAAGTTCATCAGGGTACACATACAAGTTCAGGGTATATGAAGGGAAGGACTCCTCTATAGTGCCCCCAGAATGCCCCCCCTTCCTGGGTGTTACAGGGAAGATAGTGTGGGATTTAGTGCACCCACTGCTGGACCAGGGCTACCACCTCTACCTGGACAATTTCTACACCAGCACCACCCTGTTCAAGTGCCTCACTTCCAGAAATACTGCGGCATGCGGCACTGTACGCAGAAATCAGAGAGGTCTCCCTAAGTCGCTGCTTGGGCAAAAACTTAAAAGGCACGAAAGCAGGGCACTATGCAGCGACTCTGTATTGTGTGTTAAGTACAAGGACAAGAGAGAGGTCCTTGTATTAACCACAATACATGAGCACACCACCACCCCTGTCCCAGTACGAGGTGCCAGTACAGAAACCCCCAAGCCAGACTGTATTTTAGATTATAACAAATACATGGGAGGGGTGGACTTGTCTGACCAGGTGCTTCAGCCGTACAATGCCATGCGGAAGTCGAGGGTGTGGTACAAGAAGCTGGCCGTGCACATCATGCAGATGGCATTGTATAATGCTTATGTGCTGCATCGATATGCTGGCCAGAGGGGAACTTTCCTGGAATTTCAAGAGATGGTAATAAAGTACTTTCTTTTTGGAGACCAGGAAGGGGGGAGTGCTAGCACATCTGGAAGTGAGGCCACATCACGTATTGTACCAGGGCAGCACTTTCCAGGAGTAGTTCCCCAAACAGCCAGCAAGGGAAGGTCACAAAAGAGGTGCAGGGTGTGCTCCAAAAATGGCATTCGGAAGGACACCATTCATCACTGTGAGACATGCCCAGAAAAACCAGGGTTATGTATGAAAGATTGCTTCCGAATTTATCATACATCCCTGGATTTTTAGAGTACCCTGTTGTTACCCTGACGCACAGCTTATACATCATGCCGCACCTTCCCTTCTAAGCCCTACCATGTGCCCAGCCTCTAGATTACTGTCCCGTATGCTTTACCCGGGAAAACATGCATCATGATTTTTAGGGTGTTTGTCTCCCATGGCAGCAGCTGGGCACAAAATGACATAATAGATATTTTTTACTATGCACTATCCATTTTGCACTTTTTCAGGGGTCCACCTGTGGGGTTAAAATGCTAACTATACCCCTAGATTAATTCATGGAGGGGTGTAGTTTCCAAAATAGGGTCAGTTCTTAGGGGTTTCTACTGTACTGGCCCCTATTGGCATCTACAAATCTTTCATGATGCCAAAAAGAAAAAAAAAAGTACAATGTCTGTGCTCCAACAAGTTATTCCCTTTTGAGCCCTGCCGTGTCACCATCCTACAGATTATTGCCTCCTATGGGGTATTGCCCTAACCGGGGTAACCCGCAGAATGATTTTTGATGTGTTTTTCCCCAGTGGCATGAGTTGGGCAAAATACTTTTGTCACTTCAATGGCATATTTGATAAATTGCAATACAACTGTTTCTCTGCACTACTCACTTTGTATTACATTTGAGCCAGCACCTTAGGGGTTAAAATACTCATACAAGCCTACATACATTCTTTGAGGGGTGCCCTTTCCAAAATGGGTTCACTACTTGGGCTTTCTATTGTACTGGTACCTCGGGGGTACCCCCCATTACCAATCTAGTGAAAACGAAGCTTGAAAACCTAAATTGTGCTTCTTTCTTCCTGACCCCTGCCGTGTGCCCAGCCTGTAAATTATTGGCACATGTGTGGTATTGCCGTACTCAGGACAACCCCCAGAATGATTTTTGGGGTGTTTGTCTAAAGTGGCATGGGTTGGGCACAGTATATGAGGCACAAAAATGACTTTTTTGAGATAAAAACACAATTTTTACTCTGCACCATTTACTTTGCATTCAATTTTGACCAGCGTGTTGGGGGTTAAAATGATCATACAAGCCTACATACATTCTTTGAGGGGTGCCCTTTCCAAAATGGGTTCACTACTTGGGAGTTTCTATTGTACTGGTACCTCGGGGGTACCCCCCATTACCAATCTAGTGAAAACGAAGCTTGAAAACCTAAATTGTGCTTCTTTCTTCCTGACCCCTGCCGTGTGCCCAGCCTGTAAATTATTGGCACATGTGTGGTATTGCCGTACTCAGGACAACCCCCAGAATGATTTTTGGGGTGTTTGTCTAAAGTGGCATGGGTTGGGCACAGTATATGAGGCACAAAAATGACTTTTTTGAGATAAAAACACAATTTTTACTCTGCACCATTTACTTTGCATTCAATTTTGACCAGCGTGTTGGGGGTTAAAATGATCATACAAGCCTACATACATTCTTTGAGGGGTGCCCTTTCCAAAATGGGTTCACTACTTGGGAGTTTCTATTGTACTGGTACCTCGGGGGTACCCCCCATTACCAATCTAGTGAAAACGAAGCTTGAAAACCTAAATTGTGCTTCTTTCTTCCTGACCCCTGCCGTGTGCCCAGCCTGTAAATTATTGGCACATGTGTGGTATTGCCGTACTCAAGACAACCCCCAGAATGATTTTTGGGGTGTTTGTCTAAAGTGGCATGGGTTGGGCACAGTATATGAGGCACAAAAATGACTTTTTTGAGATAAAAACACAATTTTTACTCTGCACCATTTACTTTGCATTCAATTTTGACCAGCGTGTCGGGGGTTAAAATGCTCACCACAACCACCGATAAATTCTTTGAGGGGTCTAGTTTCCGTAATGGTATCATTTATTGGGGGTTTCTATTGCACTGGCACCTCACGGGCCCTGCCAACATGACATGGCACTCCAAATCCAAACGTGTGAAAACGGAGCTGGAAAATCAAAATTTCACTCCTTCCGTTCTCATCCCTTCTGTGTGCCCAGCCTGTAAATTATTGGCACATGTGTGGTATTGCCGTACTCGGGACAACCCGCAGAATGATTTTTGGGGTGTTTGTCTGAAGTGGCATAGGTTGGGCACAGTATATGAGGCACTAAAATGACATTTTTGAGATAAAAACGCAATTTTTACTCTGCACCATTTACTTTGCATTTAATTTTGACCAGCGTGTCGGGGGTTAAAATGCTCACCACAACCACCGATAAATTCTTTGAGGGGTCTAGTTTCCGTAATGGTATCATTTATTGGGGGTTTCTATTGCACTGGCACCTCACGGGCCCTGCCAACATGACATGGCACTCCAAATCCAAACGTGTGAAAACGGAGCTGGAAAATCAAAATTTCACTCCTTCCGTTCTCATCCCTTCTGTGTGCCCAGCCTGTAAATTATTGGCACATGTGTGGTATTGCCGCACTCGGGACAACCCGCAGAATGATTTTTGGGGTGTTTGTCTGAAGTGGCATGGGTTGGGCACAGTATATGAGGCACTAAAATGACATTTTTGAGATAAAAACGCAATTTTTACTCTGCACCATTTACTTTGCATTCAATTTTGACCAGCGTGTCGGGGGTTAAAATGCTCACCACAACCACCGATAAATTCTTTGAGGGGTCTAGTTTCCGTAATGGTATCATTTATTGGGGGTTTCTATTGCACTGGCACCTCACGGGCCCTGCCAACATGACATGGCACTCCAAATCCAAACGTGTGAAAACGGAGCTGGAAAATCAAAATTTCACTCCTTCCGTTCTCAATTCTTCTGTGTGCCCAGCCTGTAAATTATTGGCACATGTGTGGTATTGCCGTACTCGGGACAACCCGCAGAATGATTTTTGGGGTGTTTGTCTGAAGTGGCATGGGTTGGGCACAGTATATGAGGCACTAAAATGACATTTTTGAGATAAAAACGCAATTTTTACTCTGCACCATTTACTTTGCATTCAATTTTGACCAGCGTGTCGGGGGTTAAAATGCTCACCACAACCACCGATAAATTCTTTGAGGGGTCTAGTTTCCGTAATGGTATCATTTATTGGGGGTTTCTATTGCACTGGCACCTCACGGGCCCTGCCAACATGACATGGCACTCCAAATCCAAACGTGTGAAAACGGAGCTGGAAAATCAAAATTTCACTCCTTCCGTTCTCATCCCTTCTGTGTGCCCAGCCTGTAAATTATTGGCACATGTGTGGTATTGCCGTACTCGGGACAACCCGCAGAATGATTTTTGGGGTGTTTGTCTGAAGTGGCATGGGTTGGGCACAGTATATGAGGCACTAAAATGACATTTTTGAGATAAAAACGCAATTTTTACTCTGCACCATTTACTTTGCATTCAATTTTGACCAGCGTGTCGGGGGTTAAAATGCTCACCACAACCACCGATAAATTCTTTGAGGGGTCTAGTTTCCGTAATGGTATCATTTATTGGGGGTTTCTATTGCACTGGCACCTCACGGGCCCTGCCAACATGACATGGCACTCCAAATCCAAACATGTGAAAACGGAGCTGGAAAATCAAAATTTCACTCCTTCCGTTTTCATCCCTTCTGTGTGCCCAGTCTGTAAATTATTGGCACATGTGTGGTATTGCTGTACTCAGGACAACCCGCAGAATGATTTTTGGGGTGTTTGTCTAAAGTGGCATGGGTTGGGCACAGTATATGAGGCACTAAAATGACATTTTTGAGATAAAAACGCAATTTTTACTCTGCACCATTTACTTTGCATTTAATTTTGACCAGCGTGTCGGGGGTTAAAATGCTCACCACAACCACCGATAAATTCTTTGAGGGGTCTAGTTTCCGTAATGGTATCATTTATTGGGGGTTTCTATTGCACTGGCACCTCACGGGCCCTGCCAACATGACATGGCACTCCAAATCCAAACATGTGAAAACGGAGCTGGAAAATCAAAATTTCATTCCTTCCGTTCTCATCCCTTCTGTGTGCCCAGTCTGTAAATTATTGGCACATGTGTGGTATTGCTGTACTCGGGACAACCTGCAGAATGGTTTTTGGGGTGTTTGTCTAAAGTGGCACGGGTTGGGCACAGTATATGAGGCACTAAAATGACATTTTTGAGATAAAAACGCAATTTTTACTCTGCACCATTTGCTTTGCATTTAATTTTGACCAGCGTGTCGGGGGTTAAAATGCTCACCACAACCACCGATAAATTCTTTGAGGGGTCTAGTTTCCGTAATGGTATCATTTATTGGGGGTTTCTATTGCACTGGCACCTCACGGGCCCTGCCAACATGACATGGCACTCCAAATCCAAACATGTGAAAACGGAGCTGGAAAATCAAAATTTCATTCCTTCCGTTCTCATCCCTTCTGTGTGCCCAGTCTGTAAATTATTGGCACATGTGTGGTATTGCTGTACTCGGGACAACCTGCAGAATGATTTTTGGGGTGTTTGTCTAAAGTGGCACGGGTTGGGCACAGTATATGAGGCACTAAAATGACATTTTTGAGATAAAAACGCAATTTTTACTCTGCACCATTTGCTTTGCATTTAATTTTGACCAGCGTGTCGGGGGTTAAAATGCTCACCACAACCACCGATAAATTCTTTGAGGGGTCTAGTTTCCGTAATGGTATCATTTATTGGGGGTTTCTATTGCACTGGCACCTCACGGGCCCTGCCAACATGACATGGCACTCCAAATCCAAACATGTGAAAACGGAGCTGGAAAATCAAAATTTCACTCCTTCCGTTCTCATCCCTTCTGTGCGCCCAGTCTGTAAATTATTGGCACATGTGTGGTATTGCTGTACTCGGGACAACCCGCAGAATGATTTTTGGGGTGTTTGTCTAAAGTGGCATGGGTTGGGCACAGTATATGAGGCACTAAAATGACATTTTTGAGATAAAAACACAATTTTTACTCTGCACCATTTACTTTGCATTCAATTTTGACCAGCGTGTCGGGGGTTAAAATGCTCACCACAACCACCGATAAATTCTTTGAGGGGTCTAGTTTCCGAAATGGTGACATTTTGGGGGGTTTTCTATTGTACTTTTACTTCAGGGGCTCTTCAATTACACTGTGGCACCACAAAATATTTGCAGCCAAATTGGCTTTCCAAATTCCCAGTATTGCTAACTCTGTTCTGGACATCGCTGTGCGGGGAAACAGCAGCTGACATCCACATGTCTGGGATTGCCGTACTCGGAAGAAGCAGGGCAAGAAATTAGGAATATATATTTACCTCAAATTCCTTCTGAATGTATCCGTTTTAGGGCTAAATTGGAAAGATTGAAATCAAAAATTGAAATTTCAAAATTTCCACTCCATTTTCATATGCTTCCGGAAAAATAATTAAAGGGTTAACAGACTTCTTAAATGCTGATTTGAATAGGTTGAGATGTTAGGTTCATAAAATGGTGTTACTTGTGGGGGTATATAGTACATAAGCCTTTATACGGCACTTCCAAACTGAATTGATCACCAAAAAGTTCGCATTTTTCAAATTTCAAGAAAATCTGAGAAGTTGCTACTAAAACTTCAAACCTTCTCACATCCATAAAAATAATGGAAACGTAAAACAAATTATGGATATAAAAAGAAGACCAATGGCAAAAGGTTTCTATCAAAAAAAATTTGTGGTATCACTTTTTGTCTAAAAATTATAACATTTGAAACTTTGAAAATAGTCATTTTTTTCAAATTTTTCCTAAATTTTTGAATTTTTACCCCCCAAAAAAGGAACGGATCACCGAAATGACACTACTAACATAAACTACAATGTCTCACGAGAAAACAATCTCAAAATCACAGAGATATCTTAAAGCGTTGAAAAGTTATTACCACAGGAAGAGACACTGGTCAAATTTCCAAAAAAAGTTGCGAGCCTTAACCTGCAAACAGGCTGCGTCCTTAAGGGGTTAAAAAAGGGTCTATATTAAAGGGGTTTGTCCATGATAGAAAGTTCTCAAATTTTGAGCTCCCTATTTATGTTTACACAGTAAAGATGTTCAACTCCTTACTTTGCAATTTAAGTCAGTTTTATTGCTGTTTTTGCTCCTTTCACTCATTGATAAGTGTAATTGGGCAGTCACTAGCTGAGCAGAAACTTCATAATTTCGCTGTACTATGAGATTCTTTGTGCTGAAAATGTGCTTAGATTATCAGGGTACAGGGTTTATCTACACTTTCATTTAGCTTCTGAACAGTCTACTAATATATGACACATATAAAAATAAAAATTTAGATGAAAATGAACCAGCAAATCCACTGGGATAAGGATACAAATCCTTTATTCTGGTTATCTTCATAAAACCAGCAGCAGTATCTCAGTGAATTTGCTGGTTCATTTTCTTCTAAATTTCCTGTTTGGATGTGCTGCCAGCACCTCAGCTTCTTGAACAATGCATCACCAGGTGTGCTGTATTATTTATCCATAGAAATAGAGAGATGATACAGATCAGAGTCATGATATGACTCACTCAGCTCTGCTGCTTCATCTAATCAATACAACACAGTCAGCACTACTATGTTACCTCCCCTCATATCAAGACCTTATCTTGTTTGTAGTGCTGCTGCTGATGTCTCCTCTCTGCTGAAAACAGTGTAGAAGCATGCTGCTTCTGGAACTAGGAAGTGTTTGTGTCCTTAGTGTGCTCTTTGCCTCCTACCCCTCACCCTGCTCCAGCAATGCAAGAGACGCTATAGGTAACTGCCCGACTATAGTGAGGAGTTTATGGTCGGATCCAGGGACAACCAAATTGTAATCGCAAGGACTGATAGATACAGTTTGGAATTATATCTGTGAAATGTTGTATTTCTGTTAATAACATTGAATTAGAGAATGTGTTATATTGTAATCTTGAGTCTATTTATGAATCTTGTCTTTGTAAGAATACCCCTTTATGGTATGTTTTCATTATTTTACACTCATTTTTAATCATACAACTCAACTGTTTATTGCAGTATGTTGTTCCTATTTAGGTTTAATAAAATATTTATCATGTATTATAGGATGCTGTGTTAATGCAATTTTGTGCCAATAAACTTGACAAGAAAGACTTTTTTGGAAAGTCAGACCCATTTCTAGTGTTTTACCGAAGCAATGAAGATGGAAGGTATGTTACTTGATATGTATGACTGATGCTCCTAATTATAGCAAATCAAGGCAGTTGTAGTAATGAGACCAAACAGAATCATAAGGCCCTGGAAGGTAGTTTATGTACATGTCATGGACAGTTAAGGATCACATTTTATTGACAGGAATGACTGGTTGAAAAAATAAAAGATATTTCTAAACCAAGTGGCTTTGCTTTACATTTGAGAAAGCGGTACTTTTAATAGATATTAGAGATTGCCAATTTGCGGCGGGCTCTGGGGAAAACCGAGTGCCACTTAGTCTCCAGTCCCAGGTAGTGGCTTGTGTCATCGACCGCAGTGGTTCAGAGGATCCACTACCTCTGAGCCTGACATACACTTTACACAGGGCTGTGTTTAATGTTGATTTTTAAATCAACAATAAACTTCATTGAATAGAGCAATGAGAGACAAGAGTGCCACAAGGGAGGCACATACAGGTTAGTCACGCAGGACCGCTTTAAGTAAAACTCCTCCAGTGCTCCATTACCAGCTACAATCCTGGAGTATAATATTTTTTCATAGTCCTGCTGTTACTAACGTCACACATAAAGATATGGTTGCACAGCTCTCTAGAGTATGCAGTGTTGTCAAAACTGCTGGTAATCTCCCTTTAATTTAAAAATCCTGTCTGCATAAAAAGTGTTATTTAAATATTTCACAGTGCATTTTAAATCGGATTTTGTTTAGCAGAAGCCTTCCTCCACTATAGTTCTGTGTGCAGGACGCAGCTTTCTATTCCACCCTCCAATTCCCAGCTGTATTCACTAGGAGCTACAGCAGGGTAGGACTGGCTTACTGGTGTGCTGGGGAATTCACAGGTGGGCCCCGACGTCTGTTGGCCCCACCCCCTCATTATATTAAACATGCAGTGCCTCCTGGCAGACATCTGCACAATTTTCAGTGTGCCTGCTCATAGCTGTGTCTGCTAGCAGGCACATTCAGCTATGGCTAGAGGAGGGAGAAGAAGAGGGGGAGGAGGACTTCTTGTGGCGAGCGAGAGACAGGCTCATTCAGCCAGAACAAGGTCTCTCACAGCGCGCGAGCAGTAAGGAAGGAGTAACACACTCATTTTCACTCCTCACTGAACGAGCATCGCAGCTCTTGTGCAACTATGCTGCTACCACATTGGACTAGCAGACAGTGAGCTGGCACTGCTGGCTGACCAGAGGACGTGGGCCCACTAGATTTCACAATCAACTAGCAGACTAACAGTCTGTTCTTATGTGCGTGGCGGCAGGAGCTCAGGATGGATGGAGAGCTGCTTCTCCCTCTGCTCACCCCATAATTGCTTTCAGCACAAAAAAATAGGTATTTCTTAAGACGCAGCCATTTTGTAGCTAAAGGCTCAGTCCCATTTTTTGTCTTCTGACTTGTGTCTCTTTATATGATTATAATTTTTGAACACTGTTACTTATCAAAGCGATTATGAGATTGTTTTTACTCACTTTAGTGGTAAATTGTGGCTGATAAGTTTTGTTTTTATTTTTAAAAAAAAAAGATAGAAATTGATGAATTTTTTGAAAAATTTGTCATTTTCAAAATTCTAAATCATTGCATTTTCAGACAGATTTTCCACCTCAATAAGTTGCTGAATAACATTTCCTGCATGTACGCTTTACATTTTCATAATTTTTCAAATGTCTGGATAATTTATTTTGATGTCACGCGGCTTACAAATCGATATACATATATATATTGGTTTTCTGTATTTTCAGAATTGACTATTTTCTGTTTTTGCTGAAATGTTAAATATTTAACATTAACCCCCCCCCCTATGTAATCAACACATTTTCAAATCTGCACCCCTCAAACTATCAGAAACTGCTCTTAGAAAGATTGTTAACACCTTGAGATCTTCATAGTAATAAAATCAAAATCGAGGGGAAATTTAGGATGGTCAAAATTTCAACACACATAAATATTTGAATAAAAAGTGATCAAAAGTTTCTACACTTCACAAACGGAAATCACTGAAAACGTCAGCTTGTCCAGCTCCATACATCAAAGTATAAAAAAGTAAGAGGTGTGTGAAAGTTGTAAAACGCAGCCTGTAATAAAATAATGCAACTTTTTTTGTCATTTCTACCACATTTTTTCCAGCTTGCTATTACACTGCACTGAACATTATGAGAGCTGTATAAGGCTTGTTTTCTGCATAACAAATTCTAACTCCTACTGATGGTATTTAATATTATATGCCATGTACTGGAAAGCATGAAAAAAATACAAATGCGGTGAAATAGATGAAAAAGCATAATTATGCCATTTTCTTGTGGGCTACGTATTTATGGCTTTCACTGTATGCTCCAAATTGATTTAGAATCTATTAGTTTGTTTAGCTTGAAAAAATTTTTGGGTACATAGACTTTTTTTGCAACACCCCATTTTTCTGTGGTCATGTCTCTCTTGCATACAAGATGGAAAAGTGCCTAAAAATTGTTTAATACCCTTAAAAAATGTGGCGCACAGCATTTCAGACACATTTTTACTACAGGATTCCTGTGAAGACAGCTTGATAAATCTCTGGGGTGTGGAATTATTAAGAAGTGGAATTAATGTAAATGATAATCAATGGCTCTGATTATTATTGAAGAGCAGACCTGTTAAAATTTAGGTGCAGCCGAAAAAAAAATTAAAAATATCTACCCAAACTCGAACCCCCACCAGTAACACCCACCAGTGGTATTTAAATCACTGCAGCCTTATGCACCCCCTCCAGTTAAGGGAGGGTCATTGCTCCTATTACTAGGACTGATCATGGGCATTAATGGTGGGGGGGGGGGAGGGTTGCCCAGGTATGAGGCGAACTTTGCAATTCAGATCCACTTAACACTACTGGTAATCTGTGATCAAAATTAGCTTGTGCTTATATGAACGTTTAGTTTATTTTGTAACTTGTCTGTGATAAAGCTAATATGTTTTCTTTTTTACTTAGCTTTACAATTTGCCACAAGACAGAAGTAGTAAAGAATACATTAAACCCTGTGTGGCAGGCTTTCAAGATCCCAGTCAGGGCTTTGTGCAATGGGGATTTTGACAGGTAAGAAATGTTTCTAAAGTTTGTTAATGTTTCAGGCAATGTGTTGCTACTAGCCATATATAACATAAGTACCATATATAATAAATCTAATTTTTTGTTGACAGAACAATTAAAGTGGAAGTCTATGATTGGGATAGAGATGGAAGGTAGAGTATTGACATATGTTAGATATTTTATCATTTATTTTTTACCATGTACAAAATATTAAATTACAAAAGTTTGCCCCACTTATTGCTAGATTACTTAGTTAACTTAAGACATGTAATATGTTAAAATTTGTTGCCGAAAATGACAAACAGTAATACATTATCTGTTTTTTTTGGTAACAATATATTATAAGCAAAGTAAAAAATAACTAAAATGTAAACATCAAATTTTTTTTACCATTTTTTTAATACACTAACCCTAAAATTATTTTAAAACATTTGGAGTAGAAAAATAACTCATAAGTAGAGATGAGTGAACCCAGTATTCGAGTCTGATGGGTTCGTCCGAACCCGGACACAAATCCAAACACCCACTGATCACGAGTGTTATCCATCAATTACATGTTGCAAGTGACTTTGCCGTGGCATGTATAGCATAACACCGATCGGGAGTACCGAATGTTCATATTTTGCGGACCAAAAACCTGCAATGTAAAATAAGAACCCAAACATGAAGGCATAATCATGGGTGTTAAAGGTGGGGGTTGTCCCAAACCTGAACTTGACCTTCTGACAGAAGTTCAGGAGACCACAAACCACAATGTTCGGCATGAACCCAAAAAATTGTGATTCGAGTCCACTCATAACTAGTTAAGAGGACTAGATGATCAAATGACTTAATATGGGTTACCATTGTAGAAGAAGTGTATTAAACATAAATATTGATTTTTATATTACATCAAAAAAGTTTTATTCTGTAGCGGCTGTACAGATATTCAGGATAGTGTATAAAAACAATATTTTACATTATACTTAAAGGGGTATTCTCGTTTCAGCAAATTAATGTTATTGTTTGTAATATAAAACGTTATACCATTTTCTAATATACTTTATGTATACATTTTTCACAGATTTGCTGTCATTCTATAGAAAGCTTCTCTGTTTGCTACCAGTGGACAGAAATCTGACCATGGTCACACAGGTGCACAGCTCATTAGTATCACAGAGGTTAATCAGAGCTGTGTGTTATAACGAAGCGTGCACCTGTGTGATCATGGTCAGGTTTCTGTCCATTGGTAGTAAAAATAGAAGCTTTCTATAGAAGGACAGCAAGCAGAGATCTAGAAATCTGCGAGGAATTGATACAGAAAGAATATTAGAAAATTGTATAACTTTTTATAATACAAACAATAACATAAATTTGCCATAATGGGAATACCCCTTTAATACTCCTACTGAGTTCAACGTGCCATAACTGAACAAATTCCATATAATTTCCCCCCCTTAATATGCAGTATCAATCCTTGCGAAGCTCTAATGAATTTGAGTTCTAGAACAGCACTTTTTATGTGTATTTGGGTCAGCAATTTTCTAAAAGCTGTAGATTTATCTTGGTGAAGTCTATCAACCTAATACAAGAACATAACTGAGTGTGTACAAGAAAGATGAACAGCTGTTTACTCTGCAGAGTTGGCATATTTTCCTAAAGTATCAGGAATCTAAACCTGCTAAGTAAAATATGTTCATCACTCTCACAGTAGCATCTCACATTTTAAACATTCTGTATTACATGGTTCTCTTGTTTGTTATATGTTTAAGGGGTTGTTCCACAAATTAACTTTGATCCCGACTTTAGACATCAGCGGGCGTGGGTCTCGAGTCTGCAACAACATAGTTTGACGTTGCTGCAGTTTTCTTCTGCTTCCGTGCTAATTGCGGGAGCAGTTCCAGGTTTCCAGCTGTCAGAGACCGCCTGAGACCCTAGAAGAAATCATGCGGAAGTGGCGCAATATTAAGAGGAGGAGAGACAGCACTAAGAGGAGGAAATCCAGCGGTCACAAAACCGCCTAGTTTGTAGTGGTTAATCAGAGCTGCAGGCTCTGATCAGACCCAGTCCAGCTCTGATCCAACATCTGCCTCCATAGAGGGTAATTTCCCTGTGTAACTGGGGCTCCTATAGATGTTCCAGTTACAGGTAAAAGCATGAAAGTAAAAAAAATGTTTAAAAAGAAAAAACATGGAAATGTCACCCAGGGGGTCTTTTATGATCTCATGGGGGACATATAAAGTCAAAACGCACACCAATTACATATTAATGAATATTTAAAAATACACATCAATACTTCCCAATAAAATAAGAAAAAAAAACCATAACGCTATAAAAAACATTGCCATATTGGCCCGGTTTCCCCCAGACTAAACATCAACACGACCATCACACACTAGGGAATTAATTTACAATGGTCATTTTTAGTTATTTTGACAACTGAAAAAAATATACTATACATTACAAAGAAATGTGCCTGTTCACCCAGAGAAGCATTCACCATCTGTTTTCATACTTCTGTGGTTGCCTGGAAAGGTAATATGCATACCTTGGCATCTTCTATTGATCATTGTTGCTTTCAGCTTTTTCCCTGTAAATGATTGAGTCTTTTGGGAAGGGAGGGGGGAGATGTTTTCACACACAAATACAAGGGAACATATAAAGACCTGACATATAAGTAGAATACTATCAAACACTAAACAATAATAGAAATCATCATATAGTTTATTATCAAAACATTACTACATGTGTATAATGCTTATAGGTGAGTTTACGGCTAAAAGTCTGACCTCTAAAGCACTACAGACTTTACTGCAAGATGAGATATGACATAATGTTTATCCATCAGATCCAAATAAATTATACTTGCTTTCAACAATAATATGAACTGTGGACCACTTCTCCTCTGTCCACATAACATGATCTCCAGCAAAGGGGAAATCACAGGCTTTGAATGACCAACTTCTCTTACTATGTTTGATAGGGTCGCCCCTTTGGCCTTCATCTGGACATCCTGCTGCTGGAGGGTTTCAGTCACTTTGGAATGCCCACCATTTTTGCAAAGTCAGTGAAAACTGGAAAGTTAGGCTTCTTGTTATATAGGGTTTATCAGATAATAATCACCAGATAATTAGATAATTAATCAATAATTAGTCAGATAATTAATTAATAATCAATCAGATAATTAGCACCAGGTTCCAGATTTACACTAATAACTTGCAGGTATCTGAGGTTGTATCCACCCATTCAGTTGTTCAGATGCAGATTTAGCTGTCCAAACCAGGAGGGTTGTGAAAATAGGGGAGGAATAACACTTCTCAATGATAAGTCCTCACCCATTATGATCTGAAAAAAACTTGTGAGTTTTCTAATTGTTCTCTAATTTTGATCATTGATCTTTTACAATGATCTCATTTACATTTATATTTCTGGCTCTAGAATATATACAATTTTCCAAATAAGCTTAGAATAGTGCTATTTTACTCATGTTAGGGGTGTTCCAAACTTCCTCACATGACCACGGTTTTCAAACGCTGACTTCAGGTAGCATAGTCTTTGTGGTTAGATACTAAACATTATATTCTAATTGCAAAACCTGTTGTGAAGATGTTTTTCCCCCCTTTCGTCAATATATGATTGTGTTGCACAGTTGTCCGCCCTTAGTTGTATGTGTTTTTGTAACATTTTCTATATTATTTTAGCCATGATTACATTGGTGAATTCTCAACAAGCTACAGGGAGTTGTCTAGAGGACAGTCACAGTTCAACGTGTATGAGGTGAGCTGTTAAACAAAAAGTGCTATCTGTTTCTTCTGTGAGACTGAAAATAATAAAAGTGTATCTATCCTTACAATTGTAGCTGTTTATATATCTCAAGATAAGTGGTGTGAAATTTTGAGAAACAAAGTGAAAATTTTTTCTTAAAGTTGTTCATCTCGCACCAATTATCTCAGGAAATCTCAAAACACATGGGTAGGTGAAGATGGACACATCTTGTAAAAGTCCATTTATGTCATAAAGGAGAATATGTTGATGCATTTTAAACCGTAGACTATGTACTCTGTTGCATCAGTTTTTTTTATATATGTTTTTTTTTTTTGGTAAAACATTAAAAAAATATTTAAAAAAAACAACTTTGACTATGTTCTGAAAAACTGTTGAATCTTTTGAATATAAATTGTGGTCTAGTTAGCAGCAAACAGGAATTTGACAAAACAAATTTTATTCACAGCAAAGCTTAGACATGCTTGTTTAGCAGCAAATCAGTTAATAACAAAAAAACATACGTGCTTGTTCAGAAATAACAGAAAATTATTTTCAGTCTTTTTAACACAGCTGAAAGTTAGGTCTTTGCTCCTCTCCCATGAACAATTTTAGATTTTTGTGAAAATATTCCGATTTTGATGTGCCCAGAAATTGAACTGCATGCAGCTAACACAACACTTTTTCCCTTTGGTCTCTTTAAACATGCAAGGAGCCCTACCTGGACTCCAAATTCGGCCTCCAAAACCCACATTGTAGTATGGTAGGGCTTTACCCAAACCCTGGACCCTCAAATCCACTTTGAGCAACCAGCAAACTTATGGCAACTACTTGTATTTATACCACTGAATGTAGGAGTATCCATGGCACAGCCATCCCAGCAAAAAAGTGTATAGCTATTTTCCCTGTGTTACCCATTCTCCCTAGCAGAAAACCCTTGCCCATCAGTGGGTAAATAGAGTGATGATCACACATTCCTACTTGCTGCTCCTTTTCACTTCACTAGGCTACCAAAGTGAAGTCAAGCACAGAATGGTCTTGCACTGCAGCTCTTCCAAATAGAAATTGAATGAAAAAGTGTTGCTGAGCCATAATAATGTATAGAACTTGGTAATTTCTGGTGTTGTCACGACCACCAATTTAAGAATTTCATGATAAGTCCCAATTTGGATCTTAAGGAATTACTGGACATAGCAGCACTGTATGTATATAGTAATATTTCATTTAAATAATATGTCTCTTATAGCTTACAGATATATTAGTGTTGCAGTTATTTGATTTATCATTTATTTGAGGCTCCAGGGCTCTCTCCCAAAGCGATCTGAATATCAGCCTGTATAGGAGCTGTCAATGAGCTTACATCTAATCTTCCTGTGTGTGTTTAGGCAGCTCTGAGATGGGAGGATTAACCCCTTCACTTTCAGCTTCAAAAATCCAGTCCTTGAAATTAATATTCATAGCATACTACATCCAGGGAAGGAGCAGGGAGGGTTAGCACTCAGTTGTTACAGCTGTGTAAACAAGCAGGAGAGGAAAGAGACCATCTCCAATTATGCAGTAATATCTAGCACGACAATGGAGAAATAACATTGTAACTATGGGGTACTTTGCAGCCTGTTTAGAAGTATATCATAAAAATGTTCACAACACTGCCCCAAACACAATATCAAAAATCATCTGAAATTACTTTTTAAATTGACCGATCATTCTGTTAATTGGCAATATCTGTGCTGCTCTGTATTCGGTTTAAGGTCATTCCATTCAGTTTGATATGTGCTGTACACGTAACATTGGCTCTCTCTTCTTTGGCATTACTGCTTAGCATATAATTTAATAATAGGGTAAATACATGGTTAACCCTAACTGAAGAGGGCATTTTCTCATCATTTCAAAACATACGGGCAGGTTGATGAGATTGTGAGCCCCACGGGGACAGGGACCAATTTGGCAAGCTCTGTGCAGCGCTGCTTAATCTGTAGGCGCTATACAGTGCCTACAAGTAGTATTCAACCCCCTGCAGATTTAGCAGGTTTGATAAGAAGCAAATAAGTTAGAGCCTTCAAACTTCAAACAAGAGCAGGATTTATTAACAGATGCATAAATCTTACAAACCAAAAGGTTATGTTGCTCAGTTAAATTTTAATAAATTTTAAACATAAAAGTGTGGGTCAATTATTATTCAACCCCTAGGTTTAATATTTTGTGAAATAACGTTTGTTTGCAATTACAGCTAATAATCGTCTTTTATAAGACCTGACAGGCCGGCACAGGTCTCTGGAGTTATCTTGGCCCAATCCTCCATGCAGATCTTCTCCAGGTTATCTAGCTTCTTTGGGTGTCTCATGTGGACTTTAATCTTGAGCTCCTTCCACAAGTTTTCAATTGGGTTAAGGTCAGGAGACTGACTAGTGCACTGCAACACCTTGATTTTTTCCCTCTTGAACCAGGCCTTGGTTTTATTGGCTGTGTGCTTTGGGTCGTTGTCTTGTTGGAAGATGAAATGACAACGCATCGTAAGATCCTTGATGGAGGAGCGGATGTTCTTGGCCAAAATCTTCAAGTAGGCCGTGCTATCCATCTTCCCATGGTTGCGGACCAGATGGCCAAGCTCCTTAGCTGAGAAGCAGCCCCACAGCATGATGCTGCCACCACTATGCTTCACTGTAGGGATGGTATTCTTGGGGTCGTATGCAGTGCCATCCAGTCTCCAAACGTCACGTGTGTGGTTGGTAACAAAGATCTCGATCTTGGTCTCATCAGACCAGAGAACCTTGAACCAGTCTGTCTCAGAGTCCTCCAAGTGATCACGAGCAAACTGTAAACGAGCCTTGACATGACGCTTTGAAAGTAAAGGTACCTTACGTGCTCGTCTGGAATGGAGACCATTGCGGTGGAGTACGTTACTTATGGTATTGACTGAAACCAATGTCCCCACTGCCATGAGATCTTCCCGGAGCGACTTCCTTGTTGTCCTTGGGTTAGCCTTGACTCTTCGGACAAGCCCGGCCTCGGCACGGGAGGAAACTTTCAAAGGCTGTCCAGGCCGTGAAAGGCTAACAGTAGTTCCATAAGCCTTCCACTTCTGGATGATGCTCCCAACAGTGGAGACAGGTAGGCTCAACTCCTTGGAAAGGGTTTTCTACCCCTTGCCAGCCTTGTGAACCTCCACAATCTTGTTTCTAATGGCCTTGGAATGCTCCTTTGTCTTTCCCATGTTGACCATGTATGATTGCTGCTCACAAGTTTGGGGAGGGTCTTAAATAGTCAGAAAAGGCTGGAAAAACAGATAATTAATCCAAACATGTGAAGCTCATTGTTCTTTGTGCCTAAACTACTTCTTAATACTTTAGCGGAACCAAACAGAATTCTGGTGGTTTGAGGGGTTGAATAATAATTGACCCACACTTTTATGTTTAAAATTTATTAAAATTTAACTGAGCAACATAACTTTTTGGTTTGTAAGATTTATGCATCTGTTAATGAATCCTGCTCTTGTTTGAAGTTTGAAGGCTCTAACTTATTTGCTTCTTATCAAACCTGCTAAATCTGCAGGGGGTTGAATACTACTTGTAGGCACTGTATAAATAAAGGAATTATTATTATCATTTACCTATCATTTCAGAATGAAAAAAATAGATTTTTGCATCATATATATGATGCTGTCTATCAATACGAACTGAAAACATGTTCTTTAATTGCAATATACATGTGACGTTGATGACAAATACTTTTTTTTTACTGCTTTAATTATTACAAGGTTAATTTGATCGAGTAAAAATACATGCTTAGACACTGTATTAATATGTAAATGCAATTTAATGTTTCACTCATCCTAAAAAACTTCTACTTGTATTTCAAGGTAATAAATGCTAAGAAAAAGGGAAAAAAGAAAAAGTATTTGAATTCTGGAACAGTAAGTAACATATATTTTTTTTAGGAGATAAATATTGAGTTCTTTAATTTTGATGATGTTTTTCATTGTATTTCTTTCAATAATTTGCAAAGGGAAATTTTGTAGGAATTAAGGGGATAGGTACTATTCCAAAACTTTATCGGGGTAAGTACAAGACCCTTGCATATAGTACTTAACCTGGGAAAGTTTGTGTTAAGCTGCTGGGACCATGATGCATTGGCAAAAGGACTCAAGACTTCCGGTGATGGACATGCTGATGTCCTTAATATGGGAGTGGTTATGACACAGCAGGCATGCAGACAATATTGAAAACAGACCCCCCCCCCCCATCCTCCTCAATCCACCAGAAGGCAACTGGAAATGGGGCATTTTGAGTCCTGCTGCCATGTCCTGTATAATTTTATAGACAATCTTAATAGACCTTGTGATGAGCTGCCTTTTTTACTTTGGGATGGATGGAATTCATTTAATATTTTTACAACAGTAGTGGTACACATAAGATTCAGTTTTGCAATTATTTTGACCGAAAGCTATCGATAAACTGCATGATGCTGCTTTTCTTTTTTTGGGAAATATTCTTCATGAACCATTGACCTTTATCATGAGAATGAATGTAAAATCACACTGAACTATTAGAGAAGAGGTTCTAATTTGTAGTATACATGAAGAAAAAGATTGTTCCACCACTATGTTCTAAATAATACCTATAATAACAATGCAGTTACATGACAAAAATCTGCATAACTAATCATATGCTAAATAATTGCAAGTCAAATGTAGGTATGAGATACCTGGAGGGGCCAGAAGGGTGGCATGACTAGCAGCACTCTGCTGATGGATATATCAGGAGGTTGTAGCCTTCTGGTAGATCCAGTGCATGCAGGGGGGCGGGGGGTACTTCATATGCTGGTGCACCATTCACCAGCGTATGATACACCTGCCTCATTGTTTCCCTTGTTAGTGTATGTAATTTAGCATTTTGTACTTGGTGGCTAGGTTACTTTTAAGACCTTGTGGGGTTATATTATGTTAACATTTTTTTAATAAAATAACTAAGTAATATTAATAAGTTAGAACTTAGGCTACATTCACATAGGCGTATCCATTAAGTTTCCAGTTTTGCTACTTTTTTGCTTCTGTTTTTGCTTTTGCAAAAAAAAAAGAACTGAAGGTTTAACATTGGTTAGAAGACATATACCTGGTTCCCCAGCATCATCCGTGAATAAAAACAAACAAACACATACGTGAACAAACACAAAATTAAAAACGCTTCAGAAATGTCAGCGAAAGTCACTGAAGCACAAATGTGGAAAAAACAGATGCAGCTTCACACTGGCATCACAATCTATTGTCACAGACTGACAACACTGCATGAGACAGGACAAAGATCTATGATGTAAGGAGTCTTGTCCTCAGCAGTGTTGTAGGTCCAGGACACAGTACAGTGAATGGCTCATGTTCTGACAAAAGGCAGTTGATAGAAAGCAAGGGATTGATTTTTATTTATAACTGAAATTCTCAGATCAAGGGGTTAAATTCAATGAAAATTTTAAGCACTCAGATCTTTTTTTGTTGTGTAAACTAACACTGGCACTATACCCTAATTTCCATCTTTTTTACCTAGACCAAGTTTTACAAATACCCTTTCTTTCAAACTTCTTTCCTCCATCTGAAGACACTTCAGTACTGTGCCACTGTAATCTTTTAATACCTAAATGCTCAGGCTCATTTAATGTTTAATTTCAGTTCATTAGAAGCAACGAGCAAGTATTGCATTGATAACAGTGTAACAGAGTTAATAATGTGGTGAGATTCCATTAGCAAAACAGAGAAATGGAAATTTTGAAAGAAACAGTGTTAATCTTTGGAATTAACCTAAGATACCTTCCCACACAAAAGAGTTTTCCTCTAGAGATAACACTTGCACAAGCTTTAAAGGAATCCTTTAAATGAACAGTTGATTCTTGTTATGCTAGGTCTCTTTAGATGCAGGGTGAATATGAATAAAGCACCACAAGCAATGTTGAGATAAGACTTGAATGGGTTGAAATGTAAAGTTAAGAATAGACTTGGCTTTAGGGGCCAATTCATACGTGGAGTTCCAGCCCTGGCATAAAGTAGTAGTAAGTGATATGAGTTCTAATCATTTTCATTTTACTTTTAGGTTACTTTGCTTTCTTTTCTTGTGGAAACGGAAGTTTCTTTCCTTGATTACATTAAAGGAGGGTAAGGATCTTGGTAAAGCTGTATTCAGTTAAAGCAAAATGGTTTCTAATGTTACCATTTTATTGTAATTTGTTATATCATAATTTAATATGATATATGTATTTTACTGCTAAAATGCTTAATCTTAATCCAACAGTCTTTTCATCTTAATACTCTACCATGAAAACCAATGATAAACTGTGAAACTTTGCCATTTGTTTAGTATTGTAAAAACTATAAAAACTTGACTTAATTGTACTTACCCTGGAAAAAAAACCCTAATACAGCAATGATTGTGGATAATTAAACGAGTTGTATCTCTTTGATGGGGCAATAATATAAATGCCAAAAGTGACCTCTCCAAGGATGGGGTTAATTTTTAAATTGGTTTTAAACATTGTTTTTTTTTATAATCTTGAACCATGCTTAGTGAATTTATGGCATACTTCTCTGATTGCATTGTATATATACAGCATAAAAAGCACTCTGTTAGTAATAAGAGAAATGTATAACATTATCATGTAAAGCTTTTCTAAAATTATGATTTTGCTTGATGACAGATTTGTCTAAATTAGGGGTTTCCATGTGTCCCCTGGTACAGTAGCTGTAGCCCCAGCTTTTTCGGGACAGAGACGCACCTGATCCAAGCCCCCCAAGCTTATAAATGATTAGGACAGCAATATAGTTATGAGGAGTTACAGGGTTATAGAGTAAAAATAATTTTGTAAAAGCATGAAAAATAGAGACTGAAAGACATATTGTTAAGTTTCTTAATATGGTTTAAGGGCCATAACTTTTTTTTGCATGCTACCTCCATTTTTTTTGCGGTGTTTTTTTAGGGACACCTAGAGCAAGTTAAAAAGATAATAAAAGTTTGAACTTTTTTTTTTCATTTTTATTTTGGGTTCAAATTGGAAAAAATGCTTTTTTTTGTAATTTATAGTACTTTTCAGTTACAGGAGAAATGACCACCAGTCACTGGGGATTCTAATCAGAGCTGTACTGGTTCTGATTAGACCCAGCAGCTCTGATTCTCCCTTTACACCTGGCGGTCACGTTAACCCCTCTAGACCCTCATTCAGCATGATACTGTGAGGAGCAGAGAAGGGAGAAGCAGTAACAAACCGGATCTCCCTTCTCCCTGGGTCTCTGGGTGCTTCTGACACCCAGAGACCTGGTCCTGTCCCTGCGGCTAGCGCAGGAGCAGCAGAAAACTGCAGACTCCAGACCTGAGCCCTCTGACGTCTAAAGTCAGCGGTCGGACGGAATAGAGTTAAGGAAAGTAAAAATAATCCAAACATATGAGGGTCATGTTGTAGGGTCACGCCACACCTTGTGTGGTGATCACAGGAAGTCCTGCTGCCAACTGGTTATATAACCCATGGCTTTTTATTGCGGTATGATATAGGTGCATATCATATGATATGTGTGCATCCTTATATTAAGGAGTTCCATCATTAGCCGTCATGCTAACAAACATGTATCCTTAAACAGTACATTTAATAAAGTAGAAAATATGATTGCAATTTAGGCTGATGTAAAAAGGTCTTCCTAGATAATTACATTTTTTCAATTGTTAGAGACCTCTGCAGCAGTGACATCAGATTGACAGGCTCTTAGGGTACATTCACACAGCCGTCTGGGGGATGTATATGCAGCTGCAAGTTTGCGGCCCGCATATCCGTCCCCATAAACGGTGTGCCACCATTCCGTGCCAGACACGGGGAAAAGATAGAGCATCTATCTTTCCCCATGTGTGTGGCCGTGCACCGCTGTTCTCTATGGAGGGGGGAAGGGTCACCTTCTCCTCATCACCAGCGCACAGCAGTATGACCGCCCAGCTGTGGTTTGGTGGGCATACAGCTGTGTGAATGTGCCCTTATGCTGCAACCTCAGTGGATTGGATTGGATGGAGTAGGCATTTACCATCACCATATCATCACCACCATCCCCACATACTTTGTGCAACAGTAACAGTAGATATACTAGACCACCTTAGATTATTGGAATTTATGAGTTCTTCTGTTAGATTAGTTCCTGCCATTAATTAAAAAAATATCCTGAGCAGCCCCCCTAAGCTTTTTCTATTTCATTAGGGATTCTTGAAATACTACAAGATGGCAATTTGGCTGTGGATAAGTGATAACAATCAAATTTGATACATCCACTTTAAACCAAAAAGGGGCTTTGTGCTACAGGTCTGAATATTCATCACAATGCTGGTTTTTCTGACAATGATAAAAAACATTAGAAACTTAGAATTGACTTACAATTACAAATAGGTGTATTCTTCCTACATGTTTTGATTTTGTTTGTTGGCCCTGCACTGCTCTAAAGGTATGTTACATTCAGTACAAAAACACTTGCAACCGTGAGCTAAACATAGAACAGTCAGATCATAAACATCAGTGCTGTGAAACATCCACCCACTCATCATCATGTTATTGTAGGAATTTTTCAAAGTCTTTATTTCTGCTTCTGTTTGTAAACTAGCAATATGATTGAGCACCTACTGATTTCTGAATTCACAGACATACCTGAAGAATCAAAAGTATATTTATCTTTTATAAATGCATTATTACAATGAAATACACAATAGATGTGATGAAGTGTTGCATTCACATCCAGGCTAGTTAAAGCTTTTTGCACTTAAATTGGTTTTGTAGCTTAAATGGATACCACCAGAAACCGATCTACCATTAGGACAGGAATGTTTTGTAGTGTCCACTAATGTTATAGCAAGCTCTGTTATGACTGCTGATGAAGACTTATAGACATATAGGGGGTTATTTGTCATTAATTTTGTCTGGGTTTTTTGGGCATAAAAATTTTCTTTTGACTTTTAACTGCTAAAAAGTCTCACAGGACTATTTTCGCCACATCACTATTCTGGTGTTATCAACTGCTAGTGCAACGCAGTGAAAAGCCATATTCATGACTTGCAACTTTTTATAAAAGTCACACTAAATGTTGCATAGTCTCTCCAGTCACTCTAGTCATCCCAGAGAGCTCGTAGACCATAAGAACATTTATTAAAGGGCCAAAGCCACTTTTATGAATCTGATGGGCAGCGGATCTCCGAAAACAGACATAGAACTGTCTCAAGGTGCTAGGCTATTGATAAATAACCCCCATAGACTAAGTTCAGTGTACACTAACATGACCTTTTCCACATTGATAAGTCATCTCCACTTTTATTCCTGAAGTAGTTTTAGTCATTTTTGGTAGCTGTGGTAGTACATCTGTCACGGGTGTGTCTCTGCGATTCACGTCTCAGATCGCAGAGACACACCCATGCCCCTCTCTGTGGCGGTGCGGTCCCCAGCCCTCGCTTACCTCTCCATGCTCCTGCTTCCTCCTCATCTGGACGGCACGCGATCCCGCTCCCTAGGGCACACATGCTGGCTCTCGAAGATATAAAGGACTAGGGCATCGCTGATTGGCGCAGGCCACTTACCCCCGCCAGATCCAGGAATTCGTGAATGACATCTTCAGAGATCTGCTGTATACATGTGTCATGGTCTACCTAGAGGACATCTTGGTGTTCTCCCCTGACCTCGAGACCCATGAGTTCCATACACGACAAGTTCTTGGCCTCCTCTGGGCTAATCGTCTCTATGCCAAGCTGGAGAAATGTCAGCACCAACACAGCCTTCCTTTCCTCGGCTATATAATCTCCAACAGAGGTCTCCAGATGGATCCTGCTAAACTGTTTGCAGTCTACAGTGGCCACGCCCAGAAGGTCTATGAGCCATACAGAGGTTCCTGGGTTTTGCGAACTATTATCAGCAGTTTATTCCGCATTTTTCCATTCTGGTGTCTCCCATCGTGGCACTCACCAAGAAAGGTGCCAATCCTCGTGCCTGGCCCTCAGCGGCTGAAGAGGCCTTCTCCAGGTTTAAGTCCCCATTTGCCTCAGCTCTAGTGCTCTCTAGGCCAGACATGGAGAAGCCCTTTCATCTTGAGGTTGACAAATCCTCTATAGTTGCAGGGGCTTTTCTCACCAGTCTCTAACCTGCGTTTTTTTTCTCTAAGACATTTTCCTCCACAGACAGAAATTATTCTGTTGGAGATAGAAACTGTCAGCCATCAAACTTGCTATGGAGGAATGGCGATATCTACTAGAAGGAGATCACCATCAGTTTTGTGTGGCCATAAGAACCTCCTGTATCTCCAGACAGCCAATCGCCTTAATCCCAGGCAAGCCCGTTGGTCCCTTTTTTTTCACGCTTCAATCTGTTGATCCATTTCCATCCTGCGAAAAGAATATCAAGGCTGATGCTCTTTCCTGTGCCTCTGACGTCATTGGAGAAGAGCCGGCCCTCGGCATATTATTTCTCTTGAACAACTGGTTGTTGCCGCTCCGGTGGATCTCCGGCAGCTTCTTTCTGGCAAGACGTATGTCCGACCTGCACTCCAGAAGAAGATTCTGTCTTAGGAGCATTCTTCGCATCTGGCTGGGCACCTTGGGGTGCAATGCTCTGTGGCCCTGATTTCTTGCTACTACTGTTGGCCTGACCTGGTCAAAGATGTCTGGGATTTCGTGGGATCCCTCATCTCCTGTGCCCATAATAAGCCTTCACGCCTGAAACCGGCTGGCTTGTTGCTTATGTTGCCGATACCCAGTCGCCCGTGGTCTTGCATGGCTATGGACTTTGTCACAGATCTTCTTTCGTCCTCTTGCAATACCGTCATCTGGGTGGTGACTGACCAATGTTGCAAGATGTCCCATTTTGCTTCTCTTCTAGGCCTTCCCTCTGCTTCACATCTTGCCAGTTGGTTTTTCCAGCAAATCTTCCGGCTGCATGGACTTCTTCAACACATCATGTATGACTGAGGGGTCCAATTTGTGTCCAAGTTCTAGCGTTCCTTGTGTAACCAGCTGCCAGTAAATCTGGACTTTTCCTCTGCTTACTACTGTCAGTAGAATGGTCAAGTTGAAAGGGTGAATAAGACTCGGGGCTGCTACCTCCGCCACTTTGTCTAAGCCTGTCAAGATGACTGGTCCTGTCTGCTACCATGGGCTGAATTCTCCTATAACTCCCTGGATTCTGAGTCTACTGGAGCAACGCCTTCCTTGTGGTCCTCCTCTTCCTCTGTCTACTCCCTCAGAGGTTCCTGCAGTAGAGGAACTGGTACAGGATCTCAAATCAATTTTGGAACAGACCCGTCTGTCTCTTTTCCGAGCCACAGACTGCACCAAGACCCATGCCGACTCCTCCTATCTTCTCTCTGGGTGACAAGGTGTGGCTATCTTCCAGATACGTCCGGCTCAAGATACCTAGCTACAAGCTTGGTCCCCGCTTCCTTGGTCCTTTTGAAGTCATTAAATGCATCAATCCAGTGGCTTACAAGCCTTCCTCCTACGGTGCGCAATCCGAAGTCCTTCCATGTCTCCCTCCTGAAGCCTGTCATCTTAAACCGCTTCTCTCAGCAATCTCCTCCTCCTGCTCTAGAAGCTGATACCACGGATGTCTACGAGGTTAAAGAGGTACTGGACATGAAGACCATGAGAGTTAAGCGGTTCTTCCTTGTTGACTGGAAGGGGTTCGGGCCCGAAGAGAGATCCTGGGAGCCAGAGGAGAATATTCTGGACCTCCTCCAAAGATTCCTTGGGACTAAGAAGAGGGGAAGGCCGAAGGGGGGTACTGACAGGTGTCCCTGCGATCCACGTCTTGGATCGCAGGCACACTCGTGCCTCTCTCCGTGGTGGCGTGGTGCCCTGTTCTCACTTACCTCTCCACGCTCCTGCTTCCCCCTCGTCCTGTCAACGCTTGCATGCCCAGGCTCTCGAAGATTTAAAGGGCCATCGAGGGTTTCCATATAAGCCGGCTGCTCCCATCAACCCCTGCCGGATCTTTGAGCTTCATCCATAAGAGCAAGGTTCCCATAGTGATTCCTGTTCCTTGTTTCCTGACCCTGACACTGCACTTCTGCCGCCTGCCCTGAACATCTGCCTGCTTCTGACCACAAGATTGCCTAATGTTCCTGTACCTTGACCTTGGCTGCCACCGCGGGCTAGTTGCAACTGTGGAACGACTTGTTGGCACCACGCTGCAGCAAGACCATCCTGCTTTGCAGCGGGCTCTGGTGAAGACCGAGTACCCCTTAGATTCCGGTCCCAGGTGTCGGTTAGTGTCATCGTCTGCAGTGGTCCAGGTGGTTCACTGAACCCTAGCCCTGACAACATCTTTGAATTGATGAGTAAATTTAATACGTAACTTTTATTAAGTTTAAGGTAAAATATTCATTTATTCAGTACATACACACTAGTTTAATTGGACCAACAAACAGATTCTTTACAATTGTCCTTTCTGCAACAAAGTTATGTGTTGAGCCTAGAGGATATTGACATATGGAGTGATGACCCAATGCATTTCCCATGAGAAATTATTCAGTACGGTTCATATTTGGTTCTATGTTAAATGGTTCTCTAGGCCGACAAGGTTAAGCCTTTTCCTTCCAAAGATGTATTTCATACATCCTCACAGGGTGGCACTTCTATGGCCAAGTCCATATGTGATATTTGTGGATTGCAACCAAATATTGCATGCTTTTTTTTAGCATTCTTGGGAGTGTAAACACTTGTTGATGTTGTATGTTGTGGTATATATGAATCTGTGGACTTTGTGTTATTATCTTTACATCTTTTCATTGCATTTTCAATGCTTTTTTTAAATATGTTCTGTTTGTCACAATGTTGTATGATGGTGGTATAGGATGTTAACTGTTGCGTCAAGACAAATGCAATAGCCAGGTTGTCTACTGGTTTTAGAAATATATAGGTTTTAGGGACACCTACCATCAAAGCAAATGGGCAAAGGTATATAAAAATAAAGATGTAGCACAGGTTAAAATAACTGGCTTAACCCATAAACCAGATGTGTTAACACAGCCTGTAGAGTAAGTTCATGCAGGGAACTGCCTTTTTTCTGTGATAATTAAATGCAAATACTTTCTCAAAGATGGTATAAGGAAAACATTGGGGCACATTTAATTACTTGTCCGACGAAGTTCCCCGAAAGTGCATTGTCCGTCGAGAATGCACTCTGCTGTGATTCACTAAGATTGTACGCCCGATATCCAGCACGCGTGGCTTCCTAGCTCAGGTCCGATGGATTTCACCTTGTTCGTGATGCATGTAAGTGCATGGGCTTGCGACACAATTTGAAAGTCAACTCCCGCACTCAGTCGGATCGTCTGAAAATATATTGGAAAATTGTATTATTTTTCATCATATGAGCAATACCATTATTTTGCCGAAGTGGAAATACCCCTTTAAGCCAAAACAGTATATCTATTTCAAAAGGAACTGATTCCAAACTCAGCTCTGTTTCAATGTCTTAGCATCTCATCTTACAGCTCTTTCCTTAGTGTTGCCCGGAAGTGGCTGGCTATAGGGGGCTGTGGTTATCGATATACCGTATGTGTTCTATCCTACGTCAAAATTGTCTTATTGTTTTTCCTACATAGTTCGTAGAGCACAAACAGGTCATTAAATACACTATGCCAGTGGTACAATCCTTTGCCACTTGAATTACTTTCAAATATTTTAGATACATTTATATATTTACATGCAATACATTACTTTTAAGATTTTTAAAGGTTGTCACACCTAACACATGTTTCTTTTAATATTAGATTCCATATAGCAAACCTTATAGTCTTTCCAACATAAATGCAATTTTTATAGATAAAATGGATTTAAAATATCACCTAAGTATAATTGGTCACACAATATGATGGTGTGAACAATAAATCTAACACATAAGTGAGTTGTGAGAAAGTGGTGAAAATTCTGCAGCATGTTTGAATAAAGAGAATCCATGAAAGTGGTTAGTATTGTGTCATATCAGAAACTATTATTGTGCTGTTTTATTTTATTGGTACTTTTCCTCTGTGTTTAGATCCTATTTTTAGTAACAGAATGAAAGCAATAAGAACATAACATTGTCTAGAATGTCAGGGACTATCCCTTATAGCTGTTTTCTAAATTTACAATATAAAAATAAAGTTCTCTAATGTGTGCTGGATAGAGAGCAATGTCTGACTACTTTATGCTGTTACTACACATATTGTGGATGTAAATACTGAATTTAGAAACATAGGTTGAAGATAAAAAAAATTACACTTAAAAAGCAAAATTATAAAATTATTTTACCCTCATATAGCCAAGCTGCGGAATTTGAATTAGAAGAGAGCATATGTAATAATTTAAATAATTTAGTGCATTAGAAGTCTATTAAATACTTCATTAGGTGGGGATATTTGAAAGTCTTCAGCCTCAAAAATTTCAATGCATGTGGATTTCATTACTAAAGAAAGAAAGAAAAAAGTTCCTCAGAGTCCATTATCATTAACGTTTACATACGGTAATAACCAAAATAATTACTATGGTAGATTTATATTATTCATTTGTGCTCTTTTCAAGTGAACCATTTATTGTTATTGATGTTTTATCAATGTAATAATCATTATCACACTCCCACAGGTAAATAAAATTATTTGACAGTAAAGATTTTATTATTGGGAAAGCTCAGTACTCTACGGCAGTTGTTTTGATTACTAGATGGTTACTGTATGTGAATGTTTGTTCTTAGATACATAAATCTAAAAACAAATGTAAATCTTACATTTTATTTATTTCTGCACTGCAATATACTAATTAAATGTTTAAATAATGTTTAAATAAATAAATGTATAAATAGTGTTAATGCCTAGAGATAAAGAAAATTGGTCTCAACCTCCTGGATAAAGATTACCATAGATTTCGTATAACTGTCTTTGATTTTGAGTGCATTTTAATGAATATAATAAAATAGCACACTCTTAGATGGATAAACTGTGTAACAAATTAAAATATTAGATGGAACCCACAAGAAATCAAAACAAAGATAAAATATAAAAGATAACATAAAAACACAGATATTAAGCAGAAATGTCTCTAAATGTTCTCTAAATATTCTATGCATACTGTCTTAAAAATTTTTGTAGGATACAAAAGAACAGGTGGGATGTCCAACTCTATACATGAATGGCCAGTGCAGGTTAAGTAAACTATTCAGGTCACATATGATTAATCACTTTGTTACCAGAGTGTTTAACCTTCTTCTTTACCAGGCCATTTTTTAGTTTCAGGAACGGGCCTACCGTATATACACAAGTATAAGTCAACTCTAGTATATAAATCCAGCTCAGTACGTTGGATGTTACTTTGGTTGCCTTATCGGTTTATGTGATGTTTTAGTATGACTTAAATGCAAGTTGGATTGCTGAATATTCACAGTTTGTTTCCCTTTGTTTAGTACAAGATTTATAGGCTTTCCCAATCAATAAGACATAAAGTTATACTGGTGACCCCCTTCCCCCATATCAGATGTTTAATACTGGAGAACCCCTTGAGGTGATGTATAAACCTGGAGACCCCCCCCCCCAAGACCAGTTGGATAATACTGTAATACTAGAGGATCTTGTACCCCCCCCCTCCCCTTCCCCAACCATGCTCTAATACAGGAGATCCCCCAGAGCTGACCATTAATACTGGACACCCACCAGGGCTGACCTATTGGGGTAGATTTACTTACCCGGTCCATTCGCGATCCAGCGGCGCGTTCTCTGCACTGGATTCGGGTCCGGCCGGGATTTATTAAGGCAGTTCCTCCGACGTCCACCAGGTGGCGCTGCTTCACTGAAATTCCCTGGAACGCACTGGAATACACCGAGCCAGGCTGAGTGAAGGTAAGTGCAATTTTTGCGACACATTTTTTTTAACAATGCGGCGGTTTTTCCGAATCTGTCGGGTTTTCGTTCGGCCACGCCCCATGATTTCCATCGTGTGCATGCCGGCGCCGATGCGCCACAATCCGGGGCAATTCAGGGGAAATCGGTGCAAATCGGTAATATTCGGGTAACACGTCGGGGAAACGCGAATTGGGCCCTTAGTAAATGACCCCCATTATGCTAGAGATCCCCACAGCAGGCACTTTATACAGGCGATAGTGAAGAGCAGGCACTTATACAGGTGATCCCCTGCATGACCATGTGTAAATCTACTTGTAATAATAGTCATAAAGGATTTGGTTTTTGAAAATTGTATTGCCTTCAGTGCTTTTTTATTTCATAGCTATTGTTAGCACTGAGAAAAACATATTTCTGAAATTGTATATATTAGCTAATGGACTTTTGTGAATGTATACTAAAATGACGATTTGTTATCAACAGAATGGCTTTGGCAGGGATGCTATTGAAGTATTGCTTGTCCGGTGCATGCACTGTATATGGATTGTTTGCTAATAGAAATGGTTCTGTTCCGACTTCTGGTCATAAAAATAGCTCGGTAGATTATAGTTTCCAAGCAACATCTTGGCCTCCGTACTGTTGAAAACACTTTAAGCTTTTAGAAGGATTTGTACATGATGAGGTTTGCAAATGCTTTGTGACCTTCACAGATACCACATGGGGTTATAATGACAATAGATCTTAATCTAAATGAGCCAAAGATAGAGAAAATAACTAATATACTATGTTTTTAGTTTTATAGAATAAAAGTGTATATGTAGCTCATATGCTATAAAAGTAAAGATTTTGAATAGAATGCTTATGTTATTCAGTTCTTTGCGTGATTATTGAAACATAGGGTTTTTGCTAATGGTTTTTAGCTCATATATATATATATATATATATATATATATATATATATATATATATATATCACCGGCCACTTTATTAGGTACACCATGCTAGTAACGGGTTGGACCCCCTTTTGCCTTCAGAACTGCCTCAATTTTTCGTGACATAGATTCAACAAGGTGCTGGAAGCATTCCTCAGAGATTTTGGTCCATTTTGACATGATGGCATCACACAGTTGCCGCAGATTTGTCGGCTGCACATCCATGATGCGAATCTCCCGTTCCACCACATCCCAAAGATGCTCTATTGGATTGAGATCTGGTGACTGTGGAGGCCATTTGAGTACAGTGAACTCATTGTCATGTTCAAGAAACCAGTCTGAGATGATTCCAGCTTTATGACATGGCGCATTATCCTGCTGAAAGTAGCCATCAGATGTTGGGTACATTGTGGTCATAAAGGGATGGACCTGGTCAGCAACAATACTCAGGTAGGCTGTGGCATTGCAACAATGCTCAATTGGTACCAAGGGGCCCAAAGAGTGCCAAGAAAATATTCCCCACACCATGACACCACCACCACCAGCCTGAACCGTTGATACAAAGCAGGATGGATCCATGCTTTCATGTTGTTGACGCCAAATTCTGACCCTACCATCCGAATGTCACAGCAGAAATCGAGACTCATCAGACCAGGCAACGTTTTTCTAATCTTCTACTGACCAATTTCGATGAGCTTGTGCAAATTGTAGCCTCAGTTTCCTGTTCTTAGCTGAAAGGAGTGGCACCCGGTGTGGTCTTCTGCTGCTGTAGCCCATCTGCCTCAAAGTTCGACGTACTGTGCGTTCAGAGATGCTCTTCTGCCTTCCTTGGTTGTAACGGGTGGCGATTTGAGTCACTGTTGCCTTTCTATCAGCTCGAACCAGTCTGCCTATTCTCCTCTGACCTCTGGCATCAACAAGGCATTTCCGCCCACAGAACTGCCGCTCTCTGGATGTTTTTTCTTTTTCGGACCATTCTCTGTAAACCCTAGAGATGGTTGTGCGTGAAAATCCCAGTAGATCAGCAGTTTCTGAAATACTCAGACCAGCCCTTCTGGCACCAACAACCATGCCACTTTCAAAGGCACTCAAATCACCTTTCTTCCCCATACTGAAGCTTGGTTTGAACTGCAGAAGATTGTCTTGACCATGTCTACATGCCTAAATGCACTGAGTTGCCGCCTTGGCTGATTACAAATTAAGTGTTAACGAGTAGTTGGACAGGTGTACCTAATAAAGTGGCCGGTGAGTGTATAAATATGTTGAAATTGAAATTGACTCAAGTTCAAGGTGCAGTACCTTTATTCACCACTGCAAGGTTTCAGCTCCTTAGCTCTGGAGCCTTCTCAAGCAAAAAAAACACAGGAAGTATATATACTAAATCAGATTAATTTGTGGCACAAGTATACATAAGTGGCAACATGTAATATTTACATAAATAAACAATACATGTTAGGAAAATGTTAATAATGCTGAAACACATTTATCATATATCCTCATTAAATGTGCGATCCCCAAAAACAACATGATTTGCTACATATTATACATGGTTGTGTACAAGACCCTCCCACACAGATTCACCTATATTATATATGGAAGAGCAGACAATCTCTGGTTCCCTGTTGAGCTGGTGCTGATGGCAATTTGACAGGGCCAGCAACCGGTGTGCCCGGCAAGAACTGGGGCCCCTGGTGCCGGAGTGCAAAATTTCGGCCCACGGATCAATTGTACCATTGTCACTTAAAGACACTAGTACAAATATTCCTCTTGTTACCCTGTCCCTATGCTGCGGTCGTCGGGATCGCAGAATAGAGGCACAATCCAAAACTCACCTTTTCTTGCTCCCCCAAAGCAGTGTTCCTCACTCTATGTGCCGGCTCTGAAGCTGGCACACATGATGATGTTATCACATCACGTGTGCGGCTTCAGAGACGGTGAGTACAGTGGGTGCATGCTGAAGAAAGAAGGCAGCTGTTGGCACTGCTTTGGGGGAGTGAGGAAAGGTGAGTAAATGTCTTTTTTTTCCAGAGTGTGACAGGGGAGTGGCAAGGATTACTGGGGGAGCACTGTGGCTACTAGGGGGGGAGCAGTAAGACTAATAGGGGTACTGTGGCTACTAGTGGTCAGTTGCGGGCACTGTGGCTCCCGGGTGTATATATATAGTAATTATGTTTCTGTTAATGTAGCTACATAGTACTCGTTGTTCCAGTGCTGTATTCAGTAATCTTGGTTTTGGTAATGTCCCCATATGATATGTATGGTATCGCTTATGTGCAACTTGTAAGTATTGTCACTCTACTGGTTTTATGCATTATTTAAATATTTTAGACTGGTGTGGGAGGGCACAAAATGTACTATTCTTCCTCATGTGGGGGCATTGCTGTATTCGTGTATCAATACACTTCATGCCAGAACATGAGTTCACTGAAAAGGGACCCACTGAGGATCTGTTGCCCAGGGGGCTACTTAAACCTAGAACCGGCCCTGGCTATTCCCATGACCATTTGGAGGTCTTTAGCTAGTTAGAAGTGTGACTCTTGGTCCACACAAAACAGTATTTTGATGTATCCAGTTTCCAGAGGGTTATTTTATCATTCATTGACAAGGCCAAGTGTCTGCAACGATACTAACCTTTTGAGGTTGCTGAGGACACTGGTGATGTGAACAACCATGCTTACCAGCTTACTTTTTGGGCTTGTGTAGTAGGTCCTATAGACTCGGATGAGCATGGTGCATAGTAACAGACGTCAGGGCATGCGTACTTGTACGCAGTACACAACACTAGATGTGCTTCGACTCAATTTTTGTGACAGATGGCACTGTAAGCGCTGAAAATTTTCTGAAAAAAAAATAATTAAACATTGTAAAAGGGAATATTTTGATAAATACACATCAGATACAAAATCTGAAAAAGAAGAATACAATATTTTTCTAAAAGCTATCCAATGTAACTAAATTCAAGCAGGAAATGTGGAGCATTCAATATTTGAATACTTAGTAGGCAACAAGAAGAATTCCCATGCTCAGAGGGGAGGAGATTTATGTTAATCAATCTCTCAGGTGTGAGAGGCAATTCACAATGCAATTCAAAGGGAACAGTAAACAACTACATCCACATTGTTTTCCTTGGTTACTCTGAATGTTGTTTCTACATAAAAAAAAATAATTCCCCCATCTCACTTCCCCCCTGAAAATACAGGGTCAACTTTAGTATCACTGGCTAGATTTGTAAGAAATATCTGTTACATATATTTTTGTTTTTAGATCCGGTGTGTTTTACAAGATATTCCACCACCTTGACCTTTTTGTTACACCCTGTATATATCTTTAGAAGCCTTATTTAGCCTTTGTTTATTACTTAACCTATACAAAACTGTTTTAGTGTATTGGTTTTCAGTTGGAATTAAAAAAAACTGTATTTTTTGAAGAAAAGTAATGAATTAAAATTTTGCATTGTAGGACCCAAATCAATTTCACAGTTGCCATAGACTTCACTGCATCAAATGGTAAGTCTATCAAGGTTATATTTATTTATGTGTTCCCTCACTAATACAGGTTTTCCTACTACCGTAATCACAATATGTATAGCCATCGATTTCTCTTTACACGTATGTGGGGCTTTCTGAATGGCACTCCCTATAAATCTCATAGCAGTGATT
Organism: Engystomops pustulosus; assembly: GCF_040894005.1. Classification (NCBI taxonomy): domain Eukaryota; kingdom Metazoa; phylum Chordata; class Amphibia; order Anura; family Leptodactylidae; genus Engystomops; species Engystomops pustulosus. Next base: position 114,970,803 of record NC_092414.1, on the reverse strand, counting down.
GGAGCAATGAATGATCATGCTACCTCTGTACTTGTAATCATTGAAAGGGTCAGCAGTTGGATCCTAAGTAATCCTACACTTATGCTCTATCTATAAATCGGTGATAAGATTAGTGAGAAAACCAATTTGAAGGTAAAAGATCTGGAATGCTTAACTGTACATAGCAATTGTTAGCTTTAATATCTAAGCAGGCCTTGTTCTTTCTTTAGCTTACTGTATTACAGGAATATGTTAAGGTTATTAAGCATCAGCATTTGTCCTTTGTGTAGTTACACATTTTAGATCTTAACATTTAAATGGGGTCACCAGCCATAGTGGGCAGAACAGGCAGATCAGTGACAAAGTCCATTGCCACATTAGACCAAGAACGACTGGGTATCGGCAACGGAAGTAACAGTCCAGCCGGTTTGAGACAAGAGGCTTTGTTCCTGACCATCTTTGACCAGGTCTGGCCACCAGTAGTAGCGGGAGATAAGGGCCACTCGCGACGAATGTCCCCAACACAGAATCCTCCTCCGAAGAGCTGGTCTAACATACATCTTGCCGTGTGGTAGCTGCCAAAGATCCACCGGCGCTGCAACAACAAGCTGTTAAGGAGAGATGATATGCAGAGGAACTGGCTCTTCTCCAATAACATCCGACGCATGGCACAGAGCATCAGCCAGAGAAAAACAACGTCCAAAGGGCTTGCCTGGGATTCAGGCACTGAGCTCTCTGGAAGTACAAAAGTCTCTTGTGGTCTGTGTACACACAAACGGGATGGAGAGCTCCCTCCAGTAGATAGCGCCATTCCTCCAGAGCAAGTTTGATGGCTAACAATTCTCTGTCACCAATATAATAATTTCTCTCTGCAGGAGAAAAAGTCTTTTAAAAGAAGCCGCATGTGAGGTTATATCCACCTCGAGATGAAAGGGTTTGTGTGTGTTTGGCCTAGTGAGCACAGGAGCCTAGGCAAAAGCAGACTTCAACCTGGAAAAAGCCTCTAGAACCGCAGGAGGCCAGGCACAGGGATTGGCACCCTTCTTGGTGAGTGCCACGATGGGAGACACCAGAGTGGAAAAATGCAGAATAAACTGCTGATAATAGTTCACAAAACCCAGGAACCTC